>NC_064643.1:253402736-254893361 GCF_023864345.2 Schistocerca serialis cubense
TTCTGAACAATTCGAACGTCTGTATTTCCGTATCTTCTAACTTTAAATCAGTTTCTGAAATTCTTCGTAATTTCCTTCACTAATCTCTCTATACACAGATGAAGCAACATGGTTGATAATCTACAAGCTTATCTTAGTTTATTAACCACTGCCCCTCTTTCGTGTCCTTCGACTCTGATAACTGCAGTCAGGTTTGCGTACAGCTTATGAACGAATCTTCGCACAATGTACTTCATACCTGATAACTTCATATTTTGAAAAGAAATCGCCAAGTTCTATAGAAAATTCCTTTCACATGAGGAAAAAAATGCAAATACTTATTTATAAAATTTAACGGTAAATTGCATGACTACTGTGAAGTCCTAGTAGAGCTGTTGAACCACATGTCAAGCGTCCATAGAGGAAGCCACCGAAAGAATTAAGAGACACGCTGCTACGATCAGAGTTAGTCTCCATAGTGGTACAACGGTGTAGGAAAGCTTCTTAGTCGTATTATACAAATATGGAGATGACGCTGTTCTCCCGAAACAAAATAAAATAGCTTTAGAGAATCGATATACGAGATGCGTGACTTTTCCTTCCCTGTAACGTTCGAGTAGGACCTTAATTAATAAGTGTCCTTCAACATGCACTGCGCAGTCACCTATGACGCAAACCCAGTAACGGTCCTCCAGTATAAAAACTGGGCTGCCGAAGAGGAAGCCTTGGATTGGCCCGTACAACTTCAACGTTCTATGCAGTCGTTTGACAACACACTCCCTGTTAACCATATTTGCTTCAATAATAAGGTAAATAAAATAAAAGTCTTAGAATTACCCAGTGTAGTCAAATAGTTAGATTAATGCTGTCCATAGCAAGTGCCATTAACCAATTAGTATAAGCTGCTTTGTTATGTATAATAAAAGTACCCACTAATTAAGTAAGGTGGTGGCTTAGTGCGTGTAACATAATGTTGTTTGTCATGAATCACTTGTATCATAATACTTGTTTTCAATAGTATTAATATCTTGTGTTGTATCAATAAAGTATTTTCTTTAAAAAAGTATTTACAAATAATATAAATTAACTCTCCATTTTATGACTTGCGACTTGAATCATAATAAGAGTAATATCTTTTGAAATTTGTGGAATTCAGAGTTGTCCTTGCCATAAAATTTTTCCCTTGTTTTATGACCGTTTGATATTAACGGGTGTGTTCTGAAAAAGACAAATGTAATATATAAACCTACCAATGTCAGCAGCACGATAGCAAAGAACAGTACTGCTGTAAACACTGTTTTTTGCTGTCATATTGCTCGCACTGATTTGCTCTTATTTTTGTCGTTTCTAGACGCGTCGGACAATACCACAAATCGATAACGGTCATAAAATAAAGGATTAATTTTGTGACCAAAGACGATTTTCAATTCCCCGTGTTTTAAAAATTAGGTTCACTGTGTTCTTCAGTGTAAAAATGAAGCACTCCAGCAAAAATAAGATTTTGTTCTCTTTTAATGGGAAGTATCTTCAGCTTATCCACTGTAACCCACGCTATGCCTGTTTCATAACAAATGAGATTGGAGTTCAAAGGACTTGTATTCACGGACCACATCATTCTGTTAACTGCGGTCGTCGTATGTATATGCTTCGTTCACGTAGACTGTGTGGTCTACAGAAATTTTTTCGTTTTTATTTAATGGAATTCTTATGTTGTTCACCTTCTAAGATTCTCACGTTAATTAAGGCCATATGAGCATCGGCTTTTCCGCATATACTTTTGGCCAGAAGCCTATTCTGGTAGCTGGAGTTCAAAGTTGTTGTTAATCATGCCTTTAGCCGTCTCGTGGAGATATTTCCATAGCAAATTTCATCCTCTAACTTATTATTTCTTTATATATATAACGGAGAAGTCAAATACCAGTATTCAAACATTATGCTTTAAAACTAAATATTTACTTAAAATTTTTCATCCACTATTGCACTACCTTAAGGGTTGCATTTCCAGAAACAGCCAAACACGTATTTTTATTTCTAACCGAGAAGTCAAATAGCAGTTGTGACAGATGTAGCCTTAAAAGGCCGTTAGTAGTTCTTTAGCAATTTCTTTTTTTAAAAAATCACCCTCCATTTTAGCCCGCTAGTGGAGAATTTGAAAAAAGGCTGAAACAAATAGTTTTAGCTTTGAAGATGTTTTCGCAGTGAAATATTTTCATAAAACGTGTCACGCCCTGTTTCACTCCTTTAGGCAACAAAATGGCTCTGAGTACTATGGGACTTAACTTCTGAGGTCATCAGTCGCCTAGAACTTACAACTACTTAAACCTAACTAACTAACTAACATCACACACACCCATGCCCGAGGCAGGATTCGAACCTGCGACCGTAGCGGTCGCGCGGTTCCAGACTGAAGCGCCTAGAACCACTCGGCCACTGCGGCCGGCGAAATCGGAGGTACCAAGAAAGTTGTATCAATATCAACTAAAATCAATGTCTCAACGCTTTCGAATACTGTTATGCGAACTGTTAATCTTGGTGGTAAATTGACTGGAAAGTTATTTATTGCGCTACGCGAAGTTTGAGTTGCTCTGCCGCCTACGATTCTTTCTCGTATGCGTGAAATTCGAGTTCTAAAAGTTAGTGGGAACTGGTAATTACGTCGCCGAGAAGAGGCTTTCCTCTATGACGACATTCGTAATGAGTGAATTGATTCTCTTCTTGTCTAGTTGTCAGCGGTCCTCAGTTCAGCTACATTTGCTAAGTGAATTTTTTAAAAGGGTTTTACTACATAGTGAAACACTTAATACACGTTTTTGTATGCTAAATAGTTTCTCTTCCTAAATGTTACGGCAATAATGAAGGCGGTACGGTATACACTGTTCTAACCATTTTCAGCTGAATAGGCCGCAGCCTTTCTTAAGAGCGTCCAGATGGCTGTCTTCCAGACCCTGTAACGGAGTTGAAATGTTTACATTGCCGCGCTGCCGAGTTGTGACATTTCCGCATGCTTGTGTAACAGCTCTTCGAACTCAGGAAAAAATTTTACTTTCCCGTTTCTTTACTAAAGTTGTCACCGAAAGTACTGAGACATTTGCATGTTTCACATCCATAAAAAATGTACATACGTGACAAGAGCATGTATTGAAACATCAGAGTAGCCAGATAAACTCGCACGTGTTCCTGATGCCTGAAAGAGGGTTGAAAGAGTTTAAAAAAGAGAGGTAACTACATTGAGCACCTACTATAGTGTCAGCGCACAAATTGCTACCATTACGCGTCCGCTGTCTCAACAAATATTGTTTCCAGACACATGTTGATGTGTGTGTCTTTTTTCCTATGGGTTGTCAGTACTACAACCTGTAAATATATTGGGCGCTTATGTTTATACATCCCCAGTGGGAAGGGATCTTTGGTGTAAGTTTGTTCAAGCTAAGCGGCTGTGTCAGTTTCACACTTCAGCATTTTGACAATGCAAGTCTCTGAGGAGCAGTTCAGGTCTTAATAAAGGCTGCGGTAACAGACCGTCTCATGGTTTGGATTAACGTTTAATGGGTGGGCTTTAAGGTAACGCTGTGAGACATTGAAACGCATTTCAGTGCACTTGTTGCTGGAGTTTACTGAAGCTAAAGGCGGCAGTACCTTGCATTTTTGTGTTATTTAGGCAAACAGATGTCCTAGGATCACAAGCGTTACTGCACTAAATTTTTTTATATATTTTAGATAGCTGTCAAGTTTTACAGGTTGTTAGAAGTATTTTAAAGCCATAATTCACGTTCTTTCTGGAAAGCAACTTTCATTCATTTTTTTTTTTTTTTGCTTCAGATGCCGTCATTCATCAGCCTGGATCACTTTCAAATAATAATTTAAGTTGGGAACGTACCTGCTGTATGAGTGATTCAACCATTTAAAATATTGCGGAAATAGGGAGAATTTACTTTTAGGTAACCAAGAGTAGGAAAATGAGCGTAAGAGAACTACACTTATCGTATAAGCACTACTTTTGGCGAATAGCTGGTGAAAATAACTTACTGTTGCTTGATTTCTGGTCTGCCTACAAAGTATCCGCTAGAAAAGTATGTGGCATTGCAGTTTATACCACGTGAAGCCACTGTACAAATTCATCCTGCGGATGTTTGTTCTTTTGCTTGTCTATAAAACATATTATTGCACTACTTGCAGCTACACCTTAAAGGATAGTCAGTTTCACGAAAATCCACGAGAGGCTGTTTAACATTCGGTTACCTGTCATCATATTCCATCAGTTGTCATTACCCCGTTACTTCAATATTACTCTATATGCATCCTTTAGGAGAGGATATCTAGCTGAAAGTCCTATACGGTTTCTAACTCCGAAGGAGTTCGCCTTCTGTCTTGATGGTGCGAACCTCTGTGATCAGTGTGACGCGCCATTTTTCATTCGATGTTCATGGTGCAAATTAATGCCTTGTTTTGAACATTTCTTGATGTCCATGTTGTGAGGTATAATACATTCTTCCCATATGAGTTTGATCTATTTACCTCCCGGACACATTTTCTGTCGGCCTTTTGATGCACATGGTATTTCCTGTCATAATTGTTAACACAATACATTAAAATATGCCATACCAAATACTGAACTTACGCCGTCGCACTCTAGGGATTCCTTGTACTTAAAACCTAATGCTATTGCAATTCAGTCTCAAAAATGATTTTATGTGGAAACAGAACTTCACATACCATGGTATTACCCTACCTTACCATGGTAAAACGAATACCACATATAACTCGACAACACTTCTGGTATTCGACTTAAATTCCCATGAACCCAAGTGATAATTGGTTTCAGAGGAAAATTATTTTTACTGCCTTGGCATATTGCCAGTTGATCTGGGAATACACCAGAGAAAGGAAGTAAAATCCATTTCCGTTAGTCTAATATTTATTATTCGCTTTCCTGACTTTCTCATTTCACAGGCCTTTACCCCTTTTCCTCTCCCATATGAGCATTAAATATGAGTGAGTTAATCATAGGACTATTTAGAAAGATTGTTTTATTAATCGTCTGGGGCAGAGTGCAATACGAATACGAATACTTGATGTAACATTTGTGTGAGGTGTTCTGATACTATTGTCAGCCACCCATTCTTCTTGATTCATTCTACGTTCACCCACAATGAAATCACGATTTGTTTACCTCAAAGAACGTGAACATCGTGTTCTTTATTTCATTCCTCTTGTCCAGCCTTTAATATTGAGTGCCTCCATAATCGCCACTCCTAGCCTGTTTACTGTCATTTTATGAAGAAAGAGAAATGCATGGTGATCGAATATCGTTTTGAAATGTTTGTAACTGATTTCTCACTTGTGCAACTGAACAAACCACGGCTGAAATGATGTTATGCGCTAGTAAGATATACTTAAGCGTCAAGAAACTGGCATATGCATGCGCATTGAAATACGGCAAATACTGCAGAATAAGGCGCTGCGGTCGGAAACGCCTATATAAGACACCAAGTGCCTGGCGCATTTACTGGATCGGTAACGGCTGCTGCAAGGGCAGATTATCAAGATTTAAGTGGGTTTTAACGTGATTTTATAAGCGGCACACGAGCGATGGGATACAGTAACTCTGAAGTAGCGATGAAGTAGGGATTTTCCCATACGACCATTTCACGAGTGTACCGAGAATATTACGAATCCGGTAAAACATAAAATCTTTGACATCGCTACGTCCGCAAAAATATCTTGCAAGAACGGGAGCAACGGTGACTGAAGAGAATCGTGCAACGCGACAGAAGTGCAACGCCTCCGCAAATTTCTGCAGACTTCAGTGGTGGCCATCAACAGGTGTCAGCGTGCGAACCATTCAATGAAACATCATCGATATGGGCTTTCGGAGCCGAAGGCCGACTCGTGTATCTTTGACGACTGCACGACACAAAGCTTTACGCCTCCCCTGGTCCCGTCAACATCGACATTGAACTGTTGATGACTGAAAACATGTTGTCTGGTCGGACGAGTCTCGTTTCAAATCGTGTTTAGCCGATGGACGTGTATGGGTGTCGAGAAAACCTCATGGAACCATGCACCCTGCATGTCAGCAGAGAACAGTTGAAGCTGGTGGAGGCTCTATAATGTCGTGTGTTTGCAGTTGGAGTGTTATGGGACACCTGATACATCAAGATATGACGCTGACAAGTGACACATACGTAAGCGTCCTGTCTGGTCACTTGCATCCACTCATGTCCATTGAGCATTTCGGCGGAATAGGGAAATTCCAGCAGCACTATGCGACACACCACACGTCCAGAATTGCTACAGGAAGACTCTTCTGAGTTCGAAAACTTCCGCTGGCCACCAGACATGAACATTATTGAGTATATCTGTGGTGCCTTGCAAAGTGCTGTTCAGAAAAAATCACCACTCCCCCGTACTCTTACGCATTTATGGCCGCCCTGCAGGATTCGTGGTATCAGTTCTCTTCAGCACCACTTCAGACATTCGTCGTGTGAATGCCACGTCGTATTGCAGAACTGCGTCCTGGCGCGGCCCTACATGATATTAGGCAGGTGTGCCAGTTTCTTTGGCTCGTCTGTATATGTACCTGTTATGAAGAGACAGTTTAGTGAAAGCCAGTTCAGGTTCTTCGATCTACTACATCAGCACGGCTCATGAGCAACAAAAATATGTTTCACATATTTATTTTACAGGGGAACATTAGGATTACAAGGCCCGTTCTTATACTTAAACAGACATCGATTACGGTTTTACTGCGCGTAAATTAGATGGTGCAGTAAAGACCAGCGTCATATATAACAATTAATTTAACAGTGCTGATGATCCTGGCAGTAATATAACTGATTCATAGGCTGTATCAAAAGATTCAAGCAAAAATTGTATTTGATATTAGGTCGAGAAAGAATATTATTAAAAACTGAATTTGAAACAAACCCATCAGCTCATCAGTGTATTTTGGGACTACTTTCATTTAAATCATCTTCAGAAGGATCGTTAGATGGATGGAGAAAATTGATTGTAAGATGTATGTGAAACTACAGAATATCGTAGTTTTACGATGCAGAAAGATATTTCACAAAAACGACGGTGACACTGCGATGATGGTGGCATTCATGAAGTAATACCTTAGACAGAATAGAGAAGTAAACTGAGAGAAGTAACCAAAAAGTGTCTCGACAGCAGCGAGATTAGGCTTATTTAACTGTATACTTTTACGCAAAATGTGGTCTCTTGAACCTGCGTATGAGACGGGTGTATTGTATTAGATTATAAAACTCCATGTTAGGCTTATTTAACTGTATACTTTTACGCAAAATGTGGTCTCTTGAACCTGCGTATGAGACGGGTGTATTGTATTAGATTATAAAACTCCATGTCTTCCATGCATGCTGTTTTATCATAATTGGTAAGTGCTTTCGGCATTGCAACTATCATCAGATCTAAGAATTTCAGGAGCGTCTCATAGCCCCGTAGTCACTGTATACTGACAACGCGCCTATGTATCGCTACTGCCTCTCCTTTTCGTTTTTTAGATCTGACAGTGAATACAAAGCTGAAACCCAGTATCAGTTTTAATAAAGTGAAATTTGACCAAAGCATTAACTTTTCCAATCTAACGTATACATTTTTCTGTGGGACTGGAAATATTTTTGGAAGTGGTATTCAACAACACATCCGTGAAGCTTCATCACATTGTAGCAAGATTCATTTGTTTAATTGCGAAGTCAATCAGTACGTCCTCCGCTGTTGTAGTGATATGAATATTTACAAGCGAAGCTTTAACGATACAAATGGTTCAAATGGCTCTGAGCGCTATGCAACTTAACTTCTGAGGTCATCAGTCGCCTATAACTTAGAATTAATTAAACCTAACTAACCTAAGGACATCACACACATCCATGCCCGAGGTTTAATGATACACACGACAGTCAGAAAGTGAATAAGATTTCCGTTTACGGTAGTGTTTTCGTATGCTGAAAGGTTTCAAAATCGAGTACTCATGATATGACATTCCAGACTTAAAAATAATTAAAAAATTAGACGTACGCCAAGTGTAAAGAACAAAATAGGTTACGAAAATGAACAGCAACAAATAGCATTTTGTCAGAGGTAATATACCACATGGCACTACAAAGTAGCTTGAATGTTGGAACAAGGATAAAGCAGTGCATACATTTATAATTTATAGGCAAATTAATGACTGCATTATACACTTCTTATAAGCTGAAACTCCATCCTAGGTGAGAGAACTGGATAAAGAACCACATTCTCCTGTCAGTGCGTGTTACCGGCGATTCAAGAATTGCGTCGTTGTATCCTGCTCTTATTTTTTATTTCGTATTTTTTTATTTATTTATTCATCTATTTTATTAAAGACCCTCGTAATAGAATGTTGGGAACTCTTTCAGTTGGTCGTTAGGGAAACACAATTGCCCTGCACGCTCACCAGACTTAATGCTTGTGCATTTTTATCTGAGGTACAATTAAAAGAAGACTACAAGAGAACATGGACGGCTCCAGAACACTTGAAACGCCGTATGATGCGGAGTTGTGCTGCGATACATCAAGGTAAATCAAAGTGTGTGTGTACTGTGTATTAAACCGCGGACCTAGAAACGATGGAGAGGCTTTGTGCCCCCGTAGCCCTTAGTGGTTTACAACCCCACTACAGGACACAGCAGTTCACCCACCACCTCACCGCCGCCTCACACCGAACCCAGGGTAATTGTGCCTTTCGGACCCCAGTGGACCACCCTCCCCCCAGGAACGTTTCATACCAGACGAGTGTAACCCCAAATGTTTGCGTCGTAGAGTAGTTATGGTGTATGCGAACGTGGAGACAGTGTTTGCGCAGTAATCGGCGACAGTGTAACTGTGGCGGAATAAGGGTAACCAGCCCGTATTCGCCGAGGCAAATCAAAGTGAGGTATTGTCTGCTTTGGTTCACTTTATGGATATTTTATTGATCGACCCTCGTATTTTGAACACTTGGTATGGCAGTAATAGTAATAAATACATGAACTGTAGTAGAGTTACTGTTCAAATGGTTCAAATGGCTCTGATTACTATGCGACTTAACTTCTGAGGTCATCAGTCGCCTAGAACTTAGAACTACTTAAACCTAACTAACCTAAGGACCTCACACACATCCATGCCCGAGGCAGGATTCGAACCTGCGATAGTAGT
The DNA here is from genome assembly GCF_023864345.2 of Schistocerca serialis cubense. Classification (NCBI taxonomy): domain Eukaryota; kingdom Metazoa; phylum Arthropoda; class Insecta; order Orthoptera; family Acrididae; genus Schistocerca; species Schistocerca serialis. Next base: position 253,411,896 of record NC_064643.1, read on the forward strand.
GGTCACTCGGCTCCAGACTGTAGCCCTAGGACCGCACGGCCACTCCGGTCGGCTGGACAGACTGTTGCTGTGACGTTTAATTGTTAGTATTTGTGTAAACTCCACACAAGTTACGTCGTTTAGGGCCTCTATGAAGTTTGTTCCCAAAGCCGCATATAATTTTTTTAAATATGGGTGTTTTAATTCTCCACTTATACTCAACAAATATTATTTGCGTGATTCAAAAAATTTGACAAACTGTCTGATAAAACGGAATACACTGACGAAAAAAATCGCAACACCAAGAAGGAGTTGTGTAACATGAGGAAAGTTCCTACGCGTGTTTCTATATTTAAAAGATGCCTACTCATATCTCGTATCAGTCGCTACTGATCGTGAACGTTAGATACCTTTTTGACTGGACGTGGTGAGTTGATGCTAGTCAAGAATGCCTTTAAGGCGACAAGAGTACCGTTATCGACAGCCCACTGAGCTTGAACGAGGTCTTGTAATAGTGCTACGAGATGCTGGATGTTTCTTCTGCGATTATGCAGAAAGGCTAGGCAGGAATGTAGGCACATGACATGATTCCTGGGAGCGGTGTTCACGCCAACACACCACCGAGGGGAAGACCATCGCGGTCATCTTATGGCTGTGGCGCACCGTACTGAACCTGGAGCAGCAATTTAGGCAGTAGTTGGCACCACTGTGACACAAAATCTGTTACAAATTTGTAACCTCTCAGCCAGACACCCTGCTGCGTGCATTCCACTGACGCCCAACAACCGCCATTGGCGACTTCAGTGGTGTCAACCAAGACGTCACTTGTGGGCAGGATGGAGGTCTGTTGTGTTTGGTGAAGAAAGATGTTCTGCCCCGGTGCCAGTGATGGGCGTATGTTGGTTATAATGTGGTCAGCTGAGGGCCTGCAGCCAACCTGTGCACGTTCTAGATATAATCGGCCTACACCTGGAGTTATGGTCTGGGGTGCGATTTCGTATAACGACTGGAGCACTGTCATAGTTAACCCACGCTAACTGCAAACCTGTAAGTCAGTCTAGTGATTCGAGCTGCATTCCAAGGGGTGTTTTCCAACAGGACAACGCTCACCCACATACATTCCAGCATGATGTACAGAGTGTCGACATGTTGTCTTGGGCTGCTCGATCACAAGATCTGTCTCCAATTGAGTACATATGGAACATCATTAGAGACAACCCCAGCGTCATCCACAACCAGCATTAAGCGCCCCTGTATTGACAGACCAAGTACAACAGGCATGGAATTCCATCCCAAAAACTTACTTCCGACACCTATTTAACACAGTGCATGCACGTTTGCCTGCCTGCATTTAACAATCTGGCGGTGACATTGGCTATTAGTGTACTACTATTTGACATTAGCAGTGGCTTGTCTCACACTTCTTTCACCTGCGATATTGCAATGTTAATATCTTAAATATGTTACCTAGACAAATGTATTCCGGAAATTTCATTACTCTAAATTAATTACTTTTACGTTTGCGATTTTTTCTTGTCAGTAGTTTTGTGACAAATGTCATGTACCTCATAGTCTCATTTCACAGTTGCTGTTTCATTTGCGGAGAGCCTACACTGTTCGAGAGACTTTTGCGGAATCTATTTACTTCAGTGGTTCTTTTATTACATGCGCATACGATAGGAACACTCCGTTCATTCGATGTATTGCTACCTAAAGAAGACGTAACTAGGGTTTTGAAACTAGTAGTTTTCAAAAACAACGGCTTATTGTGTTTACTTCTACAACAGTTCAACTGGCCTCTGTTCCTCACTCCACATTTTTTATAACAGATTTACAATTCCTTCGTATCTTGCTTCGAAACACATCGTCGGTGCACTGCTCTCTTACTGGCTGCTCAGAAGCAGCAGCTGACGCACCCACATTCGTTCCCATCACCCCTCACGGTGAGCGCCGACAACACTGCTGCACGCAGCAACTAAGAAAGACACTGCCTCTATCTCGACTTTCACTTTTTAATACGAACAAGTAGGACACAGAAACCTCCTTTGTTATCAGAACTTTTGAGTACTGCGTTCCCAGAAGAGGTTCCTTTGCAGAACTATTCCTCCTCGGTTTCCACTTCAGGTCCTCGTGACTTCATTGGGAAATTAGGATCATTCTGTAAGTAAATGTGTAAAACAATATTCTTTGGTGAAAAATGTGTATGACAGAGTCACAGCCAGGTATGCAACTAATAGCTGCCTAATGCGAACTTGCCGCGAACATATCTGTTGGTAAAGGCCGTGGGATTTCTGCATTGTTAGAAGTTATTGCGACAAAATGGGATGCCGCAGTGTCATAGCGTAAGATACTGATTTCATTTGCATTTGTTATACCCTTCCTCACTGCTACGAGGATTTAGGTAACTACGTCGTAGACAGCTGATATCCTGCTGCCAAATTTTATATCTTTGTCACAAGACTAAAATTAGCTGCACTGCTGTTTCTGGTTCCACCACTTGTTCTGACACTTCGATCGTATCCGAGCGCACTTTGACGAACCAAGATGTCGCACATTTACCTTTTACCAGCATCAGTTCGTTAGCTAGACTACAGAACAAGAGAACTGCACCTAGATTTCCTCTTCCGGAGCGTGGTGGTAATTAGCTTATAATTAACGGAGCCTGCGACGAGATCCGAGGCGGGACGCGTGTTTAATTGAATGGCTGGAAGGCGCATTTAGCGGCGGGTAATCGTGCGGCTCGGTTCCGCGCGGCCCGGTTCGGCTCGGGTAACGCGGAGCCTAACGGCGGGCTAACTGCAGCCGGCCCGGAATCTAATTAGCACGGCGGCGGCGGCACGCGTCACGACGCCGGCGCCAGCGTCCCGTCAGGCGCCGTGCAGCGCCGTGTCTCACCTGCTGGTCCTCGCGTACCAGTCTAAGTGGCTCACTGCCAGCTGTTCTTAGCGCGAGTGTAGCCGCAGCATACGCGGGTACCCTGGACTGCCAAAGGATCCAACACATGTCTCTGAAACACATCAGGACGTTGCCATACCAGGCAAACGTGTGCAAAGTAGTCTACCCAACACATTAAATTAAAGCTAGTCGTCACTGACAGCGGCCCTTCACCGTGGATACCGTCTGGAGACTCTCCAGGAGGTATTAAAAAAACTCGCCACACGACTGTACAAGAACTCGAGTCACTCGAACAATCCTCACATCCTACACCTGGGCAACTACGATCACAACCATAGATGAAAACACAAGCGCCCAATGATACTCCTTAGGGAAACCATGTATGGTAACTTTGTAACTATGCAAACGACACAATGAGGCGAGCCCCTGCACGTTAACCACTGACTAGCTTGCTAGCTAAGCTTTTGCCATGAGAACTGGCAATCGCAGGGAAGCCAAACACGACTCACAAACAAACGCCCAACACATATCACACTGCCGGTTCCTTAGAAGACCATGGAACTGACAAACCTACAACGACATGGCTATGTTACAGGAGCAGTAGCTGGCCCAGGAGACATCGTCGGCCCAGCACCAGGAGCGCTTGCCTCCTCGACAGGACTGTTCATTCAATGACAATCTGACATTGCTTCTATGGTACTGATGCATGATACCCAACCATTAACACAACCTTACCTTGCACGATCTGTCTCAGATAGCAAGAAACCGCTACTACCCTTACTACCCAACCTGACACTGTCGCAGAGGTCTTTTTCCCTTGGCACTTGCCTTGACACTTTTTTCCCTCTGCCCTTTAACCCTTAAAACCGCTCTTCTTTCAAGCTTGATTCTGTCAAGCTTTTTCGACCACTTCTATCACCCAGATGTGCCCGTATTAATAGGTAATCTTACCCAGACGTACGGATGACGTCGCAGTTCCTCGCTCCTGCGATCTCCTCGATTCTAAATACTAACAATCCAGAGGTGACAGTAGACCTTTTGAGTTGGTCACCATGCTTGTGCGAGCGTAGATCATGCCAGCCAAACGAGTAAAAAGTAGTTGCGGGCTACACTGAATAAAACATTGTTGTCTTTAATGCTCTTAAACTGAAAATGCACTTTATGCTTTTTAATATTCTTACGAAATAGGCTGGTGTCCGGAAACATCAGGATAGGTTTTCATGCTCCAATGTGTGCAAACAACAGCTGCATATGATAGATACGACGGCTATTCGGAAAATAAGGTCCGATCTGTTGTGAAATGCAAACCACTGAGATGATCAAAAATCTTTTATTTGCAACAGTTAGGTGCACCTTACAGCTCCATCTGTACATAGTTCCCGCTCTGACTTAGAAATTTGTCGGAGCGTTGTACCAACTTTCCAGTACTCTCGTCATACATGGTAGCCGCCTGTGATTTACGCCAATTCTGCACGCAGGCCTAGTCTTTTATAGTACAGCAGCGCGGTGAGGGGTCATTACCAGTTAGGATTAAAGGAGTATATCGAGGGGGTAGCACGTTTCGTATTATCGCGAAATACGGGAGGGAGTGTCGCTGACATGACACAGCATCTGGAGTGGACATGATTGAAACAAAGGAGTTTTTCGTTGAGGCGGAATCTTCTTACGAAATTTCAATCACCAACTTTCTCCTCCGAATGCGAAAATATTTTGTTGATGCCGACTTAAATAGGGAGAAACGATCATCACAATACAATAAGGGAAATCGGAGGTCCCTCGAAATGATATATATGTTCGCTTTTCCTGCGGGCTTTTCGAGAATTACTGTGAAGGTGATTCGATGAAACGTCTGCCACGCAATTAAGTGAGATTTGCAGAGTTTCCATGTAGACGTAGGTCTATGTGTACGGCTCGTTGACCATGCCCAAATGTTGCCATCATAGCCAATGGCTCATGTGAGCAGAGTTTGTGGGTGAGCGAATTGCTGTCTGTATCGTGGGTGATCAAACATGCAACGCTGCAGGAGCGTCTTCATTAACCCTGTAGAGTGCGGCCAACAATCGACGTCAAGAAGGAAACGCATAATCGTTATGTTACGTAGGTAGCATGACATCAGGCAAAATCTCTCGGCTGGCCCTCATACTTGGTGGGAGACATGATTTTCTAGGTATCTTTACACGTTTACTGTGTGCTCAAACCTGAAAACAAGCGATGTGGCACGGTCGACGGGAATAAAAGAGACGTTTCCCAACATATATGTGCAAAGCTGCACCGGATTTTCGCTGGGGTTTCCATTTCGCAACAAATCTCAGCTTACTTCCCGAATAGTCTTCTTACAAAAAGAGACAATGTCTCTGAAATTCATACTCGTAGAATAATATTCTCTCTATCCATCCGGTTAGCCTTGCACTGCGATGCATATGGAACGGAAAGTGCACCAGCCACGAATCGATTCCGCCTGGCCGATTAACGCTGTGAGCCGTTGTGTTGGCTAGCCTGAATGGGAGTTTAGGCGGATTTCCCACATCCCTCTACGTGAACACTTGTGTGGCATCCAAGTCTCACTTCAGTTACCCATATAGAAAAAGTTTCGCTCACTTTCACTTGAATAATACCACAGGCAGCCACACACACATATTCCGGCACAGGGGGGGTAACACAGTGGAGACAGAAAAAGCGTCCGGCCACCATTTCAATTAACCACGGCAAATTTGTTCATAACCGTGCAGAACGAGGCCTATGGAAGGCAAGGGCTCAAGAAGAAGAAGAACGAACATTATTTTCGCTTCCCATTTTCGTACTTTACTCAAAGAAAAGTTGTTCTCTTCCTCATAGAAATTACAATAATATTTTCAGCTACCTATACAGGAAGTTTCAAAAATCGTATCACAAATGCCTACAGGATGTATAAAAAAAGGATGAAGTTGCACGTTCTAGACCTAGACAGGCTAGTCGGGCCCGTCCGACCAACGTGTCATCCTCTGGCGACGGTAACTTCATATGCGTCACTGAAGCGGCAAGTGGTCAGCACGCCGCTCTGTCGGCCGTCGTCGGGTTTCTTGACCTTGAAATCGCTATAATTCCACTCCTTCCTAGTCTTCCCACCAACGAAAATCGCTGACAATAGTGGGAATCGAACCTGCGAACTCCATCTGGCAGCCAGCCGCATTGACCATATGTATACAGAGGCGGAACTACAGCATGTAGTGTTAGTCAAAACCGGAAAAAAATGTTCTTAAGGTTATGCATCTGGAAACCAATGCCTGTTGAGATACAGGCATATGCTCTTGGGACGAGTAATGTGCAGTATTCGGTGGTGTAGGCCGTCTTACTATTGCGGTTCATTATGCACACAATTCGCTCATGTGGGCAGATGCAAATCCTCAACTAAGCATGGTCGTGAGGCATCAGGATCGCTGCAGTATCAGTGTATGGTTACGAAATATCGATCACAGTCCTATAGGGCCATACACTTTACCAAACAGTTGACCGTCTGCTATGCATCATCAATTTCCGTGCGATGAATTACCAGCACCACTGGAGGACGGCATCTTTCCAAAAGACGTCTGTGGTTTATGCGCGACCCCATTTTCAACGGATCGATCGAGCATACGTCACCGCAACGTCTCATGGGGGATGGATTGGTCCGGAGCTTCCAGTAACATGACCTTCCCGTTCTTCCGACCTGAATAAGTCGGATTTCTGAATGAAGAGTCTTTTGCACAGACATGTATGTCAAAGAATTGTGTCCATTTTGTGGATACAAACTCGATAACAGAAACATGTCAGAGCGTTTTTGGTACGGTAAGGAGATAGGTGATGGAGTAGTAAGGTGCTAGACATGATTTAAGTATTCATATACTTTTAGCTTAGATTTATATACCGTAAATAAACTATAACGTAAAAGCCCGTTTAGTGCCTTTCACAGAACCTCCACAAAGAATAATTAAGCATACTTAAAATTTTATTCGGAAACCAATGAAACTTAAACACTAAATTTAAACTAAAATAACTATTAAGATTTTCTTAAAATTTGTGTTTATGAATATCAAAAATTGCTGAATTAACAGAACATACAAGTATAGTAAAATAATCGCCACCAAAGCAGAAAAAGCAATTACTCCAGTTACAGGTGACTCGTATTTAAGTTCCACTCTCTTAGACGAGTCGCATTTCCAAACGTGAAGGCCAGATTTGAATGCAGCAACAACGACCCATTTACATGCAGCAAATTTGAAAAGCAATGACCTTCGTGTTATCACTTTTAATTTACAGTAAAGCACACTGACTGCAACACGTCAGAATCCTCAAAGAAAAGAGCAATACTAATAGACATATTAAATGGAACTATGTCTGTAGTATCCTGCACATTCTTCTAATATAAGATGCTTATGAAGCTGTTTTCTCGGATCGGTAGACACCAGGTCAAGAAAATCGAGTTAATGGAGTTTATTACAGTAAGTTAAATTGACAATAATTAACTTTGTGTATTGACAAATGTGTGACGCAAGCAACTGGCAAGTAGGCCGGTGTAGCCGAGCGATTCTAGGCGCTTAAGTCTGGAACCGCGCGACCACTACGGTGGCAGGTCGAATCCTCGGGCATGGATGTGTGTGATGTCCTTAGGTTAGTTAGGTTTAAGTGGTTCTATGTTCTAGGGGACTGATGACCTCAGATGTTAAGTCCCATAGTGCTCAGAGCCATTTGAACCATTTGAGAAACTGGCAAAAGGCAAATAATCAATGTCATTCGGTATATACAATTTCAATGTACGAGGGCAGTTCAATAAGTAATGCAACACATTTTTTTTCTCGGCCAATTTTGGTTGAAAAAACCGTAAATTTCTTGTGGAATATTTTCAAACATTCCCGCTTCGTCTCGTGTAGTTTCATTGACTTCCGACAGGTGGCAGCGCTGTACGGAGCTGTTAAAATGGCGTCTGTAACGGATGTGCGTTGCAAACAACAGGCAGTGATCGAGTTTCTTTTGGCGGAAAACCAGGGCATCTCAGATATTCATAGGCACTTGCAGAATGTCTACGGTGATCTGGCAGTGGACAAAAGCACGGTGAGTCGTTGGGCAAAGCGTGTGTCATCATCGCCGCAAGGTCAAGCAAGACTGTCTGATCTCCCGCGTGCGGGCCGGCCGTGCACAGCTGTGACTCCTGCAATGGCGGAGCGTGCGAACACACTCGTTCGAGATGATCGACGGATCACCATCAAACAACTCAGTGCTCAACTTGACATCTCTGTTGCTAGTGCTGTCACAATTGTTCACCAGTTGGGATATTCAAAGGTTTGTTCCCGCTGGGTCCCTCGTTGTCTAACCGAACACCATAAAGAGCAAAGGAGAACCATCTGTGCGGAATTCCTTGCTCGTCATGTGGCTGAGGGTGACGATTTCTTGTCAAAGATTGTTACAGGCGATGAAACATGGGTTCATCACTTCGAACCTGAAACAAAACGGCAATCAATGGAGTGGCGCCACACCCACTCCCCTACCAAGAAAAAATTTAAAGCCATACCCTCAGCCGGTACAGTCATGGTTACAGTCTTCTGGGACGCTGAAGGGGTTATTCTGTTCGATGTCCTTCCCCATGGCCAAACGATCAACTCTGAAGTGTATTGTGCTACTCTTCAGAAATTGAAGAAACGACTTCAGCGTGTTCGTAGGCACAAAAATCTGAACGAACTTCTCCTTCTTCATGACAACGCAAGACCTCATACAAGTCTTCGCACCCGAGAGGAGCTCACAAAACTTCAGTGGACTGTTCTTCATCATGCACCCTACAGCCCCGATCTCGCACCGTCGGATTTCCATACGTTTGGCACAATGAAGGACGCAATCTGTGGGAGGCACTACGCGGATGATGAAGAAGTTATTGATGCAGTACGACGTTGGCTCCGACATCGACCAGTGGAATGGTACCGTGCAGGCATACAGGCCCTCATTTCAAGGTGGCGTAAGGCCGTAGCATTGAATGGAGATTACGTTGAAAAATAGTGTTGTGTAGCCAAAAGATTGGGGAATAACCTGGTGTATTTCAATGCTGAATAAAACAACCCCTGTTTCAGAAAAAAATGTGTTGCATTACTTATTGAACTGCCCTCGTAAGTCTTGTATGACGGCTCGTCATCCACTGCCGACGCTGCTAGGCGGCGCGTCGCTTGTATTCTCTTCGTATAGATGCCGCTCCTGTCGTGGTGACGTCATAGTGAGTGTACTGTTTGCTGACATCATCTGACAGTCCTCTCTGCTGTAACGTTCCACACCGACGTGCCGGCGCTTGATGTTAGGCTACTACGAAAGCTAATTTCATCATTCAGAGCTGTGAAAACTGAAGTCAGTTTGACCACTGACATAAGTTAATCAGGTCAAAAATAAACCCTCTTGCGTGATAACACCGAGCATAACTAACCAAAGAGCCAATCCTTCAGATTATTTGAACATAGTACAGGCGGAATGAACACGCAACGTGAGAAAGGTTCGAATCACAGTGCAGTTTACTGACAATCAGGGTGGTGGACCCCAGTGGTAGATTTCTGGAGACAAAGCGCTCGCCAGCACGATATAACGATCGGTCACTCGGTCACCAAATAAAGCACACAAATACGTGCAATGCAAGCGCAAGTCAAGCGCTCACAATTCAGTCCTTAGAGCTGACAGAGTAATTTGAGTCTCGGCTTCAGAACTGCGACATTCCTCCAGTACGGGCAGTAAGCAACGGCTCCTACCAAAGGGCAGCGACCACACCGGAGGTAAACACTACCGCGACACACCAACAAGCGAACCCTCTCGGTGAACCAAAACCTCTGTTGTAAGGCGGAACCACAACGCTCACCGCGGGCAGCCGAAAGCTGGACCGTCTCGTTGCACCGCAAGCCACATCCGTCAACGAAGAAAAGGAAACACCCCAGCCTAGTGGGCACACGCTCACGCCTTTAAACAATCAGTTCGAACGACGTTGCCCATGACGAGACACCGGCTTGCCAAACAGCCGACAGCCGCTGAGATAGACAGGAAATTACTTACACCTCTACTCGATTAGTAACATTTGATCACTAAGAAGCGAGACTTTGCGCTTATAGAGTGAAAATTTTTAATAATAGTAGACTCAAAATGATAAGGGAACTAACTCCCAAATTATCAAGCTTTTGAAAGGACATCTACAAAGTACGGAGTACAGAATTTGTTCAGTTTGAGAATACTGCTCAGACATATGGGACATTTACCAAATAGTCCAACACAGCAGGATACACTGGGCATATAGAAAGAATGGCAGCAGCAATGATCACAGGTTTTCTTTGAAAGCACTTGTGAGCACTTGTTCAGTAGAAGAGATGTGTTTCCCGAGTAGCGAAGATGAACAAATATTCAAAACTGTTACTGTATGCATTTTGGAGCCTATTGTTACTAGACATCCTTTCCAAGATTTGGTCAACATCTCTGAAAGATTGTCGGCGGAGTTCTGGTCCACCTGTATAAACAACTTAGCGGGTAAAGTCGGATGTATGGTGAGACTTTTCATAAATGGTGATGTTGTATAAGTAGAAGTCTAAACACTTGATAACTGTAATGAAATAAAGAAAGAGCTGGAGATGGTCGTCTTTTATTGCTAGTATAGGCAGTTGACTTGCAGCGTAAGCAAATCTGAAGTATTGTGCGTAAATTGGCAAAAAGAACCCCATTGACTGATTACACGAATGCAGAGCATTCACTGGAAGGAGTCACATCCATAAAATATTTATAATTATGTGTACCGGGCGATTTGAAGTGGAATGACCACCTAAAGCCAATAGCAAGCAAAGCAGACGGCAGACTGTGATTCAGTCGAAGAATAGGCAGGAACGGTAGTCTATCCAGTGAGGTATCTCACAAAACCCTCGTGCGACAAATCCTTGAACATTGTTAGACAATGCAGTATCTTTATCACAGACTTGGTACAGTAAAAGGTCCTAAGGAGAGCAGCACGTTTCGTCACATGTTCATTTGGTAAGCTTGAAAGCATCACGGAAGTGTGGCATCTGCTAGTGGAGAGGCTGGGCTACAGATAGGTGTGCATCACGATTTAGTTTACTGATAATATTCCGAGCGTGAACGTTCTAGACATGTCAGTCAATATGTTGCTTCGTCCAAGACATATGCCGTGGAAAGAGCATGAAAGTAAAATTACAGAGGTTGCAGTTCACACGGAGGTTTTCTAACAATCATTTTTCTCGCGAAAATCTCATGACTGGAAGATGGAAAGGAGGAACTAACAATGGTACACGAAATACGTTCCATCACGCACAGTAACGTGTTGTGCTGAATATACACTGCTGACCATTAAAAATGCTACACCAAAAAAAAAAAAAAAAAGAATGCAGATGATAAACGGGTATTCATTGGACAAATATATTTTACTAGAACTGACGTGTCACTACATTTTCACGCAATTTGAGTACATAGATCCTGAGAAATCAGTACCCACAACAACCACCTCTGGCCGTAATAACGGCCTTGATACGCCTGGGCATAGAGTCAAACAGAGCTTGGATGGCGTGTACAGGTACAGCTGCCCATGCAGCTTCAACACGATACCACAGTTCATAAAGTGTAGTGACTGGCGTATTGTGAAGAGCCAGTTGTTCGGCACCATTGACCAGACGTTTTCAATTGGTGGCAGATCTGGAGAATGTGCTGGCCAGGGCAGCAGTTGAACATTTTCTGTATCCAGAAAGGCCCGTAGACGACCTGCAACATGCGGTCGTGCATTGTCCTGCTGAAATGTAGGGTTTCGCCGGGATCGAATGAAGGATAGAGTCACGGGTCGTAACACATCTGAAATGTAACGTCCACTGTTGAAAATGCCGTCAGTGCGAACAAGAGGTGACCCAGATGTGTGACCAATGGCACCCCATACCATCACGCCGGGGGATACGACAGTATGGCGATGACGAATACACGCTTCCAATGTGCGTTCACCGCGATGTCGCCAAACACGGATGCGACCATCATGATGCTGTAAACAGAACCTGGATTCATCCGAAAAAATGACGTTTTGCCATTCACGTAACCAGGTTCGTCTTTGAGTACACCATCGCAGGCGCTCCTGTCTGTGATGCAGCGTCAAAGGTAACCGCAGCCATAGTCGTCGAGCTGATAGTCTATGCTAATGCAAACGTCGTCGAACTGTTCGTGCAGATGGTTGTTGTCTTGCAAACGTCCCCCTCTGTTGACTTAGGGATCGAGACGTGGCTGCACGATCCGTTTCAGCAATGCGGATAAGATGCCTGTCATCTCGAATGCTAGTGATATGAGGCCGTTGGGATCCAGCACGACGTTCCGTATTACCCTCCTGAACCCACCCATTCCATATTCTGCTAGCAGTCACTGGATCTCGACCAACGCGAGCAGCAATGTCGCGATACGATAAACCGCAATCGCGATAGGCTACAATCCGACGTTTATCAAAGTCGGAAACGTGATGGTACGCATTTCACCTCCTTAGACGAGGCATCACAGTTACGTTTCACCAGGCAACGCCGGTCAACTGCTGTTTGTGTATGAGAAATCGGTTGGAAACTTTCCTCATGTCAGCACGTTGTAGATGTCGCCACCGGCGTCAACCTTATGTAAATGCTCTGAAAAGCTAATCATTTGCGTATCCCAGAATCTTCGTCCTGTCGATTAAATTTCGCGTCTGTAGCACGTCATCTTCGCGGTGTAGCAATTTTAGTGGCCAGTAGTGTAGATGCGGAAGCTTTCTACATGGCATGAACATCGTGTCTTGGAAACTAAATTAGTAACTTGGGAGCCTAGATGCGCCAAATATGTTGCAGAGAAATGGCTTAGTTACATCCCAGCGGACTGTACTTCACTCTACTGTCTGGTAGATTAAGACTGCGTGCTAGAGCGGGTCTATAACCTGGAAGCTTGCCTTCATAACCCATTCTCTGACTGATGACCACAGATGTTAAGTTCCATAGTGCTCAGAGCCATTTGAACCATTTGAATCAATGCTCTTACAGTCTGAACACATGGCTTCATTTCTGCTACTCTTCTTTTGCAGTATGCCTGAATCCTTCTTCTGTGTTTAAAGGCCTTGCACTATGTCCTATCGATTTCAGCGCTACAGTGCACCATCATCAGTATGTTAATTACAAATACAGTGTAGTAAAAAACTAATCAATCATAAATTATATTAAAGTAATAACTGTTTCGATGCGTATTATGTTTTCGGAGAGCTGGGTCTTTTACGATTGAGTAGGTCGGGTTAAAACAATCCTTCTTTTTTCAGTTTGAGCTTGAAAATCAAATTTCATTAACAGGTCGTTTGCAGTCTTCGGGATCTGTGGGAATTTCGAACGTCTGACGTCTTGAGAGAGAAGTCTGCACCAGACGTAAGGACTTGACCGATGTGGATCAGTGTATCGCGGGCAGCAGCGACGGTGCGATCCCCTGAAATGCTGAGGTTGCAAAATAGCGTACAATTGGATATCACTTAACAAGACTTCAAGGAAATGAAATTCTGACCTTAATGAACATCAAACTATAAGGCAAACAACGAATTTCCAATCAACCAATATCAACATCAAATTACATGATACAGATATTACTATGTGATCGGTTAGTAATAATTATTTCTGTACATTAGTAAACACACTAGAGGCCGTTCACCGATCTAAATCCTCCAGCTGCCTGTTGACTTAGAGCGATCTCATGATTTTCATTACTTTAATGACGACAGCGTCACTCATAACTAAGGCAGCATCCGTTTATCATCCTATATCATTCAGCTATCGGGCGATAACCCAATTATGCAACACGGCACTATCCGGAGCTTAATCTACGATTCCAGTTAACGTCGAAGACTTAGCCTCTTTATAGCTAGTCTGGTCAATACTGACAGTAGCATAAAAGGATACGGCCACAGCGTTGATAGTAACCAGGCGCTTACGCTGGTTTGTCGTTTGGTATAAATAGACCCCCTCCAGGCATAGAAGTTTTCGGATATGGAGCTAAAGGCTCCCACAAAGTAAGCAAGTGAACCACAGCAAACCACATACATTGTTATTTACTATCGATCTGAATGCCTAAACGCACGACGACATACACAAAGCATAGACTGTTCAACAGGAGAACCGTTTAAAATATGCAGGGTGGTCAGAAACAGTCAGAAGAGAATGGAAGGCTGTTATAGGATAGGTTGTCTTGAGAAATAATTGTTACTAAAAATTTGATACGTTCCACACTTTCGAGTTAATTAGCTCTGATGTTAGCCAATGAGACCACTGAGCGCGAAAATTCAACTAGCCCGTCACAGACGGTGTCGCCAGACGTGTTCATCGTTTGGTTTTCTAAAATCGAACAAGAGAGCGATACAAAAATTTGATGTGGGATGATAGTAAGGATCAAGTGCGAGCCAAAGGTTGAGCCGTTTCGTACGCTGTTGTCTATGCTATAAGAACAACTGACACAAGTTGGTTGTGGCAGGCCACTTGATTTTGCGCGCGCAGTGGCTTGATTGGTTAAATCCAATGCTGATTAACTCGGAAACGGCACAACGTATCGAATTTTTTTCTTAACAGTTACGTCTCCGAGAAACCTACCGTGCAGCACCTCCACAAGCTTTTCAGACTGCTTCTGACTATCATGTGTAATGAGGAGGCAAAACATTTTGAACAATGCCCACCGTGAGGTTGCATGCTGCCTGGTGGCGCTGAAAGCACGTGGCGTGATAAGAGAAGTACATGAGCGGAGCAGAGACGAGTCGGGAACCGTACTAACGACGATAAGTGGCGCAAATTGGGAAATCTCCGACGACTTAATCGGACCAGGTTTGTGATTGGATTCAGGATTTCCTAGAAGAAAGAACACAACGTGTCATTCTTAACGGTTCAAAATCTGCAGATGTAGAGGTAATTTCGGGAGTACCGCAGGGAAGCGTGATAGGACCTTTATTGTTTACAATATACATAAATGACTTAGTTGACAACATCGGTAGCTCCGTGAGGCTATTTGCAGATGACACGGTTGTCTACAAGAAAGTAGCAACATCAGAAGACTCGTACGTACTCCAGGAGGACCTGCAGAGGATTAATGCATGGTGCGACAGCTGGCAGCTTTCCCTAAACGTAGATAAATGTAATATAATGCGCATACATAGGGGCAGAAATCCATTCCAGTACGTTTATGCCATAGGTGGTAAATCATTGGAAGCGGTAACGACCGTAAAATACTTAGGAGTTACTATCCGGAGCGATCTGAAGTGGAATGATCACATAAAACAAATAGTGGGAAAAGCAGGCGCCAGGTTGAGATTCATAGGAAGAATTCTAAGAAAATGTGACTCATCGACGAAAGAAGTAGCTTACAAAACGCTTGTTCGTCCGATTTTTGAGTATTGCTCATCAGTATGGGACCCTTACCAGGTTGGATTAATAGAAGAGATAGACATGATCCAGCGGAAAGCAGCGCGATTCGTCATGGGGACATTTAGTCAGCGCGAGAGCGTTACGGAGATGCTGAACAAGCTCCAGTGGCGGACACTTCAAGAAAGGCGTTACGCAATACGGAGAGGTTTATTATCGAAATTACGAGAGAGCACATTCCGGGAAGAGATGGGCAACATATTACTACCGCCCACATATATCTCGCGTAATGATCACAACGAAAAGATCCGAGAAATTAGAGCAAATACGGAGACTTACAAGCAGTCGTTCTTCCCACGCACAATTCGTGAATGGAACAGGGAAGGGGGGATCAGATAGTGGTACAATAAGTACCCTCCGCCACACACCGTAAGGTGGCTCGCGGAGTATAGATGTAGATGTAGATGTAGACTGACAAAAGCCAGACTGTTGTGGCCCATTGCCAGGGAGCGAGTATCTCAAACGGCGAATCTGTTCCGCTGTTTACGTGCTACTGTCATGACCATCTGTGGAAAGTGATTGAAGAAACCATGAGTAGGCGAAAAGAAGTGGAACGACTATGCCTCATCACTGAACATAGGGAACGGAGGTTTGCCCCCTCTCCAAAGGAAGACAGTGAGCGATCTGTGGCAGATCTGATAACAGAGTACAGCGCTGGTGCAAGTAAAAGTGTTTTGGTGCATACCGTTCGGCGCATAATGTTGAACATGGTGCTCCGCAGAAGAGGACCCCTATGTGTTCCTACGCTGACCCAACGTAGTCGCCAGTTATGGTTATACTGGGCACGAGATCATCGAGATTGGACCGCGAGTCAATGTAGTATTTTCCCTGGTCGGGTGAATCCCGTTTATTGTTATACCAGATCGATGGTCGTGTGCAGATACGCCGTCCACTAGACGAATGGCTGCTCGAAACATGGAGTGTGCCACGGACGCATGCCAATGGAGGGAGTATTTTGTTATGGGAGACATTCATCTGGGCCTCCATGGGGCCTGCGGCAGTATTCAAGAACATTATTAGGGACCACCTGTGACCCCATACGCTTGATGTCTTCCTTAGCAGGGATGGAATTTTCCATCAGGATAACTGTTCGTGTAACAAGGACAGCATTTTGCCGCAATGGTTTGAGGAGCCATCAAATTCGGCTTATCTGAATCCGATGAAACCCCACTGGGACGCTATCGGGCGCCTGCTCCGCGCCCAAAAACCAACCTCACGTAAATTACGGGAAGTGTGTGACCTGTGAGAAGGTATCTGCTGCCAGAATCCTCTGGAAACGTATCAAGTACTTGCCGAATCAATGACAGACAGAATCACATCTGAGTTGCGTTTCGCTTTTAAATAGGTGGTCGTAATGTTTTGGTTCATCTGTTTGTACGCTGACGTGTCTTTAATAAACACAGCCAGGAACATTAAGAAACCAAACGCACAACGAAAGAATTAAAGTTAGACAGTCATCAATACATTATATGTTTTCATTATGCAAGCAACCCCAAAACACAGAACTAGAAATAATAAGTCGAACACTTGACGTACACACGTTCGTTCAGAACACAGACAACCAACAATACTAAAACTAAATCATGAAACAGAGGCAGCCACTCTCAATGGTCGCTCGGACACGGCTTTCGTGAACCACTCCTCCTCGGCCAATCCCGACAGCGACGCACCCAACCGAGTGGCAGTTTAAACGAGGTGGTGCAGCTGGTTTCAGTTATGACTACCCCCATTTAATCACTGTTGCTTAACATTGTAAACAGTACCACAACCCCACTGACTAATCGCTTCCCCAACACTGATGTACTAGCTCCCAATCAATAACCCACTTGTAGACTCATACACTTATTAATCTATGGAAAACAGAATACCTAGTACGAAATACCAGAGAGACAAACGATAATTAATGATCCTCCACTCGATCTGCGTCCGACGAACATAAAACGTTACCGTCCCTAATCACCAACCACACGTCGTTGCGGAAACACTCGCAAGAAAACCAAGACCAGTTTTCCAGAGTGTAATGCATGATTGAACCAGCAGTATATAGGCTCACTAAAATCGCCGGAGAACCACTCTGTCGTCAGTTTATCGGTGCATGCACAAGGAAAAAAACACTGAACTGTCGCTGACAGAACTTGACCAAAGCTAACGAGTACTTTCGCATCTGAAAAGTGAGTTACGAAGCCATATGACAGCTGAGAGAAACAACAAGAAAGCACCTCCCTTTCCAGGAGAATACTGTATTGTATGTAACTCCCTGTAGATATATTTCCACATCACTGAACTTACTACGCGAATCGTCAGTCACTAATATGTAAAATCAAGTGTATGAATACAAAGAATTCCACCACTCTAAGATCTTAATTGATAACTGATTTCACGAAATATCTGACAGACCATTTATCCTTAATATTACATACGTTTTCCAGCATAGTAAAATGAAAATGTCTCACTCTAAAAAAAAAAAAAAAAAAAAAAAAAAAAAAAAAAAAAAAAAAAAGTCATTGTGGAAACACTAGCAAAGGGCGTAAAAATCAATTTCTCTAGACGTGGTGCCTAAACACATCAGACTGATAACTACTAATAAGTAACCTTTCACGCGATCACGCGATTCTTATACGAAAAAGTTCCTAATCAACAACCACACGATACTGTGTAAACACTAGCAAACGAGCCAAAACCAAAACCTATTTTCGAAGACTTGATATATGTTTTATCAGGAACAGACAAGCACAGTTATCCCACTGCAAAACCAACAGACGTTAGCTTGCCGATTGATACAACAGGAAACAAATTTCTGGTAGAATACAACAGCTCTACCCGATGCTACATCGTTCGCAAGCGAATAACCACACCATCGGAAAACTGAGCAAAACACTCAAAGCACTTTCGCTACTTAGGAGAATACTGAACCAGCAGAAAAATTCCCTTATCTCAGCACTAAAAATTCGAATCCGTTTCTGTTTATTTAAAATATTCTGATTGAAAAGTGAGGTACCAGATGCCTCATTCTAGCTTCCTCAGCATCCTTATAAATTTTCGCAAAAAGTTTTCGAAAACAAACATATTAGTGCTCTTTTTAAGCTTGCAACTCCCCTCAACCTCCCTAACCTTAACTCAGTCACACTCCCTGGTCCGTGGCTGTAAGTCGCTCGTACTCATGTACCCCAAGTTGCCCTTCCTCACTCACTCATTCAATCTAACTTAATGCCAGTATCTTTTTTTGTGTCTCTGTCGTTATCTCCTATGCCACAGCCACAGCCTCTCGTTCTATTATACCATTACATTCTTCTCGCACTGTCTCCGTCTTGCTCTCTCTGACTGATAATATCTGATTCCTTCCATCCTTCTGATGCCGTCTCTTCTCACTGTAACTATCACTGTCTTCCTCGTTGTCGTTGTCTTTCATTACTACTGGGTCTCACTCACGTCCAGTTTCCCTTTATTCCTACCCCCACACCCCACCTTTCGGTACTGACACCTTTGCACTTTTCCGAGGAATGTTCTGTCACTGTCAACTATGTTCCCCTCACATTGTCCCCCCTCTTTCTCTCACACCGCCATTGTCTCCTTCGCTCTTTCTGTAACACAATTACTGTCTACTATCTTCTAGTATTTATTACTTTTCTTACTCTTTGCCACTGCCACCATCTTCTTCCTTCTAACATAAAACAGCAGAAATACTTTCGCACGCAAAAATGTTTGGGAAAAATTTTAAAGGTGCTGAGAGAGGTAGAATGAGGCAACTGCTACCCCACTTTTCAATCAGAGTCTTTTAAGTAGACAGGAACATATTCGCATTTTGTACGCTCCTGTAAGATCATTCTTCCGCTAGTTAGTTTCTTTTCCCTGCTGCAGCATGGTACGGAACCAATATGAAAAAAAATGTACTGATCAGTAAAAATTAGATTCTTTACTTCTGTGAAACTGAAATACCGTAAGAGTAATTTTATACGTATTTTACGTGCCAAATAAATAAATAAATAAATATATAATTAAATCTATGTTTTCGCCAGACACCGGATTTTGCGTGCGTATTTTACGTGAACAAGTATTTCTATTTCGGAGACGGATAAACATATGCAAGGTAAAAACTGCATTCATTTGCTGTACTTTGCGACGTCAGATTCGGCATTTGGATTTTGGTACCCTAAAATCTAGTTTTTAGGTTGTTTCTCGATAAAGGACAAAGTTTTGTGAAAACGGGGGGATGGCTCTTTTAGATAAATGTTTAAATCCTTATCCAGGATTTTACGTTTGGAAGAAAGGTAAATTTCAACCTAGGTATCCTGGAAATGGATAACGATATCAAACAAAATTTCAAGATTGTGCGAGAACGATATCTTAACAACATATCGTAACACTTTCAGCCATTTACTATGCACAGCCGTCTTGGGATCCTCGGCTGGGTCTTGGACCCCTGGTGACGGCAAAACTATTTTAAAATTTCTTGTGGGGTTTTCCATGGAACCATCCATGAGCTATCGGTGTCCCATAAGTCCCTTTAAGGCCACTGTAGACCACTTCGAATGCAAAAGGAACCAACCGATTTGCTCCATTTTCCTAAGAAGGAGGAAGTGTGTAATACTCATACTTTGACCCTGTACTGTAGGACGATTCTTCCGATGGTTGTACAAATTGTCCCTAGCCTATGCGCTACCCAATTTACTTGAACCTACCTTTTAATCGCCAGTATAACCTGAGATATGAGCACCGGAAAAACCCGTTTTTATGCACTGGGTTTTGGAACCTATCACATGCACTCCAATGGCATGCAGTTCCACTCTGCTGCACATGACGACGGTATGAGATCTTGCCACAACAACGTCTACATACGTGACATCTTGACTCAGCGATTCAAGGAAGAAAACCTATCACCACAACCACTAGAGGAGGCACATCTCCACTCTACTGCACGTCATGAGAGAGATGACCCCGCCTCCGTATCGTTGCAAACCCAAGGAGGCGAAACGAGCCGCCAGGGAGCGCCACCTCGACAGATAGCGCCATGCTCGGCAGGAGCTGGAATATTAAAACTCTCGGAAGTCGGGTCAGCTCGGGTCAATATCACATTTATTTTATGGATAATGTACTAAAATTTAACGTCCCAAAATAAATGTATTAATTGGGAAAGCGAGAAAATTAACAATTTATTAGAGGTGCAAATGGATCAATCTGTAAGGTATAGAAACACTGGATTACATCCAAATGAAAGAGGGAAGCCGAGAATTCTCTTGGGCCAGCGGAGGAAACAGGATCTAAGTGGAGTCGTGCATAATAAGTTGGTAAGTGAGTTGGTATCAGAATCCAGAATGAGATTTTCACTCTGCAGCGGAGTGTGCGCTGATATGAAACTTCCTGGCAGATTAAAATAGTGTGCCGGATCGAGATTCGAACTCTGGACCTTTGCCTTTCGCGGGTAAGTGCACTACCAATGAGTCTCGGTCCGTCACACAGTTTTAATCTGCCAGGAAGTTTGGTATCTGAATGTTTCACAAGAACAGAAAATCTAACATACAGCCAAGAGAGTTACGATAGTTTATCGTGTAGTGGAACTCATCAAAGTAGGGTAGAAACATTATTTATATCTTAAAGGGCTTGATTTTCGCCGATGACACTGTAATTCTATCAGAGACGGCAAAGGACCTGGAAGAGCAGCTGAACGGAATGGACAGTGTCTTGAAAGGAGGATATATGATGACCATCAACAAAAGCAAAACGAGGATAACAGAATGTAGTCGAATTAAGTCGGGTGATGCTGAGGGAATTAGATTAGGAAATGAGACACTTAAAGTAGTAAAGGATTTTTGCTATTTGGGGAGCAAAATAACTGATGATGGTCGAAGTAGAGAGGATATAAAATGTAGACTGGCAATGGCAAGGAAAGCGTTTCTGAAGAGGAGAAATTTGTTAACATCGAGTATAGATTTAAGTGTCAGGAAGTCGTTTCTGAAAGTATTTGTATGGAGTGTAGCCATGTATGGAAGTGAAACGTGGATGATAAATAGTTTAGACGAAAAGAGAATAAAAGCTTTCGAAATGTGGTGCTACGGAAGAATGCTGAAGATTAGGTGGGTAGATCACATAACTGATGAGGAGGTATTGAATAGAATTGGGGAAAAGAGAAATCTGTGGCACAACTTGACTAGAAGAAGAGATCGGTTGATAGGACATGTTCTGAGGCATCAAGGGATCACCAATTTAGTATTGGAGGGCAGCGTGGAGGGTAAAAATCGAAGAGGGAGACCAAGAGATGAATACACTAAACAGATTCAGAAGGATGTGACTGAGGGACGCCTTTTCTTGACAGGAAGTAGCGACATACTGCTCAGCTCTAGGAAAAACTGGTTAATTATGCTGATAAAACTTCCTCTCCCTTCATTACACACGTGCTCGATGCTATTTAAATCGGCAGGGGGTGGGGGCGACAGGCAGGCCATTCCATTCGACGAATATCCTGTCTTTCCAAGAGGTTCGTCATCTGCTATGTGCACTGTTCGATGCACTGTCATCCATGAAAACGGAGTCAGAAGAGGTGTACATGTGGGAGGGATACAGAACCAGAATAACGCTGACTAGTGACTGTACCGTGTGCAAAGATCTGAAGGTCAGTGTGCCCGTGCAATGTTATTCTTCCCCACACCATGACACCTAGTGCACCAAAACGAACATGTTCAACAATGCTGGACGTGCCCTTATAAATGGCAAGATGTGGGAACTTGTAATGTGTCCAAGACACTGTCGAACATGATAATTATTGAACTTCTGAATGGGGGGCTCCATATGGTTCCCAAAATGTGCAGCGACCGTAAGCCATAAAATTACCAAATAAGCAGCAACCAGTAATTTTATGGTAATTTTAAGATAATTATTACCATCTGTATTAGCATCTCTCTAACGCGTCGCACTTGATGAACAAACCAGTACGAAAACGCTGTTCTTGTTCGGATTATCTCTTAATATTATCGCTTGAGATATCACACCTTGCGATCAGTATTCAAAAAATAATAGAATTTTTACTGTACGCCTATCACAGATAAATTACATTGGACCGAAAGATTTAACGAATATCTGGCATCAATCTCTACTACTGTTCCTTCTCAGTGAATGTTTCAGTTTAAAGCGCTCGTGAATTATACTGTTAGATGTTGAGGAGCTGTGTCTGATTCCAACAACTGACATCCAACTGCATAATGAAAATATAGCCTATCCTTCTGCCTGTTTCTGCGTAATAGGTTACACTGGTTTAAGCTGAGGGTCATCTGCCACACCTTTCAAGAAATTATGCTTCACTGCAGGTTTTCCTGCATTTCTTTATATTTTCCTGTCACTGCGACAGCCTACGTATTGCAACATCCTCCGCGGATATTATGGATCTGCCAGTGTCATCCTCCAGGCCGTCTATATTTATTGTGGACAATGATCGCCTTGATGCTGTTTGTGTACACGAATATCCTCTTTCAAATCTTACCATTTCGCCACCTAACTTATGAATGCTCCGGACGTTTTTCCTAGAAAAATTATCCCTTACTCCATTAGGTATTATCCATTGGAAGACGGTACTTAAATACATGCCACTTTTGTGGAATTAAGAATCGCTGTGTCATTCTGGTCGTCTCCATGTACCACCTCCTGCATCACGCAGACATACATTATGTGCTCTGTTATATAAGGTTCCTCCTTACGAAATTCTCATTGATTCAAACCATTTACGTTTATGGTTTCCAAACATTTGATTATTGGGGAGCACATAATATTTATTCTTACTAGTATACTATATATAAAAATAATTAAGCACCTAAGGAAATATATACATCTAGATATTTTCTACATTGCATTCATTTATGTTGCAAGATGGTCTTCCCCACAAGTATAATGTGGCCGGGAGCGTGAGGATGTCTCCAGAGTCGTTTACTCGGTTCTACACATAGTGATCACCAAATTAAAACATGCGTTGCTTTTCACACGTTCCAAGAGTGCAGACTTTTATTTGATTGTAAGTCATCGGTCTTGTTTCTTATATAACAGAGATAATACAATGATATTCATTTACGTGTTTATTTACACACTGCTCTTGTCTCTACCTTCCTTTCTGATTGGTTTCATTAAACATTTAACTTCATTTAATGGAGATTTCAGATTTACACAGAGAATTAATTATTCGTTTAAACCAAAAATAGTATTCTAGACAACTCTTCGCCTGTTGCTTGTTTAACAAATCTGCACAACAAATAAACTCCAAATATTTTTATTATCAGATCGGTGAAAGTAAGATTGGAAATTGTTTTTTATACCCTCCAAAAGCTCGAGGTATTTAAGAGGTTGCCTTCAATTACAATGAATCTGACATAAACATCCTCAAGTCCCTGTAATCGGGAGATAAATTTACATTCCAGAATTTAACACAAAACCTTATATTAGCTAAAAGAGTCAATCGTTAGGAATCTTTCTTGGCAGAACCATCCTTTCGGGTTTTTGGAAAGGATGCGTTCATATACAACTACGTTTCAGTAACACGAAGAAACGCTTGCGTTCCAGAAACGAGACGACTCTAAGTAATCCACAACCATAGAGAAACGAAGAAAAAATCATCGTTATAAACGTGTTTCGGCAGAACCATACAGCAAAAAAGCAGAGAGATTTTTTTAAAACGTTTGTTGGCAGTGCCACTAAAAGCCGTGAAAGGACGAAGAGTGCCGACTGTTTTCGTTTCTTGTAGGTTCTTTGTTACTTAATAGCACCCTTAACGCTTCTTATTTCAGATGCTCACTGTTACCAGTTACATCGTTTATAATCCTAAGTGTATTAACAGGCGTCCGATATTCTGAAACTCTTTCAGCGATCATTCTGTTTCTGTCTGCGTTCCGAGCTGTGCCGGCAGATTGAATGTCGGTAGTTTGCACGGCGTCCGCACACACGATAATTTGCTGTCAAGGTAAACAGCAGATTTGTAATGACGTACTGCTTTAGGTACTGCTACAAAATTCAATTATAACAGCCGTCGACGTGGGCATACAACGGAACGCTTATTAGGCGGTAAACATTTTGACTGATGCAAATTGGCGATCCAATCTGAACATTCGCCATGTAGGCAAACTCGTTTAGCGCTGAGATTTAAGATACCACGTGCTGAACTGCGTTGATGAAACAGCTCCTGTGTGCCAGAAACGTTAATGTCAGGAGGTTTTATCAACATTAAGTAGCACTGATACCGGTGACACAGAAGTTATCCAAAGCCTCAGTTTGATGTTGACTTGTACTTAAGCAATGGCTGAATATCATTCTGAGGTAACAGAAACATATACTCTATTCCCAGTCAATGTTCCTACATCTAAAAACACGCCTACAACTACTGTAGAATGTATTGTATTTTATCGTCCAGAAATCCAAATCACGTGCCAAAATAAGCAGTTTAATAAAACAGAGATTATGTCTCAAATTAGCCTCAATTAAATATTATAATTATTTACAGCTTGGTTACCATTGCCGTTTTGCCGTTTGGCAGCCACTGAAGAGCAGCTGTTTTGTTAATAGCTTCAAATTTTATTAGATTGCTTATTTACGACTCTACGTCGGGCAATCTGGCAACCGAATCATTCGATCGAATTGTCCAGAATGTGCTTCAAACAAATCGTGAACAAATGTGGACATCGTTGTTTGGAAACATGAAGCCCATGAATGGCTGAAAATGGTCTCCAAATAGCCGAACATAAATATTTCCAGTCAACGATCAGTTCAGTTGGGAGCATCCACTCAATTCGATGTAAACGCAGGTCATACCGTTTGGAACCACCAGCACCCTGCACAGCGCCGTGTTGACAGCTTGGCTCCATGGCTAAGTGGGGTCTGCACCACACTCGGACCCTACCATCAGCTCTTACTCAATGAAATCGGAACTTACCTGTCCAGGCCACGGTTTTCGTGTCGTCTGCGGTCCTAACGATATAGTCACAAGCCCACAACAGGCGCTGCAGGCGATGTCGGTGCTGTTAGCAAAGGCGCTCGCTGCCTTAGCCCATTAACGCCTAAATTTCGCCGCATTGTCCTAGCGAATGCGTATGTCGTAAGTTCCACAATGAGCTCTGCGGGTATTTCACTTAGTGTTGCTTGTCTGTCAGCAATGACAACTTTACACAAACGCCGCAACTTCGGTCGTTAAGTGAAGACTGTCGGCCACTGCTTTGTCCATGTTGAGAGGTAAAGCATGAAGTTTGCTATTCTCTGAACACTTTTGAGACTGTGGGTCTCGGAATACTGAAATGTATTGCCTCTTGCATCTAGTCCAAACTATTATTCCCCGTTCAGAGATTGTTAATTCCTGTTGGGCTATCATAATCACGTCGGAAAGTCTTTCACTTGAATCACCTGAGTACAAATGACAGCTCCGCCAAAGCAGTGCTCTTTACGCAATGTGCAGGCGGTACTACCGCCATCTGTGTACATGCATATCGCTTCTTCACCTCAGTATAATCGACGTAGCAAAACAGAATAATATTCTTAGGTCTAATAATCCTCAAATACCGTGTCTCGTACAAAAATTATGTCCTTCTCGATAAACTCGAGTTAAAATTTTTTCCCGGAAATCTACACTTCGCACTCTGAGCCTTACGAGCTGTAAATTGTTTCTATGTCGCAACTTATCGCGCCGTCCACAACTCGCATGGGCAGCTCGTCTTAATGGTCTGACTCAAAAGTGTCGATTTTCTTGTTAGAATGTAAGTTGTAAACTATCCTATACCCAGTCATTAGCGTATGATGTAATGTCTAATCGTAAAAGGCGATGTCCTGACTGTATGACTCATCATCGCCCACACCAAATCGCTAAGCATAGGAACCTGAAATTTGGTGACGGTGTGTATCTTATTCTGCAGTCGTCGCTTAAGAAGGGATTTTTCGAAATTCCAGTGCTAAGGGGATGGAATACGGAATGAACGCTTTTTCTTGTGTGTGTGTGAATTCAAGTTTCACTGTTTTATGAAACTCAATCCCTACGGGAGTGAAACAACTGATGAAAAATTTTAAGAAAATATTTCGTTCCTTAATAAAAATTGAAGACAAATCTATGAAAACTGATGTGCCACTCCTCGGTTAGATATAAAAAAAAAGTCTACAGGTTGAAAGTTTCTATGGAAATATCATCGCAAGAATGCACAAGGCACAATTAACGAAAACCTTGTACTCCAACTATCAGTTCACGTTTTCGTCAGAAATACTTTGGGAAAAGACCGTGCTTCTGTGGTCTTCATTAATGTGAAAAGTTTAGAAGATATTGTAATTTGTGAACAACGTAAAACTTTCATTGAAGAAAAATAGGAAACATATGCGGAGGCCATGTAGTCTACGCGAGCTAATCTAGTAATTACATATGCCTCCGAGAAAACCCTTTGCACACAGGCTCTAAAATTTAGAAATTCTACTCTCGAGGAAGTATTATCAATACCAAAAGTATTTGACATGACACGTATCATAGCACTATTTTAAGGAAAGAACATTATCTACTGTAAACTGCATGTGAGGCGCCACAGTGGTTAGCACACTGGACTAGCGTTAGAGAGGATGACGGTTCAATTAGGCGTCCGGCCATCCTGATTTATATTTTCCGTGATTTCCCTTAGTCGCTGAAGGTAGATGTAGGGATAGTTCCTTCAAAGTGCACGGTTGATTTCCCTCACGGCCCTTGAAAACATTCCGAGTTTATGTTACGTCTCTAATGACCTCGATTTGAACGCGACTTTAAACCCTAATCCTGATTCCTTTTCTCAAGGTCCGATTCCATTTAGGGACAAAGCCAGAACGACATATCGTATTTGACTGGGCTAGCTTAGGTTAGGTTAGCAGTCTTCACGTAGCCCCTCTACCTCCCAACGTCATATAAACAACAGCAGGAATCGGTATTCAGGTTGTCCAGATTGCTTCGCTAAACTTACGCGAACTCCGTGTCTGCATTGGGAAACGCGATGTTCGCAACGCAAGGACATGTAGCGGTAGCTTGTGAAAGTGCAATAGCTGCGCGCTGACAGTGCTGCAGCAGCGTGAGTACGTTATAGCCACAGCTGAACCCTTTCACAGAGGAACCGCGAATGTTTACATTGCTACTAATGATCAGCCAACTATTAGCCAAGATTTCTTGTTGATATTCCCCGACAAGTTTCTGTTATAAATGCGGAAATCTATGCTCATATTGATTCTCCGTCTGTTCTGCCAACATAGCAAAGGTTATTATCTTGGAGCCGGCCGCGGTGGTCTAGCGGTCCTAGGCGCGCAGTCCGGCACCGCGCGACTGCTACGGTCGCAGGTTCGAATCCTGCCTCGGGCATGGATGTGTGTGATGTCCTTAGGTTAGTTAGGTTTAAGTAGTTCTAAGTTCTAGGGGACTGATGACCACAGTAGTTAAGTCCCATAGTGCTCAAAGCCATTTGAACCATATTATCTTGGAGCAAGCTACGTACACGTTTACATGGTAAATGTTCAATAACGGTGTTACACAAAATATCAGCCATCTGATTATTACCGTAGTTGTGCTATCACGTCAAGAACAAAACTTTTTGGGATGGACAATTTCTTTTGTTTTCATTTTAGGTTGTTTATTTCGATGAAGTTGATTCACTGTGCACGGAATCTTTAGATCCATTTTAACCAGGCTCATGGTGAGCAAATAACTATGTAATTCATATGCAGCTGACTTTCAAGTGGACTACGGTATATCAACTTTCTCTGTGTAACAAAGTGGAGTGCTTCAATGCAGCAGGTGTAATATAATAATTTCCAGAATTTCAGGTGTCTGCTTATTTCTTCTACATGTACAACATTCTTTCAGGATACTTGTACCAAGTGCCTACAATGGTTAAATCATGCTGTTCTCAAAATTCTACCAGGATATTTTCTATTTAGTTTTTTTAACCTTCGTCGTATTCTATTTCTCTTTTCCTCCCTTTTCCCACTATCGGTTTCCACTGCCTCATCACAATGATATTTTCTCCAGAATTAATACACAAAATGATTTGTTTTAGCTGATGAAACATTTGTTCAATATCTTCATCATCTGTGGAACTAGCAGCCACACATAGTTCTATAACTTCGTGTGTCGTAACTATTTTTGTCCTACCTACACTAACAATTTCACTATGTTGTCCTTAGTAATTCACCGGCATTCGTATTTCCTTGTCTTTTGTTACACCAACTGGCCAGAAATCCTACCCTTCCTGACACCGCAGTTCATTTACAGTTAAGATGCATTTACACTTGCGGGCCCTACGACTGGTCGCACTGCGCCCAGAAACTTACCGCACACGCAAACAGAGGTATGCGTTTAGGTGCATGTCTCCTCCTCAAAATGTGCGTGCGAGTGATACCATCACTGTTCGGACTGGGCACCTCTACGTCCGTGTGGAGCAAGTTTTGTCGGCAAGCCGCAAGGCGCACATGTGTATATGCACCTTTAATGTATCTCATTCCATTCGGTCGAGTTTCATTTTCAAGTTCTCTAACCTGCGTACACGATGGAGGTCTCTAACGTTACACATACTGACTTACAGAAATTCAGGTCAGTTGTTTATAACGGCAGCATCGTTCCCACGTTTAGTGCGGAATGGCGGATTTCCCTAGCATGATTCCATGTTCATTAAACTGTACAGTGGATTAGCAGAGCCTTGGGTACCATAGAACCAACTTAGGTATGCCATGATGACTAATGATACAGGGCCGGATCAGTCAATGATTTAGAGTGCACTACTGGCGATTAAAATTGCTCCACGAAGAAGAAATGCAGATGATAACCGGGTATTCATTGGACAAACATATACTAGAGCTGACATGTGATTACATTTTCACGCAATTTTGGTGCATAGATCCTGAGAAATCAGTACACAGAACAACCACGTCTGGCCGTATTAACGGCCTTGATACGCCTGGGCATTGAGTCAAATAGAGCATGGATGGCGTGTACAGGTACAGCTGCCCATGCAAATTCAACACGATACCACAGTTCATCAAGAGTAGTGACTGGGGTATTGTGACGAGCGAGTTGCTCGGCCACCATTGACCGGATGTTTCAATTGGTGAGAGATCTGGAGAATATCCTGGCCAGAGCAGCATTCGAACATTTTCTGTATCCAGAAAGGCCCGTACAGGTCCTGCAACATGCGGTCGTGTGTTATCCTGCTGAAATGTAGGGTTTCGCAGGGATCGAATGAAGGATAGTTCCATGGGTCGTAACACATCTGAAATAGTACCATCTATGCGAACCAGAGGTGACCGAGATGTGTAACCAATGACACCCCATACCATCACAAGGGGTGATACGCCAGTATCGCGATGACGAATACACGCTTCGAATCTGGGTTCACCGCGATGTCACCAAACACGGATGCGACCATCATGATGCTGTAAACAGAACCTGGATTCATCCGAAAAAACAACGTTTTACAATTCGTGCACCCAGGTTCGTCATTGAGTACACCAACGCAGGCGCTCCTGTCTGTGATACAGCGTCAAGGGTAACCGCAGCCATGGTGTCCGAGCTGATAGTCCATGCTGCTGCAAATGTCGTCGACAACAACGATCTGCACGCAGATGGTTGTTGACTTGCAAAAGTCCCCATCTGTTGACTCAGGGATCGAGACGTGGCTGCACGATCCGTTACAGCCATGCGGATAAGATGCCAGTCATCTCGACTGCTAGTGATACGAGGCCGTTGGGATCCAACACGGCGTTCCGTATTACCCTCCTGAACCCACCGATTCCTTATTCTGCTAACAGTCATTGGATTTCGAACAACGCGAGCAGCAATGTCGCGATACGATAAACCGCAATCGCGATAGGCTACAATCCGACCTTTATCAAAGTCGTAAACGTGATGGTACGCATTTCTCCTCCTTACACGAGGCATCACAACAACGTTTCACCAGGAAATGCCAGTCAACTGCTGTTTGTGTATGAGAAATCGGTTGGAAACTTTCCTCATGTCAGCACGTTGTAATTGTTGCCACCGGCGCCCAACTTGTGTGAATGCTCTGAAAAGCTAATCATTTGCAGATCACGTCATCCTCGTGGTGTAACAATTTTAGTGGCCAGTAGTGTATTTACCCCAAAGCTACTGAAGAGGCAACTGACGTCGGTCGGGAACCTTATGTTGAGCTAGTTACTCCACAGACATACGCCCAACGTGGTGGAGAAGCCACGACTGCAGCCCTGCTCTGCCTCTTGACGAAGACAGAGTTGCTGATTTAATTCAAGTTACAACTGTTAATTCGAAAGACAATAAAATTAATTAATGAACAAATGGAAATCAATTTTCCCCAACAATCTGAAATCATCGATGGCCAACCCACATAAGAAACTCTCGACTGGCGGGGAGAGACGTTTTCTGGACGACAGGTTAATCTGCGTTAGTTATGGACACGACGGTAAAATTCTGCAGAGATCCCGAGCCCTTATTTTATCTTTCAAACCAAGCTGCTCAAGGATACTAGGCTTGCCGGAGAGTCGGTGCTACCTCAGTGTTCCAAACTCCTTAACTGGGTCGGTGCGCCGTCACTGGACGGAACGGATTGTAACAGTACCCCCTATTTTTTATTATTTTTATTTTATGGCATTCGGGACGTGCCCACAGCAATTTCAGCAGCGGAATATCAACGAACGTAATAACAACAGAACACTAAGTCCTTGGGTGGAGAAAATCTCTGATTCGACCTTGAATCACACCTGGACCCCTTTGGTTAGCAATCCATTGTGCTGACCACCGAGCTAGAGGTGGACAGGTGCCAACCCCCTGCTAGGTTGGCTGCAGGAATCATTTCTGCCGGCAGCCGCGTGTTGTGGAGGAGCATCTGAATTTGCAGGTGCACGGAACCGCTCTCAGCGGCTAATTACATTGAAGTTCTAGCTTGCAGTCGCTTCGAGACAGCAGCAGAGCGAGGGCTTCCACCATTTTTTGTGTCTGTGAAATTTCTTTCATTACTTGGTAGCAGCCACAGACCGAACTGTTAGGTTTAGCGCCGTAGTTTCTGAGTAATACTGCCACGGTAATTTCGGTCGCGATGTTGCGAACTATGGAACCGTTTGCATCTGCATCGATGGGCACGTTGACTTTTTCCATGCTGATGTGCTAAGCCAGTTGTGCAGCCACTGTCGGTGCTTTTGTTCAAATGGAGATCCCATGGCCTTTGATTATTTCCCTTTTGATTTCAAATTCTCGAGATTCTTCGAAATTTGCTAGCAACACACTCTCTCAAAGATGCTGGGTTAGTTCTTCATGTTTAATTCGTGTGTTTAGTGTTATTCTATTGATTTGCCTTCACTTTCAGAAAGATTTTTTCCTACCAGGTTATTTCATTAATTGTGACTGGATCGATCTTTTATAGCATACAATATATCGCGAATACATATAATATACACTCCTGGAAATTGAAATAAGAATACCGTGAATTCATTGTCCCAGGAAAGGGAAACTTTATTGACACATTCCTGGGGTCAGATACATCACATGATCACACTGACAGAACCACAGGCACATAGACACAGGCAACAGAGCATGCACAATGTCGGCACTAGTACAGTGTATATCCACCTTTCGCAGCAATGCAGGCTGCTGTTCTCCCATGGAGACGATCGTAGAGATGCTGGATGTAGTCCCGTGAAACTGCTTGCCATGCCATTTCCACCTGGCGCCTCAGTTGGACCAGCGTTCGTGCTGGACGTGCAGACCGCGTGAGACGACGCTTCATCCAGTCCCAAACATGCTCAATGGGGGACAGATCCGGAGATCTTGCTGGCCAGGGTAGTTGACTTACACCTTCTAGAGCACGTTGGGTGGCACGGGATACATGCGGACGTGCATAGTCCTGTTGGAACAGCAAGTTCCCTTGCCGGTCTAGGAATGGTAGAACGATGGGTTCGATGACGGTTTGGATGTACCGTGCACTATTCAGTGTCCCCTCGACGATCACCAGTGGTGTACGGCCAGTGTAGGAGATCGCTCCCCACACCGTGATGCCGGGTGTTGGCCCTGTGTGCCTCGGTCGTATGCAGTCCTGATTGTGGCGCTCACCTGCACGGCGCCAAACACGCATACGACCATCATTGGCACCAAGGCAGAAGCGACTCTCATCGCTGAAGACGACACGTCTCCATTCGTCCCTCCATTCACGCCTGTCGCGACACCACTGGAGGCGGGCTGCACGATGTTGGGGCGTGAGCGGAAGACGGCCTAACGGTGTGCGGGACCGTAGCCCAGCTTCATGGAGACGGTTGCGAATGGTCCTCGCCGATACCCCAGGAGCAACAGTGTCCCTAATTTGCTGGGAAGTGGCGGTGCGGTCCCCTACGGCACTGCGTAGGATCCTACGGTCTTGGCGTGCATCCGTGCGTCGCTGCGGTCCGGTCCCAGGTCGACGGGCACGTGCACCTTCCGCCGACCACTGGTGACAACATCGATGAACTGTGGAGACCTCACGCCCCACGTGTTGAGCAATTCGGCGGTACGTCCACCCGGCCTCCCGCATGCTCACTATACGCCCTCGCTCAAAGTCCGTCAACTGCACATACGGTTCACGTCCACGCTGTCGCGGCATGCTACCAGTGTTAAAGACTGCGATGGAGCTCCGTATGCCACGGCAAACTGTCTGACACTGACGGCGGCGGTGCACAAATGCTGCGCAGCTAGCGCCATTCGACGGCCAACATCGCGGTTCCTGGTGTGTCCGCTGTGCCGTGCGTGTGATCATTGCTTGTACAGCCCTCTCGCAGTGTCCGGAGCAAGTATGGTGGGTCTGACACACCGGTGTCAATGTGTTCTTTTTTCCATTTCCAGGAGTGTGTGATGTATCTGTCTGCTGGTCTATAGCACTGCCCTGTTGCTCTTAATCAGTAACTTTTCATTTAGCTATGGAAGCCTCTGCTAAACACGAAGAAGCCCGATGCAACCACGGTCGAAGAAGTAGGAAATTGGCAGGCGAGGTTTATGGTCCAGCTAGTAGAAAATCAGCGACAGGCAGTTCATTCACTTCATTTCGAGTCATGCCACGTCCGCTGAAGTTCAACAGGTACGCTATGATATGATTTCTATTGATACACGCTATTAAGTTCCATGATTTGCGGGCGGATTTTGTCTAGTGATACACATTATACAGTTATGTCGGGCACTATATGATATGAAATACGTAATACGTTGTTAGTATTGTCCTTTGCACAAGATTTTGCGTTAATACTTGTAGTGAACTATGTGTTGAAAAAGAAAACATTGAGCAAATTTTTCATAAGAACTAAGAAAGATAGGTTGTTTGATACTCATTCGCCTACAATTGTTTTACTTGCTTATTTAGGTAATAGGAACAGTGGATTAACTGAAGTTAGTGTTGGCAAGTAATTATTCATAATGGAACATACAATGAATATATTCATTTCTCTGTGACTAATGGAAGTATATATCGGTGCTGGCATAATCGAAGAAACATTTCACGATATATCATGATCATGTTTTTGTCTTGCTGTTTATTACAAAATGTGTTCCCGAAAGTTAAAATTTCTGTTTTTGTACGTTCTCTGAAGAATTTAGAGATTTCTAGGAAAAAAGTTTGTTCTTCCTGAATTCTGTTGCCGGGCTATCTGTAACGCGAGGCCGGTGGTTCTTGTAATCGGAGATTCCTCCCTCGCTCCTAGTGGTCCGCTCCCTAGGCTTTGCCTTCGTCTTCAGGAAAAGCCCGAGGCCGCGATGGGCCAGAGCACGAAGGCTCATTTACCCTTAAGCACCCTAACGAGGAAATACGGGCCCTTTCTTTCCCTGGAAACAGCCCTCAGGCCGATGCAAGCTGATTCGCTTCTGCAAGTCCCCAATACACGTGTCCCAGATAGCAGAGCGTTCTCATGGTGGAAGGCAAAAGCCACACGCAATAGATACCCGCTACTTACCTTTTGATATTGCTTAGTGACATTTTTGTCAGATTAGGCCTGTACTTACGTACGTGTCATATATTAATTATAGTTTCAGAATTTTCAAAAGTTTCATAAATTACTTAACTTTTGTGGTTCTTAAATTGTAGCACTCGGCACGTCCAATATCCTTGTATATGTGCTCTACATATCAATAAATATTCTGCTATTACTTCTACCAGTATTCTGGCAGATATGTTTATTCCTTGTAGCAGACCACAGTTATGAAATTCGTTTTCAGTTGTCGGCTTTGTGAGAGAAACTGTTTGTTCCTCGGATGACTTTATTAGAGATGTAAGAATGTTACAGCCGTTTGTGTACCTACTGACACGAATTCCACGACTTTCAAACTTCCGTGTGATCTCTGTTCTCGTTAATAGCTTCTGAAAGCTACTGAAGTGTGTCATTGCATAACTGGATTCCACGGTACAGCCACATTCCGGAAAGCAAGGAGAAACGGTGTCATAATCAAAATGTAGCGAACTATGATTTTCCGTGCCGATCGCTGGCTCTCAAACTTTTTAAGACTTCTGTAAGAGAGTAGACTTGTTCTACCCCTGAAGATCATAAAGATATAGCCACTCTTCCCCCTTCATTACACTGTTAAAAGTGTGTCTGCGTTTCTTTCTTATGATCCGTGTATCACGGACGCTCCACCTTTCCCAACATCACCTAAATGCCATTGTGACCACAACAATGACAACAACGCGCACATGGTGAAACACTTCACTATATGCGAGTCAATATCACTCAAACATGATTACCGCCAGTAAGAAGCGTTTTCTATTAACATCACCACACACAGATGATCACATTCCACTTATCAAAAATGGTTCAAACGGCTCTGAGCACTATGGGACTCAACTGCTGAGGTCATTAGTCCCCTAGAACTTAGAACTAGTTAAACCTAACTAACCTAAGGACATCACAAACATCCATGCCCGAGGCAGGATTCGAACCTGCGACCGTAGCGGTCTTGCGGCTCCAGACTGCAGCGCCTTTAACCGCACGGCCACTTCGGCCGGCCCACTTATCAGTGGTACAGAATCTGCGCACATTGCATAATTCTCTTAGGACATCAGACAGCTTTGTCCAATCGTCAAGTATCAATGGGGCATATAGCTGCAGTATAAAATTATATTGAGTAGTCATTACTTTCCTTAGATGACATGTTATTTACGACACCTCTTTAAGTGAAAGCAGTCACTTTATCATCTAACACAATTATCAAGGGGGTCTCTCCATATTTGAAAAAGTAACCGTGTCACAAATGGATTAATTAAACATCTGTTCAGAAGACCATGTACAGCGAAAGTATTCCATTTATTTTATTGTACGCATTCATAAGAATTTTGTTTATATGATCGTCTTGTCAGTAACCTATTTTCACCACAATTTGTGCCCCGTATGATTGCTGACGACGGGAAGAAACTCCTTACATCTGAATAATTTTCATAACGTGTTGCCATAAAATGGTACATAACATTCACCCATATTAATCTTATAAATGTTCTTTAATGTTTACCCACCGCAAAACCAACTCGTAAATGAATTTTGTAAGGTACTGTACATCACATTTAGAAATAAATATTAATGCCACTCATAGACACGAGAAGGTAGAACAGGTTTCATTAGTTTTCAGTTTTAGACTCTCCATGGCTCGGAAAGGCGTTTTCCATACAGTAAAATTAGCTGAATTCCTTAGATAATTTCTGTACTCTCTCCAGAAGAAGATAAATATTTCAAAATTGATGTATGTTACTTCCGTATAACAACTACCAGCTTCTATGAAACAACCGACCATCCTCAGAATGGTAAATCCGGTGAAAAGGCAATAATTGTTAACAAAGACTGCAAACGGAAACAGTCATCGGAAATTAGCAACACATTAGTCGAATAACATAACGAGGTTAAGAATAAAGCTGAATACACCTTGGGCAAATTTACAGGCATTATCAATCAGGTGGATAACACCTAGAACATGGTTGATGCCATCACATGAATCTAAGACAGACTGCGGGTAAACTTACGACTGGGTTTCAGGGACACATGGTTACAAGAAATAGTCAAGATTCTAAGCACATTTTCGAAAGGCACCAGTACGCCACTAGTACTGTTGAAATACTGAACATTACTTCCCAAATTTTTCCCATAATGTGAGTAGCATCAGTAAGATATTTGATAGCCTAACAGAATAGCTGTTAACATACGGAGTGAAAACAGGAATAATGTCATTTATCAGGTAAGTGTCTCTTATATTTTAGCAGGATTGCAGTTGAAAGAGGATTCGTTAAAAGTTAGACGACTCCCTTCAATCCACATTGCCACAAATTACTTACGGAAGTGAATGCGTAAAAAAATAATCGTGTCCGATTGAGCCTTCTGCATGTAGAAGTGCCATTCGAAGTCAGTGTGCCCTCAGATGCGAGGTCTGAACAAGTACCACCGTCTCATTCACAGCTGTCATGTGACTGGCTCCCATTCACTCATTCCAGCTGAAATCAGCACCTCTTTCACACGGTAGCGTGGGGAACTACCTCTCTCACATTGAAGGCTTTTGAGAAATTGCCTTATGTAGGCCCGCAGGTAAGTCACAGAATTGTACGAAGCGTGTGGTAACCTCAAATTCTAAAGGCATTCGCACAGATCTCAAGTTCTCCCAACCGCTCCCTTTCCTGCTTTCTCACCGTCTATGATTCAGTTCTCTAGTGTTCCTCACAAAAGCTACTTTGGTACAGTGAACAGGAGCAGGATCCGGTCGGACGGGCGAATACGTATACACAAAATCATTCCAGAGCCCTTCTCCGTTGCCGAATATCAAACACCAGAATGTCACAACGATCCTGTATGAGAATTCAACATCAAAATGAGGTCATATATTTAGACTACGATGCATGAAGTAAACTAGAGGATGAGTGGCAGTCAACGTGCGCTGCAGTCATAGACTGTGCGGCTGGTCCCTGCGGAGGTTCGAGTCCTCCCTCGAACATTGGTGTTTGTGTGTTCGTTCTTAGGATAATTTAGGTTGAGTAGTGTGTAAGCTTAGGGACTGATGACCTTAGCAGTCACGTCCCATAAGATTTGACACATATTTGAACATTTTTTGAGCAGTCAACGTAAACACAGCACCAGCCTGACCACCCGGTCAGTTTTATCATGGAGATGTTTACCACCTCACTTTCCGCTAACAGTGCCGTTGGTAGCTGATGGAGTTGGGCACCGTTGGTTTTCTGCTATTTTCGATTTTGAGGCTGAAGGTGACGTGGTACTTACTGGAGTCATGGAGTACTTGGAAGGGAGGACCCACCAATTTCACTCAACCAGTTTATTTAACAATATATAAACTGTGTTTGACAGATAATCGAAGCACTTAACAATAACAATTTATTTAACAAAATGAAAAAATTTGCAAAATTTTTTTGATGTTAAACATTAGGTTCAATAACCTTTTAATCTTTGCAAAAGAAATCTGAAGTGTTGTCTTGCAAAACAGAAATGATTACAAGACGGCCGAACCTGCAGCCCGCCCGTTATCGGATGAAACAACGGTGTTTACTACCGCGCTGGACACAATCTAATTAAATGCCCTTTTGTAACACATGAAAACTATATCAGCACCATTGATGACAAGACTGGTTACTCTGAACAGACGACGTAACTTTTAATTTGAAAGCTATATGTCGAAAGGTTCGGTATTAAGATGCGCACCTGTGCTTAAAGGTTAAACAGGTTAGTAAACAATGTGACAATGATAAGGCTTATTTCAGAGCAACCAACATCTTAATTACAATCGGCAACCAAGGTGCGACTGGATCCCAATCCGTACCTTCTGATAATTTTGTTTTGACTAAAGCCCTCGTGACAGCTGGCTGTTAGTATTTTCAAAGTTAAACTGATTGTCAGTTATTAAGACCGCTCTGAAGGAACGTCTTAACATTATTTGCAAAACACTTATTACGAGAGAATTCACTCTGTTAACCACAAGATCCAGCTAAAATACACCAATAATGACACTGTCTTTCAAACACAGAAACGAACAGCTTAGTACAACAGGTGTTCTGAGTATAACTAATGACTGAGAAACGTAATTACAATCAAAGAATTGAACCGATTAACAGATAAATCTAACCAAAAGGTCCCTCTTTTGTTTAACGGCAACTTGTGCCTTAGTACACTTATTCCGGCTGTATTTACGACCAAGAGCTGATTAATTAGAACGTTAATGATCGGGTACAAACCGTAAAGGAAAGGCAATATAATAGCGGGACAAGTTTTCGAACAACTACTAGTGTCTTAGTACAATAATACTGCCTATGGCTCTGAGCACTATGGGACTTAACATCTGAGGTCATCAGTCCCCTAGAACTTAGAACTACTTAAACCTAACTAACCTAAAGACATCACACACATCCATGCCCGAGGCAGGATTCGAACCTGCGACCGTAGCAGTCGCGCGGCTCCAGACTGCGCGCCTAGAACCGCTAGACCACCGCGGCCGGCAATACTGCCTATATTTGCGACCAAAGAGCCGACCGAGTAGAACTCTGAGGGTCGAGTACAAACCAAAAAATAATAAGGGGGCAGGCAGATAATGAAATAAATCACCACAAGGATTATAAAGTATTATTCTCCTTTATCAGCAAGCAGTCGGCGCTGACCCCGATGAAGCACTCGGGTATCTTCGCTCTGCGCACTCCCTCCTTGCGCAGCTCGTAGCTTCGGTCGCTCGGACCTCGTGACCATCTCTTGTCCCGACGCTACCGCCAATCTCCAAATTTCGTGCCTCGCTCTCGGGCCATCGAATCCGTATATACAGCGGCAAGCACAGACCTTCTAAGGACACATATACCAACTCTTCCTCATAGATATTGGCAATGAGGCCGCAAGAGGGACAGTCGATATTACACCTGAGCCAGTGGCGCCAGACATAACAGTGTGTTAACACAATGGCGCCACGGCTCACAAGGTTTTGAGCAGATTCGTGCTGTCTCCTGCACGCCTGTTTTTCCCTTGTTAGCTTCTTATACCCTTCTTGGTTCCTCAGTCATTCTTCATTTGACTTCCTAGGTAACACAATTCCTTCGTCTAATACGTGCTCCCCGCTACTCAGTTTTTTTGCTGACGTCATTTCTGACAATCATTACTTCCATCTTACGCTCTGACCATATTATACTGTTCATTTCATTCGACCGGTACCTTAATTCTTCCTAATGTGACGCTTATTTTAACAATGCCAACCTGTCAAACTGAAAACAACTACAACATCTCAGCCCTCTTTTATTTCTGTGATTCTCTTTGGACGAACACGTTAGAACACTAGGAAGACTGCAAACGAATACTTCTCTCTCAGTTTTTCGTTCTGTTCCCACCTGGATATTCAAGTTTTTTACGTCATGACACTTCTGACTGGTTTTTTGCGGCCTGCCAAGAATACCGCTCCTATGACAATCTTTTAATTTCATCCTAACGAATGCAACCATCGTCTTCAATCATTTTCGTTGAATATCTTTCAGTTTCTTTCTTGGCCTACAGTTTTTACCATCCACAGCGCCCTCACGTACGTAGGAAGCTACAATTCGATGCATTGAGGCATGTCCTGTCTGCCCATCCTTTCATCTTGTCAGTGTTTTCCACATGCTCCTCTCCTCCCCAGTTTTGCAGAGCTCAGTCCCATTTCTTTTCAGTTCCTCCAATTCTTAACAACCTCTACAGTAACACAACTCAGACGCTTTAAATCTCTTCTTTTCCGGTTTTCCCACAGTCGGTGATTCAATACCATAAAACGCTGTGCTTCATAAACACGATATATTCTCAGAAACTTCTTGTCAAACTAAGGCCTATGTTACATACTAGCAGACTTCTTTTGGCAAAAGTGCCCTCAAATCCTATGATAGTCTCATTTTTGTGTCCTTTTTGCTTTTCCCATCATGTGTTTGATTCAGACGTAGAAAAATTCCTTTGTTTCGTCTACATTGCAGTCCTCAACTTTGATGTTAAATCCGTCGTTAATCTATTTTCTGTTATCATAATTAAACTCATATTTCTTCGGTTTATTCTAAGTCCATACCGTAATAGCAGTAGACGTATGTTTGACCTAGACCTTTCTTTGTGGGGCTACTTGAACAAAACAATACTCATAAGACAGAAACATAAGTTATAAGAGACGTCACGTACCTCACTCGGTTGATTCTTAAACCGTTTTTATTTCTTTTCTTTTGTGAGTTTTTGCGCCTACCCCGTGCCCCAGTCCTTGGCAAGTGCCAACCCTGCTACCCCCTCTTTGCAGGCCTGCCTGTTGGTACGGACGAGCAGCGTTCCGTAATTCGCGAAACATATTCTTTTCTCGGCCAGTTTCGTTGAAAAAATTGTGAATTTGTTGTGGAACATCGTATAATACTCCCGCTTCAGCCCCTATGGTTCGATAAAGTTCTAATAACTGCAGCGCGATACGTAGCCCTTAAAATGGTGTCTGCAACGGTGGTGCGTCTCAAGCAGAGAGCTGTCATTGAACTTCTCTGGAGGAAAACCAGATCATCGCAGATATTCTTAGGTGCTTGCAGAACATCTACGGAGACATCGCAATGAGCAGAATGTTGGAAAGTGCGGACAATACCACTCTAGATGATTTACGGATACCAACAAGCACCTCACTGCTCAGAAGGACGTCAATGACGGCAGTGTTGTTTGATGTCCTTTACCACGGTGCAGTGATCAGCACTTAACTGTATTGTGATGCTCTCAGGAAACTGCAGGAAAGACTTCAGCGCGTTTGCCGCCACAAGAATGCCAACAAACTTCTCCTTATTCAAGACAGCGCAAGACTTAAGTCTGCGCACATGAAAGAAATTCACACATCACTGGACTGTTCTTCCTCATCCACGCTGCAGCCCGGGTCTCGCATCTTCCGACATCCAGCTGTCTGGCCCAACGAAGGATGCATTCTGTGGCAAGTAGTATGAGGATAATGGGGAGGTTATTGATGCACCAGGACGGTGGCTCCAATGTCGACCAGTAGAGTGGTAGCATACTGCCATACATGCCCTCCCAGTAAGTTGGCGTAAGGCCGTCGCATTGAACGGAGATTATGTTGAAAAATATCGTTTTGCAGCCAGAGGAGTGGGGAATAATATGTTATGTTGTAATCCTGAAGAAAACCGACCTGCTTTGAGCCAAAAAAATATGTTGCATTACTTCTTAAACGCCTCTCGTATGTTTGGTATATTTGCAGCCGCATCCAATAAAACGTGTCTACAGAAATACAATAGCCACGACGTAGTAAAAAAATCAGGCAGTTACTAGTAGTCAAAGGTGGATACTGGCTTCTGTCCCGAAAGAAGGCGGTATAGCAGAACATGGCAAATAAAACTGGAGAGGGACATTGTAAATATAGATTACCGAGAATGTTCGTAACAACCATGTACATCATCTCATACGTAGAGGAGAGGAGGAGATTAGTCTTCAACGTCCCGTCGACAACGAGGTCGTTAGAGATGCACACAACCTCGAAGTGGAGAAGGACAGGGAAGGAAATCGGTCGTCCACTTTGAAGGAACCGTCCCGTTCAACAATGGTTCAAATGGCTCTGAGCACTATGGGACTTAATTTCTGAGGTCATCAGTCCCCTAGAACTTAGAACTACTTAAACGTAACTAACCTAAGGACATCACACACATCCATGCCCGAGGCAGGATTCGAACCTGCGACCGTAGCGGTGGCGCGGTTCCAGACTGTAGCGCCTAGAACCGCTCGGCCACTCCGACCGGCGGAACCGTACCGTCATTTGACTTAAGCGATTTAGGGAAATCACGATAAACAATAATCAGGATGGTCCTACGTGGTTTTGAACCGTCGTCTTCCCTAATGCGATCAGTTTATATGAATGCGGAAACAGAACTACCGATAAAAACGGCTATATTAAAAAGTATTAGAACTGAACAAAAACCATAACCCCACTAATATCGAAAACGATCTACACGTTCTGAAAAAACCAGCTACAGTCTATACCGACAACTAACAATATATGAAAATTACTACATACAAAACGCTATAGTCGAAGGGAAAAATGTAATAAACGAAAACACAACACTTTGCAACAACACAGTCTTTACCGCTCTGAGAGAACTGACCGGGACACAGAACACAAAGCACACACACACACACAAGAACCACTGCCCCATCACACGCAGAGACATAGATAAGGAACAGAAGTCGTTGTAATTCACGGTACAGTTTTCATACACCTCTCGCGACACACGGACAGCAAGATGGCGTAATATTCTTGATCATAAACAAAGTGCGAAAGTTTTGTTTTTCTGTTTATAGAATCATATACACACCATCCAACGAACGTGAGTAGACAAATAGCTAAGTATCAGCTCAGTTCACACCAAATAACTGGGTTCCACAAGAGTACCGCAACCCCAAGTGTATATTGATGACATACGATGTTCACCTTTTAGGGTTACTAACAGCCGCTCACACAGCTGCAGATGACATGATGTTCGTTGAGTAAAAACGGCAACAGACAAAAAGCGCACAGAAAATATGTCACAAACAGCGACAATAATTCTAAAAAACATGCTGTAACAGACAATAAATAAGGCAGTATGAAAGTATCCACAGAAAACTGTACTTCAAAAAACTAACAGTAAAAATGTAATAATGTGCCACTGTATTTGTATAACCATGCTATTTCCTGCATGTTTTATATTTTAAAAAATCGCTGACGATGGTGATATTTCTCGCCGAAACTAGTTTGGGAGAATAAAGAAATAAACAAATAACAATATTTTTGGCATCAAGGCGAACTCACCCTATAACTGACCCTATAACTAACCTTAGAATAAACTGAAAAAGGCTACTTTCGTTTCCAGCATTTGTTAATTTAGAGGAATATTTTGACGACGTCGACTGGAATTCGCTCTTTGAAATTCTGAAGCCAGCAGGGAAAGATACAAGAAGCGGTTGTTAACCTAGGACTCGTACAGATACAAGATTGGAGTTATTAGGGGCGAAGGGCATGAGAAGGAGGTAGTAGTGGAAAAAGGAGCGAGGCAAGTTTAAGGCCTATCCAGGACGATAATCAGTCGGTATACTGAGCAATTTTAAAGGAAAACGATAAGAAATTAAGAAAGGGAATAAAAACATTAAGGTTTCCCGATGTCACTGCAAGTCTGTCAGAGACAGCAAAGAACTTATCATATTACTTGAAAGAAATAGATAGTGTCTTGAAACATAAGATTAACACCTACAAATGAAAATCAAAGATAATGGACGTCGTCGAATTAAGTCTGGTGATGCTGACAGGATAAAATTAGGGAATACGACACTAAAAGAAGTAGATTACTTTTGTTATTTGGACAAATCTGCCAACATGAAATTAGCGTTTTCTACTCCGTAGTACCAGATCCCAGGATCATGGTGACGCTATTAAAGAGTTAAGAGCTCACGAAGTTCGTAGTGATCGCCCACACAGTTGATGCCACTTGCAAGGCAATGCTGTCTCTCATCTTCACATTACCTTTATTGACATGGAGCACAGAACAGAGACTGTGATCCTAAGAACTACAACAAATTAGACAAGCAAACATGGCATTCATTGCTATAATTAGTGTATCAGTAAGAGATATAAAAAATCAGTTCTGAGAGGGAAGTAAAGGGTTTTGCTGATTCATGACTATATTAGGTATTTTCGTCGTATATGTCGTCTGCAGCTCGTGATCTAGTGGCTAACGTTGCTGCCTCT
Source organism: Schistocerca serialis cubense (assembly GCF_023864345.2). Taxonomy (NCBI): domain Eukaryota; kingdom Metazoa; phylum Arthropoda; class Insecta; order Orthoptera; family Acrididae; genus Schistocerca; species Schistocerca serialis. The sequence goes on from NC_064643.1 coordinate 253,455,855, forward strand.
AGATAACGGGTTCCCGGGTTCGGTACCCGGCTGGGTTGGAGATTCTCTCAGCCCGGGGACTGGGTGTTTGTGTCTTCCGCATTATTTCATCATTATCATCATTCGTGACAGTGGCTGAATTGGACTGTGAAAAGAATTGGACTGTGAAAAAATTGGGACTTTGTGCGGGAGCTGATGACCGCGCAGTTGAGCGCCCCTCAAACCAAACATCGTCGTATATATATATATATATATATATATATATATATATATATATATATATATATATATATATATATAAGGATACAGGGCAGTTGCCTCCAGCTTTTGTTACACTCTGTACTGAATGCAGTGCAGTAGTTTATAGGAATATGGTTTAACATTATTTAGCATCGATTCAGTTATGTAACTTGTTTCATGAGTCTCTTAATCACACACTGATTCGTATGTAATACAAGCACTTTCTGGAGCCCACTTAGATTATAGTTTTTACTTTCTCTGATCTCGCCACTGTGATCTGCTGGCTGCAGCCAGCTTAAAGAACACTCATCCAACCAAGACTCGAATGCTGCTCGTCAATATGGGATCCGTACCAGATAGGACTGATAGAGAAAACAGAGAAGATCCAAAGAAGAGCAGTGCATTCCGTTACATGTTTATTTAGAAAGCACGAAAGCGTACGGAGATGCTCAAGCAACTCCAGCGGCAGACGCTTCAAGAGAGGCGTTCTGCATCTCGTTATGGTCTACTGTCAAAGTTCCGAGGCCGTACGTTCCTAGAAGAGCAACCAATATACAGGGTGATTCAAAAAGAATACCACAACTTTAGGAATTTAAAACTCTGCAACGACAAAAGGCAGAGCTAAGCACTATCTGTCAGGGAATTAAGGGAGCTATAAAGTTTCATTTAGTTGTACATTTGTTCGCTTGAGGCGCTGTTGACTAGGCGTCAGCGTCAGTTGATGCTAAGATGGCGACCGCTCAACAGAAAGCTTTTTGTGTTATTGAGTACGGCAGAAGTGAATCGACGACAGTTGTTCAGCGTGCATTTCGAACGAAGTATGGTGTTAAACCTCCTGATAGGTAGTGTATTAAACGTTGGTATAAACAGTTTACAGAGAATGAGTGTTTGTGCAAAGGGAAAAGTTCTGGACGGCCGAGAACGAGTGATGAAAATGTAGCACGCATCCAGCAAGCATTTGTTCGCAGCCCAGGAAAATCGACTCGCAGAGCTAGCAGAGAGCTGCAAACTCCACAATCAACTGTATGGAGAGTCCTACGAAAAAGGTTAGTTATGAAACCTTATCGTCTGAAATTGGTTCAAGCACTGTCTGCATCTGATAAGATTAAAAGAATCGATTTCTGTGATTTTATCCTTGCTCAAATGGAAACAGATGAATCTTTCGTTTCAAAGATTGTGTTTAGTGATGAAGCAACTTTCCACACTAACAGGAAAGTCAACCGTCACAATGTCTGTATATGGGGCACTGAGAATCCGCGGGAAACAACTCGGTATGAACGTGACTCGCCTAAGGTGAACGTTTTCTGTGCCATTTCAGCCAATAAAGTTTTTGGTCCCTTTTTCTTCGAAGGTGCTACTGTAACTGGACTACAGTATCTGGAGATGTTAGAGAATTGGCTGTTCCCTCAGCTCGAACAAGAAGCACAACAATTCATATTTCAGCAGGATGGAGCGCCACCACATTGGCACTTATCTGTCCGTAACTACCTGAACGTCAACTACCCGAGGCGATGGATCGGCCGCCAGGCAGCCCGTGACAGAGCACTTCATCACTGGCCTCCAAGAAGCCCTGATCTTACCCCCTGCGATTTTTTCTTATGGGGGTATGTTAAGGATAAGGTGTTTCGGCCACCTCTCCCAGCCACCATTGATGACTTTAAACGAGAAATAACAGCAGCTATCCAAACTGTTACGCCTGATATGGTACAGAGTGTGTGGAACGAGTTGGAGTATCGGGTTGGTATTGCTCGAGTGTCTGGAGGGGGCCATATTGAACATCTCTGAACTTGTTTTTGAGTGAAAAGAAACCTTTTTAAATACTCTTTGTAATGATGTATAACAGAAGGTTATATTATGTTTCTTTCATTAAATACACATTTTTAAAGTTGCGGTATTCTTTTTGAATCACCCTGTATATCGTCTTCCCATGTACAACTCATGAAGTGACCATGCAAATAAAATTAGAGTGATTCGGGTCCACACGGACGCTTACCATCAATTGTTCTTCCCGCGAACCATAAACGACTGTATCAGGGAAGGGGGATGTGATACACACAATCCGCTACCAACCTTAAGGTGGCTTTTGGAGAATAGATATAGACGTAGCTGCCATTGTACCTAGATCCTTGTTGTAAATGAACTGCATGAACTTTATAAAAATACCCGATTTGTAGATAAGACAATATATCAGCAGGGCAAAGCTATTGTGGTAGATATTTGAATTTTTACTACACATTACAACACCAGATCACTTCCTCCCACGTCTAGTATCGTTATCTCCATCTCGGTATATGTTGCTGCACCTAAAATAAGACATTAATAGGCAATCAGAGGAGTTTTATTATTATGATACAATTGGTTTCGTTTGAAAGAACATCACCAGGTTTCACTGCCGAAGTCTTGATAAGAAATCCCCACAGTTATACCATGGCTTTCATATCAATGTTAAGAATCAGCTATAAAGCTTAAGCTCATCAGAATTACTTAAAATAAATACTAAAAATAAAAAGAAGTGGAATTTCAAATTTTCTAGGTATTATCAAGATTAATGGAACTAAATAATATTCGGAAAAGACGTCCTTATTTTTAATCCGAGAAAGTAGTAGCTTAAAACGGTAAATAACGTGAAAAAATAAAATGGACTAATGGAGGAAACTGCACAGTTTTCCCAACTGAATTTGCGATAGAAAATAGCCTCTCGTAACAGCAAGAGGAGTTTCTCTCTGTATGAGGAAAGACATTAATCATTCCGACACAATGGCAGGCGGAAGGTGTAGTTTCCACGTAGAAATGTGGGAGGGGCGAAGAGGGAGAGTAAAAGAAATTTGAAAAATACGAACGTATGTATAGGAGCGTGAAAGAGGGCGCATACATACGCTTTCTGTCTCTTTCTCGCTCTGATCTTGTTTATGAGTGGGCGTGTGTATATGGACGTGCCCATGTTTGTGAGTGTTTTAAACACAGACACATGCAAATACACATACATATACAAAGAGATGCAAGTGGAGCATTTGAAGGAGACCAGTGATGAGCCAGTGAGGAGTGAAGTGGCTATGTGGCGGAAGAAATGAAACCTTTCTGTTTCTCCCGGATCAACACACACACACACACACACACACACACACACACACACACACGAACGCAAGCAGACACGTACACGTATCAGAGACCAGGACGTGGGAAGGTTGGAAAACGAAGAGCAGAAAATGAAGAAATAGTGCGAGGGGTGGAGCAATGGAAATCGAGAATAGATCGATGAGGATTTGCAAGCCAATAAAAGATAACGGGGGTGCAGAAAGTGAAACCAGACGCTCGACTCCGAACGAGCAGCACTGTCTGTACCGGTGATTGTTTCGGGGGGTAACGGGACGCCGTGATTGGGCTCTGGACGCCGGTGTCCGCGCGCTGGGCGATAGCAGAGGCCTCTGCTGGCAGCAGAGCGCGACAGAGCTGGGGCGAGATTTACCACCTCCGTCCGGCGCCGGCGCTCGCCGGTGACCCGCGGCCGGGAGGATGAGTAATGGGGCATTCCTCAACACGGCCAGGCCTCAACAGCCGTGCAGCGACCCGGGCGCCGCCGGCAATTTCGGAGCGTGCCGAAAATTGAATCCGTAAATCTGATTCCCGCTTACGCTCGCCGGTAACGAATACCGAACGGGAGGCGGAGAGGCGCGTCACAACGTTGCGTCGCGACGCGGGCCGTAAGCCCGGAGGCACCGGCGAAGTGCGCTGCTGGGACAGTGCCTTCCCGTGGCTCCACAAGGGCCAGTATTTCTTTCCGTTGCCTCTGTTTTCCTCTAGCTGTCGTCAGTTGTGATGGGCTATTTCGTGTGTAATCAGAGTGCTGTACTTGACCATGACGTAAACGACACGAATACTTTATACCATAGCTCGAGAAATCTCGACCTTTCGAGCGCTCACTTCCTAGCAGCTTTTGTCGTTATTATTAGCTCTGTGATTGCGGTCGTGAGGGAATCTCAGATCAAGATCTGCTTGCGTGTCCGAACTACGATGTGGATAAAACTGCATTAACACCTAATAATGCAGTGGAAGAATTAGTAATAAATACAGAGCTTTGGTGTACATTTGATACAATATCAACTTATATATCTGCAACTGAAAGATGCTACCAAATTCCTAGAAATTTAGAAGTACATTTAAGTCCACGGATGATGCGGGAAAGTAATTTCGGAGGAGTTGCCACAGAAGGAAGAGGGTAGCCTCATGGTCCCCTATACTGTATGAACAAGTTCTGTCATTAGGACCTAGCTATCTCCATACCATCGTACAGCCGCTTCCAGAATATATAGGCAACCAATCTCTAAGACATTCCAGAAATCCAGGGCAGGCCATAAACCATACTGTGAATATTTTCATTATCTGTAATGTAGAATGTGATACATAGACTGACCTAAGAGACACTATTGTTCAAATGGCTCTGAGCACTATGGGACTTAACATCTGAGGACATCAGTCCCCTAGAACTTAGAACTACTTAAACCTAACTAACCTGAGGACATCACACACATCCATGCCCACGGCAGGATTCGAATGTGCGACCGTAGTGGCCGTGCGGTTCCAGACTGAAGTGCCTTGAACCGCTCGCCGACACGGGCCGGGCGAATCTGTTGTGGCTTGAGTTCTGCCAGGACGCACAGTCCAGAAAGGTCAGTACTAGTGCAGGTGGTGGCAGAAGTAGTGTAGTGAGCATCTGTGGAAATGACACGACTCGACACACATTCCGGGGCATCCACTGGCGTCGTAGGGCTCAAACTAGACGTAGAATAGTTTTAGGTTATAGTTTTCTATCGTGTTTTATCTCTATTTGTATCTTTGTTTTGTCGCATAATTCTATGAGGGGCATTCAGTAAGTAACGAACCTTTTTTTTTTTTTTTTGAAAGAAACTTGATTTTTTTCAAGATGTCAATATACCATATTATTCCCCACTCCTTCAATGAGACGGCCTTACTGGGAGGGCCTGTATGACGCATGGTACCACACTGTGGATCGAAGCCAGAGTCCACATCTAGCTGCGTCAAGAATCTCTTTATCTTGCAAGTGCTACCTCCTGTGAAGCGCATTCTTCATTTGACCAAAGAGATGTAACTTGGAAGGTTCGAGATCTGAGCTGCAGGGAGGATGAGGAAGAACTATCCAATGAAGTTTTGTGAGTTCTTCTTAGGTGTCAGTGACGCCTTTCATTGTCGTCGAGAAGGGGATAGTTCGTTTGCATTTTTGTGGCGACGAACACGATGAAGTCTTTTCTTCATTTTTCTGAGGATAGCACAGTAGGCCTACACTTCCGAGTTGATCCCTACACCATGAGGCTAGACATCAAACAGAATAACCCTTTCATAGACCCAGCTGCCATGACTTTACCGGCTGAGGGTGCAGTTTTGAATTTTTTCTTCAGAGGAAGTTTGGTGTGGTGACAATTCATTGATTGCCATTTCGTTTCCGGTTCGAATTGATGAACTCGTGTTTTATCAATGTTCGATGTTCGACAAAATATTATCACGACCAGCCTCGTAATGCGCAATCAATTGCGTACAGAAGTTGATTCACTGCTCTTTATGATCTTCCATTAGGGGCGAGAAATCCAGTGGGCACACAACTTTGAGTACCCCAACTAGTGAATGAGTGTGTCAGCACTACCATCAGAGACGTCCATCTGTGCAGCGAGGTATTTGCTTGTGATCCTTCAATCATCTCAAATGAGAGTGTCCGCACGTTCCAACACTGCAACAGTCACAGCTGTGGGCGGCCGGCAGGCTTGCTGGAGTTCGAACAGGTTTGCGCTACTTTCTTGCAGTGATAACAAACGCCTCGTCCAGTGACTCATAATGGTTTGGTTCACCGCCAGGTCTCCATAGACGTTGTGCAAGCGCTTCTGAATATTTCCGCCAAAAGGATCTCAATGACAGCTCTCTTCCCGGAACGCACCTTCATTACAGGCGCCATTCTGAAAGCTAAATATAGCGCCGCCACCTATTACAACTTCTTGGAACTATCGGGGCTGAAGTGAGAATATTCCACGATGTCTCACCACAAATGTCGCATTTTTTCAACCGAAATAAACGAGGTTCAAATGGTTCAAATGGGTCTGAGCACTATGGGAACTAACATCGGAGGTCACCAGTCCCCTAGAACTTAGAACTACTTAAACCTAACTAACCTAAGGACATCACACACATCCATGCCCGAGGCAGGATTCGAACCTGCGACCGTAACAGTCGCGCGGTTCAGACTGAAGCGCCTAGAACGGCTCGGCCACCTCGGCCGGCATAAACGAGGAAAAAAAGAAGTTTCAGTACATACTGAGCAATCTTCGTAGTATATGCTGTGTCATACATTAAACATGTGTAACTCATTTATTTTGTAATATGGCAAAATTAATGTTATGTACAGCTACGATCTACTTTAGTTTCGCAACGAGCACGACAATGAAATGTGGTCGGCCGCTGTAGCCGAGCGGTTCTAGGCGCCTCAGTCCGGAACCACGCTGCTGCTGCGGTCGCAGGTTCGAATCCTGCCTCGGGCATGGATGTGTGTTATGTCCTTAGGTTAGTTAGGATTAGGTAATCTAAGTCTAGTGGACTGATGACCTCAGATGTTAAGTCCCATAGTGCTTAGAGCCATTTGAATGAAATGTAGCAGAAATAAGTAAATAAATGTCCCTATGACGTGACGTAGCTCTATTACATTTTCTCGCGATCGCGGTAAGTTTCGGCATATGCAAAAAACCTAAAGTTCAGAAAAACATTCTAGACTGCTCTCCAGGCACTGTCTTTTAACTGTATCCACCTTATAACATCGTTCCAACAACACTGTTCTACATGTGTCAGTTTATCATACGTGCTCCCACACATTTCACCCCACAGGATGTGTAGCTCAGTTTTCTGCGCTGTCCCTCTTAGTTTATGTGATGTACACTACGGACCTTCCCACACAACCACTTACCACCTACCTCTTCCAATATGCTGACGATACCACCCACGTAGCTACCAACCACTCTCCCAAACTCTTCTAGTCTGCCTCCAATGTCACAAGTGGTATAATATGTGGAAAGTTGATTGAATTTTGTCATTTTGAAAATACCGCAGGAGCTACAAACTTTCAACAACCTGGATCACATAAATATTTCTTAAATGAAAACTACCGGTTTCGAAACGCTTTGCTGTCATCTTCAGGTTTAAAAAAAAAATAAAAAAAACCTTTTTCTTGCGAAACGTGTTCATTTTACGTTGGACCTCACTCCAAGTCGTCATGTGGATGAAAAGCAGCACATATAGACTATTGAATGTTTCTAGCACGTGGAAAGTTCAAGTAAGTCCACAGAAAACCCGAGCATTACTCGGGGTTTCGCCATCCAGACTTCCGCCTCTCATTTACAACCAACTCATCCCGCTGACTAATACAGTAATGCATTTAGAAGTAACCGTCGACAGAGAACTAGCATAGGATGCACACCTTACCATCCAGCACAAAGCCTAAAACCAATAAAGCTATTAAAACTACTAACGGGGAGCACTTTTTCGCTGGCTTTTTACTATATGCTTTGTTTTACTATTACTCGCGTAACAACTAATATATGAGATAAAATACGTTGCTACGAAAAGAGCCCCGAAATACGTTTTAGTGATGCTGTGCTATGACTTTCTTTGGATCATTAATTTTCAACAAAACAAAATATATTATGTTATTATTCTGCATCTGGCTTTCTATTAAAGGAACCTTTTTTCGTTACTGTAACTCGCTATAAAGTTCAACATATCTTCCTTACTTTATAGTTATTGAAAAGGTTAATGAAAGTTACTTCGTTATCAATACTGATGTTACAGTACGCAATGATTGTTCGACATCAAAATTTTGCAGTGGATTTTTGTTAACAGTAAAACACCAATAAGTACCAAGACTAACACGAGAACATGAGACTATCGTCATAGAGAAAGATGTTTTTACTGTAAGGTTGGCCAGACCAGAACTACGCACAGCAAGATTTCTTTTATGTTATGAAGGTAAAATATCTTTTTGCACTGTTAAGAATATATTATCAGCAGCCCACGTCAACCTGTAAATCACATCATAAAATCTGCTGCTCTGCTCTACAATTCCGAAAGCTGAAAGAAATAATTTTACTTCACTATTACCTGCCCGCTTCTTTGCGGTATGATTGATTTCATTTAATGCAGTTTGAATGCGCCGCGGCAGCGGCTCGTTCGTTCGTAGCGCAGCTCTGCACCACGAATAATATTTAAATAACTGAAAATGTCTTAAAGTGATGAGATAAAATACCAGGCAAGCTTATTACAAATCATAATGCAAGGTTTCACTAAGTAACTCTATTCAAAACATTTAAACAAATCAAGTTATTACACACCTTTCCAAAGCTATGTCTAATGGCGCCCCTCTCACAATCTTGACAAAAGAATGCTACCCAAGCGTACAATATAACGTCACCGGCTCCTCCTACTCACGTAACTCCAAGAAGACGACAGAGAAATTACTGTTCGTTCTGTACTATTTATTGTAGTTACATATTCTCATCTTTGTTTGATGTTTAATAAGTATCGTCTGTGGCGGTTTCAGTACTCGCCGACACAGATATTATCTAAATAAAAAAAAACAGTACATAATTCTATACAAGAACAAAACATGACACATAATACTTTCTCTTTATTACATAATATGTCTTTAGCCAAGAGACGTTACAATGCCCCCTGGCAGCAATTGACTAACGTTAAGAATGTTCGGCAATATGCTGCCACTAACGTCCGTTTTGTCATTGTTTGTCACCTTATTTGGAATATTCACTACTCACTTGTTTGGTCTTTTGCACTATAATTTTAATTACTCTCTTTATGGTTTTCTCACACTTTGCGAGGTGACCGTAAACCTAGTCCCAGGGTCATTACAGGTTTGTGGCTCCCCCATTCGTGCTACGTGCGGTCAGAAAACCCGGGAAAACTGCGCCGGAGCCATGGTCATCTCGCCTGGTTTGTCGTAATACGCAGTCTGATTGTTCCTCAAAAAAAGGTTGGCATTCATCAAATGTTCACAGATGGCGAAGGTTATTTATGATAAAATGTTAAACTTTTAGTCCCCTTGTTAAAAATGTACCTTCTACACTCTTTCACATTCGTGGTAATATTTGTCTTCCGTGTCACTGTGAAAGTCAATGATTGAATAGTTTTACAGTAGTGTAACGGATTGTCTCTACACTTACTCACGACAAATGTTCTACCATGGTATGGCGTTCGTGTCAGTTTGCTTCACTAATATGATGAAAACATATATCATCGAACAAGTGAATGTTTTGAGTTTATACACAGTAAACTAAAGAAAAAAATGTTTGTCACGTAATTTCGTGTCCAATAAATCATTTTCATATTAGTACATTAACAGCGTAGTTGGTAATGTTCGGTTGAATGTCGACAATGTCGTACGGAGCGGGCGGCGCGGAGCAATTGTTGCGTAGCGTCGTCTGGAACGCGGCATGCCAACGATCGCTGGGGTCGACGACCTGCTCGCCGTAACAGCGACGGCGTGTTGGGGTGGCGCCCGAGCAGTCGCGAACCGCGCCAAACCATTCACCAATGTCGGCGTGTTGCAGTTGTTTCCCGCGACCGGCTGGCTGGCGGCACGGCATCCGTCTCTGCTTCTCCGCATGGCTCCCCATCACAACACATGAAGCAAATATTCCACAGCGGTGTACTGTCTTTAAGGATACAGATTATTAGCTGTGGGAGAAAATGCAACTTCATTAAAAGCGTTTATTGTTCAGTAAGCCGTCGTTTCGCTGGTATGCACAGGATGTTTTGGCATGATAACTGGTTTCTTGTGGCTTCACAAGTGAATCGCGTTGTGACACTGGTATTTAGGGTTCGTCACATGCACGTTGTACTACACACTTTCATTTGTTCTCACGGTCGAAACGCAGCCAGAGCGTCTCTCAACACGCGAAAATGTTTCGGTTCACACACACTAAATGTTTCCGTCGAGCGATGTTTGTTTCAATCGACTCCGAACGGATCACTAACTACCGTTTTTACACGCAGTAAATTCATTGTTCGTTGAGCACTGCACTATGACAGTCACTCAACACTTGACTTATTCCGACGTAAATACACTCCTGGAAATTGAAATAAGAACACCGTGAATTCATTGTCCCAGGAAGGGGAAACTTTATTGACACATTCCTGGGGTCAGATACATCACATGATCACACTGACAGAACCACAGGCACATAGACACAGGCAACAGAGCATGCACAGTGTCGGCACTAGTACAGTGTATATCCACCTTTCGCAGCAATGCAGGCTGCTATTCTCCCATGGAGACGATCGTAGAGATGCTGGATGTAGTCCTGTGGAACGGCTTGCCATGCCATTTCCACCTGGCGCCTCAGTTGGACCAACGTTCGTGCCGGACGTGCAGACCGCGTGAGACGACGCTTCATCCAGTCCCAAACATGCTCAATGGGGGACAGATCCGGAGATCTTGCTGGCCAGGGTAGTTGACTTACACCTTCTAGAGCACGTTGGGTGGCACGGGATACATGCGGACGTGCATTGTCCTGTTGGAACAGCAAGTTCCCTTGCCGGTCTAGGAATGGTAGAACGATGGGTTCGATGACGGTTTGGATGTACCGTGCGCTTCTCAGTGTCCCCTCGACGATCACCAGTGGTGTACGGCCAGTGTAAGAGATCGCTCCCCACACCATGATGCCGGGTGTTGGCCCTGTGTGCCTCGGTCGTATGCAGTCCTGATTGTGGCGCTCACCTGCACGGCGCCAAACACGCATACGACCATCATTGGCACCAAGGCAGAAGCGACTCTAATCGCTGAAGACGACACGTCTCCATTCGTCCCTCCATTCACGCCTGTCGCGACACCACTGGAGGCGGGCTGCACGATGTTCGGGCGTGAGCGGAAGACGGCCTAACGGTGGGCGGGACCGTAGCCCAGCTTCATGGAGACGGTTGCGAATGGTCCTCGCCGATACCCCAGGAGCAACAGTGTCCCTAATTTGCTGGGAAGTGGCGGTGCGGTCCCCTACGGCACTGCGTAGGATCCTACGGTCTTGGCGTGCATCCGTGCGTCGCTGCGGTCCGGTCCCAGGTCGACGGGCACGTGCACCTTCCGCCGAACACTGGCGACAACATCGATGTACTGTGGAGACCCCACGCCCCACGCGTTGAGCAATTCGGCGGTACGTCCACCCGGCCTCCCGCATGCCCACTATACGCCCTCGCTCAAAGTCCGTCAACTGCACATACGGTTCACGTCCACGCTGTCGCGGCATGCTACCAGTGTTAAAGACTGCGATGGAGCTCCGTATGCCACGGCAAACTGTCTGACACTGACGGCGGCGGTGCACAAATGCTGCGCAGCTAGCGCCATTCGACGGCCAACACCGCTGTTCCTGGTGTGTCCGCTGTGCCGTGCGTGTGATCATTGCTTGTACAGCCCTCTCGCAGTGTCCGGAGCAAGTATGGTGGGTCTGACACACCGGTGTCAATGTGTTCTTTTTTCCATTTCCAGGAGTGTATATTGGTGCAGATACAACAGTCATTTTCTGTTCCTGCTACACACAATATTCTGTCCTTTCCTAGATTGTTTATGCACTCAGTTTATTTTTAATGCATATCAACTGTTCTTAGCATAATCACTCTCATCTACATTGAGTCCATTGTGTTTACCATGTCATTACACACTTTTAGTATTGTTACTAGGCATATATGGCTTTTTTTGTAATTATTTAAAGGTGTGTGATTTTTGGGACATAGTTTTCTTTTCCTTTTTCGGTGTAGCTTGCCAGGTTATCACCCATCTAGAAAACAGATTTTACCATGAGCATGACAGCTGGACTTGGGCATATTGCTCAATAAATACTTCATTTAGTAGTAGTATTTTTTTAATGATCTGTCCTACAGGACTACAGTGTAGTTTCCGCGTTGATTGACTTGATTCGCGCACCGCGTAATTAATACTCAAGGACGTATACCAAGTACACAGTCTTCAATTGAAGCATCGATACATACAAAGCGTAGGTTACACGGAACGGGTTTGTCTTTGACTGAATTCTGCTCCAGTGTCGTTCTCAGATCACTATTGGCAGTAACGTTACATCACATAATTGTTTCGTACTACAAAGTCATTTTTTTGTCCAGTAGAGACTCTCTCTCAGGGTTCCTTAATTCTAACACGATTACACCTGTTACATTACTATAGAAAACCTCATCATTAATTGTACTTACTTACTGCAAACGAAAAATGATTCAAGAAATTATTCATTACTTCGTCAACAAAAAGATTGTTCATTGCTTGATGAGCATATAGTATTTTAATGACACTAATTGTCTGTAAACAAAGTCTTCAATTTGCATGCTATTGCTCAGTTTCTTGATTCTACTTTCATGCTATGCTTACCTATTAAAGGTCTTGCTTTCTCAAAATTTTAAATACACACAAATTCTTTCTTAAAGCTAACATACTTATATTTTAAGACGCAATTGAAATCTTCTTATTGCTACTATTTACATCTGAGAGGTCATTGAATAAATAATTTCACTATCCCACTCTAACATCTTTCGAATCACTTTAGCCACTACTTCCCTACTCGACCAAGGGATGGAGTAAGATGCGCGACAGAACGTTTTGTGGGGCATCACCTCTATGTGTTATTGGTACCCCTTGATTATTCCTGGTCGATCGGTAAATACCATGGTATATTCCGATAGCAGCTGCGTTAACTGTTGCTTTTTTATGTTGCTTAAACTTTCATATTCCTGTACTTTGGTTTGAAATGCATCAACATTTGTTTCAAAATTTCTATCTTCAATACTAGGATAATAGAGATCTGCCACATGTGAATAATCATCTAGGTGTATTACCCAGGGGCTCCTACATTTCATATTAATTCGGTTGCAACATGATACAAGTACCTCCTTCGATTTCATCATAGACAACCCAATCCTCCTACCTTTATTAATTATGCTTAGTTTTCCAGAGGAGAGGTCGATCACTGCGTCCCTCTCACGGAGAGAGTCTACTGCCAGAATGCAGGCCACCTTTAACCCTCTAACAATGAGGAACGAGCTCATTATGGCTTCGCCCTCCTTACAAATCTCCCCCTACACGTGGTGCTTAACTAATTGGCTCTGTGCACTTATAGCTCCAAACTCCTTGCAATTGTTAACCGGGAAAGTCGGTATGCTACGTCCCTTCCCCAGCGCTTTAAACAATTCTGTACTCATTACACTGACTGAGGCACCTGTGTCGATGATTATATTCACTGCAACATCATTGATTTTGGCTTCTATTATGGCTTGCACATTTTCGTTGCTATCTTTATTACAATCATGCGGTTCGGTCAGTAGATCTTTATCCATACTGATACCGTCGTTGTATCGCAGCACATGTATTCCAGGCATATTATTGTCATTCGTGTTGTTCTCACTCCACCCCTTAGCCAGCGATGGAGAGCATATCGTGGCCGATTATAGTTTGTTGGATGGCTTGCTTGCGAGGTACTTGGACGGCTATTGTCCACGACCTCTACTATGTGTACGTTTTGATTTGTAGGCCGCCACGACTCCGCAATAGGCGCGTTTTGCTGTGGTGGTCTGTTGTTATCGTACCGGTCATTACCTTGCCGTTCTGGGTTTGGTCGCTGATTCTGATTCCAATTGCGATCACTGTCGCTGTAATTGCTATGCCACTGACCTTGCGCATTTTTCCAGCGGTTGGTCCCTGGCAGTCCGGAATCGTACCGGTCGTCAAATCGACGCATTTTATTATGAGACGGTTGCCCATAACCGTTCTGACGTCTACCATTATTACCATTTTGCGAGTGCTCTTGCCGCTTGTTACCGCCCCCACCATTTCCATGGTTGTGGTTTTGTGCACTACTATCTCTGTCATGTTTACACCCTGATCCATTGTTCCGCGAGTGATCACACGCTGCTTTTGCGTCTTCCTGGATTAAGTCTATTGAATCTAGAGCTGACAGGAAATGTTCCATGTCGTTCTCTGGTACGTTTATTAGTTTCTCTTTGATATGAATGGGTAAACGGGATTTTAGGAGTTTTGTTATGTCTCTTGGTGAGATAGGCTCATCCCAGTAGCGCGTCTTGTTTATATACTTCTCGAAATACCGTCTCAGAATCCCAAGACGGAGTGAGTACGGTTCGTGATTGTATACTTCTTTTCTTAGCCGCTCTTGTGTACAAGGCGTCCAGTATTTCGACAAAAACGCCCTTTCGAACTGTTCATACGTCATGCAGCTGTCTGCTACTTCCGTAGCCCACAACGCTGCATCACCCTGAATGTATGACGTTACGTATTGAATTTTCTGTGCTTCGTTCCACACACTAGGCAAGATATTTTTAAAGCTTTTTTTGAATACTACTGGGTGTACTGACTTCCGTTCTGTAGTAAACGTTTGAAACTGCCTATTTTTGATCAAACTTTCTTCAACCAATATTTTTGGACTATACTGGTTTGCTCCTGGGACATAGGCTGTGTGCTCCGAACCGAAGCTACAGCTTTCGCCTAAAGATTTACCATTGTTGCGTCGCGTATAAGTTTGTGCGTTGCCAAAAACATTGGCTGTTGGCGACATAGTTTCATGTTCAAGATGTTTGCTGCTCTGTGCTAAACCCTTTTCCAAGTCGGATATCCGTTTGCTAATATTCACTTGCCACTGCGGAATATCCTCACTGAGTATTTGTTTGATGGTTTGCACGTCGTTCTGTACTTGACTATTTACTGCGGTACTGAACGATTCGGAATCTCTATCTGCCATGGCTGCTTGTACCTTAGAATTAATATTTTTGTCGATCTCGCTCTCCTTTGGTTCAAATGGCTCTGAGCACTATGGGACTCAACTGCTGAGGTCATTAGTCCCCTAGAACTTAGAACTAGTTAAACCTAACTAACCTAAGGACATCACAAACATCCATGCCCGAGGCAGGATTCGAACCTGCGACCGTAGCGGTCTTGCGGTTCCAGACTGCAGCGCCTTTAACCGCACGGCCACTTCGGCCGGCTCGCTCTCCTTTGCTTCTAGCCAAGAGTTGAATTCGGTTTCAAGTTTAGTCGCTTGTTCGTTCCACTTCTGCTCTACAAGCTGTGTGGAATCTATTTCTAGCTTTTCTAATCGGTTGGCCAAGATACCTATCTCGTCTACAATGTTAGTGTTTGCTACTTGCAGGTTGTTGACCTGTACAGGCAACTCCTGCACGGCCTTAGGTATCGACTCATAATTCTGTTTCATACAGGCAATCTCTTTTTTCATAATTTCTAACGATTGCACAAGTTGCTGATCCCGCTCAGTTTGCTGGCGATCCCGCTCAGCCTGCTGGGCAAGAAACTTTTCCTCTAGCTGGCGATCTCGCTCAGCTTGCTGTGCGAGAAAGCTCTCAATTTTTTCGTCCCTTTCAGCTTGTTGTTGCGCAAATTTTGACTGGTAATCCAGCACGCGCTCTAATACTGCCTGAAGTGAATACCCACCAGGCAGATTACCACTCTCTGGTTCCTGCTTTTCTGGGGGTGGTATAATTTCTTCTTGTGCACTGGTGGGCGGTGGCACCACTTCCTGTGCCTCTGCCTCCACATTTTCGCATGGTATATCCTCAAAGAAAGTACTTGTACTGCTTAATGCACCCGTTTCTGCATTTCCTGCACTAACTAATGGCTGTCCCTCAGTATCCATATTGCTCGGACGTTGACTACGTAATTTAACCATATTCATAAATTACCTACTCGAACACAGGATCTGACAGTTTTACCACAAGCACATAAAATATGGTAATTTATCTACAATACACTGCACACTAAAACTTACTATCTACACTCAACTTTGCCCTGTCATAAATACTAACGTCAAACTACGCACACCACTAGCGATATGAGATCACTTCACTGGAGTTAAGCTTCTACAAACAGGACAACTACAATGTAGTCTTACCTTTAGTTTATCTGATTTTGGGGTTCGGCTGCCCCCGGATTATGTAGTCGTTACAGTTTCTCAGTACTATCAGGATCTTTTCCTCTGACTCGCTTGCATTGGTGCTTTTTACCATGAAAGAATTTTTATACATTCATTAATACATGGCATTAATCACGAGACACATACATACATTTATAACTATATATATATATATATATATATATATATATATATATATATATAAAATAGAGGGAAACATTCCGCGTGGGACAAATATATCTGAAAACACAGACGTTGTGACTCACCGAACGAAAGTGCTGGCAGGTCGATAGACACACAAACAAACACAAACATACACACGAAATTGAAGCTATCGCAACAAACTGTTGCCTCATCAGGAAAGATGAGATTTGTCAAATGTCTGCTTGTGTCTGTGTATGTGCGGATGGATATGTGTGTGTGTGCGAGGTTGGAATGACTCCTTACCCTCTCCCTTAAAACCCACATCCTTTCGTCTTTCCCTCTCCTTCCCTCTTTCCTGATGAGGCAACACTTTGTTGCGAAAGCTTGAATTTCTTGTGTATGTTTGTGTGTCTGTCGATATATAAAACAAAAGACAATGAAATAAAACACATAAAACAGTTACTATTTTCGTGGCCACTGCAAATTCTGGCCCCACGCTTTAGGGCGACAGTTTCGCTGGCTCTTTACTCTTTGCTTTGTTTTACTATTGCTCACGTAACACCTAATATATGAGATAAAATATGTTGCTACGAAAAGAGCCCCGAAATTCCTTTTAGTAATGCTGTGCTATGACTTTCTTTGGATCATTAATTTTCAACAAAACAAAATATATTATGTTATCATTCTGCATCTGGCTTTCTATTAAAGGAACCTTTTTTCGTTACTGTAACTCGCTATAAAGTTCAACATATCTTCCTTACTTTATAGTTATTGAAAAGGTTAATGAAAGTTACTTCGTTATAAATACTGATGTTACAGTACGCAATGATTGTTCAACATCAAAATTTTGTAGTGGATTTTTGTTAACAGTAAAACACCAATATGTTCCAAGACTAACACGAGAACATGAGACTATCGTCATAGAAAAAGATGTTCGCACAGCAAGATTTCTTTTATGTTATGAAGGTAAATTATCTTTTTGCACTGTTAAGAATATATTATCAGCAGCCCGCGTCAACCTGTAAATCACATCATAAAATCTGCTGCTCTGCTCTGCAATTCCGAAAGCTGAAAGAAATAATTTTACTTCACTATTACCTGCCCGCTTCTTTGCGGTATGATTGATTTCATTTAATGCAGTTTGAATGCGCCGCGGCAGCTGCTCGTTCGTTCGTAGCGCTGCTCTGCACCACGAATAATATTTAAATAACTGAAAATGTCTTAAAGGGATGAGATAAAATACCAGGCAAGCTTATTACAAATCATAATGCAAGGTTTCACTAAGTAACTCTATTCAAAACATTTAAACAAATCAAGTTATTACACACCTTTCCAAAGCTATGTCTAATGGCGTCCCCCTCACAATCTTGACAAAAGAATGCTACCCAAGCGTACAATATAACGTCACAGGCTCTTCCTACTCACGTAACTCCAAGAAGACGACAAAGAAATTAATGTTCGTTCTGTAGTATTTATAGTAGTCACATATTCTCATCTTTGTTTGATATTTAATAAGTGTCGTCTGTGGCGATTTCAGTACTTGCCGACACAGATATTATCTAAATAAAAAAAAACAGTACATAATTCTATACAAGAACAAAACATGACTCATAATGCTTTCTCTTTATTACATAATATGTCTTTTGCTAAGAGACGTTACAACTTGTAGTCCACATCTTTCTGTTGTAATCGCCTATATATCCGTAATAACATATATCAATACAGCCTGGATATGGATCTCTCCACAGAGCTACTTTTCAGCAGTCCCATATTCAGGGAATGAGTGTAGGGGTAGTACAGGCAGGTGTCCTTCAGCGCCAGTCACGGCAAGGTCCTAGTGGAGGCAGTTTGCCTTTGCCCTTCCTGTGAAATGTTATGAAGCGGCAAGTGTGTGGGTACCTGTGTCGTATGGACGACTATGATGGGTGCTTGCACGTTGCAGTGTTGGATTCCTTCTGTTGTGGAAGGGAAGGGAATGTTTGAAACCCAGTGCCGGCAGATACCCTACTCAACAAGGGACTGTCGTGCTTTATGCCTCCATCCCACTGACGGATCACCATCAGCTGTGTCACATGCCCTCGCTTTGTGAGTCACTGAGCAGAGATTTAAAATGTAATCCAGGATATTAGAGCAGTGGGGTGATCAGAGACCTGAAGCCACCACCTCCTGTCCACTTTCCGCCCAAATACTTGCGAAGAAAATCTCATTTACCTTCAGGATTCGAACCACTGTAAAGAGGTGCAATAGCAACCTTGGCTAACTTTTCCAATTCGCATCCTACTCAATTTTTTTTTAATTATCTTGCTATCTAAGAAGCTGAAATGGGCACAAAAATAACATTTCACTAGATAATAATGAATTTATGTATTAAATATCTATTTCTCGTACTCGGTTGAAAAGAAAACTAATGCTACAAAAATGTTCAAACTACTTCTGCTACTACAAAACTATAGAACGCTTTACCAACTACGTAACTACCTAGACTAGTGGTAGTACAAGGAATTTTTTTGTTTTAGATCATTTATTTTTTGATCATTTATTCTGATGCGTTTAACGTGGAAATGGTTGCTTCCGCTACTGGATCCACCCTCTTTTCTTTTTTCCCTTCATACTGAAGCAATTGGGCGGCTCACTGAGGGCTTATGCTCTATTGGGCTCTGCATTTACAGTTTTACTTTTCTCTTTAACCTCTTTTGTTACAATATGAATTTAAAGTCTAGCTTAATTTTACTCATTACTATAAGCTGATCAAAGTTTACAGTTTCCAGTCTGCTACGTTTTTTTCAGTAATATACATTTTACTTTTTCCTTCTTAATGGCTACTATTTAAAATTGTGTTCACAATTCATTAGCTTTCCAGCCTTGGGCATTATCAAGTGTTACAAGTATTATAAATCATTAGACTTCAGCATTGGGTTCTACTCAAATCAAATGATTTATAATACACTCATGCTCATAAAGTAAGGATAATGTTGATACATGGTGAAACAACGCTTGGTGGGCGGTTTGCAGGTTTAAATCACCCCGGGATATCAACATGTGGTGCATTTGACCTGCGGTCGTCGGTCGGTGGCGCTGGCAGCAGTCCACATACGCAGAGGTGTGTTGGTGCATGTCAGAGTACGGTGCAGCGAGGAAGTGTGCAGACGTTTTCAGACGTACTAATGGTGGCTTTGTATTGAAAATGGCTCAAAGAACACATGTTGATGACGTTATGAGGGGTAGAATACTAGGGCGACTGGAGGCTGGTCAAACACAGCAGGTCGTAGCACGGGCCCTCCGTGTGCCACAAGGTGTGATCTCAAGATTATGGCAACGATTCCAGCAGACAAGAAACATTGAAAGGTGGCTACACTGAGTCACAGCGCCACAGATTGCGCCAAAGAGTTTTATTCCGCCGCCTCCACTGGTAGTGCTGGTTCAGAAGTTTTGGTGGTTAGTGCTTTGCTGAGAGGATGTTGATAGCTGTACTATTTGAGGCCATGTCGTGTGCAGTTGTTTTGATGGGTTAGACAGCAGATGTTGTTCGAATGGAGATGTTGTAATGATCAGAGTGTATTTTTAGTCAATATATATGAAGGTAAAAAACATTTTTTTTTTTTTTAATTTCCTAACTAACAATGCCTCTTGGTCACAGGTTCAGTCAACAAAGCATCTGGCTTGTGTTCATGTATTATACTGTAATTCGGGTTTCTATGTGCAATTATAGTATTTCAGTTTTTTTCTAATTAATTCAGTGTAAATGGTATTTAAAATATCTTGTCTTATTGAGGAAGAACCGTGCCAGATGTGTACGTTGAATCACACTTCCACATACACAGAACAGTTACACTTGTGCTTTGTTGTTCGTAGTTTTTGTTTCGTAGCTTTTATAGTTGCTGGGGACTTAATTAATTAATTTTGGTAATGGAAATTTCCTTTCATTCTTTGTTGTTATTCTATGCAGTCAGATTGCGGAGTAATACTAGTCAGGGCCAACCGGTTACGAGACTTCGTAGTCGGACATACAGCTACTAAAATTTAAATTATTTGCATTAAAGTTAATTAAGCCCCCATGCAACATGTCCAGGCGCTACAGTACGGGACGTCCACAGCGTACAACACCACAAGAAGACTGATATCTCACCATCAGTGCCCGCAGACGGCCACGGAGTACTGCAGGTAGCCTTGCTCGAGACCTTACCGCAGCCACTGGAACAGTTGTCTCCAGACACAGTCTACAGACGACTAAACAGACATGGTTTAATCGCCCGGAGATCTGCAAGGTGCATTCCACTGACCCCTGCTCGAGGAGACCCCATAAAGCCTGGTGTCAAGAACAAAGTACATGGTCATTGGAACAGTAGTCCCAGGTTATGTTCAGGAACGAGTCCAGGTATAGTCTGAACAGTGATTCTCGCCGGTTTTTCAGCTGGCATGAACCAGGAACCAGATACCAACCCCTTAATGTCCTTGATAGGGACCTGTATGGAGGCCGTGGTTTGATGGTGGGGGTGGGATTACGATTGGTGCACGTACACCACTGTATGTCTTTGACAGGGGAACTGTAACAGGTCAGGTGCATCGGGACGTCATTTTGCACCAGTATGTCCGCCTTTTCAGGGTGCACCGGGTCACACCTTACTCCTGATGGAAGATAACGCACGGCCCCACCGAGCTGCCATCGTGGAGGACTACCTTGAAACAGAAGATATCAGGCGAATGGAGTGGTCTGCTGTTCTCCAGACCTAAACGCCATCGAGCACGACTGGGATGCTATCGGTGGACGTACCGCTGCACGTCTTCAAACCCCTGGGACACTTCAGGAGCTCCGACAGGCACTGGTGCAAGAATGGGTCTCAGTACCCCAGGAGCTGCTCCACCACCTAATCGAGAATATGTCAACCCGTTGTGCGGCCAGTGTACGTGTGCATGATGATCATATCCCGTATTTATGTCGGGGTACAGGTGCAGAAAACATTGGCGTTTTGTAGCACATGTGTTTCAGAACGATCTTTTCAACTTATCACGAATACCATAGACTTACAGATCTGTGCCTATTATACAGTCAAATGGCGGTTATATCTTTCAGAAAGTTTTGTATGAGGGTGGCTCAATAAAAACATAAAATCATTAATTAATTTAGTAGCAACAACTAGTTGATGGGTTTGTTGCTCGATTTTACAATATTTTTGTGTCTTAATAGCTACAAACTTCACAATTCATGATCCCTGAATCAGGGTATTTCTTTTTAGTGTGCTATTGTTGCTGGGTTGGTAATTTAACTAACGGTTGGTTTCTGGACAGTGATGATGTTTGCATTTTGCTAGATGAGCTTATTTGAGTTGTACTGTTATGTGGTCAATCTTGACACAATAGTTAGTTTTCAACATCTTAAACGTCTACATCACCTTCTTCATTCTTATCTGGATTTGATTTGGTCCTCTTTAGTAGATGAGCTGGGGTTGGGATATGTCCCATTAGTGTTTGAGTTTCTTCCGTCCTGAGGTCTGGGTAAATTTTGAGGGTGTTTCGTATGATGGTTCTGGGAGGATGGATGTGTTTAAATCTTGATACTTTTGTTTATTCTGGACGAGATGTTAACATGTTTTTCGTATCCTCTCTGTTGGTGATGATGTCCTGGCCATAGCCTGTTCTCACTTTTACATGGTGGGTTGGGAATGGGGTGATCCAGGAGATTCGTAGATTACGTCTGAAGGGGTGCCAAAGCCAAGTTTGAGAACACTTTCAGTAAATCATAGTTCAGTAGAGAACAGTCTGGTGATTGTGCGGGGTAATCTGATTAGTGGTTGGATGAACGTCTTATAGGTGTGGATGGCTGCCGCATCCGAACATCCATGGAATCTTCCTTGAATCAACCTGATTAGTGATTGTTTTTCTCTGTGTTTACTGGGATAATATTTGAGGAACGAGTCAACATCGCGCATCTTCGACGATACCTAAGCCGCAGTATTCAGGAAAGCCAAGAAAGACTTCCTCGGGCAATGCATACAATTTTGTTGAACACGTTTGTGCCTGCCTCCTCTATACGATGTGCAAAGTTAAGATTTTCATCTAAGAATATCCCTACATATCTTGTTACAGCGCTTCCTCTAGTCCTTAGACCATTTTATTTTATTTCGAGTGTCTTGCTAGTTTCCCTTTCAGCAGGAGGTATATACTTTTTTGACGTGTTTGTAGCAGTCTGACACTTCGACGCCATCCTTCAAGTACATGGATCGCCACATTACACTTGTCTTCAAAATTCTGATAGATTCACCACTTACAACAAAGAACACTTCATCCACAACTGCTATAAATCTGCTTACGTTGCCGTTGTCATGTAGCTTTCAGAGTATGAGTTCCGTCAAATCCCAAGATTCTGGTCCTTGCAATGATCCCTGAGGGCATCTTTTATTACTGTCTTCGTTATTTCCTTCCCTGGCCATATTAAAAGAGCATATTCCCCTCGACAGAAGTCTGACAGGGATTTGTACAGTGCCTCAGGACAATCCAGCCTCCTAAGGCGAGCAAAGAATAACACCCAAAATAGGTTAACGAAAGCGGCAGTAATATCATCATCGCCAAAGCGTTCCTACAGTGAGTATTTGTCGCTAGCGAGATCGCCTTATTAACTGTGTCTTCAGTTGATTTGCCTCTTCTCAACTCATATTGGTGAGGCTCGTGTCATGCGGCAGTCTATGTCTTATAAGCTGATATATAATAGTTTTTCAAGTATCTTACAGAGAACGTTCAAACGGATGTAGGATGTGGGTATGATAGGAGCTCTGTCTGGCCATCCGCATCCTGTATCAGCTTATTCACCTCCCACAACTTCTTCTGTTTATAGAACACCTTCAAATCCAATGCATTACTTGAAAAGCCCTGTCCTGGCACCCAAAATCCTATCCACTAATCACCAGCCAAGATACCCTTCTGTGCTAAACATCCATATCCCATGTTCCAAGCAACTACTTGCATAATACATTTACCGCACCACTCCCAACCAACTCCGGCTATTCTATGATGAAATCCGTCTCGGGATATACCATTCTTTCCAGCCGTAGACACACAGCACCACCTCACACTACACCTCCTCTTTCCTCCTTTCCCCTTCCTCCCCCTCAATCACTTTCAGTCACTAGCTGTGTTTTCACAAGCTTCGTAGTCAGGCTCATCATTACGCATTCATCATGACGATGATCATTTACAAGTTCCACTAGAGTCCCCATTATACAACAGAATCATTACCATGATCATTATTGAAACAATGAGCGTACGGCATTGTCGGCCAGGAGTCCCCCATATTATTAATTATATATCAATGTATTATAAAATCCGAACACTTCTAAAAATAATTAAAGATTTTCGCCAGTGTAACTTATTATCAATCGTTTACTGGCACCTGTTTTTTATGAATTTTTAAACCTCCTTTAAATATATACAGCCTTTGGCGAAGAGCGCTTTTATCCACTACCTGCTCGCCCCTTTCGCTGTATATTTAAATTGAAAGGGTACAGTACCACCCGACATTGAAAATAGGTACAACATACTTCATTATTTTTGTCAGAACAACACATTTGTTTTAAAAATAACTCAATTTCAATTAATACAGTGAAGCCGGATACCAGTGTGGGAAATAATGACAATTTATTTATTTAATTGATCACATGTCCACTCCCACAAAGTAAATCCCTACATCCAGTTTGGTGAGATCTGTGAAATAAATGAATGTATGGTCATCTGCTAACCGCAGATAGCGAATGTGAATATATGATCATCTTTGAGACGATCCTTTGGCCACCTTTGCTGGGACCAAAGAGATGAAATTTACCTGAGCTTTGCGCACCTGAAATGTGGCTGACCAATACGGTAGCAAGGTGCTCCCCCACTTCAGCAGAGATGCGAGAGAACCTAAAGAACGGCCATATTTCAGCACTCTGCCTCTGGATCTTGTGCTGTTAAGACCTGTTTTAGTTGTGCTCCGTAAAGACAAAAGAGTGGAGACATGGTATGCGTGTGGAATATTTAAGAGTAGTTTGAAATAATAATTTCTCTATTTCAGGAACTTTTATGGGGAGAATTAAATGTCAGGCAGGTAATATTAATGGGATTGTAGTAATCTTCGGAAGTGAGCAACAGTCACAATGAAACCACATGTAGCAATAA
The DNA here is from genome assembly GCF_023864345.2 of Schistocerca serialis cubense. Classification (NCBI taxonomy): domain Eukaryota; kingdom Metazoa; phylum Arthropoda; class Insecta; order Orthoptera; family Acrididae; genus Schistocerca; species Schistocerca serialis. The sequence continues at coordinate 253,480,361 of NC_064643.1, forward strand.
GTTGAAATACTTCCATGTGCTTAAGTTAAGCTGAATTGCTAGCGTGTGTACAATAAGTTGAAATATTTAAGAAATTGCGTGTGTACCATAAGTTGAAATATTTAAGAAATGGCATGTGCAGGACTTGAAATTAGAGATGAGTACTTCCACGTGGTGAGTACTGTGTGAGTCTCAAACTGTGTATGAGACAAAAGATAAAGAGAAGTAGTCATCCGTGGTATCAGTTGAGGACTCGCGTGTGTGATGAATACGTTCTTAATTTTACTTTGCGTGATATGATTCCCTGTGACGCTAGATTCAAACTCTGAGAGAGAAGCAAGGTGAGTCAGCCGTCTATCCAGCAACGCCACTTGGCTTGCATTGCACAGGGAGACGTGCATATATCTCCAGAGTTCATAGTAGGAAAGTAGAATTACGAAGTGGGGCAGTGTCGTGTGAAACTGGGATAAATATTAATTGAAGTGGGAAAGCTGAGAGTGATAATGTTGTGACTATTCCCTGTGTAGTATTTCATATTGTAGTGTTGTGTATGTCATGTAATTTGGGTATGTGTGGTTTGCATGGGAGAGTAGTGAGGTAGTTTCAGAAGATTACTGGGTTATGTGTGTTCCTTTTGTACTGCTCGGTCTGGAGGAAAGTTTCGTGATGATGATTGTGAGAGTCGAAGTGTGAGAAATAACAAAAGATCCACCATCCTATCCAGAAACTGCACAGTAGCGTTAAATAATTACGAGACCATAAGGTAGAGAATCACCAATGTTAAGCCATGCCCACTGGGCGGAATTTCTCATGTGTTATTGTTGTAGGTTATAGAATTTGTGTGTTTAGGTTATAGAATTTATCGGAATAAATAAGACAGTGAAAAGAAAAAGATTGGTGGCCTTTTCCTTCGAATTGTATGTTGTCACGATATTCAGAATCTATAATGTGTGCGCCACTCATATTCAGTGCGATGGCCACGTGTTGATAAAAGCCGTTAAATAAAAAAGGAAAGAAAATGTGGTATTGCCAGTGCATAGTGAACAGTCAGAGTTCTGTACATTACCGATAGTCAGATGCGTGTTTCCGTTGCGTATTATTCATACAGGAGGATAATTTGTAACTAAATTGTGAGTATGAGAGTTCATGTTACTCGATAAATAAGAATGAATCCACTCGCTTGGCAGACCACTCATCTTGCAGGCCTGACTGCTTGATGCCACAGTATGAGCAAGGCATGTGGGTGCCTCTCATAATTTCGACCCTACCAGGATTTTTTGCGAGGATTTTGCTGTTAGGGTTTGCTGTTAAGATTTTTTTTTTTAAATGCACTGTGATAGCGCTAAGGAGTAAAATTTTTTTTTGTTTGCTATTTCTTTCTGGATTGGTGAGGATCTTTTATTTTTTTTATGTAATTAATTGTCATATCGTCCAAGGCTGGAAGATCGTTGCATAATTTTTTTTTGCGTAATGTCCGTAGTAACTCCGTCACAGTCGAAAAGTGTAGTCACCATGGAGAATAGTGATTCTGGGGTGAACGTAGCAGTGCAGCAGGAAGTAGGTGTCGACCATGGGCTAATGAGCGGGAACGGCAAACACTCGGAAGGGGCTGAATTGTTCAGTGGACCGCGGCTAGGTGATCCTTTGAGCGGCGGGCTTTGTCTGCAACTGGGGGCTTTTCCCGACGACGCGGGCGAGCCGGACCAGGTCAGATACGCAGTGAAAGTCAAGCTACCCTTGGCGAGGCAATGGTTTCTCAGGCGAACGAGGTGAGCGCACCGATAGTAGCAAATGACAATGTGCTACTGCAGTTCTTACAGAGGATGGATAGAGATAATAAGGAAAGAGATAGGGAGTATAAGGAAAGATTGGAGGCAAATAAGGAAAGATTGGAAGCGATGGATAGGGAGACTAAGGAAAGATTGGAAGCGATGAACAGAGATAATAAGGAGAGAGATAGGGAGACTAAGGAAAGATTGGAAGCAAATAAGGAAAGATTGGAGGCAAATAGGGAAAGATTAGAGGCAATGGATAAGGGAAATAAAGAGGCAATGAGGAAGCTACACACAGTTATCGATGAGCGTCTGTCCGCAGTTAATTATCGGTTAGATGAGGGGGAGGAGAATCTGGATGCAGTGAAGCAAGAATGTGATGCTGTGAAAGAAAAAGCCAATAATTTGGAGGTACGAATAAGTCCAATAGAGAGTGGTATTACAGAACATAGGGACGTGTAGCCGGATGAGCGAATCAAAGAGATAGTGGAGGACTTACTTGCAGATAAACAAGGGGCATTAGACAGCGTGGAAGCTCAAGTCACCCGGCAGGAAGTGGCGCTAAATAAACACAGGGATGAAGTTGCGGAGGTAGTGGTCAGAATGAATACGATTAGCGCAGATGTAGAAAAGATCAGTGTAAGAGGCGAAACAGGCTCTGACAGTACGCAGCGAGAGGTTTATGCCGACCAGGAGGGGATACAATCACTATTACAGTTTAAAGAGGCAGAATTAGAAACAAATAGGAAACGTAGGGAAGAACTAGCACAGTTGCAATTAGCATGCAGAAGTGAAGGTGAAGCACCACCAGGTAGACTGCAGAGGGAGAGTGAGATAAATTCAAAGAAACGAAAATAGGCAGAAAGAGGAAGACGAACTCAGAGAGTTAGAAGAACGGTTGTGTCGGATAAAATAGTGGCAAATCCAACTGGGTATAGTCCAAGGTCGGAAAACATAAATATGGAAGAAGAATGTAGGTGGCACTTCGTGTCGGTACAAACGTACACTTGTTTTCTGGATCCTGATAATTACCAACATCCATGCCTGTGGCTGTCTCAATTTCAAGATTCATTACCTTCATCGTGGGGACCGCTCCTCAAAATGAAGTTTGTGTGTAACCATTTGAGGGACGAGGCTAGAGCGAAAATGCAGGAAGTTATTAAAGACTGTAGTAGTTACAAGACATCTTGTGACAAGTTTTTCAATGAATTCTGGTCGAAAAGTAAGCAGGACCAGGTTAAGCAAAGCATATTGATGATGCCAAATTGTAACGAAGGTGGAATAATAGATCCAGTGTCGTGCTATCAGGAAATGCTGAGACGAAAAGGTATTTGGATGTGCCATACGAAACTGGGGAGTTCATTAGGACCTGTATAACGAAGTTGCCAGTGAAATTGCGCAGAGATATAGTGATAGCAGGCAGAGGCTTAGACGATTCTTCGTCATTTCAGCACTTGTTACAGGAACTTGGTAATGAGAGCAACATCGTAAACGGAGACACGACTCCTAGGTCAGACAGTTTTGGGGATAGGAACGGCAGAAACTATGAGAATGACAGGAGAGCATGGAATCCTGGCATTTCATTCTTGTTATAATGGATTGAAGGATAGGAGAAACTAATCCAACATATCAGCCCTTAGCATCTTGCCTTAAAACACTTGCCGCTGGCACTGAAAATTGTCTATGTAGCAGACATACTGTACTGATATGTAGGAGTGCAAATACCGTACTTCTGATCACAGAATAAAACACCAATAATGGAATCTGTTAGGCTGGTCTCTCAGAGCAAAATTTGCAAATTTTTATTTGGAACACTAAAGTAAAAGGACTGTTTCCTCAAAGACCAGTTGCTAAATAAAATGTTATGTAGTAATGCCAATGAGTCCAGTTTAATTAGTGTGATTTGACTATGGCAGGTGCTTAACACGTAATGTAAAAGGTCAACATTGTGACCGAAGTTTTTAGATTAGCTGCCATCTGATCGGTAGTATGTCGTTGTCATAGTGACAGTTATAATGAGGTGTTGCGTATGGCTGTTCGGAATCTGCTGTTAAGGAAAGAGGCCACTAGCACCAAAATCTCTAACACTTGGGCTGTCCCATTTCTCCCAGCTTGTATATTCTCTGCACACATTTAATTTTCATGTAAGCACAGATTCCTAACTAGCAAATTCTTTACTGTGTATAGTGGACCATTCAGAGTGAGGCGAATTGTCCAGGAAAATGCTGTACTGATTGAGGCGATCAAGGGAAACCAATTGCGTGGGCTTCATCGCATTTCTAACATCAAATTATGGAAAAGTTAAGGATAGATCGAAAGTAGGCAATTTATGGTAGATAGTATTTGTTTGTGGTGTGTAACGTTGTGCAGGGTCAAATCGAACATAAGAATTTTCAGGCGGGATGTCAGGAAGTATGACGGAATAGACTGGTCTGATGAGTCATGAACAGAAGTCGACAGAGTGGTGTATGTACGTATTTTTTGTCATATGAATAAGGATCAAGCAGAAACGACGTGATGAGTAATGAGAAGATAAAGATGGTAGATAGTGAGAGAAGCGACGTGATAAATAGTAGTTGATAAAGGTGATATTTAAGGAGAGAAGCGACGTGAAGCAGTGTGATTAATAAAGAGAGATTTGACGTGATGCAACAGTGGTAAATAAAGGTGAGTAGAACTAATAATGTGGAGATGTCTTAGAGATATGTTACAGAGAGACCTGTGCATGCTGCAATCGAGATTGATGCGAATGGTGAAGGAAGACCAGGAAATGATGGAGTAATCGACGGACGGAGAGGCGAAATACGAATGAAGAGATGAGGACAACTGCACAACGTGAAAGGACATAAAGGGAGTATGAGATCCAGATGGTGAACGTTGTGGAATACTGACATAAGATGTAATATAAGCGTAAATCTAATTCTTACCATAATATTTGCTATATGAAAAAAATAATTTTTGTTGTTGTTGTTGTTGAAGCCTAGTACCAGTATAACTAATCAAAACGGTACCAAGAATGTGTACAGTTATTTTGCAGGATGAATAATTTGTGTATTTTTTGTTCTTAGATGAAATGTCGCAATTCTAAGTTGATATTTAGCAGGATGAATAATCGGTAAAGTGAATGCAGAGGTAAGCCGATGGAGAGAGGTGACAGAGTGAAAGGACGAATTCGGAGTCTGGAATGCTACCTCCGAAATAGCTTCATGTGTTATGTGGTTGAGTATAAGGGAGCAAAGGTATGGTATGTTGTCGTGAGTGTGGTGGTGTTAAGGTTAGCTGACTTCTAGACCTATTCTGTTAGTGTATTAATGGATTGAATGAGAAGGAAAATGTGATGTCTGGTGAGTGAGAGTCGTAGAGTAGTGTGATCAATGCACACACTCCTGTAAAGGGGTGCTACCAATACATAACTAAAACATTATTGTGTTATTGTTTGATTTGGATGAACCTCGATGGCAGGTCAGGATCTGACATCATGTGGATGGTTCATACACGTCCTAGAAATGTTGTTATATATAATAAAGGTAAAATATATAAAGAGATACGAATTTCAGTCTGTCAGAAGCACAAAGGTGCATTGTATGTTGTAGATTTAGAGTCATCAGTTTCTAAAACGTTTATTGTATTAGGAAGTTAAAGTAGTTTACTATTTAACAACATGTGGTAGGTAATTGTGAGCTGTGTAGATTACTTCTTATTTTTTTTTTGTTAGAACACTTTCAAGGGGTATTAATTTCAGTCTGTCACAAGCACAAAGGTTCACTGTATATTGTAGTTTTAGAATAAACAGTTTCTAATATTTTCACTGTGATAGGATGTTAGAGTAGTCTACTATTTGATATTGTAATTATGAGCTGTATAGATTGTTTATTATTCCTTTTGTTTTTTTTTTACACTTTCATGTTTTGTATGAGGGACGATAGGTACAATCTGTTGTGTCTAGACAAGACAGCCTAGATACAATGAGAGGAAGCCGAAAGGCACGCGCTAAGCTAAAGCGGATGGCGTGAAGTCTGAAACAGGATACGTAATGAATGCTATAAAGAGAAGTACGTAGCTTCTGGAATACTTAACTTTAATCCATCCTTTTGGTACATTGGGAGATTGTGGTGATACAAGTGAGACTCTTTAGATACATGCAATGTTACTAATGGCGCCTTGCTAGGTCGTAGCCATTGACTTAGCTGAAGGCTATTCTAACTATCTGCTCTGCAAATGAGGAAGGCTTTGTCAGTGTGCATCGCTAGCTACGTCGTCCATACAACTGGGGCGAGTGCTAGTCTGTATCTCGAGACCTACCTTGTGGTGGCGCTCGGTCTGCGATCACACAGTGGCGACACGCGGGTCCGACATGTACTAATGGACTGCGGCCGATTTAAAACTACCACCTAGCAAGTGTGGTGTCTGGTGGTGACACCACACAATCAATAGCACAAGTGTGGGCTGTATATAGAAAAGGGATAAGTGTTGATGTTGTATGTGTAGAAAACTAGGGTGTATGACTTTATGTTTTTTAGAACAAAGATTCTTTTATTACCAATGTATCTAATAGATCATACATGTAATCTATGAGTATTTAAATACTGTAAGAATATCCTTTTGTCTGCAATGTTGCGAGATGCACGGAAGGGTCTGACTGATTGGGTGTCGTAGCGCTGAGGTGCTCATGCACAGTGTGCCCGTACCTGCATAAGAAGGCGGGAGGCCAATCTGACGTCGCCATGGGAGAGGCGACATAGCCGCGGCATTCCCCACTCCACTGCTGGTCGGGGTACACTCCACGCACCCGCTACAGCAGGTCAACGGCCTGGGGCGACACGCACGTACCACTGGCCATTCATAAGTTCCGCCACCCTTACGACTGGGGAAAGTATCCCACGGAGGCAACAGCGGGTGGTTTCTTCTGCTCAACGACTCGTGCGGCGGCGCCACAGCAGAATGAACGACGCGCGGCAGAGCCCGGTGCGCATTTTTTACCAGCAACTATTAACTAGTACTGGGCTGTGGAGCCGTGAAACAAGATGACTGCTCGTATGTCTCTATAAGGTGGAAAGTGAAGGACTGGTGTTTCCATGTTGTGAGTGGTGGAAAAGATTTTGTCTTTAGCAGACAGGACGATCGTTTCGTTTTGTCTTGACCACTGAACGGTAGGATCCATAAACTTTTGGCAGTGACTTGTTAAGTGTGCTTTGTGAATTGCATGTGGGACGCTTGGTATACTTAAAGAGACAGTTGTCGTTTGGTGACTAATTACACTGGGCAACAACCAAAAAAACGTCATGGGTTTCTCAGCTGATTTAGACTAATTTTGGTGTTCTGAGTCCGAATATCACATTGATTTTGCTCTATCAGCTCAACTTTTTGAGATACAGCCATAGGCCTACATGACCATTTTCCCCTGAAATGTAAGCCTTTTTATAGGCTTCAATATGCTAATATTAGGGGTTTTAAGGGGATTATTCAGGACATATGAAAACAAAAGAAGCCTTTAAGATTGTAACAGTTAATCATTCCAATAGATGCCTTTTTTTCTTACTATAGTATAAAATTTATTCTAATTTTTATTGTCTGACAGTCAACTGCATATTTCTATTACTATTTCAGATTGATATGGCTTCTGCGTGACGTTCATGCATGAATAATCCAGACGTTTTCTGCTACATCTGCGGAGAATACACGCTTTCAGTGGACAGGAAGAACATCACGGGATTTGTGAAGAACGCCTACCAGGCTTACTTTCAAGTCAAGCTGGGTGACCAAGATAAGCCCTGGGCACCGCACACGGTCTGCAAGAAGTGCGTGGAATACCTCCGGCGGTGGACGAAGGGCACGAAAACTTCACTGAAGTTTGGGATTCCGATGGTTTGGAGGGAGCCCTTGGACCATGCATCGGATTGTTACTTCTGCGCCATCAACACTACTGGCATCAACCGGAATAATCGGCACAGCCTCCAGTACACCGACCTTCCATCTGCCAGCCGTCCAATTGCTCACTGCGAAGAAATTCCAGTACCAGCGTTCACAGAGCTTCCTAACATCGACGACGAGGCCACCACTGCAGACGAGGGAGGATATATAGCAGACGAGGAGTATGAAGCACAAGATGGTCGGCAGCTCTTTTCACAATGTGAGCTTAATGATCTTGTTCGGAATCTCGGCTTGTCGAAGACTTCATCCGAGCTGTTGGCCTCCAGACTCAAAGAGAAAAATCTACTTGGCGAGGACGCGCGTATCACTTTCTTTCGTAGAAGGTATGAGGACTACATGGGCTACTTCTGCCAGGAGGAAGACCTAGTGTACTGCCGAGATGTCACCGGTCTTCTTGTTAAACTCGGGGCTCCTACATACGATCCGAGCGATTGGCGACTCTTTATTGACAGCTGCAAGCGCTCTTAGAGTGTGTGCTCCTCCACAACGGGATTGAGTTCGCCTCAATCCCTCTTGCTCACTCCACAACTCTCGTAGAGAAATATGAAGCAGTGAAGTACGTGCTCGACAAAATCCAATATGAGCAGCACCAATGGATCATCTGCGTCGACTTCAAGATGGTGAACTTTCTACTTGGTCAGCAGTCCGGGTTCACGAAATACCCATGCTTTATATGTATGTGGGACAGTCGAGACAGAGCCCAGCACTATGTGAAGAAAGTGTGGCCGCCACGAGAGCAGTTAGTACCTGGTGCGAGAAACATCATAAACGAACCTCTTGTTGACCGGGAGAAGATATTAATCCCACCGCTACACATGAAGCTTGGGTTAATGAAACAGTTCACGCGTGCTCTGGACAAGGATGGGAGGTGCTTCCACTACCTGTGCCGAGCCTTTCCGCGACTGACCATTGAGATGCTGAAGGCCGGCATTTTCGATGGGCCACAGATACGGCAGCTCATAAAGGACACAGAGTTCGAAAACTCTATGAACACGTTAGAGTGCGCCGCGTGGAAATCGTTTGTGCAGGTGGTGAACAACTTCCTGGAGAACACGAAGGCAGCAAACCACGCCAGACTCATCAGCAGCATGATAGAGGCCTTTCAAAAGCTCGGGTGTTTGATGAGTATAAAGATGCACTTCCTGTACTCACACATGGAGAAGTTTCCTGAAAACCTTGGGGCGATGAGCGACGAGCAGGGAGAAAGGTTCCATCTGGACATGCGCCAAATGGAGGATAGGTACCAGGGGAGGTGGGACGCAGTCATGATGGCGGACTACTGCTGGATGCAGAAGAGAGACAACTCAGCAGCTGCTCACAAACGGGAATCGAAGAAACGCCGATTCATGCCGTGAACTCTGAACTTTTGTGTCACGTAACGCTCATTGTTATACTAATATTATGATAAATATGCTTATTTAATTTGATGGAGTAAATAAAAACTTAATGAATTTGCATACGTTGACTTTTATTTCTTGAGGAAAACGGACAAAATCTTCCGGGGTTTCTCAGCAGATGATACAAAGAAATTTGTTTTTTTACGAAAAATCGATTTTTAAACATTTCTGTAGCAAAAAATCCTGACCTGATAGAACAAAACCAAGGTCATTTTCGGACTCAGGGCATCAAAATTAGTCTAATTCAGCGGGGAAACCCTAGACTTTTTTAAAAAAATCTTTTTTTGTTGCCCAGTGTTATTGTATGAACGCAAGAAACTAAAGTGGGACATTGACATTTGCATTTGTAGTAGGAGACTTTTCTTTAATTGGTGCAGGAATAAGTGCTGTTTGTTGGAACTTACGACTTTTAATTACACCATGAACTGAAAGGACAGAACCGTGGGTAATAGTAGTTGTAGGGCCATTTTTGGACGACCAGATTCGTGTGGATGGTACTCTGAGAGTGACTATGACATTTGTGTTTAATGTGAGATACAGTTTACTGTTCAGTGCGTGTTCAAAGTGTCGATTTGAGTGACTTAAAGACTTTCGTCCGGGTAACCATGGGAGAGCTATGACACCGAGACAGTGTTTCTGGGGATCCTATCAGCAACTTTTTGACCCCTAAGAAAATCACAGAATGAAATGTTTCCATGTGACTCGCAAGATAGGGAATAATGTATTTGTAACTGTGTAATTTTTTTATACGTTTCATTCCTGAAGGGACAGCAAGTGTAACTGTATTTCATTAACATTTGTGTTTAGAATAGTTAGTGTTTTTTTTTGTTTGTTCTGGGCTACCAGTTCACGTAGCATGTTTATTAGAAAATTTGGTACAATGATGCTTTAATTATTAGCCAGTGGCGTAATACTAACGTAGCAGCTCTTGTTGCATAGGTCAGTAAGGTTGTCACAGGTGCAAGAGTTTGCATTGCACAACAAATATAGGAAGTAATTGATGCATTTTGATGTCATGGACAGTAATGATCTTGTTGGTGTGTTGACTGAAGCCACTTATTTTCATTATCACAGTGGTGAAATTTCACATTAAAGTGTAACGAAGGCTAGTCAAAATGCAAGTTCTTGTCGTCCAAATGTGTAACAACAGAGAAATGAGCAGTAGAGTAAGAAATGAGAGCTACTGGTGGATTCAAGCACTTATTGCTAAACTATTTACTGCGTGTATTGATCAAAGTTGATGGACTGACTGGTTCAGCAGCAGGTATTTGTACTGGTGGACAAGGATAAGGTTAAACTCACAGTCGAGTAGTGGTGGCAATTGCTTAAGTGATGATAGTTAACGTGGTATGACATGATGTCTTACGTTGACTATATTACGTAACCAGTATTTAACTTGTGGTATATTTCACTGTTTTTCTTCTCAGTTTTATTTCTCTGTAGGTTTGATGTATATTTTAGAGTACGGATATGGAGTCTGACTTCTACGTGTAACTAGTGTATGCAATTTTTTTCATTTGTTGATTTTGTTTTGTATTTAGACATTGCCGTGTAAAGATTATTACAACGCAATTTATGAATGTCAGATTGCTTGTTCTGTGTTTGGACGGTGAGCTATTTAAAATTAGTATTTTTTTTTATTTGACATAGAATCAGTGAAGTTTGGATTACTCATAAAAATAACAAAGATCCCAGTAACTAAGCAAATTTTTATCTCAACATTATTTTTTATTTGTATGACGTAATGTTTTATTTGTCATGTGGATTGTTGTAAATTTGTATGTGTACGTTACTCCGGATTGTGGAGAGTACAATAATGGAACAACTGTGTTAATAATTTGGTAAAGTAACAGCATTTGGCCGTCTATTTGAGGTCACCAGGGGCTAAGGTCTCCTCCTGGTTATTTTGATGACTTGCTACGTTTGTTCTAATATAGTTTTCTTAAAAAAATGTTCGGAACTACCCTCGCATGGGTAGCCGGTGGTGAAAGGGTACAGTTCCACCAGACATTGAAAATAGGTACAACATACTTCATTATTTTTGTCAGAACAACACATTTTTTTTGTAAAATAACTCAACTTCAATTAATACAGCGAAGCCGGATACCCGTGTGGGAAGGAATGACAATTTATTTATTTAATTGATCACATGTCCACTCCCACAAAGTAAATCCCTACATCCAGTTTGGTGAGATCTGTGAAATGAATGAATGTATGGTCGTCTGCTAACCGCAGATAGTGAATGTGAATATATGATCATCTTTGAGAAGATCCTTTGGCCGCCTTTGCTGGGACCAAAGAGATGAATCTTACCTGAGCTTTGAGCGCCTGAAATGTGGCTGACCAATACGGTAGCAAGGAGCTCCCCCACTTCAGCAGAGGTGCGAGAGAACCTGAAGACGGCCATGTTTCAGCACTCTGCCGCTGGATCTAATGCTGTTAAGACCTGTTTTAGTTGTGCTCCGTAAAGACAAAAGAGTGGAGACATGGTATGCATGTGGAATATTTAAGAGTAGTTTGAAATAATAATTTCTCTATTTCAGGAACTTTTGTGGGGAGAATTAAATGTCAGGCAGGTAATATTAATGGGATTGTAGTAATCTTCGGAAGTGAGCAACAGTCACAATGAAACCACGTGTAGCAATAAGTTGAAATACTTCCATGTGCTTAAGTTAAGCTGAATTGCTAGCGTGTGTACAATAAGTTGAAATATTTAAGAAATAGCGTGTGTACCATAAGTTGAAATATTTAAGAAATGGCGTGTGCAGGACTTGAAATTAGAGACGAGTACTTCCACGTGGTGAGTACTATGTGAGTCTCAAACTGTGTATGAGACAAAAGATAAAGAGAAGTACTCGTCCATGGTATCAGTTGAGGACTCGCGTGTGTGATGAATACGTTCTTAATTTTACTTTGCGTGATATGATTCCGTGTGACGCTAGATTCAAACTCTGAGAGAGAAGCAAGGTGAGTCGGCCGTCTATCCAGCAACGCCACTTGGCTTGCATTGCACATTAAGACGTGCATATATCTCCAGAGTTCATAGTAGGAAAGTAGAATTACGAAGTGGGGCAGTGTCGTGTGAAACTGGGATAAATATTAATTGAAGTGGGAAAGCTGAAAGTGATAATGTTGTGACTATTCCCTGTGTAGTATTTCATATTGTAGTGTGATGTATGTCATGTAATTTGGGTATGTGTGGTTTGCATGGGAGAGTAGCGAGATAGTTTCAAAAGATTAGTGGGTTATGTGTGTTCCTTTTGTACTGCTCGGTCTGGAGGAAAGTTTCGTGATGATGATTGTGAGAGTCGAAGTGTGAGAAATAATAAAAGATCCACCATCCTATCCAGAAACTGCACTGTAGCGTTAAATAATTACGAGACCATAAGGTAGAGAATCACCAATGTTAAGCCATGCCCACTGGGCGGAATTTCTCATGTGTTATTGTTGTAGGTTATAGAATTTGTGTGTTTAGGTTATAGAATTTATCGGAATAAATAAGACAGTGAAAAGAAAAAGATTGGTGGCCTTTTCCTTCGAATTGTATGTTGTCATGATATTCAGAATTTATAATGTGTGCGCCACTCATATTCAGTGCGATGGCCACGTGTTGATAAAAGCCGTTAAATAAAAAAGGGAAGAAAATGTGGTATTGCCAGTGCATAGTGAACAGTCAGAGTTCTGTACATTACCGATAGTCAGATGCGTGTTTCCGTTGCGTATTATTCATACAGGAGGATAATTTGTAACTAAATTGTGAGTACGAGAGTTCATGTTACTCGATAAATAAGAATGAATCCACTCGCTTGGCAGACCACTCATCTTGCAGGCCTGACTGCTTGATGCCACAGTATGAGCAAGGCATGTGGGTGCCTCTCAAAATAACATCTTAAAAACAGTAGTTTTTAGGCTATCGAAACTGTATGTCCACGTGGAGCAAGCCATCGAGTGTAGTCTGTGTATTCACATACACTTACTTAAATTCACACTTACTTAAGGCTCTCCTATCTTCTTTTTTGGGACTTTTACGAAAATTAAATTAAGAGTACTTCACATCCCTCGGTTCTCATCAAACTTTTCAGAAGTCTTCTCTCGATCTTAGGGCAAGCGCTGCAACTGATTTCTCCCTTCTAAGAGATTCCCTCAACGGAGATCATCTGTCGCCTGACAGATCGTCATGTACCGGTTGGACTCTCGAATGCGTCTTCACTCTAACAGTCCGCTCTGCCTTCAGGGATAGGGAACGAAAAATACAAAAAAACTTTTTTAGCAGTGTACTGTGAACTGCTGAAGAATTTCTGATTACCTAACTAATCGCTAGCTGCGTCATTTATTCATAGACGAGGAATGTTATGTCCTGTCCATGTCACCAGTTTCATGTCATGATCTAACATTTGTAGCCTGACGATGTGGCTTTTAGGCTACGAAACTGGTCTTTTGTTACTTACAAGAACAGACAACCGGCTATTATTCAAGATTTTTATAAAGGAACCAAACATTACAATTTAAGAAAAAAAGACGCGCCACGAAGGAATTGTACAAATGGCTCAAAACAGATATTCGTGTAGGTATCGGTGGAAAAAGCAGAATTGTGAACTTTAGCGGCCAGTGGATGATTGTGGTACCCCACAGCGCAGTTTCACCGCTCAGCTGGCAAGGATAGTAAACAGGGAACATGTCGATATGAGGGCAGAAAGTCTTTATGAACTTAATTCTGCGTACTCAGACAGTAACAATGCCACGCAGACAAGCCGCGTCAACAATATACTAAAATGCCAGCTTCCGAGACAGGACGTGTAGTTGGGTTCAAAGAATTCTGTTGGAGATATCGCCGAATCGCTCTAAATTCGAATAGGAGTGATGTCACTGTTCGACGATGTACCAGAACCGTGTGAATGATGGCCGAACACAGGGTCAATAAGGAAGCTGTCTACCTAGAGAGACGACAGAATGTGTGGAATGAGCAGTTCTCAGAAAGGTACTGAGAGCCCTGGACTAATTATCATCATGGTTTCGACCTGCAGCTGGTGCTTCAGTGACCACAGGTATCATTAATAGTCGGCTCACAGAAACGGGACTGACCTCACGGCACCCGTTGCGCCGAATCTGACATGTGTTTACCAACGAATCCGTTTGCAGTGCTGTCGGGCACATTCGGCCTGGAGTCTCATTGACTGGAGTAGAATTGCCTTCATCGATGGGTCTCCCTTCGGAATCAGCCCAGATTAGCGGCGAGAACGTGTCTGGAGACGTCCCGGACGGCGGTGGGGTAGCAACCTGACTGTCGCTGCTATAAAGCCCGACAACAAGGCTGATGGTCTGCGGTATTATGTCATTTCGTGGCAGGACCCCTTTGGTTGTCATCCACGGCACCCTTATAGCACAGCGGTAAGTCGACGATACTCTATGCTCCGTTTCGTTGCCCCTCAAGGCAAGCCGTACAGGGATTACTCATTTCAGCAAGATAATGCCCGCCCATTCACAGAGGGAGTTTCTACCGCTTGTCTTCGTGCTTGTCAAATCCTACCTTGGTCAGTATGGTGGCTGGATCCCTCCCAAATTGTGAACGTTTGGAGAATTGTGGGCGGCACCCTTCAATCAGGTCGAGCTTTGACGATCTAACGCACCAGTTGGACAGATTTTGGCACGAGAGTCCTCAGGAGGTCATCCAACAACTGTATCAAATACCAAGTTCAATAACTGTTTGCATGAAGTCCATATGTGTACCAACTCCTTAATAACTTGCTCAATTTATGAATTTCTTTGTCTTGAAGGAATCATTCAGTTTTCTAAAATTGTAATCTTTGTTTTATCTGTACTTGTAAATCAGATCTAACGATTTTCTTCCCATTCTGGTATTTCATCCGTCATGCGTTCTTTTTTTTCTTAGAGTGAATGTTAATGTACTGTTGACCTTGATCATAGTGACAATGTCGAATATGAAACGAACGCTTCACTATCTTCTAAACTGCAGTTCACATACTGAAAAAAGCAGCTACTGAATAAGTAGAAAATCGCAATCACAGTACAGTCCGATTCTTGACTATTCGTCCTCTTGCGATCTAGCAAAATTGTTGGTACTACAGGCTGTGGACAAAAATACGTAAACACTAAAAACACAATACATTGTCATGTAGGGAATCCATTGGTAATCAGAACAGCTTTCATTCAGCTCGGAATGAATAAATAAAGATTCCGTATCGTTCTCAATCGAATGTTATACCATTCCCCGTCATAACAGTGGGAATTTTGTGTTACAAAAATGGATGTTGACAGTAGATGTCACAATCCTCTTCAATGACCGTTTGTTCTGTCACTCAGTTCACACTTACATCCGAGTTGTGACTTACCAGATGATATTTTTCCACTCCGCCGTATCTGGTGTAAATCTTCGATACAGTGCCTCTAATAAAACCACGTAATATTCTATGTTGATTACAGAAGCCACCTCACCATAAGAGCACCATTTTGTCGACGTTCGATATCACTTTTCTTCGGCTTAATGTACTCATATGTACACAAAAGACTGTTGTGACCGCGACTGACACTTGCAACTTAACAGGTGGCATTCGTGCTAAATACAACAGCACACCCTGCAGGCTTGGCTACCACTTCGATTTATGTCCAAGCATGCGTTCCTCGCACTGTTCCCATATTTTTCCACAATGCCTATATTTCCAGGACTGATCTTGTAGGTTTATTTCATTCTCGCAGTAAATGGTCGGCTTCTTATGACATGTGTGGATACAAATACTACGTCTAAATTGCATTTTTTTTTTTTTACCAATCACCAGTTTCGGCTCATTACCGAACCATCGTCAGACACGCCTAAAATAACGTTCACTAACTGCACATCGTCGTATTTCTTAGAGCTAAGTCGTCCTAGTTAAATAAAATACTCTAGAATGAAAACTTTAGTTGGTTATACAAACTGACAACGTTAATCACCAACGTTAATTACTAAGAATTTCACTTTGCGATTTTTCATTTGACTATGGTGACTTATCTTTAAAAATAGGAGGATGTCTAATGAGTGTCACAGACTGGACAACATTCTACATTGATGGGAAGATGGCTGGGTAATGAGCCGCAACCGAAGGAAAGTTTGCAATCTTCATGTAGGATGTTTATCTATACGCATTTTAAATCAATAGATCGCATACCTCCCACCATTAACAATGTCAAAGAATAAAGGATTATTGTGATTTATTTTATTTGTTAGGAGTTTAATTCCTTATATTTTTTCCTTGTTTCATCTGAATGTTACCATCTTTTATCCAGTCTGGTTAAAAACTGATAAGGTGTTTATACACTGTTTAATACTTTCAATCTGTACATTGAGGAAGCAGTAAAGGAACCAAAGGAAAAGTTCGTGTAGGAATTAAAGTTCATGGAGAAGCAACAAAAACATTTGAGGGTTGCCGATGACACTGAAGTTCTGCCAGAGACAACAAAGGACAAGGAACAACACTTCAACTGAATGGACAGCATCTTGAAAAAGGGATTCAAAATGATCAACAAAAGCAAAACAAAGATATGAAGGTGAAGTCAAATTAAATCAGTTGATGCTGAGGTAATTAGATTAGAAAATGAGACTAAGAGTAGTAGATGAGTTTTGCTGTTTGGGCAGAAAACTACCTGATGATGGAGGTAGGGAGGGTATAAAATGTGGACTGGTAGTAGCAAGGAAAGCGTGTCTGAAGGAGAGAGATTTGTTAGCAGCGAATAAGGATCTGAAAGTATTTGTCTGGAATGTTGCGATGTATGGAAGACAACTATGAACGATATAGAGTTTAAACATGATAAAATTAGATCTGTCTGTAATGTGCTGCAGGAAAATGCTGTAGATTATATGGGTAGATCGGGTAACTAAAGAGGAGGTACTCAACAGAATTGGGGAGACATGAAATTTGTGGCACAGTAAAAGAAGGCGACGGTTGAAAGGACACATTCTGAGGCAACGAGGAATCATTAAGGGAATTGTGGGGGCAAAAATCGTAGAGGGAGACCAAGAGATGAAAACAGACCAGATAAGTCAGTCACCCAGCCTCTTGCCATTGCAACCATTGAAAACGTTGGTACCCCCTTCAGGAACCATATATCATCTAGGTTCTCCATAGACACCCCTCCATTTTGATTGCAACTGCGGTTTGGCTACTTGTATCGCCGAGGCACGTAAGCGATCCTGACGCTGCAAGGCTCATGGTTATGACAATTGGTTCTAAGGTTTTCGTCTCCGTGGTACAGTTTAAGACTTCTATCTTTCTGGAAGACAGTTGTATTATATATACGTGTGGAGTAATCGGCAGTAATTCCAGATATGTATCAGGAACTGAGTGGCCTGGCGCCATAAATCTGCTCCATATTGTACAACCTCGACGTTGGATGCCACCTGGTGGCATTGTGGGCTCGTGATACAGTAACAAAAGTATATAACAACAGCAGGCACAAAGTGGGGATCACGCTAACGTAGATATGTGCTGCAAATGGGGAAATCCATTGAGAAAAGCGACTTTGGCAAACGGCAGGTTATTATTGTTCAGAGCCTGTGAACGAGGATCTCGATAACGTTGAATATCCATGTGCTATTATTGTGAGCATGTACGGAAAAATGTAGAACAATAATGAAACTACCACTAGACGCGAAATGGTTGCATGTTTACGACCATTCGCAGAATTTTGGTTCAAAATGGCTCCAAGCACTATGAGACTTAACATCTGAGGTCATCAGTCCCCTAGACTCAGAACAACTTAAATCTAAGTAACCTAAAGACATCACACACATCCCTGCCAGAGGCAGGATTAGAATTTGAGGTCCGGGGGTTTGTCTGATCCGTAAAGCAGGATTGACAATGACCTGTAGCATTTCTACCGAGAGGACACAATGCTGGTGTGCGCACAAGTGTTTCGGAGTGAACCATTCATAATTCATTGCTGAATATGGAGCTCCGTAGCAAACCACCCCTAAGTATTCACATGTTGACTCAACGACATCTTCAATTACGGGAGCAGTGCGCACGGCACCATTGAGATTCGACCTTCCATCAATGGAAACGTGTCGGCTCTGCGGGTGAATCATATTTTTGCTACACTAGATCGATAGTCGTCTCCAGAGACGCGTTCATCGAGGTGAACGGCAGCTCGAAACGTGCAGAGGTCGAAGGACGCAGGCTGGTCCCCAGCATTATTGTGCTATGGGAGACATTCTCCGGCGTTTGCATGAGACCCATGGTACTAATCGAAGAGACGCTGACAGCTGCGAACTGTCTGCTCCCCTTCATGCTTGATGTCTTCTCCGACGCCGATGTCATCTTTCAGCAGTATAAGTGTCCGTGTTCCGGGTGCAGAACCGTGATACAGTGGTTTGAGGAGCATTACAGTGAACACACGTTGATATCTCGGCCACCAAATTTGTTTGATGTAAATTCTATTAAACGTATCCGGGTTGCTATCGGAACCATCACCGAGTACACATATCAGCGGCGGGTTTGTTATGTAAATTACGTGACCTGAGCGTAGACTTTTAATGCCACATACCTCTACGAATTTACCAACAAACTGTCGTATCCCTGATACGCGGAATCAGTCATGTAATCCGTTCCAAAGACAGACAAACGAGTTATTAAACAGATGGTCATAATGGTTTCTCTCATCAGTGTCTACGTACGTTGTTCTCTTCATGTATAATTCAGAACGTGTTTTAGTCTCTTCAAATAAAGTCAGGAAGCATGTATAGGTTTTAAGCTTCATTATGTTTCATCTAGTGCCTTATGCTCTAAATAGAGACTCATTAGGATACAAAGAAAGTTGTAACTTTTGTTATGGCGATTCTATGGATCATGTAGCTATTGAAGTGCTCTTGATCGATGTACAACAATTATATTGCATTAAAAGCTGCACACGACTTCAACAACAATCAACATGTTTAACAATAATCACAGCTTTGGATGGACGTGGTGGTATTCAAGTGCATGCGTATCATTTACAACCAGAATGTGTAATGGTCTCGATGCCCGTGTATGTTAGCAAAGTCTACAGAGCCCTGAAATGTTTATGAGCTCACTTTACATTTACAAGAATCGTGAGTTAAAACCATACATATATTTTTGGAGTAATTTATATCTCCCTAATAACTTTTAGTTTGGGTTTTTTACGTCTTCGTTTGCAAAACAATTTGCAGTTTAATGTCGTACATTTGGTGCAACATGCGTTTGCGACAGAAACAGGAGGCTTGTCACCACTATTTTCATATGCTAGCTTCTTTCAATGTATTACTTACACTGGACTAGTTTTTAGAGATGAACGCTACACATGCTATCATTGTATTTAATTCTAAACCACCATATACTGATTTTGTTTGTCTGGTTTCTTCGCATGCCACATGGAACAGGATTTGTTTGTCTGAAAGCTCTTGTGGTTAAATAGAAACAATCGCGTTCTTGACTTATATCTGACCAGAGTTTGACACACTACTTTTTAATCACTGGCACATACGAAGTATATTTGGTTATTCATATTGTTTTTAACAGACTTCTACACTCGTGTTTACTGTCCCCAAAAGACTTTCGTCTTATTACCGAAGATGAAAGTGTTTCAGATCGAAAACAAAACTGAAATGATAGGGAGCTACGATTTGGGAGCGGTAAAGTACTTATCACAAAGAAAATAATTCTTTGAACATGTATATTCATCACAGAGGCCGAATTTAATCTGCAGTTTCTATAATACTACAGAGAATCTTAGTTCTAAACAAACTCTTTGAACTCTATAACATTACAAAATCGCCTCAGAGGCACTTACTGAGTCTCAATAGCTTTGGCCACTTTGGAACTACAACGATCACAATACGCACACGCCAAAGAAAGCTTTCCAGGTAGCAAAAAATGCAAGATAACAGATACTACTACACATGCTTTAACATTAGAACGTGAATATTAGCAAATAAACAAATAAAAGTAGTTATTCACAAGTGCAATCAAGGACAAATCCAAAGCGGGTAATGGGGCTGAAATGCAGGGATTAACCATGCATTGAGCTCCGCCCGCATTTCGAACGGTTGCACGATTTACTACCAGTTCTGAAACATTCATACAGGATATAAAGATTATTGTAGATCGTTGAAGCGATTTATAAATTCACTTTGGCTACATTAATCGACATATTGTGACAAAACTCAACACTCATGTACAAGAACTCAAAAAGTTGTAATATTGCTGCAGTCGCACTCCACGGGAGCACAGCAGAGCAATTGGGCAACATGGTGACAGGAGCCGAGAAAGTGTATGTTCGCTTGCAATGCATTCACGTCAGTCTTCAGTAACAAGTGCAACGACGCTTCAGAACGAAGTTCAACAAAGATACACCAACTGCCAACTCCATTCGGCGATGCAGGCGCAGTTTAAAGTTTCAGGCTGCCTCTGCAAGGGGAAATCAACGGGTCGGCCTGCAATGAGTGAAGGTGTGGTTGACGACCTGTGGGCGAGTTTCTTACGTAGTCCATAGAAGTCAACGAATAGAGCAAGCAGAGACGTGAATATACCACAACCGACAGCTTGAAAGATCTTACGGAAGCCTTACAAGCGCTGGTTCCCGATGGCAAAGATGACTCTTTGAATTTTCGGCACAGTTGAAACGCTTATGGGAGAGGACGGGTATTGTGAGAAATTCATCTTCACTGATTAAGCAACACTTTTTGTGACTGGCAAGGGTAACAGGCCCGATGTGCGCATCTGTTGGCAGGGAATCTCCACGCTAACGACAGGGAGACGCTGCACTGAACGTATGAAGAACTTGATTGTCGTAAAAAACACTTTTGACTTTATCCATGCACGTGCAAAGCCCTGTGACAAAGTGTCAATATAGCTACAGAAAATCTATGAAATCACTTCAGTCATTTATACCTTCTACATTACATTTCTCTGAAAAAGCGCACAGACTCCGAACGTAAGAGAAGAAATGAGGCGGACAACATGAGTCCGTTTGGCCCACAAGTACAAGTGGTGAACAGAGAATTGATGCAACTACGTAAATTACAACTACACGCTTCGGCCCTTTAACCTTAACTGACAACAAAAATAGTAAATAAACCTAAAATCAGGGAGTGCGAACACCGGTAGTGGGGGTGAAGATGATGGTTACCAAACGACAAAATTTCTTTTAAAGATATCTAAACCTAAAAATACACATGCACCAATACTGCACATAAAGCAAACCTTCAGCGCTCCTAGTTTACTGGCAATGAAAAATATTTAAAATATCTAAACTTAGAAAATACAAACACCAGTATGCACATAAAGCAAGTATCTCTCAAAGAGAAAGTGAGAAAATGCAAGCTCTTTTATTCTATTATAATTGAGTCAGAGATTAATTCGGACACGTTGGTATTACCGGTATGCTGATCCACGTAAAGTACATCGGCCAAATAACGGCTAATAGTACAAACCAGGACACCTTACGGTAATACCGAACGAAACCAAGTAGGAAAATCACAGGGGTGTTCACGAACAGCAGCGGACACACATACAGAACTAGGAGAGGTATGGATGGTGTATATGGCCACGTCTAGCAACCGAGACAGTAGGAAACAAGCCTAGTTGAACTCCTTAGTAAGGCTATACAGTGGAACCTTGCTTAACGAGCACCTCCCATAACGCCCAATTCGCGCAATAAGGCAAACAAATTGGAACAATATGACTAGATTAACGACTAATGACCCGCATAATGAGTGAGGACGATTTATTGTGACATTCAAGAATATGAACAACTTTCATTGTCGGCAGCGGCATATGAACAATGTCTTTAGTACGTACTGGGTTTGCCGGCCGGAGTGGCCTAGCGGTTCTAGGCGCTACAGTCTGGAACCGCGAGACCGCTAGGGTCGCAGGTTCGAATCCTGCCTCGGGCATGGATGTGTGTGATGTCCTTAGGTTAGTTAGGTTTAAGTAGTTCTGAGTTCTAGGGTACTGATGACCTCAGAAGTTAAGTCCCATAGTGCTCAGAGCCATTTGAACCATTTTGAACGTACTGGGTTTAGCGCTCTTTCTGCTACCATCTTAGTGAAGCTTGAGATCACACATTTTTCTAAACTTGTGCTCACACAGTGTTTTGTTTTGTGAAAATTTTAATATCCGTCGTGGAAATGTCCCCTAAGATACAGCCGCAAGAAGACAGCCATAAGAGAAAGAAAATGACCTTAGAAATGAAATGTAAAATCATTGAAAAACGCGAATGTGGTGTGAGCGTTGCTGTTTTAGCGCCACTTACAGTCGGTTTACATGAACTATTTGCACTATCTTCAAGAACAAGGACAAGGTTAAAAAGACACCTGCTTCAAAGTCAGTGAGAAGAGTATAAACCACGGTTTCGTATTGTGGCCAATTCCGAAAGTTTGATCCTCATAAGGGTAAATGATAAGAATTGCATGGCGACACTATTAAAGAGATGGTCATATGTAAGAAGGCGAGAATGATTTTCGCCAACCTTATTAAGAAGACGCTAGGGTCATCAACGGTCAAAGAAGTTTTTAAAGAAAGCGGTGGGAAGTTCGAGGAGTGTAAGAGAAGAACCAGCATCCACAGCGTTGTGACGGACGGCGAAGCAGCCGTCTCCGCCACAAAGCAGCAGAGAACTACTTCAGCAACTTCAAGACGCTCTTAGATTCTGAGGGTTATCTACCACAACAGGTTTTTAATTGCGACGAGACGAGACGGGTCTTTTCTGGAAAAAGATGCCGAAGCGTACCTTTATAACAGCAGAGTAGGATACATTGCCTAGCCACAAGACAATGGAAGACCGTCTCACGCTGATATTCTGTGCTAATGCAAGCGGCTAGTTGAAAATTAAACCGCTGCTAGTTTGCCATTCAGAAACTGCACCACCCTTCAAGAAGTGTAAAAGCCCAGAACAGTAGGTTTTTTTTCCATGCAGAAACTGCACCACTCTTCAAGAAGTGTGAAAGCCCAGAAGAGCAGGGTTTTTTTATTTATTATTTTTTTATGGTCAACGCTCCTGACAATTCTCCAGGCCGACAAGACCCTCTCAGTGAAGAATTTCAGTTCGTCAAGATCCAATTCCTGCGACCCAATACCACTCAGTTACTCCAGCGTAAGGACTAGCAGGCTATTTCTAATTTTAAGAAGCTCTACGCTAAAGCATGCTTCGAGCATTGCTTTGAGTTGATTGAAGTCATTAATCTCACTCCCAGAGTGTTTTGTAAATATCACTTCAGCATCGTTGCCTGCATCAAGATAATCGAAAAGGCGTAGAGAGGGGTTACCAAGAGAACCGTCACTTCGGCCTGGAAGAAGCTTTCGCCGGAGTGCGTTGTCGATAGTGATTCTGAGGCATTTGAGTCCGTACCTGTGGAGCCTATAGTCGTCAAATCGAGGCTTTGGCCAAGAGCATCGGACTAGAAATGGATAATAATGATATCGACGAGCTCGCGGAAGATCAGAGCCAAGAAATGACCGCCAAAGTGTTTACGAAGTAGTAGTGTGTTTCAAAGCAGAAAGTTGTGGAGAGGGGTTCTTCAGAGGTGGTGGAGGAGGAGGAGACGGTAACAGCAAAGCAGCAATTTTCTGCCGAAATAAGAGAAATGCTGAAAGCATGGGAATCGTACATTGAACATCACCCCAATAAAGCAGTGGCTACGTGCGCTACAAATTTATTTGACTATAAGACTGCGTCGCATTTTCGTTAAGTGTGGAAACGTCGGAAGAAACAAATGACTGTAAAAATGAATTAGTTATGTATCTTGAATAATAAGGTACGTAATACTGCATGTACAATTTTCTTTGAATATGTAGCGTGAATAAGATAAAACTTTAGGTACTCCTTTGCATGGAACGCATTATCGTATTTTACATTAAAATATATGGGATAAATTGTTTCGGTTTACGAGTGTTTCGCATTACGAGTAAGATTCTGCAACGAATTATACTCGCTATGCGAGATTTCACTGTTTATGTTTGACATTGCGTCCACAGTAAGGCCCTCTACCGTATTGGGAGAGGGAAGTGGCGACTCACCAACAGGCATAGGCAGGCACCTCAAAGAAAATATCCGCCATCCAAACGTACCGAGCAGACCTACAAGGCTAGTAAGCTCATGCCGCGATCCAGAGTCACCCATTCCCAGACAGTCGACCACCAGTAGACAGAACTCACGGATGAGACGTGCGTGCGCCTACGTCCGGCTCGAGGGGCTACAATGGCGCCATCTAAAGAGACGCCACATAAACCGTTGGTAGGTAACGAAAGTCAAAAATATTCCACAAACAAAGAAATCAATATCAGCGCACGCACGACTCCAAACATATAGAATTTTAGTAACTTTCTTTACAATGACCGGTTTGAGAAATTTACAGATGCGTTTATTACATTTAGAATTGAAATATAATGTAATGTATTGGGACACAGAATCTGTGCCCTACGACCGAGATCTTTGCCTCCATGATATAAGAGAAGTCACTATATACGGTACCTTGTGTTATAAGTTTAATGACTTTTCCATAACAGTAGACACAAAGAATGAAGGAATTCTCAGCTCCAAAGGAAACAATGTTCACTGCCAAACGTAACAAGAATTAACATTGTCCAAGATGGCCTTAGCGAATAATAATGAAAGAAATAATAACAATAATGACAATAGAGGAACGATCCTATAAAAAGATCCACCTTTTGTTTGTGATTAAGAAATGTACAATAATAAAAGAATCATATTTTAAAGCATATAATACCTCCTATATGACGCTATGCAGCATTTGCAGTTCACTTTTAGAAAGTGTAATTAATATATATTATGAAAAATAATTTTCTAAGCAAAGATAGAGAAAGGTATTAAAGCAGTGAAGAAATAATCTAATTTCAAAGAAAGTGTTATGTAACACTTTACAGAGTCTTACAGAATACCTCTCTTTTCTTTGTTGAACGAAGTTGGGGATGCTCATGTAGAGTTCCTTCCTGAGACTTTGGTTTTGTAACATTCAAGAAAAAGTCCAATTAACTTATTTCAGCTATTTCGTCTGTGAATGGGCATTCAATGTAATTTTTTCTTACCAAATGCTCAGTCATTCTTCAGGAGTTAATAGGAGTAATCCCAATCAATGACGCTTGCACAGCATGGCAATAGTAAATCATTTCTTCTTCAAGACGTTAAAGCAGAATTTTGCGTAATCCTTTATCTGTTTCTGCTTATTCTTCACGTTTACAGCATTTCATGTTGGACAGCCTCGTAAATATTGTTGTTGGACCGTTAAACTGTTGGCTGGCCTTCTTTCATCCCATCTTACTTCTTACACAGCATGAAGAGCTGTACTCATTTTAGAGAGACTCCAGTTAATCGAGTAACAATCCCCTATATACTCTTGAAATTTGCAAGATAATTTACAGCGGTTAAGGGCGTGTACCGATGCTGGAAGATCTTAAACACGAAAAAGTAATGGGCACATTTCAAGCAACTAAAACAAAAAATGTAAATGTCGTATGACTAGGGCCTCCCGTCGGGTAGACCGTTCGCCGGGTGCAAGTCTTTCGATCTGACACCACTTCGGCGACATGCGCGTCGATGGGGATGAAATGATGATGATTAGGACAACACAACATCCAATCCCTGAGCGGAGAAAAAATTCGACCGAGCCGGGAATCTAACCTGGGCCCTTAGGATTGACGTTCTGTCGCACTGACCACATTTTTCTTTTTTTTTCGATATAGTTCGTGGAGTTTGGTCTGGGAGGACGTCGCAAGACATCCGTTTAAGGTAATCGTTGATTCCTTGACTCAGTTTTTTTTTATTACAGAGAGCACGCAGCCCTCTGACCGAACACGCTGAGCTACCATGATGGCATCTCTTTTACCAAAGATATAAATGAAACGGTTCAGTCATAGAAATTGACTTTAAACGATAATATGCAAGAACACATATAAGTTTTCTACCTGCCAATATTTAGGAAAAATAAGGAAATATATTTAGCACAGTGCAAAAACTTTTTCTACTGTCAAAACATTTAAGGGCGAACAGATAAGGTACAAGTGAAACAAGCTTGTGAGCGCTCCGTTACAGAGTGGTGCAAGCCTAGAATACTACGTACGCATATTCCCATCACAGTCCGGAGAATGTAGAGCCAAAAGGCGAAGGCATCCGCTTTGAAGGATTGGGGAGTCTAGTTTCTGGCACTTTCCTGTAACAATAATAACAATGTTTTTGAGCCGAGATTAATAATCGAAACTGCTTACATCTTCAGCCCGCAAAAATTTATATTGAGCCTCTTAACTGGCCCTAAAGTTACGTGACACAGTATCATGACACACACAGTAGTATGAGCCCCGATTAATAGGAAGTAGATAACAGGGAGATGAATATCACCACGAAGACGAGGGTGTGAGCTGGTGTATGCATACTTCACTTCTTGCTGTGAAGGTCTGTGGTCCCCTGGTGATTAACCTCGGCGGCTGGCTCTTGAAACTGTTCAGCCCTTTGGAGGAGACGATGCACGGGCCGGACCGCGCCGGACGTAGCTAGGGCCCACAATCGTTTGCCGGCTGCGTGCTTTAGTTTGGGATTAGCCGTCCTCCAGGGCAGACTTTGGGCTCCTACGGCGTCCGATAATGCAAATTAGATCTTTGGTAATTGCATCCTTTACGTTCATAAGTCGAGTTTGTAATCAGATTACGGATAAACTGCGTTAGAGTTAGAGTCTGGAAGATTGATTTTAGCTTTAATCGTGTCAGGACCACACTGGCTGGCGGAGACTGGGGGGAAACACTCCCAGCCCGTCTTGCGACCGCGAATTAAATTTGCTCTTCGTGAGTCCGATGAAACTGCGAGATCGCTTGAAGCACGTGTAGGTAGTTTACACGAGAGAAACACTTTAAGACTATTCTCCAGTAACACCTTTTGTCCTCTTATTTTTCAGCAATCTCCGTGTTATTCTCACATAATTATTTTGAAAATCAAGATATGTTTTTCGCACACGTCATGCATTTCAAGTGAATAAAACAACAGTTGTTTTGTTTCACGATTTAATTTACGCGTTCTAAAGACAGATGTACTTTTATTACAAATCAAGTAATAATTATAATGAAATACATGAGGCGATAAAAATTTTTCCGTTTGTGGACGTTCCTGCAGCGCATATGCAACTAAGCCCGACTCTGATGCTGGTATATAAGCACCACCATGTAGGCGTGGGGACGTTATTACCAAATGCGTCCCAAAAGGAACAACGTTGTGGTTCTCCGTTCTTGACTACTCAAGGACAAAAACCGGTGGGTATCCATCGAAAAATGAATATGATGTATGGGGCAGCTTGTCTGTCGAAGACCAGCGTTGTCAAATGGTGCGCAAAAAGGTGCTGCTGTTTCATGGCAACTCATGTCCCCATATTGCAAACGTCTTAATGTAGAAGTTACGTCAAGCATATGGCATCCGCTCTATGGTCCTAATCTCTAACCATGCGATTATCACGCCTTTGGTCCCCCAAAGAAGGTCTTGAATAATCGACGATTCCTGTAGGACGAAGATGTGTAGCAGGACGTTGTGGACTTCTTCACGCAACAGCACATGGTGTCTCATCAAACGGCTGTCTTCAACCTGGTGCTTAGGTGAGATGGTTGCCTCAACGTTCACGGCGATTTTACCTGATTGGCAGGTCGATCCCCAACTGAACTCCTTCCAGCAAAAACTTTTTCATCGACCCTTCTGTCTCATTACATAGTTTTTAAATATTAAGGGGAATTGTGAGATTCGAATGTCTGTGTCAGTGATTCAAGTCAGCACCATACACAAGGACAGATTTAGGAAATTCGCATATTGGCTGAATAAAAATATTTCTACCATATGCATTAGTACGTAAGCCTTAAGCGTTGTATGAATAAGAATGCCTTATATTTTAAAGAACAGGTGAATAAGAGGACCTACAAAATAAACAAAACAAAACAAAATTTTCGGATTTGAACTCCTGGCAGGACAAAATGAAAGACGATCTACACATAAAATATAGAAAAAATTACGTGATAACTACGGAAAGGGAGAAAAAAGTTGTATGGATAACGCAAAAGCCTCAACAGCACTAATCACGGATATTACTTTTACTTCAGTGTAAATTAAACATCCTAGGCTCGCCAGACAAGGGATGACTGGCTTAAAGAAAATGACAGCGTCTGAAACGGCGAAGGCAACGAATATCGAATATTGACGTCTACAGGCAAAAATGAAATACTCGACCTAAAATTCACGTTAAATTAACAGAGACAGACAACCATGTAACACATAAAGAAGTATCAGGAATAAGAGAGAAACAGTAAATACATATTGTGTCGAGTTATACAGAACTCTAAATGATTTTATCGCTAATTAAAAATAGCTGCGGTGGGTTTCATAAAGCAACTTCAACGAGTAAATCAAGGCAGGGGATACCACATATATTTACAACATACTATTTACAGCATACTTGGATAATGTGGAAGTTCATGCAACTGCTGAAGTGTACTTTTTCACTGCGCATAGAGCTTCGCTGAAAAATTTGAAAGGTATAGTCATAATTTGATATTACAACTTAGAGTCAGACATTTTGAGCATAAAGCTCATAGTAACGTGTGTTGGGGAATAGAGTGAATGTAAATGTCATGTGCATCTCTGATTTTCTTTTCTCATACATGTTCGAAAATGCAAAGTAGTGTGTAGGAAATTCAAAGGTTTCGCCCAAAAACGAGTATCAGCACGACAGTGAACTCAAAAAACTAAAATTCGATAGTGGCTCTCACGATGGGACCGCCGAGACATCAATGTTGACTGCAGGGATATTGCGGGAATGGTTAATACTGCACAATTTAGCATCTAATTTCCCTAAGAACTTGTGGAGACAAGAAACATTGCTCTTCCATTATAGACTTTTTACTGTATCATGGACTGAGCTCCACGTTAATGCAATAACAATTTCTACGTCTAATGCATCTCCTATCGCGAAGGTACTTGCAGCTAATCTCAACTCTTAGTAATCGGTTGACAGAGTCTCATTATACAGGAAAGGATGAGGTGCAACACTGAAGTTAAATAAAAGGCCTTGATAACAAACTTCGTGACATATTGCTTGAGAGGTATCTTGCTGAAGTAATACTTGCTAATTCAAATCCCTTACTTCATGTGAACTCATCGCATCGAAAAAGGCTACAGTAAATCAACCGGAACCTGTGTCAGAAGGAGTTTCTATCAGTACTATATCGTGCTAAAGTTCAACATTTGGTACCTTTTTGATGACAGCAACCAAAACCACGTTGATGTGAGAAATCTTATATAATCCTTATGGGTGTGTGCTGTTAGTTACTAAAAAGAAGAAATTTCAGATAGTGGCTCAATAAGGGAGCTACATGATAGCAAAGTCTCATTGAGAATATTTTTTCCAGAAGTGTGTTTATTGTCGTATCATTGTTTCTCCGTTTCAATCTGAGTTGTCATACTTATATTCACGAAGTGCAGAGTTGGTTTTCGGATGCGGCTTATCCATTACACATTTATTAGCATTTAGTTAGGTGAAAAATTGAAAGTTAAGTAGAAATTCGTATTTCAGCTGTCGCTTAACCCAAAACAGGCTGAGCAAATCAGTTTGCAAATCATAGGAATGCTACAGCTCAAAAAACCTCATAAAGAACTGAAAGACACAGAATAAAAGCTGTATGATTTGCTTAGGAAGTGAAGTAATTAAGATAGCAGGTGGTCAACTCTAGGAGAAGGCAGGGTCCGGAATGAATAATTTTGAAAAGAAACCAGCATCAATAGATTTAGAAAAGATCTTGGCAGAGTTGACTAGAATTTACTCATTGAAATAGAATTTACTAGGTATAAACTACACACAGGAAAAGAGAATCTACAACTTGTACAGATGTAGTTATAAATGGCGAAGTAGACGACGTGATATGGAGTACTGAAAACTGAGTTAGACGGGGTTATAGTATGTCAGCTGTGAAAAGGTCAAGTAGGAAAGAAAAGCAATGAGAAATTTAGGAGGAAAATTAAAGTTCACGACAAATGAATAGAAACTGTAAGATTAACTGGAGACATTACTTCTGTCAGAGAAAGAAAAAAGCTTTGGAGATCAGTTGAACGGAGTGGATAGAGTCTTGGCAAGATGTAACACAAATATCGAAAAAATTGAAATATGGCTAATGGAGTTTAGCCCACTGAAATCAGGCGATTGTGACAGAAATAGATTATAGAGTGAGACACTAAGATCAGTAGATTAGTAAGGGCTACTGTTATTTGGAAAGTAAAATAACTAATGGTTGTCCAAGCAGAAAGGATGTAAAATGCAGGCTGGGCATAGCAAGAAAACTGTTTTTTAAAAAGGAAAATATTGTGACATTTAAGTTTCTGTAATCAGTTCCAATTTTAGTCAGTGCTCGACAGAATGTGGTAACAATATTCCATTGAGGCTAAGCTGCTTTGCGTGGAATAGTTCAATAAAATGAAGGCGCTGCCACTGTTAACGCAATAGACTCATGGAAATGGGTCAGACTGGGGCCAGTCAGACACGGTTACATCAGGAGCAACTTTCTGATCCATGGCGTAGGGGCTGTTACTGCACATCCCAGCACAGACGAGAGACCAGAGTCGTAATAACACTGACACAGTTGAAAGGCTTAGACGCTGGTCACCTGATTTCTACTGTACCGAGCCACAGCTGTTTGTTACATGATGAGACGCATTGCTGTGGCAAAACAGGGGTGAGCCAGGCTCGTATAAATACTGCTCATTTCTAGACAGGTTTATGTAGTCTGACAGCCGACAGCTTCAAGGGGATGTCTTCGAGCAGACATAAGTCAGCAAGCTCCCACCACTAAACGTGACCTCTCCTAGCTGTGGGCCTTCAATCTGCACTAAGTCTGATGCGATGACTTAGCGTCCTCTAACCAGTGTGCTATTTGCCACTGACAGTCTGCTACATTGGTGGGTTATGGTTCAAGCTGTGTCCTTGAAGCTACCCGTACGGGCAAACTCTGTTGCTGCTGCCTCAGTTTGCACGGGCACTGCTCCTAAGAGCTGCCTTCATCGACGCTGCGTCCACAGGATGGCTTCGTGTTTTAAAGATCGCTCGTCCCTACCTACTAAGTGGCATCTAGCCTACGGGGATGCCGATCTCATCGAATCCAGCGCCTCGTTGGCCCGGCGACGCTACACCCCACCAGTGATAACAGAACGCTTGCATGCCTCATTACTCCTTCGTTAGTCAAGTTTTACCTAAGCCTGACGGCATTAGCTCTCCGAACACTGAAAGACATCTAAATTACGAATCCACTTTAGAAACCACCATAGGCTCTCAGAAAAGTGGCTTCTTCAAGGACCGTGTCTAGTGCATACCGAGAGGTTATGGTATTGCTGATTCATTTGTTCTGGTCAACGACCATCAGTTAGCGCTTGGGAAACTTCTCTGTGCACTGTTTGTTTTGAATCTGCAGGTAACATCTGTGTAGAGTCAGAGGTCAGCAGTGTATGCAACATCAGCTCTAGATTACAACCATGCCACATTGAGGAATACGTACTCCTGTCGAATAGATTCAGCCATTTGTGGGCCTGCGTGGAAGCTGGATAGGCGTATCGACATATTGCTGCACATGTTCGGTAGTGTTTCGCTGCTGTAAACAGTGGCGTGTGGAACATTTCTACCACTGTAGGTCGGTTTCTGGATGTCTTTACAGAACAAACACACTTCGAGATCATTGAGTTTCGGGAACAGAAATGGATCAACAAACGTGACACAGGGACAATATCTTGCACATGTTGTACCTAGTGTGTTATCAGGGACAATTAGGATCCCCCTTACTGCAGCAGGATGAAGATCAGGTATGCCTCTGGTCAGACCACCACTGACTCTTTGACGACGCCAAGCTTGGTTAACTTGGTGTTGTGAAGATATCGACTAGAGAGTGGAGTGGCGATTTGTTGTGCTGAGAGTAGGTTCTGTCTGTATACGTATGATAGCTGTACAGTTGTATGGTGTAGACCTACTGCACTG
The DNA here is from genome assembly GCF_023864345.2 of Schistocerca serialis cubense. Classification (NCBI taxonomy): domain Eukaryota; kingdom Metazoa; phylum Arthropoda; class Insecta; order Orthoptera; family Acrididae; genus Schistocerca; species Schistocerca serialis. Next base: position 253,512,445 of record NC_064643.1, read on the forward strand.
TATATCCCAGAGTGCTTCACGCACAAGACAGAGGTACCATCCAGTATTCGTGGTGTGGGGTGTCTTGGAATCATTCACACTCACATTTGGTGTTTCTGCAGTGTAAATTAACTAGTGTCCGCTTCACTGCACACACTGTTGTCGCCATGCTACTGCCATGTCTTCGACATAAAAGTGATGTACCTTTTTAGCACAATGATGCACGTCTACATACGGCTACAGCAACACAACGTGCTTTTGGTGTGTACAGCAACTGCCCTGGCAAGCAACATCACCCGATTTCCCGGCAATTCAACACATTTGGGACATGACGGAGTGGGAATATACTCGTTCTTTAGAGACCACAAGATCCATTGCTGAAATGAAAGAAAACGCATAACGTTCTTGGTACAATATATTGCGGGTAGCTATCGGGATCTTTCTGACCGTTTGCGTGCAAGAATACAAGTCTCTTATGCCACTGCAAGGGGGATACGGAGAGTATTGATGCGACTGTGCAGACTTTCCTCTGACTTGGATGTTTCATTTGGTTCTCAATATCTTATCACAAATTTTTACAATCCTGGACTACCTCTCAACCTCAGGTGTTTGCAAAATGATCTTGTCCTTGACGGTGTTGCATTTTTTCCAGCATTGTATTTTACATTACTGCCCAATTTGGGCCTTTCGCCAGTTTCAGATGTGCAGCGTTGATGATGATGATGATGATGATGATGTGTGTGTGTGTGTGTGTGTGTGTGTGTGTGTGTGTGTGTGTCTGTGTGTTATGTACAAAATCTGTTTTGTGCTGGTGGGGACTGAGATTTAGCACATAGCACAAAACAGGCCAAAGGTCGAAAATGGGTCAGTAATGTGAAATACGTACATGGTGCAATAAAGGCACTTTCCATAATAAAACTAGAAGCCTACAGCAGTTTTTAAAATGGTTACTTCATTTAGAAGTTACATTGGGTCTCTGGAGCTGTTCATTAAGAAACCGTGGTGACTGTAGTAGTTTGGTGAGCAGTGAAATTAATGTTTAACAGTTCTCATTTCTGTGACTATACGTCGAACCAGAACAAGTCATCTACCCACTGCTTCACGGCAAACCTGCCCAGGATGGTGAACTACTGGTTTCCTCCTCACCATTGACAATCCAGTTTCACGACTCACTATAGAAGTCATCCTCTTCTAGCCTGTACAGGTGTTGAGAAGTGAGCACTGTTACATTAACCACCACTGTTAGGAATAAAAAAATGGTTGCCACTTCCATCGGCCTCTACAGTGGTGTCGGAAGCATTTACTCACGTCTGCTGATGGATCCAAGACCACGTCTCCAGTTGCAACTAACGGCACTAAAAAACGCAATGTGGTGAGTTGACTAATTTTTTTCTTCTTCTCGTACTTCGTGCGCAAGGCTACTGATTACGGAGCGGGACTGTCACAGAAAGCTGAAGGTGGAGTTTTTGATTCTGAAACGACTGTCCGACTTGTCGAAATACTGTAAATAATAGGAAGCGTTATATGCAACAAACGAGGTTCTCGCAATGCAACTGCTTGTGCCATAGCGCACCATGTGTCGAGTCAAAATCACTTTTCCAGCCGGCCGAAGTGGCCGTGCGGTTAAAGGCGCTGCAGTCTGGAACCGCAAGACCGCTACGGTCGCAGGTTCGAATCCTGCCTCGGGCATGGATGTTTGTGATGTCCTTAGGTTAGTTAGGTTTAACTGGTTCTCAGTTCTAGGGGACTAATGACCTCAGCAGTTGAGTCCCATAGTGCTCAGAGCCATTTGACCCATTTTGAACCACTTTTCCAGCTAGGTAGCTGTTGAGTCAGCGTAGCTGGTTGTCAGCCGAAATGGCCCAGTTTCGATTTGCCATGTCTGGGATTTTCTGTACTCGGTACTGGGTGTTGTAGTGTCTTCGTCATCATTCCCTCATCATCGACGGAGCACCTGCTCAGCCACCTTCGCCTGTGCGGGAGAACCATATTGCTTTCCAGCACTGCTTGCATGGGTCGGCAATGCTTTGATCTGCGTGGCCTCCGAAGCGAGCTACAGTCCGCTACTTGATTGGGCATCCTTGTAGGCGCGTCATTCTCGTAGCTCTGCCGGCCGTTGCACGCTGCCGAACAACACTGCGTGGTGTACGTGTGGCCATAAACCGAGTACAGACCATGAACAGGGGGCGTAGGCTCCACTGAGCACTGTCTCGACTACTTTTGTTTACTAAGCAAAAATATTTATAATGGAGTGCGATGCAACAGCCGATTCCCAAGCCGCATGCAGAACGATTTCCTCGGAGGAGATTACCTATATGTGTTACATTTCAAAGACTTGTTGGCCATTTTCGTGAGACAGGATCCCTTGGGTCACGCTGACCGGTAAGTATAGTCCTCGCAGAATGTGAATTGTTCAGTTTCAGGAAGTTGTATTACAGAGAATCGAAGAAACCTCAGTAGCACCAACGTGTGATTCAGAATCAACAAACTAAACACATCCATTGAAAATTTGTGGAACGTCTTGGACGAAGAGCATGTATCGTTTCAAGTATGGGTAGGTACAAGACCTGCCAGTTGGTGACTTTCCCCAGAATTCTGTCCAAGGTATCTATAACATACGTCCCTTATTTATTGTGTTTCACTTACTGTCAAGACTGTCTTCACAAGGGACGATATATTCAACAGCCACTATAACCTTGTCTGGGAATTCTAGAAAAGCAAATCCTGTAAGCCATGACAAATAGACATTTAACTTAAATGTGTGGGCTGCTGTTATTCAATACCGTCTGACTCGCCCGTATGTTCTTCCTAACACGTTCGGTGCAGGGAATTGCCAGATATTTCTCCGCAAAGTAGTACTGGAATCGTTGGAGAATGTTCCGCCAACAGTCAGGCAACAATTATGGTTGCAGCATGACGGGGCCCCTCCACGCCATTGACATTGGTGTCATAGAAGATTAAGTCAATGATTTCTCCTTTTCCTGGATTGAGAGGGGTGCGCCAATACCGTGACTCTCTCCCAACCTCACGTCTATGGGTTTCTTCTTGAGGGAATAGATGAGACGTTTGGTTTACGAGGCACCGATGGAAACTCCAGAAGATCTGGTTGCCTGATTGACCGTTTTCCTGAAGCTGAGCTGTTATTCATGAAACACGTAGTTGTTTTGAGCATGTTAGTTACTTCCGCAAAGATTAGTCTAAGAACCGACTTTGAACATTACTAGCGTCCAAATATTCAGCGCACATCCGACGTTTTTTCCACATTAAAAATGGTTTCTTTTGTCTTCTCTGTATACATTTTTAAATTTCAGATATAATCAGCCTTTTGTTAACAATACGTACAGTAAGTTTATTAAGAAAATAATAGAGTACTGACAATTTTGACCAATACTTGTTGAGCTAATTGGAGATGAGGATACTGAAATTTCTTAGAGCAAAATCACGACTTTGAAATTTTATTTCGCGTCTTCATATTTACTTCGTTGAGTGTTGATGCGAAAATGCATCTGACCTCCTTTGGGAATCTCGGAAGAGTGAATATGGAGGAAATGGGCTGCGGATAGTTGGCGCTCTATGGAAGTGTGGATCGGCCATGAGGCGAGTCGAAATAGTCCATGAAGTTGCGATAACAGCGTGTCCCGGATGGTTACCGCACTCGCCTAGTAAGTAGGAGATCCTGGGTGCGAACCCTGGTTCAGTTCACATTTTCACTCGTCGCCACCGATTCCGCATAATGTCCCAATGCAGCTGAGAGCAGTGATCCCTCCCCCTTTTCTTTCCTTTCTTCCCCTCTCCTTCTTCAATTTACATTTAATACTTTTAATTTTACCACATTTGTGTAACTTCCCACCACAGGTCCACAAAGCTGCAATATAGGTAAACGTTTCCATGTATGATGTTAGCAACGATGTTAAGATCGCTCACTTTAAAAGTGAGCACATTCGTTATGAGAAACGCTTAGAAGAAACACGAAATAAGATATCAATTTCTTTGATATGAGCGTAGGTATTATATCACAACATTAGTGGTTAGGGACAACCTGGAATTCCACATGATGTAACGGTGTAATTGAAGTGAAAAGACCTAAAAAATGTGATTCTTGTTTCACATTATTGAAGGTATTTCTAGTATACGTTGACCATGTACTGTCACGTCACCACAACTTCTTCTAATATTTAATTCCTTTTGAATGTATATTACTAATTATGCAATTATTTGCTGCTTTCCTCATTTTAGGTAGAACAGGCTGAAAATGTAATGATACATTTTTTGTTGTCATCACTATCAGATCTCGTCGTAGTATGGTTGTCGAGTTTATTTGTTACTCACACAACTATTCCATGGCATCTGCTTTCTAAATTAATGTACAGGGTGCCTATAATTAAAGTTATAGTTTCAATACGCCGTAGAAAAAGAACCATTGCTCAGAATAACATCAAATTATATCAGCCTATTAATTATGCAGGGAGAAACGACAAAAAAACTAAAATTTTACTAAGATGAAAGCGTCTTAATTTTAAAATATGGTCGACTACAAATGACAGACGATTTAGAGTACGAGGGTTATGGTCAGAGTTGTACATTACACCATCCGTGCTGTTTAGTGTGCGTGACTTCACAAGTTCGCAGTCAACAGTTATGGCAGTGTTGCTTTTGTAAGCACATCAACCACGGCTAGGTCGAACCACATCGGTTGGGAAAAATCGGTTATTTAATTCTCCTGTGACTAAAAACAGCATAAAAAGAAAATGAAATCGGCATCTGACTTCGCGAGACTGGGGCAAGACATTTTTCAATATGCTATCCACCGTTTTGGGTCACAACTTGAACTAGAGAAACAGCATGTTCCACAACAGATTGGAGTGTCTCGGGGTCATGTTCAGAATGCGTTCCGAAGTGCGTGCTTTCAGTTCAGCTACGGTTCGTAACTGGAGCACTGAACACAACATTTTTCAGATCACTCCACAATCAGAAGCCACAGGTACTAAGATCAGGTGATCTGGACTGTCAGACAAAAGAGAAATTACGGCCGATAATTATAGCATTTCCGAAATTCCTCTGCAGCAGCCCCTTCACTTGCTGTGCTATGAGAGGAGGAGAACCATCTTGTATAAAAATGATCCTACCCGCACATCCACACTGTTGAATGGTTGTAGTGACGTTGGCGCACGAGAGACTCTCGTAGAGTTTACCAGTAACGGTGCAGTTAACAACATCCGCAGGACGCATCTCCGCGAAAAATATGGATCTCTGATAATCGATGCCGTCAACCCTATTAATACAATCACTTTTTCCGAATGGAATAGTACCGGTTGACGTGCGTGAGAATTATTCGTTGTCCATATTCTGCAATTCTGATTAATAACATGTCTTTGTAGATGGAAATAGGCTTAATCTCTCCAGAGAATTTTCCGTGGCCATTCATTGTCCACTTCCATGCAAGTAAGAAATTCCAGAGCGAACATTTGTCTTGCTGATAGGTCAGCAGGAAGCAACTCCTGAACATGAATGATTTGGCATGTATAGCAATGCAGGATGTTTCGGAGGATTTTATGTACCGTTCTCGCTGGTTTGTCCAACGCTCGGGCAGCTCTCCGTGTGCTGTATGTTTGCACATTACCACTCAATCCATCCTGCAGTGCTGTAGCCACAATCTCTGACAGACATCGGACCAACTGCTATCTCTTCTCTGCCACATTCCATTTCAAGAGAACACGTCTTTTCGAAATTTGTTATTATTTTCTCCAGACACTTAACAGACATCGTCTTTTTTCACACTCCTGAGTGTCTGGAACTTCCGCAGGGCTGTTAGCGCACCGTTCTTCTAAAACAGCGCTCGATCCTTCATGGAGACAGTCATCTTGGGCGTCTCGGACGCAACCTGAGGAATAGACATGTGTCGTGCGTCTTTTGTATGGGTAGTCTGATGCTTACAGGCCCCATCTATTGTTCAAATTTACGTTTTATTATTTTTTTGTTCCAAGGCGTTTTCCACTGCAACAGTGAAATCTAATGTCATTCTGAGCAGTGGCACCCTTTCTGTAGAGCGTTTTAAAAATGGAACATCTATTATTAAAACCCTGTACTTAGTGGTTAATTTCTAGCAATTGCAGCGAAAATATAAAAAAATGGCTCTAAGCACTATGAGACTTATCTGAGTTCATGAGTCCCCTAGACCTAGAACTACTTAAACCTAACTAACCTAAGGACATAATACACATCCATGTCCGAGGCAGGATTCGAACCTGCGACCGTAGAAGCAGTGCGGTTCCGGACTGAAGAGTCCTAGACCCGCTTGGCCACAGCCGCCGGCGCGAAAATACTGTTCTCCTGCATTCAACTAATACTTCATTCTCAGACACATTAGATAATATCCTGTATATAATTCTCGGCGAGTCAGCAATGCTCATTCTCAGTTTCTATAATTCTCAGAACTTGAATATTCCTTTTATCGTGTGCATCGGTTTATCATAAAATGTATCTGGAAATACATTTTTTCGGTAGTCACATTAAGAAATGCACACAACTCAGTGATAATTATTTTGACAGTCACACTTGGTTTATTTGCCGGCCGGAGTGGCCGTGTGGTTCTAGGCGCTACAGTCTGGAGCCGAGCGACCGCTACCGTCGCAGGTTTGAATCCCGCCTCGGGCATGGATTTGTGTGATGTCCTTAGGTTAGTTAGGTTTAATTAGTTCTAAGTTCTAGGCGACTGATGACCTCAGAGTTAAGTCGCATAGTGCTCGGAGCCATTTGAACCATTTGGTTTATTTTACCACCAGAGATTACAATATAATGCCATGTACTAAAAGTTTTAATTCATGTAGTAAAATTTAAATTTACTCTAGCATACCCAAAAGGGGCTGTTTTACAATATTAATTGTATTTTCCAATATTCATCTTTTTCATTGTACAGTGGTAATGACCGCAGGAGACAAGTAGTTTCATGCCTCCTTTTTGGGTAGACGGGTGTCGAGTAGGCGAATATTGAATATGACCATGTAAAATTCCCTGGCGATGAACAGCCTGCCGCTATTGCCAAATCTCCAAGACGCGCATATCAGAAATAAAAGTTACTCTTCGCCGCATTCTTACTAAATAACTTTGTGTGATTCATGTTTGTTTATTATTATTGTTATTATTATGTAATTTTGATCCTGACTGCAACATATGAACATTATGTAAATACTTATGATAACGTATAATGTTCATAGGCAAACACTTACGATGAAATTTTCTGAATTTCCATGCAACTCTCGTATTTTTCCGCAATGCAATCTGTTTCCTTACGTGAATACTTTTGTTCCTGTTAACTCCGCAAATCTGGTCTCCGTCTGTACCACCAAACTGTCATCTTTCTTATCTTCCCTTTTCTACAGTCCTGCAGTACCTGTATTGTTCAGAAGTATCATGCAATGTTCCTCACTGCGGCTACTACAGCCGTTATGAAACGCATGAAATGTATTCGCAGTTGCCAGTATGGAAGACTATCAACTGTATAATGCAATGATGACAGTGAAAATCTGTGCCGGACCGCTACTCGAACCCAAATTTCACACTTCTCGCCAGCGGTCGCGGAAGTTTGGGTCTGACTGTGAAGCGTGAACAGATAGCTTGATGGAAAGGGGACCATTCGCTATAAGTGGGGTTATAAGTGGCATATTAGGGTTCTAGTCCCGGTCCGACACAAATTTTCTCTGTCGTCATTCCATTATATAGATGATGCTTGTCCATATTAACAACTGCGAATACATTTCATATTATTTTCTTTCTGTAACGACTTCTGTTCAAAGCTTCTGTGAGCTCTTCTTGCATTTTTTTGGACTGATTGGTAGGAGAGTAAAGTACTCTTCAGATCAAGTGCACAATACTAGCGCCCAAGAGGAACAGCAGCTCCCTCCCCCAACCACCACATATCCCTTCCTACTCCCTGCTCCCTTCTTCTCCATTCGACCATTCCAAAGTCACCCCCTTTGTCTCCCTACCCCTAAGCCACGCTTGTTTCTTGAAAATATGTCAATCCACTAAGCCAAGTGTGTTACACATACTGTGTTGTCGCAATTTCAGCTCTATAATTCACTACCATACCAACGGTATAGCTAGCTACGTCAACTACCTCCTCAGCCACACTTCTTGGAAATAATGTCATTTACAGACTTCCAAGCCAGTTACGTTATATTACAAAAATAAAAAAAATTCACAGTGGGAGAATATGATACTACATGACGTTCTACAGCAGAAAAATATGACTGAAGCTATTAACAGCTTTTCATTAGCTTCCATCTTAAACATAGTGGAGGAAGTGCTCGATTGTGGTCAGTAACATTTCTTCTTATATGCAGTATAAACATAACTGGAGTTGCAACTGAGAATAATGGCTGCAAATAACCACCACATTATTATGCCTGTCAAGCATTGCCATAGCAGATGTACAACACATACAAGAAGGGCCTCCTACTACTCCATAGAGCAAGAACAAACTCCTGTCTTAACAAAATGGTAATTATTATCATTTGTTTTCAAATTATATTTATGTAAATTTAAGTAGTGTTTCTCAAGCAACATACGAAGCTAAGTTAGCCCCACAGAAAGTTTGGTTAAGTAATGAAATTAAGCAACAGCACGCAAAAGAAAATTGAACAAAAGAACTACAGTGTTTGCACCTGAATATAGCAATGCAGATCAACAGTCCTACAGCCCTATGACACATGTTAGCTAACGTTTGACTGACACCTACACCTCCTCACCCCCTCTCACACAAACATAGGCAAGACTTCCAACACACATTTTAAGCAAGATTAATGACTCCCCCTAACACAACTGAGTGAAGTGGAACGAAAGTTGTTGGAGGACGACCTTAACTAATTACATAAACAAGAACAAATTAACAAATGCTGACATTAAGACATTACAATAGAATCAGAACATACTGCAGCACGAGAAGAAAATTTCAAAACAACAGCATATATATAGGACTAATAAGGGAATTTATAGTAAAAGAAGTAAATGGCTTCATAAAAAACTAGAAAACTCATGCAAACAAATAGGATAGCAAAGACGCCCTAACAGTTACGTGAATAAAGAAAAAATACAGGAAAGGGGGTAATATCAACAAAAGCAGACAAAAGTAATCGTGTAGTGATCATTTGTGTACAGGAATATATGAATGAAATAAAGATGAAATAATGTTGAACTTCGTCCGATTCAACTATTAGCTTCCAAATCAAGCTGAAAAACACATTACAAATACCAAAAACTTAATCACAAAAACACAGACACAAAACAAAGCAAAAAAAATCAGCTCCAGTGCTCAGAAGTTAGCCCAAAGTACATAAAGACAATAACTCCATGAGCTCAGTTATCAGTTTCAAGAAGGTAACTACCTACTGCACTGCAAATTTCAGCTGTCAGCTGTCAGCTGTCAGCAAATTTTCAGCTGTCCACATCGAGGTATATCAGCAACACCTGTCGGCAGCTGAGGTTGTCAGTTAGTCATCATATGCCTCAAGGATGAGCAACATTAATGTATCTGCACAGTTTACGTATATAGTTTTGCAACATACACCACAACATTCCATCCACCAAGGGAATGGAAGTGGAAGAAACAGTATACTAATTTGTTACCAAACACCACAAAATCCACAAACAGGGACAGCTTTAACATACTCTGAAAAGAAGCAAGTATAGACATCATTATACGTAAGGAAAACAATATGACTACACAAGTAATCAAACAGTCAGATGACATAATGACATACGCTACACAAATAATACAGAAACTGCTAAGCAAATTTAAATGTCAAGAAGAGTTAAATATTATCATCAACATAGAGCAAAACAACGAATACAACCCCAAGATAGTACACAAACTTCATAAAACCATTAATTTAAGCTTCAAATAGAACATAGTAAAAATAAAATAAAAGGTGAGATATACCAACATGTAACTGTCATATACAATAAACAAATACACCAGAAAACACATCTCACAACACACGCACAAAATGACAGACCTTCATATATCAGAACAGCTGACACACGTAAAATTAATAACATCTCTAATAAAAACTAGCTGCACAATGCAAATGAGTTAAAAACCCAGAAGGAGGAGAAAGATAAGTACAATGCAGATGCTTAGGAATATACACACATCAAAAAAAGTTTTGCAGCACCTCGGTTTCGAGAGTTTCGGAACCTGTACAGAAAGTTGGAACAGAGATCAACATAAACATCATTTCCGCCCTTTTTACTGCTCATGAAAACCACACGTTGCATGTTGTACCATCATACAGCGAGACCCTCAGAGGTGGTGATCCAGATTGCTGTACACACCGGAACCTATAATACCCAGTAGCACGTCCTGTTGCATTGATGCATGCCTATATTCATCTTGCCCTACTATCCACGAGTTCATCAAGGCACTGTTGGTCCAGATTTCCCATTCCTTAAAGGCGATTCGGCGTAGATACCTCAGAATGGTTGGTGGGTAACGTCGTCCATAAACAGCCCTTTTCAATCTATCCCAGAAATGTTCGACGGGGTTCATGTCTGAAGAGCATGCTGGCCACTCTAGTCGAGCGATGTCGTTATCCTCAAGCAAGTCATTCACAAGGTGTGCACGATGGGGGCACAAATTGTCGTCCATGAAGACGAATACCTCGCCAATGTACTGCTGATATGGTTGCACTATCGGTCGGCGGATGGCATTCACGTACCGTACAGCCGTTACGGCGCCTTCCATGACCACCAGCGGCGTACTTCGGCCCAAATAATGCCACCCCAAAACGCAAAACAGCAGGGAACCTCCATCTTGCTGCACTCGCTGGACAGTGGGACTAAGCCGTTACGCCTGACTTGCTTGCCTCCAAAAACGACGATTGTCTGGATGAAGGATATGCCACACTCATCGGTGAAGAGAACGTTATGTCAGTCCTGAGCGGACCATTCGGCATCTGTAACTCGCTGGATCTCGCTATGGACGTCGGGAATGAAGTCGCGCTTCATGTAGCCTATTGCGCACAGTTTGAATCGTAACACGAAGTCCTGTGGCTGCACGAAAAGCATTATTCAACATGGTGGCGATTCTGTCAGGGTCCCTCCAAGCCATAATCCGTAGGTAGCAGTCATCCACTGCAACTTGGGCAGTCTGAGCTAGGCATGTCATCTAGAGTTCATGTCTCTCTGTATCTCCCCTATTTCCGAACGACATCTCTTTGGTTCACTCCGAGACGCCTGGACACTTCCCCTGTTGAGAGCCCTTCCTGGCACAAAGTAACAACGCGGACGCGATAGAACCGCGGTATTGACTGTCTAGTCATGACTGAACTACAGACAGCACGAGCCGTGTATCTGCTTCCTGGTGGAATGACTGTAACTGATCGGCTGTCGGACCCCTTCCGTCTAAGAAACGCTGCTCATGCATTGTTGTTTACATCTTTGGGCGCGTTTAGTCACATATCTGAACAGTCAAAGGGACTGGTCTGTTATACAATGTCCACAGTCGACGTCTATCTTCAGGATTTCTGGGAATGCGGGTGATGCAAACCTATTTTTCATGTATGTACAAGGTACAACATACTGACTGACATTGTAAATTTATTAGAATAACCGGAAAAAATTTTAATGTCAGGTACAAAGAAGATGTTAGGATGTTGAAGAGTGACTGTACTCATTCCAGGTATGCAGAGGATGAAAGAAACTCACCACCACACTGAGACAAAAAAATGGCAGTTTTATGCCATAATAACAAAATAAACACAATAATGTTTAGACATAACCCCACTGCCTTTTGCGATAGTATTTTATATGAATTAAACTTTGCACTAATTGTTTTCAACATTTCAAGAGAATTTCATTTCATACATCGCCCAATATATTTAATGACGTATAACGTGATAGTCAGAGATTGTTTCCATTATTACTGTATTAACATAGAAGCACATCTCTATATTCAGTATCAATTCTACAAGTACAAATATATGATAACTGAGATATATGTAATATCCTACTATAGATATCTGCTTCAGCTTAATGATTGGGAAGTACAATGTTTTTACTTTAAAAAACCGACTCGGATCTAATTCTAAAAGATACTCTTAGGAATGTTAGGCACTAAAGAATATATATATATATATATATATATATATATATATATATATATATATATATATATACAGGGTGTCCCAGCTATCTTGTCCACCCAAAATATCTCTGGAACAATAACAGCTATTGGCAAACGACTTTCACCGGTATCAATTTAGGGCTGGGGCCCATGAATGTACATATTTGGAAACATTCTAAAACGAAAGCATATGTGTTTTTAACACAAACTTATGTTTTTTTTAAATGGACCTCCTATATTTTTTCTTCAGCAATCCTAGCATGACAAAGCACATACACACTGGCGTTAATTGCATCGCAATATTCCCATTACATCCCGAGATATTAAGACGCGAAGTTGACGCTTGAAACACCCCATGCTGCCCGGAATCGCGATGTGATTGACAGGCGTAATCACACTTCCATACTTATCAAGAGGTCCGAAACGAATAATACGGTCTGCTGCCATCCTGCATTAACGTCGTATATTCCAGCAGGTATTTATCCCATAGGCTAGGGTGATGCGGTTCAGTAACATATCTGTGTACCGCAACGTTAGTCACAAAATTAACTTCGCTTATCGTTAATCCGTTACTAAAAAGGTAATGCCGTTCAACGTTAAAACTTTACTTAACTGTATGTCTACTGCAAGTGACAGTTAATCTTTCACTCGTAATAGCAAAATTCATGTTGATAGTTTTAGTGAAACGAGCAAGTGGACTAAAAGTTTTACCGTTGTTTAGGTTAAAATGTTTTGATTTGGGAAGTTCAGGTAGGACATATAAGATGAATGTAAACATGTTTAACCAATTAGTTTTATTATCACATAATTATCAATGTTATGTTTATCTAATGCGTTAAATGACAAATTGTTGCAAACAAATGTTTCTTAACATCACTGGGTAAAATGGCCCTTTGTAGAAACTTCCACTGTGATACTAGCACTACATACTTAATATAGTGCTCACATCTCATGCTCAAAGTGATGCCCATTGGCTTGCATACATAGGGTCACTCTGCGGATGAAGGATGCCCTACTTCGTGCTACTGTTTCCTCTTTGATGGCTGTACAAGCATCAATAATGCGTTGCTTCATGTTCTCTGGTGTTGTTGGTTCATGTTGGTAAACAGCATCCTGCACTGCTCCCCAAAGAAAAAAATCCAGCGGTGTAAGGTCCGGAGATCGAGCAGGCCACCTAACTGGGCCACCTCGTCCAATCCACCTACCAGGGAACTTACGGTTCAGAAGTCGTCGTGCTCGTAAGGCGTTATGTCCAGGGCATACGTCATACTGATACCACATGACCATTCTCCGGGTCAGAGGTACGGTGTCCAAGAGAACAGGAAGATTGTGTCGTATAAATCTGGAGTATTGTCTGCCATTTTGGATGCCATTTATAGAGAAAGGTCCGATAATGGTATCTCCAATAATCCCACACCAAACACTAACTTTCCACGGACGTTGATGCTCTACCTGACGGAGCCATTTTGGATTGTCTGGGGACCAATAATGCATATTCCTCATATTGACAATTCCTTTGTTGGAGAATGATGCCTCGTCGGTAAAGAGAACATCTGCAAAAAAATTTAGATTAGTCAGAAGTTTTTGCTGAACCCACCGACAAAATGTTACCCTATTGCGGAAGTCATTTCCATGAAGATCCTGGTGTAAATGAACATGGTAAAGATGAAATGCATGACGTTTAAGAATACGCTGTGCACTTGATTTCGACACACCAACTTCACGTTCAATTTGACGTGTGCTGATTTGAGGATTCACAGCTATGGTAGCGAGCACAGCAACTTCAGCACGTTCATCTGTGCGTGTTCTAGAACGATGTCGAGGTCTTGGATTTAAGCTTCCCGTTTCACGTAGACGAGATGTGAGACGACCAAACATCCGGCGCGACGGCGATGGCTCGTCAGGGAATCGTCTTCTGTACAGTCGTTCTGCCTGAACAGCATTTCGTCCACCTACAACACGGTACAGTACAGGTATGCAGAGTAGGGTAGAAAACAGACATATTAACTTAATAATCATAATGTTCGCTAACAGTACTATCAACAAACAAGCAATCTCATAACGTATTTCCCGTCAACGTACATTCTCCGTAGATCAGCAGCATTTCTACCATATCTTCATGTGTGTACATTATACTGTACAGTATAAGTTCCACAACGCAACGTTTATTCACAATGTATACTACCTCCGTGCCGTCACTAGATTACTCTGATGCACGACTACACTGACAAGCGGTGTACTGCATGCCAAAGCAACAACAAATGGGATGCTCGGAGGGTGGTGGAGTACAGGAGTTTGCATGGGTCGCAAATCATAAACAAGGCGAAGTGGTAACTGTGGCAGTACTGGGAACTACGTTGGACACTTGACTAGGTAGAGCCAGGCCCTGCACGACAGGCACAATGAGTCATATAACGCATTAGATAAACCTTATTTTGGGAGTGCAGGATAAATAAGACAATCTGACGGGTGTACACCGATCGGTACTGGTTCATATTGTGTACGTAGATGCGTAAAACGTGCAAGAGGGAAAGCATTATGTGCTTATGAGGGTTGATGGCAGCAGACCGTATTATTCGTTTGGGACCTCTTGATAAGTATGGAGGTGTGATTACACATGCCAATCACATCGCGATTACAGGCAGCATGGGGTTCACACTTGAGCCTCAGGACGTGCGCTAGCAGCGCATGTCGGGAGTATTGGAACAGGGCCTGTCCCATTCCATTGCCGGTACCATTCCAAAGTATCGTTATCCATGATGGCGGCCATGACGTCAGAGACACACACCCCCGCCTACATATACGTGCTAGGCATGAAATGTTTTCATAACACCGCCACCATTCCCAAGCACCGTTACTCAACAACAACAAGGTCGCACCCAGTGTATCCACCACGTGATACGTGTCTAGTCTCTAGTACCGTAGCGAGGTGTGTGTGTGTGTGAGAGAGAGAGAGAGTTAGCGCCATCACTCTATGTCACAACCCCGAGCCTACATACACGCGCTAGGCAGGACCTATATAAATCAGTGCACGGCCCACCTCACTCTCACACTGCTCGTATACTTCGTTCGTCCAATACTTGTCACGTCTTCATAATTAAACGTCCAAAAATGAAGCGATCACGATCCGCCAGTGGCAGCAGCAGCAGCAGCAGCAAACGTGCTCATGTGGACGAAGTTCCATTCCCTGGTAAGTACATTTTCAGTATTCTGATATCTGCACCCTTTAACTCTGTGTATGAGTGCTACATATCTTTTATAATGCTCTCTATAAAGATCGCTCCTCCACTTGTTCTGTGTGTGTTCCGGCTTGCGTTTTTTACCCCTTTTGAATCTCTCTCTCTCTCTATAAAAATTGCTTATCCACGCCATTTTTACCTCTAACTTGGGCGTCTGAATCTTTTATTTTACGTGTTACATTTGTTTTGTACTGCTCTCTATAAATATTGTTCGTCCACGTGTTGTATGTTACGTGTCATATCCGTTTTCGATCTCTCTCTGTAAAGTTTACTAAGTCTTTTAACGGATTCTA
Source organism: Schistocerca serialis cubense (assembly GCF_023864345.2). Taxonomy (NCBI): domain Eukaryota; kingdom Metazoa; phylum Arthropoda; class Insecta; order Orthoptera; family Acrididae; genus Schistocerca; species Schistocerca serialis. The sequence goes on from NC_064643.1 coordinate 253,528,077, forward strand.
TGATTGTGTGTGTTAAGTCTTATATCCGTTTTGGACATCTCTCTGTAATGAATGACTTTCCACGTGTTGTATGTGTTATAATTAATTTAGCGTGTCCGCTATAAAGATAGAGCTTCCACGTGTTGTGTGTCTGTTATATTTGTTGTGCAGTGCTCTTTGTAAATATTTCATTTCTTTCCTCTTTTTTCTAAATTTGCTGGTCCGCTTATTTCTCTATCACTTAACTGAATGCACACTTCCCTTTCCATACGCGATATTATATTCAGTCTTCTCCATCTTTCTAGATTTCTTCCATCAAATCTTGGCTGATCTAGACAAGCAGCTCGAGATGGAAAGAGCTCAAGCGCAGCTCGAATGTAAGTACATTTCTAATACAAACATACTTCTTAAATAATTTCATCTAATATATACCCGTTTTCTGATTGTATACATTTAGTCCTTATAAGCTTGTCTTTTCTTTGTAGATGCGCCTAATTCAGCATTCAGTTCTACCACCCAAAGCGTTCAAGGAGGCGGCGGCGGCGTTCAAACGGCGCCCGCCACGCAGGACACTCAGTCTTTAGAGGAGGAGGAGGAGGAGATCAATCTACCTGACTGGTTTGAGGATCTACGTGATTTTGGCAATGAGTTGCTCAAACCATGGAGTCAGAGCGGAGAAGGTGAATAATTTTGAACATTAACATTCCTTCACATAACTAACATTATTTACTCTTATTGTTATCATTTATCGCTCTTTTAAATATAAATCACTAAATTAATTTTTTTTCTTATTTATCTTACAGGTATATCACACGGCGTAGGCCGTGTCCTAGAGCGGTGGTTGCGGGGGTGGGACTCGGGCGCACCGAACCGCAAAGACACGCAGCGCCTTGCGTAGCCCCTATAAGGGCTTCGCGGGAGGCGAATGCAGAACACGCGCCAGCTCCTCCCCCAGCGCTGCCGCAGCCGTTTGGCTGCGAAAATCAACAACACCGAGCCCCCGCGCCACCGGCAGGTAGAGGCAGCAGCGCAGCCCGTCCGCCGTCGCCACAACCTGGCCCTTCAAGCCGGCTGTCACCCCCTCCTCCTCCGGAAGCAGCAGCTCGCCGCCGCCGCCCACGCAAGGTATGCGTTCGGAGACGTATACCTCTCCCCGCAGATGGTGATTACGATCCCCCATCACCAGCCCCTTCATCTATCGGGTGGACTCCTAGTTGTAGCAATAATAATAATAGTAATTTCCCTATGGCTAGAGGTAGTTCTCTCCCCCGTCCTATCGATAATGAATTCGATCAGAATAACGGCGTAATGACTCCGTTAGAATACTCAGCAGTTGCTAGAGCGTTTGAGGGGCGAATCTCTTTCACCAGAATTGAGAATCCAGGCGGGAAGTTTCGCGATCCTGTAAGGTTTTTGGAGGCGTGCCTCCCCGTCTTGGAGACCGAGCTCCTCAAACTCTTAGAAGATCCGGAATTTATCGCCATTAAATGCAGTGCGGTATTATGTTGTGAATTGAGTCACCCCCCTAAACATCAAGGTGACTCGGAGACGGCTACTCTGCATTATATATGGGGTGACAATGGCGTTATTTCTCGTAGCACATCGATTGCTGAGTGGTACCGAGAATCCACCTTGAGCACTATTATGGCCCGATTTTCCGAGATGGAAGTACGTGGATCCGCTAAAGCGCTCAGCAGCATACCACACCTCGACATCCATATACATATCTATGATCCAATGAATGGAGGGTCCAGTTATATTAAACTCCCTATAGATATTGAGAAAAAGCAGGCGTGCATTAATGTTCAAAATAACTATGATAATGCGTGTTTTGCATGGTCAGTCCTGGCTTGCGAGAGAAATTACAATTACAAACATCATCCCAAGCGTCCCAGCAATTACAAAGTCAAAGATATTAAGAGACAGTATAACTTTGACGGAATAGAGTTCCCTTTAAGAATCCAGGACATACCTAAGTTTGAGGCTCAGAATACCGCAATATCGGTCCACGTTTATGGCCTGGAGAAGAAAAGCAAGTCAGATGAGAAGAACAAGCATACAGTAGTAGGCCCCCTCCATTTCTCAAAATTTGCAGGTGAGCGAGAGTTGCATGTCAACATGCTGCTCTTCTCCGAACGTGATAATTATCACTACGTCTGGATCAAAGACATGTCCCTACTCATTTCCTCCCAGTTAAGTAAAAATGAACATAAACAACATATTTGTATAAGGTGTTTGAATTATTTTTCATCTCAAGAGTTATTAGCGACACATCTATTAGATTGCGCATGCAAGGACCCGGTACGTGTTGTTATGCCCACTGAGGAAAATAACATCTTTAAATTTAAAAATGCTCACCACCAGCAGCGTTGTCCTTTTGTTGTGTACGCCGATTTTGAATGCTTGCTGGCTCCAATTACTCGTTGTGAAGGGAACCCCTTAGCCTCACACACAACCTTCACACAAAAACACGTACCTTACGCGGCGGCGTTCCAAGTTGTAAGCGCATATGATTGTAAACTCAATAGCTGTCAGTCTTATGTAGGGGACGATCCGGCGGTTTGGCTTCTCACTGAGCTTGAAAAACTTTCATGGCAAGTTCACAAGCTCTACAGCATCAATATTCCCATGACCAAATAAAAGGAAAATGATGACTTGTATGAAAAGGCTGTTAATTGTCATATTTGCGGGCTGGCCTTCGATAGAAAAGCGGAAACTCCTCGTAGAGACCATTGTCATCTTACGGGTGAGTTCCGCGGTGCAGCCCACAAAGCATGCAACTTGAAGTATCAGTTACCTACACACATACCCGTCTTTTTTCATAATGTGAGCGGGTATGACGCTCATTTTCTCGTTGAGCACTTGGCTAAGTTCGGTATGAAGAATGATCAGGTCAGTATCCTGCCTGAAAGTGTTGAAAAGTACATTTCTTTTTCAAAACGAATGACGCCGAAAATTACGCTCCGCTCCCTTGACTCTCTACGATTTATGCAGACTTCGCTCCAGAAACTGGTTGAGACTTACCTCGGAATGATATGCATATCACTCGATCTGCATTTCCCGATGAGGAAAAGTTTCAACTTGCGACGAGGAAAGGAGTTTTCCCGTACGAGTATCTTGATAGTATGGCAAAACTCAATGAAACCAGGCTTCCCGACATAACTTCTTTTACCAGTACTCTCACAGGCGATACCATAACTATCACAGATTATGAGCATACCGTTAATGTCTGGCGGGAATTCAACATCCCCAATTTGGGAGAATATGCAAGGCTATACATGGACACCGACGTTCGTTTGCTTGCAGATGTTTTCGAAAAGTTCCGGAGTGTATGTATGACCACGTACTCTCTGGACCCTGCCTTTTATTACACGGCACCTGAGTTGTCCTGGGACGCTATGCTCAAAAAAACGGATTGCAACATTGAACTTTTGACTGATGCTTCGATGCTTCTATTTTTTGAGCGAGGGATCCGCGGTGGACTTTGTCAATGTGTTCACAGGCAAGCCAAGGCAAATAACCCGCGGATGGGTGTCGAGTACAACGCATCCCTTGATTCTAGTTACATTTTGTACTTAGATGTTCACAATTTATATGGGCATGCTATGAAGCAACCGCTGCCGGTTGCCGGGTTCCAATGGGTGCCTGAAGACGAATTGAAGGGATTAGGTGGACAGATAATGGGTCTTGCGGCCGATTCTGATGTAGGGTATGTGCTTGAGGCAGACATCGCGTACCCTAATAATTTGCATGGAGAGACAAGCGATTTGCCGTTATGTCCAGAGCAACAAATTCCACGAGGAAGCACCATCCCTAAACTGCTGGCCACTGTTGGGGATAAGCAGAGGTATATTATTCATTATCGTAACCTCCAGCAGTGCCTCAGATTAGGAATGGAGCTCATTAAAATCACCCGGGCAATCTCCTTCAAGCAATCCCCCTGGTTGAAGGAGTATATTGAACTAAATACCGAAAAGAGGGCGGTCGCGAGTAATGATTTTGAAAAAGACTTTTATAAATTAATTAATAATTCCATTTTCGGGAAAACTATGCAGAATGTACGAAATGAACGCGATATTGTTATTAGAACCGCATGGGAAGGGATTTATGGCGTGAGAAAATGTATAGCCAGGCCAAATTTTAAGCGTGCCACCATCTTCAATGAAAACTTTGTTGCTGTGGAGATGTCGAAGACTGCAGTAGAGTTTATGAAACCCATCTATTTGGGGATGTGTATACTCGATATCTCCAAATTCTACATGTACTGATTCCACTATGAGTTTACGAAACCTCATTTCGTAGATCCAAAATTACTTTATATGGTTACAGACAGCTTTATCTACTGGATCAAGAACTGTGATCCATATGAAGTAATTAGGTGCAATGGTAAAGAATTCGACACCTCTTCTTATGAGGTCAATAATCCTTATGGTATTGTTCCACAGAACAAGAAGGTTATCGGTCTCATGAAAGACGAGTCGAGTGGTTTACCAATTGTAGAGTTTGTGGGACTGAGGTCGAAAATGTATGCATATCGCACAGTAGACGGGAGCACTCTGAGGCGGGCAAAGGGCGTTAGACGGATCGCGTCTCGTGCGCTTACGGTAGAGGACTATTTGCAGTGCCTGTACGGTCGTAGCTTTGAAGGCGCTCGTCCACACATGGTTCAACAAACTAGCATTCGATCACGAGCTCACGAGGTGTACACTGTGCTGCAGTCTGAAGTCGGACTGTCTCCTCATGGCGATAAAAGAGTCATTTGTGAGGATGGGGTGGGAACGCTCCCATACTCACACTATTTACTTGAAACGAAAGTAGGGGTGGGGGACTCTGGTTGAGTGATAGAGAGGGAATGAGCGTGTGAATGTTACGAATGTGGGTTATGCGTGGAAATAGTATGGCTCTTTTATCATAGTGTAAATAGTGGATGAGAGTGTTTTGTTGTGTGTATCAGTTTGCGTGCTTCCATGTATGTCTGAGTGTGCGAATGAGCGCGAACTTGTGTTAAGTGTGTGTGTGTATGTAAATATAATCATTAATTTTTCAAAGAAAATCATAATAAATAAAATTAAAAAAACTTATTTAAAAAGTCTTTATATCAACATATTGTTGGCCATTATTTATATGTATATATATATATATATATATATATATATATATATATATATATATATATATATATGAAAAGGCTATAAATTTTGCCATTTAACTTCTGTATGAACAATAAAAATAATAAAATTTTCTCACGTAATATGTGCTTCACTTCTAGTCATTATAGAGCTTAGATTTTAGTTTGTAAGTTTCACCTACCGCTAGCCATCCAGTCAGAACTAGTTTTTAAGTGTATGAGTTCCACTAATTAAATTCTTTCTATATGTTCACTTGCTTGTTCTAGTGGAAAATGTTTCCAGGCAACCACTTTAAAGAAATATGTTCACCTTGTTCTTGTAGTTGAAAATCTTTAAATCGACTCACTTGGAAAAAAATATATGTTCAATTTGTTGTTCTTTTCGAAAATGTTTAGAGCCATTGACTTGAAACAAATAGGTTTGGCATTAATTAAAAGTGTATTGTTTTTCTGGTGGAACTTCATTAGCGATATTATTTACTTTGTAAGATAGGGTAGTACCTCTGCATTAGCTTTAAAATTATATATATAAAATTTATCTGAAGAGAATGCTTATATATATATATTTCTTAATTATATAAAACTGTTTTAAAAAAAATTATCTAAAACGATGCGGAAGTTCATATTTTTGGTCAAAAACCAATCTTATATCTGTAAACTCATATTTATACACTCCTGGAAATTGAAATAAGAACACCGTGAATTCATTGTCCCAGGAAGGGGAAACTTTATTGACACATTCCTGGGGTCAGATACATCACATGATCACACTGGCAGAACCACAGGCACATAGACACAGGCAACAGAGCATGCACAATGTCGGCACTAGTACAGTGTATATCCACCTTTCGCAGCAATGCAGGCTGCTATTCTCCCATGGAGACGATCGTAGAGATGCTGGATGTAGTCCTGTGGAACGGCTTGCCATGCCATTTCCACCTGGCGCCTCAGTTGGACCAGCGTTCGTGCTGGACGTGCAGACCGCGTGAGACGACGCTTCATCCAGACCCAAACATGCTCAATGGGGGACAGATCCGGAAATCTTGCTGGCCAGGGTAGTTGACTTACACCTTCTAGAGCACGTTGGGTGGCACGGGATACATGCGGACGTGCATTGTCCTGTTGGAACAGCAAGTTCCCTTGCCGGTCTAGGAATGGTAGAACGATGGGTTCGATGACGGTTTGGATGTACCGTGCACTATTCAGTGTCCCCTCGACGATCACCAGTGGTGTACGGCCAGTGTAGGAGATCGCTCCCCACACCATGATGCCGGGTGTTGGCCCTGTGTGCCTCGGTCGTATGCAGTCCTGATTGTGGCGCTCACCTGCACGGCGCCAAACACGCATACGACCATCATTGGCACCAAGGCAGAAGCGACTCTGATCGCTGAAGACGACACGTCTCCATTCGTCCCTCCATTCACGCCTGTCGCGACACCACTGGAGGCGGGCTGCACGATGTTGGGGCGTGAGCGGAAGACGGCCTAACGGTGTGCGGGACCGTAGCCCAGCTTCATGGAGACGGTTGCGAATGGTCCTCGCTGATACCCCAGGAGCAACAGTGTCCCTAATTTGCTGGGAAGTGGCGGTGCGGTCCCCTACGGCACTGCGTAGGATCCTACGGTCTTGGCGTGCATCCGTGCGTCGCTGCGGTGCGGTCCCAGGTCGACGGGCACGTGCACCTTCCGCCGACCACTGGCGACAACATCGATGTACTGTGGAGACCTCACGCCCCACGTGTTGAGCAATTCGGCGGTACGTCCACCCGGCCTCCCGCATGCCCACTATACGCCCTCGCTCAAAGTCCGTCAACTGCACATACGGTTCACGTCCACGCTGTCGCGGCATGCTACCAGTGTTAAAGACTGCGATGGAGCTCCGTATGCCACGGCAAACTGGCTGACACTGACGGCGGCGGTGCACAAATGCTGCGCAGCTAGCGCCATTCGACGGCCATCACCGCGGTTCCTGGTGTGTCCGCTGTGCCGTGCGTGTGATCATTGCTTGTACAGCCCTCTCGCAGTGTCCGGAGCAAGTATGGTGGGTCTGGCACACCGGTGTCAATGTGTTCTTTTTTCCATTTCCAGGAGTGTATATAATGTGAAAAATGTTAAATTCTGAATTCAATAATAAACTCAGTTATTTCATTCTAAAAAAAATGTTATTATTATTTGATGCCCTAATAATGATTATTCTTTTTATTAAAAATATTATAAATTTATTTATGTGTGTATGTAGAATACGTACATACAGCCGCATCGCACTGCATAAAGTTATAAGGTTTCCTGCTTTTAATGACAAGTGCCGGACTTGGGCTAGTTGTGACGAACACACACAGCACTCTGCAGCGCTATCTCTTACAGCCCTACGTCAGCAGATACTTTCGAGATCGTAATCTGACGCACCGCTTTCCACAGCGGCCGCGAGGCCGGCAACTGGCGCAACCCCCTACCAAGGGTCAGCGGCTGCGCGTGTCTGTCGCTTACGACGGAGGCCGCGAGATCGGCATCTGACGCATCCGCGCCTAACTATGACAGTAGGCTCATTCCACGTCAAAGGCCGGGGTATGTGTCTCTCTCGGACAGTTCCAGTGGAGTTCCCTTCATATACAATATAAAAAGATTAAACTTACAATACTAGGGATGTTGGGTGTCATAGAAAGAAAAAACACTCAATCTTATAAATTATTATTTATTTCTAATAAAAGTGAAAAGTAATTTTACGTTCTCATATGCAGATACAAAAGCACTTTTTTGGTAAATGTTCTTCAGTCGATGGATGGATGGACATCCGTACCATTCAAGGTCTTGAATACACTCCTGGAAATTGAAATAAGAAAACCGTGAAATCATTGTCCCAGGAAGGGGAAACTTTATTGACACATTCCTGGGGTCAGATATATCACATGATCACACTGACAGAACCACAGGCACATAGACACAGGCAACAGAGCATGCACAATGTCGGCACTAGTACAGTGTATATCCACCTTTCGCAGCAATGCAGGCTGCTATTCTCCCATGGAGACGACCGTAGAGATGCTGGATGTAGTCCTGTGGAACGGCTTGCCATGCCATTTCCACCTGGCGCCTCAGTTGGACCAGCGTTCGTGCTGGACGTGCAGACCGCGTGAGACGACGCTTCATCCAGTCCCAAACATGCTCAATGGGGGACAGATCCGGAGATCTTGCTGGCCAGGGTAGTTGACTTACACCTTCTAGAGCACGTTGGGTGGCACGGGATACATGCGGACGTGCATTGTCCTGTTGGAACAGCAAGTTCCCTTGCCGGTCTAGGAATGGTAGAACGATGGGTTCGATGACGGTTTGGATGTACCGTGCACTATTCAGTGTCCCCTCGACGATCACCAGTGGTGTACGGCCAGTGTAGGAGATCGCTCCCCACACCATGATGCCGGGTGTTGGCCCTGTGTGCCTCGGTCGTATGCAGTCCTGATTGTGGCGCTCACCTGCACGGCGCCAAACACGCATACGACCATCATCATTGGCACCAAGGCAGAAGTGACTCTCATCGCTGAAGACGACACGTCTCCATTCGTCCCTCCATTCACGCCTGTAGCGACACCACTGGAGGCGGGCTGCACGATGTTGGGGCGTGAGCGGAAGACGGCCTAACGGTGTGCGGGACCGTAGCCCAGCTTCATGGAGACGATTGCGAATGGTCCTCGCCGATACCCCAGGAGCAACAGTGTCCCTAATTTGCTGGGAAGTGGCGGTGCGGTCCCCTACGGCACTGCGTGGGATCCTACGGTCTTGGCGTGCATCCGTGCGTCGCTGCGGTCCGGTCCCAGGTCGACGGGCACGTGCACCTTCCGCCGACCACTGGCGACAACATCGATGTACTGTGGAGACCTCACGCCCCACGTGTTGAGCAATTCGGCGGTACGTCCACCCGGCCTCCCGCATGCCCACTATACGCCCTCGCTCAAAGTCCGTCAACTGCACATACGGTTCACGTCCACGCTGTCGCGGCATGCTACCAGTGTTAAAGACTGCGATGGAGCTCCGTATGCCACGGCAAACTGGCTGACACTGACGGCGGCGGTGCACAAATGCTGCGCAGCTAGCGCCATTCGACGGCCAACACCGCGGTTCCTGGTGTGTCCGCTGTGCCGTGCGTGTGATCATTGCTTGTACAGCCCTCTCGCAGTGTCCGGAGCAAGTATGGTGGGTCTGGCACACCGGTGTCAATGTGTTCTTTTTTCCATTTCCAGGAGTGTAGATGCAAATTTAAATATTCGACGCATCCAGGAGGTTTTGTCCTTTTCCTTCACGTAAACGATGGTGTCCTTGTGATCGAATAATTTAAGTGCGATCACCACATCTTTATATGGTACGCCGGGATCATCCCAGTGAATTCCATGATAAAAATTAGTTAACCACAATGCACTGGTCCGTGTTTTACAAGATTTCACTTGCGTGAACGGTCTTGGTGATCGAATATTTGCGGAGAAGGTTTCAATTATTCCTGCGTCTTGTGTGTAGGCCACAAAAGCAGCTTGTTTAAATATGAACTGTCTTCACTCTCCATCATGGAATCCTTGAACATCTGCAATGATCTTCACCGGCTGAGTTGCCATCGTCAAATGATCAATGCACAGGACAGCACATATTCATTTATACAGCTCGTTGCACAACACCTGTGACCGGAGAGTAATTGATTATTCTGTCGTGTAGGACTAAGGCATATGCAGCGGTGTGTTCTGGGAAATTTGTCGATGATTCAAATTCAATTCGAACGTCTATAGGTCCAGACTTAATTATCTCATTCTGTTTAGAGCAGTCTATTATAATGATCGGTGAAAGCTCTTTGAACTTACGAGGACTCAGTAGACACCCCCCTCCCTCTCCTTCAGCAATTTCATAGTAAGAAGGACGAAACCTTGCATACATGTCACACGCGAGGCTGTATACATTTTTCTTCCATTGCAGATGTAGATTGTCATATGGGTAGAATTCTGAATTGAGGTGGACTTTGGCGTTAGTTAACTTACAGTTATCGAACACGGTGGAATCGTTTGATGTATTTGCTCTTCTATCAGTCTGAAACGCAAGTATAATGAATCTGGGTGTCTCGATATGACTGGAGGTCTTAATAGCCCATGTCTGTCTGCTCGCGGTCGGTAACACTGGATACTCAAAGATCTCCCATGAGCGGAATGTCAGTGACAGAAATGTACCTGAATTCAGCACTTTTAAAAGCTTCAAACGTTCCTCGTCGGGTACACTGACGTGAGGCATTTTCCATATTAATCTGTTGATTGTGATCCTATTCTCTTCCTGAGCTCCTTGAATGTACGAGTTATTGTCTGTCGCACTCCGCACGAGAATAAGTTCCTGTTTAGCGTTCATAATAATCTGTCTCATATCCTCAAAATATCCCATAAGTATTTTTAGAGGTATGCATGCAGTAAATCGCTTGTACGCCTGGGGTGTTCTACCCTCCGCCTCGTCTATGAACCGTCCAGCATTTTCTAAACTGTGCAGATCTGCTGGTGATGCCGAGACGTATGTTTTAAGGGTCGATGTTAGGCCAACATTGCGTGTACGATCAATCTCAGAACCATTCAGTTCATAGCGAATCTCTTGGAAGAGAAATGCCAATGCGTTGCGTGTCAGCTTGGACCCCGCTGTATCGGTGCCATCAGTTATCTTGAATGACCCCTCGAGATATATGAAACTCTTGCACGGAAGAGTAAGTGTGTCCTGGTGCTGTATGACAATCCTGATTTCATCATTCTTGTTAAACGTGGTTGAAGCGTAAGATTTATGAGAGAAGTATTCTTGACGTATAATTCTGTCATCATACCCTACTGGATTGGTTATATTGAGTAATGACGTCATTGCGAGGTCTGAGACCAACTGATTTAAGAAATTCGTAGTTCGCAGGTGTTATCAGTTTGCTGCTCAGTAACGAAGTGACGCGCTGTGTATTGCGTGCACTTGTTTTATACCGCACGCCCATCTTGTTTTAGATGTAATCGTATAATGATTTCCTCACCGCGAAAGTCGACAAGTTTATTATTCTGATCCACAACACGCAGCTCCAAATAGCCCAATGTCTGAGCAGTCACTGGAAGGTATATTGCATTAACAGGTGTCTCAACAACCTTATACCTCGCTGCAACTGAGGGGAAGAATCCGTAAATAGTGTGAATGAGAGTATCGTTGAGATAGGAATTCGTAGCAATGTTACACTCGACACGTATTGTGCTGACTGGGAGTATATCCACAGACTGATTGGACTTGTAAAATTTAGTTGGATCTTTCTTCAAAATCTGCCCTTTTGTGAATCCAAGCAGGGGTCCTATTGAATGTTTCTGGTTAAAGTCAATCGTTGCATTTAGAGTCCTTATTTCAAATTTAGGTGTATTGATGTTTGCACGTTGTTCAATACCTTTTCCAGACTGTTTTAAGAGTTCGTTTAAATCGTCAATATCGTATGCACCAGATTCTCTTTCAAGAATATCTTTTTCACCATTAATATCGAGATGCAGTTTATTGTTAGTGTTGGTGATATTCGGGATGCTGTTGTACGTCTCCAGTCCAATCAATGCAACACCCCATTGACCTGCACTCAAATCAATTGGTGGGAAGTAATTTGCACGCAATACAGATTACCGTCCTTTCAACGTCAAAGTGTACGACATTGCATCTGAACGTCAACTGATGAATGAATGTTTAAACATCCTGCTTATATTCGTTAGTTCTTGTTCTTATTCTTCTTCTTTGTGAACGTCAAGAGAAAGATGATGCAAAGATGCCCGCAGAGGTATGTATTAAAGTCCTGATACCGTTGATAATTGTATAGTACATGTCTTCTGTGAGTGAAGTATTGCTGTAATTCTTCGGGTGGCTGCAGGTCACCAAAGGAGTCGAAATAGTAGACTGCCCCAGCGTCTTTCATAACGTACGCCACCCAGTGGGTGCCAGGACCTCCGACAACATCTAAATTCACAATACCGCATTCACCAGTTTTCCACATACTCTTAGGTAATGTATCCCTCATAAACACACCACGGAATCTTGAATTTATGCCTAACAAACTTAAGAAGGTCTGTATTTGTGAGTGGTCGATCTGGTAGGGCCGCTATTGGGCTTTTTTTTATTTATGAATAGACCAAGACCCTTCCTGTACGGCTTCAAGTATAGGCCTTTTCCAATGACTGCTGCTTCCATCATGCGGTTATGTCTTCTCGCCTCTTCTAACTGGGTTTGCGAGTTTTGCGCATTCTTGACTGTTCGAGCGATAGCTGCAGCCCCACCGCCGAGCGAACCTACCGCTGAGAGCGCGGAGAGCGCTGGGATGAGAAAAGGAATAAAACCGCCGGATGTCTTGGGTATTTGTAGAACGCGAGGTGCTTTAACGGACCTTCTTGTTCTTCTCGTTGGTGATTCTTTGTCCTTCATTGCGTTTTTAGCTGCATACATCGCTGTCAGGATACAGTTCTTCAAACAACCCTTCTTGTTCTTCATGTTTAGTGCGCGACGAGCAGCGTTCATAACTCACTTGAAATTCATCACTCCTAATCCTAACTTGATTTTTCCGCGCATGGTTTTATCAACTGCGAATGCCGCGATGCGTTGACCTGTACCAATATCTTTTCTTTTCCGTATCGCCTTAGCCTTATCAGCTAAAATCCTATCTGCAATGTGACGACTTGGTAGATCTTTATTTGCTTCGTATGCAATGTCGTGTTCCATGCACGCTTCGTCAAGCAGATTCACGCCCTTGTCGCCTCGCGCCAAGCGTTTCTGAAGCTTTGTCCCAGGTCCGCAGTAGTTATATCCCGGGATGTGTAATTCCAAAGGTAGTTTGTCCAGAACACCACCGCCTCCTCTAATGTGCCTTCGATCGCGCATGTCAGGCTACTGTGGTGGTTGTGGGCGATGAATGTTCATTATATAGCAAATCCCTGGCATCAATCCAACTGTTTTGTGTAGCAGGAAAACCAAGCCATTTGACTAGGGTCTTATTTCCAAGTCGTCTTATGACTCTCCCCACGAGAAAAAGATCTGGTTGTGAGCTCTTCTGCATCTCCTCAGTGTAGAAGAAGCCTGCAATTTCTTCACCTTTACTGTCTTTCAATAAATAAGTTCTAGGATTCGTTCGCTGCACATTTGAAACTGTAAATATCTCAGTTGACCAGTTCGGTAGGTATGATTTCTCAAATGCGGTCTTGTGTTTTGAGATACGCACCAAATCACCTACATTAAATTTCTGTTTGCGTGGATCCAGTATCTTAATGTGAAAGTATACCGTATCCATGAGTGTGTTATCACGAACATCAATTGGCCGCAATTTTATTGTGCTATGTTTGGTTCTATTATATTGAGCAATTATTTGTGGGAGAATATCTGTCTATTTGTATGAGCCGCCGAGGTTAAACCGCATCCACATTCGGCCTTTTATTGTTCTGTTCAAGCGCTCTACGATACTTGCCTTCAGGTGAGTGAATGTCCAGTAGTGATGTATTCCATACCGCTGCATCACTGTCTTGAAGTACCTATTGTAGAACTCACCACCATGATCGGTTTGGAGATTGTCCGGGCATCGATTGATTCCTCTCTGTAGCAAGCGTTCAAAAGCACCAGCGACATTTGGACCGGTTTTTGTCTTGACTGGTACTGCCCATGCAAATTTGGAGTATGTATGGTTCAAATGGCTCTGAGCACTATGGGACTCAACTGCTGAGGTCATTAGTCCCCTAGAACTTAAAACTAGTTAAACCTAACTAACCTAAGGACATCACAAACATCCATGCCCGAGGCACGATTCGAACCTGCGACCGTAGCGGTCTTGCGGTTCCAGACTGCAGCGCCTTTAACCGCACGGCCACTTCGGCCGGCTTGGATTATGTATCAATAACAATTAAAATGTATTTGAAGCCATTATTCTCATGTGAATATTGTCGCATATCTACAAGATCAGCTTGCCACAAGTCATCCAACCCTTTAATCGTGACATGTCTGCGCGGGTATGTTTTGCGTGCTGGTTTGTGTAGTTCTCGAACTACGGTCTCCATACTTATTCGATGATACCTCTCTCGCGAAGCTCAGAGATTGTGGAGATAACTTCATTCGAATGAGCTGTATTACCTGCAGCAGCTGATGCCATGAGCAGACGTAGTCGATCTATTAGTTCGTTGGGGTCGTCATAATATATATACTGAGGGATTCGATTGTTCACTGCCTTAAGACCAATGTCAATACCATCTCCGCTGCTGGCACCGTTGTTGCTGTTTTGGTCTTCAAGTATTGGTTTTATAATGGCTTTATACTTCCTGTTGGTTAGGCTTTTGGTTATCTTGTGTACACCAGTCATGTGTAGTATTTGACGGTACGTGTCCTTATCACTAACTGAATAATTTATAGGGTTTTTGGTTGGTCTTAGGAAAATAAGGTTCATTAAGCCTGGTGTTCGGTCAAACTGTCTATCACCTATTTGCATTTTGTCTTCTGTTACAGTTATGGGATGCGCGCCCAACATGTACGGCTTTCCCGGGCTAACGCCGAATGTTCTATCTATCTGACCTGGTGCGTGACTAATAATGAATTCATCAATGGCAAGACTGTCGGTTTGGTTCGTTTTTGTTTTTGGTGAGAGCTGTCGGAGAGACTCAGTAACGGGCTCAAAGGTCTCTCTTAGTGTTTGCTGACGATCAATATACCCTAACCTAAGCAACCGTAATTTCTCTCGGACTGCTTTACGGTCTTGAATGACTTTCTGTTTGGTCGTCGACATCTCAACGTATACTAATCAGACGTCTCTGCGACATGAGGCTTTATATATGCATTCATTTTCTTCAGCTTCTTAGTATGATCACGATCGCCCTTATCGACAACAATCAGGTCTACATCTATTTTTCTCTGAATATGATCGACCTTTTCAGTTAAGTCGGTTACTTTCTTACTGACTTGATTAACTAGCTCATTTAACTGATTCACCATTCTCAGAAGGGTTTGGTAATAGGTCTCTAGTTCCCTGCGCATACTTGCAACTTTAAGAGCCATAGCTTGAATTTTCGCATCCATGTACAAGCGAATGTTCTGTCTGTGTACACCAATCATCTCAGGTTGAGAGGTGGACATACGCGCGAATTTGTCCATGGTATGACGTAGACTGATGTGCTAACGTCTATTACCTTGTTATATATGCAAAAATTCTTGAAAGTTTCGTCTGTATCTACCATCATACAGTTTTCTTGTTTTATCAATAACGAGAAACCCATACTGTGAATGGTTCCAACAGTCTGCACATATCTTTAAGAAATCATTGAACGACATATCCGGCCCCACATGTGCTTGGTAAATGTGTCTTAAATTAAGATTGTCTTGCTTGAAGGCTATAATGAGATTTGCGTTATCCCTAACAAGTTGTTTGGGGATTCTGGAATATGTTTGACTTAGATAAAATACGTCAGCACCCATATGGCGACCGAAAGAGAAATATTTGCAAATTTGGTCTTGGTTTTCTACTGCAACATCGTCAAATATGAATACTGTGTTTGGTTTTGTTTCTTCAGGTGGGGGGATATCAGAGCTTTCACTGAATGTTGTGTATGTAACGCCATCTACACCTCGAAATATCTCATGCAATAGCTGATACTTGGGTTGAAAGAGTGTTTTTGAGAATAGACAGACATGTTCAAATCGGACACCGTGCACATGAGTTAGCAGAGTCATGAGGACATTAGTCTTGCCGCAGTTGGATGGGCCTACAATAATTGCTCTTATATTATCGGGAAGGAGAATTCCGTTTTTCTTGTTCTTCTTCTTCTGCTCTTCACTTGAATCTTCACATGACCAATCACCGACAACAAAGTCCTTGTGGCGAGGGTGCTTCACCCAGCCAGCCATGATAGTAAATGAGCCATGTACAAACAAGTACTTGACATATATAGAAAATATAACTGGGGGGATAATAATAATAATATTCGTGTGTAGCCAGCATAGTTCGATCACTTACCGATTGAGCTATACTGTCTACACGAAGAAAACAAGTATGAAGAGTAAGATGATCATAATTTGAGTAGAATTAAAAAAACATATTGGAACAATTTGATTATAATAGGAGTGGTGGTATGAAATAAAAGAGAAACAGGAGATAAGATTAGATATAAATTATTTATTTAAAAATCATACGTTGGATGTACTATTTCTGGGGTGTCATCATAATCTGTACGTTTCTTCTTAGAACCTGTACAATATATACCAAATAATTCTCTTTTGTTGGCAATAAATTCTGCATGTATCTCACGCAGTCCAATAGGTGACTCTGAGTACTCTGGTTTTTTACACACGCATTTCAATTGAAAGTCTGTAGTTCTAATGGCCATATGCGAACGAAGATGCTGCTCAAAATCGTCAATATATATATTATTAACACGTAGAGAGTTTTTAACATCACTATATGCTGCCTCTATGCTAGGGACCCAACGATTCAGTCTCTCGAGAGCAAACCGTATAGAGGAGTCTAGGATGAATAATTTGATAACTGACGGATGTCTTAGATAGACGCTGTCGACACCTGATTTAACGCATAAGGCGCAGTCATCATATACAGTAGTAATAGAATGTGTAACATCGGCTAGACGAATGTCTGGTGGGGAACGAGTTGGATCATATTCGGTGGTCATTTGTTGATTGATGTAGCGCCCTGCATGGCAGATCCCGGCCTAGTCGAACTCGGAAATCGGGACTTTAACACTTTTGGAAATATTTTCAATCTACATTATAGCTTGGATCCCCCAGACATGATGGACGTCTATAGCAATGTTGACACGTTTGGAGCCACTGGGGGTTAAATTATATGTCGTGGTGAATAGCGTAGCCGCACTAGACGTATTCTTTTTATTTACAGTATCTAAACTCGGTGGTTGCACTATCATGGGAGTGTTCGATTGTGATGAGTTATATGTCGGCATCCAGTACTGACCACCATTTAGTTGATCTTTAACACCACCAGTGGTTGAAGTCGTTGTGTGGTAAGCAGATCGAGCGTCTTCATCACACAAGTTGCTGAGTGGGACGGAGAGCAGCAACTCCTTTTCCTGCTCCAACATGTGAGCTAGATGGGCTACAGGATCCCACGTGGTCGCTACTGGATCAGATGAGTCGGCTGCCGCTGGTGTAGGTCCGGATGAGATGGTTGACGAAGCTAATGATGATGCAGGTTCGGACGCGTCTGCGGAGCTAAGCATGGTGGCGCCTGACTCTGTTGAAAAAAGAAGATGAATGATCAGATGTTAGCGAATAAGTGAAAACATTGAATAATAATGAGGATAATGAACGAGATAGAATAATGTGAAATATGATACTTACTTTTCCGTTTGATCCTGTTCTGAGTGACTGCACTGGAGGTCGACTGGCGCTTCATGATTGTTCTTCTTAGTCTCCCGCTGACTGAGTGACCAAGACTGAAGGTCCTGGAACTTAACCTATATATCTCCTACAGTGAGGTTATAGGATAGTTGAATCCTATTGGTAGAAGTCGAACATGTGACTCAATTAAGGGCCGGTATTGGTTGCAGCCATTTCCACCACCCCACAACGCCATCAGCTGACGTGATGACAGATCAATCTGGTGGCGGCAATAGAGACTACACACGCACCACGTGGTGGATACACTGGGTGCGACCTTGTTGTTGTTGAATAACGTTGCTTTGGAATGGTGGCGGTGCTATAAAAACATTTCATGCCTAGCGCGTATATGTAGGCTGGAGGGTGTGTCTCTGACGTCATGGCCGCCATCATGGATAACGGTACTTTGGAATGGTACCGGCAATGGAATGGGACCGGCCCTGTTCCAATACTGTCGGGTGTTTCTAGCGTCAATTTCGCGTCTCAATATCTCGGGATGTAATGGGAATACTGCGATGCAATCAACGCCATTGCGTATGTGCTTTGTCATGCTAAGGATTGCTGAAGAAAAAATGTAGGAAGTCCACTTAAAAAAACATAAGTTTGTGTTAAAAAACACATATGCTTTCGTTTTAGAATGTTTACAAATATATACATTCATGGGCCCCAGCCATACATTGATACCGGTGAAAGTCGTTTTCCAATAGCTGTTATTGTTCCAGAGATATTTGGGGTGGACAAGATAGCTGGGACACCCAGTATATATATACACTCCTGGAAATGGAAAAAAGAACACATTGACACCGGTGTGTCAGACACACCATACTTGCTACGGACACTGCGAGAGAGCTGTACAAGCAATGATCACACGCACGGCACAGCGGACACACCAGGAACCGCGGTGTTGGCCGTCGAATGGCGCTAGCTGCGCAGCATTTGTGCACCGCCGCCGTCAGTATCAGCCAGTTTGACGTGGCATACGGAGCTCCATCGCAGTCTTTAACACTGGTAGCATGCCGCGACAGCGTGGACGTGAACCGTATGTGCAGTTGACGGACTTTGAGCGAGGGCGTATAGTGGGCATGCGGGAGGCCGGGTGGACGTACCGCCGAATTGCTCAACACGTGGGGCGTGAGGTCTCCACAGTACATCGATGTTGTCGCCAGTGGTCGGCGGAAGGTGCACGTGCCCGTCGACCTGGGACCGCACCGCAGCGACGCACGGATGCACGCCAAGACCGTAGGATCCTACGCAGTGCCGTAGGGGACCGCACCGCCACTTCCCAGCAAATTAGGGACACTGTTGCTCCTGGGGTATCGCCGAGGACCATTCGCAACCGTCTCCATGAAGCTGGGCTACGGTCCCGCACACCGTTAGGCCGTCTTCCGCTCACGCCCCAACATCGTGCAGCCCGCCTCCAGTGGTGTCGCGACAGGCGTGAATGGAGGGACGAATGGAGACGTGTCGTCTTCAGCAATGAGAGTCGCTTCTGCCTTGGTTCCAATGATGGTCGTATGCGTGTTTGACGCCGTGCAGGTAAGCGCCACAATCAGGACTGCATATGACCGAGGCACACAGGGCCAACACCCGGAATCATGGTGTGGGGAGCGATCTCCTACACTGGCCGTACACCACTGGTGATCGTCGAGGGGACACTGAATAGTGCACGGTACATCCAAACCGTCATCGAACCCATCGTTCTACCATTCCTAGACCGGCAAGGGAACTTGCTGTTCCAACAGGACAATGCACGTCCGCATGTATCCCGTGCCACCCAACGTGCTCTAGAAGGTGTAAGTCAACTACCCTGGCCAGCAAGATCTCCGGATCTGTCCCCCATTGAGCATGTTTGGGACTGGATGAAGCGTCGTCTCACGCGGTCTGCACGTCCAGCACGAACGCTGGTCCAACTGAGGCGCCAGGTGGAAATGGCATGGCAAGCCGTTCCACAGGACTACATACAGCTTCTCTACGATCGTCTCCATGGGAGAATAGCAGCCTGCATTGCTGCGAAAGGTGGATATACACTGTACTAGTGCCGACATTGTGCATGCTCTGTTGCCTGTGTCTATGTGCCTGTGGTTCTGTCAGTGTGATCATGTGATGTATCTGACCCCAGGAATGTGTCAATAAAGTTTCCCCTTCCTGGGACAATGAACTCTCGGTGTTCTTATTTCAATTTCCAGGAGTGTATATATATATATATATATATATATATATATATATATATATATATATATATATATATAGTCATTAGCTACTGAGCTTGCTATAAGATGACTTATTTAAAGAACCTTGTGGATAGCAACTAACAGAGAAGGTTAATGCGTTGTCCTCCTACACTTGAGCGAAATTTTCAGCTGTTGCAATGTGAGGAGATTAAGAATGATGTGATGCGGCCCACCACGAATTCCTCTCCTGCGTCAACCTCTCCATCTCACAGCTGCACTTGTAACCCACGTCCTCATTTGTTGGCTGCATTCCAACCTCTGTCTTCCTCCACCGTTTCTGCCCGCTACAGATCCCTCCATCACCGTGGAAGTAGTCCCCTGATGCCTTGACAGATGTCATTACATTCATCCTCTCCCTTCTGCTTGTCATTGTTTTCCACACGTTCCTCTCTTCTCATTCCTCGCAGAACCTCCTCAATTCGTATCATCTACCTAATTTTCAAAAAATGGTTCAATGGCTCTGAGCACTATGCGACTTAACTTCTGAGGTCATGAGTCGCATAGAACTTAGAACTAATTAAACCTAACTAACCTAATGACATCACACACATTCAAGTCCGACGCAGGATTCCAACCTGCGACCGTAGCGGTCGCTCGGCTCCCGACTTTAGGGCCTAGAACCGCAAGGCCACTCCAGCCGGCACCTAATTTTCAACATTCGCCTGTAGGACCACATCCCAAAATCCCAAATGCTTCGATTCTCTTCTGTTCCGGTTTTCCCACAGTCTATGTTTCACTACCATACAATGCTATGTTCCAGACGTACATTCTTAGAAATTTCTTCCTCAAAGTAAGGCTTATATTTGATACTAGTAGACTTCTCTTGGCCAGAAATTCACTTTTTGCCAGTGAAGGTCTGTTTTCGACATCCTCCTTGCTCTGTCCGTCATTTGTTATTTTGTTGCCAAGTTAGCAGAATTCCTCAACTTCATCTACTTCGTGACCATAAATCCTGACGTTAAGTTTCTCGCTGTTCTCGTTTCTGCTGCTTCTCAGTACATTCGTCTTTCCTCGATTTTCTATCAATCCATAATCTGTACTTATTAGATTGTTCATTTCATTCAACATATCATTAATTCTTCTTCACTTTCACATAGGATAGCAATGTCATCAGCAAATCGTATCATGAATATACTTTCACCTTGAGTTTTAATACTTCCCCTGAGTCTTTATTTTATTTCTGTTATTGCTTATTATTGCCTGTTGGCTCTTGTACATATTGTATATTACCCGTCTCTTACATTGCACATAGTTGCCACCTCATGCAATGAAAGTGCAGATGTGTCCAGATAGTAAATGTTTCAAGTGGCTCTGAGCACTATGGGACTTAATATCTATAGTCATCAGTCCCCTAGAACTTAGAACTACTTAAACCTAACTAACCTAAGGACATCACACAACACCCAGCCATCACGAGGCAGAGAAAATCCCTGACCCCACCGGGAATCGAACCCGGGAACCCGGGGGCGGGAAGCGAGAACGCTACCGCACGACCACGAGATGCGGGCTCCAGATAGTAAAAGTGTGTTAGTGGAATGTAGTAATAGCACCCCATACTTGACTATATAACTTAATATTGAGGCAAAATGAATTTTTGTAATAATAAGTCCAATTATGCAGTATGCACTGCATTATATAACTTTGTGCAAGCCTTAAATTATGACAATTTACTATTAGTACCATGGCCTTCTTTTGTTGTGATTCCCTCCTCCCCCCCCCCCACCCCCTCCACCCCCCCCCCCCCCCAGGTGCCAGAATAAGATCCACGTACATGATCGAAACGAGTAGTAATTTGACAAACTTTTTGACAGCAGCTGATAATGTAAACAAATAAACAAATAAACATTGTTTTCATGAAACAACGAAAGTACGCTAAAGGCTACCCAAAAACTGAGAAAATATTGCTGCACACTACTCAACATAGCAAACTAAACAGATACAATTCACTTCTTTGTAGCGACACGTGTGAACAGAAAGTTAACTATATCCTGTGTATAAACTGAAATTGCTGCTGCTGCTGCATGTGTCACATCTGTACGAGCCCTCTCCTGGAGCTCTGTAGAAATGATGTCACAGACGAGATGTATTCTCGCCAAGAGTGCCTTACTAATTCGGATATTTGGCCCACATACCAGACGTTTCACATAACCCCGCTTGAAGAAACACAGAAGACTCAGATAACATATTCGACGCAGCCAAACAACATGGATGTCCTGATTCTTGTTTCAGGTAACGTCTCATGCCAGAGTTTCCTACGGAGGTAAGCACATCAGAAGTTGGTTGGCGGGGTACCATGTAACGAACCAGTCAATAGCGCAATTTTGACACGTGTGCTACTAGCCATTATTCAGGGTGCGCGTAGAGCATTTAGCATTGATTTTCATATAAGTTAATGCATGGTAAGAATACATAGTCTCTGTAGTGTTTTCTTATGGGAGGTATCAAGGGGACGCGACGAGCATTACGCTAAGAAGCAACAGCAGTAGTTTCCCGGGCATATAACTTCCTGCAGGAAGCGACAGAAGCAGATATAGTTGCCCAGTGTAGCGCTCACCCCAGTGTTGCCAGTTCAAAAGGGTAGGCAACCCATGGAGACATAAAACAGACACAGAGAGAAAACTGGCGACGCCGAAAAATAAACGTGTCTCTCTGTCCACAGCGCACTTCCAATAACGAAGATTATGTGGGGGTATTGCTCCCACAGCATGGGAAATAGGTCTCTAAGAAAGACAGGGTACACTGGTAATGTTAAGTACCAAGGTGGCAGATTTGGGCCTAATAACCAATTATTGGCTATACAAAGCGATTATTATGAAGTTAACTGTCACACAGAAAAAATAAAATTATAGGATTAATTTTTTATAGGTGCAGACTGAAGTGGCGAATGAAAAATTCTACCAAGATTCGGATTAGAACTCGGCTCTCCTGCTCACTTGGCAGCTGTGTTAATCGCTACGCCTCCCGGGCAGTGTGGCTTCGCACAACCGCACACACTACCATAGTACACCTCCCTCTTCAATCCATATTCCCGTTCACAGCTAAGCTTTTATGGTTTCCCCTAAAACTCGATCGCTGTGGCAGGTGAGCGTTGTGATTTGCATATATGTCTAGTGAGCATTAGACCCACTTCCGAACATGGCAGTGGTACAAATTTTCATTAGTTGCTTCAGACTGCATACATACATCGCAGATATATGTGACTTGAAGTGTTCTCTGGAACCTATGCTTTCATTTGATTAATTTTTTACTTTACGATTCGATGAACCTGCGGGTTAAAGATATCTCTTGGAGAAGTTATACAATAAAATCCTAATTGCTGCTGTACTAGTTTGATGATCTATTTATTGTGATGGATATTTCGGCGAAATTGTGATCTTCAGACCACCTGCGAAAGCTACAAAAGGTTTTTAAACTTTCATTATAACATCGATTTATTGTATTTTCTGATAGAAATGCGTAAAATTGTCATTGCTAACTCTATTCTTTCTGCGTTGTTGTTATCGTTAAGTCGTTGTATAATGCAGATGGATTATTTTCCACAATGAAGCACGTGACAGCGATCGTTGATGATGTATGGACGTAAGTAACAAATTTGTATGTTGGATAAAACGATTAATCGACATTACAATGAAATAGAAAAAAGATTATGTACCTTTCACAGATGGCCTGAAGATGGCAACCTAGCCGAAATGGATCCATCACAAGAAATACATCATTAAACTACTGTAACAGCAATCTCAATTTTCGTACACAATTTTTTATCTGTTTTCAGGAATATGTGCTCCGTCCTGATACGCACCGAAGTCTCGTCATCTCAGTACTATAGCACGCCCTAATCGAGCCAAAACGAAATGGCGCAGACCACTGATAAACTTGAGTGTCATGTGGTAATCCGTTTTTTGCGTTTGAAGAGGAGAAATGCTGCAACAATACATATTATATTTTACAGAAAAATTATGTACATACTCTTTATTCAGTCGAAACAAAATAAAAGACTTTTTCTGACGCAAAGCGGACGCACATGATTACCTCCACACTGCTTCAGTCTGTGAAATGACGCAAGGCTGTGGCAAAGTGTATACAAGTGAAACGGAAAGGACTGTTGAAGAACATATTAAGAGACACGAATACCACACGCGGCTACAGCAAAGTGAGAATTCGGCGGTAGTGGAACATAACAAGAACTGTGGTCTTTGTGGTATCGAACGAAGAGCTAAGTCCCATTTAAAAGTTGGTGCCTTACGACAGAACAACAAACTAAGGACAGTTGCTGCCAGACGCAGCCATGAATGAATGAAGCGAGGTACGGCCTCAGAGGGTCCGGTAAGCCGTCGTCGCTGGACGTACTTCAGAGTGCAGCACTCATTGACAGAGTGCTCTGATAGAGGCATCATTGTTCAGATCCACCAGCGAGATAGTGTCATTAGTCAGAACTGTATACCATAGTTCATAGTTAAATGATAGTTGTTACTTGAATGCCATTCAGTTCAAGATAAAAACTAGTGACGTTACATTACAGTGCTGTTCAGCACAAGAACAGTTATATTGCATTACAATATTTCTGTATTTAAATTGAATACGTCGCTTCAAAAAGGTAATACAGCCGCCGAAAAATGACTTTGTTACTCAGATTGGTCACTTGATATGTATCGAAGAAGTAAGTTTCGAACAAATTTGTACATAGAATATACAAAATATATAACAGGCACTAATGAAGAAGAAAATACAATACATGAAACCTTACCCAAGTGCACAGACGGTCACAGAATAGTAGCACTACTAGACATATATGTAACAAAAACTCACGAACTACTACATTTCTTAGAGAGGCTGGGGTGGAAGGAAGACAGAGAGCAGGGGTTACATGGTGGCATCATGGACGTAAAATCTGATGTTTCATATAAAATAATTACAAACTATTTTTACAAAGGTTACAGACTGTGTACTGACAATAAGTACGAAATATACAAATATCAATTGAAAATTTCTTCGTTCAGAAGGTGTACACTCACACATAACAATAGTGAACAAATATAACAGACATGAACGTTGCAAGTCTCAGCTACTTTATTATTGTGTTCTATGATTGTAAATGTACATCGTCCCTCATATGGACATGGATTTCTACTAAAGATAAGAATTCTTTGTAAAAAGAGTTTTAATATAACTGATCCAATATTTTGTATGTTGTAGCCTTAATTCGACCTCCTCCAGAAGTCATATCTATTGAACAGTTGTCTAGGCTTGTTACGACGAATATGAGAGTCTTTATATCGATTTCAGTAATGTACTTGTGTTGGTTAAGGAAACCAACATTTGTAGAAGAAAAGTCAGAGAAGCTACCGAAATTTCTAAGAATGAGTTTAACTTCAATAGAGAGGATGGCTGTAGGTTTGCAGCTTCGTTACTCCCAGCCTTCAAGGATCTGAATACGCTGTCACATTGCGCGAGGAACAAAAACAACAACCGAGAATCCACTTCTGCGGACATTACAATTTTTGATATCGACTCTACCTCTCTTACTCTCCTCGTTTCGCTTCCATCGAATGACAGTGGCCCACATTTAGCACCAAAATTTTAACCAATAACTCTTCTCCAGAATAAGAACAGGTAATTCCCTTTACTATCCAACGGTAGCCACAGAAATTTTATCCAGTACCACTTCTCCAGGATAATCAAGGGACTCTCCCGCCATTTATAAGAGAACACGACATTGGTGTTTGACAGCGTTCATTTGACCGTGGACACCAAACGATCCTGAAGAAGATCCCAACACGGGGGTGGAAACGTCGATCGTGAAGAAGAAATATGACGCAGTCCAACAACCCAGCAGATTTTATCTTCAATGGCAACAGCCACAAAAGTCTACAGCAGGCTCGTCCAAACTGCGCCCCCGGGGTGCCAGCGCCCGCGCCCGCGTTCTCCCGCGGCCAGCGCCCCGGGCGAATTCGTACGTTGTCGCAGTGGCCGAGCCGTGTCGCTTAGCTGGCCGTGCGATCCGCCGGCCGTGCCTCTCCATGCCCCTACGAGGGATACGCACTGGATTTCTAAGTTTTGTCAGGTCAAAAATGGCTCAAGGTGGCTGCTCCTAATTCGCGGTAGTCCATTGTCTGATACACCAGGAGGCACTTTGTGCGAAGATTGTCAACATAAAAAATGTTATGGACACAGTTCTTCGAACGGTTAATTATCTTCGATCGCATGGACTCGCACATCGCCAATTTAAAGAATTTCTGGCTGATATCGAAGCGGAATACGCCGACATCCCCTACCACGCCGAAGTAAGATGGCCTCTTCTTGAGAGGCAAAATAAATACCTTTTTGGAAATGAAAGAACGTCCAGAAGAATTACTTTCTGATCCTATGTGGGTGGCGAATTTGGCTTTTTTGAGTGATCTTAGTGGTCATTTAAATACTTTGAACATTTTGAAAGTTTACCGTCATACCTCCTTGCCTAGGGACACCAGACGAAAGTTGATGTCAAGCCCTGAATCAAAATTACGCAACGGATAACTGGGGAGACGAGCTTGAGGGCGCTACCTAGAGAGCGTGTTCTTTCTGTAAGTTACTAGGCAAGGGGCTGGCGGGCTCACACGCTGATGTGTGGGTCCCTGCATTCTATAGCTTTTATTTTGAATAAATCAACTTGACAGCTTTGTGATTTTAAGGTATGTTAAAGATTGAAGACAGTTGAATTTATCTTAAGCATTATCACACGACTTTACACCGATAGCAGCAATTGTTTCAGTTTACAGGTATTACAAATTTTGAACTTATAGCTCGGGTATATTATATACTAACCTGCACGCACATTTCTACAGGTAAGACGGAATTGCGTTGGCCAAATGTATATCAGCAAAGTCTCCCAACATTTTACATAGGACATCCACTATGTGAGGAGGATAACGGGCAAACTGGGGACCAGATACATTAACACAGGGGGTCAAATTTCCTAAATTAACGAGATCATTCATTTCCTTACACAACCCGAAGCTGGAAATAAAAGAATTAGTACAAACATTCAAATACCTCTCTTCCATGCGTGAATATTGAGACAGACGCACTGAGGGCACGTCTGCTCACTTACCCGTCTTCTGTAACACTCTTAGAATATCGCGGGCACCCGGAGGTCTTCCTGGGCCCTGGTGGAGGGGGTGGTCGAACCACTTGGCCGTGACCAACCTCTCCACCCGAAATCTTGTGACACTGGAAAGTCTTTGACTTTTACCTGCCTGTGCTGTCTCTCTGATCCCCTAGCCAGGAGTAAGGTTGGCACTACTATGCTACAGAACTACCTCCCAACAAAGATTTGGCCACGCTTTACGGAAATGTGTGAGGAGGATTAGTAAAGTTCATGTGCAGATTCACATTCACGTACAAGAAATGCATAATACACGACACATATAAATACGTATTACGAAGCCTGACACATTTCTTTCCACCCGCCCACATGGGTTCTGTTGCACTCACGGCCGGCCGCGTCGTATAATAAAATTGGCTGCGGAGCCGCCTCTGTTTCTATTTCCCGGTGCGAGCGAGCAGCGAAACCTGCTGCTTATAAAGTGGAAACTACTGTACCGTTTCAATTTCACTTCAAAGCGAAAATCACTCTGTTGTTGATTTAGTGCAGACGATTCAAGCATTCAAAAAAATCTTATTTTGTGGGAAAAACAGTTGCGCGAGAAGAATTGTTGTCACTTTCGTGCAGTAGACAGCGTTAAAGAAGATGTGGATTTTTCAGATTATGTTCAAATCATTTTCGAATTACAAGAGCAGTTTGAAAACAGATTTTTGGAGATAAATGAGCTTCAGCTGGCCTTAGATATATTTGTTCGCCCGTTTTCCCTTCGGGCAGAGGACGTCTAACAAGTGCTTCAACTAGAGCTGATTGACCTGCAGTGCGATATCCGCCTGAAGGACCGCTTTCTTATGTGTAAAACTCTGGATGACTTTTACAGTTGTCTTCCACGAGAGAAATATCCTCTTTTGCACAAGCACGCGGCCAAAGTTGTCAATGTTTGGTTCCACATATATTTGTGAGCGCTTTTTTTCTCTGTTAAAGCTTGCTAAAATCAAGAACCGTTCATTACTTAGCGATAAAAATTTGACTAATTCTTTGAAGTTAGCAGTCTCACGGAATATTGTACCAAACCTAGACAAAATCGTTTCTTCGAAAAAGAAAAACATATCAAATGTTAATTATCTTTTATTTTGTAATAAGTTTTCAAACTTGTTCAGTTAAAATTATTACCTACAAAACAGCAAACTAAACACCCCATTTCTATACTCTGAAAAGGTATACAAAATGCTTTAGCACGAAGTACAACAAAAAATATTTACTTGTAGCTACTAACAGTAGACATGAGACTCTATATCCCTTACATAAACGTATTTCTAAAATAGAATATTTATGACTCTAGATCATTTAAGAAACTGATGTATTTTTCAGAAGACGCCTATTGTACATACGACGAGTGTGCATGTGCAGTACTAGTAGAATCAACCTGTGGGTCATAGAACTACTAAGCTGTTCTTCGATTCTTGTTTTGGATATTGTTTTCTAAAGCTTTGCGCAGTAATTCTGCCACACGATCACTAGTTGTTACCTCAACAGTAAATGGTTTGCTTGTTTTACGGCTCATGGACATCTTTTACAGAGCTGCGCTTCCTGTGTTATTTCGTTTACGTTGGGTTGGATCTGACCGCGGGACAGTCCAGAGCAGAGCAGTTCTGTGAGGTCTCACTCGTTCCGCAGCTCTCTCTCTCTCTCGCTCGCTCCTATGCCGACACTAGCGACACACGGTCGCGGACGGGGCGCTGAACTACACTGCCTTGCGCCCGTGGGGCGCGGGCGCTCCCGCCGGGCGCAAATCTTGGATGAGCCTGGTCTACAGACTCAATAATAGCCTACATACTGAGCTGCTGAAACATTACGGCAACAATGCTCCATCTTAGGACACACTGGTTTACTGGCGCAAACGCTTCCAGTGTGGTCAACAAAACTGAAGAAAAAGCAATTGGTAGGCCACGTCTCTGTGAAGAACGGGAAGTCGCAAGACGTTTAGAGGCTCGGTGTTTCAAGATATGAGAATAATGGTGAAAGTGGTAAGCGGTAAATGAGTCGTGGATCAGTTTATAACCTAGTCCATGGCATTTTTAATATGGCGAGCTCATCTCCCTCTGAGTTCAACGATTGCCAATACACATACCAAAATCCTGCCCATTCGAAGCAAAATTGGAAATCATGTAGTTGTCTCAGATCAACCCAGATAAATAATTTTGACCTTGGAGGACTGCTGGATATGTCACTACGTCACCGAGACAAAGGAGCGAAACGAGCAGTGGAAACATGAAAATTCACCACTGCAGAAGCAGGCCACGACCCATCCTCGGGAAAGGTGAAGGCAAGCGCTATTGAGTGGGAGTGTTATTGTGTGATGCTAAGCGTTTTGCTCGTGATGGGCAAACCGATTGTGGATCACACTCCATAAATCTACAGACGAGGCTACCGAAAGTTGTCAAGTTGAGGTGCTGCGGGAAAACATTCAAGAGGATGCATTTGTTTCAAAACATCGTCCCAGGTCAGTCTGCACAGGGCACAGTCACAGATGCTGTTTCTTTAGGCTCGCGTCATGTATTTCAAAACCTCCAGTCCCCGTATTTTCCTGGCATGATATCCAGGGCCTTATCCTTTCTCCAAATGAAGAAAGCATTGTGTGGCAAGTATTTTCAGAGTGACGGTGATGTTATTTTCATGATGAAATATTTCCTAAACAGCCAAAATGCAAACTTCCTCGAAATCAACCGGCATTGGGAAAACTTGTGGCATTGGTCAGTATTTAGAGAAGGACTGATACCATCACGTAGTTTAAAGGTCACAGCTTCCTTTTTGGACATGATAATTCAAACATTATGTCTGCCCTCGTAATCTTTATTTCATTATCTATAGTGTGACTGTTAACAGCATCTGAATACCCAACTACAGGAACCGAAACAGATTGAAGAAGTACAAAACTGTGTTGTACAGCTCCTTTTACTCATCTGTCAAACATCAGGTACATTCATGTTAGCTAAAATTTCCATCATTAGTACGATGCACTATACATAGTGGTCAGAAACTGTCTGAAAAGACTGTAAGAGTTTTTCCTGGTAGGTTATGTTCGGAAATAATTATTAAGAAAGCAGTTCAATACGTTGCACCATTTCCAAGTTAAGTAGCATTAAAGTTAGTGAATCAGGCCGTCACGCGCGCAAATTCAAGCGGTCCACTAGATAAAATTATTAATGTCAGTTGTTCTAATAGCGTATATGACAGCGCATGAGACTGCTCAGCTTTTGGATCGAGTTCGATCCTTACTACTGTTCCATGTAAAAATTTTGTACCGATCTCTTTTTCAGTTTTAGGTAACCAAATGAGGAACACGGTTAGTGACACCGTCTTGAATTTGTGAGTGCAATGGCCTGATTAGCTAACTTCAATCCTAGTTAAATCGGAAGCGGTGCAACGTATCGAATTTTTTTCTTAACTGTTATTTCCCAGTTCAACCTAGCCTGAAACACCCTTGCCAGTCTTCTAATAATTTCCGGGTATGCAGCCGGATCCGGAAATTATTGGAAGAAGAAATACGCCGGGAAAATTTCAGAAGTCACACCTTTGCCAGTTTTCAGAATGTTTATGACCATCCTGTCCAACTTATTACTGAACGTTTTATCAAGCTTCTGCTCGTTAACGCATTAAAAATTTCTTACGATCATTGATAATGTAGCTGATAGGTGCACTAACCACAAAACCAGTCAGTCAGCCTCAGTCACACAGCATGTTCGTGGAGCATATCGAAAAGGAAGTACTCATGTACAACTGTAGATTACAGACTGATGGGCAGAATATTCTGTATGACAAAGAACAGTGAAGAATTCTCATCGAGTACAAGCACAGTAGAGGCCTTTTTATGCATATTTTAAGACTTTTTATCACTCAGAGTACTCCACTTTCCGCACTTCTTTAAGATGGCACACGAAACGCAGGCCTTGCTCAAGAGTCTGCGCCCGGTGCAAAAGTGACACTTCATAATAAAGTAAGGGAATGACATCCTCCTCGCGAGGGTCGGAGCACGGCAGCCGAAATGTAAGCAGCAGACGAGGCGAAAATCATGAGCTTCTAGAACTTGGTTATACAGATACAGGTTGCCTCAAATTTGCATAATATTCCGCGACAGCTGAGCAAACTTTGTCAGATTATATCCACAGTTATAACAACATTCCGAGCCGCTGTTACAATACACTCTTTCTAACGATTTGCATTTCAAATTCCGGCTAAATGTTCGCACGTCCCACTCTGAGCACTAGCACAAGTCTTGGTGTAAATCTCGCGTTTGGTTCTTAAATTTACCTCGAAATGGCTCTCGGAACTGTGTAAGTTGTACGAAGTTTATGTTGAGTGCGATTAATACGGACTGAAGAGCCCGGGCTGCAACGCCGCCGGAGATAATTTCTCGCTGTCGTCAAGCCCCCTCCCCCCCCCCCCTCCCCCCGCCAAGAAAGAGGTTCCACGAGAAGATCCGAAGCAGAGCTCTCAAGGCAGAACCAGGTATGTTAAATAAGGTAGCCACAAAAGACAGTACACAGATATTCCCTGGACATATATACGCTTTGCTGCTATTTTGCTAACATCCTTACTACTTTAGTTTGGAAATAAGAAAGTAATACCACATAAAAACGAACCACAAAACATAAAGAACTCGGTGAAACACGAAGTAACTGTTAAAATAGAAAAAGTTTCGAAGGAAGGTGATTTAAGAAAACTTGTTGGAAAAACGTGCAATAAACGAAAGGATAAACAAAATGTTTTGCTTACAAATTGAAGTACACGTCATTAAATGCAAAAATAGTGCATTGCAGCTCGGTAGTGGAACCAAAATGCCTCAACACAAGTGAACGTATGGCACTCTGTTATAAAATATACGCACTAGGAGTATCAGAGTGGAGACTCATGACAAACAATTTGCCTCGTAGTATCCTAGACGTGAGAAGCAGTGATGACATACACTAAAATAAAGAAGTAATAACCGAATGAACGACTAAAATGAATTAATTTGGAAATTTACATAGAGGAAATGAACAACAAGCTGGATTACTTAAAAACACTTGAAATAAAAGCAGAAGAAGTAACTGAGATATACATGTTACTGAAAAAGTTGCTATCCTTAGGGGTCTGAGTCAGAAGTTGTGTCAGGATAGCTGTAAAGTGGCCTGCAGAAAGGAAAAAATGCCGTTGTGAAAACATGAAAATATATTGGAACAAAAGACAAAAGGATAAAGAACTGAAACTGTCACGTGGGTCTTAGTTGAGCAGACGGAAAGAAGAAGCAAATAAATGATACGAAAGAAGAATATTTTCTCAGCGTAATGGTACTCATTAAACAAACCAGCAACGTGGACTCCATTGCCGTCATGTATACGCAGCATACATGTAAATATCAGATTGCTGCACAATAGCTGTTACTTTGTCAGGAAGTCCATGAAGAAACGCTCTTTGTTGAATGGCATAGAATGGGGACACTGCCTGAGGGAAAAGAAATAACCGTCCAGTACATGTTTTAATGTAATTTTTTTCTTTTTGGGCCGCACGGGTGGTATTACAATCGGTTTAGACTTCTTGAAAAGTCATAATCAGATGATCTACCTGTAAGAGAATATAAAAGGCGATTTTAAGTTGTTAATAAACTAAACTACACGCTCAAATCAACTGCTGCATGCACCTCAAACCATTAGAGTGCATCACATAGTAGCTGTTCAGTTCTAGTTTGATGAGTTGCCATGTATAGCAATTCAGGTTTGTGCAGATGTATGCGTACTATGATTTGAGTTTGAAATGAAATTTTTCGGTTATATATTATCCCCCTTTCTTCCTTTATTTTGAAACAGATAGTCAAAATGATTTTCTAATACGTCAAAACGAGTTTTGATATCATACGAGCAACATTAGGCTGAATGAAATGAAATATAAACAGTTTGGTTGAATTATATGGCGATTCCGCTATTCACACGGGCAGCTATTAATAATGTTGTTGATGGTAGAAAAGGCCAGATATTTAATCATTCGCCCTTCTCATTTTCACAGACTGTGGGGTTGTTACTAACCACCGAAGAGGTTAAATCAAGACTCCAAGGGGTGATGAGCGATGATTCCGTTTTTTACTTTCATACGGCAATAAATTTCCTGTTGCTTATTAGTGTAATTTCAATCCCCTCACTTGGAATTTCGATCTTTCATTAATCCGTAAGATGAAGATTATGTTCCTACGCATATGTCAAGAAACGCAGATACCTTTTTAAATTCTGAAACATTTCATGCCAAAAGATATAGAGAAATCAAACAGTGGAACGCTACCAAAATTTCCACAACATTTTCACAAAGTGAGGAAGGAAAGGGGAGAGTAAAGGAAAAAATTGTGGCACTATCAAGAACACGGTAGCTGTTGCTTAAGCGGAGCAAGCAGCGATTAGTGGCTCATGTTTGAATACATAAGATCCCAGAGCGGCGCTGCAGGTCCATATTCCTGTTACGATACCACACACGGCATGTCCCTCCTGAGATACGTCAAGGGCATTTTCTCTGATGTTTCCGCAGATATTTGCTATTTCATTTCTGCGGTATGTAGCAGCAGTCAGCCCAGACAAATAACGTTCGTCAAGTCTTTCATGCGTCGCTGAGTGTCAACGAAAAGCGTCGTTATGTTAGCAGTTACGAACAAAACGCGTTTCAAAGAGCGGTCGAAAATTAGTTACCGCGATATTTCTTTTATCGATATGTATTAATAGTGACAGTAAAACGCGAAGTACAATCGATACTCCTGCAGTGAGAGCACCGTCCAGGCCCACGCTGACTACTATCGCCATGCAGAAGCGCTGATCAGTCACTGCTGGAGTTCTGATTAGTGTTGGTGTTTTACTGTCCCTGGTAATACATATCTATCAAACAAATGTCGCACCAGATTAATTCGGGACCGCTTAATCGAATGGCCACGTAAAATTCCACTTTAAAATTGGTTTTGTTCGCAACAGGAAACAAATCTATTCTTCCCGTCGACATTAACGAGGGAAACTCCACATCGCAGCCCCCTCAGATGGCCCATGCGGTAGCCCGTCAAAAACTGGACAAGGATAAAGCATGAAAACAGGGAAAAGGTGTACTGAACTGTGAAAAAAGAAAATCGAAACAGCTAACGGTACAAGCTCAAGATGAGCAACATGTGAGTTACCGAGCATTGCGCTCTCATTTAAATATGTCGTCGAAAGAGTCATCGTACAGGAATTGTGAAACGAACCATGTCGTCCAGGGACGCGTGCCAGAAAGGGTGCAGATTCACCACGAGATGGCGAAACTTACAGTCGTCTATTGTATGTTGAGGCCTAAGTGCAGCTGTGTGCGAGTGAGACAGACGAGAACCTACGCCATAGGTTTACATCAGATTTACGATATTATAAAGGTGTTAATGTTTCCTTTCTAAAATTTTCACATGCCTATGAATCCTGCGCAAAGAAAGATAATTTCTTTTGTGTACCACTTACGACGAAAAAATGTTCGAATGTGTGTGAAATCTTATGGGACTTAAATGCTAAGGTCATCAGTCCCTGAGCTTACACACTACTTAACCTAATTTATCCTAAGGACAAACACACACACCCACGCCCGAGGGAGGACTCGAACCCCCGCCGGGACCAGCCGCACAGTCCATGACGGCAGCGCCTGAGGCCGCTCGGCTAATCCCGCGCGGCTCCACTTACGACGCGTGCAGATCTTATTACCTAGTGACTTGGCCTCCACGGCACCTGTTTTTTCGCCGATTAGGCGCACGGGTCACAACTGTCGTCCATCCTATTCACAGATGAGGCTACCTTTACGTGTGGTGCTATCGTCAACCGGTGCAACATCCACTAGTGGGCTGCGGAGA
The DNA here is from genome assembly GCF_023864345.2 of Schistocerca serialis cubense. Classification (NCBI taxonomy): domain Eukaryota; kingdom Metazoa; phylum Arthropoda; class Insecta; order Orthoptera; family Acrididae; genus Schistocerca; species Schistocerca serialis. Next base: position 253,562,752 of record NC_064643.1, read on the forward strand.
ATCCCCGTGTTACGGTGGCAACGACCCATCAGTACCGTTTCAGGCTCAATGTGCGGGTTCGATTATTGGCGATCACCTTGTGATACCTATCAGTCTTCCGCAGGGCCTCACTGGAGAGAGATATCTGCACTTCCCGCCGGTGACCCCACTTCCCTGCTGGTAGGTTAATGTGGCTACCACACGATGTTGCCCAGTTCATTTTCCTCAGGAGTGTGGAACTGAAACTCTAATACACAGAGAATATTCCAATTTGCTGGTGTGTGCACGTGTGGGTTTTCAGTCATTGAACCTTCCAATATTAAAGATATTTTATCTTCATCCTCTTGGAACTTCTCTCGAAACTCGTTTCCGATCATGAGTCCACATGACATTTTCAGTCCTTATCCTAAGAAGGATCTTTCCTGTAGTTTGAGCTCATTTCGAAAAACCAGCCTGTATATCAGGCTTTGATATCACGATGTACAAGCAGGACTAAACCGTTCCAATACGAAAGTGCTTCAACAAACCGGAACCCCCAGAGATGATTCATTGTTGCTTTACATTTAATAGCTGCTACGTAGCACTGATTAGGCATTTGTCTTCTACTTGTTATACCAACCTCCTGGTTTTGGGTATCCGAACAAGCCACTGTGGTGAACGTAGTCGAAAAGGAACGCTACGTGCAGGCCCTCTTGCAAGAAGTAGATTTACAGTACGAAAAAGAAAACGTAACACGGCATTTTCCACTGAAACTTTATTATTTTCGGAAAAAATCTTTTATCTGAAAAACGTAATGCGAATACGGAGACCACATTCTTTAATGGGTAGCTAATGGCCATCTTCCCGTGCGGGACGATATTCTAAACTGGTCTCCAGAGCGTCGGAACGTAAAGTTTGTGCAGTGTGGCCAGTGGCGTGGGGATTAGGCAGCAAGAGTGGTAAGCCGTCGTTAACGTTACGGGAAGAAATTCAGTTAGTCCAGCTCGTCCTACAAATTTCCGAAGAAGCCTTGCACTAATCCCGGATTTTCCACGCTCCATCCGGTCTCCAAGCTTAGCTACGCTGACCGTTCGGTAGCTGTAGATATCCCGTGAATGTATTCCTGAAACCCGCCCTTCTGTGTTTCTCTGCTCCTGTAAGACAATAAAGAACTGGTCGGTAGACTATGCAAACTTCAAGCATACATCGCCGAATTCAGTATAGATGAACTTAATTGGTTTCTGCAGTGCACACGGGATATAGTTACGTGTGATATACAAGAACTTTGTTCAAGAGTTCACAATACACAAAACAAAAGGAACTATACAAATTAACTAACTCTAAACGTAATTTATGTGTGTTTTACAGTAACCGCAGCGGAGAATCATGACATCAGGAAAAGAAAATGCTGAAGCTGTGAAGTTGTACATTGAATCAAGGTCTGATATATAATGGAAAAAGTACCTTGCTGTCAAAATATAAATGATGTTATTCATGGAGAAATACGGGTTGATGTGACACATCTTCAGCTTCTGGTGACGCACACAGCGAACAAGCGAACATGTCTGTGCAACTGTTGTTATTAGTTAAAACCAGATACAACTACACCTGTAACACCGGGATGCTATCGTCAGTAAGCATTTGTAAAAATTTTGAGACACTAATCAAAGAAAGTCTTTCTTATATCACAAATTGTTTGCTTTTAAACCATATTTCATTTTGTAATTGATTCTAAAATGTCATCATCTGACATGTTTTAGCAGATTATAGTGATATAAGCCATGCGGCAATAATTACAAGATGTTTTGTGAATCATCTTCGCTGCATACTTTTCTTCATTTTAGAGGTATGGAGATTGGTGGATATAAAACCAGAGTTTAAGGACGAAGAACATGACTCAGACAATTTAGTACATCGCTTACTCATTCATATCTCAGGGCTTTTGACTAGATATTTGAATCTGAATCAACAGAAAATATTCTCATGTGTCTTGTACAGCTCAAAACTGAGATTAAACGCTGGTGGTATCTAGATATGGAGGCATATAAGCTTCATAAACTCTAGGTTAGTTTCTTTTTCTAGGTCAGCATCAATCGATAGAGATTTATATGCAGTTTTACTTTTCATTTGGCTACAGCTATTATTCCTAGATTCCGGGAAAGCATTTACAGAGTGCGCCACTGCAGACTGATAACGAGAATCCGAGCGCACGGGGGAGATTCTCAGATAGGTGAATGGCTCGGAGATATCTTAAATTACAAAACCTAGTCATGGACAGAAAGAGGTGATCAGAGACAAGGGTATCGTCAGGAGTGCCTCAGGAAAGGGTGATAGGACAGTTCTTATTCTGTGTGCACATAAACCATCTGACGGACAGGGTGAATTGCGATCAGCCGTCATTGAGTGACTGTAGAAGGTTTCTGAATTTCTGGGTGATGGAATGGCTGCTTCTTCTAAATGTGGAAAAGTGTAAGCTAGTGCTGAAGAGCAAGAAAATCAATCGTTTAGCGTTCGAATACACTATTTGTGGTGAGCTGCTTGACACAATCACGCCGATTAAATATCAAGTCGTAACGATGTAAAGCGGTATGTAATGGGACGAGCACTATAGTCGGTTGAAAGGAAGGCGAATGGTGGATTTTGGTTGATTGGGAGACTTCTATTATAGTGTGGTTCATCTCTAAACGACACCCCTTGTAAGACAGTTTTCGTGATCCATTCTGGAGGACTGTTTAGGCCAGTTTTGTACATTGACACTAAGTGTTTTGTAAGCTTTATCCGATGACGGTTGTCAGTCAACAGAAACTGGTTATCAGCAAATTGTAATTTTATGTTTTATTGCGATAAAGATTATTAAAACTTTTAAAATATCATAATATGTTTGCATGTTGACTGTCATGTTTTTCTGTTTATACACACTGTTTGTTCATTTGGATCGCTTTTACTACGGAGCACATGAAGAACGGGAAAAACAGTGGTTGAGTTTTACTTTTATTCATAAACAGCAGTTAGTGACAGGTACTAATCAATAGTATGCAGCAACCCCGGACACCGGCTCCTCACATCGTCTGCGTATCACATAATTTTGTATCGTAACTAATGTTGCTTTGTGTTAGTTTTAAGGTGGAAAGTAATTTTGAGAACGGATAGACTGTTTAGAAAGTTTAAATTTTGTGGTTACAATATTATACACGAAGTAAAGTTACTATTTCGGTAGGAAATTGCTGTTCTGAACTGTATTACCAGCGTCTTAGCCCTATTCCATACAAAAAGTTAAGATAGTTTCATTCTTATAGTGGCAAAGTACTGCAATTACTGTCAGTTAATTATCAGTCACGGATTGTCTTGTTTATTTTACAGTTGTAGTGTGCAAGAGGAAGTCATTTGGTTGACCCGTTAGTTTGCTCAGCACTTCTACGAGTTTTAGTGGCTTTGAACGTTGTTTCTTTCGTGATCTTGCTTCCAAGTCAGTGTCGCTCGAAGTGAAACTAAAATAAAACTAAATCATGCATAGACATACGGAGGGAGAGGCACTTGCCGTGAATATTTCTATATTGTGTTTGATAGGTTTTTATTTATGAATTACTGTTCCGCCTTTTAATAGTCTACTACACAGACTAGTTACCAAAATTTATAACGTAGACGTTATGGGTTTCTTGGCTGTTACGTCTGGTATCTAATGTCCCTGCGGCCGTTACCTTAATTTGCGACATTCTTTGTTTTCGGATTGTGCTACTCGCACTGATGAGGGAATTTGGATAACACAAGTGATGCCCGGCATATTCTCCATGACGATAGAGTGATATCTGCGCATTACTAAAATATGGCGGTATCCGGAAGAATCAGGTGTTTTTCTGTAAGCGTGCCAGAAATGGTTGCTGTGGTTTTATTCTGCTGTTGAAAACCCTTATCCTCAGAGTCGAAATGTATGCTCCATACAAAGATATGTCTGGAATGCAAAGGGGAGTGTAGCATTATGGGCCTACTCTCTAGTGCTTTTACCGTTATTTCGTGAACGAAAGGTTGTATCCAGAGGTACGTCTAGATGTAAAATTCGGAAGCGCAGTTTTGTTCATACAACGTTTGGAAGATGGAGAGCATCACGAAAATGAATGGGCTGGACTTCTTCACTTCTGTTTCCTGGTAGTAACAGGAGAAGAGAGATAGAGCCATTGCGACATGCTCTTGGCTTGGAACAATTAGAGCATTAGGACACACGAAAGACCTCTTACTGGAGTTGACTGAACCTTTGAATGTTGGAGGATATAGAATATCAAGCACTTACTTGTAAAGACAGCTTTTTAAAGTTGTATCTCTACGTCACTAGTACTGAAATACTACGTGTCTAATTTTATTTCTACAAAGCAAGTTCGGCTTCTATCAATCTTTAAGTTCTTCAAATGTTTTTTCACCAGCTGCGACATGGTCGCGAATATGAACAGTGATCCAATGCTGTCAATTTTTTTAATTTTTATTTCAGTCTTTGATCACAATATAAATTCCCTTGACGATGACCATTTCAGTCAGTAATGACCATCTTCAGATCTACAATGTAAAAAACATATACACCTGTTGGGCAGTCTATCTTTCAACACAATACAGCATTTCATATCAGAATATACTGTCTCAATAACTTACGATCTTCCTTCATTAATTGGTGTTAGTATTTCGAAACAATGACTTAATAAACTGGTGGTTCCGTATTATTCACACCTCTCATCAAGTCCTTCTTTAGGAGTCAGACACTAAGTTCTGAGGGTATTTAACATGTCTGATACATACAAAGTTCCAGGTGGAACAGTTTTGTCGGTTCAAATATTCATTTTTCTCTTTTCACGGTCCTTCGGTTTATTCCTTCCATTTTTCAGAACTGCCTCTTATGTCAGTACTGGCTTCTTCTACAAAAAAATTGAAATAAGCGTATGGCAACATTGGCTGGGAGGCCCCAGACCCAGTTCACGTGCGAAGAAAATCTCCAACCCGGCCAGGAATCGAACCCGAGCCTGCTTGCTTGGAAGGCGAGAATGTTACCACTCACCTAAGCAGGTGGCTTCTCATATGAGTTCTTGACATTCCTCGAAAGCTTTCTTTAATTTTCTTGTAAGTGACTTCTAAGATTCCCTTTGTCATTCACGAGTCTAGAGCTTTGCACTTCTCCTCTAGTCATCCTTGTAGAGCGTATTGGGAATTACTGTCACTCTCGTTTTAATCTGTCATCTTTCCCATTCTTTAATTGTATTTCTTTCCTGAAAAGACTGAGTTACGTCATGTACTGTTACGTCTAAGCGTATGTAAATAGCTCCTTTTCTTCATTCGAAGCATATATGATCATGCTTTTTAACTATTTTTAAACGTAACAAATTACTTCAGTAGTTTTCTCCAATTTTATGTAGGCTCCCACATCAGTAATTCATGAATTATTCTGCGTGAGTTTCCGCCAAGAACGCGTTACTCAGATTCCATATGTAGCTAATGGCCAGCTGACGTATTGCTACAAGCCTGGCGTAACTTTTATTAGTAAATCCGCCTTTGAATCATTGCTGAAACCAACCAAGAAACATACTCTGGCAAAGTTATTGGGAGCTTTGAAGTGTGCCTGGAAAACAGAAACTCTCGGAAGTTTATCAGAATTTTACGGTTCTTAACATTGGTGCTAGAACAGAGCAACGCGTGAGGGTAAAGTGAAACCAAAATATTTTACCACACCGTAGTCGAAGACAAGTTTGGCGTTGCGAGAGTCAGCACCCTGATTGCTAGGCCACCCGCGCAGCGCCTTGCGCTGTACGGAGTCTGAGCACGGACGGCGGCACCGGCCGCTCCGCCCCGTCTCCCTGGAAACGAGAATACGATTAGCGGCGTATTGGAGTCGCTGCAGTGACGCGAGAAAGGAAGGAAAGGAACACAAGGGCTGCAAGAGATGCAGAAGGAGGCGTGGCTTGACCCGTTGAAATGGGGCAGCCATGAAGGACGCGTCATGGCGATCATCTTCTTACACATTCTGGTTCGTATCAGTTTTTCCACTGAGAAATTCTTTCCATGTTTCCAATACGTGATGTCGGAGAATTAACCGGTATAAATAAAGTACTCCAAGAATAACTTTAAGGCCAAATTTATGGCCACTCTCGTATGCGGTGTTCGAATGAAACGTCACTGAACAGAGTAATACTGCCCTCGTAGTTCCTAAGAAACGTTAGTACGACAACGCTCGTCTCTTGTTCTAGTGGTTGAAAGATCTTCCGTCGCATATTTTCATGTGTAGTCTGGACGACTTTACGGTGTATGGTGAACCCAACTTCCGATACTACTCTATCGTCTACCATTTAGTCTGCGTCCTATTCTACTCGCGAATGGTAGGTGGAAAGAACGACTGCTAGTAAAACTCAGCATCGTCTCAAATTGAAGGCGTTGGTCCAATAACCAGGCAAGTCATGCTGACATACTTTCGAATAAAACGCAGAAAACTATCTAGAAAAAGGGTCTCATCTTTCCCCTACCTTTACTTATGTCGCTAACACACAGTAACAGCTTATTGCAGAACTAAAGACTTATTACGGAGTTTACTGAATTCTAAAAAAGTGGCCTTGTCTCATTCTTGCAGCATTTATTTTTTGAATGTGATGTCAAAAAACCAACGAAACGATAACGATTTGTAATTTACAGGTTACTCAATATGAGGAGACTGAGAATAAACACAAAATAAAAAAAATAAAGCTAAAATATAAAAAAATAAAAAGAAATCAGAAAGGGATAACTTAATAATGAATAGCATAAGTGTGTAAGTTTAATAAGAAATTCACTGTGCTTTTCCTCTCTGATGAATTGTGTGTAATAACCTTAACAGTTCTGTCACAGACCAGTTTGTCATAAAACTCCATGTCTGAGGCTGGCGCACAATTCTTTTCAATCTTCATGACATCTTTATATTTCTCACGTTGAAGTGGCAGAGCCATTTCTCTAAAGCTTTTGCAGAAGAAAAGTCAAGGCAGTTGACGCTTTCTGAAGGACGGAATGAGGATAAGTAAGTTGTGACAATGATGCACTACAGAGAAATGCTTGCTTGTGTGCAGTGAAGTACTCAAAGAATCTGTACTCTGAAACAGTAGAACTCTCATCATCAGACCGAAACAGCCTTGGCGGGTGGAACTAGAAGTCTACAAATAGGTATCATTTAACATCTACCACAGTGAACTTCTTGAACGTATTTTACGTCCCAGAATCTGAATAATGTTTGATGCATTGGCAAAGCAAACCCAGCAAAATGTCTACTCTTGTCCCAAACACCTGAGATCGACATAATCAAGCCCTGTGTTAGCCTGGATTAGTGATATGGACAGGAGACATTCTTGCAGCACACGATAGAGCAATTTTCAAACTATGCAATGGGGATAAAATCTTATTTTCGGCCAAAAGTGGTCATATATGGTTACTGTACCAAGTCTGAAGACACTGGTGCAGTGATTTTCTCGTCGTGGTCATTTCGCGCAACATTTAAAGGGAGTGTGGAATAACTTAAAGAACTCTTTGAGGAATGCTCACCGTTGGAATTTTTTGATTATAGCTGTAAAGCTCTCAAGCCCATCTTATGTCTTATATTAGTCCAAAATGTTTTAGGGGTCCCAGACTGTTAACCAGTACTGTAGAATCGGCCTTATAAATGTTTTGTAAGCCACTACTTTAGTGAATGAAATGTATTTTCTGAATATTTTTCCAACGAATCTCGTTGCAGTGTCTGGTTTCAGCATCATTAGTTTGGGTCAATTCTAGTGTCCGATTCCACCCGTCGACTTTAGCAATGAGGTCATACCTAAAGCAAGGAAATGAACATAAAGAAAATAATCAAGAATAGAAAAAGAGAAATATACACGTCAGCAAAAAATTATTATCGAAATTTATACGAGTAAAAAAAGCAAATCACAGAGAAGATTTAAATCCCTTACAGTATAGATCATGGTGAGATCGTAGTACAGTTGGAAAGCGTTTTTTTATAACAATTATTATTGAATTTAAAGGAACCATCGCTAGAAAGTGGGGGTTATTGGCAGGGAGAAACTAAATTATAGCATTACAACGGTGAAATGAAATAAATAGTAACATATATGAAACGGGAGAAGAACAGTAGCATGAAATGTGGAGAAACCGGCACAGATATCCTAAAAGACAAACCACCACACAAGAAACGAAATTCATAAAAAGTTACAAATATGGTAAAGTGTAACTTTTTAAATATTTACCCGTATAGCTCACATGCAGTGTAAAAATACAACTATATAAATTAATATATGACAAGAATACAGAAATACAAAAATACATATGAAACTAACTAAATGTCAATATATAAATTTCTAATCCATATAGGAGATGTACCGTCAGTTTTCATGAGGTCGCTCCAACTACCATGATAGGACGCAAAGAGCATTGATCTCTAATGTGTTTGGTTGTCTGGTTCGGATCCCTACAGTCACAAACCGGAGATTCTGTAGCACTCCATTTGTACTGTAAGTCTGTGCATCGACCATACCCAGTACGAGATCTGTTCAGTTTGACCAATGGTTTCCTGCCGAATTCTGTGCCAGCAGTATAACAGTTATACTTTCGGAATCACTCGCGCTCTTCGGAGTTTTCAATAAGTTGACGGTTCTGATTCCACAGATTTCTCAGATTGATATTACTGACATCTGGCTGTTCCGCTTTCCGTGTCGGTGGGTTGCATGAGCGGACTCTAATTCATCGTAGAATATGTATGTCTCCCTGTATGGATAATTTCAAATTCTCCTCTACCTTACGGTGTTCCCTAATCAAGGCCTCCCTTCTATGGATTGCGGGTGTATAGAAGTTCCTCAGCAGAGGAATCCAATAAATGCATATTGGTTGGATTGTCCCAGTTATTAACCGCATAGTGTGGAAACAGTAATTAGAATAAAGCTGTAAAGCTCACTTCTAGTTACAGATTCCAACCATTCCACGGTTCATTATTTAGATTGTTTTTCCAGCAGGTGTGTGCACAAAAATGTAATAGAATTTCTGAATTTGCAACTGCTTTCTGCACTAATGCGAAAAAATGACAACTATTTGAATCAGTAACTATAATTAAGGTATATAGGAGATTTAATCAACACACCAATTCCAACTATTGCCTGGTTTATTATTAAGATAGTTTTTGAAGCAGGTGTGTTCACTGAAATGTAATAGGCTTTCTGCACTAATAATTGCTCTATGAACTGCTGCGAAAAAGTATCTAATGTTGTAATCGGTAACTGTATTAACGTGTATAGGTCAATTTTAGTTATCGATTCAAATGTCTTATTTTCTGTAAATCTTATCTGTGCACTGACTTCTTTTACGAATTCTGGGTAGGTTTTCCGAAGTTCATGTTACTGTTTCATATATGTTATCATTTATTTCATTTTCCCGTTGTTCGTTATTTTTAGTCTCCCCCGCCTAAAACTACACTTTATAGTGATAGTCCAGCTAGATTCAAGTATTATTATTGTAACTATTATTATACATTAAAACTATCTGGTGATATAATGACTTTACCACGCGCTATATTGTAACGGAATTTAAAGGTTTTCTGTATATTTCTTATTTGCATGAATTACTTCAATAATTTATTTCACAAGTACTTCTCTTTAGTTTTGTTCTTATTTATTTCCGTTATCTTCAGTTCTTGGCGATATAATTCGTGGTTAAGCAAAAGATAGTTTGAATTGTGATTGTAATTTTATCGTATACTACATTCCTTTGCTTACGAACATTATCCCCTGCTTTCAGAGACTGCCTCCATGTAGCACCCTTGCTTGTGATATAGCATCATCGCTCAAATATGACGAATAGAATCGGACACCAGAAATCAGCCATTAGTATTATGTTGTTATTCTGCTTTCTGTGCTCCAGACGATTACTCACAGGTATCTTACAGAGGGTACACTTTCCAGTGGGATACGGTCATTAGCATAACAACAGATTAACGGGTCACCTCAGATGTCTACTCACGCTGAAGGCCAACTGCGAATCCCAGCACCAGTCAATAATCTTCTAGTCGTCTTCCTGCACTTCGCTGCTGTCTTCTGGTGTTTCAGACCTCCAATGGACAACAGCATCGCTGGTGAACAGCCCCATGAAGCTTCCAGCGTAGAAATGGAAACAAAACACTTCACTTAGCGGGTAGACAGTGGAAATATCAGAATGTAAGGTTACGACCATGATTTATGACTTTCTTATGGGAGCCGTTCAGGACAAAACCTCATTTAATGTATGTGATAAATTGAACATACGTGGTTCATATTAAACTAACTGGCACAACGCTTCGGAGACACATTGACGTATGGTCTTTTACTTTGCTATTGCTTGTATGACGGAATTTCAACCACACAGCGGGTATCATCACACTAAAAACCCAACGGAAGCGGCCAACAGCTTGTGACTTTAGTTTCAAGATGACCTCTGACTCGCTGAATTTGGGAGTAGAACAGAAAAGGAAATGAAATTTTCACTCTACGGAGGAGTTTGCGCTGACATGAAACTTCCTGCCAGATTAAAACTGTGTGCCGCACCGAGACTCGAACTCCGACCTTTGCCTTTCGCGGGCAAGTGCTCCACTACCTGAGCTTCACGATTCTGCTTGTGTAAGAAAGTCAAAATAACCTTCGGTGAAATTAAACGCGATGGTGGTAATATTAAGAGAGCGACGGAAGTTCCTTTTTTAAATGCAGCGAAAAGAGCGTGTAGGTGGAAAGAGTACACTGAAGGCCTCATTGAGGGGGCAGATTTGTCTGTTCCGATAGAAGTAGAAAGAGGAGCCTATAGAGAAGAGTTAGGGGGATGCATGATTAGCATCAGAATTTAAAAGAGCTTTGGAAGACTTAAGATGAAACAAGGCAGAAGGGACAGAGAACATGTAATCAGAATTTCTAAATTTCTTGTGGGAAGTGGCAACAAGTGCAAAAATTATCGTACAATCTGTTTAACAGCTCGTGCATCCAAGTTATTGGCAAGAATAAGATGCAGAAGAATGGAAAAGAAAATTAAGGATCTGTTAGAAGGTGATCAGTTTGGCTCTAGAAAAGGAAAAAGCACCAGAGAGTTAGTTCTGATGTTGCGATTCATACTGGAAGCAACACTAAAAAATAATCAAGGCACTTTCATTGGATTTATCGACCTGGAAAAAGCGTTCGGCAATGTAAAACGGTGCAAGATGTCCGAAGTTCTGAGAAAAGTGCGATAAGCTACAGCGATGGACGGGTAATATACAATATGTACAGGTGCCACGACGGAATCGTAAGAGTAGAAGACCAAGAACGAGGTGGTCGTATTAAATTCGATGAAGACAGGAATGTAGTCTTTCACCTCTACTATTCAGTCTGTATACCGCAAAAGCAAGGGACGAATTAAAACGCAAGGTGAAAGAATATCAATGATAAGATGCGCTGATGACATTGCTATCCTCAGTGACAGCGAAGAAGAATTACAGGATCCGCCGAACAGGACAGATAACAGTGAGTACGGAGTATGGATTGTGAGTAAATCGAAGAAATGGAAGTAATGATAAGTGGCAGAAATAAAGAGAGCGAGAATCTTAACATCAAGACTGATGATCAATAATTAGAGTAAGATAAGGAATTCTATTGCCTACTCAGCAAAATAACCAGCGACGGATGGAGTAAGTAGGGCATACAAAAAAGACCAGCACTAAGAAAAAAGGGATTCCTCGGCAATACAAGTCTACTGGTATCGAACACAGGCCGTAATTTGAAGAAGAAATTTCTGAGACTGTACGTTTGGAACTCAGTAATGTACGATAGTGAAACGTGGAATGCAGGGCAACCCGAAAAGAAGAGAATCGAAGCATTTGAGATGTGGTGCTACAGAAGGACGTTCAAAATTAGGTGGACTGGTAAGGTAAGGAATGAGGAGGTTCTGCGCAAAAACGGAAAGGAGACGAATGAATGGAAAACAGCGACAAGAAGAAGAAAGAGTATGATAGGGCATCTGTTAAGACACAGGGAGTAACTTCAATGATACTAGCTGGAGCTGTAGAGGGTAATAACTGTAGAGGAAGAGCGATATTGGAATAATTCCAGCAAATAATTGAGGACATATGTAGAAAGTGCTACTCTGAGAAGAAGAGGATGGCACAGGGAATGAATTCGTTGCGGGCCATATCAAACCAGTAGAAGACTGAAGACTCATTAAAAGAACAGAAGGAAAAAATTCTATTGAGACTGAACCTGTCTCATCCGAGCGCACGAGACTCATTACATCTACATCCACAGCAATACTCTGCACTACCCTACTACTAACTACCCTCATTTTAAGATTCAGGCAAAAACTGCCATGACGATCCTTAGCACGATTCATATCTAAAATCATCACGTCTCCTACCGTTTCTCAAAAACGTCTTTCGCTTTGGAGGTCGATCTTCATGTTCCCTGGTCGCAGGAATTCCATGCTAACAAGCACGGCATAGATAACCCTTTCACTATGAGAAAAATACGTTCTTTTGCTCTGTTTTTGAATTCTACACTACCTGTGCCTGCTCCTCTACGCTTTGTGCATGGGCTCAACTAGGTCCCATCGCCACAAAATTTCGTACTGACACTGTCGGAATCTTGGTCGTTTCACCAGTTCTTTTCTAGTAAACGGCTACCAAAAACGTTCATGATCAGTCACTATGGCAGTCGGCATTCCTCCGAGAATACCGTGGACTGCACACAGAACTTGGTTCTGCCCCTGCTCTTTTTACAATGTGGCATCATGGCAACTTTTTCGTATGTCGGTATCGTCGTTATAATGTAGCATGTTTGTTGGTAGTTTCTATTAATTGCGTCCATCCCATCCTGCGGTCACCATCAGGGAGTGCGACGAGACAGCCTTTAGTCCGTCGTCTTATTTGAGGCTGAGGGTCCGTCTTTTCGTCCTCAGCTACCCGTAATGGCTTCTGGTTGGACTAAGACGAACCGGTGGGGGGGGGGGGGGGTGGTCTCGAATTTGTCACCGGCTGATTTCGGCTATTATATATATTCTGCATTGAGACCAGCCCGTGAGAATCAGACCACCACTGATTACCGTTAAGAGGAGTATCCTGTTTTCAGAAAGTGTGTCATTTTGTAACCAGGGTTATATCGGTTGTGATTACTTTCTATTTCGTTTTGCATCTGTTCGGCTCTGTTTACACTTTCAGGTGTACCTGAATGCAGGATGCCGTTGACACAACCAAAGATACTCACCCGCAGTTGGAGTGGCTCGCGGAACCTGCGACGCTGCGCTACTGTGGCTGCTGCTATACTTAGCGTCCTCCTGAATTAAATCTAACAAATCCATCACGAACGGAAAGTTTTCTATACTCTTGTGCTTTGTAATATTAGTAATTTTCGCCTAAGAAACATTAATATACGATCAATAGAAAACGCCTGATGGCCTAAAGTTATCGAACAATTGTAAAGTAAAAGAAATGAACATTCGCATAGCAGCGACAGAATCTGTCATTCTTTATCTTTGTCGTTCTTGCGCGGTGCCTGTAAATCTCTATGTACATGTATCGATTAATGATATAAAAAAGAATTCTGTTGTTTGAAGACAAATGAGGCATTGGGAGCCTCACCTTTCACTGTTTGTATTCCATGAAAGGCGGACGTGGACTTGCTGCGTTCCGCAACGGTATTTTATATTTTATGTGAAAATATTGAGTGAATGTGCTAATTGTCATTTTTCCAATCAGAAAACATATAGTTTCTTGTAATTAATTACGAACAGATAGCATCAAGAGAACATTTTGACTGTTATGTATAAAGTATTTAACCACAATGGTCATCTATTGTAATTTAATATGAAAAGGTACATAGCATTTAAAAAACATGGGTTAAAGATAAGTGTACTTATTTTAGTAAATTAACCTTGATGATTTACATCTCCTCATTTACTTGAATGTTAATTATTTTGTGTTAGTTCATCACCAGAAATTACGATCATGCTGATGGGCCGAACGCAGCATGAGGTAGAAGGAACACTATCGTTTTCTATTATTTCTGAATCACCCTTTTTTTAATTGTGTAGTGTTGCATTTCTTTTAAAGTCTATAAATCTTCTGGTCCCTTAGTGTTGTTCCGGATATGAATACATCGCGACTATAAAAATGCACAGAAATGGTAATGTTTCTTCCGAACGATCTCAAATAAATCAATCTGCTGCTCTTATTCAGGTATTTAATTCTCAACGTATGTTATAATAGCGTAATCAATCCCTGATTCTGTTGCCAAGTGACCTACCAAAATATTCACTTTTTCGACATTTTTTCAAAAAAATATAAAATAACAATTCTTTTTCTTTTCACCTCCCAAGAGCAACGCTACAGCTTGTGTCAGCTATCTCAGAATACTGATTAGTAATTTACTTTTCAATAGTCCGATAACATCCACATGTGTTTCACGTTGCCCCAACATCGCGTTTACTGAGGTATCTCTGGAAATACTTCTGAGTATTCCTTGCTTTGGCTCATAAGTCTCACTCCTTAGGCGAGCTTGAACACGGCTGACGAATATTTTGTAAGGAACACCTGTTCAAACTGATAAGAGGGAAACAAATTTCGAATTTTTCCGCGGCTCACAGGGTGGATTCCTCTTGCATGTAAGCTACTAAAAGTAGAATCTGTTGGTGTTCATTCAAAAATTCAGGAAAAAATCCTCTAAAACTCTGAATGAATACGACAGGATGGGTGTATTTCTTTTCGGGCTTAAGGAGCTGAAACAGCCGATGCCGCATAAATGTTTGACTCCATGGACTAACTATTGAGTAATTTTCGTTCGTGGCGGATACGTCGTTTCACGCAGCGAACTTTTAGTCATTTCTGCTTCTCGCTTCAGGTAACTGATTTGTGCAGTGACGTTATCACGCCAGTCAGGCAAGTCATTCGTCAGTATTTGTCTTAAAGGAGCGAGCTCATTGCGAATGCCTCCGCCGAAGGTCCTGACATAGCATCCTCACCAACGGACTGCACCGTTGCACGGGGCTTTTTTTTTTTATCTTCTCTAAGACATCGCTATTCTTTTCAGAAATCCAGTCGTTAGAGGCTTTTATAAACTGTGCTCCTTGAGCAGTGAGGTTTTGTCCGTATCTGCCCCCGCTCAAGTGTCAGATCGCTAGGTTGCAGTGTCAACTAGGACATGTTAACTTTCAGTTGTGGTCTGAGAATCTTAGTGCCTGAACATCTTTAGACAGCTTGTTACTGTATCCATCATTTTGCGGAATGCCTCCGTTAGACTTGACATTTCTGTTTTGATTGCTTCAAGATTTGTAGTTATTTGATTTTTAATGACCTTATCGACGCCGTCGAACTTTCTGTTCATTCTACAGGATTGTTATTTTGCGATCGTAGAAAAAATTTCCTTCATCTCAGCAGCTTGCTTTTCAGCAATACGAACGAATACTACGTCCATCTTTACACACTCTTCTTTCACCATGTTATCAATTTCGTTCGTTAATTCAGTATCACATGCAGTTAACGTTCACCCAATTCAGTATAATGATCAGATACCATGGCATCTAATTCAGTATCGCCAGCAGTCAGCATTGTGGCTAATCTTTTGTATAAATAACTGAATGATGACATGCATTGACAGTTTTACACGTTACAGTTATGTTTTTGAACAAGTCACATGAAACAGAAATATTATTATTTACAATACACGTATAAAATATTGTTTCGTCACTCCTCACTGGGTATTAAAAGAAGTGTTACATTCCCTCGCTTTCTCTGAAGTAGTAGAAGTTTTGTAATGTCTCTTGTAGCGGTCTCTCCGCGATATTTTCAGAAATTTTATAAACTATGTAACTCAGTACATATCTCGAAATATCTCTTCTTATCTTACCGATTCCTAAACTTTAATATACGACGATTATCAATGCAAAGTAGTTTCAAGCCATATCATTCCTTGGAGCGTCCATTTACTCCACGGAATAGCTTCTCTGCTATCTATGTTTTCTCTTAGGAAAAGAATGATAGAGATCTTGCCGATTAGCCGTGAAAGAAGGAGGATGTATATGTATGTATTGTTGAGCTAGTCGCCATCTTGATAAGATTCTGTATGAGAATGAATTTAATACATGAACTAAAGTAAGTGTGTTCGCGTATTATTTAACTGATTTTTATTGACAGTGTCTGCTTACTACACTGCGTTGCACGGGATCAGTGGGGAACGTCTGATTTACACTGGACGAACCTGCCGTTTTGTATGCTCAAGATATCCAGTTTTATTACTTCAAATAAATAGGCTAACACGGTCTTACCAGCAGATCTCCGGTCTTCCCCATGTGATCACCGAAAGTTAATAATTATTACAAATGTTTTCAGGAGACCGACTGACAATTTTCGTCGCACCGAGACTTCGAAACTGCTTCACTGCCTTATCGAATTTAAGTTAAGCTCAATTTAATCAGGATATAACAGTATTGAATGAAAATTCCCTTAATATACGCATGTTTTCAGTATCCTGATCAGTGAAGCTAAATGAGGCCGGTGTGAGAGAGGTTTTTTTAAATTTTAGATCCCACGAAAAAAAATATTAAATTTGGCGACCGTGACAGGACACATTTTTGAGCACTACTTAAACATTGTGTGAATTTTATGTTGCATGTGCACGAGAGGATTTGTCCACGAGAAGATTTGTGTTCCACGCAAGGAAATGAACCCATAACAAGATGTATCAATGAAGCTACATTATTTAACCGATCAAGTACAGAAAGGGACATTAATGCACACGTTCCTTTTTGCAATCAACATCAATCACAACACTATGAGGATAGTCATAATAACTGTAATTGTAAAAGCAATACTGAGGAGAAAATGCTGAAACAACGTCAATTCCAGATCTACAACCCAGACAAGAAAAATGTTCATCCCGTAGTGTTTATAAGATGTTTTAGGGGAGTATTGCCAAAAAATTGGAGTGAGTGGCAAAAGGTTAGTTTCGTGACCAGTTATATTCAGGGGTCAGGAACTGTATGGGCATCTGATATGATATCAACTTGGGACACATATGAAGATTTTGAACGAACATTTTTATCCAAATGCTGGTCCGAAGGAGTACAAGAACGTTTAAGGCAGGAGGTATTATACCCAGAACCTTTTTCCTTTTCACGTGGGTCTTTAAAGAAATACTTTGAGAAATATATAAACAAATCGCGGTATTGGGATAAGCCTATGCCTCTACAAGACGTGATTGGCATATTAAAATCTCGACTTCCGGCCAGCATCAGAAATAGAATGCTGTACATTAATGAGCATGACCTTGACTCTTTCATGACTACGCTTGACACTATTGATATGATCGAGGAAGATGAACATCGGCCAAGACAACCGTTTATGCAGAGGAGAGCGATTGAGGCGCCAAACGCAAACCGGAACGGAAACGGATTTAATAATTATTATACTAGGAATAGTCAGAGATTCAGTGGAGACAACTGCAAAGGTAATGGAAATTTCAATAACAGTGCTGTTAGGGGCAGTTTCAGAGACAATCGAACAGGTCACAGATACAACCCAATGTTTGGATATGCAAGAGATTATCAGAACCAGCAGCTTTCAAACAATAATAATTCGTACAGAAATTCTGACCCTCGATTTGAAGCAAATAACACAACCAGTCATCAACAACAACCAATCATAGCAGAAGTAGTAGATGATTCAAGAGGAAATAATAATCGACATTTAAACTGAAGTGGGCTGCTTTATGCTCCGTAAAGTCGGCCGGGGAATACAAAAGGGGCAAACCTGTTTTAAACGAAATTAATTCCGTGGCAATGTTGAAATATAATGAAGGCGAATTATTGACAGATGAATTGACGAGAGACTTAGAGGCCTGTGTAGTCGAAGATAAAAGGGTTCCTGTGTCTGAGATCATCACAGAAGTGGGAGGAATTTTAACCAATGTTGTATTGGACACAGCTTCATCTACAGACGTAGTATCCGGAACTTTGTTTCGCAGAATTAGTAAAATTAAGAAAATCCCTGTCCTACCAGTACAAAATTGCCGAGTTATAGGTGCAGTAAGAGCAAAATCCCGGAACGTCAAGATACAAACGCTTATAGAGATAAAATTGGGAAATGTAGCTAAACAATGCACATTCCTTGTAGTGGAAAAGTTGTTAGTACATTGTATTCTTGGTACTGGAACTTTGCAAGCCTGCAATTGCAAGTTGGACTTGGTAGAAGGAAAGGTGCATTTCAAAATCGGAGATCAATTTCTTACACTGATCTTACTGAGAATGGAGGCAGTGAATGAGCGATACTTCCGTGGTGCTGCTGTGCAGTTGATTTGTGCTGAAAATAATAATATGTACCGAATACTGATCAAGTCAATTCAAGTAGAGGATTTCAGACAAACAGTCGAACAGAAGATTGCTGAGTCAGATTGCCTAAAGCATAGTCAGAGGGAACAATTATTCAATATATTAACAGAATATGAGCCAGTTTTCGATGATAAGCCAGGAATTATTAGAGGATATATTTGTACGTTGCAGATTAAGCCCCATAAGACATTTTGCCGCACACACAATCCCATTCCCTGGCGATTAAAACAACCAGTTCAGGAAGAGATACAAAAAATGTTAAACTGAAATCTTATTGAACCGTTGATTGTTGTACCAAAGCCAGGAGGAAAAGTTCGATTGGTAGTTGATGCAAGGGAAATTAACAAAATTATAGTACCTGTGCGCACACATCCGGAGAACATTGATGAGTTAATACAGAAATTTCAAGATGTATCCTATTCAACCAGTATTGATTTGAGAAGTTCGTTCTGGCAAGTCCAGTTAGACAAGGACTCAAGAAAATGTACTGCTCTTATATATGGAGGGAGAAGCTATCAGTTCAAGGTCGTCCCGTTTTGTCTCAATATCAGCTCTGGAGTTTTTATTTCTGCGTTGGCCTATGCCCTTGGACCAGAACTACGTAGTCGAATAACAATTTTTGTGGCCGATCTATTAATTGCCTCTAAAGCTTGGGAGGAACATGTACAACTTATTATGAGGATTTTTGCTGTGTTCAAACAAACTGGCATAACTGCAAATCTAAAAAAATCCCAATTTTCTCTACAGAGAATTAAATTCTTAGGACATATGATTAATGCAAAAGGTATTCTTCCAACAGAAGCAAAGATTAGTGCGATAAAAATTTTCCTGCTCCAAGAAACAGAAGACAACTGAAAGGCTTTATAGGCTTGGCTTCATTTTTTCGTCGATTTATTAAAACTCAAGCAATGAACTCTGAAGCACTAAACCGGCTCCTGAGGAAAGATGTACCATGGCAATGGGCTAATGATTGTGAAAAGGCTTTTTGTGAAATTAAGGATCAACTGATAAATGCTCCGTTATTATACCACCCTGATATGAATGTCGGATTCTGTTTACCCACTGAATCATCAGATGTGGGATTAGAATCTTGTTTATTTCAAATTAGGTACATCTATGGTGTAAAAACCTTTTGTCCAATTGCATTTGCTAGCAGAGTTTTATCCACCTGTGAAAGAGCATATACCACTACGGAGTTGGTAGCTTTGGCAGTTATTTGGTCTTTGAAAAGGTTTAATTATTATGTATATGGCTCAAGGATAACCGTTTATTGTGAGCACCAATCACTAGCCTTTTTACAAACTTGTAAGTTGGTGCATCCTCGCTTGTCAAGGTGGACGCTGGCGCTGCAAGAATATCAGTTTCAAATTATTCATGTAGCCGGAAAAGAAAATATTATAGCTGACGCGTTGTCAAGATCTCCAGAAGGAATAACACCTGAAATGGATGTAAATAATAAGGCAGAATTACCAGTGCTTCTTCTTCAAGAAAATAATTACAAGTTATATTATATTCATTTATGTAAGACAATGGCTCAGCTTCAGAAGAAGCATCGGCCATGGAATGCTGTAATACGACAATTCAATCAACAAAATCCTACGGTCAATTTGGAATACTTCCGGCTTGTGAATAATATTTTATTTTTTAAATCTGGGAAGACTGAGAATCCAAAGTGGTGTGTCTGCATACCCGAAGACTATGAAGAACGGTTAATTTGTTTTACACATTTGACCTGGGGTCATGTTGGTGTGGTAAAGTGTGCTAATAAGATTTGATATTCTTGTTACTTCCCAAATATGAGGCGAAAAGTGCACAAAGTCATACAGAAATGTGTTCTCTGTCAAAAGGTTAAGCCAGACAACAAGGGAAATAAAATTGCGCTTCACTCATTAATACCTGAAGCACCAAGATCACTTATATCATGTGATATTTGTGGACCACTTCCTAGAGCCAGAGGTGGTGTTAAGTACATTATTGGATTCTGTGATGTGTTTACGAAATATGTTAAACTATATCCTATAAAATCAGCAACTGCAAGAGCTGCCGCAGTAAAGTTTGTAAGTGACTAGATTCCTCATGCAGGGATTCCCAAGTCTATAATCTCTGACAATGCGAAGATATTTATTGGATATTTATGGAGAAAATTAGTATCACAACTAGGAATAAAACAGATATTTACATTTTGCTACCATCCACAAGGGAATTTAATTGAACGGGCTTTCCGAGAACTAAGCAGATTCATGAGAACGTACTGTCATGATAAACAAACTACCTGGACAAACTATTTGACCGAGTTTGAGCAGATTTATAAAATTTTACCACATAGTTCTACAAACTTTACCCCGAATGAACTGATGTTCAGAGAAAACGAAAGAAACTTTTGGGTAGATAACTTGCCTAAACTCGAGGACACCAAAATGTCATGGGAAGAAAAAATTCGCAATGCTCTCATTAATATTACGGAGAAAGCAAGACAGCGAAAGGAAATCCATGATAGAAACATCAAACGGATTCAGACTTTCAATATCGGACAGAAAATCATTTTAAGAAGACACATCAAGTCATCAAGGTTGAAGAAGACCATCAGAAAATGGAATCCAATTTATACAGGTCCATATATAATAGTTGATATACCGAATCCTGGTGCGTATTTATTAGCATATCCGGATTCTGGAAGAATAAAAGGATTATTTCCCCATGTAGACCTAAAGAGGTACTTTTAAGGAAAGTGTTTCACATTAAATGAAAAGTCTGTATGAAGTATTTGGGGGTTGAAAAAAAATGGAAGTGCGAAGGACAGTATGCCTCAGCTACTGTGATAGGTTAAATGACAGCATGCCAAGAATCTGTGATAGTTTAATGAACAGTAAGCGATTACTTCTGTGATAGTATAGGAATATTTAGAAATGTAAGTGGAACTGTAGCTATTGCTGCTGTGAAAACTTACGGGTTATCTGTCTACGCGATGATCACCAAAGATGCTTGTGCGTGTGAAATAATATACATTCAGGGAGTGTTAATCTCCAGTGATAATAAGTTTACTGAACCTATGTGTTCGAATACGGCGCTTGCGTGTGAAGTTAGTGTTTGTAAACTGACAGTTCACAGGAGAACAAATGAACCGCGTTAGAAAATTAGAATCGATTTCAACTGTCCACAGACATAAAGTCTCGCTGGTTTGCTTTTTTTAATTTTTTTTTTATATATTTTTATTTTTTTGGCGCGAACTAAATTCTATTCAAGAGAATTTAATTAACTGCCTTAGTGTGTGTTTATAAAATTAGAGTTAATAAGAAAGTTCTTCATTGAATTTATAATAATGTGCCATTTTCCAATTTGATTTGTTTATTGTTATACTGCATTCATATATGTTCATGACAAAATGCGGCAATCGGAGTATAAAAGAGAAAAATTTGATCGTCAGTCAGTACTAACAAAGATTAATTTCAGCTGGAAAGGTCATGCTGCAAGACTTAATTAAACGTTCTCTTTCTGCAAAATTTCATTGTATTCATGTATGAATAAGTTATAATTTTTTTTTAAATTGTCTCAAATAATAAAGTTTTTAATATTCTGACATGCTATCCACATTCGTACTTGAAACCAAATTAGGAAAGATTCAGATCTACTTAGATCTACTTCCACCAGAAATAGCCAACAAAAAAAAAAAAAAAAAAAAAAAAAAAAAGAAAAACAGGGTTAGAACCTTTAGGCTTACTCAAGAAGATGGATTAAATTATCCATGTTTTCAAAAATTGTTTTCCGATCTGGAGTTGTGATATTGTGCAACTACAGTATCGATTAAGGCACCTAGGTGTGTAAAGTATAAGACCAATGGATTTTCCCATTCCTCAAATGGAAGATTGGATGGATCAGGTCCATATTTGAATTCAAAATTCGATTAACCCTTCTCTTCCAGGAATCTTTAATAGTTGACTATTCCTTAGACAAATTTCGATTGTTTCATGCCACAATCCTGAGTACCTGTTCCTGATGTTCCTTCTGGTCTCTCAAATCCGTTACGTCTCCTGTCCGGTACGCCAATGCGACGCCTGTCCTCCGTGCCGTGTCCCATGTTCCTGTTCGATCAGTTTCACCGCAGTTCAGCAAGACATCGATGAAGAAAATTTTTCAGAAGATTGTAAAAATTTGCGTGTGTAAAGATTCTTTTTTTTTTTTTGGCTATGAGGCAGATTTTATCTTTCCTATGAATTCTAGAATATCTCTCAAATTTCTAAATTATTCTGTCTTTCCTATCATCTGTAATACCTAGTTGGGGTCTAAGCCTCCAGGTTTTCAGGGGATTCCCCGTGAAGGCCAGTTCCTGAATGGGTAGACCTGATTAACAACTATGTTAAGTCCATCTTCCCTGGTTGTGCACGTGGGATGCGGGTATGTCCTAGTACACGTGAAAACAACAACTAGGTATCTAGGTAACGAAGATCGGTGTTACCTATACCAAATCTCTTTCAATTTTTGTCATCAAAAAATCTTACTAACTTATTAAAATTTATAGGAACGTATGTTCCACAAATTCTAACGAGTTAGCTAAGCCAATAGTTAGCTCGCAAAGTGGATACATATCAAATTTCTTCGCTACGAGGGGCGATGTAATGTCTGTTGCAGCGGTCTCTCCGCGATATTTTCAAAAATTTTATAAATTATATAACTCAGTACATATCTCGAAATATCTCTTCTTATCTTACCGATTCCTAAACTTTAATATACGATGATTATCAATGCAAAGTAGTTTCAAGCCATATCATTCCTTGGAGCGTCCATTTACTCCACGGAATAGCTTCTCTGCTATCTATGTTTTCTCTTAGGAAAAGAATGATAGAGATCTTGCCGATTAGTCGTGAAAGAAGGAGGATGTATATGTATGTATTGTTGAGCTAGTCGCCATCTTGATGAGATTCTGTATGAGAACGAATTTAATACATGAACTAAAGTAAGTGTGTTCGCGTATTATTTAACTGATTTTTATTGACAGTGTCTGCTTACTACACTGTGTTGCACGGGATCAGTGGGGAACGTCTGATTTACACTGGACGAACCTGCCGTTTTGTATGCTCAAGATATCCAGTTTATTACTTCAAATAAATAGGCTAACACGGTCTTACCAGCAGATATCCGGTCTTCCCCACGTGATCACCGAAAGTTAATAATTATTACAAATGTTTTCAGGAGATCGACTGACAATTTTCGTCGCACCGAGACTTCGAAATTGCTTCACTGCCTTATGGAATTTAAGTTAAGCTCAGTTTAATCAGGATAGAGCAGTATTGAACTGTGTGAATGTGATAAGCCTACTTTGTGAATGAAAATTCCCTTAATATACGCATGTTTACAGTATCCTGATCAGTGAAGCTAAATCAGGCCGGTGTGAGAGAGGTTTTTTAAATTTTAGATCTCACAAAAAAATATTAAAGTTTAGAGAGGGGCGATACAACCGAACTGAAATAAATGACATGTATGTAACAATAGCAGAGTCACTTTGCAGGTGAATTTTGTGTTGTACGGGGTTCAAACTTCAAGATGAAAGTACTTTATGTCCAGTATAGAGTGTTGTATGAGAAAACCTGTCCTTTCTTTCTGCCACCAGCGGTTAACATATTACCGTGGGTCCTGTGTCTGACAGATATTGAAGATCGACAACGTCATTGTTTGAAGACCAATGGCTGATGCATCCTCAGCACAGCTTGCACAAAACTTATTCCACGATACTTTAAGCGACCGGTAACGTATCTCAATTTGTACTTCGTTCAAAGACACATCGGTCATTACGTCTCCCAAAAATTCGTTGCCAACGTTGCTGTTCCACCCGTTGAATATTCTAAAAAATAATGAATCGACACGTATACATACCAGAACTCGAGGCAAGGGAAGTAGTCTACAAAAGATAACAGTATAGTAGGTCACAGACAATAGTTAAATATTATTTAAAGCAAGCAAAAAATACGTACACGGGCAGACACTTACAGGATTACTACACTCTGCCGCTCTAAGAAAGAAGACACTATAGAAGAGAGCTAGCGCCCAGGGAAAAAGAATAAGAAGTACAGTTACATTCTCATGTTTTAGTAAACGAATATTAGCCCGTCTCTTGACTCTATAGATAGTTCTGATATGAAATACAGATCGCTGCTGTCTTTTATAGCATATCTGCCCCGTACAGTACCGACTGGTTGGTTGGTTCATTTGGGGGGAGAGCACGAAACAGCCAAGTCAGGTCCCATCGGATTAGGGAAGGATGGTGAAGGAAATCGGCTGTGTCCTTGCAAAGGAACCATCCTGGTATTTGCATCAAACGAATTAGAGAGCTCACGGAAAACCTCAATCACGATTGCCAGAAGCGGTATTGTCCGATTTTAAAAATATTGTGTATACTTAATCTGAAAAAAGAAGGTGCATTACATATTACAGCTAGGATCCATCCTTAATATCAGTAAGATAAACACATATATTTTATAAAGAAATATTTCGTTACCTAATCCTCATAATGGACGAGTATCCAGAGGTTACTATAGTATTTCGTATGTACTTATAATTTTACATACTTTTTATGACATTTTAAGATCAGGCATTTATATGTAACGTGAACTTTGTTCATAACACGTTCCGTACTGTTTCGCTATTTTAATAAGAGGGCGCAAACTGACCACAATAATTTTCTCTGTTTCCTGATATCTTACATGTATGTGTAACGAACTCTAAGTTTGAATGGTGATCGTTACTCGTCTAACTGGGATTCTGTAATGTGTGGCGTCACAGAAAGTATTTAAGGAAGGGTGGTAGGGCAGGCGAGGTCGTGTGTCAGTGTTTTTGTGTGTTGGTCGGTCATTGTTGAAACGTCTGTCGGCTTGGTGCGCAGATAGGCAGCCCAATGAATTAAATACTTCAACCATTTGCTGGATTTCGGGTAATTTTGTGAGAGTGAGTTACTTAACTCTAACAACCCGTTAGAATAGTATGAAGAGCGCAAATAACGCAGTTTAACTTTCACTAAATTTAGATTATTTGTCCTCGATCTTAGTGACTATACGGACTGTAATTATTGCTGCAGATGACATTATATATGTCTGTATTAATGGTTAACTAACTATAAGCTTACGTCCTAATGTACAGTGGGAATCTAAACATTCGGAATTAGAAATTTAGCTGTTGATTTTCCTGATTTGGTTGCAGTTAAACGTATTTTGTTTGCATGCGATTTTCAGTATTTCATATCCCTTAACTACTATGTAACTGTTTCTTTTATTTCTTAATTGGAATCTCCAATTTACATCACATCACCATTCACATTTGTGTGAATATTATTTAATAAATATTTATTTGGTGTAAAATATAGCCGACTGGTTTTGTCAACACGACTGAAGCGACTGGAAAAGTCCAGCCTTTCCACAGATTTTATATTATTCGAAAATTTATCTACTTTATAAAAAGGGACTGAGGATTGTTCTGTGCCGGCCACGGTGGTATCGCGGTTCTAGGCGCGCAGTCTGGAACCGCAAGACCGCTGCGGTCGCAGGTTCGAATCCTGCCTCGGGCATGGATGTTTGTGATGTCCTTAGGTTAGATAGGTTTAAGTAGTTCTAAGTTCTAGGGGACTGATGACCACAGCAGTTAAGTCCCATAGTGCTCAGAGCCATCTGAACCATTTTTGAAGGATTGTTCTGTGTTACGTGCATGGCCTAAAAGTGACGGATCACAACTGAGACGCTGATAAGAATGAGCCAAGCGCACAAATCAGATCCACACCGACAGCCTTTGGAAAAACAGCTGGCGTGTTTGTAGTCTCAAAAATTTCCGCTTTGCGGTATTACTGTATTAATACGAGTATACACATACTGTCGGCATTCACGTTCATTTCGCTTTCGGTGCATGTTTCTAGAAATGTGCAGTGTGCGTTCTCCTCATAGTAAACTGCAAATTTAATGAAACCGTATTCCCAGTTGTTGATGTAATCTGGAAAATTCCGAGAACTGAAAATGAATGGACTACGTAAATTAGTTCGTGGAAAAAGAGATGGAAAAGCATGTTTCATTTCACGGACTACTGCATTTCAATTGGAAACCCGGTTTTGCCACAAAGGAATTTTTCCAATATTGTAAAATTATCACGCCTACACCGTTTAATGTATCTCTCTCGTTGGGTGGAAATGAATATCGCTTAAGTAAACCTCGTACAGGTAAACCACTCTCATCTTGTAGAATGTTTGGCTTTGAGATGAAGTTGATGTGTCCAAAAGCCTTTCATCTTTTTCGTTACAATTCGCGAAAAAGCAGGAAACAACGATTCGGCAGTTACAAAATACCTGCTAACAATTATCAAACCACGTATATACTTGTAGTTAAGGCTTATTTCACAGAGCCCAAAAGAATTAACTCTACGAATATAAATCATGGTAAATCCACAAATCTGAAAGCTACATTCCCTTACAAACTGATATCAAATTCATAAGAAAATGTAAATGTACACATAAACTGCGTGAAACTATGCATATCTAAAGAAAGTTTACTACTTTACTTTACACTCTTCACATTACCTACGTTACGAGGAGGAGTCGAGTGTTATATAGAAGTCAAATTATGTCAATTTTGTCAGTTTCTCTACAAAACTTTTTACGAGATATCATTCTATTTCGCATAAACAGTACTTTACTAGTAATGATTTGTTTAATCACAGTTAACCAGATACTGAACATCTATGTTTATGGATAAAAGAAACCCTTTCAAAACAAGATAGCAGACTGCAAGTTCTTATAATTGAATTTGTACAGTGAAATATTTTGTTTAAATTCATATGAGATGCAAAGATGTATTTTCTCATTGTCATAATGCAACACAGATAAACAACGGCAAATGAGTCTCTGTGTGGCCTTTTTAAGAATTAATCAGTTGCTTCCTCTGGTCTGGTCAACAGACTACCGTTTCCTTTGATAAAGAACGGGTAGACAGTCTTCATTAAGCTATTTAACATAGCAGTTACCCCTTACAGCCTGCAGTTTTGTTCTAATATTTCACTTACAACGAGGTCCACAGACATCACAAATTTTCTTAATACCTGAATAACATTCAGCTGCATTAGCTATTATTGGTTGGATTAGAATACTTTATCTTGCATTCGACAGCCTTATTAGCTGCTTGTCTGAAATACATATCAGAGAAAAAATTGGTAAAATACAAATATAGTGCAGATACTGGTTAATTATTCGAAAAAATCAAAATAGGATTTGTACAGTACAACCCGCGACATGAGTTCACTTGGGCTAAGGTCAAATTACCGAAACTGCAACCACAGTGAATAAAAATGATAGCAGCTGTGAGAGATTGGTCCTTCTTTAAACAGGTGACTGTTCCAAATTTTTAATTTTTAACTGTACAGAATTTGCTACAGTAGATGTTAATTTTTTCTCAATGTCTTTCGTCTCATAGTGAATTTATTCAACTAATTGTACTCTTATCAACTGTCTCTGTGTTCTCTCCAGTTCTTGCAGTCAGGCGTGGTGCGGCTGTTCAATAGCCTGTAGTCCACTTTTACTGGCACCCTACTTGCAAACTTCTCATTTAAAGCTTGCAGATCTAACCAGTTCACACTGTAATTTTCAAGAAGAAGAATGTTCTTAATCCAAACGCAAGTTGCTTCCGTTGCCTAAACGTATTAAAATCCCGTTTTTAATTACGTAGTCATTACATTTATGTGAGTATATAAAACTTCGTTGTTTACTGCAACAAGTATTATATTAAATTTTGTATCCCGCCTGGATAGGCGGTGCGTGGGTCTGCTCCTGTGAACTGCTTCTGCAATATAGGCCGAGAGTGAAGGAAGCGAGTAGGAGCAGGAGAGGTGAAGCACTTCGGTACTGCACGTAACTTTAACACTTTTAATAGAGTCAAAAACGTTAGTAAATATCATAGGCATACATAACTTTGGCTAGGATGAGCACGTAGGTGTGAAGCCGTAGTCAATGTCTAATCCTGTGGAGTTAGCATGACTCTTCTGTATAATCTCAAAACTAACAAACACTCGTTGCTGTCCAAACCTTAACTGAACGTAACTAATACAAAGTGTCAATAGCGAGCTAGCCCATTCGGTAATGGAAGCGACATTTCCAGGCCGTCTGCTCTTGATGAAATGGGCCGAAATCAAGACGGCACTCCCTGAGCGCCACAGCGTCGGCCAGAGGGCGATGTGTTCGGCGTAGTTAGCCTTCTCTCGTAGGGCCACCTTACTAGAGCGTGCACCTACGTTGTGGCATCGTAATTATCGACGCCACATTAAATTTTGGCTACGTCCGAGCTGGCTCCAGCAATCTGCGGCTATTTTAATTACAAGCTCACATCAGGTATGTTGTCCTTACTGGAGATACGTTCTTTATCCCCATTCTCTATACACACAAGACGGAAAACAATGTCGATTCTAGCTAACGTTAACAGCATTTTTCTAAAATTATGAAGGAGTAGGGTCAGTTCTCTACTCTAGTATTACACTGCAGAAGTAACATGTGATTACAGTTTCACGTAGATAAGCATACTTGGGCACAGATCTGAAGATAAACATTGTCAATCGTGCCTACTTTCGATGCAAGCCTTCCAAAGTTCTGTCAGGTTCTGACATTAATGATGAATTCCCAGTGTCTTCTAGGTCGATTTCCACATCTTGTTTTATCATCTCAGCAAACAGTTCCTTCCCTTCGTAGAGCCCTCCAATGTACTCTTTCCATTAATATAGTTTCCTGTTTATATGATTCCTATTTTATACACAATGTTGTACTCTTGTGTTTTCCGGGATTTTTTTGTACTTCCATCTCTCGTCGATCAATTGAAGTTGTTTTCTGCACCCAAGGTTTCTTCACAGTTACCTCCCTTATAACTGCATTTGTCTCCAACTTCTGTGACTGCTCTTTCCAGAGATTTCTATTCTTCTTCAATTGAAGTGCCTATTGTGATATTCAGTATCGTAGTATTACAACGTACATCAAACGTTCATTATAATTCCTCAGCACTTCAGTATCAACCTTTTCTTCCAGACCAGTCTTCTGTGACGACTGCCTTAAACTTCAGTCTACTTTTCATCAGTAATAAATTACGATATGAGGCTATATGCACCTATGGGTACACCTTAAAATCCAATGTCAAAATTCGGGACCTTGTCTCAGCATGATGTAATCCAGCTGATATTTTAACGAGTTTCCAGGCCTTTTCCAAATGTACCTTCTCATCTTGTATTGTGGGAACTGTGTTTAGGCTATTACTATCGAATGTTATTACAGAGCTCCATTAGCCCTTCTGTTCATTATTTCCTATTATGGAGACCGTATTTTCCGGTAAGTCTGCCTCCTATTCGTCTCCTGCTACAATGTTGCTACTCATTTTTTTCAATTACAGTCACTGTTCTGTAAACTGACTACGTCCGTGACAGAGTATCTTCGGGTCTCATAGTTTTGTCTTGCATGTAACTTCCTTGAAAGGTGTCTCGCAATTTTCCACAAACCATCCAACAAATCTGCCTTCCATTCGCTTCAATAATACTGAATATGTTCACCACTAAACCCTTAAAACGATGGTATGTAGTGCATTTTCTCTGTTGTAGGTACTATTTTACGTTTATCCACATTTAAATCACGAACTGGAAATTACGTAGAAGTCTCTCAGAAACTCTTGTGGTCCGTCAGCCACGTTAATAAGAGAATTTTGAGAAAGTTAAATAGAGCCAATCCACAAAAAAAACAAAGAACAGCGTAATTACGTTGCTTAACGTGGAATTTCGCATGCAAGAAAACAGTTCTTATCACCATACCCCATAATTCTGGAAGATATCGGAGAAAGCTGCGTCACAATTACGAGAGAACAACACGAAACGAGCATTTTTGATACCACAGAACGTTGGCATGAAATATAGGCACAAAGAACTCTCTAACAGTAGAAAATACAGTAATACTGGGATGTGCTGCAGTACCTGGACAACTATCCTATGAGATACATTGGACAAACAGACAGAAGCTTCCGTACGAGACTAACTCCATGTCAGCCTTGAGTAACCATCGGCACGAATAGGGACACACCATTACAAATTTGCGAGACAATTTTAAAGCAATGGACATAATCTCAGCAGTCTCGAAGAGATCAAGATATTAAGAAGCAAAAGGCGTCTCCCAATGCATACCCTCAGTTGCCTACTAGTGTGGCGTCAACGCAACGTTTTATCAGACTTCGACTTCTTAAATAGAACAATCTAGTATGTAGGTATGTATGCTAATTTAAATCATTTTTACACTCAATTATTTGACTATCGTCCCTGATACCACATTTCTCTACTCCACTGATCCGTGTTTAACCTCTAGAATTGTTAAGCATTGAGAGATTGCTACACCACTATTTATGTGTTTCCGATTCATAAAGAAGTTTATCGATATATTATCCCTTTTAGTTTCTAACGGCATCCCAACATGCATTGTTACCATCTGCCACTGTTCACGATTCTGTTCCCATCTCGCCTTCCGCTGCATTTGTTCATTGGCACATGCGTCCATTTCTCTTATCGGCGACGGCACCAGTTCGACTCAGTGCGTCTGAGAGTCTGTCACAGTGGACTTCATATTGTCGCGACCTTGTTATGCCTTAGGTATATCTATACGAGGTTTTATATTAACCTCACTCCATTCCTTCCTTTTAGATGACGCTCTATTTTTCGAACAATCATACAAGCTCTGCACTGACATTTTTTCTACATTGGTGGTGCGAGTGTAGCTTCCAACACTTAAAAAATATCATTTTTTTTACCCTTGACAGCCATTTCGATTACCATTCTATTCTTATTGTAGTTTTCCTGTATCGAAATGGTGTCCTCTACATTCTACTTTACTTTAAATTAAACTACTGGCTTCTTAAAGATTAAACAGTTTTGTCACAATGGAACAAAGGATGTTGGATCATTTACTACTTATCGCTTGGAATAAATCATAAATGTCAGTAAATTATTTTTCCTATATAGGTTGGAGTACAGTACAATCATATTTCAATCGGAACAGCCTCATTGTTCGTTTTCACTTTTGTTTACATACAGCTGTATCCCTGAAGATCTAGCTCTAACGCCGCGAAACTAGTTGAATCACAATTAAAGATTTATCATACATCTGAATCGGCCTTATTCATCAGGTTACTTTAATTCAAAATATATATGAACGATTCTAAGGAGTTCTACCATTCGCTCTAAGATGACAACGTCATCGTTTTCACAGCAATGGTGGAATTTAATCAACTGCAATTCAGCTCACTTAAACAAAGTATTTAAAAGTTGTACATACAAGCTTTCCTCGTGGAACTGTATCTGTTAGTGAAATTGTATCAGTATCCTAACAGTCGTACTGAGATTAGCCAGCCGGCCGTGGTGGCCGAGCGGTTCTAGGCGCTCAGCCCGGAACTGCGCGACTGCTACGGTCGCAGGTTCGAATCCTGCCTCGGGCATGGATGTGTGTGATGTCCTTAGGTTAGTTAGGTTTAAGTAGTTCTAAGTTCTAGGGGACTGATGACCACAGATGTTAAGTCCCACAGTGCTCAGATTAATTTTTTGTGATTAGCGGGAGTAAGCACAGGCAATGATCGACGACATAAAACAAAGTACACACATAGTAGCGTTGGAGTGAGATACTTATAACCAAAAATAGTACAGATTTCACCACATGGGAAAGCAGG
This sequence comes from Schistocerca serialis cubense, assembly GCF_023864345.2. Lineage (NCBI taxonomy): Eukaryota > Metazoa > Arthropoda > Insecta > Orthoptera > Acrididae > Schistocerca > Schistocerca serialis. The sequence goes on from NC_064643.1 coordinate 253,594,749, forward strand.
ATGACAGCCGTAAATAATGCTCATTTTTGACAAAAGTTAGATGCCTAACATCAAGGTCGACATCGGACCCCTCACTAAGGATATGGCTTCCTAGGACACTAATGCACATTTTGCTCCTGTTGTTCGAGCTGGCTACCAAACTGTTGACGGATATTATGCTACTGTTGAGGGGATATTGTGCCACTCCTCTCTGAAGGCGATTATCAGTTCTAGCACGTTTTGAAGGGTGGGGGGGGGGGGGGTGGTTTGTTGAGAAAATTGCCAGGTGCATCCAAGGCACGCTATATAGTGTTTAGTTCCGGTGAGTACTCAAGTTATGCCATATGGTCAGTACATTCATTTTCCAGTAATCGGACATCTCTCTGGTCCTGTGTGGGCCAGTATTGTCGTCCATAAACGGACAGTCGGGATTACCGCACCAATGAACAGATGGATATGATCCAGAATTGTCTTCCTGGAACACCACTTAGTTGCAGCGGTACCTCACGCAAAAAAGAAATGCAGCGGTGTTTGGTCACTGAGCATAATGGCTGCCTGCACCATAACACCTAGACCATACCCATGACGTTCTGAGCATTGTATGTTTTGTAATGTGTTCCCCTCTCTTCCAATACTAATTTTCGGCAGGAATAACATACCACAGTTCATCGGAGAACAGCTCTCTGGACCACTGTTGCTGAGCCCATCCGACATGCTCCCTACATCAAGGACCTCATTCTCTACTATGGCGTGAATGAAGTGGGGTGCATTTACCAGGCTTCCGAGCGTACAAACCAGCCTGGTTTAATAGCCCCGAAATGGTTGTGGCAGCGACACCTGTAGCGGTAGCGGTTGCAAGGTCTCCAGCTATCTGCCTAGGAGAGAAATGTCTGTTCCTTTTCGATTCTAGGCCTACGTATCGATCCTCTTGCGGTGTAGTGATCAGTCTACGACCACCGGCATGATTTCGAATATCGTTATATCATATATCAGCGGCTGTTTTTGATCGCGAGATGACACTTCTGGACACACGCATTGCAGTGTTCACATGTGCCTTTGACCGGCCTCGAGCATTCCAACTGCTCGTCGACGATCGTAAGCATTCAAATGTCTTGAAGTCATTTTGCCGTACCGCTCGGAATGTCGCACTAATCGGTTCAGCAACCACATTCGTCAAACAAAGTGCTGCACTAACTATCGAATGCATGCTGAGCGCTCACGAACAGGCTTCACTGCAGTGACCATGTCACTCACTCTAAGTTTCCAAATTGGTTATTGCTAGTAAATTACCTATGTCTTCTTAACTAAATAATGTCTGTATACCAAAAAGAAGAGACGAAACGAAAGAAACACAATAGAACAGCCTTTACTTGGTAAGGCAGACTACAATAAATTTGTAACGTCTACATAACAATAGATCACAGCTAAGAAGGTTGTTCGAAATTTGCAACGTTTCTCGAATGTAAGTATTGCATCGCTCAATCATCCCTTCACGCCCAAACCAATCGCTGCACGTGCGGTGAGTTACGTCTTCTGGTAACGTCACGTGTTCAGTATTTCTCATCCATTTTTGAGCTGATTCCCGACATTTGCGGCCCCATGTGTCTTACATTAAATTACTAACTTCAGCGTCACCTACGTCGCTTGGGGGCGGGGGTTGACGTTACTAAGAATCACCTAGTACTCATGAAGAGACATTAAGTTCTTCTCTTCTAATATTTTTTTTTTTTTTGTATTTGATCTCAGTGGGTGCATCCTTTAACTTCCCTAAAAAATTTCATTCCTTCCCACTGTATTTTTCATTTCTCATTCTTAGTTGCTTTCCAATACTTTCTTCCATATAATATCAGAATAGGATTGAACATTACTTTGTTAAATTTTACTTTGGTATCCTCCCTTCCCTAGTCTCCCAGTGCTCTGCGTATCGTGTCACACATTATATGAATTTTATTTAAATTATTGATGACGATTTCATATTAATAGCTAGTACCGTAGACTTATAGCTGGAAATATGACACACATGTTATGGATGGTTTATGTACTACAATTTTTTAGCCTAATGGAAATTTCGCTTAGAAGACCGTTAACCTGCTTCAACTTTGCTTACAAGAATTTCAAGATAATTTTTCTTGCATGTTTTATTTGGGCGATGTGAATAGTTATTTGCTAATCTGCAAAAAGAAAATCATTTGTGTGTGTGTGTGTGTGTGTGTGTGTGTGTGTGTGTGTGTGTGTGTGTGAGTGAGTGAGTGAGTGAGTGTGTGTGTGTGTGTGTGAGTGTGTGTGTGTGTGTGTGTGTGTGTTAGTATGTGTGTGCTAGTACCGGTTGGTTATATTTAAATTGACGGAGTTCCGAATCCCGTAGTGTGGACTGTACGTATCGCAGGACGCTGAAAAGTCGTAGGTATGTTCATAAATGGATGCGCTCGCAGAGTATGCTAAAATAATAATAGTTCCACTTTCTACCACCAGATGAAAATAGGGCGCTGTAAACAGTCGGAATATGAAATGTTTTCTGTTTTGGCTCAGTATGCTGTTTGTTACTTATCAACGGGCCTTGATTTACTCCGCGAAGTAATTGTTGTTTTTAACGGTTAAGAAGGTTGATGTGTTCCAAACTAAATGCAATGCTTATTGAGAATAAAGGTCGTACACTGCTGGCAAGGGTTTAGTCAGACCGGCAGCAGTAGCAGCGCAGAAATGGGGTCACATCGCCGACAGAAACAGCTGCGGAGAGGACCCATGTCTAAATGGGCTAAAGAATATAATCAAAGAAATTGAAGAAAAAGGTGAATTAGGTGGTGCAGCAGAGAGAGGGAGGCAGCCCATTCCCATGGCAGTTGTTGATGAAGTAGCTGCAGCTATAGCCGATGGCGCAGCACATGCCTCAAATTCTGCAGCCAGTACTCGAGCTGTGTCACGGGTATTGTCTCTCCGCTGGTGAAGAGTTCAAAAGATTCTCCAAAGCGTTTTACACTAGTAACCCTGCAAGATTGAGAAAGTGCACCAAATGAAGCCACAAGATAGGCTACAACGCCTTGACTTTGCCGTTCGTTTTTTGGCAAGTATGGAAATGGTTGACATGTGGCTGGGGAATATTCTTTGGACGGACGATGTTCAGTTTATTCTGTACAGTGCCGTGGATGCATAGAACTCTCGCATGTGGGGTTCTGTTCCGTCCCATGTTCACTGCACTCGTCTCACGTGATTCTATGGCGAGGTTTCATAACCTCCTTCACTCTCGGCTCAGTTTTCTTCGAGGAAGTGACTCTTCCCGGGTCTGTTAGATACGCGGTGAAATCTGCACTTTATACAGACGCAAGAACGCAACTGTGTCCACGCCACTATTTTCAGCGAAGTTGGGGCGATACCACATGTCGTTTTCTAAGTGAAGGATTTGCTTCGAGAGACCTTCGTTAACGACCGCATCATTTCAAGACAATTTTAATGTGTGTGGCCTTCCATATCCCCAGACCTAAATCCGTGTGACACCTGGTTGTAAGATAATCTGAAAAATCATGGCCGTCAGGGATATTTCAGAACCGTTCCTGATCTGAAGGATAACGTATAACAACGTATCACTCTGATTACAAAGGATATGCTGCGAGAAACTGTCGTCCATGCCGTGTTGCGTATGCAGCATGTTGCTGAGTCGGGAGTGGTGATGTAATTTGTGACCAGATTCTGATAAATGTGTCAGAACCATCGGTGCCATGTGTTTGAACGCTCCTGCCCTTTTCCTGAATCCACAACACATTTTAACTGCTTACAGCGTCCAGAGAGTGGAACTTATTATTTTTTCAATATATTCCAGTAGTGCATCGATTAATCAACATACCGACGACGCTCCAGCATCCTGTGATGTATACGGCTTGACTGCAGCACTCGAACATTGTCAGTTTAGTTATAGCCACCGTATATTAGTGCGACATACAGTTTCTGTCTAAGAATGTCGTATACGTATTCACTGAGTACAGTAGGTGAAACATTACGTCCTCATAACATTCCTCTGCTCATCTTTATTGCTCCCGTTTTCACTATCTCTGGTTTTATTATAATTGCTGTGTGCTGATACAGACTCTTTCTTCAGAAGTGAAATTTCCGGTACCAGTAATAGTAACAGGTGCCAGTCATTCGGACTGGCTCGGGCGCAGAACGACGCCAGCAGGTGACCGGCAGAAGCAAGAAGCAGTGGTGGCGCGGGCCCGCAGCTGTATTGCTGGGATCCGGCCTACGGCTGCTGACGCTTTCCGGTTTCTGCGAATGGAGCGCATCAGTCAGCGGCGCTGGACCGGCGCCATAAATCACGGCTTCCGCCGCTTCCTGCACCGCCCGGAATCGAAAGCTCTCAGCGCTGCGCCGGGAAGATGATATAGCCCGGAGCAATTACACCGGCCCGCGGGCAGTGACAAAGCGACGCTTTGTTCCGGGGCCCGCCGAGCCAGCGCCGACGCCGTCGGAAAGCCCAACTTTTCCTGTACTCAGATTTATTAAGCATCATTCTCCGCTGCAATAATTTTTGTGCACGAGTCACCGTTTGAATGCCGGGCACTTTTTTGCTGCATCAATCACTGCGGCTCCATCGGAGAACTAAAATAAAGCCTCTAACTCAATACACACCTTTAGCGACGGAACCGTATTAAGCTTTTAACGCAAACCAGGGAAAACTCTCTCCTGCTATGTTCTCTATTTATTCTTTTTTCACACACACACACACACACACACACACACACACACATGCACATAGTCTCACACACACACACACACACACACACACACACACATGAACAAGCACGCAGACACACAAAAAGCTGCCCCTCCCTTTCCATCCCCCCTCTCTCCCTCTCTCCCCCCCCCCCTCTCTCTCTCTCTCTCACACACACACACACACACACACACACACACACACACACAAACACACATACAAACAGACACACTCACTCCCTCCTTCATGGCCTCTGCATTGTACCCACCACAACGTTGTTCGTGAGATCATTCCAATTCTCTTTGTCGCCCTCCGCCATTCCCTCTGTTTTCTATTAGATTTCCTCTTTTTCTCTCTATCCCTCTCTTTTCCCAGGTTTTGCTTGGAGTTACAAAACTTATTGCGGCTGTCGTTGTTGTTGTTGTTGTTGCTGTTGTGCTCTTTAGTCCCAAGATTGGTTTCAAGCAGCCCTACACGCTACGCCGTCCTGCGCCGGGCACTTTATATCCGAATAACTATCGCAATCTACCGGGTCATCAAAAAGTCAGTATAAATTTGAAAACTGAATAAATAACGGAATAATGTAGATAGTGAGGAAGAAACTGACGTACATGCTTGGAATGACATGGGATTTTATTAGAACCGAAAAAATACAAAAGTTCAAAATATGTCCGACAGGTGGCGCTTCATCTGATCAGAATAGCAATAATTAGTATAACAAAGTAAGACAAAGCAAAGATGATGTTCTTTACAGGAAATGCTCAATATGTCCACCATCATTCCTCAACAACAGCTGTAGTCGAGGAATAATGTTGTGAACAGCACTGTATAGCATGTCCGGAGTTGTGGTGAGGCATTGACGTCGGATGTTGTCTTTCATCATCCCTAGAGATGTCGGTCGATCACGATCACGATACACTTGCAACTTCAGGTAACCCCAAACGTACTGAGGTCAGGGGACCTGGGTGGCCAGGTCAGGGGACCTGGGAGGCCAAGCATGACGAAAGTGGCGGTTGAGATGTTTCACGCGTCTAGCAATATGGAGTATTTTTTTTTTTGTTGTTGTAATAAAACACCATGTCATTCCAAGCATGTGTGTCAATTTTTACCTCTCTATCTACATTATTCCGTGGTTTATTAAGTTTTCAAATTTATACTGACTTTTTGATTACCCGGTATATCCATTTGAAGCTGGTACTCATCTTTTACTTTCTCCGTTGCCTGACTGACATTTCCTTGATGTCTCGGGATGTGTCCTCCCAACCCATACCTTCTTTCAGTCGAATTGCTTCATAAATTTCTGTAGGGGGCACATTGTGCTGATGTGGGAGCGATCTAGAAGCTTGTAAAACAATACACTAGTAGCCAAGATCGCAGGAATTCTTTTTATTCCATGATTACCGGTTTCGGAGAAACTAAAGCCGCCATCATCGGATCTTAGGACACATACAGGTTTGCCTTGATGTTGTAACCTGTGTGTGTCCTGCGATCCGATGATGGCGGCTTTAGTTTCGCCGAAACCGCTAATCATGGAATAAAAAGAATTCCTGCGATATTGGCTACCAGTTTATTGTTTCATAAATTTCTGCCGGCCGCTGTGGCCCAACGGTTCTAGGCTCTTCGGTCTGGAACCGCGCTACTGCAACGCTTGCAGGTTCGAATCCTGCCTCGGGCATGGATATGTGTGATGTCCTTAGGTTAGTTACGTTTAAGTAGTTGTAAGTCTAGGGAACTGATGACTTCAGCTCTTAACTCCCATAGTGTTCAAAGCCATTTAAACCATAAATTTCCTCAAATCGAATCAGTGTAATTTTCAGCATTCTTCTATAATAATACATTTCAAAAGCTTTGCTCCACTTCTTATCTGAAATGCTCATCATCTACGTTTCAATTTCGTACGAGACTACGCTACAGAAAGTACTTTCCAGAATAACATGCTAAAATTTGTCTTTTTAAAGAATTATTTTCGTGCGATAGCCTGTCTGCATTTTATATCCAGTCTGCGTCGGCCAGTCTCCTTTTTGTTACCTAAATATCAAAACTCGTCTATTACTTTTACTGTCTTGACTGTGATCTAATCCATTCAGCATCGCCTGCTTTAATTCTACTACTTTTCATTGGTCTTTCTTTGCTTTTGTTGGTCTTCATATTGCAAACTTTCTTAAAGGCATTATCCATTGCATTAAATTGCTCTCCCAAGTCTATTGCTGTTTCTGACCGATGACAGTATCATTAGCAAACGCCAAACTTTTACCTCCGTTCAATTTATTACGTGACCGTATTAGGAGTTTCGACTCTCAATCAGGTGTTGACTCCCAATATGTTTTCACGCAACAGTTAGCCGTGAATTCCGATAGCCACACGGAAAATGCACACAAATATTAAAAAGCTACTTTGTAATAACGGTTAACATTCTTACCAATTGTGTCAAATACATAGCACGAATATAAAGCGTACAATCAATTTATAATGGAATAAGATGTGGGAATGAGATGTAGAATAAGATGTGGTTCGACACAGCTAATGGCGCCGAGACTCATCAAACTGCGATTGCAGAAATGTGGCGCACAAAGTACCAAATATTATTCCGGACTGTCCCCTGCGTGATTTCACTGGATCCCTGTAAAAAAATGCATAAGGTGGGCTGCAGAGAAAAAGAAAGGCTGGAAAATGTTGACACTGATATTAAATTTTTTTTGTCATTTATATTTTTTTATTTTCTCATCAGAACGCGAAAAATTAAAAATTGGGATGTGATTGAATTTAAATAATATAAAGTGGCGTTAATAGTAAGCTATTAGCGTCACACAGTTTTTCTCTATAAACAGGCCACGTCCAAGGCGCTAGACTGTGCAGGTACAGAAATTCACAAGAGCTCTACGGAAGACATCGAAAACAGGAATACATGCGCGCGACTGTCTGTGTTTCACCTTGGTAATACGGTGCTGCATCGTCGAAACAGCAGTGGTGGAACCACTCTTAAAATCTTGCGAACGACCGTCGTTGAACCTTGATGTTATCCCGGATATCTCTGATTTTACTTTCTCCAATGACGATTGTGGATGTACAGATGGCAGGAAATAGCACGTTGACTGATTTTCTTGGAACGTTCGCCTTTGAAAATCTCACAGTAAAGCTCTGCGCGGTGACAACAGCCTCTGCTCCACAGACTAGCACTATAATGAGCAGATTCGCAACGATTTTGTGATTGCTAAATGAATCAGTGAGACAATACGCTACTTCTCTTTGGATCTTCTCGATTCAAATGGTTCAAATGGCTCTGAGCACTACGGGACTTAACGTCTGAGGTCATCAGTCCCCCAGAACTTAGAACTGCTCAAACCTAACTAACCTAAGGACATCACACACATCCACGCTCGAGGCAGGATTCGAATCTGCGACCGCAGCCGTCGCGCGGTTCCAGACTGTAGCATCTAGAACCTCTCGGCCACCTCGGCTGGCTCTTCCCGATTACTTCTATTAATTTCTACCTGGTAAATATATCAGCCTGACGAGTAATTAATTTTTTTAATGTCATGTGACTTGGGCCTCCCTTCTCGTAGACCGTTCGCCGGGTGCACGTCTTTCGATTTGACGCTACTTCGGCGACTTGCGCGTCAATGGGGTGAAATGATGATGATTAGGACAACACAACACCCAGTCCCTAAGCGGAGAAAATCTCCGACCCAGCCGGGAATCGAACACGGGCCCTTAGGATTGACATTCTGTCGCGCTGACCACTCAGCTACCGGGGGCGTACACGAGTAATAAGGACCTGCCAAACAAGGATTCAGCAACCTACCTGCTCCGTAGGTGAATCACATATACATTTCCTTCAAAGTCTTCCCACTAGTATCAAGGCGAAACAGGTATCATTCTGGCGACGATACAGGTCGCAAATATGGAAACTCAGTGGCGTAAATGACTGACTATGGACAGACTGTTAGGGCGCGGCGCTGGGAAGGAACATCCCCGTAAAGGTGATGCCGGTCGCTCTTCGTGTGCTACTCTCGTCAACATCGTTGGGAGTGATTGAATAACGGTGAAACCATGCGTTGCAGATGCGGTGTTAGTCGTTCACTCCTTATCACAGATCGTGGAGGTCGGAGAGTAAGCTGACGCAGGCACAAGTGTTATAGAGGACACTCTTCGGTGCACATTGTTAAACATGGTACTTTGCAGCAGACGATCGTTACGTGTTACCAGGTTGGTGCAGCAAAGTCGTCAATTACAAATGCAATGGGCATGGGATTATCGAAATCTCGCCATGGATAAGTGAAAACGTTTGGAGTTGTCAGATGAATCACGTATCTTGTTGGACCAGGTCAGTGGTCGTGTGTGGATACGCCGTGTTCCACGCGAATGGCTACTCGAAAGATGCCCCATGCTGCGGACTCAGGCCACAGAGGGACACTCACTTAGACTTTTATGGAAACTGTGGTACTAAATGAATATCCTACGACAGCTGTGGAAAAGGTGAAATCATTATCATAAGGCCAAAACCGTGGAGCATTTGTTTGAGGAACGTGAAAGCGAACTCATAGTGAAGTTTTGGCTATCAAGTTCGCCTGATCTGAACGTGATGGACAACATTGGCCATGCTCTCGGGCAGCGTCTCCTCACCTGCAGACCACGTCGTGTTAGAGTTCTCTGGTGGAAGGAGAAGGGTCGTGGTGAGTCACAAACAGCTCGTGGCCAATTGCAGCCTTTATTTGCAAATCCCCTGGCTGTTGCTGTACTTGAGCGCGTATGAGTGGTTGCCGAATATTTGGTCCGCAATGGAAATATCACGCCTCTAAATGAAGTAGAAAGCGCACTGACATTTATAACCTGTAGCTAGAAAAATACATTAAGTAAGGTATCTAATCGTAACGACATTCTGCTTTAGCTTAATTAGGAGATCTATAACGTTAAATAGATATCGTACTAGAATCAACAGAACTAGATGCCATAAAATTATTTATATTCAAACAACATAAAAATGCAAAACTTTTAAAGTCAGTGCATGATGTTCAACACTACCTTTAATCTAGCTTTGACTTTGGGAGAGCATCTGTGGTTTTCCTCAAAACTCGCGCCCCCTTTTGTTATACACAATAAATTGGCTGATACTGATGAGCCCAAGGAAACAAAAGATCTCCACCCTGACTTGTACTGATAATAAAGATCTCAGAGAACAAACAAATGGAATTCCATACATTTAACGTGAGCGTTTCACTATCTGGCAACGCGGCATGCGTATATCGCTGATTACAGTGCTGGGAGAAGTAGACTTCTGCGTTTATCTGCTCGGTATCGTTGATTGCCGTCCAAACAATGTACGTAGCGTCCTTATAAATTTTGTCTACGCAGTGGACATAATGTACCGTCCACAAACTCCTTCAGCTGAAACTACGGTAAAGCACAGGACAAAAGTAAATATTTCTGTTTCCTCATAAGTTGGCAGCAGAATCTCTAGTATTCGTTCGTAAAGAAGTACATCAATATTCCTCAGAATCCACAGAGAAGAGTCATCATTCCGCTTAGAGAGAAACGGCTGAACTCACACCTGGTGGTGAAATCGACACGTTGCAGTGTACATCAGTGAGACTTCTTCACTGATGCCCTTGTCAGCGAAGTCTCAATGTTGCTCCAGCATTGTGTGTCCTCCCTCTACAGCCGCAGGAAAATCCCCTTACATGCTGTGCCCTAGTTTCTAGCACGGCTCACGGCGTCAGAGAGTGTGCCCCCTGCAACGAATCCGGCTGCCCATTACGAAAGCAGTCCTGCCACTACACCGGTCATTAAGCTGGCAACCAGTTGCCTGGAGTTCGTACTCCATGTAGAAGACTGTAAGACTGTTCTAGAACACTGTACAACACCTCCAACGACTAAGGATTCGTCTACGAAATTCACCCATCTGTTTTATGGCAGGAAACACGGCTTGCCGTCTCCCGTAAGAAGATCTGTGAAGGGTCAACTCACATCCGCTTTTCATGACCCTCGCGCATCCACTCTTACTATAAGATGGTGGTGGTTAGTGTTTAACGGCCCGTCGACAACGAGGTCATTACAGACGGAGCGCAAGCTCGGCTTAGGGAAGGATTGGGAAGGAAATCCGTCGTGCCCTTGCAAAGGAACCATACCGGCATTTGCCTGATACTATTTAGGGAAATCACGGAAAACCTAACCTTACTATAAGAATCCCTCCTACTTTTGTAAGTTGCTATCACTCTCCATCCTCGGCTTCCAGTGCCTGACTGTTTTCACTTTTTCCTTTTTCTATTATTTTTTCTATTCTCCTCAGAAGGTCCCTACAGGTCAAAGACAATGCGACTTCTCTTCTAACCTCACTTCTGCCAATCACCACTTTCACAGGAATGCGTAACTATCAACGCTCCTTGCTTTGAGCGTCCAACTTAAATTAATTTCGAGGCATACAACACTACAGAAAATGTTAGTATGAGGTGCTATCCGGTATTAGCCAAAGGAATGATCAATTATACAGCCACCCACCATAAAAGGCGATCTCATATCGAATACAATTTGTAAACGGACTAGTGTAATGTAATACGTATGGCGTCAAAAATGTTTACTTGAGGCTCATTCCCATGGAAATTTGGAACTTTTTGGAAAGATCTATAGGGCCAAACTGCTGAGGTCGTCGATCCCTAAGCTTACACACTACTTAATCCAGCTTAAACTACCTTACGCTAAGGACAGCACACACACACCTATTCCGGAGGGTGGATTCGAACCCCCGACAGTGGAGCCGCGCAATCCGTGACAAAGCGCCTAAGACCGCGTGGCTACTCTGCGCGGCCCATTCCCATGTCAGGTATGCGCTGGGCCAGTGGGTATTGTGCTCCCGGTGCATGTAGCGTTGTGGTGGCGCAGGGTAGCTGTTGTCATATCTAGCAGCAGCCACCAAAACCCACAGTGTCCGCCAAAAGCCCACAACTGCCAATCCTGGCCGAGCGCCTGACCCCGCGCCAATCCTCAAAACTTGTACGCTAGACGCCCTCCACACATATCCATAAACAACATCCCCCAATGGATTATCTTCCAGACAGAGTAAACGGCGCCTGCAAACGAGAGTTGACGTCACGGCCATACCACGAATCGCCGAATTCGCAGATTGCGCACGAGGAAAGCCATAGGCGTGGAAGCTCGTCAAAGCAATATGCAAAAAAGGTTGCCTACGTGTGGCGCCAGATGGTTGCTTGGCCAGACACACAGTTGTAGCAGCGTCAGCAAACAGAACCAGCTGGCTCTGTAGCCGCAGCTTCGTCATTTCGCACACAAGCACCATGCGTCCATCTGAAAACGCTCTGAGCACTATGGGACTTAACTACTGTGGTCATCAGTCCCCTAGAACTTAGAACTACTTAAACCTAACGAACCTAAGGACATCACACACATCCATGCCCGAGGCAGGATTCGAACCTGCGACCGTAGCAGTCGCGCGGTTCCGGACTGCGCGCCTAGAACCGCTAGACCACCGCGGCCGGCTCTCTGAAAACGCCATCCCGCCTGTAAGACTATTGTCATTTCCTCCTGTGCTTCCAAAAACTAGGCCGACGCCCTCGATTTGCTAATGCACCCCTTGGCTGTGTGCCTCGGCTGTACCAAATGGCTACTAAACATAAAGCAGCAGAGAGTTCCACAACCCAAAGTAATTGGGATATCAAGGCATTAGTGTACATAGTGCTCAGTCACTTCATCTGCATATAAAAGATCGGCCTGCACACAGTAGTCGATAAAATGGAAGAGGGGCGGGCCTGAATGGCCTTCCATCCAGGAGATGAACGCGCCAGAAAATCCTCCTATCTTTTAATGTCCCTAGATTCACCATGAAATAGTGGTTCATAAAATTCTGCGTTTCGTGTGATATTTGACCTTTATTTACAAGGGTCCGCTAATTTAGATTTCTCAGTGTTTTATTCTGCGCTCATACAATACAAATAAACCTGTGACCATTCTTTGTATAGTTTAATAGCCACTACCACCCCTATTTCAGCTGCAACATTTTTGAGACACTATTTCACCTTAGACAACTGCCTCGTCTGCGAAAAATCTGAGTTTACCATTAATATTTGCCAGTTCATTAACATACAGTTCCAGTTTCAAAACGCTGTAGAAAGTGAACTACCGCTCGGAATGACATCATATTTGAACAGCGCATTATTGACAATGGGGAAACATTGCGAATCGAAAAACAATTGTAACGAAACTTTTACCAGTAGATGGTGCTGTAAGCTTCTTACAGCAAGTGAGATCGGCTACAAATGATAGATGACTGGCAACATGATGGCCATGGATTGAGTTGCGCATTACGCCATCCATACTGTTAAATGTGTATGACTACACAAAATCAGAAGTAAACAGTTACAGCATTGCTAGTTAGGTAAGCCTACCCAAAATGGTGACTTCGTACTACATCCGAGGGGTGAAATCGGTTTTTAATTGCCCTGAGGCAGAAAACAGCATACAAAATAACATGACATCGGTTTTTAAATGTTCTGGGGCCAAAAAACGAATATAAAGCAAAATGCCATCGATTTTAAATGTCCTGGGGCCAGAAAACGCGTAAAAATCAAAACCGCATCGAGAAACAGCATCTTCCACAAAACATCGGAGTGTCTCGGGGTGACTTTCAGAATGTGTTGCGCGATGTGTGCCTTCAAATCAGTACGTTCACACGACGACTCTCATATATCCCCAAGATAGAAGTCACACGGATTGAGACGAGGTGATCAGGACGGTCAGGGTAAAAGGAAATGAAGGCTAATAATGCTACCACTTCCGAAATGTCTCTTCAACAGCTGCTTCACTGGCTATGCAATGTGCAGAGGAGCACCATATTGCATAACAATGATCTTACTCACACATCTGTAGCGGGACTTTGAATTTCGCCGCGCTACACTCGTTCCCTCAGATATAAATTATACGGTCGCAGCTGTATGAGCGCTCGATGGCAGAGAAAATATATAAGAAAATGAAAGTACAATAATTGTATAACCTTTTTGTTTTCTACCCGCTTTTGTTTTTTGAGAGCGGAAGCTTAACTTACTTATTAGCTAGTCTTGGTCGGATGAAGACGAAAAAAACTTATTGATGTGCAGACGTATTGTGCAAGTGTGTATGAAATTCGGAGGATGGAAGCAGCAACATAAAATACATTGCATTCAAGATCAAGATGGTTTTGATTTGTATACATTAGTAATTCCTGAACAATGAAATTTATTGCAAAATTTCGGAGCAGCTACGACTTTTCACGCAGAAATGAAGCAGGAGATTTTTGAAGAACAAGACCTGGATGCCGCACGAGAGAAGACATGTTAACATGATAAAGGATGAACTCTTATCTCCGCCATTTCCCCCCTGTTAATCACATTTTGTTATTCTCTGTTCTCTTTCAAATAATTTTTGTAGTAGAAATTGGTTTGACTTTTGCTCAGAAACGCCACAAGGACTACCCCAACAATAGTTTTTCCGAATCACGAAGTCCGATAGCTTTCCTGTAATACGAAGTCCGATCTGCATTTCATTGTTTCCCTTTTTCACGGTCATTAACGATTTTAAAAACCCCTTTTTACTCATCATTTTCTCCCACATTTTCAATCTTTTCTTTTCTTCTCTTCTCTTTTCCTTTTTACTAAACGCTACACGTCCATGTTATGAAAGTGCTAGAATGACGGTGGCGCGTAAAAGACTCTCACAGCTTTTACCAGTGACTGTACTTTAACAAGACACGCAGGACTCAACTCCACAGAAAAAATGGCCCTACGATAAACGATCCCACCAACCCGCATCACACAATCAGTCACCTAGGGAGAATGAGCTGGTTCCGGTTGATGTGAATGCGAATTTTCCATTATATATTCTTTGTAACTTTGTGTATTGTCGTATCCTTAGAAATGGAAATCGGCTTCATCTGTCTACAGAATGTTCCATGGTCATTCATTGTCCGTTTCAATATCAGAAATAAATTCCAGAGAAACATTCGTGTTTCTCGCAGGTCATCAGGAAGTAACTCCTGAAGAATGGTCATTTTGTGTGGATAGCAATGCAGGATGTTTCGTAGGATTTTACGCACCGTGCTCGGAGATATATCAAACGTTCGGGCAATTCCCCTTGCACTGCATGTTTGCACACCACTGCTCGACCCCTATTGGAATGCTGCGGTCATATCTTCTACAGACGTCGGATAAGTGCTTTTCTGCCTGAGCCATATGGCTCTTCAAAAGAACCTGTCTTATCTAATTTTGTACTCATTTTCTCCAAGCCCTGAGCAGACATCGGACCTATGAAGTTTTTCGTACCATTTCATATTCGTAACTTTTGCACAGTCACTGGCGCACAATCACTGTTCTTGTAAAAGAGATCTATCAGCAGTCCATGATCCTTCATGGAGACACTCATACAGGCCTTCTCGGACTCACATCGAAGAACAGCCATGTGCCGTGTGCATGTTGGTGTACATATTCTTACGTTTACAGCTCCATGTCTTGGTCAAATGTTGTTTTCCCTATTCCAAGATGTTTCCCGCTGCGTGAATAATATGATGCTCAAATTTGAGATTCTGAGCAGTGGTTCTCTTTCTTGAATTATGGAGGCCGTGTAGAACATGAACAATCAGGTGCCCAACATAATGCCATGCTGCAAGCCTCAAGTAACTTATATTAGTGTCGATGATTCTCCGTCCAAGATAAATTATAAAACGAAGGCAATAGGACTGAGATTAAGGCATTTGCAAAAACAGAAAAAGTGGGCAAATATAAAGCGGAAATGGAAGGAACACGTAAATAGAACGCAAGAAGGGAGACATCGCAACAATAGTTTTGTAATGTATACCGAAAGAAGAAAGTGACCTTGGTCGGCCCAGGAAATGTTGCAGCTAATAAGCTGGAGCCGGAACATTTTCCTCAAAACAATGTTCTATTATACGAATATAGTACATAATGATGGTGATGATGATGATTATGATGATGATGATGATGCTAACGCGCTGCGTCATCCCATCCAACAAGTCCTCAGTCCACTCACAAATTTCGTTTAATATCCCTTACCATCGCACTTTTATTCATAATAGCTGGGGCGGTACCAAGGTAAATACTTTTCGTAAGTTAAGAAATACTTTATCTACCTAACTGCCTTGATCTATAATATACATGATATCATGTGTGAAAGGCGCAAGCTGGATTTTGATGACCGATATTTTCGGAATCAATTATGACTGGCATGGCGGAAGTTCACTTTGGTGGTCGGAATATGTTCTCGGATTCTACAACTGATCTTGGACGTTGCCACGCTGTGATTACTGACTTCTGTTCTGGTTTTCGATTTGGGTTTGTTTTACTAGCCGTTGACGATCTAGTCTGTTGCTATGTATTGTCCACCGAAAAGTGTTATTTCATGGCCTCCCACAGCGACGAGTACCTTTTCATTGTGCATTCAATAAATTCGACCTACGCCGATATTACAGTGGGCTGAGAAATCTTATTTCCATGTGTCTAGCGGCGTGCTACAGTACTGTGGCGTCTCCATTTCATTGTGTACCACGGCACTAGACATATACCTAGAAAAAAATAGAAAATCAATTTCGCTACTTTCCGAAAACTATGTTTTTCTTGTAGAATTCTTGAACATATTGTATGTTCGAATTTAATAAATTTTCTCAAGAGAGAAACCCCTCCATAAACTGGTACGGATTTAGAAAGTTTCGCGTGTGCGAAACTGAGCGCGAGCCCTTTCTCGCACAAAATTCTGTGATTTATCGCTGAAGTATAAGAGGCAGATTCCATATTCCTGGACTTCCGGAAAGCGTTTGACACAGTGGCATACGGAAGACTGTTAAGAAATGTAAGAGTATACGGTGTAGACTCTCAGATACGTCAGCGTGTCGAAGACTTGTTAATAGAGCGCAGTACGTGGTTCTGCAAAGCGAGCGTTCAGAGACAAAGTTATCGCTAGGAATGACTTAGGCAAATGATAGAAACGCTCTTGTTCTCTATACAGGTAAATGATTTGACGGTCGACGTTAGAAAAAAATGCAGCTTTAGGGAAAAGTGTTGTTCTTGAGGAACTGCAGAATTTTCCTTTGACACATTTTCTGTTTGATGTGGTCAATGCCACCACTCTCCAAGAAGGGAAAAATGAGTAGGAAGAACAGTCCTGTAATATTCGAATACAGTATAAGTGCGTGCTGCTTGACACACTCACATTAGTTAATTATCTAGCCATAAGGCAGCAAAGCGACGTGAAATAAAATGAGGAAGTAAGTTCGGTTGAAGGGAAAGGGAATGATCGACTTTGATTAATTGGAAGAATTCTAATAATGTGACCACGTACAGAACAATTGTGTTACTTTTTCTTGAGTACTTCCCGAGTGTTTCGGATGCCCAGTAGGTGTGATTAGAGAGAGACATCGAAGCAATGCAGGGCTGTGCTGATAGGTTTGTTACAGGTAGGTTTGATAAACACGCGTGTGTTTCATATGCTTTGTGAACTCCAATTGTAATCCTTGGACGGAAAATAACGTTGTTCTCTCGAAATGCTATCGAGAAAGTTTTTTTTTCCTCCCGCGCGCTATCTCTGTCGGAGCATCTCTCCTGCTTTCTGTTACTTAACATGTCTTTGACACACTGACATTTCTGATGACCTAGAGCGTATGCTCTTACATTCGTTAACTGTCACCAGTATAACACTGTTTTTTTTTTTTTGGCAAGAGGTCTGGGGGATCACGGCCGTTCACTAGCGTAAGAAACTGAAGCACCTACAGCGGTCCTTACGATGTTATTGATAGTGTAGCTACCAGTTTCGGCGCTTCAGTGCACCATCTTCAGGCCTTAGTTGATGCTGAAGGGGTATCACGTTCGATATGTATGTTGCATCAGTGGCCTACATAACAGGTTTACACAGAATATCTGTAATTATGATGTCGTCTCTCGAACCAACATCTGTCAACTGACTCGAGAAACATTCAAAACAACTATCGATAAAATTCAGAAAGCCTTCATTCGCGACAGACAACAGAACGAATGTACTGCCACCAAAGTATATTTCGCCTGAACGCAGGGAATGTAAGATTATAAAATTCCGTCCCTTCTGGAAGCTTGTAGACAGTCGTTCTTTCCATCTATCCATTTTTGAGTGAAACTGGAAAGGGAATGCCTAGGAATTGTATGAGGTAACCCCCGCCATGAACCGTACGGTTCCTAACGGAGGTGTGTGAGTAAACAGACTGGGTAGATTCGCATTACGCTGACTGCGGCTGTTCGAAATTGTGTCTGCTGTGACTAGAGAGGGCAGCCCCGTTTGGCGCGAACAGCCGGCTCTCGGCAGCGTTTCTCGTCAGCGCAGATCGTAGATCAGCCTAGCCGACTGTCGCTCCCGCAGGGGAAGCCGGCAGGGCCGCGACTCCCTAACGAGTCCGCCCCGCCGACTGACTGGCTGGCTGTTCGGCTCGCCCTTCTGCCCTTCTTCCGTAATTTCCGCTGGCGCGCTATCTCTGTCGGAGCATCTCTGCTGCCGCTCCAGCCGTCGCCTCTGTTGTCCCGTCTTCTCTCGCCGAAGTGCACTCCCACACCGCACTCTGCCCTCTCTTCTGTCAACTGTCACGGCGTAGCAATGGACCAGAGTGTCATATACTACCCCTGTGGTAAAATATGCTGTGATATGTGCGGGTGTGAAGTCGGAAAGTATACTAAGCAATAATGTCTCAGTGAGACGTAACTAGCAGCGTATGGTGTTTTTACTTTATTTTATTTCTTTTTTTATGTCTATGTTTTATTCATTTTATTTATTTGCCATTTCTCTTAACTTGCCTGATCCGACAAACCACAAATATCTCCCTTGTCTAAACCTCATCTTAAAGTAGCATTTATACCCAACAACCGCAATTATTTGTTCGATAAACTCCTGTTTCTGCCTTCGCCTATAATTTTTATCCTCTTCAGCTCCCTCCACTACGATGAAAGTTATTTCTTGACGTTTTAAGGTATGTTCTATCGTTTTGTCCCTCCATCTTGTCAGTGTTTCCCATACATTTCTTTCCTCGACGATTCTACGGAGAAACTCTTCAATTCTTATCACTGTACTTACGTACATTCTTCTATACTACCACATCTCAAACCGATTCTCTATATAGCTGGTTTCTCCATAGTTCATGGTTCACTTACATACAAAGTTGTCTTAGAAATTTGTATTCTCAGAAGGATCCGCGTCAAATCAAAGCCAGTGATTAATACTAGCAGACTTATTTTGTCGGTGAATACCATCATCGATTGAAGTTTCTCGTACTGAGAAAATGGAAGGCGCTATCTATAGAACCTGAACAAAATTTTATAGCCGAGATTGCATTTTTTCTTTCAAATACCCTAATTTCCTGGACAAATTCCCTTTTTATGTCTTCCTTGCTTCGTCTGCCATTCGTTATTTTGGTTCAGAGGTAGCAGTATTCCTTCAGTTTTTGTTTCCCAGCTTTCGTATTAAGGTTATCACTAACCTAATTTCAGCTACTACTCATTACTTTAGTCTTTTGTCTGCTTGCTATCAACCTAGCGTGTGTTCAATAGAACATTCCACGAAGCTTCTCGGGAATGTCTGCCCTATTCTACACTGTACCCTTTGCTCTTCATGAAACTCATCTCATGGAAAACTGAATATCTTTTATGTAAACCTAGTGCAGTAGAGCAGGGCTTTACAGCGAACGTGCGAGAAAATGGAGAGTGCAGGTCAGCAAGCGTCAAGTACTACAGTATAACCCACTCACATTCATCGTCACAGAGAGTAGGGTTGGGAGCTGTGTGGACACTTGCATGAACGAGGATATCGATGTCGACTGAATTACGTGGAGATCGTCTCTTCATCTTCATCTTCCTCTCCTTCTTCTTCTTCTTCTTTTTCTGCTGATTAGGGTTGAGTGTTTGTCTGCCTCATTCTGTGAACATACTCAACCAACTGCTGTCCCATCTATTGGGAAGTCGTCCAGGTGTATGTTTCCCTAGCGGTCGCCCATGTTTACAAATGTTAGCTAGTCTCGTTGGGACCATCCTTTCCACATGATCCTATAAATTTCTTTTTCTTGTCTTCATCCATTTCTTTATATTTTGTATTCTACACTGTTCACTTATCGACACATTTGTTCTTTACATATGAAATGTATTCGCAGTTGCGAACGTGGACAATCATCAGCTGTATAATGGAATGACGACAGTAAACATATGTGTCCGATCGGGAATCGAACCCGGATTTCCCTGTTATCGTGAGCGGTCGCTTTATCATTTGGCTATCAGAACACGAGCCTCGGCCGCACACAAACTTGGATATTGTCAACGACATACCCACACCCTGTACTCGTACATCCATTATGTATATTCCCGCAGAGGGGAGACATTTTACTTGAAAGTCGCTTGCCTGCTGTCGTCAGATGTACACGATATTGCAGTGCCTGATATTTTGAATTACAATGGAATGTTCCGAAGCCTCGTAATTTGGAATAATACAGGCAGTGTAGTCCCGTCGTTATTCGCAGATACCAGGCTTCCAGTAAAATGTCTCCCCTGCGCGGGAAATCACCTACTGGACGTACGAGTACAGGTTGTGGACGCATGATTGACGACATATGGAAGTTTGGGTTTGGCCGTGGTTCATGTTCGGATAGCAAGATGGTCAGGCGACCGGTCGCGATAAGAGAAAAATCCGGATTCGATTCCCTTCCGGCACAACTTTTCGCTCGTCATTCCATTATACAGTTCATGATTGTCCATATTCGCAACTCCGAATACATTTCATGTACCTCATGACGCCTGTAGTCTCCGCAGTGAGCAGTCCTTCGGACATGCATGCACATCCGAAAGAACATTGCATCAAAAAAATGGCTCTGAGCACTATGGGACCCAACTGCTGAGGTCATTAGTCCCCTAGAACTTAGAACTAGTTAAACCTAACTAACCTAAGGACATCACAAACATCCATGCCCGAGGCAGGATTCGAACCTGCGACCGTAGCGGTCTTGCGGTTCCAGACTGCAGCGCCTTTAACCGCACGGCCACTTCGGCCGGCAGTGCATCATAAATCGGGAATAACAAAGGCACTGCAATATCACATTTGCTACTCCTTGAATCTTAGTTCCTTCATTTCCACTGCCGTTAACTTTTGTTTTATCTTCTTCGTTTCTGGTGCATTAGTCAACATAGATCACACCATTCTTTTACTATCTCTTTTCCCCCTCAGTTGTCATAAATTTGATTCTCCTTCGAGCATTTTGCAGGCACCTGGCTATCCTTATTGCGTCATATTTGGAACGTATTTATATTGCCTGTCGTATCACAGATCAGTTACTTCAAGTAGCATATTGGTATTACTTTCATTTTTCCATTTCAATGAGCTACGAATCCTGATTTATATTCCAAAAAGTCTGACGCCCCGGATGTGGTCACATAAACTATTCAGTTCGAAGACAAACCTATATTTTTACACTTTATTCAATGCTATTAAAAATGTCACATACAGTTCTGTGCCTGCGATATCTACACTTCCATTGAGCGCTAGAGAATGGACAACAAATTATTCACGAAGTTTTGCCAGCTGGCCATAACCTCTCAGGGACGAATGATTGTCATGTTTGATAAAGACACAACGCCATAATCTTCTGTGGACAGTAATTATAAGCTGAAGCTACAAAGTATTCCTTTATTAAATCATCATCCATGACACACCGAATGGACTTGCTTAAAGTGCAGCATTTTTGTGGCTTATCCGAACGTCATATATACTTCATATTTCTTTCTCTTCTTCCTCGTCTTCATGACGCTTATTTTCTGAGTGTTCAGATTCTTCACATTTTCCGTTGAGTACTGTTTCGCATGGAAAGGCAAGTAGTGCCTTTGTAGACTGAACTTCCAGAAAGTATTGATGTCTTATGATAAGTTACTTATTTTTCGAACCAACCTTTTTGTGTAAAGCGAACAGATTCCTTACAATGTGGCTTTAAATGCGAAGACATTGCCTCCGGTACACAGTGTCTTCCATTTTTCGCAGATGGTCCTTATCCCCTGTAATCGCTACCATACGGTTTGCGCCAATTTCCCAGCAGCAGCAACAACCGCTCTGCTCGCGAGCAAGTGCCTCTTGGGGTGCGGGTGCCCACACTCAAAAACAGCGAGTTGTTAAGCTCTGCCTTGGACGAAACGCAACACAAAATACCAAACAATGTGCAGGGTGGGTGATTAAATTAAGAGTGAAACTAACAATAGATACTGGAGGAACAATTCTTGACTAGCACCGAATAGTGAAGGGCGTAACACTTCTGTAAGTACTTGTCTATAGTCTATGCACAATTCACATATCAAATAGTCCATAGATATAGCAGAGTTACTCAAATTAGACACTTGCCTTAGGTAATTTCTTGAATACTGTTATTGCGGAATTTTGCGCAATTTCTTGACAGTAAAGTATTTTCAGATTTCGAGGAGAAAGTTGGTGACTGAAAGTGATTGAAAAGATATCCAAGCAACGAAAAACAACTTTCTTTTAAAGATTGCCACATCTTGTCATGCCAGTGACACTCTCTCCCCTATTTCACGACAAAAATAAACGAGCTTCCCTTCTTTGGGCTATGTCGATGTCCTCCGCCGACCCTGTCTGGTAAAGATTACATACCCCACAGCAGTTCTCTAGGAGAGCACAGACAAACAAGCATAGTGTCGGCAATCTATTCAGCAGACCTGTTGCATCTCCTAAGCCTTCTTGTAATAACACGAAGCCTTTGTTTTGCTCCCCCATAACATTAATATCTACGTGACTGTTCTAATTTAAGTTCTTCATAATTGTAATTCCTAGGCATTTATTGGATTTGACAGCCTTCTAATTTGTGTGGTTTGTCGTGTAACCGAAATTTAACAGATTTCTTTTCATAGTCATGTAGATAACCTCGCTGACCTCACACTTCTCCTCATTCAGAGACAACTGCCAATTTTTGCGCCATACAGATATCGTGTCCCAATCTTTTGCATTTTTTTATCCTGTAATAATTTTACTAGACGCTAAACGACAGCGACATCTGAAAACAACCTAAGAGAGCTGCTATATCGTTCGGATGGATTTGGTACAGGAGAGGGCCTATAACACTTTCTCTGGGAGTGCCAGATATCACTTATGTTTAACGCGGCGGCATTCCATCTTTTACTGTCTACAGTGGCATTTCTGGCAAGAAACCACGGATTCAGTTGCACGATTCAAGCGATATTCCATAGACACGAAATTTGATAATAAGTGTCTTGAGGGAGTCACGGCGTCAAAAGTCTTCCGGAAATCTAAAAATAATGGAATCATTTTCCCGTATCACTTCCTGCGAATAAAGAACTAGTTACGTTTCACAGATACGATATTCTCTCAATCCTTGCTGACTAGATGTCAATAGACCGTTAGCTTCTAGGCAGTTCCTAATGTTATAACGCAATATGTGTTCCAAAATAGTACCGCAAATCGACGTCAGTCACTTCTGTAACTCATCGGATTAATTTTTTTTTCCTTTCTTGAATGCTAGCGTGCCCTGTGCAACTATGATACAGATCTTCTGTCGTGTGAGCTGTTCTATGTGATTGCTGTGTATGGGGCTATCGTTTCAGCATACTCTGAAAGTAACCTAACTGGTACACTATCTAGACAGGAAGACTTGCCTTTCTTAAGCGATTTAAGATGCTTCACCATGTAGAGAATTTCTACTTCTAAATTACTCATGTTGACAGCTGCTGTTGATTCGAATTCTAGAATATTTACATCATCTTCTTGGGTGAAGGAATTTCATAAAAATGTGTCTAATAAGTGCTATTTGTTGGCGCTGTCATCGGTAACACTACCATTGCTGTTAAACAGTGAAGATTTATGTTGTATCTAGCCTCTGGTTTACTTTCACTACGACCACAGTCTCTTTTCATTTTCTGTCATTTTTCGAGTCATAATTTCAGTGTGGAAGGTATTAAAAGCATCTCGCATTGAAGTCCACGACAAGTTTCGAGCTTCAGTAAAACATTGCCAATCTTGGAGACTGTGTGTTCTTTTAATTTTACACTCCTTTTTCCTTGCTTATGCAACAGTCTTCTCCCCTGTTTTGTGTACCATGGGGGATCAGTATCAGCTTTTTTTAATTTATTCGGTACAAAACTCTCAGTTGCTGCAGACATTATTTAGCCACATCTTAAATAATTAGTAGGGGAGGATGTCTATTAGGAAGGCTCAAGTGAATTTTTATTTGCTATTTTAAACAGATATATTTTGTATGTACTTTTGATGGATTTGGATGTTGCGGTCGCCAGTCTCACTACAACGACTTTGTGGTCACTAATCTCTGTATCTATCATGATGCTCCCCTTTTGCTCGCGATCATCTCTTGCTATGTGGTGAAGTATGATTTCCAAACTATTTACGCTAATAAGCCAAAACATTATGACCACTGCCCACCGTGAAGTAGGATGCCGCCTGACTGCGTTGCAAGCACCTGACGCGGTATCAAAAGTATGTAAGCGGCGCAGACACCGACGGGGAATCACCCTAGCAAAGATGTGGGCTGTAAATATGGAAATCTATTGAGATATGGGACTTTGACAAGGGGAAGATTGTTAAGGCGCAGTGACTATGAACGAGTATTAGTGGAATGTTCACGTGCTACTGTCGTGAGCATCTACGGAAAGAGGTAGAATGACAGTGAAACTACCACTGGGCGCTAAATGGTGGAAAGTCCGTGAATCTTCACAGAACGTGGGGTTCGGAGGCTCGTCTGCTCTGTAAAGTAGGATAAATGGTGATCTGTGGCATCTCTGCCGAAAGAGCACAATGCTGAAGTACGCACAAGTGTTTCGGAGCTCACCATTCATAGTACATTATTGAACATGGAGCACCGTAGCAGACCAACCTTACATCTTCACATGTTGACCCAGTGACATCATCAATTACGACTGCTGTGGGCACAGGATCTTCGGGATTCGATCGTCGATCGATGTAAACGTGTCAGCTCTTCGGGTCAGTCAGATTGTTTCTACGCCAGGACGATGGTCGTCTCCATAAACGCCGGCATCTAGGCAGCTGGAAACGTGCAGCGCACCACGCTCGCAGCCTAGTGGGAACTGTATTATGCTATGGGAGACGTTCTCTGGTGGTTGCATAGGACCTGTGGTAGTAATCGAGGGCACGCCGACAGCAACGAATCACCTGCATCTTTCACGCTTCATTTGTTCCACTATGGCGATGTCAAACTTCTTCGGTGAATGAATTTCATAAAATTGTGTTTAATAAGTGCTATTTGTTGGCGCTGTCATCGGAAATACTACCATTGCTGTTAAACAGTGAAGATTTATGTTGTGTTTAGCCTCTGGTTTACTTTAACTGCGACCACAGTCTCTTTTGATTTTCTATCATTTTTCGAGTCATAATTTCAGTGTGGAAGCTATTAAAAGCATCTCGCATTGAAGTCCACGCCAAGTTTCGAGCTTCAGTAAAACATGGCCAATCTTGGAGGTTTCCGGAGGTAAAATAGTCCCCATTCGGATCTCCGGGCGGGGACTACTCAAGAAGACGTCGTTATCGGGAGAAAGAAAACTGGCGTTCTACGGATCGGAGCATGGAATGTCAGATCCCTTAACCGGGCAGGTAGGTTAGAAAATTTAAAAAGGGAAATGGATGGGTTAAAGTTAGATATAGTGGGAATTAGTGAAGTTCGTTGGCAGGAGGAACAAGACTTTTGGTCAGGCGAATACAGGATCATAAATACAAAATCAAATAGGGGTAATGCAGGAGTAGCTTTAATAATGAGTAGGAAAATAGGAGTGCGGGTAAGCTACTACAAACAGCATAGTGAACGCATTATTGTGGCAAAGATAGACACGAAGCCCATGCCTACTACAGTAGTACAAGTTTATATGCCAACTAGCTCTGCAGATGACGAATAAATTGAAGAAATGTAAGATGAAATCAAAGAAATTATTCAGATAGTGAAGGGAGACGGTAGTAGGAAAAGGGAGAGAAGGAAACGTAGTAGGTGAATATGGATTGGGGCTAAGAAATGAAAGAGGAAGCCGCTTGATAGAATTTTGCACAGAGCACAACTTAATCATAGCTAACACTTGGTTCAAGAATCATGAAAGAAGGTTGTATACATGGAAGAACCCTGGAGATATTGACGGGTTTCAGATAGATTATATAATGGTAAGACAGAGATTTAGGAACCAGGTTTTAAATTGTAAGACATTTCCAGGAGCAGATGTGGACTCTGACCACAATCTATTGGTTATGAACTGTAGATTAAAACTGAAGAAACTACAAAAAGTTGGGAATTTAAGGAGGTGGGACCTGGATAAACTGTAAGAACCAGAGGTTGTACGGAGTTTCAGGGAGAGCATAAGGGAACAATTGACAGGAATGGGGGAAAGAAATACAGTAGAAGAAGAATGGGTAGCTTTGAGGGATGAAGTAGTGAAGGCAGCAGAGGATCAAGTAGGTAAAAAGACAAGGGCTAGTAGAAATCCTTGGGTAACAGAAGAAATATAGAATTTAACTGATGAAAGGAGGATATATAAAAATGCAGTAAATGAAGCAGGCAAAAAGGAATACAAACGTCTCAAAAATGAGATTGACAGGAAGTGCAAAATGGCTAAGCAGGGATGGCTAGAGGACAAATGTAAGGATGTAGAGGCTTATCTCGATAGGGGTGAGATAGATACTGCCTACAGGAAAATTAAAGAGACCTTTGGAGAAAAGAGAACCACTTGTATGAATATCAAAAGCTCAGATGGAAACCCTGTTCTAAGCAAAGAAGGGAAAGCAGAAAGGTGGAAGGAGTATATAGAGGGTCTATACAAGTGCGATGTACTTGAGGACAATATTATGGAAATGGAAGAGGATGAGAAATGAAGATGAAATGGGAGATACGATACTGCGTGAAGAGTTTGACAGAGCACTGAAAGATCTGAGCCGAAACAAGGCCCCAGGAGTAGACAACATTCCATTAGAACTACTGACGGCCTTGGGAGAGCCAGTCCTGACGAAACTCTACCATCTGGTGAACAAGATGTATGAGACAGGCGAAATACCTTCAGACTTCAAGAAGAATATAATAATTCCAATCCCAAAGAAAGCAGGTGTTGACAGATGTGAAAATTACCGAACAATCAGTTTAATAAGCCACAGCCGCAAAATACTAACGCGAATTCTTTACAGACGAATGGAAAAACTAGTAGAAGCAGACCCCGGGGAAGATCAGTTTGGATTCCGTAGAAATATTGGAACACGTGAGGCAATACTGACCCTACGGCTTACCTTAGAAGCTAGATTAAGGAAAGGCAAACCTACGTTTCTAGCATTTGTAGACTTAAAGAAAGCGTTTGACAATGTTGACTGAAATACTCTCTTTCAAATTCTGAAGGTGGCAGGGGTAAAATACAGGGAGCGAAAGGCTATTTACAATTTGCACCGAAACCAGATGGCAGTTATAAGAGTCGAGGGGCATGAAAGGGAAGCAATGGTTGGGAAGGGTGTGAGACAGCGTTGTAGCCTATCCCCAATGTTATTTAATCTTTGTATTGAGCAAGCAGTGAAAGAAACTAAAGAAAAATTCGGATTAGGTATTAAAATCCATGGAGAAGTAATAAAAACTTCGAGGTTTGCCGATGACATTGTAATTCTGTCAGAGACAGCAAAGGACTAGGAAGAGCTGTTGAACGGAACGGATAGTGTCTTGAAAGGAGGACATAAGATGAACATCAACAGAAGCAAAACGAGAATAATGGAATGTAGTCGAATTAAGTCGGGTGATGCTGAGGGAATTAGATTAGGAAATGAGACACTTAAAGTAGTAAAGGAGTTTTGCTATTTGGGGAGCAAAATAATTTACGGTGGTGGAAGTAGAGAGGATATAAAATGTAGAGTGGCAATGGCAAGGAAAGCGTTTCTGTATAAGAGAAATTTATTGACATCGAGTATAGATTTGTGTGTCAGGAAGTCATTTCTGAAAGTATTTGTATGGAGTGTAGCCATGTACGGAAGTGAAATATGGACGATAAATAGTTTGGACAAGAAGAGAATAGAAGCTTTCGAAACGTGGTGCTACAGAAGAATGCTGAAGATTAGATGGGTAGGTCACATAACTAATGAGGAGGTATTGAACAGGATCGGGGAGAAGAGAAGTTTGTGGCACAACTTGACTAGAAGAAGGGATCGGTTGGTAGGACATGTCCTGAGGCATCAAGGGGTCACCAAATTAGTATTGGAGGGCAGCGTGGAGGGTAAAAATCGTAGAGGGAGACCAAGAGATGAATACACTAAGCAGATTCAAAAGGATGTAGGTTGCAGTAGGTACTGGGAGATGATGAAACTTGCATAGGACAGAGTACCATGGAGAGCTGCATCAAACCAGTCTCAGGACTGACGACCACAACAACAACAACAACGGCGATGTCATCTTTCAACAGTATAATTGTTTTTGTCTCGGAGCCCGAACCGTCCTACAGTGGTTTAAGCAGCATTAGAGTGAACTCACGTGGATGTCTCGGTCACCAAATTCGCATGATACAAATCTTACGGAACTATCTGGGTCACCGTCGGGCGCCATCATCGCGTACGGTAATCGGCACCCAGTTATTTACGTGAATTACATGACCTGTGCTTAGACATCTAAAGCCACATACCTCCGCAGACCTACCAACAATCTGTCGGATCCCTGATACGCAGAATCAGTTATGTATTTCTTTCCAAATACGGACAAACAAGCTATTAAGAAGGTGGTCAGAATGTTTCGGCTCATCAGTGGACATTTCGAGTGGGTTCCTAAACTAACTCGTCAAAATAGTTTTCGAAGATATCATTTAGTATATAAGCCGATGTTCCATACCTACCACCGGCCTTAAAAAATTGTTTTGCCAATTCACTGAGGATAGATTGAGGTCGGTACCAACTATAATTAGTTTACTAACTGAATCATCATCGGAGTCATGGGGTCGATTAAAGGATACAATTATTATTTTATTCCGGTTGTCAACCATGATATCTACACATACTAATTCACTGTAACTATGTGTGGCGATTTTGGTATAACATAAACTACTTCTAACAGTAATAAACACACCGCCGCAACAAACACGCCTCCACAGCGAACAGGCCGCCACTAGCTGTATACTATCTATCTTTTCTGAACATCCTTAGGACCTTAAGTCACCGTTTAGTACCTATAACGGTTTCAACTTCAGTACCTTCCATTACCGATCGGAACTCATGGCTACAACAATTTAAAGCAATCATAATGATTGCTGCAATCTCTACCCTCTTCCTGTGTTCGCCCTGCACCCTTTGAGGCCGAAGCCCTTTCTGTATTTTCCCGAGAATCTCTCACCTATAAAACCACCCAGTTCATTCTGCGCATCTGTCGCTACCCGTGTGGCCGCTTCCTGTTTGTAGTGGACTCCTGACCTATTACGCTGAACCCGAAAACCCACCACACTATGGCGGCACCAACACTGTCGCATGAGCATCTGAGTCTCCACAACTCTGTCCCGTACAGTGAAAGCTATTCCTTGATACCTTAACAAATGTCCTGCAATCTTGGCACTTCTTCTTATATGTTTTACACGTTCTCCTTTTAACCACCGACTCTGCAGAGAATGTCATTTCTTTTGTTACCTATCAATCTAATTTTCGCCAGTCTTCGATAGCACCACACCTGAAACTCTGATCTTCTTCTCTTCTGGTTTTCCCATTGTCCAACGCTGTACTCTAAAGAAGTCCTTCCTGAAATTAAGGGCAATGTTTCATACTAGCAGGCCCCATTTGGCCACGAAAGTTCCTTTCGCCTGTGTTTTATATATTTAGATTAGAAATACTTTTAGTTCCAATTGATCCACAGTGAGGAGACCCTTCAGGATGTAGAACATGCCAGAAAGCAAGAATACGCAATTCATATTTACAAAATTCATCTTCCACAGCTTCGAGGTGCAATGGTCGTCGTGGATGTGGAATAATTCAAAAAATCTTAAACGTATTTCCGTTTGAAGGTATCAGCAAACTTATCACAAAATACGTTACTGTTCAGTATACTGTGACCCATGTGATAATTCGTAGGCTATTGTAGGTACGCTTCTTCAGACAGGAAAACGTCCAGGTATCACTTTGACTGCTAAGAAATACTTTAGTAGAGTATAAGGAGTTGGCCACTACAGATTCTTTACTCTCATTAGTAGTAACACACTGTATAACTGCCGGCAAATTATTGAAAACGTGTTTTCCTAAATAATGCTCAGCTTTTTGGAGCTAAGTGACATTAAATCTTTTTGAAGATTTTTTTGTTTCTAGTATTTATCCGATGAACTGGGCTATTTGTTTGAAAAAGAGATATATTTTAATTACAAATTTCACAAGGGAATAAATATATTGGTAAGCAGTTGTTACAACCCATTAAACTAGCCTCTCCGGGTTATTTTTAGTTCAAACCACAAATATTTCTTATTGTATATTTCTGGACTCGCAGAACTTTAGCTTGGCTTGATGATTTACGGTATGACGTTACGGAATGAATGCAAGCACAGTGTGCTAGCTTCTTCATTTTTATAGCACCTATGTCGGAGAACATTTGCGGGGCAAATAGTGATTTTTTTTAGTCGCTTCAGCAGTTCTGTGGTATACTCCTCACAGTTGAATATATTATGTCTTTCCAAGGCTACACTTGGTTTGCTGTAAACTGCAGTGTTTGTGTCATCTGCAAACAGAACTAACTTGGCGTCTGGTAATGTTACATATGGGAGTTCATATACCAACACAAGAAAAAATAACAGCCCTAAGACAGAACCTTTTGGGACACAAGTAATTAGTTCGCTGTTGTGTGATGGCTGATAGCTTGACGAATGTCTGTTTCCTATTGACTTCCTTGCTTACTAGTGTATCTGAGATAGAGGATTTTAACTGTTTTGCGGCATCTCCTGTTACACTTTAAAATTCTAAATTATTTAAAAGAATATTGTAATTTACGCAGTCAAAAGTCTGCTTGTTCCCTTTTCTACGTCTTTCGTACGTTATCTTGCTTTCAAGGAAGCAGAATGCCGGCCGAAGTGGCCGTGCGGTTAAAGGCGCTCTAGTCAGGAACCGCAAGCCCGCTACGGTCGCAGGTTCGAATCCTGCCTCGGGCATGGCTGTTTGTGATGTCCTTAGGTTAGTTAGGTTTAACTAGTTCTAAGTTCTAGGGGACTAATGACCTCAGCAGTTGAGTCCCATAGTGCTCAGAGCCATTTGAATTTGAAGGAAGCAGAATTATATCATTTCGTCTACTTCTTAGTCCCCAGTTTTGATATTCAGTTTACCATTAATCTGCTTTCTGCTACTCCATAGTAATTTCGTTTTTCTTTAGTTTAATCTCTATAAATTGTCTTCCTTGGTTACCTGAACTATCAAAAACACATACATTTTTCAGTTTTATAATGGAAAACAGCAGTAAATAGCAACAAAATAATAGCGAACTTTTGTTCATACAGGAGTGGTACTTTTGAGTATCCTCTGCCTCTCCAACGGCTAATGACCAACAGTTCTCAGTACAGCAGATACCATAACAAACAAAACAAAATGGGTCAGTGGGCGCAAGGTTTACAAATCTGTGAACATTTGGAAAGTGCTGAATAGAAATCACAAAAGCTATTTTTCTTTGCATTGCAGCAGAGAAATACTTCAAAAAATATCATTTTGAGTGTGGTGTAAACCTTTCCTTTACTACACGTTTCACATCTTCCCCTGGTTACCGCAAACGTGACAAAGTGAACACCTTTGTTTCCCAGTGACATATCCACGAGGACTGAGCACTCTAATTTCTTTCTTCCGCCTTATTTATTGCTTTCTGTAAGAAAGTGCTTTGCGACTGATCTGTTTGGCATTTCACTAGACCATTAGTCTTTGAACAACATTTCTTCTTAATTTCTAAAGTAGATTCCTTCCATGCAGCTCACAGTATAGTATAAACGCATTTACAAATGCTGTTTCTACCTTGTCCAAGAACAGGCCGTATTACCATTTTTTCGAACTTTTTCAAGCCCCATAAGCACACCGAGGACTGTCGGTATGATCTGCACCTCCCACTCGGCACCGAGTGTTGATTTTTTTGCCACCCTTCTGAGTTTTGGACGCAAATTTTACTTCAGTATCATGATAATTGGAAGCCAGATACACAGTTTCCACAAAATTGCCGCAATTATAGAGGGTGACATCCTAGAATCAAAGTTACTAGTTTCATTTGCTTAGAAACTGAAACGCCTGATGGGAATTTGGGCCTATCGATCTTCATTGTTCCTCACCCCAAAGTTTTCTCTGCTTTTAGCCTTTCATGTAGGGAAATGGAAGTGAAAACGTTATCAAAGTACAGCCTCTTGTTTTTTGCGTCAAAACTTCTCGGATAACCCGAAAACTAACCAACTCCTAACACATAATTTTCATATTCTCTCTCCAGCCCCTCATTTCTCCGTTGATAGATATCAAAGACAAAAGGTAGCCTTTCTTCCCAGCAATATGCCACTGTTTTTTACGACATTACAGTGGCTTTATCGGTTTGTACTGTTTCGCCGTGCTTCTGTTCCACCAAATAAGATTAGAGGCGATTATTTAGAAAAGAAATCAACGAGCACACTTCATAGCCTTGCTCTGAATTATGTGGTGGAATGAAGGAGTTATCATTCAGACCTAAATTAGGGAGCATTGCCCCAAACTTGTCATGAGTCATTGTGTTAATTGAACACCAGCCTCATCAGTATATGACCAAAATTATTTCCATGATGGAAGCTTTTGATACTCCATGAAACTATTTATGTTGTGGATTGGCAGGAGCCAACCCACGGAGTTTGGAGGAAGCCGAAAGGCACGCGTTTAAGCTCACGCAGCCTGGCGTGAGGTCTTGAACAGGACAAGGAAGTTACACTAGAAAAAAAGGATGTAGCTGGTGTAATACTTAACTTTAATCCATTAATGTTGAACGTAGCTCTTGTCTGTACATTCTTTACAATATCTATAGCAACTGATAATGGCACCTTGCTAGGTCGTAGCAAATGACGTAGCTAAAGGCAATGCTAACTATCGTCTCGGTAAATGAGAGCGTATTTTGTCAGTGAACCATCGCTAGCAAAGTCGGCTGTACAACTGGGGCGAGTGCTAGGAAGTCTCTCTAGACCTGCCGTGTGGCGGCGCTCGGTCTGCAATCACTGATAGTGGCGACACGCGGGTCCGACGTATACTAACGGACCGCGGCCGATTTAAAGGCTACCACCTACCAAGTGTGGTGTCTGGCGGTGACACCACAATTTATTCTTGTAAAAGACGTCAACTCTTCTTTCTTGAAGTTCAAAATTTTGTTAATCGAGTTCCGTGTGAATTGCTCTGGTACACTTTACGCTCTAAGAACGGCTCAAGCAGTTGCCCCATCACCTCTGTAGTTGTTTCAGACAACCCTAGATGACGTTCATTGAGTCTTAAAAGAAAAGTCCTGCATTAATATTAAATCCACAAGCAATATCTGTGCAAACAATTGTATTTAACATTAGGGCTATTATAGGGACGGACGACAGTGGCAACTAGTTGTTTCTTCCACCTTCCGTCGGTTTCGGGTTCAGGCGCCTTTTGTACTTTTGCGAGGGTTCTCATGCAAGGAACTAATTA
Organism: Schistocerca serialis cubense; assembly: GCF_023864345.2. Classification (NCBI taxonomy): domain Eukaryota; kingdom Metazoa; phylum Arthropoda; class Insecta; order Orthoptera; family Acrididae; genus Schistocerca; species Schistocerca serialis. The sequence goes on from NC_064643.1 coordinate 253,628,086, forward strand.
TCTCTTGCGATTTGGGATCGTCTGCAGTTTCTGGTAAACTGATGTCGAGCTCCACATTCCACCTAAAATCTTTCAGAATCGTGTCAGCAGCTAAAGTTTTTCCAAAATTTGCGTCAGACCCTAAACCAATGGAATTATTAACGTCACTTCCACCAGTATCATGATCTTCGACACCCTCTAAGTCGGTAACATCATTATGATCCAGCAAATATTCGAAAAGAGCTGCAGCAATTTCGGAATATGTTAGTATTTTAAAAGCAGGAAAAGCGCTGTTCTATATGAAAAAAAGCATTTACAAAACTGATAACGGTGCTGACAATAAGGGAAGTCTGATCTTCATGAAAGCTGATCGACAGAACTTGTAAAACATTGCAAAAAAAGCCAAAGAAAGGAGCAAACTACGCATGTGTAGCAGCACACGAAATATGTACATATGGCCGGACGATACTTGTAATACGTAAACAAATTAACTACAGATTTAAGCAAAGAAGTGCATGAGAAGAAAATAGGAACTAACTTTCATTATATCTACGCATAAACATCGAAACTATATAAAACTGAACGACAGCATACAGTTGCCATCGAAAGTTATAAAATCATAGCTTTGGAACAGCGAAAGCTGGCTAGAAGAGAGAGAAATGTTTCCAACTTAAGAGAAACATGTACTTCAACGTACTATCGCCCAAGGATGTGAAAAATATGTGTACAATCTTATAAAAAAGGCTTGAAAGAGGCAGCAAAGGGTTAAAGGATACAGTGATTTACACAATCTAATGCCTTGGCTGTCGTCCTTGCTTCGTCCGTCACTTGTCATTTTACTTCCAAGGAAGCAGAATTCCTTCGTTTCTTCTGTTTCGTACCCCCAAATTTTGATGTTACGTTTATATCTGATTTCTGTTACTCCACATCACTTTCATGTTTCTTTGGCTTACTCTCAATCCATAGTTTGTACTCACTAGACTGTTCATCCATTCGAAAATTCCTGTATATTTCATTATGGAGAATAGCGATGTCATCAGCTAATCTATTGTTGACATCCTTCCACGCTTAGTTTAACTCCTGTGTCAAATGACGTAATTCGGATGGAATGTGGATGGGCACGGGTTCAGCTCTCCTTCCAGTCATTGTAAGCTCTCCGAACCTTGGGGCCGCTACTGCTCTTTGAAGCATCTCTTCAGTCGGCGTCACAAGGCTTATTGCACCCCTCGTGTCCATCCACCCAGTAAAAATCCCTGCACTTCCTGGAACTAAATTCTGTTTCTTCACATAACCTACAAACTAACTACTCATCTGTGGAAGTCGACTTAAGTATTGTCAGTAATGCTACAATACTGTAACTTCAGGCACGTAGCGAGATGGTTCCTTTGAAAGGGCATGGCCGAATTCCTCCCACATCCCTAATCCGAGCTTGTGCGCCAACGCTAATGACCTCGTTGTCGAGGGGTCGTAAAACACTAACCTCCTCTTCCTCCTCCTGCTACAGTACCAACTACTTAGCAGCAGCTTTTGGGATAAGGGCAACTCTTAAACACTTCCGTGGTTTGTGTTCTCCAGTTATACATATCCATGTTCTTCTTGCTTCAATTTTAATCTCATCTACCCACCTACCTCTAGGTCATTTCTATCTTTCCTTGTCTACTAATATCCATCGAAGAACTTAATCTAACCCGAATTCGTTTCGCTACGAATGCCATCACAGTTACGTTCTCCGCTCCGGTACTTTCTGATATGTGGAACACGTTTCTCACAAACGCTATCAGTGAGATCTGTTGTGAGTACGCCGTGGCTGTGGTAATCTGTGGCCGAGATGAAAGTCAGGTATCGTTGGCTGGTGTGTGACCTGTCAAAAGTCTGCCTTTGAACGAGGAAGGAAATACAAGGTGCCTTGGTAGCCGCTGATATGTGTTTTTGAGATTTGGCTACGTCCGCTTGACACAGAGGGCAACCTCGACTTTATGCACCGAGAGCATCCTGTTTGTTTATCTGCCACGTCTCGGTGTCACCCATAGACGACGGGGCCCACACGGTTACTGCGCGGCAACAGGCACCGGGAACAGGCTGTCGGCCTGTCGTCACCACGATACCACGTATCGATTTCAGCGGCCAGACTGATGCTGTGGATTCACCAGCAACGGGTGCCGGCTGTTGGCTCGCCATTTTCTCTCTGCTGTGTATCTGGGGTACGGCACCCCGGGGACGTAAGCACGGTGCTCAGTTGAGAACGCTACAGTCGGTCATTCCCGTGAGCGACATCGTTTTGCTCCGTACTCTGTTGTGTTTTTTCGGGTTTTAGCTGTCTTCTGCGTCGTCTCCGCATCGTCCATTGAACTGTGTTTGGTGCTGCCGACCGCACATGAGTTAGTCTTACCAAACTGAGTATGTCTTTCGTTGGTCTCTCGGGTCAGCTATGGTGCCTGTTATGATGTATCATGTTCGTCCTCGTTCCCCCTTATTGATTAAAATTAGTATTAAGTATGGGTTGTCGTGTTCGAGGGCAAATCGATTAAGTCTTCCCACTCCCAGTGTTTGACCTTTCTTGGTTCGTGCCGGCCTCGTCTGCCGATAGCTCCGCCGCATGGCGCTGACGTCAGTTGTTACAGATGGCACTTGTGCTTCACACGTCCGCGGCATTACAGCAATGAAGAGTGATTCATTTTACATGTCTCACTTTGACACTTTGAAAACTCTGAGGTGGTGGTGTTGTGAATTCGACAAAGGCCTTGAAATCTTGCGTGATCGACGGGGGGGGGGGGGGGGGGGGGGAGGGGGGGGGGGAGAGGGGGCTAGGCTACGTTCTTCGCTGACTGACGACAATATTTCCTGCGTGGATTTCATGCCAGAAGGTGCACCGATCTCTGCCGACAGTTCGACAGTTATTGTTCCACATTGTCACGTTTGAGAGCTGACATCAGACGAGGACGCCGAGGGATTCTCGACGTGGACAACGTGATTCTACTCCACGACAAACAAAGAGAGACCACACGTGGCAATCAGAACCGCAGGAAAGCTCAGAGTGTTTCATTGGGAGATTCTGAATTAACGATGAAGCAACGACTGCAGCCTGATGGTGCTTCCATAGTTAGCCGGACGAATTCTACCTCAGGGGCATCTCAAGGCTAGTGCTGCGATGAGACAAATGTGTGAAACGGTGTGGAGATTATGTGGAAAAGTAGTGTAAGGTACGTGAAATAGGATTTATGCTTGGCATTACCTGTGTTTATCTTCCTTTGGCTAGTAAAAAATAGGGGCAAACACTTCATGATTTTCCCTCGTATTCAAGTGTTTCAGTACTTCAAAAAAGGAAAAAAAAAACTATCATGTTTCACTAAAGCGAAAAGGTTTCCGTGTGTGCCAAGCTAATTGGTCTGCATGCCAAACATGTTCTTCTGGAGTGTTTTCTGTAAATATGTAAGATTAGCACAGCAAATATGCAAGCATTTCGATATGTCTCAAATGAACTGACGTACACACCACGTATGTTCTTTGTTAAAGTTTAGCGTAATTATGTAATTGCTCGTTATGCAGAAACGTCATTTTTTCTTCCTTTTTTAATCATCAGGAGGAGATTAAGGCCATTCTCGTTCACAAGATGATTCCTGTTGATGTAACAATTTTTAATTGAAATGTTCTCATAATTTTGAAACAGTAGCTGTAATAGATACATAATTTTTATCGCTGAATGACGAGGTGCAATTTTGAGGTATTCCAGATGTTTAATCCACTGCATTACCTTATACACAGTCTATCTGTGACACTGCGTAATGCTTCTGCGTTCATTTGAAGGTGAGCTGTTAGAATTTAGTCTAATCGGGCACACTGCCTGACAATGTGTGTTGTTTGCTTTCATGACCGGTAATAGACACGAGATCAAGTCAGCAGTTAATTGTGTATGTCCTCCACTTGACATATATATGGAATGAGAGAGGTAGGTTTAAAACAATCGGAGTGATGCTTTGGAAAAGGGAAAGAATCCTGGACTAATATTAAATTCTGTAAAATATTTGTGAGTGAGTTGTGCTATCTGGAGAGTTAACCAAATTTGTGGTATAATGTGCTCGAACTGTTTTCCTCAGATGTGCCACAGCACAGACGTACTGTGTCTCGTAATGAATATATGCAGCACTGTTATACCGCGAACACAACACCCTGTTAATAATTTCACTTTAGAGAACTTTACTGAAATATTTGTGTTAATGTGTAGTTTTGATATTGACCGTTAGTATTTTTATCGCCTTTCCTGTATTACTGCGCTTCAATAATGTGTCGGTCTGAGTTTATTTGTAATTTTAATATTGGATAATGTACATGAGGATTTACCGTTTTGGTATCAGTTATAAGATTAAAGATTTGTTTTACAGCCAAATGTAATAAATATATTTCGAGATCTAACGGTTGTCATCAACCAGTGTGAGTTCGCTCAGCCAGTGATGTGTAAAGTTCAGTTTTGGTTTCTACTAATAAATGATGAAATTAAATTTGTCCACTGAAACACTCCTCCACTCCCAGGATTTCTGCCGTTACACTTTCTCTCTTGTATTTGTTCTATTTCCTTTCTCTCTTAGCAGTTTCCAAAAGATCTCCAGTGCTCAATGGACAACCCTCAGTTTGAATTGTTTCTAGTTCCCAGTCGGCGTTTCACAGGGAAAGTCGAAACTAGTAACTCACACTTATTGCAAAACTTTCATTTACAGACGCATCAGAAATAAGGTCTTCAAAAGTATTATCAGTTTGGCAAAAATTCTTAGTATTAAATATTACAGGATTAAAACACGTCCTTAAAACTCACATTTATCATTGTCCGTGACTCACTTTTCATTTCCGAGAATCGGTAACTTCAGTGGTGAGGGGAACAGCATGATTTCCGCTTATGGCTACTATGTTTATGTGAAAGTGACTGCGTTCTGCTTCTTTGCGCAAGCGTAGCAGCGCGACACCGTCATCGACAAAACGCAAATTTTAAATCTCAGTTGGTTGCTTTTCCTTGGTAGACTGTCTGCTTATTGGTCCTCTTTCAAAGAGACAGGCAGACTGTCAATAGCTTGTCGTTGACAGCTTGATAGCTTGACGTTTTCTGACGATGGATGAACGCCAACGAGCAGATTTCCAGAAAGCTTCTGACACACTGCGGACTGCTAACGAAGGTCCGCGTATACCGAATAGGTTCTGAGATATGAGAGTCGGTCGATAATTTTTTTAGGTAATAGAACCCAGTAAGTTCATCTCGCCGGCGAATGTTTATCAGCGAGAATGAGGCCATCTGGATTGTCCCGGCTACATATAATAGGATTGCTCTTCTTCCGACATACATAAACGATCTGAAGGGCAGGATGAGCGGCAATTTGCTGATTTTTGCTGATGACTCTGTGGTGTATGGAAAAGAGTGGTGGTTAATCAGTGAGGGAGGATAGAAGATAACTTTACAGAATCTCTATTTTGTGAGATGAATGACAGCTTGCTCTAAATGTGGGAAAATGAAAATGAAGGTACTCACCTTCAGACCCTACAGTGTTCGATTGCTGTGTTAGTGGTGTGAGGTTTAATAGTCACATCGATTGAATATCAAGCCGTAACACTGCAAAGGTACATGGAACTACCACGTAAATTCGGTGGTAGGAACGCCAAATGGTCAACCTTGGGACATTGGAAAATTCTAGGGAACCACAGTTCATCTATAAAGGCGTACGCGTACAGACCACTTGTGCGACCCATTCTTGAGGACTGCTTGAGTATTACGAATCCCAACCTCGTCGGATTTAGCGAAAACATAGAAGCACTTGAGAGGTATCCTACTAGATTTGTTACCGGTAGGTTCGATCAAGGCGCGAGTATTACGAAAACGCTCGGTGAGCTCAACACACCACTGAAAAAGTTTAGAAAACCGGCATCTGAGACAGACTTCAACGTGATTCTATTGCCACCAACGTACACCTTATTTAAGGCCCATAAAGACAAGAGCCGTCAGGTCTTGTGCGGAGTGATATACACTCCTGGAAATGGAAAGAAGAACACATTGACACCGGTGTGTCAGACCCACCATATTTGCTCCGGACACTGCGAGAGGGCTGTACAAGCAATGATCACACGCACGGCACAGCGGACACACCAGGAACCGCGGTGTTGGCCGTCGAATGGCGCTAGCTGCGCAGCATTTGTGCACCGCCGCCGTCAGTGTCAGCCAGTTTGCCGTGGCATACGGAGCTCCATCGCAGTCTTTAACACTGGTAGCATGCCGCGACAGCGTGGACGTGAACCGTATGTGCAGTTGACGGACTTTGAGCGAGGGCGTATAGTGCTCATGCGGGAGGCCGGGTGGACGTACCGCCGAATTGCTCTACACGTGGGGCGTGAGGTCTCCACAGTACATCGATGTTGTCGCCAGTGGTCGGCGGAAGGTGCACGTGCCCGTCGACCTGGGACCGGACCGCAGCGACGCACGGATGCACGCCAAGACCGTAGGATCCTACGCAGTGCCGTAGGGGACCGCACCGCCACTTCCCAGCAAATTAGGGACACTGTTGCTCCTGGGGTATCGGCGAGGACCATTCGCAACCGTCTCCATGAAGCTGGGCTACGGTCCCGCACACCGTTAGGCCGTCTTCCGCTCACGCCCCAACATCGTGCAGCCCGCCTCCAGTGGTGTCGCGACAGGCGTGAATGGAGGGACGAATGGAGACGTGTCGTCTTCAGCGATGAGAGTCGCTTCTGCCTTGGTGCCAATGATGGTCGTATGCGTGTTTGGCGCCGTGCAGGTGAGCGCCACAATCAGGACTGCATACGACCGAGGCACACAGGGCCAACACCCGGCATCATGGTGTGGGGAGCGATCTCCTACACTGGCCGTACACCACTGGTGATCGTCGAGGGGACACTGAATAGTGCACGGTACATCCAAACCGTCATCGAACCCATCGTTCTACCATTCCTAGACCGGCAAGGGAACTTGCTGTTCCAACAGGACAATGCACGTCCGCATGTATCCCGTGCCACCCAACGTGCTCTAGAAGGAGTAAGTCAACTACCCTGGCCAGCAAGATCTCCGGATCTGTCCCCCATTGAGCATGTTTGGGACTGGATGAAGCGTCGTCTCACGCGGTCTGCACGTCCAGCACGAACGCTGGTCCAACTGAGGCGCCAGGTGGAAATGGCATGGCAAGCCGTTCCACAGGACTACATCCAGCATCTCTACGATCGTCTCCATGGGAGAATAGCAGCCTGCATTGCTGCGAAAGGTGGATATACACTGTACTAGTGCCGACATTGTGCATGCTCTGTTGCCTGTGTCTATGTGCCTGTGGTTCTGTCAGTGTGATCATGTGATGTATCTGACCCCAGGAATGTGTCAATAAAGTTTCCCCTTCCTGGGACAATGAATTCACGGTGTTCTTATTTCAATTTCCAGGAGTGTAGATAGCCGCAACTGTGAGTGGAACAGGAAAGCGACGGCTAGCAGTGGTGTCCTGCGTCATCCACCGTATGGTTGCTAGGCGAGTATGTGTGTAGTTGTGGATGTAGGCAGTGGGATCGTCACAGTAAAAGCAATGGCCCACTTGCACATGGGTGAAAAAGGAATTCGCACAGTGTTTCGTAGAAAAACTTGAACCCGCCTGCGTGAGCTACGGGAACCCCGCTTTTACCGATCGTTAGACTATTATCTTTCACACCCCATGTTCTGAAACTGTTGGTATCAGCACGAGGTGACCATGCAGAAGGATGACAAGGTTCGGGATTTTCAGAGAATATATCAGCAGTCTACTGGCGAGGCACGTCACGCATTTGTACTTTTTTATCTGCACTTTATTTGAATACAAACTGTTATTCTAATTCGTAGAATGCAGAGTGATTTAAGTTAGTTCAAACCTATATTTCTTTTTATCTTAGTACGTGTCTTAAGATTATTAGGTTTTAGATCGCTAGGTTTGTCAATGGCAAGATTTATTCATGCTGTAATTTGACACAGTTGTTGTTTGAGTATACTTTCAAGGTGTTATGTACTCGTATTTTTGTGATATATAAGTAATATTGGCAGGTTTCGGCCGCCAAAAGCCTCCAAAGATTTTTAATGGCCGAGATCATATACATCTCCTAGCATCGAGACTGTAATACATAACCAATTATGTTACTTATAGGTGTTATACTACGATGTCTCTTAATTTTCGAGATTGACTTTTTCTTTGCACTACAACGCTCCCACTAGTTTTGTCCATTGCTTAAAAGTTAGTTCTCTATAATTTGGGCTCAATAAAAGAATGGTGGAAAAGGTATCCTCAGCTCCTTTGTCTGGAAAAACTAAACGAAAAGTCGTTTTTATTTTATTTTCTAAAGACGTCGTAAGTAGCTGCTTCATTCAACTTCGTTACCAGTTTTCCTGCGTTTATTTTCATAATACAAGCTGTAAAGCTAGTATGTACCGCGTTTGTGAGTGTTATATTATGGTAAATAACGTTTCCTTTTGTCGGTTACCATTCTTTGTTAAAGTCTCTTTTTACTGTCTGGAACCATATAGTTTAAGTTAGATACAAACTAAAGTCGGTTTGTGGTTGATTGTGACTGTTTCTCTTATTATGGTTTCCCATTATCCTGTGCCGTGACCAGTACGGCACAGCCATTACGCTTCGAGAACACGTGAGGTTCTAACGCTACCTGGGCCGTTATGTGTGACTCGGCGAAACTAGAGTCACATGTCGATGTTGGACCACTACACATTGATGCGACTATCCGTGAAGACGTGCTATTTGCGTCTTGTCGTTACATCACACGTGCTGGCTTGTTGTGGGTCAAATTTTACACGTGTTACCTTTAATCATTGACAGCGATGATTGTTAGTTTCTCTCTACTAGGACTAGTCACAAGTGGAGTCTTTGAACTCATTACGGTGGCATTTAGAAATGTGAGGTCAAAGTCTGGACTATTGGTTGTACTGCTCTGAAATGAGCTGTTTCTTTGCCGTATTTTTTATCGTATTTTATTCCATGGTCTGGTATTTCTGTGATGTAATACGTAGCTAGCAGGCAGATTGTTATCTATTTAGTTTTACTAAAATTAAAAGCAATCGTTTGTCCTTAACTTATTGAGACAGATTGGCTACAATTAATTCTGACATTACAAGAAGCAGATCCATTCTCTTAAAGTGAAATCAGCTAATTATACAACAGTTTCTCATAATCTCTGTACTTTTAACGGTGTTTACCATGGTTAAAGACGGATAATTTACTTGTAATTAAAATAATCAACAAACACACGCAGATCTCACTCCGCCTCTCTCTCAGCCGTCACGCTCCACAATGTATTTTCTATCAGCACAATCTTGATGCACCTCTCTCAGGCGGGTCATTTAAAACTTACAGTGTAATAACTAATTATAGATAGTTGATAAATCCTCGTTTCCAGGCCAACGTGTAGCATCTGCTTTAAGGAAATAGTAACTAATCTTACTTACGTACTTTACACGGTCAGGCCCAGAAAATAGGGCGAGATCAAACTTCAGGATACTCATATGTTTGTTTCTTCTATTTGTTTCCATTTCTCCCAAATTCCCAATTCTAATAATTTTTTTTCGTACTCCATAGGTGTATACCGAGGTCTTTCCACTGTCTGCTGCCTGACAGGATCCAGTCCATTGCACTGCTAGACCATATCACGTCTTCCATTCTCACTACATGTCCAGACGACTTGTCTTCTGCTTTTCATCATTCCAGTGATGACTGACTCATGCTATAGCCCTTCGAGTTCTGTATATAGCGCCTCGTCCATCCTCCAGCTGTTGGATCACAGACTGGTGTACATTTTCCTGGCGACCTTTCTCTCAAACATAAGCTGTGGGCTAACGTCTTGTATTCGAATGCTCCAGGTTTGACAACTATTTAGTACCATTGTCATTACTAGTGATTAAAGAGTGTTATTTTCAGTTGTTTCTAGATTTTAAAATAGTATTTAGAAAGTGGTAGCATCTGTTTCCCACCTGCAATATAGCTTTAATCTCTGCTTCAGGTGATGGTACTTTAGCAAAAAATTATCCAAAACATTTGAATCTCTTACATACTAAAACCTCATACAGCTTAGTTACATCTTGGGAGTATGGATCTTTCATCTTATGGTCATGTAGGCCGCTATTACACACAACCATATAAAAAAAATATTATTTCTTCAGAAAGAAAGAGGTATATTCTATAATTTCGAATCTACTGAATTTTTTGATTCCTAATTAAATCGTTTTAATATTGATTTGATAGTTTTGCCTCAAGATTAAATGCATAGGTCATTTTCATTTTTAATTCTAAAGACTAGGGCTACCTCAGCTCACTCCAGTGTTCTTTTCGCAACTGTAGATTGATTTCATGCATGACACTCGCTCACCTTTGAACCGTTGATAGATTCGAAACTGTGTATCTTGTTAAATAGTAATGATACTCAATGTATTAGCTTGCGCTTTATCCTAAAGTGTGTTTTGTGCCACTTGCGAACCTCCAACGATCTTCCGTAATATAATTACATGCTTTGTTGGCACAAAGCTTATACATTTTGATACATGGTTCCTCAGTAGCTAGGACGGGATTCATGCCTTTTCCTAATAAATAATCACTTCTGTGACGGGTAGCTCGATACTTTGACACACAGTTATTTTAAACTTTCTCAAAAAGTAGAAGAAATCGATTAGATTTGTCTGACAAACGGTACCTCCCTTTCATATGTATCATGCGTATAAGAGCCGAGCGGATATATTGTATCTACATCTACATCTATACTCTACAAACCATCGTGAGGTGCACGTTCCATTCACCTATGGACCGTTAGAAGAATGATTGTTTGAATGCCTCTGTGCGTGCATTTATTATTGTAAATTTATCCTCACGATCCCAGTGTGAATGATACGTAGGGGGTTGTAGTATATCCCTAGAGTAATCATTTAGAACCGGCTCTGGAAAGTTTTTAATCCACTATCTCGGGGTGGTTTACGTCTGTCTTTAAGAGTCTGCCATTTCAGTTCCTTCAGTACCTCTGTGACACTCTCCAACGCATTAAACAAACCTATAACCATTCGTGTTGCCCTTCTCTGTATACGTTCCGTATCTCCTGTTTGTCCAAACTGGTACGGATCCCACACACTTGAGCAATAAAAAAATGGTTCAAATGGCTCTGAGCACTATGGGACTTGACTTCTGAGGTCATCAGTCCCCTAGAACTTAGAACTACTTAAACCTAACTAACCTAAGGACATCACACACACCCATGCCCGAGGCAGGATTCGAACCTGCAACCGTAGCGGTCGCGCAATTCCAGACTGAAGCGCCTAGAACCGCTCTGCCACTACGGCCGGAACTTGAGCAATATTCTAGGATGGGTTGCACGAGTGATTTGTAAGCAATCTGTTCTATAGACTGATTGCACTTCCCCAGTATTCTACCAATAAACCGATGTCTGCCACCTGCTTTACCCACGACTGATCCTATGTGATCATTGCATTTCATATCCGTCCAGAGTGTTACATTTAGGTGTTAGTATGAGTTAACCGACTCCAACGGTGACTCATTGATATTGTAGTCATAGGACACTGTGTTTTTTCGTTATGTGAAGTTCAAAATTTTACATTTCTGAACATTTAGTTCAAGTTGCCAACCTCTGCAATCTTATCAAGTTCTGACTGAATATTTGTGCAGCATCTCTCACATACTATTTTATTATAGATAATTGCATCATCCGCAAAGAGCCTGATTTTACTATTAATATTATCTCCCAGGTCATTAATACAGAGCATGAACAGCAAAGATCCCAACACACTTCCGTGGGATACACCCGAAGTAACTTCTAGATATGAAGATAACTCCCCATCCAAGGTAACATGCTGCGTTCACTCTACCGGAGGACTCTCAAACTAACAGAAGATGACAAAATTGTTCTTCCTACGACTGCTACCATCTTTCGGAACAAGAAAGGATGACGATGTGCAGATTAAATCGTAGAAACGGATGTTTCGGCCCGGTCGCTTACAAGGGAACCTCCCCATCGCACCCCCCTCAGATTTAGTTATAAGTTGGCACAGTGGATAGGCCTTGAAAAACTGAACACAGATCAATCGAGAAAACAGGAAGAAGTTGTGTGGAACTCTGAAAAATTAAGCAAAATATACAAACTGAGTGATTCATGCGAATGATAGGGAACATCATCTGGGATTGACTCTACTGCGGAGCGCCGTGGTCCCGTGGTTAGCGTGAGCAGCTGCGGAGCGAGAGGTCCTTGGTTCAAATCTTCCTTCGAGCGAAGATTTTAGTTTTTTATTTTCAGACATTTATCAAAGTTCAGGCACTCACACATAATCAACTTCGCTCTCCAAAATTCCAGGACATGTTCAGATTTGCTTGGACATATGCAGGATTTGACGGTCTACACACGGAAAAATTTGAAAACGTTAAAAACATATGTTTTAACAGAGCACAAGGAAAAGTGAGCGACTGTGAAACTGTTGGATTCATTTATTGCAGTTTATGTGACAAACTCTTATGTTTTCATCACTTTTTTGGGAGTAATTATCACATCCACAAGAAAACCTAAATCGGGCAACGTAGAAGAATGTTTTTACCCATTCGCCAAGTGTACAAGTTATGTGGGTCGACAACATATTTCTGTCATGTGACGCACATGCCGTCACCAGTGTCGTATAGAATATATCAGACGTGTTTTCCTGTGGAGGAATCGGTTGACCTATGACCTTGCGATCAAATGTTTCCGGTTCTCATTGAAGAGTCACGTCCTTTCGTCTACTTATCGCACGGTTTTGCGGTGCGGTCGAAAAACACAGACACTAAACTTATTACAGTGAACAGAGACGTCAATGAACGAATGGACAGATCATAACTTTGCGAAAATGAAGAAAAATTTTTCGCTCGAGGGAGACTTGAACCAAAGACCCCTCATTCCGCTGTTGCTCACGCTAACCACGGGACCACGGCGCTCCTGCAATCAGATTATGCTTGATGTTGGCTATCTTCGCATGGACTACTCAGTTTGTATACTTTGCTTATTTTTTCATAGTTCCACACAACTTCTTCCTGTTTTCTCGATTGATCTGTGCTCAGGTTTTCAAGGCCTATCCACTGTGCCAACTGATAACGAAATCTGAGGGGGGTGCGATGGGGAGGTTCCCTTGTTAGAACTGCCTGAAGGTCAGTGACCACCTACATTCCGCGACCGCGTTCAGTTAAGGGAAATGAAGTAAACAACCCTATCACGTAGAAGTAATATACAGCTAAGTGCTTTGTCTGGATCTTCCAATTGGAGGTCGAGAGGAACACTCTCTCCTCCATCCACTGAGCCCAAATATCATATAGATCATTTTTGTATGTAATGGGAACAAGTACCCTTGTACAGGCACTTTGTTGTTTTACCTATCGAAACACGTAAGCATAACTCTTCTCGTCGGAGATGAAGAAGCTTGCACAGGACCGACTAGCTTGGAGAGTTGCATCAAACCACTCTTCGTACTGAAAGCTAAAACAACAACGTTATTGGCAACATGTATCACTGACCAGTTTCGTGCGTTACTAGAAGGCAAAAGTGATCTACGTAGAGCGGGAGCCAGTCACTGGGCAAGTTTTCCTTTTTCCGATAACTCAGCAGCCTCTTTGGCCTGTTCTCAACTGACGAATGGTCGGGACGTCGGCTCTAGGCTTCCACGCTGCCGGAGGATCTCAACTTTCAGAGAGAGTTTCGAGAAGAGAGGATAACATATTGAGTGAATATAAGAGAAACATTATTCGTTTATTTTTCTGGGGACGGCGCCTCGAATGACAAACTGCCGGCGGCCGCTCGAAGCGTCGCCAAAGTGGACCGTATACGTGATATACGAGCCGGCGGCGCGCGCCGCGTTTAAACTTGTCACGGCTGATGTATGTATCCCCCCGCGATCCGCCCGCGGGCCCATCGCAGCCCGAGTGGGCGACCGGGCTGCTCTCCTTTCGGCAGCCACTGAAAGCCAAGTTCCTGCCTGAGCCGATCGAAATAAACTTCGCCGCAAGTAACCGGGGTGAAAGGTCACACTTTCCATAGAAATAGCATAAAATAATTCAAAAATACGCTTATTGCGTACTAAGAATACACAGGGTGTCACAGGTGTAAATGCAGATATTTTGATTAGTGGCTGAGGGCAAATTGCCGAACAAGATTACGTCAGTATTTACCCCACTTGCGAATTAATAATTATATTTGTTAGGAGGAGTTCATTTTTATGTTTTTTATGTTGGTGAGTACCTCCAAGTAAGGTGGCAATAGCAAGCCATTAATGGTTATTTTTCCAGGGGAAGCAGGTCAGTTGTTGCAGTATGGACGCATGAACGCAAAACCAAAGTCTATATTGTCAAACATAGTACACTTACGAGGAAAAGACGTCAAATGCCATAACGCGAATTCCCAGAATGTTCCCTCGGTGGAAGAGAAGCCACAGCAAGCGAACACGTGTTTCGGCTTGTTCGCAAATGCCAGCCGATGTGGTCGAGCGGTTCTAGGCGCTTCAGTCCGGAAACACGCGTCTGCTACGGTCGCAGGTTCGAATCCTGCCTCGGGCATGGATGTGTGTGATCTCCTTAAGTTAGTTAGGTTTAAGTAGTTCTAAGTCTAGGGGACTGATGACCTCAGATGTTAAGTCCCATAGTGCTTAGAGCCATTTGAACCATTTTTTTGTGCGCAAATACTTGACCGTTTCTGAGAAAGAAACTGTCAAAGTTTTCGACGAAATTTAGATACCTTTTAGCGCGCGATATTCCATCCTTAGTGATGGTATAGTGGGAAGCGTCGCTGTCTCTACATCTGCATCCCGTGTTCGAAACTCTAATATTGTTTTAATTTATTTTATTTTATTTCTTTCATTTATCTACCTATATCCGTAGAAGGTTACTACACGAATGTTTTACATAAAATTAATGAATACAAGGGTTAATATTAATTGTGAAATTTCAGCTGGGATTCACAATAAGTGTCATGCAATTATTATACAATATGGTGTGTATATTTTTTCAGGTGTTACAATCTATTTAAAACCTCATATCCTTATATTTTATTCTGACAAGAATTTTTAATTCTCAAATTTTATTCTTATGTATATTCTTTAAGAAATCTGGTGTATTTTCTTAGATGATACTGATCGTAGAAACAGTCGAAATAGGGAAAACACTGCGCGAAGGCAGCTTTGCCACAATGACATTTATTCCTGCCAATCTCACTAGGAAAAGAAACATCTTTAACATCGTTGAAGATTTCACACCTTGACAATAATTTCACTGGAAACCACGCATACCGGTTAGTTCTCCAAAAACTGGCGCATGCACCTGACTGCGTGTCAAAATACAGGACAGAGATTTCACTGAAAACAATTTTAAATAATTCTTCCATTCCTCTAATGTTTCTCTTTTATTTTTCCAATTGATTGACGAGACATACAGTTAGTTGTTGAATAAGGACATCATTATTTCAATATACAGGGTGTTTCGAAAAGAACATACGTATTTCGAATGCTTATATTCATTAAAAATATTTCAAATCGCTCTGAGCACTACGGGACTTAACATCTGAGGTCATCAGTACCCTAGACGTAGAGCTACTTAAACCTAACTCACCTAACGACATCACACACATCCATGCCCGAGGCAGTATTCGCACCTGCGACTGCAGCAGCAGCGCGGTTCCGGACTGAAGCGCCTAGAACCCCTTGGCCACAGCGTCCGGCCCATATATTTATTAAACTTTAACACATACGAATATCAAACTTTACACACATATTTACGAACCTGTGAAGTTGAGATTACAGATTTTCAATATGTCCTCCATCAGCGACACGAACAATATCACACCGATACTCCAATTCGTCCCATATTAGGGTAAAGAGTCCTTTGTCATTGATGTCATGGCCGTACGAATCCGATTCTTAACTCTTCTACGTTCTGTGGATGTGGTGGTACATGAACGTTGTCTTTAACGAAACCCCACAGGAAGAAGTCAGAGGGTGTCAAATCCGATGACTATGGAGCCCAGCTGAGACATGCAAAGTGGACTGCTCCTTGATTACCAATCCACCCGTTCGGTAGAGTTTTATTCAGATATTTACGCACTTGGCGACTACAATGAGGGGTGCCCCGTCTTGTTGAAAAGTGAAGTTGCCTTCGAGCAGCCTCCGAAACAACCGGTTTTGTAACATAGCGAGTTACCGCTGACCATTAACCGTGTTTCCATCAAAGAAGAATGGGCCGTAAACAGATGATCGGGATATCGCACAAAACACATTGACTTTGGCCGAATCTCGTACATGTTCAATGGCTGCATGTCGGTTTTGTAGGCCCAAAATTCGAACATTGTGTTTGTTTACCTGACCATTAATACGGAAAGTCGCTTCATCACTGAACACGATGCGTTGTGCGAAAGTGTTATCATTGTCAATAGCATCAAGAACTTCGTTACAAAATTCCACACGTTCTCGTTTGTCATGAGGACGCAGAGCTTGTAACTGCAGTAACTGGCACGGCTTCATAACCAACCGACGTCTCAAAACACGACAAGTTATTGTTGTAGGCAGTTGTAACTCCCGTCTGGCACGACGAGATGATTTTGAAGGACTACGTTGGAAAGCAGTTTGAATTCGTGAAACATTTTCTTCAGGAACACGAGGGCGGCCAAGACTCTTCCCTTTACATACACATCCTGTATCTAGAAACTGTCGATACTATACGCGAATGTTCCACCCATTCGGATGATTACCTTGTAATGGTATTTGAATTACGCAACCATTACGGCACCTCACCTGAACCCCTCGGTACCAGTAATATTCTACTGTATTTCTGTTAACTACTTAACATATTTCTAAGACAACATTCTGATTTGATTTCATTTGTGATACATCGATATGTTTATATTGCAATGATATTATTTTTATGTGTATTCTTTCTTTTGTCACTATGATCTTTGACGTACTTGAAACTCCGATTTTTGGGCGCGTAAGCGATAGTTAGTTTGTTGTTAACTTGTTAGAGAGTCGGACCTTTGAAATGGGAAGTCTTGGACGTCATGTTGGAAAGACGCGTATTGTAATCCGCTTATAAAATGTGAACTTTAACAATGACTGTGAGGAAGATGTTTTCAAGTATGTTTTGTATTGCGAAGTGATGTTCTGTGTGTCACCTGATATTGCAATAAAACCAATTAAAAGGAACTGTAACTTAAATTCGGAGTGCTGATTATTTTTTTACATCACCATTGTCCAGCAAAAGGTTTAATCTCCAAGAATGGTTTGAGAAGCGCACCTACAAAACTTTTGAATATAGCAGAATAAAACCTAGGCCTCTTTGCATCCGAGCTTGGAATCATAACCACCTAGATTTTCAACGATTGAGCCATGATTTTACGACGAGACCAGTGTGGGAAAGACAAAAAGATGAGCGCCTAGTTTTTTTATTATTACATGAAATGACATTATTAACTATGCTCTAATAGCACCTGCCACATAATAACTTAGTTGTTGTCCGAAAATGCAGTATTTCGCAGCTTGAGCATAACCACAATCGTTATTAAATTCTGACCTTTGTTGTGGTAGGGTTGTTAGAACCTCAACCTGAAACGTCTTCGCACTGTAATCACGGACTTGCATTACGCTTACTCGAGAACAAAAATGATTTCTGCTGCGGAGTAGCCTTATTAAACATATGACGGTTACCAAGCAAAACAGAAGACAACTGACATTTAGCGGCTATTAATATAAACTAGACTATACATTAGTTTCTCCAATAGCCGAGCCGAAGTGCAGCGATCGACAGATTGTCCAAAATAATACTTCGTAGTACGTATATTATTTTTGAAAGTTGATAACATTCATGTAATAATCTTCAATGGACATGGGTATATAAATGAGGAACAAAAATTTAAAAAAAAAATCGGGATTCGAACATGGGGAACAGAAGTACAGAACGAGGTGGTGCAGCAGTTAGCTCACTCGATTCGCATTCTGGAGGATGACGGTTCAAACCAGGGTCCGGCCATCCAGATTTAGGTTTCCCGTGATTTCCCTAAATCGCTCCAGGAAAATGGCAGGATGGCTCGTTTGAATGGGTACGCCCAATTTCGTCCCCCGTCCTTGACACAATCCGAGCTCGTGTTCTGTCTCTAATGACCTAGATACCGATGGGACGTATAAGCCAATTTTCCTACTTTTTTCTTTCCATTTGGGAGCAAAAGTATGAATTTACGACGCTAGACACTGTGCCGCCGCTTGCTTTGGACTGTTTGTTAGCTGAATGGCGGATAAGGTACATGGAAAACTTTGACCGTTGGATTCACGGAAACGGTCTAATGTCTGCAGAGAAGCCGAGACATGTGTTCGCTTATTTTGGCCCGTCTTCCAATGAGCAAAGCTGCTGGGGAATCCGGTTGAACCATTGCGTGATCGATAGGTCTCTAGTGGAACATCTTTCCCTTACAGTGGTTCACGCGGAGATCGGAGGCAGCAGGGCAGTGACAGTGAGACTGGGAAGGCGGAACAGTTCGCTCGGGGCTAGACGACCCAGCTGGAAGCTTACGGCGAGGCGAGTAGTGTGCCCGCATTTGATGGCTGGTACAAGTTCGGTAGTTAACAGTCATCGACTCTAACCGTAGCAGTGATACTAGATAAACTCAGGCGGGTTCCTGGATTTCGAAGCATTATTTCCTTCGTTGCGGCCGTCTGTAAACTCTTCGACGTGTGAGGTGTAGCCGTGGGAAGGCGCGTGTTGTGTGCTTCAGTCGCCGACCGAACCCGTAGGCGGGCGACGGACAACCACTGTGTTGAAGTTATCTGTCGGCCCCACGCTGCCCTTCCTCGATCGTTGTACGGATATGTCTGGTGAGCTTCCGATTTGGTTTATCGTATGCGAGTGAGCAGATTCCAATTCCCGCCTCAGTTCACTTGGTACACAAGCCTAAATTATTAATTATTTTAAATTAGGACTTTACCTAGAGCTTCACCCGCATACAGATACGCTGACAAAATTACAGGCTAGCTGCAAGTACCAATTCTCACGATCTGGCGGACGATTTGAACAACACGAATCAGACAAATTGCGTTTCATACTTTTAAAATATTGCTTGGCAATTAATACAGGAAAGAAATGCCAGCAGGTCGTGTTTGAACACCTTTACATGTTACACGTTCTCATCTCCACCCTACCCCAAGGAGTAGTAGAGTTCTCTTAGACAGACAGTATTTCTATGCAAATAATGAATCACGTACAAAACAAATTTTGTTGAAACTGGTCCAGACGTTCTTGAGTAATGCGTTTATGTCACCTCTTTTCATATCGATCTTCGGCCATAACTGTAATTTCTCCAATAATACCCACACCAAGTGGGTGACTGTAGGAGGATACAAGATGACTTGGAGAGGATTTGTGACTGGTTTAAAGAATGGAAGTTAACTCTAAATATAGATAAATGTAAATTAATGCAGATGAATAGGAAAAAGAATCCCGTAATGTTTGAATACTCCATTAGTAGTGTAGCGCTTGACACAGTCACCTCGGTTAAACATTTGGGCGTAACACTGCAGAACGATATGAAGTGGGACAAGCATGTAACGGCAGTCGTGGGGAAGGTGGATAGTCGTCTTCGGTTCATTGGTAGAATTTTGGGAAAATGTGGTTCATCTGTAAAGGACACCGCTTATAAAACACTAATACGATCTATTCTTTAGAACTGCTCGAGCGTTTGGTATGCGTATCAGGTCGGATTGAGGGAGGACATAGAAGCAATTCAGCGGCGGGCTGCTAGATTTGTTACTGGTAGGTTTGATCATCACGCGAGTGTTATGGAAATGCTTCAGGGGCTCGGGTGGGAGTCTCTAGAGGAAAGGAGGCGTTCTTTTCGTGAATCGCTACTGAGGAAATTTAGAGAACCAGCATTTGAGGCTGACTGCAGTACAATTTTACTGCCGCCAACTTACATTTCGCGGAAGGACCACAAAGACAAGACAAGAGAGATTAGGGCTCGTACAGAGGCATATAGGTAGTCATTTTTCCCTCGTTCTGTTTGGGAATGGAACAGGGGAAATGATGCTAGTTGTGGTACGAGGTACCCGCCACCACGCACCGTATGGTGGAATTACGGAGTATGTATGCAGATGTAGATGTAGAAGTTTGGCAGAATTTGCAGCAATCCTTACATACAGATGCTGATGTGGCACTGTCTTTGAAACCTCCACCCTGGAAGCTCGCAATCATAGCGCCCAAGTTTATTGGGGCTGTGAGCAATGAGCCTAACAATCCCGAAAACTACGTATTTCGTTCTAATATCGGTATTCGTCGAATATTTTTAAATGTCACGTCTTCTCACCTCCAGACCCACCTTTAGGGGCGGCAAATGCATATTATCCTCTCAGCAGTTTTACGAAAATGATGACTAAAATAATGAATTACGTATTTACAAAATTTCTACATCTACATTTATACTCCGCAAGCCACCCAACGGTGTGTGGCGGAGGGCACTTTACGTGCCACTGTCATTACCTCCCTTTCCTGTTCCAGTCGCGTATGGTTCGCGGGAAGAACGACTGTCTAAAAGCCTCCGTGCGCGCTCTTATCTCTCTAATTTTACATTCGTGATCTCCTCGGGAGGTATAAGTAGGGGGAAGCAATATATTTGATTCCTCATCCAGGAACGCACCCTCTCGAAACCTGGCGAGCAATCTACACCGCGATGCAGAGCGCCTCTCTTGCAGAGTCTGCCACTTGAGTTTATGAAACATCTCCGTAACGCTATCACGATTACCAAATAACCCTGTGACGAAACGCGCAACTCTTCTTTAGATCTTCTCTATCTCCTCCGTCAAACCGATCTGGTACGGATCCCACACTGATGAGCAATACTCAAGTATAGGTCGAACGAGTGTTTTGTAAGCCACCTCCTTTGATGATGGACTACATCATGCTGCTGTGTTACCGCCTTTTCACTCCTATCTCCGTTATAGGAGGTGCATTATTGGTTTGTTGGTTGTTGGATTTTAAGGGTCACAGGTGCAAGACCATCAGTCGCCTCATCCTTTATGCATCGAATCAGGAACAGCGCTCGGAGGATACAAAAGGCAAATCCTGGGAAGCGCAAATGAAAGCAAGATACAATAAGACAGTGAAAAAAGCAGGAACAATTAGGAGGCGAGTAATAAGAGGGAATTGGACGGGCGAACCGCTCTATTCACAATGCAGTTGGGAGTCCCTGAAGCATGGTATGCAGTGGGAGACGCACCCTCTGCGTCCCACCAGCAACACCTCACTTTCCGTTAGCCTAAGAAAACAAGCATCACGGACAAAATGACGAGCTTTTAGAAAAATTAAAACGTTAAAAACGGTAAAAATGTGGGAAGGTTAGGGCAGGTCAGACCGCAAAACAAGGGCTAGCAACAGCTAGCGGGTCAGGAAGTTTGAGATACCGCGCACAGAAGCCAAATTTTGGCCGCCATTGGATCTGGCTCAAAGTAGGCAACGGCTACTCCTCCAACCCGTCAAGCGACAGTGCACCAAAGTACCACAGTGACGAGTAGAAACAACGTTCGCGGGTAAAACGTAAAACCAGGTCAGTTGCTTTGGTGTCATATGGTAACGCCAGCTGGCAGATCAGCAAGTTCATGACACCGTCGCAAAGAAGCCAGATCTAAGCTGTCTAGTAGGATGTGAGCCACTGTCAGGCGAGCATCCCATCGGCAGTAAGATGAATCATCATATCAGATAAGTATGGCCAGACGATAACCAACAGAGCCCAATAGATTCCCCTGAAGAAGCGCGAAGGGAAGACTGACACATGGTTGTGGCATGTATTATTCCTTTCAGTCCGCATGGGAAGTACAGAGTGAACCACTCTGAGGTCCAGACATCCCACAACTGATTATGTGGAGTCGACTGAAGGTCCAGTTCAGGGACTCTCAATTCCCAAATTGGCCTCCTGGTAGCCAACTTTGCTAAGTGCTTGACATGTTCATTCTCTAAGATCCCAACATATCCAGGGGTCCAAACAAAGACGACTGGCCATCCAGCTTGATGGAGGTCAGTGACTAACGGATGATGAGGATGAGGATAGCACTGATGTATAGCCTGAAGGCTGCTCAGGGAGTCGCCTTAGATTAGAAGCATCTAGCTGGAGTAAGAAAGAGCGTGGCTAAGGGCTCATTTGATGGCCACCAGTTCAGCACTCAAGGCACTACATCCGTTCAGCAAGGAGCATAGTCCACTGTAACTGCCATGTGCCAGTTCGTACACCGACTACCACTAACAGCCAGCGGTGTATACCACTTCTGAACTTGGAAATGCATCGAGGACAGGCAGGAACTGGTGACGAAACACCATGGGACCAACTGAGTCTTTCGGTCCAAAGGATAAATCGAGACACACTGAAAGTCAGGGTTCATACTGTATAGTTCTACGCGATTGCCCTCTGACTAGAGGTGACAGTGCAGGAAGTCTGAGTTCAGGGTAGAGGGACTGTAATCGAAACCAATTGTGACAACAGTTCTGGGTCTCCGTACTAGGAAAAAGGACTGGGTAGACTGGTTGCTAACGGAGCCGTGAGCACGTGTAGCATAATTGACTAGCTGTTGTGTGCACCTGATCTGAAGTGGCGAGACGCAACCTCCATGTTAGGCTGTTCACAGGGCTAGTTCAGAGGCTCCTATTATAAGTTAGGCACTAAGTGGTGGATCAAGTCCAGCGACTGCACTGCTGAGGGCGATGCCAGACAAGATGCCAGACTCCTATAATCAAGATGCGATAGGATAACGGTTTTGGGGCTGCAGAAGGGTAGTAAAATCTGCACCTCAGCTGCTGCTACTGAGGTAACGAAGTGTATTAAGGTGTAGCCAGTACCTTTGCTTAAGTCGGTGAAGATAGGGAAGCCATGTCAGTTGCGCATCGAAGAACAGTCTCAAATTTGGTAATTCTCCACCACACTCACTAACTGGTCGTCGAGTTAAAGTTCTGATTGTGAATAAGCAGTAGTACGGCAACAAAAGTGCTGCCGTGAGTCATGGCACCATTCGAATGGTGCCCTACAGCGTACAGCAACGCCTACATTGAGGAGCAATCGTAAAATCAAAAATCGATGGCATACAATGAGGATCATACTGAAGACCTCACACCTGCTATTAGACCGTTGATGCTCATTATAAAGAGAGGGACACTTAACAAAGTCCCCTGCAGAACCCATTCTCTTAGATATGGAGGTACTGAGTGAAACACCAGTTTGAACGCGGGAAGTGCGATGCGATAAGAAGTTCTGGACAAAAATCGGAAATGGGCCCAGAGATCGCACTCATGTAAGGTAGTGAGGATGTGGTGCACCATGTGATGTCATAAACCTTTTGTAGTTCGAAGTTGACAGTTATAAAGTGTTGACGATGGCCAAAAGCTGTCTGGATGGCAGACTCCAGGAAAATCAAATTATCAACAATTGAATGGACTTGGCGAAAACCGCCCTGGGAAAGACACAGAAGGTTCCGAGACTCAAGGAGATACCACAGCTGTCGGCTCACCAGGCGTTAAAGCAACTTAAAGAGAACATTGATGAGACTAATTAGGCGATCCAGATATACATCCACATCTACATCTACAGTTAAATGGATACTCTACAAATCACATTTAACTGCCTGGCGGAGGGTACTTGGAACCATCATCACAGTAATTCTGTTTTATTCAGCTATCGAACAGCGCGCGAAAGAAACCAACACCTATATCTTCCAGTGCAAGCTTTGATTTCATTTATATTATCATGATGATCGCCTTCACCTGTGTAGGTCGGCGCCAGCAGAACGTTTTCGCATTCGGAGACGAAATTGGTGACTGAAATTTCGTGAAAACGTGTCGACGCAACGAGAAAATCCTTTGTTTTAATGATGTCTTCCAACACTGTCATCAATTTGAGTGGCATGGTGTTGAGTGAAGATGCGGTCTCGGTTTTGCAGAAAGGTCTCAACTTCGCTACCACCCCCAAGATCACTCCGGTCGCAGAAATTGTTAGTGCTGTTGAACAGGTTGCAGCTCGACTTCCGCCTGAATCAGCTGAGGAAATACGTGGTGAAACTTGTCGTGCGTTGACGAAATCCAAGCCGATGAAGTCAAATATCACCAGTAAGGAGAGGGCGGCCATTCGTGATCTGAGGGAGTGCTCTGAAATTGTTGTCTTACCGGCTGACAAAGGCAATGCTACAGTTGAAACTTCCTGGCAGATTGAAACTGTGTGCCCGAGCGAGACTCGAACTCGGGACCTTTGCCTTTCGCGGGCAAGTGCTCTGCAAGGTTCGCAGGAGAGCTTCTGTAAAGTTTGGAAGGTAGGAGACGGATACTGGCAGAAGTAAAGCTGTGAGTACCGGGCGTGAGTCGTGCTTCGGTAGCTCAGTTGGTAGAGCACTTGCCCACGAAAGGCAAAGGTCCCGAGTTCGAGTCTCGGTCGGGCACACAGTTTTAATCTGCCAGGAAGTTTCATATCGGCGCACACTCCGCTGCAGAGTGA
Source organism: Schistocerca serialis cubense (assembly GCF_023864345.2). Classification (NCBI taxonomy): domain Eukaryota; kingdom Metazoa; phylum Arthropoda; class Insecta; order Orthoptera; family Acrididae; genus Schistocerca; species Schistocerca serialis. The sequence continues at coordinate 253,652,581 of NC_064643.1, forward strand.
AAATCTCATTCTGGAAACATCCCCCAGGCTGTGGCTAAGCCATGTCTCCGCAATATCCTTTGTTTCAGGAGTGCTAGTTCTGCAAGGTTCGCAGGAGAGCTTCTGTAAAGTTTGGAAGGTAGGAGACGGATACTGGCAGAAGTAAAGCTGTGAGTACCGGGCGTGAGTCGTGCTTCGGTAGCTCAGATGGTAGAGCACTTGCCCGCAAAAGGCAAAGGTCCCGAATTCGAGTCTCGGTCGGGCACACAGTTTTAATCTGCCAGGAAGTTTCATATCGGCGCACACTCCGCTGCAGAGTGAAAATCTCATTCTGGGAACATCCCCCAGGCTGTGGCTAAGCCATGTCTCCGCAGTATCCTTTCTTTCAGGAGTGCTAGTTCTGCAAGGTTCGCAGGAGAGCTTCTGTAAAGTTTGGAAGGTAGGAGACGGATACTGGCAGAAGTAAAGCTGTGAGTACCGGGCGTGAGTCGTGCTTCGGTAGCTCAGTTGGTAGAGCACTTGCCCGCGAAAGGCAAAGGTCCCGAATTCGAGTCTCGGTCGGGCACACAGTTTTAATCTGCCAGGAAGTTTCATATCGGCGCACACTCCGCTGCAGAGTGAAAATCTCATTCTGAATGCTACAGTTGTTGTCCCCCATAGGGACTACACTGATAAGACGCAGAGCCTGCTAAATGACGATTCCTACCGGAAGATCAGCGTTGACCCTACAAGGAAGGTGGAGAACAAGACGAGGTCGCTTCTCAAGGACGCAAATTTACCGGAAGTTGACGCTAAGAAATTGTTACCCCAACGACCGGTACCGCCTACACTATATGGACTCCCGAAGGTTCACAGAGAGGGGGTACCATTACGCCCCATTGTCAGCAACATCAGGGCACCTACGTATTTGTTGGCTAAATACCTGACGGGAATATTAAGTCCTTATGTGGGTAAATGCCCTCATCACATCCGTAATTCCGTGGATTTTGTTAAACGTCTTGATAGTTTCAGGTTGAATGAGTCAGATATCATGGTGAGTTTTGACGTTGTTTCCTTGTTTACCAGGGTACCCCTGCGAGAGTCACTAGAATTGATTAGTCAGAAGTTTGACGAGAAGACCATGGACCTTTGTAGGCATGTCTTGATTTCCACGTATTTTCTTTTTAATGGAGAATACTACTAACAAACGGAGGGAGTCGCCCTCGGTAGACCACTCTCACCGGTGGTAGCGAATTTGTATACGGAGAACTTCGAGGAGGAAGCCCTGTCGTCATCCGAATGGAAACCTACTTGCTTTTTCCGTTACGTGGACGACACGTTCGTCATCTCGCCACATGGTATGGATAAACTCCTTGACTTCCTTACACATCTAAACTCCATACACCCTAACATGAAATTCACTATGGAGACTGAAACGGAGGGTAAATTACCTTTCCTTGACGTCTTGGTCAAGAGAAGGGCTGACGGCACCCTAGGTCATGGGGTGTATCGGAAGACAACGCACACATCTGTATTTGCACGCAGACAGCTGCCACCACCCTTCACAGAGGAATGGGGTACTTAAAACTCTAGTATATAGGGCGCGCACTATCTCCGACGCAAAGTGTCTACCCCAGGAATTGGAACATCTGAGAACTGTATTTCGAAAATATGGGTACTCAGAGTGGCAGATTCAACGTGCTCTCCACCCAACCACTACAGCACAACCTGTGGAGATGGATGAAATCACGAGGGAGGAGGTAGGCGCTGCGTTTATTCCATATACAGGCGCACTCTCGGGGAAAATCGCCCGCATTTTGAAGAAACACCGGGTCGGAACTGTGTTTTGTCCTCCGAATAAAATTTGTGCACTGATGGGGAGCGCCAAAGATGACTTCGGTTTGAGGAAGACCGGCGTGTACCAGATTCCGTGTCAATGTGGCAAGTCGTATATTGGTCAGACGATGCGTACCGTCGAGGATCGATGCCGTGAACACCAGAGGCACATTCGACTGATGTATCCGAGCAAGTCGGCGGTCACTGAATATTGTTTGTCGGAAAATCACGCTATGGAGTATGAACGCACGAGGATTATGGTACAGACATCGAGATACTGGGACAGCGTTGTTAGAGAGGCCATCGAAATTCGCACCAATGACGACCTCATAAACCGTGGCTGTGGCTATGATCTTAGCAAGGCTTGGGAACCAGCGATTGGGTTAATCAAGAGTAAATCGAGGAAACGTATAGTTGTGACGACCACGGCGGACAGAGCCATCACACTGACGGCATCTCAGACGCCGTCGCAATGTGTTCCACCGCGCGACCGTGGCGCGGGACGCGGACGGCGGAGGGAGTGCGCCGCGGGCGGAGGGTATTTAAATCGACCGCCGCCGCGACCGAACCCAGCTCCCCCTGAGCAGCCATAGCGTTCGGATCTCCGTACCGGCACGTTCACTGGAGCTCAGTCCGTCAGTTCACCTGATGATGGCGACATGTATGATCGCCGAAATATTGTGCCCGTTGGACACTGTAGACCGGCGGTACACCCGTGGATATTTTGATTAACAATCACTTGGCTTTAGAGAAGTTTAAGTCTCTAGAGAGCTTTCAAATTCTAATTGATAAATGAAGCAAGACTTGAGAAATATGAAGATATTTCCGTAGGATTTGTTTTTCTAGAATAAAACATTTGACAACGTCAATTAGTACAAGATCTTTCATATTCTCAGAAAAACAAATAGGCCTACCTGTCTCCTATGAGGAATCCTGTACAACACAGTATGTACAGGAACTAGGCTAGGAAAATAAGAAGAGATAAGTGATCGGTCTTTGAAGGAAGATTGTTTTTCTTCTCTACTCTTAAGCCTCTATATTAAAGAAGTAAAGTAGGAAGTAAAACATCCTGAAGTGAGAGAGGTGAAACTATGTCAGTTAAAGAATCGCTGTTGACACTACTGCCCTCAGCGAAAGTGAGGACGAATTATAGTGGGTTTCTAGCAGAAGGAACTGTTTTCACAGTAGAGAATCTTGAGTGAGAATAAAACAAAGAACGACAGTATGGAGCAGCAGAACAAATGACATTAATGATAAACATGTATCAAAATTAGTATTCACGTGGTAGGCAAAATGTTATCTTGGAAGGAAAATACCACTTGACCGAACAAGGAGGACATAGAAAGCAGACATGTATGAGGAACTCTCTCTCCTCTCCAATTAACATCTAACATTGGCCTTAATGAGAGAAATAAATTCCTGATAGCACACGTCTGATGCACACCACTCTATGGATGTTAAATATATTTCATGAAGAAGGTGAAAAAAAAGAGAATGGAAGAGTTTGAGATCTGGTGCTACAGACAGATATTGAAAATAACGTGGGTGGATCACGTAAAAATCAACATTGATAAGGATATGCTGAAAATACTGACTAGAAAAAGGAACAGTATGACAGTAAATGTGACTGCAGGGGAAGACATATAGCTAAATATATCCGCCAAATACTCCGAATACTCGAGGAAGCTGGATGGAAATGCTTCATGAAATGCTACGGTTGGCAGAGGGGAGGAAATGGTGGCGGGCAACATCAAGTCAAAAGACTGATAAAAAAAGGTTAAAATTTTTTTTCATATTTTGCGTTTGGCGACAGCATTGTTAGGAAGTAAAATAGGGATTAGCAGAAACTGGTGAAAAAGGAACTCAAAGTTCTATTGGGACACTGTAGAAATCTCCAGAGTTCTACAGTTGAGTTACAGAATTAATATCCCTGACTTCTATCAGTGCTGTTGCTAGCTCTCAACTGCGAAGTGTAGACACCTACAGGTGAAACGGAAGGCTTCTATAAAGCTGCGACAACACTTACGCGCATACGTAACAGCGGTGCTTGACTAACTGAGGCAGGCTCGTGTAGCAGCCGCGCCGAGTCCACTGCAAGTGTCGGGTATCTTCTTTCACTGACTCCGAGTGGAAGGAATTCTTGACATTCTAGCTGCATCACTTGTAAGTAAAACATAACAATTCAGGGGTTACCTGTAATGCCTACGTTATTTCTTACGTAACCGAAATTTAGCAATTTTCTTTAAGTACTAACATGAATGACTTCACGCTTATCATTATGTAGAGTGAATTACCATTTTTCGTATCATACAAATATCTTGTCTAAACCTCAACATCGCCACCGAAGCGCCCGTAGATAGCGTTGTTATTTTAGTCACCAACGGCAAGCCGCTGAGGACGTCCCATGCAGCACTCGTAATCACTCAGAACGTTGATAGTGCCACACGCTAGCAGTGCGCGAAACAGCGCTGACGAACGGCCGGCGAAACAGGCAGAGCAACTGTTCAGTCGGTAGCTAAGGCACAATTGTCGGAGAGCAAGAAAAACCAGCATATGCATAGTACACATTACTAATTTTTTTCCCTCCACCCCTGCTTCTATTCTCAAGTTCCCTCTTCCTACATGCATTCTGACTAATCTATCCTTTTTTCTGAGTAGAATCTTTCATAAACTTCTTTTCTCAATCTCTCTGTTCAGTGTTTCTACACTTCGTGCGTTATATTTCCATTTCATTTGTAACATTCTTATATGCCACCACATTTCCGACATTTCCAGTTCCTTATTTTCAGTTTTTTCTCTCTCTCGTTTGGGGGCATTAGAGACCAGCTGAGTATCTGGTGATTGGGAGATCCCTTCGCTCTGAAATGTTTTTATGTTTCGATTCATATACTGAGTGCAGATGAATGGAACGAAAAAGTAATAAAATACTTTTTTTCTTCGGCAATTTCGATTTTAAAAATGCAGAATTTGTTGCGGGACATCACGCAACACTCCCGCTTCAGCCCCTACAGTTTTATGACAGATGGCAGCGCTGTCAGTAGCCTTCCAAATTACATTTGTAAAGGATGCGCGCTTCAAGCAGAGTCTGTCCTAGAAATGTCTCAGACATTTATAGGCACTTGCTGAGTGTCTACAGACATCAGGCAATGAACAAAACCACGATGTGCTGTTTAACGAGACGTCTGTGATCATCACAATAAGATCACGCAAACCTGTCCGAGCCGGCCGAAGTGGCGAGCGATTCTAGGTGCTTAAGTCTGGAACCGCGCGACCGCTACGGTCGCAGGTTCGAATCCTGCCTCGGGCATGGATGTGTGTGATGTCCATAGGTTAGTTAGGCTTAAGTAGTTCTAAGTTCTAGGGGACTGATGATCTCAGCAGTTAAGTCCCATAGTGCTCAGAGCCATCTGAACGATTTGGAACCTGTCCGATCACTCGCGTGCTTGCCGGCCGCTCCCTGTTGTGACTCCTGCAGTGCTGAAACACGCGGACACTCTCATTCGAGGTGGTGGACGGATCACAATCAAACTACTCATTGCTCAACTGGACGTCCCTGTTGGTAGTGCTGACATATTCGTCCATCATTTGGGGTATTTGGGTACCCCAACTGGTGGACGAATGTGTCTGGTGGGTTCCTGCTGAGATCCTCGCCCCCTCACAGAAGACCATAAAGAGCAACGAAGCACCATCTGTTTGGCCCACTGAAGAATGCACTCTGCAGGAAGCAATACGTGGATGATGAGGAGGTTATTAATGCAGCAAGGCGTTTTCTCTGACGAGGACCATGCGAGGATACAGGCCCTCCAAGTAAGGTGGCATAAGGCCGTCGCATTGAAGGGAGAATGCGTTGAAAAAATGTTGTTTGCAGCTAAAAGACTGTTGAACTCCTGAATAAAACAAATTTTCTTCCAGAAAAAAATGTGTTGAATAACGTATTGAATACCCCTTGAGCGGTATATACACACGGTAAAATTTTCTAAGTTAATTGTTTATTGAACCGATGGTGGTCAAAGGTACTATCGACTGTGTAGTCGCGTCGCTGCTCAACAGCGTTCGCCCGTGTAGTAGCGTCGCTGCTCAACAGCGATCGCTAGTTCGAGATGTTATGGGTAATGTGTTCGGAGTAACTTCAGATAGAGACAAGTATGGAGGACACTCAAATGTAAAGACGGTGAGCCGTGCACGGCTCGCGTTTATCCCTTTCATTGTTTGTCATCTTCTATTACGGTACTGCCGCCTCGTTTTCTTATTTCCATTTACTGGCTTCACTAACTTCCCGCCTTACTTGCCCGTGAGCGGCAGCAGCAGCGCGTGTCGATAAATGCACTGCCGTACCATCTCTGGAGCAACTGATAGTATTTCTGGGTCGTGGTGTGTCTGGTAGTCAGTTGGGGACAGACCAGCAGCAGTGAAATCGAGGACGGAGCGCGGGTGAGGCGCCAACAGCCAGTGCTCGCCAACCGCTGGTGACACACATGAACTGTCCAACGGAGAGCGATTGGAGCGGAATGACTGTTGGTTGGTCGTTCGGTTGGTCGTCTCATCAGCCGATGTGTGTTTGGTCCTTTCACTGTTTCCAGGCCGGGCAGTTGGTCGGTTGGCGTGGAGCAGCGAGGAAATCTCAGCGGCACGTAGTTTGGCCGGGCCCGCTGGTGGGCTCTATGCGGTGTAAGAGTGTGTGGTGCTGTTCCCGTTGCTACGAGGTTCATGGCTCACCGATCCTGGGTATGAAAGTTGAGTTTTGACAATATACCAGCAAGTCACGACTGTTTACATTGTGTTCATTATGGACTGTTGGGATATTCCTGCGAGCAACAACGTGTGTTTCCAAGTTCGCAAATTTTAGCCACCATCCAGTGGAGTTCAACTGCACTTCGTTGTCTGAACTGAAGTGCTCCAGCGGAATCTTATGCCTTGTGGCTGTTAACGTTCCGGTTACCTGCCCTGGACGTTGACGTAAATTCACGCAGTGTATATTCCTCGTTGTGTTGTCGCTGTCCAGCACAGTGTGTAGTTTGACAGCTCAATGTATAATTGGCTGTGGGCGCCAATACTTTCTACGTTGTTCCATTGAAATACCTGTTGTGCGCTGGTCGGGTGGAGCGGAGGTTATCTTGTCAGTGGGTCCATTGACTGTCTGTCGGTTGGGTTGTCGTCAGATCGACAATGGTTGCGGCGACTGCCTGTCCCACTTTTTTTTTGCTTCATTGTAATTTTAAACACCTATACAGGCGGGCTGTCAGCAGCATAGTACGCTGCTCTTCAGCCTTAAGTGGAACAATAAACATGACAGAGAGGTGATATATACAATACAAAAAACGGCGAGCAAAAAATGGAGATACAAAAAAACAATAAACAAGAAGCCGTTCACGTTGGACGAAAAAAACACTAACATTTGGAGACACGGCGCACAAAACACGGAGAACGGCGACGGCACATGTGAACATTTGAGTTGTAACTGCACGAAACACAAAACGATGCACTGAGCATGTACGAGTCAGGGGACCTGCCAAGAGAGGAGGTGGAGGAGGAGGAAGGGGAAATGAGAGAGGGGAGAGCAGAGATGCCATGGGCAAAGGAGAGAGGGGGAGGGAGGAAGGGGGAGGGGAAGCCCGGGGGAGAGGGTAGGAGGGAGGGGGGAAAGGAAAGAGAAGGGAAGGGAAAGGGGGGGAGGGAGGGTGCCTAAAGGAAAGGACACAGGAGGTGGGGGGGGGGGAGGATCAAAGTTGATAGGAGGGGTAGATGCAGGGGCAAAGTTGATAGGAGGGGTAGATGCAGGGGAGGAGGACATCATTAGGGAGGGGGAGCTGGCGGAAGCCACGTTGGGAGAGGGTAAGGAGGGTTGAGAGATGGAGACCGGGTGGGACGTGGGAATACAGGCGCGGCAGCAGGTGGGGGTGGGTGAGGATCGGGGAGACGAGCGGATGAGGAGGGTCGAGTTTACAGGAGGTGTACAGGATCTGTATCCTTTCAAGGAAAAGGAGGAGGTGGGGGAAGGGGATGAGATCATACAGGATCCGCATGGGGGAGGGGAGACGGATGCGATAGGCGAGGCGGAGAGCATGGCGTTCAAGGATTTGGAGGGATTTATAAAAGGGAGGGGGGCCGGAGACCCAAGCCGGATGGGCATAACAAAGGATAGGGCGGATGAGGGATTTGTAGGTGTGGAGGATGGTGGAGGGGTCCAGACCCCACGTACGGCCGGAGACGAGCTTGAGGAGACTGAGTCGGGAGCGTGCCTTGGCTTGGATTGTCTGGAGGTGGGGAGTCCAGGAGAGGCGACGGTCGAGGGTGAGGCCAAGGTACTTAAGGGTGGGAGTGAGGGCGATAGGACGGCCATAGATGGTGATGTAGAAATCAAGGAGGCGGAAGGAAGGGGTGGTTTTGCCTACAATGATCGCCTGCCTGTCTCATCTAAGCGAGCATTAGTATTTGAATTCCAGGCTGACCCTCGGAACTTCTGAGCGCCCTTGGGTGTACTGCCTCTTCTTGTTTGTTCTTGTTGTTTGTACTTGTAAGGCTTCTAGCCGATTATTAGGTTAAGGTTTTTTGCCCTTAAGGCGTTAGATTGTTCGGGCCTTCAGCTTAATTTAATAACTGTGTTACGTAAAGCCTTTGGCATTTTTAAAATTAATGTTATTGAGTATTAAGTGTTGGGCCTTCAACCTAGTTATGTAACTGTTTCAACATAAGGCTTTGCCTTTTAAATTTCTGATTTTGGTTGAGCTTTAAGTTAGGGGCCTCCATCCATTTTTAAATTAAAGTGGTCTTGCCCTTAAGGCATGAGATTGTACGGTGCATTCAGCCGCTAATTATGTTCCAAAACTAAAGCTGTGTTTTTTTTTATAATTTCTTTGCTTCTGTAATGTTTGATCAAATAAAAGTTGTATGTTCGACTGTAACTGACAGCCGCTTATTTTGGCCCCTTTCTACAACTTAAACTACCTGCCCCGTCCTTCGGGCTTAGCAGGACTTCTCAGACGTGTTAGTTACAGTAATTTCAGATAGAGAGATGTATGGAGAACTCTCAAGCGTAAAGATGTGCTGTATCTGATATGTCCTATGGGCAGTGATGACTTTTTTTTTTTTTTTTTTTTGGAAGATACCATGCTAGAAGTAATTAAAGTAAGAAAGTTATTTTGTTACCAATGAAATGCGCGTATTCATAAATGGTGATTGAGACAAAGTATAGCTCTCACATCCAATAGTTTTCTAAAGCTACTTGTTAATGTATAATCAGTTCATTGTGTGTTAATTGTAAGTATTATCAATTTTCAAAGGCTCCAAATACAAATTTTAAAGTTAGTGCCATATTGTTAGTAATCACAAGTGAATACCAGTTCCCAGATCCGTGTCATTTTTTATTAACTTTTTCGAGTAGTTATTGTCTCAGTCATACTCGATTTAATTAAAATGTTTGCTACGAAACAGACTCGCACAGTAACTGTTTGCTAAATGTATAATTTAAAGTATTAACGGAGAACAGTGCAAAGAGCGTTATCATTGTACAGGTAAAGACAAGAAATTTTATTGTTTCAGGGATAGCATTCATTAAGTAGAGGGCCTATTAGTTTCAAATTGATCAAGTTTTGTTTTATTACCAGCACCAATTTCAAATTAAAGTTCAGTTTTTGTGTTACGGAAATTCATACAGTTTCGTTTTTGTTTAAATTTATTGACTGTTTACATTCTCGCAGTCAAAAAAGTTCCGTATCGGACAAAGCACTTCAGCGACGAGATAAAATACACGTTCATGTGCCATTCCGATTCTAAAAGATGTGTGGTAGGCGACTGTCAGTAACGTAATTTCAGTCATATTTCTAGCGTAAATGTTTCACCTTTGTATTTAACTTGGCAAGATGAAGGCCGTCAGACCCCACCTTGCTTCTAAACCGGTAAATTGTAAGTAACATTGTACCTTACGCACCAGTAGAAGTCGAGCTAGATAGCGTGCTGCAGTCGTTTACAGACAAACGCTCTAATCTCTGCGCTATGCGGGCACTGTTACGCTCCCTTACGTGCTCCTGTGTGCGGACAACAGTTGCTGGTGACCTGCTTCGCTCAGTTCCACTGGACACAGAGGCGGTCCCAGAAGCATAGCGTCAGCAGTGTAACTCGTGATTACGCTTAACGCGGTAGCGGCGACGAAATTGCATGTGGGCGGACAGGAGCGGCGCCAAACGCAGCCGCGCAACGCGCCGCGCCGCCCCTCCCCACGTCGCTTCGCAGCCGGTCTGCTTACGCTTATGTGAGGCGTGGGCGGAGGTCGGAATTTGCCGGTGGCGGGTCAATGACCGGAAAGGGAGAGCGGGAGCTGAGCGTCGGACGGGGAGCTCCGCTTTTGCGGCAGGTGCTTCCGTTCGGCGCTTGCGCCCTTCACCCAGGCCCAACAACGACGCAGCCTGCTCCAGAGACCAGAGGCCCGCCACTAGTAGCGCACCTCGCACCTGACCTATGCATTACGTGGGTAGCTACTCAATACCTCTGCCACACTATTATGCCAATACTTAGGGGAACTCGTGGCGGAACGGGATCCTTAATGTTTAACAATTTGTATAAAATAAAGGAACACAAGGAAACACTTTCTAAGGTTATAAAAAAACACCTTGTAGTGTAACCTAATGTAACTTATTTTAAAATCACTTAAAACAATATATTTTGCATTTTTTGCAATTTTTCAAAGAAAGTCTTGCATATTTCCCGTTCCGCCGCACCCACGGGGCAGAATGGGATAAGGCTATTTTTTTGTTAAATTATTGCATAAACGTTGAATTTGAATTACGAATATCGTATTAAACTATGAAACAATGTTGTATAAAAGGCAATTCAGACTAAGGAATGAGGAATTTAAACAATTAAAAAGTCATTCTTCAAAATAAGAGAATATTTTAAAGTCATTCTGAAAAATGTATAATGCTTAATAACCACCAAACCACTAACTACTAGTCCTGTCGACAATAGTCACAAATCAGTATTTCCTCTTCATCTTCACTGTCTGTGCCAGCATATGAATTGTGTGCCCACTTGAAACACCTCTGGCATGCGACTCAGCCCTCACTAGAAATGGAATAGAAGTCCCCACAGTAGAGACACTCAGCACCCTCTCTCTCTGATTCTCTCTTCTCCATCATTTTCTCCCATTTATTTTTCTTAAGGTCTTTGATGTCCTCTGTTTTGGTTTTTTTGGGTGTACAGTTTGATATTTTTGCCTTAAGCTGCATTGCACCTGACGTCTCGGTCCTGACAATGTTCATATTTGTGCACCCTCTTCCTTTCTGTAGGCCTACATTACGTGCGACAGAATTCTGCAGTTGCTTCTTGTAAGGAGAATCTGTTAATACGACTGTTTGTCCTTTTCGTCTTGTAGTCCGCCGAGTATTTTGACAGATTAGTGGGATTTGAATGACAGCGTCGATATCTGGAAAGCTGAGTTGTTCGGCGAACATAGCTGGTTGGGATCGTTAAACTGTGAAACTGCTACTTTGTTGAATCCCATTGGTCGAGCACCAGAAGTATTTTCTGGCTTGATAATAGACAGTGTAGGATGCCTCGTAATAAATCCTTTAACCCAGTCTTGTCCAGCTAGACAAGTTTGTTTTGTCAAATCTGAGTGGTAAGCCATTTCTTTCGGCAAGTTGATACGCTAGTGATCTGAGATCTTTCATTGTTGGACCAAAAAGTCTGCTTTCCATTGACTTGAGATAGGTTACAAGCTCATGTTCTTGTTCTGCAGTGAACACCTTTTTAAATTTCCCATCTGATTTGTCAATTATGTAGTCAGGATTATTCGTAGCTTTAGGCACATACCTTTCCAATGTTGATTTCGGTCCGTTGAACTACTTAGAATCTTTAAAAATCCCATTTGGGAAGATGAAACGGCTGAAACTGCCATTTCCATCGCTTTTAATTCCCATTGCTGTTTATCAGTCTTTCTCATGTACGTTGGCACCATCTGGAACAGCAAGGGGGAAAGAAAGAATACAGTTTGCTTTCTACTTGCGTCAAAATATGACGAGGCAGAACTGGACACTATACCATTCTGCCCCGTCGCCTTCCGCCCCAAGAGTACTTTTGAGATAACAAATGCCATGCACTTTAAGGGAATTTGTCATTTTAGGGTAATAATTAACAATTAACAGCTAACCTGGCGTTGAAATTCACCAAACGTTACAACAACGCAAGCGGTAACGTGACGGACAACGATTCACTTAGATCTCGCACTTCAAACTAAATAAAAATGGTTGCCCTAACTTCCCTTCCATTCGGAGAAATAGTTACATGCCCATACAACAGGTTGCAGCACCGTGTAGTCTAGAAAAGAGCAATTTCCCATTGGGCCCCGCTATCACGTTCTGCCCCGAGTTCCCCTATTTAACAAGTCAGTGAGATGGCTAGAATTTTAAAGTCTCTTAATTAAAATTTGCCATAAAACAAAAGCATGAGACTTTAAACAAACTAAATTCAGCAACTTTCGCTATTCGATTTGTCACTTGCTTTGGAAAAGAAAAAATTAACTTATGAGTATGCAGTGTGAAAAAACTTTCAAACGCAAAGATCGCTAGTAAAGCATTTATTAGTTTTTGATAACAGGTTTCGGGAAGGTTACTCGCACTATTGATGAAAAACATTGTGTAATGTTGTAAGGCATGAGATTTAAAGATGAAGCCCGGCCGAAACAGGTTATCTAATAAATATTTTACTTGCAATCTTGGTGTTTCAAAGTCCACACTACTGCAGATCGTCTCGAAGCTGATAAAATGTGAGGGTTATAAACTGATGGAAAAAAAAATTGCAGCCCGAAGGTGGAGCTGAGCTACATTAAGGAAAGTCATAAATTGAGACAACATTGTCCATGGAGCGCAACTATCTTCGCTAAACTTTGGGTAAAACAACAGTCGGCCGGAGAGGCCGAGCAATTCTAGGCGCTACAGTCTGGAACCGCGCGACCGCTACTGTCGCAGGTTCGAATCCCGCCTCGGGCTTGGATGTGTGTGATGTCCTTAGGTTAATTAGGTTTAAGTAGTTATAAGTTCTAGGGGACTGATGACCACAGCAGCTAAGTCCCATTCGAACCATTTGAACCAACAGTCGAGACCGCAATAACAAACCTACTCGTATTTTTCGAAGCAGCAACAGAATGAAAAATGTTCTTCGCACAACGAAAGATACACTTGACAAACTACACTACTGGCCATTAAAATTGCTACACCACGAAAATGACGTGTTAGAGATGCGAAATATAACCGACAGGAAGAAGATGCTGTGATATGCAACTGATTAGCTTTTCAGAGCATTCACACAAGGTTGGCGCCGGTAGCGACACCTACAACGTGCTGATATGAGGAAAGTTACCAACCGATTTCTCATACACAAACAGCAGTTGACCGGCGTTGCCTGGTGAAACGTTGTTGTGATCCCTGTTGTAAGAGGGAGAAATGAGTACCATCACGTTTCCGACTTTGATAAAGGTCGGATTGTTGCATATCACGATTACGGCTTATCGTATCGCGACATTGCTGCTTACGTTGGTCCAGATCCAATAACTGTTAGCAAAATATGGAATCGGTGGGTTCAGGAGGGTAATACGGAACGCCGTGCTGGATCCCAACGCCCTCGCATCACTAGCAGTCGAGGTGACAGGCATCGTATCCGTATGGCTGTAACGGATCGTGCAGCCACGTCTCGATCCCTGAGTCAACAGATGGGGACGTTTGCAAGACAACAACCATCTGCACGAACAGTTCGACGACGTTTGCAGCAGCATGGACTATCAGCTCGGAGACCATGGCTGCGTTACCCCTTGACGCTGCATCACAGACAGGAGCGCCTGCGATGGTGTACTCAACGACGAATCTGGGTGCACGAATGGCAAAACGTCATTTTTTCGGATGAATCCAGGTTCTGTTTACTGCATCATGAAGGTTACATCCATGTTTGGCGACATCGCGGTGAACTTACTTTGGAAGCGTTTATTCGTCATCGCCATACTGGCGTATCACCCGGCGTGATGGCATGGGGTGCCATTGGTTACACGTCTCGGTCGACTCTTGTTCGGACAGACGGCACTTTGAACATTGGACGCTACATTTCAGATGTGTTGCGACCCGTGGCTCTACCCTTCATTCGATCCCTGCGAAACCCTATATCTTAGCAGGATAGTGCACGACCGCATGTTGCATGTCCTGTACGCGCGTTTCTGGATACAGAAAATGTTCGACTGCTGCCCTGGCCAGCACATTCTCCAGATCTATCACCAACTGAAAACGTCAGGTCAACGGTGGCCGAGTAACTGGCTCGTCACAATACACCAGTCACTACTCTCGTTGAACTGTGGTATCGTGTTGAAGTTGCATGGGCAGCTGTACCTGTACGCGCCATCGAAGCTCTTTTTGACTCAATTCCCAGGCGTATCAAGGCCGTTATTACGGCCAGAGGTGGTTGTTCTGGGTACTGATTTCTCAGGATCTATGCACCCAAATTGAGTGAAAATGTAATCACATGTCAGTTCTAGTATAATATATTTGTCCAATGAATACCCGTTTATCATCTTCATTTCTTCTTGGTGTAGCAATTTTAATGGCCTGTAGTGTAATTTCTCTTAATTAAAATTTGCCATAAAAGAAAAGTATGCGATTTTAAACGTACTAAATTCAGCAACTTTCGCTCTTCGATTTGTCGCTTGCTTTGGAAGAAAAATTACCTTGAAGATATGCAGTGCGAAAAAATTTTCAAACGGCAAGATCTCTAGTAAAGCATTTATTAGACTTTCGCCGGCCAGAGTGGCCGTGCGGTTCTAGACGCTTCAGTCTGGAACCGCGAGACCGCTACGATCGCAGGTTCGAATCCTGCCTCGGGCATGAATGTGTGTGATGTCCATAGGTTAGTTAGGTTTAAGTATGTAAAGGATGAGCCAGACCATAAGGGATTTTACTTTATTATATGAGCACCCAAACCGTAACTTCATTTTTCTATTGCGGCCAAGCCACGGCCGGCAGTGTTAGCTGCCTGTAAATTCTTTCATCCCACGGTCTAGTAACAGGAAGTCAGCACCGAGGAAGGGCACCTTGATCACGCGCCTCTCTCATGTGCTGACGAGGTAACGCCGCCCCAGGCGTCGCTTAGCAGGCAACGCTCTGGAAAGTTCCATGCCGCCCGCACGGTTTGCTCGATCCTGACCAATCAGGGCGGAGGAAGCCGTGTGGTGCGTCGAACATACCCGGCCGCCCGTCGCCGGGCTCGCCCTCTTGTATTCTTGCTCACCCGCGAGTCGGATGCGCGCCCTGTAGCATTGAACATCTCCCGCTTCTCCCGGTGCTGCGGCACTGTGGACTTAGTTTTGGCAGACAACCACTTTCGGTAGCTTCGCGAACAATGTTCGCCAAATTGTAAGCTCTGGCTCACCCTCACCTCCCTAGGCCTATGTAGCCCCTTTTCATCATGCTTTAGCCAATAAATGGCCTTTCTCTAAAAATTACCCTATTAATCCATAACGCCCACCGCCTGCCCATACCCGCCATCCTGTACAATTGGTGTCAGAAGTGGGATGCGTTCCCGTAGTGACTTTGTCGCTACACAAAATTTTTCCCGGCGAGACGCCGTGAACTTCGCGCGTGGAATGCGCCAACCGGCCGCCACGCTTGCTCCACGTGGGCCGTGGCTGCGCCAGTGAACACGCACAGGGCGCACGCTGCAGCGAGGTAGCCCACGCTAGTCAGCCACGTGAGCCGGACGCCGCCGCGCTGCCCGCTGCCTGAGTTGGGAGGGGCCTGCGCTGCGCTGCGCGACCGGCCGGGCCGCCGTCATCCGCCGCCGTGCCAGCCGCCGCCGCCGCCGCGTCGCCCACCGCCGCCCGCCGCTGTCAGCGACGCGCCAGGGGCCCGCCGCCATCGCCGACCGGCCGAGCCAGCGCCGTCCGCCGCCAACACATCTGCCGCCGCCCGAGGGTCCGGATGCCGCCGCCGCCGCCCGCTGCCGCCCGCCGACCATCGCCCGCCGCAGCCACTGCACCACGCCGTCGCCGCCACCAATGCGTCGCACCACCTCCACCGCCATGTAAGTCGCCGCGATGCTTACAACTATAGCTTCGACGATCTTCCTCCGCTGGATTGAGAATCTTTGTGGCCGTCCTTTTTTTGTAACAATCATTACTTTCTTCTGGTCACTAGCGTCCCATAAAATTGTAAACATGCCGATGGGAACACGAGCGGTGGAACGGGATACCCCCGCAGAGGCACCTGCCTCGCAAGACCCACTCACGGCCATAAATGCGCAAATGCGCCAGTTATTCGCACAAAATCAGGAGCTACTTGAGCAAAACCGCGTCTTGAAACAGACGCTGGAAGCTAGTGCGCGAACATACATACCTGTGGCTAGCTCCACCCCTGTAACAAATGCTCAAACAGACGCAACTAACTCTAATTCTGTCTCTAATACAAACGCCACAGTTTCTGCTAACATGGCGACTGTAAGCAATTTTCCTGCAGTTGATTTCATTCCCACCTTTTCTGGGAAGTCCCGCGAAAATAAGGCTATGTTCTTACAAAATATTCGTGATGTGGGTCGCATGTGTGCCTGGCCGGATGATCTATTGGTCAATGTAGCCAGACTGAAGTTAACAGGGAAAGCCCGAATGTTTATAGAAACGGTAGACGAATTGCGTGACACGCACGAATTTGAAGTATTGGCCCGCGGATTGACTACGCGTTATTCCGATGCCAGAGGTACCGCATATTACAGAGATCAATTATCAACCCTTAGGCAGAAACCTAATGAGGATTTTCATGCCTTTGCAGATCGCATACGAGCAGTATCTTGTCGTACCTATAAGCTAGGCGAAAATGCAAGTGAAAACAGAATTTTGCGCTCAGAAGCCGAAGCGCGTGCAATTGATGCATTTGTTCGCGGTATTGACCCCCGCATCGGAGGAGAAGTCAAAGCAGCCTCCCCCACTTCTCTGTTTGAAGCTGTTCGTTTGGCAATGTTACGCGAAGAGGTATTGCGTTTTTGCGCTGCCGCACCGCGCCCAACGGACCCAGTACCGGTACCAGCAAAAGAAGTATTTTGTCAGCGTTGTGGGAAGCCCAACCATACGGCAATGCGCTGTCGCGCGCCGTATTGCACTATTTGCCAGCACCAGTAATTTAGTATTTGCATCAGCCTAGTGTTTCCATGTGTCACTGTGTTACTAGATTGATGAGGATAAACATTTTGTAGGATTTCAAGTGTGCTAGAATAAGTTCCCGAGTACTGCCAATTATTTGTTTAATAATAATGATGTCTTAGGTAATAAATTGTTTTGGAAGGGTAATTTAGGATGTAACCATGCTTTATTTTCATTTGTATCTGAATGTTTATCTGGAGGCATATACCACATGCCTGCCGCCGTGACAGGTAACATAAACAGAGTGAATCACGCCCACAGAACGAGCAAGCTTTGGCTATATACCTAGTCTGTAGGATGAACAAGAGAACCACACCCGCAAGGGCACGTACCTTACGTGACGCGGCTGGCACCCGCGCGAACCCTTAGCTGTCTGTGTCGTTTCTTCACTTTTCGTTTTCGCGGCATAGTCCATCCTATCCACTTTCATCTTTCCACTATCAACAGAACAACACATGAAGAGTCATGCACCACCCGCAGGGGCACGTACCTTACGTGACGCGGTTGGCTCCCGCGCGGACCCTTAGCTGTCTGTGTCGTTTCTTCACTTTTCGTTTTCGCGGCATAGTCCATCCTATCCACTTTCATCTTTCTACTATCAACAGAACAACACATGAAGAGTCATGCACCACCCGCAGGGGCACGTACCTTACGTGACGCGGTTGGCTCCCGCGCGGACCCTTAGCTGTCTGTGTCGTTTCTTCACTTTTCAGTTTCGCGGCTCAGTCCATCCTACCCACTTTGATCTGTCAACTTTCAACAGACACAAAACTATTCAGCCCAGTCTTTAATCTTTCATGTCGAAGAAGAACTCACGAGAACAGTGTTCCGTGCTCTCTGACGACAGCTGATCAGGCAACATCAGACGCGAACCGCGTCTAACCCGCAGCTAAACCGCCAGTAAGCGGAAATCTCTGTTCAAAACCTTGAGCCTTTTTTGACACTGCTTTCCCATTGTATTTTCCGAAGGAATACCGACTATTGAAGTAGTAGCATTTAACTGTATGACGTGTCCCAGGACACTGCGATATAACCAAGGATAGACGGAGTTTTAAGCAACCAGCTGGGCCCGAGGAGGCCAGCACCATGGAGTTATAGAGATGGCGAGTTTAGTCGCAAAATGTTGAGAGGATGAAGACGGCGAATTTGGTCGCAAAGTAAAGTTAGTCGCAAGATGTTGAGAGGATAAAGACGGCGAATTTGGTCGCAAAGTAAAGTTAGTCGCAAGATGTTGAGAGAATAAAGATGGCGGTGAATTTGGTCGCACAACGAAGTTTTTTTTGTGAGAAATGTCGAGTTTTTGGAAGAAATACGTAGGAACGATCTTGGAGTCGTAGAATTGTCATTTACACAGTTAAGTAGGCGACACCGTCGTGTAAACGATGCGCCATGCACTATATCTTCATAAAGGAAAAGTCCTTCAGAAATTACGCTCAACTTAGTCTTTTCTAATCCAATTCCTTACGCTTTCTGTGTTCACTGTGGAAATCTCTAAATTCTCGTCGAGTTTTATTTCTCTCCTCTCGTTAGCTACAACGTTGACATCCTACGACACAACCTACGCCCCACCTGCACCAAACTGGTGTCACTTTTCTTTGTCAGTCTCACTTAATGGTGTTCAGCAAATATATTGAGTTACGAGGAACTTCTTCTCAAAATGTGAACGTTATTACACGTAGAGGGTCAGCCCTAAGAGGCACTTAACTTTCTTTGTTTAGTGATATGGAATATGCAGTAAATTAAATTTGATATTTGTGTACTTCACTTTTATATTTTCGTGTTTTTATAACAATTATGTTTGGGCTAAAATGGATTTCATAGGTACTTGGTTACGAACCAACTTACTAATGCATAATGTAATTTTAAACAGAACCCACTGTAACAGCTCATCTAGCTTTATGTCACGCGTAATCCCACTTCTATTTTGTTGCATTTGACAGTCGGCATTTGACAGTCGTAGACCCCTCAGCTGCCGCGCGCAGCCCTGACGCCGCGCTGCCCTTGGAAGTTATCTGCCGCGCGCCTTTCTGACTTAGCGCGAGATTCGGCCTTGCAGCCAGCTGCCACTCTGACGTAGCCTCCGCGCAGGTCTTTAGCAAACGGTTCCTGTTGGAACACCACTTATAACCTTTCATACCACTACGGCTTACTCACGTAGTATTCGCGCCCCCTTTAATTATGTTTTTTATACCTGAAAGCCCATTCATGATTCCCTTGTCAGCTAACTTGCCAGTCTTGTCTAATAAATCAAATGTTCACCTCCTATCGCCGATTGATGACTTGCTAAAACATGAAAAAGGACAAATTTCTTACGTTCGCCTGTTGGCACTTAAATGAATGGTAAACAGCCACAAACTAAACTCAACAATAAAGAGAAAACAAGAACCTATCAGGCATGTGCCCTCCCTTAGTTTTAAGAGTGCAATTCTAATATCACCTAATGTGGAAAAACTAGTGTAGTGTAGTGAAGTGTTCCCTTAGTGATAACTCCCTTTTCAACTGTGTTTTGAAACATGTGGACCTCCCCTCATACCCCCCCCCCCCCCCCCTGCGCTCCCCCCCCCCCCCCCTGCGCTGAGTTCCAGTGCACGGACCTGGCCACGGCCACGCCCCCTTCCCGCCGGCAGCCTGCGCGCTGCCCGCTGAGGACAACACACCACGCCGCCTCGCGCCAGGCGCCCCCGCAGTGACTCACCAGTGGTGATAACTTTACATTTTCAACTTATTTTAACAAAAGCAAAAAAAAAAATCACATTTTTACTTCAACTTAGCAACAAGAACACTTGACATGTTTACCTAACACACACTGTCATGTTTTGTTCTAATTTTATTTTGATATTTTATGATGTTTTGATGTTTTATGATGTTTTGATGTTTTATGATGATTCTTGTATACATACAATATTGTTGACATGTGTAAGTCCCCTTGCGACCATTAGGAGGTCTTTAGAGTCTCTATACCCTCCCATAGATTAAGACCCATGCCGTCTTCCGTGAGGGCCATTCTTAATCAAGTAATGTTTACTTTGCTTTACAAGCTAAATTTGTTTACATTAAAATAATAATTACATTGAGCGAATTCACGTACGTTCTCCGCTCCCACGGAAGGGGGAGGAATGTAAAGGATGAGCCAGACAATAAGGGATTTTACTTTATTATATGAGCACCCAAACCGTAACTTCATTTTTCTGTTGCGGCCAAGCCACGGCCGGCAGTGTTAGCTGCCTGTAAATTCTTTCATCCCACGGTCTAGTAACAGGAAGTCAGCACCGACGAAGGGCACCTTGTTCACGCGCCTCTCTCGTGTGCTGACGAGGTAACGCCGCCCCAGGCGTCGCTTAGCAGGCAGCGCTCTGGAAAGTTCCATGCCGCCCGCACGGTTTGCTCGGTCCTGACCAATCAGGGCGGAGGAAGCCGCGTCGTGCGTCGAACATACCCGGCCGCCCGTCGCCGGGCTCGCCCTCTTGTATTCTTGCTCACCCGCGAGTCGGATGCGCGCCCTGTAGCATTGAACATCTCCCGCTTCTCCCGGTGCTGCGGCACTGTGGACTTAGTTTTGGCAGACAACCACTTTCGGTAGCTTCGCGAACAATGTTCGCCAAATTGTAAGCTCTGGCTCACCCTCACCTCCCTAGGCCTATGTAGCCCCTTTGCATCATGCTTTAGCCAATAAATCGCCTTTCTCTAAAAATTACCTTATTAATCCATAACGCCCACCGCCTGCCCATACCCGCCATCCTGTACAAGTAGTTCTAAGTTCTAGAGGACTGATGACCTCAGAAGTTGAGTCCGATAGTGCTCAGAGCCATAAGACTTTCATAACAGGTTTCGGGATGGCTACTCACACTGCTGATGAAAAACGTTGTGTAACGTTGTAAAGCATGAGATTTGGAGATGAAGTCTGGCCGAAACCGGTTATGTAATAAATACTTTACTCGCAATTTTTGTGTTTCAAAGTGTCTTCGAAGTCCACACTGCTGCAGATAGTCCCAAAGCTGATAAAATGGCAGGTTTTTAAACTGATGGAAAAAAATTGCAGCACCAAGGTGGAGCTGTGCTACATGAACGCAAGTCATAAATTTAGACAACATTGTCCATGGAGTGTAGCCATCTTCGCTATACTTTTGTTAAAACAACAGTCGAGACCGCAATAACAAACCTATTTTCCGAGGCAGCAACAGAATGAAAGATGTTCTTGGCACAACGAAAGATACAGTTGACAAACTACATGCTACTGGAGTTTACGAAATCACGTGGATTAGTGTATGTAGGCGAGACGGGGCCACCAATCAGCACACGGATATCTGATCACAAAAGATATATCCGACTAAGACAGTACATTAAGTCAGCGGTGGCAGAATACCAGGATGAGTGCAGCAAACAGATTGATTTTGGCGAACCTCTCGTACTGGCGAAACAGCTTCTTACTTTTAGGAGGCAACAGAAATAGTTAAGCGACCGGCCAACATGGACAGAAAAGACGACTACCGACTTCCGACGTCTTGGCTGCCAGAAATAACAGCGCTACAGGACGACAGCTCACGCGAAGCAACACATACAGATGCGCGGGAGACGGCAGCGGCCACAGATAGATGAGAGTACTGGCGAGCTTCGGGCAGCGCTAGAAAGCAGGCAAACAAAGCCACGTCACAGCTGCCGCCTGGTTTTCCATTCGACAATTTCCACCAATTACAAGCAGTAATGCAAACACCAATCAAAACGTCGGGTTTCCGCCAATTAAAACAAATAATAAAAACAACAATAAAGACTTGTAACATCCTCCCCTTCATCCTAAGCAGGCTATCAGAGTTAGATGACAGACATGTCTGCAGGTATATAAGAAGCAAAGTTTCCTCACTCAGCAGTAAACAAAAACACCCTGAAGCAGGTCGCTTGCAACAGGGACCTAAACGTCGGTATATTGGTGTTTTGGCTTTAAAGAGTGCAGTTGGGCTAAACTACATGCCCAATTCCTTTTGCTGCCTTATTTGCTGACCAAACTTCCCTCATTCGCTCGCTGTGTTTCTGTTTCCGGTCTTCCGTCCATACTTCTTGTCGGCTTCGTGTCTTCGGTTTCATCTTGGTTGCCTTTTTGGTTGCCCATATTTCTTTCATCTGTGCTCGTGTTTGCGTTCTTCGGTCTATTTTACGGCTGTTAGTTTGTCACAGTGTGTCTCATGTAGTTTACTTTTCTTAATGTTTTTTCGGAATTGTACTCTGTCGTTTATTGTGTCTGATGTCATGTTGAGTTTGTTCAGGTTGTTTTTTACCTTTGCCACCCATTTGTTGTTTCTAATGGTTACCCAATCAAAGATCTGTTTGGTCAGTCTGTGTGATGGCATTCTGTATAGGTGTCCATAGGATTGTATTCTGCGTTTTCGAATCTTTTCTGTAATTGTCTCTGGTTCGATTCCCGGCGGGGTCAGGGATTTTCTCTGCCTCGTGATGGCTGGGTGTTGTGTGATGTCTTTAGGTTAGTTAGGTTTAAGTAGTTCTAAGTTCTAGGGGACTGATGACCTTAGATGTTAAGTCCCATAGTGCTCAAAGCCATTTGAACCATTTTTTTTTTTTTTGGATTGTCTCTATACGTTCGTATAATTCCTCTGTAGGTTCCTTGATCCATATTCCATTGCTGTTAGCTGTGCCAAATATTTTCCTAAGTATTTTCCGTTCTACTTTTTGTAGTTGTCTGATACGTGTATGGCCTAGGAATAGTGTGGTCTCTGCTGCATACAGTGCTTCGGGGACCACCACCGTGTTGTAGTGGCGTAATTTGGCTTTTTGAGAGATATGCTTCTTGTTGTAATGATTCCACAGTATTTTGTATGCCTTGTCCAGTTTAGTTTTTCTTTCTTCGTTTGAGTCTCTGTTCTGTCCTTTCATTTGTAGTGTTTCACTGAGGTCTTTGAAGTTTGCCGTTTTGTAAATCGTGCTGTACTTCGTGTTCAGGGATGAGAGTTTCTTTGTGCTCATAAACTGTGTCTTTTCGTAAGAGGTCTGTAGTGCAGTTTTGGAAGCGATTTCGTGTAGTTTTTCAATAGTTTCTTTTTTTCGTTTATACCTTTCGTGACAATCGCCAAATCGTCTGCAAAAGCCAGGCGTTTAATCTGTGCGTTTCCTAAGGTTATCCCCTGTTGTGATATTTTCCATTATCTTAGTACCTTGTCTATCACTAGATTGAAAAGCAGAGGTGAGAGGCCATCGCCTTGCCAGACATCTGTGAGAATTTCAAAGGGCTCTGATAGTTCCCCACAGAACTTCACTTTGGAAGTTGTGTTGGTCAAGGTTTGCCCTATGATAGTCCGTGTTTTGTTGTCTACTTTGTATTCAGCTAGAATTTTGAAGAGAGTTTTCTGGTCGATTGAGTCGTACACCTTTTTTTCCTGCTGTAGTTATTAGTCAGTGCATGTGCGTTGATTATTGTGTAGGATTTGTTGGCTGATTTCCCTGTGATGTTGCTGATTCTCTGGTTTGGATACGAAAAGTCGACTTTGCTGTCCGCGGTGGACCTGTGTACTGCATATCCTGTGCGAAAGAGGCCGTAGTTTTTTCAGTTGTCTCGACGGTTTTCCTTTGTATATTGCAAAGTTCTCCGTATTGAAATGGTCTTCGTCTGTGAATCGTGTTTCTTGCAGTGCACATATTTTGATTTGAAATTTTTCGAGAGTGTCTGTGGGTTATTTCATCTTTCCTATCTTCATCAGTGTTTTCACATTGAGTGTGTCGATGTACTGTTTGTGTTTGGTCTTGAGAGTTTGAGAAGCTCCGATTCTTCTCTTGATGTCCGTGAGCCCCCAGAGTCCGATGCTCACGACGATCCAAGTCTATTGACTGGGGCCCGTGGTAATATACAATGCGGTTACAAACCTGGAAAAATTTATTGAACGTAACAATATTTGTTAATTATGACTGATTTCGGCTTATGTCAAGGCCATCCTCCGATTCTTTTGGTTCCTTATGGCTGGTTCTGGTGACTCCTCGATATTTTTCACGTATTACCACGATTGTACACTGTCGCAATAAGTGTGTACGCTCATGGTGTCACGTGATATAACCGAGGAGCAGCCAGTACCAGCCATAAGGGGCCCAAAACGTCTAAGGATGGCATTAACATAAGCCGAAACCGCCATAATGAACCTATGTTATTGCGATCTCGGCTGTTGTTTTAACCAAAATAAACGTGCGTGGTAGGCGTGTTGCTACGTCGAAATATGATGTCTATTCAAAATTCATGCCAGTCGCATAATAGTGGATATAACAGCGCCACTATTAGGATGCAAATCAGGTTTTCCTTTAATACGCACTGTAACGGTGGTGAGCGTACCCTGCCTTCGAGAGCGGACATGGTGAGTTGATTTACGAACTTCCAGCATGCTGCAGGCGGTGAGTTGATGTTAGTCGACAATGCCTTCAAAGCGAAGAAGACACTATTACCAATAGTGTACTGAGTTTGAACGAGGTTTTGTAATAGGGCTACAAACAGCTCGATATTTCTTCTGCGACAGCGTAGAAAGGCTTGGCAGGAATATAGTCACGATGACTGTTGGCAGCGGATTTACACATCAAATTATGGTCTGGTGTTGCGATTTAGTATGACAGCAGGTGTACTTTTGTAGTTATTCCACAGACCTTGACAACAAATCTGCTCGTCAGTCGGATATTTCGACCTGCTGTGGTCCCATTCACGAACAGCATTCAACGGGGTGTCTTCCAACAGGATAACGCTCGCCCACACACCGCTGTTGTAACCCAACGTCTACAGAGAGTCGAAATGTTGCCCTGGCCTGCACTGTCAGAAGATCTGCCTCCAATGAACCACATATGGGTCTTCATCGGACGACAACTCCAGCGCCATCCACCAACTCTCCCTGTATTGACTGAGCAGGTACAACAGGCATGGAACTTCAGCCCACAACCTGACATCCGGCGCCCGTACAACACAATGCATGTACGTTTGCATGCTAGCATTCAATATTCAGGCGGTTACACCGTTTATAAATGTTAATCACTTAAATATGTTATCTAGACATTCGTATTCCCGAAATTACATTATTTTACATTACTTATTACTGTAATTTGCAATATATACACTACTGGCCATTAAAACTGCTACACCACGAAGATGACGTGCAACAGACGTGAAATTTAACCAACAGGAAGAAGATGCTATGATATGCAAATGATTAGCTTTTCCGAGCATTCACACAAGGTTGGCGCCGGTGGCGACACCTACAACGTGCTGACATGAGGATAGTTTCCAACCGATATCTCATACACAAACAGCAGTTGCCGGCGTTGCCTGGTGAAACGTTGTTGTGATGCCTCGTGTAAGGAGGAGAAATGCGTACCATTACGTTTTCGACTTTGATAAAGGTCGGATTGTAGCCTATCGCGATTGCGGTTTATCGTATCGCGACACTGCTGCTCGCGTTGGTCGAGATCCAATGACTGATAGCAGAATATGGAATCGGTGGGTTCAGGAGAGTAACAAGGAACGCCGTGCTGGATCCCAACGGCCCCGTATCACTAGCAGTCGAGATGACAGGCATCTTATCCTCATGGCTGTAATTGATCGTGCAGCCACGTCTCGATCCCTGAGTCAAACGATGGGAACGTTTGCAAGACAACAACCATCTGCACGAACAGTTCGACGACGTTTGCAGCAGCATGGACCATCAGCTCGGAGACCATGGCTGCGGTTACCCTTGACGCTGCATCACAGACAGGAGCGCCTGCGGTGGTGTACTCAACGATGAACCTGGGTGCACGAACGGCAAAACGTCATTTTTTCGGATGAATCCAGGTTCTGTTTACAGCATCGTGATGGTCGCATCCGTGTTTCGCGACATCGCGGTAAACGCACATTGGAAGCGTGTATTCGTCATCGCCATACTGGCGTATCACCTGGCGTGATGGTATTGGGTGCCATTGGTTACACCTCTCGGTCACCTGTTGTTCGCATTGACAGAATTTTGAACAGTAGACGTTACATTTCAGATGTGTTACGACCCGTGGCTCTACCCTTCATTCGATCCCTGCGAAACCTTACATTTCAGCAGGGTAATGCACGACTGCATGTTGCAGGTCCGGTACGGGCCTTTGTGGATACAGAAAATATTCGACTGCTGCCCTGGCCAGCACATTCTCCAGATCTCTCACCAATTGAAAACGTCTGGTCAATGGTGGCCGAGCAACTGGCTCGTCACAATACGCCAGTCACTATTCTTGATGAACTGTGGTATCGTGTTGAAGCTTCATGGGCAGTTGTACTTGTACACGCCATCCAAGCTCTGTTTGACTCAATGCCCAGGCGTATCAAGGCCGTTATTACGGCCAGAGGTGGTTGTTCTGGGTACTGATTTCTCAGGATCTATGCAGCTAATTTGTTTGAAAATGTAATCACAAGTCAGTTCTAGCATAATATATTTGTCCAATGAATACCCGTTTATCATCTGCATTTCTTCTTGGTGTAGCAGTTTTAATGGCCAGTAGTGTTCTGCATGTTTGGCTCCTTTTCACCGATTATTGCATATTTTAACAAAAACCAGTAACGATGCATATTTTCGCTTTATATTTACAATATTTTAAAAATTTAGACGGGCGGTCTGTAGCTCGATCTAGTTTTAATGTCCCTAGAACTGCGTGCAATCGCTAGCAGAGGCCACTGCCTAGTGAAGTCATTACAGAAGAGGAACAGGAACAGGCAGACAGAGCCAATGCTCCTGCGCCCCCGCTCCCGGTTAATCACCTCCGCTGTCGTACCGTTCACATCGGCAACAATTAAATTAAACTACGCAAGCTTTTAGTCCCACGTCCACTGTTTCAGTTTAGCTTCCTATTTACTTGTACACAGTTGAACGTGTTTACGAAATGTAGTGTGTAATGTGTTGTGTGCCATGCCGCCCGAAAAAGGAAACGTCGATTCGTGGATAGCTGACCATCACCATCCTTTAACATTTACATATGACGAAATTAATCTATGTTGTCGAGTTTGCGAGAAAAACGTTTCGCGAAAAAGATGTTTCAAATAGAACAGCATGTTAAGACAAGTCTTCATATCGCAGGAATGCAGAAGAAAGGACCGCGACAACAACTTCTGACAACAGCATGTTGCAGTAGCACGGATTTGTCCAGAGGTAACCAAAAAAGTCGGTTTGACATGGAGCTATGTGAAGCATTCATTGCAATCCATAGTACTTTTCAAAAGCTTACAATTCCAATCCCCAAAAGCTTCCTGCGCAAATACTGCTAAAATCAAAATGTACGATATGAATGAACATTGCGTAAAAATTACATGTCGACAATATACGTTAATGTTCTGGAAGAAATACGCAGTGAACTCAAGGACAGCATTATCTGGATTTCAGCTGACGAAACTACAGACACTTGTGGCCGTTACATTGCAAATTGAATTATTGGTGCTTTCAAGAAGAGCCTTCTTCTTCCTATTTAACGGCCCGCAAAAAACTTGAAAAAGTAACCAGTTTTGTCAATGAGGGTATTAGAAAATTATTTGCAGAATCTTCTGCACATGAAAGTGTGTTTGTGTTCATTTCAGATGCTGCTCCCTATATGATCAAAGCAAGAATAGTCCTCCCAGTATTTTGAATTTTATCTCAATTTGATTCATGTGACGTGCTTTGCTCATGCAGTACATCATCTTGCTGAAGAAGTACCTTCCACGTTTGTGAGTGTAAGTAAACTAGTTTCATCCACAAATTAAGTGTTTCTAAAGGCTTTTACTCGCATCAACACCTACGAAGAAGAACTACCAAATGTGCCTTTATCTCCCGAACCAATGGAAAGTCGCTGGGAAATGTGGGTCGACCCTGTATTGTTTTACAGTGAAAATTTCGAGGCCATTAGAGGGGTAGTAAACGACGTTACCACTCTCTTTTCCCATGTGCCTGCAAGTATTAAAAAGCTTGAAACTCAACGTTTGGCGTTGAATGACTCTATTCAATTAATGAAAATATTATTCCAGTGAACTCCTCACTGCCGAAGGTATTCCTAAGAAAACTGAAAGAAAAGTTGGAAAACATATTAAACAGTAATCCCGGCTTCGAGTTCTTGAGCCAAATTGATGATTTTATTAATGGAATGGGTCAACTTTTACCAGAAACAGTAAGTGCAAACATAGCACCCAAATTCAAATACTGCCTAGTTACCTCAGTTGATGTAGAGCGGTCCTTTTCTGCTTATAAAAATGTTTCGAGTGATCTAAAACCAACTCTTGCTACCAAACATCTGGAACAGTACTTGGACGTTTATGCTTGCAGTAGTACAATATTGTAAAATAAATTATAAATGATGCTTTGGTCGAATAGTATTAATTAAAAGTGAATGCTGTCCAAAACAATTTATGATTGTATGTTTTATTTTGTAAATAAAATATGATGGTGTTTTTGAGCGTGTCCCTTTGCTTGCAATATATCTCGAAGTTGGTCCTGTACATATCGATTGTTCTGCTGCGACTCACTCGCATAGCATCAGCTTGTTACCAACAACAATGGCAAAGAAGGAACAATTCTTGAAACAAGGTATGACTTTTGCGAATTTTTAGAAAATAATTCCAGAAAGGCTCCTTTCCTAACCTTTACCAGAAAGTATTCAGAAAATACCGGCGTCCGAAATGTATCGATTTTTCGCCGGGCCGGTGCTCTTCCTCGTAATTGATATGCAGAGGTTCGACTTTGATATATAATGCACGCAATAACTACCAGCTTTGTTTTATTATTTGATCCTGCATATTTCGAAACTTTTCATGCATTTTAAGCATTTTTGATTCGTATTTCATGGCTATTTTAAGGTTTTCATGATGCATATAATTCTCCATAAACTTCGAAGTCCGTTGGATAAATGTGTGACTCTGGAGACCCGTAGACGACATGTCTATACCGGCATAAAGTCTTGGAGAATTTCAGTCCGTGAACACAGTTGGATAGTAACAGCGCCTCACAGACAGGTGCGTAACCAACATACGCAGATGTCAACAAATGAGACTGGACGTGTAGTTGACCTCAAAGATGCTGGCTGGTTGGAATCGCTTGACATTTCAGTAGGATCAATGCCACTATCCGACAATGTTAGCCCTAATTTGATGTGTCATTGCTCAACAGCGTATGAATAACGAGACGATTGACCTAAAGAAAGGACAGAACTTGAGAACCGAGCAATCGCCAGAGAGGCACTTAGAGCCCCGTATTCGTCATAATCGTCGATCCGAAGTGCAATTGTTGCTGCAATGACCACAAATCACGTTCATAGCCGGGTCACAGGAATGGGCCCGAGGTTTCTGTGCTCGTTGGGCCGACTACTGTTGGCCTCTGTACATCAACAAGCCCGTTTTTAGTGGTGTCGGGTACATTCGGTCTGGAATTTCATTGACCTGTTCAGACTGTAAGTACGTTGTTTAGGTTTTCTTATTGGTAACGTCACATAGCGCTCTGTGTGAAAATCACTGGCTGTGCTGTGTGCAGTCTGTGGCTGGTTTGCATTGTTGTTCGCTATTGTAGTGTTGGGCAGCTGGCTGTTAACAGCGCGTAGCGTTGCTCAGTTGGAGGTGAGGCGCCAGCAGTGGTGGATGTGGGGATGTGAGATGGCGGATTTTTGAGAGCAGATGATCTGGACGTGTGTCCATCAGAAACAGTACATTTGTAAGAATGGATGTCATGAACTGCTATATATATTATGACTTTTGAACACTATTAAGGTAAATACATTGTCTGTTCTCTACCAAAATCTTTCATTTGCTAACTATGCCTATCAGTAGTTAGTGCCTTTAGTAGTTTGAATCTTTTATTTAGCTGGCAGTAGTGGCGCTCGCTGTATTGCAGTAGTTAGACTAACGAAGATTTTTGTGAGGTAAGTGATTTGTGAAAGGTATAGGTTAATATGTTAGTCAGGGCCATTCTTTTGTAGGGATTATTGAAGGTCACATTGCGTTGCGCTAAAAATATTGTCTGTCAGTTTAGTGTTGATCAGAATAAGTAAAGAGAGTAATGTCTGAGTACGTTCAGTTTTGCACAGCTGTTTCAAAATTAAATAATGTAAGAGGTTTATCAGCACAGTAATTCATTAATTTTTCTAAGGGGACGTTTCATATGTCCACCCTTAGCAGAGGATACCTCACTGGAATCTTCTGATTTTTTTCTTGTAGTTTCTGTAATTAGTGTAGCTATTGTTTATTGCTAGCGCGTAATTATAGAGAGAATTTCCTTTGTACTTAGTTTTTCATTGTTGTACATTAAGACAGTTGTGGCATGCATGTAGATTTGCACCAAGTATTCGCAGCTGCGTTTGCAATTAACGAGATATTATTTTCAATGCTATGTTAATGTGTTTTCTTATTTTGCTCTTCAAATTGTGCTTTTCTGTGTCGTCGTGTGAAATATTGTGATAATAATGGCGTGTGAAAAACGTAATACTAGGCTCCAAAGTAAACTGAGAAATGACAGTGAAGACGAAAGCAGTGTGTTAGCGCCGCCGAGTAATGAATTAACTAATGTTGAAAGTAGTAATTTGGTAATTGTGTGTAAGGAAATGGAGCGGGCTGCAAACAATGGCGTAGACAATGAAACTGATGTGTCAACAGATGTGCCGACACAGTGTTATTTTGAGGGGGCCGATAGGCACGCTATCTAACGCAGACGGGCGTGAAGTCTGGAACAGGATAACTATTGAATGGTAGCAAGAAAAGTACGTAGCTGGAATATACTTAACTTTATTCACTCCTTGTGATACATCTCTCTTGACTATACAAATGAGACTCGTAAGATACATGCACTGTTACAATTGGCGCCTTGCTAGGTCGTAGCCATGGACTTAGCAGAAGGCTATTCTAACTAACTCTCGGCAAATGAGAGGAAGGCTTTGTCCGTATTGTCGCTAGCAATGTCGTCGTACAACTGGGGCGAGTGCTCTATCGTATATCGAGACCTGCCTTGTGGTGGCGCTAGGTCTGCGATCACACAGTGGCGACACGCGGGTCCGACAAGTACTAAATGGACCGCGGCCGATTTAAGCTACCACCTAGCAAGTATGGTGTCTGGCGGTGACACCACATTCCTCCCCCGCAAATCGGCGAACGGTCGTGGGATAAGGCTTCCGCCCGCCGTGGGGAGGACCCCATGTTTACGTATGCGATGAGGTGGGAAGCCTAACAACAGGCGAGGCTGTGCCACCCGCACCCGGCCATTCGGTCCGAGGGGATCTAGGAAACGCCTGAAAACCTAGTCCAGGGTGCACGCCAACATGCGGTGTATGCGCCCGTAATGAGACAGGAGGGGCCGTAGGGTCGACCTCCATTGCGTCGGGGTACCCGACGCGCGATGACGTCATGTGGTCCGGAGCGGGCAAGAGGTCCATGGCGGAGGACGGCTGGTCACGGGAAGCGATCGGCGGCGCGTGACCCAGGGAGGCGCTTGGCGGCTGCAGCGAAGCGTCCAATGCGGGCGGCGCCGGCGGGAGAACAGGCGGCGGCGGCGGCGGCGGCGGCGGCTGCTGCGGCGGCGCGTCGCCATGGGGCAAAATGGAAGGCATCGTCGGTAACACCTGGGGATGAGGCGAGCCAGTAGATGGGTCCCCAGGGCGCTGACCGTCGCTGAAAGCAGACGGGGAGCGGCAGAACCCGTGCGACGACAGAGGCGCAGCTGATTGAGATGCCGACGCACCTCACCAGAGGCCCCCAAAACCAAATACATCGCGCGACCGAGGCAGCGAAGAATGCGCCCTGCGAGCCAACGCCGGGAACCTCGATAGTTGCGATAGAATACAACGTCACCTGGAGCAAAAGCAGGAGTCTGCCGCTGCACAGGAGCCTGATGCGGCGGATGCAGCAAAGACATCAAGATGCGATGAGGACGACCGTGGAGCAACTCAGCCGGCGAGCGACCATCTCGGGGCTGAGAGCGATACGAAGACAAAAAGAGCAACAATTCGTCCTCCCGAGAATGCGACTCTTTCAATTTCAACATCTGTGACTTGAAAGTCCGGACCAATCGTTCAGCGGCACCGTTTGACTGAGGCGAAAACGGCGCGGATGTCAGATGTTGAATACCATTGGCCTGGCAGAATGACTGAAATTCTGCGGACATGAATTGTGGGCCATTGTCGGAAACAATAGTCTGCGGAAGACCTTCAATGCAAAAGATAGCAGACAACGCTTGGATGGTGGCGGAGGACGTCGTGGAAGACATCCGGACAACAAAAGGAAAATTACTGAAGGCATCGACCAGAACCAACCATCGAGCATTCCAGAATGGACCAGCAAAATCAATGTGCAAGCGTTGCCAAGAGGAAGTGGCTTTTGGCCATGCAAAGACTTTCCGCGGCGGTGCGGATTGTTGTTCGGCACACGCCATGCAAGAAGAACACATATTCGTAATCGCAGCATCGATTCCGAACCAAGTACAGTGCTGACGAGCAAGTTGTTTCGTTCGCACTATACCCCAATGTCCGTGGTGAAGAAGCCGTAAAACAGAGGACTGTAACGAACGTGGGACCACGACTCTGGACTGATCATTATCAGAACGCAACAACAAAACACCACGTCGAACAAAAAGTCTCTCCCTGTGAGCAAAAAATCTGCGAACCAACGGATCCTCGATCCGAGACTTTGACAAAGGCCATTGCGTAGCAACAAAACGCAAAACAGTAGCAAGGACAGGGTCAGCAGCTGTGGCTGTAGCTACACGACGAAAATCAATCGGAAACGATTCGACCACTTCATCGGTTTCCGAATCAATGAACATGCAAGCAAGTTCGGAAGAATCGAATGCTCTATCCTCAGCAACAGGCAAACGGGACAACGCATCGGCGTTTCCGTGCTTAGCAGTGGATCGATACAAGATATCGCAGCGGTACTGCGAGTGGAAAATAGACCAGCGAATGAATTTCTGCGCTGTACGTGGAGGTACAGGCTTGGTCGGATGAAAAAGTGACGTCAAAGGTTTGTGGTCTGTGATGATGGTAAAGTGACGACCATACAAGAAATCATGGAACTTAGTAACACCAAACACGAGAGCCAAAGCTTCTTTCTCTATCTGCGAGTAATTTCTGTGCGCAGACGAGAGCAATTTTGACGCAAAGGGAATAGGGCGATCATGCGAGCCAACTTTGTGCGCAAGCACAGCACCGATCCCGAAATCCGATGCATCTACCATCAACAAAAGTGGTTTCTGGGGATCGAATGGCGTAAGGCAAGTATTTGAAAGCAACGCCATTTCAACTGGCGAAAGGCGCGTTCGCATTCCGTCGTCCAGACGAACGGAACACCCTTACGGCGTAAGCGATGAAGCGGAGCTGAAAGAGAAGAGGCATTGCGCACATTCACTCACACCTTGTGATTCTAGATCGTTTAATGTGCTTGCGACCTCATCACGCAATGCGTGGAGAACATTGCGCGTGCTGAAAAAGTTCGGTTGCGCGTTTACTTTCAGTTCCAAATGTGCTTCATAGTTTTTAGCGCAACCTAAGCTCGGTGCAAAAATGTCTGCAAATTCATCACATAAGCGAGAAACACTGTCTGAAGGCACAGTCTGATTCACTGATAGGACCTGATTTACAATAGACATGTTAAACAACTGAAATAAGTCTAAACCAAACAAGTTCACTGCAGTAGAAGAACGAAGAACGTAAAATGACACAAGTTTTGTTTGTCCCTTGTATGTTGCAAGAAGACTGCACTGTCCTAACACAGGGATCTTCTGTCCTGAATATGTGGTTAGCTTAACATTTGCGGAACGCAACGGAGGTTTGCCCAGTTGTTTGTACGTGTCGTGATTGAGCAATGAAACTGCAGCTCCGGTATCGAGCTGGAATGGTATGACCTTGCCATTAAAGTCCAAATCTACAAAAAGTTTATTGTCCTGCTGACGACAAGAGCGACTGTTTTGTGCAATTTGAACAGACACTTGTACAGAATCACTTGCTAATTGACGTGATTTCCGGCGACGTCGACGCACAGTTTTTGTGGGACGAACACAGTCACTATTAGAGAAAGTGGCACTGGACGAAGCGGAATTAACTACATGAATGTCCATGGGCGAAGGTCCACGATCCTGAGTGTCCTTGGTTCGATTCTGGCGCGAAGCAAAGGGCCTGGAATGATTGTGATTGTCTGATCCGAGCTTTTTCTGGCAAACACTTTGAACATGTCCCTTCCTATTGCAGAAAAAGCAAATAGCTTGGCGTGACGGACAACGTTCACGCGAATGTCTAGTAGCACACCGCAGGCATGATTTCACTGCATTTGTGTGCTGGCGCGGCACACGTGGCTTAGAGCGCGGTGGCAGCTGCATCGACGTGCGCGAGGGCAATTTACCGGGCCGCGTAGCGCGAGCGCGCCCAGCGGACCGGTTAATGTTACACACAGCTGGTGAAGTGTCAAAAGATTCCTGAGCACAGTCTAGTGTGTCTTGTCTATCCAATATGTCTATCACTTGTTGAAGGGAGGGATATACTAGTTTCAAAATTTGCTCCCGTATGCGAACATCAGAAACGTTCTGTGCAATTGCATCACGCACCATTGTATCTGAATAAGAAAGACCACAGTCACAGTCAAAAGAACACTCCCTAGTAAGTCCTTGTAATGTTGCTACCCACTCCCTATTAGTTTGACCGGCCGTACGTTTTGTACGAAAGAACGTATACCTTTTTGCAACCACATTAACTGTTTCTTTGAAATAGGCATCTAAAGCAGACAAAATTTCCTCGTAGGACAGAGTTGCTACGTCGCGGCGGGGAAACAATTTCACTATCACACGGTAGGTGGACACAACGACACAAGAAAGCAAAAACGGCTGCCGCTCATTACCTTGAATTCTGTTGGCGGCTAGATGGAAGGCGAACTGTCGGGACCATTCCTGCCAAGTCTCGTGGGTGTGGTCAAACTGGCGAAACGGCGGTGCAACTGCCTGTTGTGGCTGCGGTAGCGGTGAAGCGGCGGCTGCCGCATCGGTTTGACTGGCACGTTGACCCTGGACGAGCTGTCCAAGGGCATCCAATAACGCCTGCGTCTGCTGATTCTGCAAGCGATAAAATTCGGACAGTACATCTGGAGATTGTGGCAAAGCCATGACACAAGTAAATGTAAGCAATTAGAAAGAACACTTTTCCTTTAAGCCGCGTCGCCAAATGATGTGTCGACAGATGTGCCGACACAGTGTTATTTTGAGGGGGCCGATAGGCACGCTATCTAACGCAGACGGGCGTGAAGTCTGGAACAGGATAACTATTGAATGGTAGCAAGAAAAGT
Organism: Schistocerca serialis cubense; assembly: GCF_023864345.2. Classification (NCBI taxonomy): domain Eukaryota; kingdom Metazoa; phylum Arthropoda; class Insecta; order Orthoptera; family Acrididae; genus Schistocerca; species Schistocerca serialis. The sequence continues at coordinate 253,687,791 of NC_064643.1, forward strand.
ACGTAGCTGGAATATACTTAACTTTATTCACTCCTTGTGATACATCTCTCTTGACTATACAAATGAGACTCGTAAGATACATGCACTGTTACAATTGGCGCCTTGCTAGGTCGTAGCCATGGACTTAGCAGAAGGCTATTCTAACTAACTCTCGGCAAATGAGAGGAAGGCTTTGTCCGTATTGTCGCTAGCAATGTCGTCGTACAACTGGGGCGAGTGCTCTATCGTATATCGAGACCTGCCTTGTGGTGGCGCTAGGTCTGCAATCACACAGTGGCGACACACGGGTCCGACATGTACTAAATGGACCGCGGCCGATTTAAGCTACCACCTAGCAAGTGTGGTGTCAGGCGGTGACACCACAGAAACAATTAGTGAACAGGGAAGCATTATCGATCGATCGGTCGGCAACAGCTCGCCTCAGGAATCCGAAATGACAGGACACAATTTCGCAAATACTGTAGATTCAGGTTTTGGGTCCTCACCGTTTTCTCAAATAAGTCAAGACACATTTTCTGCTTGTCAAAATGTGAATGTTGCCGCTGCAAATGCACTGCCGAAAAGCATAGAGGAACAGATTCCAGACACTAATACATTATTATTGCAATTAATGCAACAAATGAAACAAAATCAGAGACAAACACAGAAACAGTTAGACACAATGGAACAAAATCAGAGACAAACACAAACACAGCAAAATCTTCAAAAGTTAGACACAATGGAACAAAATCTTCGGAAGTTAGACATAATGGAACAAAATCTTCAAAAGTTAGACACCACACTTGAACAGACACGTGAAGATTTAACTGCAGAGTTACTTAAAATCGAACATAAATGCCAAAAAGTCTGTAATGACGTAAAAACACAAATTTGTGAGCATTTTCAACTTATTTTTTCGCGACATGAAAATGCATTACAGAATCACGAAGCAGCCATAAAAGAACTGCAAACCATTGTTCATGAAAATCATGAGACCTTGTGGGCTAAAACTGACTCAGTTGCATCTACCGATTCGGTTACGCTACTTGCAATAACTCAGGAAAACTTAAAGGACACAGTAGATACTCTGAAAATTGGTTCAGAAAGACACATGCAGGAAATTAGTTCATTATCAGAGAAAGTAGTTGAACTTTCGGATCAGCTAAATAATTTATCTACGAAGGTAGATGATAATCTGAATGACACAAAACCGGTAGCTTTTAATGACAGAGAAGAGTGCAAACAAATTAGGAAATTCAAACAAAATCAGAATCAAATCAATACGCAACACCAAGGAGAAATCCGGGAAGTACAAGATCAGCTGACACAGGTAATACCAGAATTACGTATTTTAGAGGACACTCGCGCTCCAATACGGGAAGAGGGACATAGAAATACGGAACAGCCACAAAATAATAACACGGGGTACTTCGTAAATTATGAAAGAAATTGGCAAGGTACACCGAATTTTGAGATGGAACCGCCGAAACGAAGTAACAAAGGTCGATATGCGACTCGCTGACATGATGATATTGACTATAAGCTGTTTATTACTACACGTAAATTCAAAACATTTAAGAATTCCAGCAACGACATTCATTCACAAGCGTGGCTTCATCAATTCTATCATTGTTTTCCTCCCAACTGGTCATCAGAGCACAGATTAGAATTTATGTGTGGCTGTTTAGAGAATGAACCAGCTGTAAGAATGTGATCGGTCGTTCATGATTGTCACAGTGAAGGAGAATTTTATCATGCCTTCCTCTCAGCATATTGGTCTCAAGCTACACAAGACCGAGTAAAACATAGCACCATAATGATGAAACATTTCGAACAATCTGAATTTTCCAGTCTTGTGAAATATTTTGAAGACATGTTGCACAAGAATCAGTACCCATCAAACCCATACTGCCCCTCGGAACTAATCCGCATTTGCTTAATCAAAGTACCTGAACATTATGACATATTATTATGGCAGGACGTTGCAAAGACGACATTGACGCTTTTCAGGGACTCTTACAAGAATTAGAAATCGACACTGACAATCGCGGAACGCGAAAACAGGAACACAACAATTGCAGGTCACATCCGTCGCAATTCCATGATGAAAGAAATAATAACTGGACACGACAAGGCTATTCTCACAACACAAATCGTGACCAAAACAGACACCACCCGTATGACAACCGTTGGCAGAGTAGTAATAATTACAGAGAAAGATCACCTCTCCGCGGTAGTGACTATCACAGAGACAATCAGAGAAACAGGCAATATGGGAACCAACATAATTATTATCAAGGGAGACAGCATAACTTAAGACGCAACGGTCCAGCTCGCAGTTACGATTCAGGGAGAAATTCTCCACCAAGTGCCCGACAAGAAAGAAACTATGGAATCACCGACATGACGACAGACGATATGGTCGTAACGTCAGACCTGAATTGCATCAGAACTGGCGGGATTCAAACAGGGCAGGGCCCTCTCGACAAGGTGAATTTGTAGAAGTTAGGTCTCCAAATCCCAATAACGACGCGCGCCAACAAAGAGACAGACAATGACTCGCACTGCAGGCAGCCACGTGAGCCGGCTGGGCTTCAGAAAAATAACATAGACGCTAACCTTGAGAAAAATTTTAGCATTCCTTTCCGACGTATACAAAATGATAATTACTTTGAAGTTGAAACTCTGCACATCAGAAACGGTAAAGGACTGCACCACATTTCACATGTAAAACCGTTTATTGAAAGATAATCTGCTTTTTAGCTTTGTCTTTGCATAAAACTTTTCACTTCACGTTACCAGTGTACTTTGTCAGACTTAGAAACTGTTAACTTGCAACAATGTTTGAAGTTAAATATCCAGTCAAGATCCAAGAGAACTTATTTAAACAGAAATTACGAATGCATTGTTATAGTCAACAGACGACACAGTGCTGTTATTTGTACATTCTTGCTTGTTAGTTGCACGATTATGTAACGAATATACGGCTTACATACTTAGAACATACACAGGTACTGCTAATGAGATTTTAATGCAACATTTTGGTTTAGTTGAAAATACATTCTTTATTTGAAGTACTTCCTGTGGGATCAAAGATGACTTAGCATTTGTTTTCTTTGACAGCTACACAGTTATATCACGACGCTACTAATGTGTGACACAATTTACACTGTTGCTTTTCCGGTGTATCTGTTGTATAACTGCACAGATTTTCTGTATTATTCTGGGAAGTAAAACATGTTTGGGTAGTAACTTTAGTGGTATAGCTACAATGAGACAGCCTTTTCCGTAGCACAACAACACGTTACATTATAGTACTTTCTTGATCACGGTAAGGTGCGTAATAACTACGATATCTATACGCAAAGCATATAACTTTCGTTTATGATGAGGTAAATACATTGACTTCAGCAGAACTTTGCTTACAGAGGACGATAACTACGACACTTCCACAGATTTATCTTACAGCGAGACGCACATTCAGCGCTACAGGACACGCATTTGAGTGATTAATTTTGTACTTAAACCATTTATTTTTCAATATTTTTGAATTACAAAGAAAGTTTTCCGTGATACATTTCATTCCATCGCTGTAATCTGTAACACCTGAGGGTATAATTACATTAATCCTCAGGGGGTACACGCCTACTTTGTGTACCATGTGTTTGGAAGCACAAGGAGCCCTAGCTAATATAGTATTTGCTTATACAACTTTACACATCGGTACCACATTCCTCTAACACAGAATTACACAGCTATCTGATTATTTAACAGAGAAACTAACTTTTTTTTTTACTATGTCAGTGACACATGTTTACACAATTACACAGTTGGATAACTTCACACTTATGAAATTGTATTTCGTCTGTACTTTGTGAACTGTTCATATTTTTTTCGGAACCATTGTGATACTATGAGAGCTCTGAATGATGTAATTGGTAAGGGAGCATGATTTTTAAAGTACGTTTGAGGTAGATGACACTATTTAAATGAGCTGACAATTTTTTTAGGTTTTGAAATTATTGCAGAAAGCTACGACGTTTTTGAGATTTGACTGTGGTGTTATGATGTTATTATTACGACGACGATGTGTATTATGTTCTTGAGGAATGTTTATTATGATATGTATTTATAATGATGAAACATTGAAGAAGTGTCGACGAATATGTATATGTGTAATAAAGTAAGGAATAATGAGTAGTGGTTAGGGACTCTGACTTGTGAAAAAGGATGTTGGAAACCAAGAATCGTACTTTAAGAGTTATGAAATGTGTGTAAATGCGTGAATGTATCACATTGCCAACGAATATTTTTTGGACACTGTTATGTTTATACGATTTTGTTTCTACAGATTTGCAACGCAAATTCTCGACCTGTGAAATTTTTATATGAGACTGTCACTGTAGTGCAAACTGGTGTCGTAAATTTTTCAGTAAGAGAGTTAAGTGACCACCTCCACGTAATGCGTCATGGGCACCCAGCTGCACGACAGTCGCCTGGAAAAAAGCCATTAATGTGTGCCTTTCAGAGGTACAGGTGGAGAAAAAAGGAGATTTTTGTGAGGTAAGTGATTTGTGAAACGTATAGGTTAATGTTAGTCAGGGCCATTCTTTTGTAGGGAGTTTTGAAAGTCAGATTGCGTTGCACTAAATATATTGTGTGTCAGTTTAAGCACAGTCATGTATAATTTTTCTAAGGGGACGTTTCAACATAACTAATGAGGAGGTATAAAACAGAACTGGGGAGAAGAAGAGTTTGTGGCACAACTTGACAGTAAGAAGGGACCGGTTAGTAGAACATGTTCTGAGGCATCAAGGGATCACAAATTTAGCATTGAAGGGCAGCGTGGAGAGTAAAAATCGTAGAGGGAAACCAAGAGATGAATACACTAAGTAGATTCAGAAGGATGTAGGTTGCAGTAATTACTGGGAGATGAAGAAGCTTGCACAGGATAAGGTAGCATGGAGAGCTGCATCAAACCAGTCTCAGGACTGAAGACCACAACAACAACAACAACAACTAATTCTTGATATAATACGGACCTGTCGCTGGTCTTACCCGATTACTACTTGTATGCTGAAGATGACTCTCCGAGATGTGAAAAGCGAAACTGAGTCGTACATTAACAGCCGTGTCTAGACTTTGATTTTGTGCCAGATGTCTACTGATGAAAAGACGAGACGGACAGACACTTGCTAGCTGCTTCCGCCCGCCTCCCCTGTCCCCCTCCTCCGGCTGTGCTTTGTCAATCCAGCTGCCGCTCCAGCTGCTTCGCCACCTTCCCGGAGCAGCGCGGCAGCAGTCAGATTCCGCCGAGCGGAAAGCGCTCGCCGCCGCCACCGAGACCCTCATTTATATTCCTCAGGCCGGCGCAGAACTAAGTTTGAGGGCGACATGAAAATGCAATTTTAGAAATAACCGGCCGGCGCAGCTCGGCTCGGCGCAGCTCCGCTCGGCTTGGCTTCGCTGCCAGCGTTCCGGTAATTCTGCGCAAGCGAGAATAGCCTGTAGCCGCCACTGCAGTCGTCGGCACCTCCATTCGTATGTACGGGCGTGACTGGCAAAGGCAACGTGTGTGTCGACCCACCGTCTCAACTTACAGAGAGGCAAAGCCACTGCGTCAAACCGTCGTCCCAGGCACGTAATCCCCTTTGCCGCCTGATGGCCTCGATTTATACCGACCGTTTCTTTGCTTCGTCCATAGTACAGCCACAGCTCCTGATCATTCTATACGGAATCGTTTCTCACAGCAAAATTCGTAATTGTTATCACTATCTCCGATCAATGGTTCTTTCCTTGACGAACATACTCTTTACAGAGTGTCTCAAACCTTTTGCGTCAGATTCAAACAAGTTCACAATCGATTGTGTCGAGATAGGGAACTAATGGTCGAAAATTCATAACCTCAACGGCCGGCCTGTGTGGCCGAGCGGTTCTAGGCGCTTCAGTCTGGAACTGCGCGACCGCTACGGTTGCAGGTTCAAATCCTGCCTCGGGCATGAACGTGTGTGGTGTCCTTAGGTTAGTTAGGATTAAGTAGTTCTAAGTTCTAGGGGAATGATGACCTCAGATGTTAAGTCCCATAGTGCTCAGAGCCATTTGAAGCATTTAACCTCAATGAAGTTCCAAGTAACTGTTAAAAGCGACGACCGTCAGTCTCAATGCATTTATTGCAAATTGCAACAGCGGCTGTAGCTCTGCACCATTCCCGCAAATACCCCGCAAATCTGTCGTACTATGAACAATCAGCGGGTGATAAGCAGCGTACACCCATGACCACTAAACAGGGCAGACAAAATTTAGCTAATAGCCCGTTTCTCATGCGACGACCGCCGTATTATTCTGGATCTCGGCTCACCACTACCGCTGTTGTCAGTTGTCCATGGTGAGGTGTGAATGACGCGTAGTAAAATGTGTTACGTTAATAGTCACGAGAATTTGTGGAAATGCATTTAATGTATGGGTCGACAGGTTGTAATGTCAGTGAAGCAGAACGTATGTACAGAGAATGTGTTCCCAACAGGCGTCATCCTAATTGGAGGAAGTTTATATCCGTGGATAGCGGCTTACAAGAGATGACGTCGTTCATGCCACAGACAGTCGGTCAAAATTTCCGTCAAAAATATGTACGAAAAACAGGCTTTGAGGGGATGGTGTTGGATCGTATGAGCTACCACCCAGCAGTATACATCACCAACTGGCCCTTGAAACACACAGTATGGAGAATATTGGTGGAGCAGATGTTACACACCTGTCGCAAGGAACGTGTACAAGCAATGGGACTATTGGATTTGTAGCCCCGCTTTCACTTCAGCCAGTGCGCTACTTACCACTGTACTGCAGTGCTATAGAGACGAATTTTGCACAGTTTTTATTTTTTGTGAAGAGTCCTCATTCATCCCCGATGGTGTTTTCAACAGCCGCAAGTACCATGTCCGGAGTGAGGACAATCCCCACGCCACCCACACCAGTGGCCACCAGCAACGATTCTCTGTCATCGTATGGCCGGCCATTGTGAAAGATCACGCAGTAGGACTTTACTTGCTGCCTTCCCGTTTAAGTAGTCCACGTTACGTGGTATTCATGTGTGACTGCTGCCATAGTTCCTGGAGGCTGTACCCTCGCTGTCTACAAAGGATGTGATTTCTAAAATTGTTAAAATGGCTCTAAGCACTATGGGACTTGACATCTGAAGTCATCAGTCCCCTAGACTTAGAACTACTTAAACCTAACTATGTAGTAACCAAAACCAACCGCGGGAACGCCTTGGGCTGCGGATCGGTGCCGCCAGGCGGGGAAGCCGCCGGCGGTGGAGCACGCACCACCGGGTAAAAACAAGGACGAGTCGGACGACAGACCAACGACAACCGACAACAACCGACAATCACCGACACAACAAGGGAGAGTTAAACAACGGAGGCTTGTAGAAACCACAACACCAAACACCAACAGTAAATCCACTCTGAACCAGAACCAGGCAAATGTCAACAACGAGCAACGACCACAACGCAGTACTGCCGAGATAGAGACGCAATCCAGAGCGAGTACCAGAGTGACTGGACTACGTATTTTCTTCTTTATTGTTATTTTGAAACCAGTATTACAGGCAGGCCTGCAGCAGCATACGACGCCGCTCTTTGGCCGCAGAGAAACACAAATATACAAATGAAGACATTTAGAGAAAAAACATGGTGGACATATAAACGGAGACAAACACTTTTTAAAATACAAGGTGCCGTTCACGGGCGTACAGTCCAAGATAAAATTGTTCAGACACTTGGACACAGACACAGACGAAAATTGTCACACGTGAACGTAGGTGCACAAAACGAATAACACTGAATCACTTAAGCACAAAACAACGGCACACACAGAACACGAGGCGTTGATCTCTGGCGCGCGAATGTTCACTAACCGTGTACGAGTCCAGGGACCTGCCAAGAGAGGAGGTGGGGGGGGGAGAGGGGAGAGCAGATGCCATGGGCAGGGGAGAGGTGGAAGGGAAGAAGGAGAGGGGAAGCCTGGGGGAAAATGGAATGAGGGAGGGGATGGAGGAAAGGGAAAGAGAAGGGAGGGAAGGTGCCTAAGGGAAGGGACACCGGAAGTGGGGGGGAGGATCAAAGTTGATAGGAGGGATGGATGGAGGGGAGGAGGACATCATCAGGGAGGGGGAGCTGGCGGAAGCCACCTTGGGAGAGGGTGAGGAGGGTGGAGAGATGGAGACAGGGTGGGACGTGGGAATACAGGCGCGGCAGCAGGTGGGGGTGGGAGAGGATGGGTGAGACAAGCAGTTGAGGAGGATCAAGTTTGCGGGAGGTGTACAGGATCCGTATCCTTTCAAGGAAAAGGAGGAGGTGGGGGAAGGGGATGAGATCATACAGGATCCGTGTGGGGGAGGGGAGACGGATGTGATAGGCGAGGCGGAGAGCATGGCGTTCAAGGATTTGGAGGGATTTATAAAAGGTAGGGGGGGGGGGCGGAGATCCAGGCTGGATGGGGATAACAAAGGATAGGGCGGATGAGGGATTTGTAGGTGTGGAGGATGGTGGAGCGGTCCAGACCCCACGTACGGCCGGAAAGGAGCTTGAGGAGACGGAGTCGGGAGCGTGCCTTGGCTTGGATTGTCCGGAGATGGGGAGTCCAGGAGAAGCGACGGTCGAGAGTGACGCCAAGGTACTTAAGGGTGGGAGTGAGGGCGATAGGACGGCCATAGATGGTAAGATAGAAATCAAGGAGGCGGAAGGAAGGGGTGGTTTTGCCTACAATGATCGCCTGGGTTTTGGAGGGATTGACCTTGAGCAACCACTGGTTGCACCAAGCAGTGAACCGGTCAAGATGGGATTGGAGAAGGTGTTGGGAGCGCTGCAGGGTGGGGGCAAGGGGAAGGAAGGCAGTGTCATCGGCAAACTGGAGGAGGTGGACGGGAGGCGACGGCGGCGGCATGTCCACTGTATACAGAAGGTACAGAAGGAGGGAGAGGACGGAGCCTTGGGGCACACCGGCGGAGGGGAAAAAGGTGTATGAGTCGGTGTTATGGATGGTGACGCAGGAAGGACGGTGGGAGAGAAAGGAACCGATCAGACGGACGTAATTAATGGGAAGGGCGAAGGTTTGGAGCTTGAAGAGGAGACCAGAATGCCATACGCGGTCATAAGCTCGTTCGAGGTCCAGGGAGAGGAAGATTGCGGAGCGACGGGAATCATGCTGGTCGGAAAGGAGATTATGAGGTGAAGGAGAAGATCGTCGGAAGAGAAAGACGGCCGAAAGCCACATTGGGTAACGGGAAGGAAGCGGTGCTGGTGGAGATGCTGGTGGATGCGGCGGGTGAGGATAGATTCCAGGACCTTGCTGAAAACCGAGGTAAGGCTGATGGGACGGTAGGTGGAGACGGCGGACGGCGGTTTGCCAGGTTTAAGGAACATCAGGATACGGGAGGTCTTCCACAGGTCGGGGTAGTAACCGGTGGACAGGACTACTTTGTGGAGCCTGGCCAGGGTGGAGAGGAAAGAGGTCACGAAGGTTACGGTAGGTGACACGATCGTGACCAGGAGCGGTGTTGTGTTTCGTGTGGAGTGTAGCAATGAGATCCTGTGTAGTGATAGAGGCATTGGTGGTGGTGGTGGGTAGTGTTTAACGTCTCGTCGACAACGAGGTCATTAGAGACGGAGCGCAAGCTTGGGTTAGGGAAGGATTGGGAAGGAAATCGGCCGTGCCCTTTCAAATGAACCATCCCGGCATTTGCCTGAAACGATTTAGGGAAATCACGGAAAACCTAAATCAGGATGGCCGGAGACGGGATTGAACCGCTGTCCTCCCAAGTGATAGGGACATTGAGTTCCGTGTGTGCAATGTTGTCCAAGTACTGGAAACCAGCAGCGAGGGGAGGGACAGAGGTGTCAGTTCGATCATGGACATCCGGGAAGAGGGAGTAATCGAACTGGGGATCATCGAGGGTGGAAAAGACATCGGAGAGGTAAGATGCAAAGTGATTTGCCGTACTAAGGGAGTCAGGGAAGGGGTGATCATCATGAAGAAGAGGATAGTAGGGGGAGGGTTTAGTTCCGGTAAGGCGACAGAAGGCTGACCAGAACTTGGACGAGTTGATAGGTAGTGTAGCATTTAAATGGGTGCATGTCCGTCGCCAGTCCCAGCGTTACTTAGCCACGAGCAAATTACGAATGTGTCGCTGGAGTTGCCGGTGGCGTCGGAGTGTGTCCGGGTCACGCATGTGGAGGAAGGCACGGTAGAGACGGCGGGATTCACGGAGGAGGAGGACGGCCTGTGGGGATAAGGTAGGACGGTGGGGGTGGACGGCGACGGTAGGGACGTCGACCTCCACGGCCTCAGACAAGGTCTGCTGGAGAAAGGAAGCAGCATGGGTTACATCGTCAGGGTGGTGGTAGGTGAAGGGGTGGCTATCGATGTGGGTGGAAAGGGTATCCCGGTAGGCATTCCAGTTGGCACTGGACTAGTCATGGATGTACTTAGGGGGAGGGTCATGACGAGGGTCAGGGTGGGGCCGACGACCGGCTGAAATGGTAAGGAGGACAGGGAGATGGTCGCTACCAATAGGCTCCAGGACATCCACCATTATGCGGCCAAGGAGGTTGGGGGAGGAAAGGATAACATCGGGAGTGGAGTTAGATTCGGGACAGGTGTGCTGGGGGATGGGGATGAGGTCGCCTTGAAGGAAGGAGAGGAACCGATGCCACCGCTGTAACTGGGCGGCGGAACGACTATGGATGTTGAGGTCGGCGGCGATCACGTAGGAGGAGAAGGTACGGTCAATGTGGGAGAGGAAGTCGAAGGGAATAGGGGCGTTAGGGCGGACATAGATGGTGGCGCAGGTAACGGTAAGGCCGGGGAACAAGAGACTAAGGATCAGGTGTTCGGTGGGGTCGGGAAGGAGAGGTTGGAGCTGAATGGGGATCTGGCGGTGGTGCCCAATGGCAACTCCGCCACGCGCAATCGGAAGGGGATTATCGGAGCGGTGGAGGAGGTAGGGCGAAGTGTGGACGGTGTGGTGGGGTTGGAGGAAGGTTTCATTGAGGAGGAAGGCATCCACTTGGTTGGTGGCAAGGGTGTGCAGGAAGAGGTTCTTGTTGGGGGGAAGGGAGCGGATGTTGCTGAAAAGGATATGGTGCTGTCGCGCCATGACAGGGATTTAAACGAGGGTGTCAAGATGAGAGAAGGTGAAATGGGCCTGGTTGTTGGAGTAGGTGGCATACATTTTGAGTTGGAAAACGGAACGGGCGGCGAAGGAGATCTGTTGGAGGGTGTGCGGGTGCTGAAAAGGATGACCATTCTGAAGGACGATGATGAGGTATCTGATGATGTCCTCAGCTGTAGGGGGCGGGCGAAGGGAATTGCCAGGAGGGGTGGGGGCGTCCAGAGGGCGGACTGAACTAGGCCAGAGCGGGGCCCTATATACGAAACTGGAGGGAGTGGCTACTGGCCGCTGTCTGCACGTGGCGTAGTGGTGGCGCCCTCGCTGCGCGAGAGCCGCTGCACGGAATAGCCGCGACGGACGGGGAGCCCTCTATGGGCTGACCACGTCCATTTGTTCTGGCGCGTGTTCGACTTCCGCGGCGGGAGGTACTAGAAACTATATTAAGGACATCTCACACTCCCATGCCCGAGGCAGGATTCAAACCTGCGACCGTAACAGCAGCGTGGTTCCGGACTGAAGCGCCCAGAACCGCTCGACCACAGTGGCCGGCTGTGATTTCATTATGATGGTGCACAGCCCACTTCGATCCTCACAAGCACGTGCACTGCCCTCATCGTTAGATTGGAAGGCGAGGTTCTGTCCATGGCGAACGCAATCACTGGACCTCATTGAACCGTTGGCAATCGATATGTCTCGTCACGTTTCTAGGAATAGCATCTTTTGCGTGCAGGGGGTGTGGCATGTTTGCTCCGCGACGGAGCAGTGAGTGAAGCAGCACGGAAAGCGCAGGTCTGTGGAGCATCTGTTTGTTCACCGCTCTTGTGACTTACAAGTTGGTCGGGTTGAGAATCTTAAGGACACGAGGGACGTGCACTGAAAACGGGAGTGGACACATTATTCGTTTGTGCGACCAGGACTGGAGACGAGCGATGGGTCGTCGTAATCCACACATCCCCTGGTGGCTCCTAGTTTTTTCGCTGATTGTCATCCCACATCGGCTTTGTATGCTCGGCGAGCTACTTTTAGTTCATTGCTTCGGTGGCGAGACCATGCGGCATTCGTAAAGACATTTTCTTTCCCGCTGTGATCATGATAGTTGTGACTGGTAGCTTCCTGCTTACGTGGGTGCCCTTCCGCTTCTATATCTGATTCAGTTAAGTCTTGTTGTTTTTCTCTGTTCCTGTGTCAAAAAATAACAGCTTGCATTTGGTAACTGTCATAGGGTTGTGATTTGATTGCATGTTTTAAGTTACTAGCGTTTCTTTTTAATTTTATTTATTTATTTATTTGTTTTTGCGTTGAGCAGGAAATCACCAAGTCGCTTTCTTTAGTTATTTGGAGCCAGAAAGCTTACCTGCCTTACCGGCGCAAATCTTGTTGCATGTATTTTGGTGTATGAGACTTCCAAACTAAGCTTATGCTTGCGTAGGTGAGGTTTACCAGCTAACCTTTTGCGTCTTCTTTTCACCTACGTTTCCCATCCTACGCGATGGTTAAGTATTCATCGTTTCAACCTGATGACGTGATTTGTAGCTAAACCTCGTAGGCCGCTGAACTTCTTTACTATAACGTGTGAGTTTTTGCCTTGGCCAGTTACGTTATTATCTTTTAGCGAATTTTCACAACTGTTTTTCCTACGTTACCCACGTGTAATTTGATGATTTTACTTTTTACGTGCTCTACTTAAACAGTAGTTTTCTGTTCATCTGACTTTCATTGTACGTTTGTACTTTGGGGAGTGTTCCCACTGGCTGCTTAGAAAAGGAGAATGGTGAGCAGCCTACCTGTCCGGCTCTAAGTAATTTCAGGTACCTTCCTCCGGATCGCACTGACTGACGTGTCATGGTTTCACATCAAGGAGCTTTAATTGTCCTTCTTTCCCTTTAATGAACACCTTTTTAGGTATGTCTGAATTATTTGTTGTATTTTAATCAAACACGTTCTAAACACGTTTGAGGCCTGCCTGTTTTGACGATTGTTTGTTTAGAACTCTTGAAGACATTGATATGTTACTTCAATTGGTGAAATATTATCTGGTTTCTCTTATTTAAATTTCCTGTAAATTTTTAACAATAATAATCAGTGGCACATAAAATTTTTATGTTTCTGAAAAGAGAACAACATTTCTTGTAAATTTAAATTTTCATGCTTCATGTTCCCTTCGATGACTTTTGGAGAGTTGAGAGCAAGTCTTTGTATCGACCATTTTTGTCATTTGGTCTCGCTAATATATTTGATGATACTGTTGGCCGATTATCAGTTACTGTAATGTAATTACATAGTCTTGGGTTAATGTTTCAAGGTCCTGTTGAACTAACTGGTAAAGTTGTTTTCCCTGAGGAGTGTTAATTAAAATCTTGAAACGAATGATTTTAATCATTATATTGCCCGGTCCTTCCACTCTCAGGAAATCTTGAGCCTGTAGTGAATACCACTCACATCTTTGACTTTTTCGCTCTTGCGTTACGCCAAGACGTGTTGTGTGAGGCCTTTGTAGAGACGGATGGGGATATGCTAGCTCGGGTCCATGCTGCCTGTGTCCTGGTACAACAGACACCAGCGATCTTTGTGAGAGCGTGGCAGAACTTCATGCGCCGTTGAAGTGCATGCATTGAGACTGGCGCTCGTCACTTTGAACAGTTACTATCAGCTACGTTAATTTTATACGTTGTATTTTGTTTATACCCATAACATAGTAAATATGCATTGCCGGCCATTTGTTCCCTGTCACAATAAAATGACCTACTATGACCTACTTCAATTGGACGCAACAGGTTTCAGACATCCTGTACACATATCACGCGCTCTCTATCTCCATCTAAACTGAAGTGACATCTGGGGAAAAAGATACCCCCAGACACCCTCAGACACTACCATATTTCTATCCGTACACTGATGCTTTGTGGAAAGCGCAACATCTTCATCGGCAGTCTAATATATCGTTTTCTATGACATCATTAAATTGCTCGTTGTTCGAAATTAGCCTGTGCTCTTCTGTGCTCTGTTGACGAGGTCGCCATCATACAGGTCTACGACACCGCTCGATGAGGAGGAAAGCCGGTTCGAATCCTGATGGTAGATGAAATTTTTGCTGCCAATATTTAGTATCACATACGATGAGAGGTGGTGGCATAGAGTTTCCCCATTTCTTGCATTAAATTCCAAAATTCTCCGTAGTGTTTGAGGAAAAGAGGACATGTGACACTGTTGACGGTGATCCATCTGTCGGATGGGGACGACTCTTAACTACAGTCGTGACCCCGCTGCATTTCAAAGGCCTGTTTCCTGACACGCTACTGACCTTGGAGACATGGGCTGCCCCGTAACTTTCATATTCTCAGTCTGCTGCTTATTGCCACGGTAGTAATTGTTTGAAAGCGCTCTGTTTGCTTTCGTTTCATTGAAACGGCGTCCAGGGGACCGCGCGGCTGTGTTAAGTGTAAGTCAGTGACAGTCTGAATATTTTTCTTCTTCCTTGTGCTTGTTTGTTTTGTTCTTCGCATATTTTGGTGATAATAACTCTGGAACAATGTCTGGTAAGCGTGGTCTACCGTATGTGAGAAAAGACGATCTATATTCTGGAGAAAAGCTTTCGAGAATTATTGATAAAATGGGGAGTGACATATCCCACTTTGATTTTTATGACGTGGAGGCCGGTGATTTTATACACGATGAACCTGATTCGAAATCCAGTGTGTCTATCGAGAGTGAAAGCGGTGAGGTATGGGTTGAAGGAGACTCAGAAAGCGAAGAAGATGAGGAACGTACTGGGAAATACTTCTGTGAATGAAGTAGTTTCACGTAATCGGCAGCAGAACCAAAGAGGAAAGTCAGAATTGGAGCTCGTAGTATACTGAAGATACCAACTGTTTGGCACGATCTCAGAAGACAATCACTAGCAGACCCATTCACCACCTGGAGCTACAGGGTGATAATTATTGAACTGTATATGATAAAATCGTCATAAATTCTGAACAGTTTGCGTTAGGGTATTGTCCGTGAGGCATGAAGAGAATTAGTATGCGCGTATGGCTTGGTTTGGCGACGAAGCCCACTTTCATTTGGGTGGGTTCGTCAGCAAGCAAAACTGGCGCATTTGTGGGACCGAGAATCCAAATTCCGCTATAGAGAAGCCTCTGCACCCTCAACGGGTGGCTGTGTGGTGTGCAATGTCCAATCACGAAATAATCGGTGTGGTACTCTTTGACGGCATGGTGACCATCGAACGGTACGTGAAAGTTTTGAAAGATGGTTTCATTCACATTATCCAAAGTGACTCTGATTTCGACAAGATGTGGTGTATGCAAGGCGGAGCTCGACCCCGTCGAAGCAGGAGGGTGTTTGATGTTCTGGAGGAGCTCTTTGTGGACCGCATTCTGGCTCCGGGGTACCCAGAGACCACTGGCATGGGCCTCGATTGGCATCCATACTCTCCGGATCTGAACACATGCGACTTCTTTTTATGGGGACATATGTAAGTAAAGATATACATAAATAACCCCAAAACCATTTCCGCGCTGAGAACAGCCATTAAGGAGGTCATCAACAGCATCGATGCTCCGGCATTCAGCGGGTCATGCAAAATTTCGCTATTCGTCTGCGTCACATCATCGCCAATGTTGGCAGGCATATCGAACATGTCATAGCCTAAATCCGAATATCTGTAGTGACGTTTAGATGTTGAATAAAATGTGTCCACACGGTAGTTTGTAACTAATTTATTTTTTTCACATAGTTCAATAATTGTCACCCCGTATATTTTCAGTGATGATATGCTCACATACTCACACGGACAAAGGGAAAACTTGAAGAAATCTGGGAAAGTACACGAATACGGGGAGTAGTCAGACCTTGTACAATGCGTGAAATGAAGAGTTTAATCGGCCTTCTAATCTACATTGCTGTATTCAAATCGAATAATGAAGACATACCTTCTCTCTGTTGTATTGATGGAACTAGCAGTGGTATTTCCCGTATCACTATGTCATTAACAATATTTGCTGTATTTCTCAACTGCTTGAGAGTCAAAAATTCTGATGACAAGGAGTTACGTAAGATATGTGGTCTATCAGCTGCTATAACAAACATTCTACATAAATTCAATGAAAATTCACAGCTTTCCTATATTCTTGATGCAAATACTACAGTTGATGAAACGCAGCAGCTGGAGCAGCTGCTCTGACAAACGAGACACATACGTCCAATGAAATTTCGCAGCTGTCCCATATTCTTGGGGCTAATGCTGCAGTCGATGAAATGTTAATCGGCTTTAGAGGACTCTGTAAGTTCAAAATGTTTGTTTCATCCAAACTGGCTATGTATGGCCTCAAGTTTCTATGTTTCGCCATTTCCAGCGGTAGTTATGTCGTCGACATCTGCCTCTGTTGTGGAGAAGGTACCGATGGAGCAAGACTTCCCAAAGACGATAAGAGGTACGCCGTTCTCACTGAGGCTGTCCTCAGAGCGTGCAAGCCAATAGCACATAGTAGCCGAAACATTACCACTGATAACTGGTATACGGCAATCGAACTTGGAAATGTTGTAACCGCGACCAGAACGGTCGCGGGGCTACCGAGAACGAAGAGCGGCCGGAAAAACTTGATCGGCCCGCTGAAACGGTACTGTATGTACCGTTCCATGATTAAATACGATGTTTTGCAATCGTATCTTCTTAAAAGGACACCATCATCGATAGATATTCACGGGTGCGGCCACTTGCCGTTTTTCTCTCTCTCGTAACGCGGCCCCACCGCGGGCGCCACATAACTCCCATGATGTAGGATGGAACGTTAATTTATTATGTCGTAGAATGTTTATTACGGTGTAGAATATTTATTTTATGTTAATATGTTCACGCACGTGAAATATCGTTTACAACCTATTGCCATCCTTCCTGAAGCGATGTCTGCCATTAGTTTGGAAGCAGACAACTCTTGGTAGACTGTAGTAGTGCCAACTTTGTTTCCTTGGGTTTGAGTGGCAGAGATCGACCACAGGCAAAACTTTGTCAAAGAGAATGTGAGAACATAGGGTTTAGTGGGGAGAGATTGGTCAGGATAACCTCTCCACCGAAGACCAGAGGCTCTCAGGAGCTCCACCATGGTAAGGGCCTGTTCTGCGAAAAAAGGGTAAGCGAGTGGACGTGCCTCAGCATGTCCGTATCAATTGGTAATGGAAAAAAGTATTGGAATACTAGATATTTGTGACTAAGCCACTCTTTTTCAGCCCAGCGTTGAATAGGGAAACCAATGATTCCGCTAATGGTTATTTTGATAATTTTCTGTTTTATGATTTTGGTGTATTGAGAGTGATATAGTTATGTCTTTGTGTTCACGCCACGGAGTAGGCAACGTTAGGCTTGGATACTGAAATTGTCCATCTATACGATAGAGTTAGGTAACAAACCGTGTGACTTTCAGTTTATTTGTGTTAGGAATTTTGGAAGGGTTTACTGATTTTTAATGTGTGTTTTCTGTGTACAAATAGGGGCCACGTGCTCCACGTGTGACGAACTAGTAACAAGGCATCTACGCTCGCCTATAGAGGAACTCGAGTGGAAGCAATAGATTGTTTAAATAAACTGCTACCGCCTCACGGTACAGGCATTTACACAGTTTCTACCGTTTGATTAAAATCTTGTAAGCATGTGGAAAGCCACTTTGAACCCACGTGGTCATAGCCACCATGTACACATGCAGTATCCTTTGATACTGACTAAATTATAACTGAAGTTGCTATACAATACAGAATAGGAATATAGACAAGAAAGCTTTATCGTCTAGTGCCAAGCCGATCTCTGTCCTCACCGCATAGCATGCTAGTATTGAATCTGTGCACTAGGTGCAAGTTTGAGCTGTTGTCTATCCTGTCCTATGTGTTTTAATATTAAAGTAGGGGGAAAATTACGAGTGGCTAATGAGATGCAATCCCGTCTGTTAAGAATTACACCTTTCCCAGAAATCGCGTGCGTCTTGCGTGCAGTTGTGTAAAGTAATAAGAGGCTTCACCTCCACCTAACATTATATTAAATTATGAAAGAAATAAAGCAAATCTATTCAGAATAACTTCAGTATGCTATGCTTGAACAAACCCGATCCCCTTTAACAATTATACACTCCTGGAAATGGAAAAAAGAACACATTGACACCGGTGTGTCAGACCCACCATACTTGCTCCGGACACTGCGAGAGGGCTGTACAAGCAATGATCACACGCACGACACAGCGGACACACCAGGAACCGCGGTGTTGGCCGTCGAATGGCGCTAGCTGCGCAGCATTTGTGCACCGCCGCCGTCAGTGTCAGCCAGTTTGCCGTGGCATACGGAGCTCCATCGCAGTCTTTAACACTGGTAGCATGCCGCGACAGCGTGGACGTGAACCGTATGTGCAGTTGACGGACTTTGAGCGAGGGCGTATAGTGGGCATGCGGGAGGCCGGGTGGACGTACCGCCGAATTGCTCAACACGTAGGGCGTGAGGTCTCCACAGTACATCGATGTTGTCGCCAGTGGTCGGCGGAAGGTGCACGTGCCCGTCGACCTGGGACCGGACCGCAGCGACGCACGGATGCACGCCAAGACCGTAGGATCCTACGCAGTGCCGTAGGGGATCGCACCGCCACTTCCCAGCAAATTAGGGACACTGTTGCTCCTGGGGTATCGGCGAGGACCATTCGTAACCGTCTCCATGAAGTTGGGCTACGGTCCCGCACACCGTTAGGCCGTCTTCCGCTCACGCCCCAACATCGTGGAGCCCGCCTCCAGTGGTGTCGCGACAGGCGTGAATGGAGGGACGAATGGAGACGTGTCGTCTTCAGCGATGAGAGTCGCTTCTGCCTTGGTGCCAATGATGGTCGTATGCGTGTTTGGCGCCGTGCAGGTGAGCGCCACAATCAGGACTGCATACGACCGAGGCACACAGGGCCAACACCCGGCATCATGGTGTGGGGAGCGATCTCCTACACTGGCCGTACACCACTGGTGATCGTCGAGGGGACACTGAATAGTGCACGGTACATCCAAACCGTCATCGAACCCATCGTTCTACCATTCCTAGACCGGCAAGGGAACTTGCTGTTCCAACAGGACAATGCGCGTCCGCATGTATCCCGTGCCACCCAACGTGCTCTAGAAGGTGTAAGTCAACTACCCTGGCCAGCAAGATCTCCGGATCTGTCCCCCATTGAGCATGTTTGGGACAGGATGAAGCGTCGTCTCACGCGGTCTGTACGTCCAGCACGAACGCTGGTCCAACTGAGGCGCCAGGTGGAAATGGCATGGCAAGCCGTTCCACAGGACTACATCCAGCATCTCTACGATCGTCGCCATGGGAGAATAGCAGCCTGCATTGCTGCGCCGGCCGAAGTGGCCGTGCGGTTAAAGGCGCTGCAGTCTGGAACCGCAAGGCCGCTACGGTCGCAGGTTCGAATCCTGCCTCGGGTATGGATGTTTGTGATGTCCTTAGGTTAGTTAGGTTTAACTAGTTCTAAGTTCTAGGGGACTAATGACCTCAGCAGTTGAGTCCCATAGTGCTCAGAGCCATTTGAACCATTTTTTGCATTGCTGCGAAAGGTGGATATACACTGTACTAGTGCCGACATTGTGCATGCTCTGTTGCCTGTGTCTATGTGCCTGTGGTTCTGTCAGTGTGATCATGTGATGTATCTGACCCCAGGAATGTGTCAATGAAGTTTCCCCTTCCTGGGACAATGAATTCACGGTGTTCTTATTTCAATTTCCAGGAGTGTATATATTAATGGCACAGACTGCCAATAGGTTTGCTGCGTTCCATGACGGAAAACTCCTTCATTGATCCCTCCAAAAGAATCCGTTGCGCATTATTCGTGTTCAATATCCAAATCCATAGAGAGCTGTAACACAGATGAAGGAGGTTTCTGAGAACCTATGACATAAAAAAAGTAAAATATCCCTAAACATACCTATAACTAAGAATAGATAATTTCCCCACAAACAGATAACTTTTCATGAAGGCAACTTCTGCCAGAATCTGTTTCGTGTAATATACCCCCAGCGACGGTCCATTTTCACCGCGAACAAACAAAATGAACGGGAAAGGACAGACAAGAACAACGACGGACGACCGAGCAAGACTTTACGAACAACAACACGCAAGAAGAAAACGGATTCACAAGCGAAAATCTCACAAATCCACAACGTCCACTCGTACACGGAAACACAGTAAAGTAAACACGCTGTCTGTAGGCAAGATGTCTATCACTCACGCGTATATCAGACTGCCTCGCTGAGCTTTTTTTTTTTTTGTCCTTTATTGTAATTTATATACCTATACAGATACATAGGTAGGCTGGCAACAGCATCTTACGCTGCTCTTCAGCCTTCGAGTTGACAATGAGAAAAAACATGAAGAAGATACATAATAGATTGACTGGCGAAAAAACAGTAGACACAGAAATACAAAACACGGAGCCGTTCACACTCGACGAAACTTACACTGAAACACGTTGGCACGGCGCACAAACACTGATGAGTCGACGGCACAGGTGAACGTAGGAGTGTGACGGTGAACACTAACACAAACACGACGGCACACACACGAGAAACTGATGGCGATGATCTCCGGTGCGCGGATGTCCACGTAGGGTTTACGAGTCCGGGGACCTGCCAAGAGGGGACTCGCTGAGCGAGAGGCAGGCGCTTAAATCCATGATAGGGTACGCCGCTATTGGCCGCTGGGACCACGTGCTCCACCGTGGCGCCCTCACTAGAGTGCTGAAACGCTCAGTGTTTGACCGGTCACGCCTCGCCTTTTTGACGGGACGGGGGGGGGGGGGGGGGGGGGGGGGGGGGCAGGACCGAGCCGCGCTCGTGTTCGGCCCCACACGACACACGACTCGGCTCGGTCACGTACTCGCCCCATGTCTGTTGTCCGGATTCCGGACACGTGGATAACCGAGCACGACCGGTCACCGCAGACGTCTCACCTTGCTTCGCCCCGGCTCGCTGCACTGTACTGTACAAATCCAACGCCTCTCTGTCTCTCTCTCTCTCTCTCTCTCTCACACACACACACACACACACGCACACACAATGCATTTGTCTCTCTCTCTCTCTCTTTTAATAGAAAAGTAACGTTTCCAAGAACGAGTACGTGATACAGCTAAATTCATAAAGCACTTGGAAAGTAGAATGATATTTCAATATAATCGCGGATAGAAGACGAGTCTCATTCCCAAAAAGAAAATATATTTTTTCTTTCATTAATAGGAAACATTAAATAAGTGCTGTCCCTGCAATCTAGAAGACAACCATTTTCATAAAGGAAGCACACAAAGAACATTAAACATTTACAGACGGCTGTACTAAAGCATGTTTCACTAGGTGCGCTTGTTGCTGGGATACGTAAAATACGTCTTGCAACTGCAGCCACATTTGTTTCATGTCTGCTCCACCACTTTAAGATGACAACATCATATCCGGGGTGCATTAAAATGTAGAGATCTACGTCGTCTGCTGTGGATGATATGTTGTTCCTTCATTCCTTGAAATGATCTCTCTTTCTGGGTGGTGATGACACACTACTTGAAGGATCTATGATAATAAACAAATGAAGCAAGTAATAAAGAACTGATGTGGAAATCATCGAAACGTTCCCGTAAAAACGGGGTGTTTTACGTTAGTGAGATATTATACGAATTATAACATTCCCGTTTCTCTATAATACACTATCCACTAACTATGCAAAAACGATTATGTTAATGATTGCATGTTGTACCTGCGTAAGTAGCTGTGGTGTCACCGCCAGACACCACACTTGCTTGGTGGTAGCCTTTAAATCGGCCGCGGTCCATTAGTATACGTCGGACCCGCGTGTTGCCACTGTCAGTGTTTGCAGACCGAGCGCCACCACACGGCAGGTCTAGAGAGACTTACTAGCACTCGCCCAGTTGTACAGCAGAGTTTGCCAGAGATGGATCACTGACAATTACGCTCTCATTTGCCGAGACGATAGTTAGCATAGCCTTCAGCTACGTCATTTGCTACGACCTAGCAAGGCGCCATAGCATTTGATAATTAATATTGTGAAGCTTGTACAGTAACGAGAGATGTACACCAATTGTGGATTAAAGTTAAGTATTCCAACAGCTACGTACTTTATTTGCTGGACTCAAATCCTTTAACTGTTCCAGACCTCACGCCAATCTGCGTGAGCTTAAAAGCGTGCATTTCGGCCTCCTCTAGCAACACAGTGTTGGATCTTCTGCCAACACTACAGTAGCACACATTTGTCGCACACTGCTAAGAATTTCCTGCTTTTCATTTATTTCAAGCATATTAAGATCACGGAAAGACGGCCAAAGAAACGTAGCAATTTTATGTCTGGAAGTGATCACAATCTTCTCACAAATGAAAGTCTAGGCTCCATACTTAATTCTTTGTACCTCCTGTTAAAAAACACATATCTGTTAGTACATATCAGTTACTCCAGTTAATTATAAATCTATCGCGTATCATAATGAAACAGTGCTTTTAACTGCAGTAATTACTCACCTGACCGTCAGTGTCATTGACACCGCAAATTTGTTGCAGTTTGTGAAACCAAAGAAGAACTAACTGGATTGTCAGTTCTTTTTCGCCTTCAAATTCATCTGTGGCCTCTTTGAATGGTCTCAGAAAATGCGCAATTTTTCCTGCAAGCTCATTATCATGTCCTCGCAATCTGTAAGCGGAGTCCTTTTCCGTTAGCAAAGCAGCAACTTCGTTATGTTGAGTGTGTAAGTATTCCAGCATAGTGTACAAGCTGTTCCATCGTATGCAGACCTCTTGTTTCAACGATGATTTCGAAGACAAGTAGATGCCACTTTCCTTAATGTACCTTGCCATGCACTTTGCAGTATTTGTTGTTGGTGCGATGTTCGGGGCATGATTTAACAAGAAGTTATCTTCATCGAAAGTATGGCTAAGTGCTGTGTTTATACAATGAGCAACACTAGGAATCCTTTCGTGATTTTCCAAAGCTTTTATTACATTGGCAGTCTGGTCGGAGACAAAAACAGAACTGTGCAAGATGTCCGCCGAAATATCCCAATCAACCATCCTCTCTTCAGTTTCTTCCGTAATATTTACTCCCGTCTTCTTAACTTCCTGGAATTTTGTTGTAAATAAAACATTGTTCACAAGAGACGTATCTGTGTTAATGTAATGTGTTGTAAGCGTCAAAGAGTGCATCTGATATGCGAATCAGTCCACATAGCAATTGTCGCAGCACATGTTTTATTAAAACTTCCACAATAACAGAAGGCATTATGCTGTTTCCTGTTGCATCAGCTTGTTCTTTGACGTATCTGCTTATGGTAGAGGGATGTGGCATGACTTGTGCCACGTTAACTTCTCCATAATGCGAACCTAGATATATGTATTAATTCTTGGCCTAGTTCTCTGAAACCTTCATCGGAAACAGCAATAAAAGTTCTCATATCTTTAGCACATATTGCAACACACTTTGCTGTAATACTATTTTTATTACTGCCGGTATCCCTGAAGGAGCTGTATCTTTGTGAGGTTTCTTGCAACTGTGTTTCTTTAAATTAGTCGTTCCCGACTGGAAACACAATAATGAAGAGCAGTTAATGCACGATACGTACCCAGTAGATGCACTGAACGACAGAAATGTACTCCATACTTGGCTTTTTAGACCTTCACGTTTCTTCAATGTGTAAACATTGGTGTCAGTCTTACATCTTACTGCACTGGCTTCCTCACGTTGCATGATTACAGAGAGAGACACACCTCAAATGATAAGCCCGTACTGGCTGCATTCTCACACGTATAATGACACGCGTAATGTGTTTGAAGTTACGTGCTACATATTCGGGCACGGCTTCTAAGCTCGGTCACTGGAACTAATGCGGGTAGCCTATCCAGTTAGCTAGTGCTCGCCCCATCTCGTATTTTGTGCTCGCTTACTCGGTCATGCAGGACTCCAACCCTCACATTATACGCGGGCCAGGAGTGCGCGTGGCCACGGCTTACGGCGCGACGTCTACAAAGCGCTCTACTGGTAATCGAGGTCAATGGCGTCTGGCGCGGATTCGAAACCCGCAGAGCTTGGTACCAGAGCAAATGTACCACGGAAAAATGGTTTGTCCGTAGTGGGAACAAATAAAAAGAACCAAAATGAAATTCCTGCATCGTTATTGCCTTCTTGTGGACATGGAAGTTGAAACAATTGCTGTATGCGTTTACCAAACACATAACGCTCTTTCCCCACATGCACAAGAAAGGAAGAGCAGTAATTCTTATATCAACAATGCATCACTCCATAGAAGATGATGTCGAAAGTGTAAAATCGTAATTATAGCTCACTACATTAACGCAAAGGATGATGTGGATATTGTAAATGATAATTGTGCTAAATATTTTTAAGCTACCGTACACATCGCTGGCCCATGTCTGTGTTTTTCTGTATTCTTGATATGAGTGTTATCAATGCATATACTGTTCACCTGTCATTCAAGGACAGAACCGTAATTACCAGGAAAAGCTTCATGAAAGGTCTGGCAAAAGAATTGATCGAACCTTCACTGAGGATAAGAATGATGAAGAAATACCTTCCACGAGAACTGCGATTTTCTGTCTGTCGGATTCTAGGAGCTGAGGTACTTCTCCTAGAGAACCTGGAAAAGGAGAACAAACTAATTAGGAATGGAAAGAAGACATGTCACATTTGTCCATCAAAGAAGAAGGCGAAGAAACGTTATTTGTGTCCCAATTTGTATGTAATTCTTGAGTACCGTTTGTCCGTAATACTTGTAAGGTTAGGCGAAATGCGGTCAGTTTCAGTAATGCAAATTTTTCTTTGTAATTCATTGTCAGTAATACTCATTAATTTTAACACTGATGGCTCCTGTTCAACATTAACCTGCAACAACCAAGTTCCAAGTAAGGAACTCAGCTTAAATATTTTGATATGTGTACATCTCTGTAAATTCCGATGAGAATTTCGAGTGCAATACGAAAAGGTCTTTTCCACAGCACCGAAATAATATTTAGTACATTTGTTACCATTTATGTATAACTGAAGAATAAGTACGTAGTACTAAAAGCAAAATGTAGCGCTAGATGGTGGTTTTTACGTAATTTTTACCACCTTCAGAACGCCACCCACTTGTGGACACATCTGAAGTGGTCAAAAAGTGCATGTTACCAAATTTGGAGCTATTTGTGCTGTATTGTATTGTATCGAACTGGTGACACAGAAAAGACGGAGAGGCTTCGTCCCCGCCATAAGTCTCAGTGGTACACAACCCCACAACAGGCTACAGTAGTGCACTCACTACACCGCTACTCCACACCGAACCCAGGGTTACTGCGCGGTTCGGCCTCCAGGGGACCCTCCTCGGTACGTCTCATTCCAGGCGAGTGCAACCCTAATGTTTGAGTGGTAGAGCAATTATGGTGTACGCGTACGTGGAGACAGTGTTTGCACATCAGTCAGCGACATAATGTAACTCAGGCGGAATAGGGGGAACCAGCCCGTATTCGCCGAGGCAAGTGGAAAACCGCCATCAAAACCATCCACAGGCTGCCGAGCACACCGGACCTCGACACTAATCCTCCGAGCGGATTCGTGCCGGGGCGCGTCTTCCCGCTCTGGAGGCAGTACGTTAGACAGCACGGTTAGCCGGGCGGGTGCTATTTCTGTTTATGTTGGGTATTAGTGTCGCTTTTCATCTCCTGCGCCGAAAATGACGAAGGAGAGATTTCGATATGACATCTGGCACCAAACACTCATGATTGTCTCTTTGTATCAAGAGGTTGAAGCTCAATAAGGACGTAGGTAAGGCAAAAATGGCGGGATGCCTGATTGTATTTAGTGAGTGGCAGTGATCATATTTAAATTTTTTTCGTGACACGGTCATACTTCATAAATGGAATAGTGCAGACTATATGAGACAAGCTACAGCTGAAATTGAGCCGTTGTCTAATATTTATTTAGTTGAAAAAGTATCCTCTTTCAGTTTATTTTTGTGACTTGCAGCTCGCTGTTGTACGCTTAATTTATTCTGTAGATTCTTAAGTAAGCACACCAGATATGTAAATGTCCAGGTTCTTGTGTAAAATGTTTCGATTCGCCCCCCTTCCACCCCCAACACATTTCCGACAGATCTCTCACTTTATTTTCATGTTTTTGTGTAGAAATCAGACTCCCTGAAGTATTTTTATAGCCATCAATAGAGACTGGAAGCGTCACATCAATTCAAATGAGAAATAATCATATTTAAGATTGCATTTATTTCACATACCGCCTCTGTGTGCTAAGTAACCATCTTGCAAATTCAGAAACGATGATCGAAGCAAACTACTCCGCTAATCAGTACTAGAAGGCATTTATATTGTGCACTAAGAAAATAGGCATCATCTGGGTCACCTGCTCTATTTTATTTGGACTGTTGGTTTGTACCCGTAACACCAAGCGAGGATTCACAGAAAACATAGCTGAATTTTCCAGAGATCTTCGTCTCCTACAGAAGCTGCAGTTCCACACAGACATCGTGTAAGGTGTTGAACATGTTTGTTCTGCATGTGTATGTGCAGGTTGTCTAATTTATGAGCTGAGAAATCCCGAACGTATGGAATCCGAAACTCTAAATCAACCGCAATCCTGAAGCGGCGGTGTGCAGCTACAATACTGAGCAGTATATATATGAAGTCAGGAATAAATACCTACTTTTATTTTAAGTTTTCTTTTAATTTTTAATGTCGATTAATTTCTGCAGAATATATCAACAGATTTCACAGAAAATACATGAAGAAGATCAATAATATTTAGCCCCACAAATCAGCAAAATTTTAACGAGAGCTTAATTTGTGTTTCACTGAAGTCGAAGGTCCCGCCGAGCGAGGTGGCGCAGTGGTCAGTACGCTACACCCGCATTCGGAAGGACGACGATTCAAACCCGGGTCCGGCAAGCCTGATTTTCTAAATCGCTTCAGGCAAATGACGGGAGGTTCCTTTGAAAGGACATTGCCAATCCCCTTCCCCATCCTTTCCTAATCTATGGTACCGGTGACCTCGCTGTTTGGTCCCCTCCCCAAACCAAACAACCAACCAACCATTAAAGGTCCCAGGGACAAAGATAGACAGTTAGAAGAATTTTATACCAGCACGCTGTCCCGTTAACACTAGGTGCTGAACCTGCCGATGGCACTAATTTTCCTAAAAGCCCGGTTAAATATTATCATCCGCCATCCCAGAAATCTGCAAAGAAAGATATAGAAAAGCTTCTCACCAATAAAATGTTAAAAACGTATTCGGCGAGGTAACAATGAAACCTGTAGTCATAATTCGTTCAACATTTTGTACCTCACGCTTCGAAGATATCTTCTAAATGATTCTATTACACCCAGAGCGTAATACGCCATTCTGTTGTTCTATTATTCAATGAAACGAAAACTATTTTCCTCTCCCCGTTGTATGTTTGTCCCTGTAATATTTGACGAAAGTATATATCACCACAGTTCAAATACTTGCAGATTCCTCGTTGCACACAACTCACATCCACATAGTATTACGCTCCAGACACACACTTTTGGAAGCTTCTTCCTCCATTCCGTGACAGTGTTTGGTACTTGCAGCATTAAATTACTGACCTGTGTTTTTGATCTGCGCCAGCCTACTTCTAACCTTTTACTTTCGTTGGGCAACGGCATCAGCTGCGTTAGGTATGGATATGCTGACTGTTAGTATCATGCGAGAATTTTAGCCAGATCGGGGATTTAATGTAGGAAACTGTGAGATAGGAATGTAGACAGTGCTACACATGAACATTTATGTCGGCTAGGATGCGTGCATGGACAGCCGAGGTGGTTAAAGGGATCGCTTGCAACAACAAGGAAATTTGGGTTCAAGGCTGGTCCGACACCAATTTTCTTTAAAAGGGCATCTATTACGACATCCGTAAACAGCAAAAGTGGTGCTGTAGAGAACAGAAGTGGAGTTAAGTAGTGGGACAGGGAAAGACTACAATGTACAAAACAAACTGCAGATGGTGTTACGTGTTGCAGTTACCCCTAATGTGAAAAGATTACCACGTGATAGGAAAAGATGCTGGGCAACATGACAAAAAGTATGGAAATTTCGTTATCTAAGTTGGTGTGGTTCCACGAAGTAACGCTTAAGCAAACAGTCTACGAAACAGGGTCGTTATTACAGAGTCACAAGGAGAGTCCAAGGCTCGCCATTGAAATAACTTATTTTTCTTTCGTCTTTAGAAAAAATTTCCATAATTTGTTGCTGTATTTACTTTTGCAAATTGAGCACATTATTTACATTGGCTGTATTCCATCACCGTTTCTGATTCTGTGAAGTTTGCAATATATTCACCCACGACTGACAAAACCTCTCTTGGTCGTTCATAAGCTTCAATCACGTTGTGTTTCTTAAGAGGAAATGTGATGTTAATTAGAAGTATTTACAATGGTTATATTCCATCACCGTTTACGATTCTGTGAAGTTTGCGATGTATTCACCCACGACTGCCACAACCTCTTCTGGTCATTCATAAGCTTCGACTACTTTTGGTTCTTACGTGGAAATGTGATGTCCTCCAAAGGCAATGCAACAGGTCATAATCCATTTTGTTTTTTCATTATCAAATAGGTCAAAGTTATCCACAATGAGCATTATTGAGCGTTTGTGCGTAATGTAAATAAATAAATTCTTGCTGTCCAATGGCAATTCAAATGTCGGAACTTCTACAGCCTGTAGAATTACCTGATAGTAAAACTGGAATGGAACATCATTTCTACGCAGCATTACACTGTATGGAAAACAGAACTTTTATCTTTTGTAAATGAGTAATTTATTGCCGAGCAGGGAATGATAACGATGAGAAATCAGATTAGGTACTACGAGGATCACATAGGGAATAATCGAACTGATGAAGCGGTCAGCAGACAATTCAACGGCGAAATTGAGCAATTTACAGCTATAAACGAGAAAATAAATTAACGTTTGACATCCATAACAGAACAGTTAACAGAAGCAAATCCAC
This sequence comes from Schistocerca serialis cubense, assembly GCF_023864345.2. NCBI lineage: Eukaryota > Metazoa > Arthropoda > Insecta > Orthoptera > Acrididae > Schistocerca > Schistocerca serialis. The sequence continues at coordinate 253,716,975 of NC_064643.1, forward strand.
ATTGTATTAGTGTAAATAAGCAATCTACAAATGTTGAATAGAAATTGAATGAGAAACCAATCATGTATAATTCTACGACTAACGACCCTGGCGAAAGGTTATAAACCGAAGTGTTATTACTAACTGTTAAGTTTACAGCTTGTAAACAGTATAAAATTTTAACTGGTCCTTTTACTACAGTTAAAATAATCATGTACAACACTCGTGTATCATTTCCAATTCAGTCAACCCACTAAAGAAAAAAATTATTTTGACATGGACTCTTAAACAGAAAAAAAACATATTTTTGGAGCTGGATGCAATACGCTTCAACCAATCGATCTTAATGAAATCGTCTCCCAGATAATTTAGAATTATTTTGGGACACCACAAACATTCAAACTAGGAATTTGAAGAGAGTTAGAAACTTGATCCTTCCGCATTCCGTACCAAAGTCCTATTCACTGCGCTTCTTGTTACTGGAGGTAATTGATGGAAAAGTTCAGCTGCTCGTAACAGATTACACTCACCAATACGGGACTCTCAGTTCACCACGCGAGCTCCTCAAAGTTACGTGGCGAGAGAGCAAATAAAGATTTACTTAGTAATTTAGTGCGTTGGAGTAAGTAGACTCAATCGCTCCATAAACGATTATTCTTATTAAATTCCTTCCAGTTCAGAAAGTATGTCAGTCAAAAGAAGTGATGGTCTTTAAGAAGTCCAGAGTATGTGTGTGTGTGTGTGTGTGTGTGTGTGTGTGTGTGTGTGTGTGTGTGTGTGTGTGTGTGCGTGCGTGTGTGAGTGAGAGAGAGAGAGAGAGAGAGAGAAAGAGAAAGAGAGAGAGAGAGAGAGAGACGTTAGACCTTACGTGGAGCGGCAGTTACATGTGATGACAATTCAACTTTCATTTTAAACACGGCAGAATATGAACCTGCACACTTACCCATTAGTTCAGAGAGTATCCCTTAGTGCAATAATACTGAAAAGAAATAATTTCAACGTTATTCGAGTACCACAAGAACGGGCAGAAGATGATAATATAATTAATTCGTCCGTAATACGTATCCCAGAGTATGACCGCTGATATCAAAATGAAGATGTTCTCCACTGAACGGCAGGAAGAGTGACGTATTGAAAACAGTGACAGGGAGAAGAGATATATCGACATGACGTATGCTAAGAAATCAAGGAATGACTTCCACTTGATGAATTTGTAGAGTGTAAAACGGTGGGGGAAGACAGAGATACGAATATGTCGGTGAAGTGCTACTCTGAGATTGTGAGGTTCACGCAGGAGAGGAACTCGTCATAGGACGCATGAAACCAGTTTCAACACTGATGCAAAAAGGAAAATATTGTGTCCATCCCTATCTGGTAAACTTTTTGTAACCATTAATTATCTGCACCCCGTTTAAATCGCGCGGAATTACTCGCAGCTCAAGAGATTCTTGATGATTTCAGCTACTTCTGGACATGATGCCGCTGAGTATCCAATGTAAAATCGGCATGCAGTTCCTTCAGGGGCGTGCGTTATTCGCTATATGTAGCCGTAAATGCTTTTCGATACTGGACTTTATTCATTATTTTACATTTGAGAATCTGTGCGGCGGTCAAACATTGTCCTAACACACTGAATCCACTACAGGCTATCCAGTGCATGATCCTAGCGGAGGAAGCACTCAAAGGCTTCCAGAATATCCTCCCTGTCTGCCTACAGTATCTAGGGGAGGAGGCGAAGTTCTGCTGGGTGTCATGTTTTCCAGTACATATATTCTCTAACTCTCTTCAGTTATCCATGTTAAGGTGCCCTTCATGGATTGATTTCAGTGGCTTTCAATTAATTGTACTACTATAACCATCATTTTATCTTTGTCCAAAGTTCCTTCTGCATGGGTTGTCATTTCTTTAAAGGTCCAAAAATGTGACAATTGTTGTGGAATAATCTTAATTGCATCTGGAAATCCTTGCATTACGTATGGTAGAAATAAACAGCTTCTTTCAGTGAGAGGATAATTATTCCATGACAGGTAAAACTACCAGTACTTCTAGTTATTCGTTTTCTAATTTATCTTCTTGTTCCTTTCAGTCTCTACTTAGAACATCAGGTACTGGTATATTTAACACTTTAGCACAAATTGCGTTAGGAGATTATTGCAAAATTTCCAAAATAATGCATCTTAGTCTTGCAGTGGCACCTTCCAATGACGTTTTAACTGTCTCCTGGTGTTTGTGATCAGTTTCAATAATCAGCTTCTGTCCGTAAAAATATTCATCTAATTCTTTGCTTGCAAATATAATTGACATAGAGTCTTTTTCTGTTGGTGAGTGTAACCGCTGTGCTGGTGACACAGACTTAATAGCATATGCAACTTGTTGTTCACCTTTTAGTAAGACAGCTCCTACAGCACTTTGGCTGGCATCAACTGAAAACTTCACCTCCTCAACTACACTATAATAATGAAGCACTGAGTGTGTTCGGAGCTATTGTTCTATTTCCGTAAGTGTTTGCTGTTGTCTCAAATACCATTTACATTCAGTTTCTTTCCTTTACAACTGCTGTAAAGGAGCTATCAGTTCAGAAGGATTTGATATTTAGTCCTACTTAGTCAAATAATTCGCCATCCTTAATGCACATTAACGTTACTTTTCGTTTTGTGAAATCAGAAGTTCATTAATGGCAATTATTGTATCAGGGTCAGGGTGAAGTCTCCTTTAAATTTTGTCTTAAGAACTTTGCTTCTTTCATATCAAATTAGCTTTTGTCGTTATCCAGTGAAATGCTTACATTTTCCAATCTCTGTATAATTTGCTTCATTAAATTCTTTTATTTTTTCCATAGATCAAAGTATCATCCTTCTGGAATATAGGGCTACAACTATGATTTGCTGAGAAACTTCTGGAGTGAGGCTGAGCCATATTCTAACATGTTATATAAAGCATAACGATGGAAATAAATATTACTGGGTGCATATATTGGGGTTTGGTATTTATTTGCATCGCTATGGCGTAGCACTCAAATTGTTTATGGAATGGAACATGCTCATGTTATGGTATGTGCCATGATGTCATCAAGATATCTATTCGGACACCATTTTTTGAAGATTTAGTGAGTTCTCAGTCCTTATTACAGTACTCACTTTTTGAACGAGGAGTTCTAGAATTACCATGTTTCCTGTAATCACAACCAACGGTTTTGGTGGATAGAATCCTCCCATGGGATTATTGTTCGTCATTTTTTCAGTTTCTGTGCTTTTGTTACTGCTAATTTTTTTAACTTCTGGCAAAAATTAACATGACTGGTTTATTATTCCATGTAATACAGACTGCTGTAGCAAAGTGCATGTATCTCATTAGTCAGGAAACAAGTACAACATGGCACACTCGGCCGACAACCTTTTTGTAGTTACAAATAGGAACATACTCGAGCATTAAAATACAGCCATCATATATATATATATATATATATATATATATATATATATATATATATATATATATATTTTGTGTGTGTGCGTCATGGTTATCAAAATTATGCTGATCTCACCATCCTCTATGTGTTTGTCCTATCCGTCTTCTGCCCTCGAGTCTATAACACAAGTTGCAACAGGATGTCGCGCGGGAGGCTGCAGCTATGATTTAAACAGGAGGAGAGTTACGTCACTGGTGAATACGTCGCTAGAATAGCTGCTCACTTTCTGTTCGAAAATTTTATTTATTGACGCGTTTCGGGCACAGCCCTACATTAAAAGACCTGGAAAGGAAAAATGCAAAGTTATAAAAACAAGCACAAGGGAAGAAGGCCACTTAAAGTAAATTTACGAAAGGTGTTACAAAGAATGTTCGAAGGGAAGAAATAGCAAATAGAAAAATTTTTACACAGATTACTGAGTCAGATGTGCCAACCGTCAGCATCAGAACTGATCTGACAGAATCACAGCGTAGCAAAGCTTAATGAAGAGAACTTACCACAAACTGCCGTAATCTTTAAGAACAATGGCGCCATCTTATGGACTCAGAAACAACTGAACAACTTGATATCGAATCACTAAGTCCATAATACGAATAAGGACCTAAATATCAAACTAAAGATATTGTAGAAACAATTGTATGTACAGCAGTGCATAAAGCATACATGATTCGGTTAGCAGATTTACGAATCTTAGTTGACGGGAACTGCCACCAGTTGGAGGGATTTAATTGGTACTGTGACGCTGTATACGACCGCATAAGTAAATCAACAGCTTATCAACAGCAGATTAATAACGAAAATAAAATAATATAAAGTATGAACAAGGCCTAAGGCTGAACCTAAGTATGTATAATAAGAACAAGTATGTAACAACAGAACGTGACCCATAACACGTACGTTAACGTTGAGCGGCAGGAAAGAAAGAGAAGAAAAGGTAGAGGGAAGAGCAAGACTGCCAAGAAAAAAATGGTGAAATTGTAGGTCACTGATAATACAATATTCGTACAAACAAACAAGCATAAGACGAATTGATTAATCTGAGGACGGTATACAATAACAACAACAAAAAAGAAAAAAATAAGAAAACAGGGCCACGAGTAGGGAAAACTGGGTTAAGGAGAGGCATCTTTACCGAACACTAAATACATAAGTGAATTTTATAATAATCAGAGGCTCAGAAGCCAGTATATGAATTTACTATTAATGCAGAATATCATTACAATACAAAATACAATTACAGTAGGGCGCATAAGAGCAACGACTAAAAAGTTGACAGAAGCCGAATAGCACTAGAATATTCCTAATAAAACGAAGCGCCGCACTTTGGACAATAGTGTATAAACAAATTTACAGCTTTAGGCATTAAGAGCCATGTCAGGCCTTATGACCATTATAAATGCTATCCACAAGAATACGGAAGAATGTCCAACAATACAAAATCTTGCCCATGTAAGGACAGTAGGATTCGCATAGAAAAGATGACTTTTTTGAGAACCACGTGGTAGCACACTAACCTGAATGAGGAAGAAAAAGTGCAACAATCAGCGACGAATTTTTCAAATTCATTATGTTTATCAATTACTAACTCCTCAAAAACCTTAAAACACTTCCTCTCAAGGAATAATCCTACAACGAAAAGCATAAAAACTTGAACTTTATTTAGGTGAGTAGTATCCAAGCAAGTAATAGCTCTATATCAGATTAAATTCGCATACAGCATAGATGTCCAGCTGAAGCACATGACATACTAACAAATGATGATTTGGAATCAAATTATAAGTTAAGTAAAGGGTGACGAGTAAAGCAACAGGATGATTTCCGAACACATGGCTCTTAGAGGCAGTCACAGGGCAACAAAAAAAATGCATAACTGGGACATAGTTAAATTACTGTATGACCAAACGACGTACAGTATAACCAAAGATACATAAAAGGAAGAAAGGCAGCACTTACCTCTATTAAAGAACCTTAAGTGGCCAGAAATGAGTAAAGCGAAAAAATTGTTACATAAAATATTCAACAAAACTAACATAAGGAGCTGATAACCACTAACAAGACGGGTTGCTAGAACAGATATATTAATCTCAAGTCGAGTGTAACAGTGACAACATCAGATTAACTGACCGGAAGCGATGGGTAATAAATATAAACCAACAGGAAGCATGATGAAACACGTGCTAAATGAAAAGCTGAACCTGGCAAGTCAATGCTACTTTTTCACCCATTTCACACATAGATTTTTCTGCGTATCCACTAGGTGGTCCTACTTGAACAATGATGTCCATTTCTTTGTTTATAGCTTTACTGCTAAGGTTCAATGTGGCTAGTTTATTAAACGTAAAGTAAAAACATGCATACTTGTGAGTGAATGGCTAACACAAGTCTAAATCGATTATTATATCAATGTCAGTAGCTATACGAAATACGTCGCTGACAAGATCTGTCCTTGCGGCGAACTTATGTTTACCCACAGTCGTTCTGTCCCACAAGACTGTTTAGGTTACGTCGGTGCCTTTGATGAATAATGTCTCTTTCCCAAGTTACAAAGACATGAACAAGAACAAACACATCTGCAAACTATAGTAGGGGCAAAATGAAATAATGGCGATAATGCAGTTCAGATGCAATAAGAAATGCAGGTGTTTAGGGTTTGTATTCTGACCTAACTTGATTTCTCACATATTCACTATCAAATTTACTCCTAATATACTGTGTATGACTTGTTAAGAAGCTTCAGTTTAGCATAAAGGTGGCAGACCTGTCGTAACGTCCGAGCAGAATGCTTCACTTTTTCAGACTTCCTTTTCTTATTACTGGTTACAGACCTGTAACTATACTGGTATAAGAATAAGCCTAAGCTCGTATAGTTATTCCGTAAGTTTAATAAACGCAATAGATATAAATAACAGAGACTTTTTTCGTCAGTAACAATTATCCTTCAATACTTACAACAGCATCCCAATGGTGCGATAGCTTTTTGATTCCACAACTATGTGATATCACGTGGTCTTTGAGGCGAAGAGCTCGTAGCGAGTACATTTTCATTCTGAACGGAAGTTCCTTGAAAGAAAGCGGAAAAAGGTGAATATCTTAGGGTTCAAGAGCAGGTGAATAACACTGCTAGTGAATGACTTACCTACCGAATTCCTGTACAGTGTTTTTGTCAGTCTAATAGAATGCAGGCAGGCGTTATACTGGTGTAGCATCAGTTCACGGAGTCCTCCTGGTCGATCTTCTTGCATTACGTCTGCAAAACGTCAGCAGTAATAGCTGCACATCGGGGAAGAAATTCGTAGTAGACCACACCGTCGCTGTTGCACCAGATGCATAACACTATCTTCTATAGGTGCGTGAGGATCTGTATATGAGAAGTTGTTGGTTCGTTTGGGCTCAGTCATTCATCTCTTTTCCTTATGTCAGCATTAAGACAGTATTTCTCGATACAGGATAGCAACAGTCGGTTTTGTTCATGAGCCAATTGATCATGAGCAAGCGGAGATGCATATATGGCCGACCACCAGCTGACCTCTGTGATTTTGGCTTAGAGCATGCGGTATCCATATACCCGATTCATGAACTTCCCCTGTCACACGACAGTGAAATGATCACAGTGAAATGATCACAATTGATCACATTTGCCAGTTTTCAAGTAAACTGGCGTGAATCATTGTGGATTGAGTTTAAACGATCTTCGTCAAACCCTGGAGGTCCTCCTGAACGTGGAGTCACAAATGTTAAAACGAGCCTCCTTCAAATGAGAAATTTATTTTCTTGCCGTGCTTGGCTTAATGGCATTATTCCTATGCAAGGCACAAATGTTTCTGGTTGCCTCCGCTGCTGTGACTCCTCTACGGAACATAAACAGAAGAATACGTGGAACGGAAATGTTTCGATTGCTTCACTTGGGTCTCTATTTTCTAGCAACTATAGCTCTATTCACTATCTCCAAATGAGAATTAACCGAAATACCAAATCCAACAAAAAGCTACGAAAATATGTTTCAGCATAATACACATTTACCAGGAAACAATTTGAAGAAAGTGGGCACGGGTGACGTACACTCTGCCAACATGCTCCTAAGAGTCCAACTTTCCCCAGCATGACGTTTTAGAGAATGTGCGAGCGTCACTGTTCCACAATACCTTTTGGTACGAACTCAGCACCTGAACACAGTTGTTATTGACCCCAAGTTTTTAAACCATATCGACATATTCAGAAATTTTACTGTACAACAAAAATTTTCCGAGGATAAACTTATGAAACCTTCAGTTCCTCCTCTATGGCAGTTTTCATCACACTGAGGCTACAACAGACAATAGTACTACTAACGCTCAATCCTTACAGCAGTGGAAGACAGAAGCTGTAATGCGACTTCCCCCTCACACCAACTGACGCTGAATGGTAGTTCGAGCTAGAAGCTTGGGACATTCTATTTGGGATATCATTTGGCACTTCAGTTTCCGAGATCCACAGCATCATGAGTGTCAGGAGCATACCAAATTTCAGATGTTACCTCTCACCACGGACAACGCAACTGCTTCACTTCCCTTCTGAGAGCAGCGGTGTTTGCGTAGACGTTTCAGTGTTAACAGACAAGCCAAACTGCGTGAAATAAAGACATAAAAAACGCGAGAGGTGCGACGTGTTATCCATTAGGACAGTGCGTCGAAATTTGGCGTTAATGGTTTATGGCAGCAGACGATCGACGTGAGTGGCTTTGCTAACGGTACGACATCACCTGCAGCTCCTCTTTCGGACCCATAACCATATCTGTTGGACCCTAGACGACTGCAAAATCGTGGCCTCGTCAGATGAGACCCGATTTCAGTTGGTAAGAGCTGATAGTATAGTTCGAGTGTGGCGAAGACCACAGGAAGCAATGGACCAAATTGTCAACAAGGCACTGTATAAGCTGATGGTGGATCTATAATGGTGTGGGCTGTGTTTCCACAGTCCTCTGGTTCAAATGAACCGATCATCGACTGGAAATGATTAAGTTCGGCTACTTGGAGACTTTTTGCAGCCATTCATGGACCTCATGTCCCAAACAGCGAAGGAATTTTTGTGGATGACAATGTACTGTGTCACTGGGCCACAATTTTTCGCGATTGGTATGAATAACATTCTGGACAATACGAGCGAATGATTTGGCCACCAAGATCACCCGACATGAATCCTATCGATTATTTATGAGACATAATCTAGAGGTCGGTTCGTACCCATAATCCTGCACAGGCAACACCTTCGCAGTTATGGACTACTATAGAGGTATTTCTGCAGTATTTCTGCAGCGGACTTCCAGCGACTCGTTGAGTCCACGCTACGTCGATCTGCTGCACTAAGCCGGGAAAAAGCAGGTTCGACACGATATTAGGGGCATCCCATTCCTTATTATCTCCATGTATAAAATTCCAGTTGTCTTTACGAATAAATAAAACTGAATGTGACTCACATTTTGTAGCTAATTATTTGTGTTTAACTGAATATTGTCTCAAGTGTATTAATATACAAATGAATAATTTAGGTTAATGATGTTTTTATTTTTTCCTGCTCCGAAATCAGTGGAAATGTTGTAGAATATTTCGTAGACTGGGAAGAATCTTATGACGAATGATTTGTGGCTGATTTGACTTATACACGTTTTTGCAGATCTGGGGTACATATTTTTTTATTGACTGTAGTTTATGTGGAAGAAGCTCATCAGTCATCTACTCCGTCATTTCAGCTACCAGCTATTTTCCCTCGTGATGATAAACAAACCTGCAAAGTTAATTTAGAAGAGAGTTTGCAATGAAGCAGATGGATTATATTATTTAGCTTCGTTAATGACGAAGAGGACTATTTTATGTCGTTTATATTCACATGGTCAGAAAAGTAATTACGACTACGACTTTACCATCGCAAATCGATATCATTGCTGTCGAATGGAATTTCATACCCGGCAATGGGCAATGATCTTAGAGGTTGCCTCACCTTATCTCTATTTAAGTAGGAAATCAGTGATAGCGATTCTGCGATATCGTAACTTTATGGTAACGATTAAACACTTGGGTTACCCAAACATACTTGTACACATTATCCTCGTACAAGGTAGTACGTTTGTGAGAGGATTTGCAATAAGCAGAACAATGTTAGTTACGCTGGTTAAATCCTGGGATATTACAGTTTTATATGACAGATAATCGTATATAAATACACATAAATACAAACTCTAACGTCTTTCTATTACAAATACAGGCGGCTATGAAGCTGATTATATCTTTTATAAAGGAACAGTACTAAAAACTGGATAAGACCACTCTCATATGTTATAGTGGCGAATACAGTTTCCAATTATTTTTCCATACTGTAGTCGAACGTATACGCAAAGTAATATACTGACACAGACTTTCGTTTTAAAAAGGTCTCAGTTTTCTAATTAGAGTTATTCATAATGTAAGATTTGAATGGATCATAATGAAAGCTTTTTTGCTGTTCCCCTTTCTGTTACAGTTCAAATAGAAAATGCTGTTGCTAGTCACGACTTCACATTGCTGAACTAAAATGGAAGAGCTTATATGTAATACGGTCTATGAACTTAAACGATATGACAGCTAGCATTAGTTTCGCATTTTATAAAACCACATAGTATTACTTGTAGTATAAGAGGTCCTCAAACTCATACAGCGAAAACTTTCCAGTTTCTTCATAATAGAATCGTACCTATCACAAATATTTCAGCCGTGCCAGCTCGAGTCAAATCGTTGGCTTCTTTATTTGTCTATCTTTCTGAAATACCGATATGTGGTGTGACAGTAGAATAGTGTCTCTGGACTTATCGTTGCCTTTGCTACGTGGAAACCAAGCTCTGCGCGTCGCCGGGAGTTAGTAAGAACCGAGTCCTGGAATGCGATGCTGCCTGGCGGCGGCCAGCTCTGAAAGACTGATCATGCGTGCCAACAAGGCCACTAGTGACTTGGAGGAAACGTCGCCGTTTTTGGTATTGGGAGTCGTCCCCGATTATATTGGATTGCCGTAATTGTGGATTTTGCCGTCCGTTCATTGGCTGAAATTTCAATTGTTTGGACTGGACAGCATTTCCTGTACAACGATCGGTCACATATGTTACAGGTATCATTCCTAGGGCGGTGAAATCTCAGTTAGGGAAAGTTTTCTTTCAGTACATTTTGTAGTACAGATATCTCATGTTTGTGTTTGGATAAAGCGTAAATAAAGCCTCATACATTCTGCTGTAATTTAAATCTTGGCGTAAAAATAGAAGGGAGCTTTTAGCCCTTGTGTAATGGCTTTCACCCTTGGGGAAACTTTTTATGTGTTCAACAATGTGTTTTACATCAGCAGCTTTATATTTCCTTTCTTCGTTTTTAGTTCTTCTACGTTCAACGTAGGTAATATCACCACTCTTTTTTGCTTTTACCAAGGTTTCCATTCTTCGTCCGGTAATTTTGTGTATTTCCACAAAGATTTTTTTGCATACTTGAAAATGTACGCCTTCGTCATCAGGAACCGTATAAAACACTAGTCTGTCTGCGACTCTCCTCGGGTTCTTCATAAGAACCATGAGACCTTCTCCTAACATTGCCTACACTTCCATTTCCCACCAAATAAGAGTTTTGCCTAACGATATCACCTAGTTCACACAACTGATTGACTGCGAATAATTTGTGTTCAAATGCAATGTCTATACAATGATAGCGGCACCCGCATGAAACCTACAACAAACAAACACTGGAATTAAAGGAATTAAATAATTTGTGTCTGCCACGAATTTGCTACTCTACACAGTTGCTAGGTCTACTATAGTCCAGAAACCAAGCCAAACATAACGTAACGTAGGCTGCATAATCTAAACACGGGTTAGCTTAAAACGGCACAAAAAATCATAATCAAGCAAAGTTCTTCAGAAAAGCCTCAGTTCTAAGGCGTTAAAGTTGTCATACACACATACCGCCTTAGATCGAGGTTGTTTTTGATGTACACTAACATTCTTATTTCTCTCATATGGTTTTTTCTCGGCTCTTAGCTTCTTATTTATTTGGGAAACACTACCTTCACACCTTTACCGACATTTTGTTGTTTCATTTGTCACATAAACCACAATAGTAAACACAACAGACAGGACTAATCACTGCAGCTTGAGCACAATCGAACCTTAAACCAAAAACAACAGCACAGGCACATAGCCCGGATTTTGCTTCAGAACAGGTGGCTCTTAGCACCTGGCGCATTCTGGTGACAATGTGTTAAACCACTTCCACACTGATTACTAGACAGCCCAGTTTTTACCGAGGAAGGTTAGGTAACTAGCCCATATTTTGACAATAAAATGAATATTTTTTATTTTTGGCACTTGGACCGGATTTTATAATTAGCCGACATCGACTGCGTACCAACCAAATTCGTGTCACACACTAAATTGCGCTCAGACTGCTGAAATATTCAAATTGTTACAATTATCACAAAGAAATCGTTTTTAAACATTTAATATAATCAAATATGATACGTTCCATTCCAAAATATAACAATCTTGATTCCCAAAAGTGACTCACTGTCGCATGAATCATGTCTATTCCATTGGAGAGTCGATACCAGATCCTACCCTAATGACCGATCCAGCATGTATAGGCTCACGGCATTATATTCTGGATACATTTCGAGGAGAGAGCATTAAGTCACGTCACTACAGTTACGTCTGCACCATGCGAAAGGTACTGGAAAATGACCCAGAAGAAGTGACTGTAGCCGCGCTGAGTGGACACGCTGTTTGAGGCGTTATGTCACGGACTGCGCGGCCCCTCCTGCCGGAGGTTCGAGTCCTCCCTCGGGCATGGGTGTGTAAGTTGTTCTTAGCACAGGTTAGTTTAAGTAGTGTGTAAGTCTAAAGACCGATGTCCTATGCAGTTTGGTCTAGGGATTCACACATTTTTTAAATGACTGTAAAGTACGTTCAAGGAAAAAATCGTAAATCAAATGAAAAATACGTTTATCTTATCAGTAAAAGTTCCGGGGTGCACTCAGCCTCGTGATGTCAATTGAGGAGCTACTTGGCCGAACAGTAGTGCCTCCGGTCAAAGAAAATCACCATAACGACCGGCAGAGCGGTGTGCTCCTATCCGTATCTTCAGCTCAGGATGACATGACGGTCGGATGGTCCCGATGGGCCACTTGTGGCCTGCAGACGAAGTGCACTATCAGTAAAAGTAATTTGATAGGTAAATTACGAATTACCAATTCGTCATGTCGCTACTTGCGTCGGGGAACATCAAAAGAGGATATTGCTTTGTATTTAACTATCCCATTGATATTCAAGGAAAAGTATTACTGATTCATTCTCTTTATTCGTTCTCTTTGGCGTATCTCTTATTTCTGTTCGTGTCAATATGTTAAGTGCAATAGTAATTAGATCTAACCCAATGGTGGTAGATTTTAGAGTATTATCAATAGGAAAAGCAAATAATGGGATTTCTGTAGTTCACTCTGATGCACGTTACATGCCGTTTATATCCCAGAAATAGACCCAGAGAAAAATCCCTGTTATACATATGTATCATTTCGTGTGCTCTCTAAGTCATTTTTAAGATCCCAACTTCCTGCATTCGATGTACATAGCAATATCACATGTCTATCTCATTTTGAAAAAGCCGTGTCGTATTAAGAACTTAAGTTCAAAACAAGTATACTGTTTTTTGTTTTTTCCTTGCCTGTGTTTGTAACATTAAAAAAGTAAATACCGTGTCATTTTAAAGGAGCGAATACTATCTAATCTTTCCAATTTTTTCCCAGCAGTTACTCTCCTTCTTTCAAATATACAGACAAATTAAATGATTTTGTATCATTTAGGTCACTTTATCCTGCCTATAAAATACAGCTAAAACACGTTAGAAAAGGGAGACGAGAACATCAAAACTAAACTTCGTTTTGGTTTAGTGTAGGATAACAATGAGGTTATAATGAGAACCAATATCAATTTGGGTTTTATATATCTCGCTTTCCTCTGACTTTTATGTGGCGGCAGAACACATTCTCAAACTGAAAGGGTCCTAGTTTGTGCTCAGCCAGTAAAATATATTACAAAACATATAAGGCCGAAAGTAAACTATAAACGTAGCAGTATGCAGGGAGGGCGTCCTAAGCTGTGAGAAATAATGAAAAACCAACAGTGGACTTATATTCCAACGAGAAAGTCACTGAAGTTTCTAGTAAAATTTCTGTTCCATAACTCAATTTCATCATCTAACATGTTATTTGGATTTTTTAAAATGTGCCTACAAATCTCTACTTCTTCTAGTACATCCAAGTGTTGATCTTTTCTGCCGTTATATTTTCATCAGTGCTACTTTTCATCTTAAAGATGTGTGTCAAACGTCGACTGGTTCGTCATGTTCATATTATTACAATTTTAAACGTGGCTGTGAGGCAGGAACCGTACAAGAATATGATAAGTACAAAACAGACAACCGTTTGGAACTAAATTTTACTTTTACCATGTTTAGACACCTACTATGTATCTTCATCAGAAAATCCGCAAGCAGCTATAAAGATTATAAATAATCATAGACTCAGACAAAAAGACAGAGATACAAACAGTTTTTACTTCGAACATATTTATCAGACGACTGTACTCATGTGTAGCAACAGACGAACACATTGAAGAATAATTTCTGTTATGTACAAAGAACATTTCCTAGGGAAACAGGTGGAAACGTATATAACGTGTCCTTTGCCGATCATTTATTAATTACCTGCCGAAGTCAAAGAAGTTCATGACGTTAGTATCCTGGACACAGAAAGGAAAGGCTTCAGGGTTAATATTTCTGAATAATTAAAAATTTTCAAACATTTTCTTTGAATGATGGTTTCATTCTCAATGGACAACACTGCAATTGCATAATAAAATGTTTTTAACAGTATAAAGCCGTCACTAAGAAATACCTAAATCTGACACCTTTGTTACCTCAGAGCATTATCCGAAACATCGTTTCGTCTCTTTTTTTAATTTATTGCATTGTAATTGTTTCTTACTAAAATGTAACGAATGGTTGCTGTTTCGTTTTCAGTTTGCGAAATACGGGCTATTGATATGTGAGATAAATACTTATCTGCTATTTAATATATTTTTCGTAAATTAAGCAACTGTTATCTTCGACTGTTACTAGATGGCGCGACTTGCTTCGTGTCCACATTGTGGCAACTGCGGCACGTGAGCCTCTTAGTCTGATGTCATATTTAGTGAGTGTTACCTGTGGTGTCACTGCCAGACACCACACTTGCTAGGTGGTAGCCTTTAAATCGGCCGCGTGTCGCCACTATCAGTGATTGCAGACCGAGCGCCGCCACACGGCAGGTCTAGAGAGACTTCCTAGCACTCGCCCCAGTTGTACAGCCGACTTTGCTAGCGATGGTTCACTGCCTACTTACGTTCTCATTTGCCGAGACGATAGTTTAGCATAGCCTTCAGCTACGTCATTTGCTACGACCTAGCAAGGCGCCATATTCATTTACTATTGATATTGTGAATCATGTACCGTCAAGAGCGACGTTCACCATTAATGGATTAAAGTTAAGTATTCCACCAGCTAAGTCCGTTTTTCTAAATTCTAAGTTCCTTGTCCTGTTCCAGACCTCACGCCAGCCTGCGTGAGCTAAGACGCGTGCATTTCGGCCTCCTCTAGTAACACGGTGTTGGCTCTTCTGCCAACCACAACATTACCTGTTGCAGCTCTTCGCGGCTCGTAATGCACTACTCCATGTAGCTGTAATTTCATTGGTAGTTACCAGCCTTTCGTCGGATTTAATAACTTTACTTTTATGTGGTTTTAACTTTATCTTCTTAAGAAAGCATTTTTATGTGACGAGAGCATTATTGTTCTTCATTTAGTTCGTCCATTGCCTCATGAAAGTACGTCTTCTTATAAATTTCTTCGCACTAAAAACTGTTTAGTTCTTACTTCTTCTCTATGTCAACGGTTATTTATAATATTTGTAGGTAATGGGGGATTTTCTAATAAAGACACATACAGTCGTTGTAGAACCCCGGTAAAAGAAAAATTTGTTGCAGCCGGTTGGCTGTTTTATACCTATCATATCCTGTTCATATTAAGATTTTCATTATACATTACGTTCATCTGAAGTCCTGTTTGAACTAAGTATTGTTTACAATAACTAAGGCACTGAAATTAATATTCATCGTATCTATCACTTGAATTCATTTTATCACTGCATTTTATCACTGCATTTTGTTTGAAGAAGTATATCTTCTACTTGTTCCACGAAAATATGGGCAGTCTTATATGCAACTCCGTCGACGTAAGGAATGGTAAGAAATTCCATATTCTAGACTTCTGGCTTCATTTTTTTCTAACATTATTATTCTTCTTGAAATGTCAATTTCCCTCTTCAACTTCTTCCTATACATCGTAATTATCGACTATATTTGTACCGTAGCCGTTCTTAGTAGCTACATGCCGATGTGCATCAAATTCTTCCGGTCGTTGAAAATATTAGTGAGTTTTGTTATGTAGGTAGTGAAAACCTAACAGTGACCGGAGAGCATGTAAAATTGACAATGCCAAAAGCAAAAAAAGCATCTCTCAAAAAGTAGAAGTTGTTAATATCATATGGAGATTTAAATACTGGGAAGTCCTTTCTGAAGTTATTTGTAACGAGTGTAGCCTTATAAGGAAGGGAAACGCACGTGAGAGACAAGATAGGAATAAAAGTTTCTCAAATGTGTTGCTACAGAGATATGCTGAAGCTTAGATGGATAGATCAGTTTTATGACTAGGAATTGAACTGAACTGGCAATACAGAAATTGAGTACACAAATTTATTAAAGGAAGTGGTCAGTTAATAAGACAGATCCTGAGACTTCAAGCAATATTCAGATTGGTTTGTCATTTACTCAACGTGTGGTTTCACAAGTATACAAATGTGTCTGCAAGTCAAATGGAAATTTCCAAATGTGACAACCAGTCAAGATCACTTTGAGTCACATGATGTAAAGTCATCATCGTTAAATGCTCGAAGTGGGCACTTCTTATCAATGCGATCTATTGTCTGCTCCTCCACTCTGCAGTCGTAGTCGCAGTCAGAAGATGGTCGGATACCCCAGTTATCTATGGCGTAACCACATTTCACTTGCCCAGTGCTAATGCGATTCAGCCTAGACCAGGTTTTGCGTGGTATTTAGGATCCCTCTTGAGACGTGTGACTGTTGCAGATATGGTGTACTTCGATTTCATATAAAGACCCATGTAGCTTCCTGTGGGCTTCTTTATGACTTAGGTGGAATTCAGTAGTCTCAGTTTTATCTGGGTTAGCCTGAAGTCTCCCTTTATGGAAGTAATCATTCAATTTCGTCAGACCGCCCGTCAGTACAATCTCACACAGTGCGTCAGGTCTTTACTCTGGAAGAATAATCCTAGGTCATCTGCATACTGAATTTTCAGGGAATCCATGTCTTGCATGTCATGGATGTACCAGGTAAACAGGATGGGGGCAAGAACTGATCATTACTTGGGTAGACTATTATTTATAGTTCTCCATCCGCCGCTTGTCCGTTCAGGAGAACCTGAAGGCGCATTACAGAAAGCATGTTAACTATAAACGCCAGCTTTTGCAGGATTATTTCAGTAAACTTCAGCATCAATCCGATCTTCGAAACAGTGTTGTAAACTGCCGCAAGATCTGTAAAATCTACAACTGATTTGTGACCTTCCCGAAACTCGGCTCCGCTGTTTCACCTTGTTCGACACAGGCGATTTGATCAATGGCCTCTTGAATGCGGTGTACGGTTAGCCTTTCTAGCAGTTCGTAAGCCATACTGAGCAGTGATTCTGGTTTGTAGTGAGAAACATCAGTTCCGCCTTTCCTTGGTTTTAGGATAGAAATTATCTTATCCCGTTTGAAAAGCTTTCTTACTTTACCAGTTCTCATAATCTCACTGAAAAATTCAGTGAGCTAGAATTTTGATAAGGTCCAGTGGCTTTAAGAAGTTTTGGATATACTACATCAAAGCCAGTTGCTATAGGTACCCTTAGCTTATTCGTACTGAAGAGTATATCAAGTTCATCAATACGGAAGTTACGTGAGTAGTCCGGAACTGGTTCTAGATGGGAGCTCTTTGTATAGACTTATTTTTTCACGGTCCATGTGTATAAAATGTCCGTTTTAGTTTTCGAAATCTTCAACAGTATTGCTACAACA
Source organism: Schistocerca serialis cubense (assembly GCF_023864345.2). NCBI lineage: Eukaryota > Metazoa > Arthropoda > Insecta > Orthoptera > Acrididae > Schistocerca > Schistocerca serialis. Next base: position 253,734,628 of record NC_064643.1, read on the forward strand.
GAATTTTCATCTACATGTGTGACTGTACGTGACAACTTTGGGACTGTACCTTGTTTTCCTATAAGGTTTCAGGATTTCCGACTAGAGTGTGTAAAGTTGAGTCATGTCGTTGTTTTACGCCACTTTTCCCTTCTTTCCTCATCGAGAACTCTTAAGATGTTATCAGCTGTTGTGTCATTGTGGGATTCCTGATATTTAGCATATAAAACATCACTTTCATGAGACCACCCAGAGATGTACTCCTTTCGAAACCCAGGTGGAATAAATTTCTTGGCATTAACTTTAATCGCACCAACAGATTCATCTTAATTTTAATGGAACTGGGGTAATCTATTAAAAACCTATTATCAAAACCTTTCTGAAACCCCATCAGCAAGTTGGAAATTCCAGTGTGGTTGAGATATAGTCGTAACTAATAGAGTTTCAGTAGCATAGTGAATTATGACTGGCTTACGCCGCCTGTGTCAGAAAGACTTGAAGACCTTTCACTGTGTCGTGCCATTATATCTAGCTATGATGCATAAATTGGGATATTACTTCCTTAACCATTTGCTAGATCGTAATGTTCTTGGATTCTTAGCATTGTACACAAGATGGATTCATTTAGAACAGCTCCATTGCTGTCTTCTTCCTGATATCCCCAGACATCACCGGTACACAACTGGGTGGCTGAAGGATCTTACAGACGGCTTTGACCAACTGACTTTCGAAGGGTTGTGAATATATATAAAAGTGTTGCCTGCAATATCTAGGCAAAGTAAAGACATCTGGTGTTCTATCTAGATAACTTACTTTGTAAACAGCGAGATGGAACTTGACACATGTTGCAATGCCATATCGATGATCGCTTTGGGCCCAACCACAACGTATATATAAAACAACACACACATACACACACACACACACACACACACACACACACATATATATATATATATATATATATATATATATATATATATATATATATATAAGGTTCCTCATCTGTAAGATTCGCTGTCATTCTTGGTGTGAGTTTCCTGTACTACTATAGCGTATACATCATTCTCCAGCAAAAGGTGGGAGAGATATTGACTTTTAACTTATGAAATTGACTCACTGCTCAAGTGACATGTCCGTAAGTTGTTACCAATGAGGACTGATGAGTGTTCCGTGCTTGGCTAGGCCTGAAAAGGACTGTTCATAGATTGGTTCCCTTGCATAATCGTTGACGTATCGTAGTACCTTCGTGGAAGAGTTTACCGTGGTTAGCTGTTCACAGAGATCGTCCGATTGCAGTACCCACAATCTTCTGGGAGGCCTCTTCCTTGATCCTTACTCACTTTGGAAATAGGAGCAGACCAAGGTTTGTCTTCAGTGGACAGGTTCTCATAGTTGGTGGTTTGCAGTAGTTACGCATTGATGAACACACTAGCACAGGATGGACTAGCACGAAGAGATACATCAGACCAATCTTTTTTGCTGAACACTACAACCACAGCTTACAGGAAGCTATTAAATTTGGAAGATTTGGAGTAACTAAAAGATTATTTGATACTTGAGTTAAAAATCAGCAAATTAAGAAATTAAAAATAGTAAACGGAACTGCTGTGTCAGTAACATCCAATAACTGTGATTATTGACCAGCTATCGTAGAAGAGAAATAGTGATACGTCAAGATATGGAAAAACGTTCACTGCACATGTGTTTGTAAATCTAAACCTGCCTCCAGAGATATTCTGAATCGTCAACAACACGTCTTTCCTCATAGAGAGGCTCCATAAAGCTCTGAAAGCGAAGCAATCATCGGCGCATGGTTAAAATGAAATAGAGTATACGAAATGAATGGGAGCGCTATTACGGGCGCGCTATGTTGTTTCACACAAATGAGATATGGACCTGTGCAGGACAATAACTGGCGAAATTAAACGCGATTGCAGAAATTACCGTGCGCTTTGCGTAGCATGGCAGCTCGTTACACAGCCTACGTTATATGACACCAGAATTTAGTGTCCCGAATTCTGTCATCAGTCCGAAATGACGAAACAGAATGACGAATTTCACCGTCGAAAGAGAACAAGGTCTCGAACGGACAGAGAGATAATGCTATTGCCACTACTGTGTTCCTGTATTACAGTCACGACCTGATGTTAGTTTGGACGCCAGTTGCCTGTCGAGGCAAGAACGAAGAAAATGGCGGAAATGCAACTTCCTTCAGGCAACTGCCAACGCTCTGAACAAGTTTTAACAAATTGAGGTAATATTAATATTTATCGCTGTTTTACACTATTGGCCATTAAAATTGCTACACCACGAAGATGACGTGCTACAGACGCGAAATTTAATCGACAGGAAGAAGATGCTGTGATATGCAGATGATTAGCTTATCAGAGTATTCACACAAGGTTGGCGCCGGTGGCGACATATACAACGTGCTGACATGAGGAAGGTTTCCAACCGATTTCTCATACACAAACAGCAGTTGATTGGCGTTGCCTGGTGAAACGTTGTTGTGATGCCTCGTGTAAGGAGGAGAAATCGGTACCATCACGTTCCCGACTTTGATAAAGGTCGGATTGTAGCCTATCGCGGTGCGGTTTATCGTATCGCGACACTGCTGCTCGCGTTGGTCGAGATCCAATGACTGATAGCAGAATATGGTGGGTTCAGGAGAGTAATAAGGAGCGCCGTGCTGGATCCCAACGGCCCCGTATCACTAGCAGTCGAGATGACAGGCATCTTATCCGCATGGCTTTAACGAATCGTGCAGCCACGTCTCGATCCCTGAGTCAAACGATGGGGACGTTTGCAAGACAACAACCATCTGTACGAACAGTTCGACGACGTTTGCAGCAGCATGGACCATCAGCTCGGAGACCATGGCTGCCGCTACCCATGACGCTGCATCACAGACAGGAGCACCTGCGATGGTGTACTCAACGACGAACCTAGGTGCACGAATGGCAAAACGTAATTTTTTCTGATGAATCCAGGTTCTGTTTACAGCTTCATGATACCAGAATGAGATTTTCACTCTGCAGCGGAGTGTGCGCTGATATGAAACTTCCTGGCGGATTAGCACTGTGTGCCGAACCGAGACTCGAACTCGGGACCTTTGCCTTTCGCGGGGAAGTGCTCTACCAAACCAAGTTTGGAAGGTTGGAGACGAGGTACTGGCGGACGTAAAGCTGTGAGGACGGGGCGTGAGTCGTGCTTGGGTAGCTCAGTTGGTAGAGCACTTGCCCGCGAAAGGCAAAGGTCCCGAGTTCGAGTCTCGGTCCGGGCACACAGCTTTAATCTGCCAGGAAGTTTCAGCATCATGATGGTCGCATCCGTGTTTGGTGACATTGCGGTGAACACACATTGGAAGCATGTATTCGTCATCGCCATACTGGCGTATCACCCGGCGTGATGGTATGGGGTGCCATTGGTTACACGTCTCGGTCACCTCTTGTTCGCAATGACGGTACTTTGAACAGTGGACGTTACATTTCAGATGTGTTACGACCCGTCGCTCTACCCTTCATTCGATCCCTGCGAAACCCTACATTTCAGCAGGATAGTGCACGACCGCATGTAGCAGGTCCTGTACGGGTCTTTCTGGATACAGAAAATGTTCGACTGCTGCTCTGGCCAGCACATTCTCCAGATCTCTCACCAACTGAAAACGTCTGGTCAATGGTGGCCGAGCAACTGGCTCGTCACAATACGCCAGTCAATACCGTGATGAGCTGTCGTATCGTGTTGAAGCTGCATAGGCAGCTGTACGCGCACACGCCATCCAAGCTCTGTTTGACTCTATGCCGAGGCGTAACAAGGCCGTTATTACGGTCAAAGGTGATTGTTCTGGGTACCGATTTGTCAGGATCAATACACCCAATTTGCGTGCAAATGTAATCACATGTCAGTTCTAGTATAATATATTTGTCCAATGAATACCCGTTTATCAGCTGCATTTCTCCTTGGTGTAGCTATTTTAATGGCCAGTAGTGTAGTTGAATGTTTCAACGATCAGTTTCAGTTGCTGTTTCTTTATTACAAATTAGTATTTGATACCACACGCCGAGTGAATATAAATACGTATTCAAAATACCCAAGTGCGCACCTAAGCTAGGATCACACACTGACGTGACAAAAGTCATTGGATTCCTCCTAATATTGTTTCGGACCTCCTTTCAACAGGCGTAATGCAGCAACTCGGCTTAGCATGGACTCAAAAAGTCGTTGGAAGTCTCTTGCCGAAATACTGAGCCATGCAGCCTCTAGAGCAGTCTCTAACTGCGATGGTGGTGCCGGTGCAGGATTCTGTGCCTTTCGATTACGCCCCATAAATGTTCGACGGTATTAATGTCGGGTGATTTGGGTGGTCGAATAATTCACTCGAACGGCCCAAAACGTTCTTCAAACCAACCACAAACAATTATGACATGGTGACATGGCGCACTTTCGTCCATAAAAATTCCATCATTGTTTGGATACATGAAGACAATGAATGGCTACAAATGGCCTGCAACTAGCCACACATAAGAGGACTCAGTCCTTTCGATGTAAACACAGTCCACACCATTAAGGAGCCATCATCAGCTTGCAGAGTGCCCCTCGTTGAGATCTAGGGTGCATGGCTGCGTGGGGTTTGCATCACACTAGAACCCAACCGTCAGCTTTTGCCAACCGAGACCGGGACTCATCTGACTAGCCCAAGAGAGGCGCTGCAGGCGATGTGCTGTAAGCAAAGGCACGTCGGTCGTCTGCTTCCGTGTCCCAGTAACGCCAAATTTAGCCTCAATGTATCAACTGATACATTCATCACAAGTCCCACATCAACTTCTGCGTTTACTTCGCGCGATGTTTCTTGTCTCTTAGCACTGACAACTCTACATAAACGCCGTTATTCTCGGTCGTTAACTTAAGCCCGTTGGCCACAGCGTAGCCCTTGATGAGAAACAATGCCTGAAATTTAGTATTGTCGGCACACTCTTGACACTGCAGATCTCTGAATATTGAATCCCCTAATCGATTCCGAAATGGAGTGTCCCATGTGCCTGTTTCCAACTACCAAACCTCCTTCACAGTTCTTAACTCCCGTCGTGCGAACGTAATCACGTCGGAAAACTTTTCACGTGCATCACCTGTGGTCAAACGACAGCTCCGCCATTGGACAGTTCTTTTATACCCTGTGTACGGGACATTACCGCCATCTGTGTAAGAGGTTATGGCAATCCAGTGATTTTTGTCACCTCAGTCTACTACAGGGAGTGACCAGCCCCCGCTCCCAACCCACAACCAGCAACATTTTACAAAAGGATTTCTGTGTCAATCAAATTGATCAGCTAACGTTGAATAAAGCAGCTAGAAAATTAAGACACCCACTCTGAAGAATATTCCAGCGATGGGAAGGCTCCCACTTAAGAGAAGAAAACAGTCTGGGTACAATTATGGAAGTACCAATAACACAACGCATTACCATGCCTAATACAATGGGAAACCTTTTGCAGGCAAAATAGCTTCGAGTAATCTCAGAATGGATAAATACAGGCCGTGTATGGATTTCAAGGGAATGTCATACCATTGTTCTTGCAAAACAGTGGCAACTTCAAGAAGTAGCTATGATTGAGACGGATAGCGATCAAGCACATTTCTTTTCGAAGTAGACTACAATGGCTCATTAAAACTGGGATCTGGTGACTGTGTGGTCAAAGAACATGCGACAATTCATCATGCACACAAAACCAGACCTGGACGATGAGAGCTGTGTGTAGCCCTGTCGTTTTGGAACACAGTATCACTATTGGAGAACAAACACTGTATCAAACTATTGACATGACATCCAAAATAGTCATACAACCCTTAGCTGTAACATTACCTTGCAGAGTACCTATGGGGCCCATTCCATGCCACGATATGGCTGCCCAGATCACTAAACCCACACCGTTCTTCACTCCTGGGATGTAAACTCGGCAAAAAGTTGGAAAGGGTGTGAAACAAGACTCATACGAAAAAATTACAGCTTCCATTGCATCATAGGCAAGGTTTTATGGCTTCGGCACCACATTATCCTGTTAAGGGAATTTTCATCACTGATGAATGGTCTTCAAACTCCAGCTTGCCCAGCAGTTCTCAGCTTATGGAATTCCCTTCGTGTTATTTTATTGAATACAGGGTTCGCAAGCGCGATATTCTGTTCAACACTAACTTTGATAGCTGTCGTTCTCTTGTTTTTCGTCCCAGTAGTCTTCAACGACCGTACGTCACGATCACTCAACACACAGTTTCGTCCGCGCAGTGACTCAGCATGTAATGTTTTCCTGCTTTCCTTGCATACGATATAAATCTTAAATACGCTACGTATTTAAACACCAAACACGTCGGCTATCTTGGTTAAGGAAACACGTTCAATTCGGTCAACAACAGTTTTCTCGCAATCTAATTCATTTAACTCGACATAATGCACTCGGAACTACACAGAACACTTTTCTCACCTAGAATAAATGATAATTAATTGAAACCCTCAGCTGCCGGCAGGTGTTGTTGATATACTTCGATGGGGAAAGTAGAAAATCTGTTCCCCGACCGCGACTCGAACCCGAGAACTCCTGCTTGGATGGCAGTAGCTCTATCCATGTTTTTCTTTTTTTTTTTTTTTTTTTATTCTTCTGCGGCAAATCTGAGCTACCAAGGACAGATGAACAGCGCGACTGCAGGGACTTATCTCTTGCACGCTTCCCGTGAGACCCATATTCCCAACTGTCCACAATCTACCTACGTACTGTACCTAATAGATATTTGCCCATCCACTCATTACTCGCGCCCACTACGGTGACGATTCCCGTAAGAGTTCGGGTAACCTGTGCGCATTCGCACAGACGAAGGTAAATGGCCCGGTAGCCTTTAACTATATATGAAGATAGTAACTGTTCTCGAAAGAAACAAATACCAATGATGACCACGCAGCTTCTCTAGAATAAATGGTAATTAATTGAAACCCTCAGCTGCCGACAGGTGTTGTTGATATACGTCGATGGGGTCAGTTAAAAATGTGATCCCCGACCGAGATGTAACCAGGAGAACCCGGGTTCGAGTCCCGGCCGGGGCACACATTTTGAACTGCCCCCATCGAGGTACATCGACAACACCTGTCGGCAGCTGAGGATTTCAATTACTTATCATTTATTCAAGAGAAGCTGCACGGTCATCAATGGTATCTGTTTTTTCGAGATCAGTTACTATCTTCATTTATACTTTTCTCATCTTTTCTGACACTTGCAGTGTACTGAGGACATTGCAGAGATGCCGTTCGTGGTCAAATGCAATAGCACAACCTGCAGGCTTGGCTACCATCTGCATTTATGTTGAGGCACGCATTTCCAGCCTCGTTGTCATAATTTTGTCCACAGCCTTTATCAGCTAACAGCAACGAATCTGACGCGGTTCGTGGGTCCACATGTTGAACTGGCAAGTCACAGGAAATCGAGCGAGGCAGCAAGATACGAGAGAATATTCCCTCGTTCAAGAAAGAAGAAAACGGAAAGATCGGCTTCTGTACATAGGCGGAAAGTGATGGAAAGGGAGATTTTCCGACTCGCATAGCCATCGACTGCGAACCTGTCTCGTAGCGCTGAGTGAAATGTTGATAATGGTGTGAGCACACAATTGACATTATATTTCGAAAATTTTAACACTGTAAAACGTTTCTGTTATAACAGTCAATTACATGACAAGTGTGCTTCCAAATTTGCGGGCCACTTCTCCCTATTCTGTATATGTTCGGACAGAAAAATCTTGGAAGATATGTTACAGTGCTGCACCAAGAACTTATATACACAACTTGATATTCGTCTATTATAAAGTTTTATATACTTTGAAATATAATAGATTTCAGCTATCAGCCACCCTTTTTAAATTTTATTGGCAGATCTAGATTTCAGCTAGAACCTAGCCATTCTCAATGCAGTATCATTTCTTATCAATGCGTGTAATACCTGTTGGTCGGGCTTCAGCAACAGTTCATTGAATTGAATGAACTGTGGCTGAAGGCCGACCAACGGGTATTACACGCATTGATAAAAAATGATACTGCATTGAGAATGGCTAGGTTCTAGCTGAAATCTAGATCTGCCAATAAAATTTAAAAAGGACGACTGATAGTAGCTGAAATCTATTATTGACAATATAACAGTTGCTGCGTGCAACATCCTTCTCAATGGAAGGTAACGTGATACTTTGAAACAGTTATTAAAATACTAGGCATCTTTGGCAGGTGAAACACGGGGGTGAGGACACGTTATATTTGATGGGGGTTGTAATGGTTCTTTATTTACGTGACCATTACGGCACTCCAACCCCAGTTCTCGATACCAGTAATATCGAACTATATTTCTGCGAGGCAACAGACATATGTGACGATATTCACATTTGGTTTTATTAATATATAGCTACTCCAATGTATCGATATATGTGATATGTAAAGTGATATGGTTCTTGTGTGTATTCATTTCTGTGAGACTCTCATAATCTTTGACTTACTTGTAATCGTTCTGGCGTGAATGTGCACAGAGCAATCTTTGTTTCACTTTGCAGAAGTTATGTTGTTATTTCGCTTTGTAAAAGAACAGTCAAGTCTTGTGTTTGGTTAAAGTGGAAATTAAATAGGGGAAGGCGGGGCAAGACGGATAGGTGGGGTAAGACGGGGAAGGTCTATAAACTACAGTTAGAGTGCTGCCATCTGTGGATAGCTACGTCAACATCATCAATACACAGGTCCCAGTGTGTTGACGTTGCTGAACCTTAGTTTCGCGGCGGTTTCTGTGAGCTTTGCAAGGTACGTACAATTGTTGTACTGATTTGCAATATTTTACAGCTTTCGAGGTCTTAAAACATGTGTTTCGTGAACATTTGTCCAGACTGTATATATAGCACTGAATAGTACGTCTTATTAACAGTAAACTGCTGTGTCAGTAGTCAATGTTCACTAAATAGTGTTCATGTAGGCGTAACATAACCTGACAGCATGGTAGGGGGCACGATGGGTTTGGGGCAACATGGGGAGCTTCCCCGTCTTGCCCCTACTATTTGTCCAACAATTACGTTCTTATCGTCTCATGTGTTTACCTCGCTGCGAGTTTAAACACGTACATTATACGTTGAATACAATTGTAAATAGAATGGTATTCGTTATTCCAATGTTTCCTAATTGATTACAAAGTATGCCTTAGGCTATATGGTGAATACAAATACACAAAACGTGCAAAGTAAGTATTCTTGCTATGCTTTAATGACTGATTATTGGAAATATGGTATTTACTATATAATATAGGTTACCAGGAATGATCTGACTCAATAGTACGTTCCACGTGTTTTATTTCAGATGGCTCGCAAGTATCGGCGACAAACGTCTAGGCAAGATTGGTCAATGGAGTCAATGGAAGGCGCTGTAAATGCTGTTATAGAATGTCATATGGGTTCTTTCAGGGCTGCTCGACAGTTCAACGTCCCACAGACAACTATTGAACGACATGTGGTAAAGAAACGTGCTAATCCTGGCTATACAGTTGTGAAAAGGTTAGGACCAATCACTAGTGTCTTTAGCCCGGAACAAGAGGCAGAACTTAAAGACTACTTAACACAGATGGAAGGACAGTATTTTGGCCTCACACTTTAAGAACTTTGTGAATTTGGTTTTCAGCTAGCTTAACGAAACAACATCAAACATCCATTTAATACTGCAGCTAAATTTGCTGGAAGAGATTGGCTAAATGGGTTTCTTGCACAAAATTCTACCTTAACAATACGAAAAACAGACGCCACATCAATCGCACGAGCAATGGGGTTTAATCGAGTTGCTGTAGATCGGTTTTTCGGTCTGTTAGAAATCAATTAGACACATTGAAGTTTACGGGAGACAGAATTTTCAATTGCGATGAGACTGCTTCAACAGTCATTCCAAAGGGTCACACACACAAAGGTTGTTGCTTTGAAAGAGCGCAGACAGGTAGGAGCAGTTACTTCAGCAGAAAGAAGCCAGACTGTGACTGCAGAAATGTGTTTCAGCGTCGGGATGCTACGAACCACCTATGTTAATTTATCCTCGAAAACGAATGCAACAGTCGTTTGAGACTGGCCTGCCGCCCTGGTGCCTGGGCAGAAGTCCAAGAAACTGGTTGGATGACGAAAGAACTATTTTTGACTTGGTTTAAGAAGTTTATTGCATTTACTGGAGCGTCAAACGAAAGACCAATACTTCTCATATTGGACGGCCACAAAACGCACACCAAGGATTTAGAACTGATAGATGTAGCCCGTTTGCCACCACACTTCTCACACCGTCTTCAACCATTGGACGTGGGATTTATAAAACCTTTCAGTAAATTTTACGAAGATGAAGTAAGATCGTGGCTTCGCACCCATCCTGGAAAAGTTGTTACGTTGCATCAGATCGCAAGTTTATTCGTCAAAGCCTTGATTCTTTCAGCTACAATGTCCACAGCAATGAACGGCTTTCGGAAAACAGGCATTTGGCCTGTAAACAGAGATGTGTTTCAAGAAAGTGATTACCTTCCCTGTTCAACTATAGACATTCATCAAGCTCACGCATCTGAAGTGACAGAAACGGAAGACCAAATACCAGAGATGATGTCAAGACGTAAAACACCTGAACAATTAACAACTGACGATCAAGCCTCTGTTTCGTCTAACTTTCTGGTTACCAGCCCTGAAATGGTGTTAGCTATTCCAAAGGTGGATAAAAAGAACCAAATGGAAACCACCTAACTGGCGTGGAAAACCCGTTGTTTTAACCGAATCTCCTTATAGGAATGAACTGTCTAAAGAAATTAAACGAAAAGGAGTCCCCAAACGTGCTGCATGTAAACGAAAACTCTTCTCAAAGGCGTTTAATAAACCTGGGATACCACCAAAAGGACATAATGACAACGAATAAGTGACGAACGCTACTGACGTCTTAACCACCCCTTCATGCTCAAGGGATAATAAACTGAGGTCGAATGAAAACGAGAAAGAGAGTGAAGAATTTTTATACTGCTATGACCTCTCTGAAGGAGGCTGGATACGGTGTATTAGCTGCAGGGATAGAAAGTGATAATGACGAGGCTGTCCACACTTGTGTACCATGTGAAAGTAAGAGGCCTAAACAAAACGTAATACCTGATTCTAAAATTCGCAGAACCATGTTTCGAAACCTTATAGTCACATGATTTCGTTATTCCAGTTCTTATTTCAGCTTTAGAGATGAATTCATGCTAGTTCCCCATCTTACCCCGCATATGGGACAAGACGAGGAATTGGTAATTTATGTTTCAAATCGAGATATTTCTAACTAAATGTAACAAGTTTGCAGGTTTCTTTGCATGCTATTGTAATTCAATGGTTAAGTAAACAAATGATAGTCAAACCTACCTGAATTTGTTTATTTTTGTCCATTTTGTAAGGGTTTAAAGTTAACTTCCCCATCTTGCCCCACCTTCCCCTATATGAAGATTGATACAAAACTGTTTTCTTGATGATGTGACAATTAAGAAGAAGTATATGTTAATTTACAAGAAGTTTATTAAAAATGTGGATCGTGAACACCAAGTCAAAAATTATTTCTATCATGCCATTGTTCCGATCTGAGTGATCATTAAGAATTTCCTGAAAAACGCTTTTGTTAGGTCTTCAAATATTGCTAAAATACAAATCCGGACCTTCTATCAGCCAAAGTGGAATCACCCTAGAATCAACAAGATGAACCATAACGACTTCGATGAAATTTACGTGGGAATTTATTCAAGATAAGTGCCAACTTAATGACTTCTTTACAGTGACCTCATTATTTCGATTCTGACGATACCATCCACAGTCAAAAGTTTTATTGTTGCACGATAAAGCGAACATATGCTGCGTGAGCAACATTATTAATCTGATTTCTAATCTACTTTGCGAGTGGTGGTATTGTTAGAGGGTGGGGTGGGGAGGGGGAAATGTAAGGAGAGATACAATAACAACACATGTCCCACCCAGAAACGATCCATAGATCCGCACCTGGAAGAGTGGCTGGAGCAGTAAATCGTGCAAATCTTAGAATTTATTTTTATTTCTTATCGACATTTTTAAAAACTACACTGTTCTGCAAAACTTAAGGACTAGATAGATAAAAAAACATGACATAGTAACAGCTCGGTGGAAATGAATGAAACTGCAAGAGCGTGTTGCTGGGGGTCTGCCAGTGTTGTAAAGAAAGGTAGACATAACATGGCGCCAGGGCAGCGTGACTATACCGTACAATGTGGCTGGCCCCGTAACACGGGGCAGTCCACAGAAGGCGAAAAGACAGCGTGCGCCAATCTGTGAACAAGTACCGTGCACAGTGGTGATATTCTTTATTACATCGTGGCCGGAAGATTACATCTGGAGCGATTCATGAGCGCAAAATTATCGGGAAAGTGGAAAGAAATGATGTGTGACGAGTGTAGCCCAGGAATTTGGTATTGCTAACAGCACAGTTTTGCATGCAAGGGACTCATTTAGAACCACAGACACTGTTGCGTCAAGGAGGGAAGGTTATCGACTGTGGTCAACTACAGCAGCAGATGACCGCTACGTTGTGCAGTAGACAATAAGGGATCCACGTCAAACAACGGATACAATAGCAACCATTTTTAACACGACTGCAAGGTATGCAGTCTCATGCTCCAGAATGCCAAGAAGACTGCATGGGGATGGTCTCTTTGCTAAAGTCCGTTGTGTGACGCTACCATTTGCTTTGTCTGCAATGGGGCCAAGAAAATTGGGGCTTGACCACCGATGAATCGAACGTCGAAATGGCAGATTGAGATAACCGATCGCGGAATATAAAAGTAACTAAAATATTTACTAGCGGAAGGGCATCTGGACCAAACGCAAAAGAACATGCTCCCCTTGTAGCAGCAGTTTCTCGTAGTTTGCTTGAGCAAGGAAGGTCACACAGGAAAGGGAAATTTGTAGGTCACTCAAGTTTTCAGGAAGGGCCGCAGGACAAATCCACACAATTTTGGACGTATGTAGTTGAAGTGACTCTGTTGTAGATTTATAGAACATGTTTTATTCTAGGGAATTATGACGTTTTTAATTAACGATTATTCTTATCTATAAAAATTAACATACATTCCACAAACAGGGATTTTGCAAAATTCGGCTCCCCTTTTCCGCCTTGAGATCCACAGCGCGGTGTATAACTACGCTGATGTAGATGCCATGTGTCCCGACTTCAGAAAGGCATTTGACACGATCCTGCAAGGCTATTTGGTGAAACAAATACCTGTTCATGGAGTATCGGACCTGATTTACGACTAGATTTAAAGCTTCCTTGAAGATAGAACTCAGTCCGTCGCTCTTAACGAAACAAGACCGACATACGTAAGGGTAATATCCGGAATACCACAGGGAAGTGTGATAGGATCGTTATTGCTGACAAAGTTTATAAATGATCTAATAGAAAGCGTCGAAAGATCTTTAAGACTGTTCGCAGATGACACAGGCGTCTCTAAGGAAGAAGCATGTCAGAAGACAATATCGATTTGAAACTTCTTAATATGATTTTACTTAAAGTGCTGAATGCTTACTCAATGTTCATAAACTGCTGAATGAAATTGAACGTACTGTCTCTTTGCTTGTCTTTATCATTTCATTTCTGATCTACAGAATTTGCCCTGACAAACACAACTCCAACTTCTCCAATTCATTAATTACCCACAATATTCAAGGATAACGCGATCTGACCGCTTTAAAATTCACCCAAAAGAATGGCCCTGAATTAGGAGAAATCCTAACAATAACCCATACATTTTATAAGTCACTTACCTCACAGAAAATCTTCATTACACGAACTACAGCGAAATAGGAAACACCAATACAGCTAGCTAAATAAAATATTCTAACTACTGTAGGCTCTAACTACTAATAGATATGTGGTTAGCAAAGGATTGATTCTGCTGCAGAGCAAACAATGTATTTAGCAAATTTTACCTAAATAATGTGACATCCAGTTAAAAAAGTATATAATCGTCTGTGACATCCAGTTCTAAAAATTATATAATCGTCAACAATATCATATTTCCATGACGGACACGTTCAGGCCGTCCGCTCGCGCTAACACTTCAGACCTCTAACCTCCATCACTGCTAACTATTATTTTGTGCAGTGGCCAAGACTAGTTTGTTAAATTTTTTTTATATTAAAAATGTCAAATAGATCAGATGCACACAACTAGTTATTTACTGTTGGTCAATAAAGCAAAAATTGTCCTCACAATCTCTAAAGATAGTCCTAATCATTCATCAAAAGAGCAGTCTATGGCAGTTTTACGCAAGAAGTCTGAGCAGTAAAAGAAAATGCACACTAAGTAGTGGACCTCCATGCAGTCTTGAAGAAGCAGTTTGGTCCTCCAAACAGAAACACAGTGCTGACTCTTGCATTAAGACTGGTAATGGGCCACAACAGAGCAGATCCACAGCAGAGTCAGTCGAAATCTTGAAGAATATTGGTAGAATTTGTAGGTCACCAGAAAGCAGACCCACAGTATTCCTTGTAGGGTTTATGGTAGTATTGGGCCACCAAAGGTGTAGATCCGCTGTTGACCTTGTAGAGATGGCCAGTAGCCATCCGTTACGACTGTGCAGGTGCACAATCACAACTGAAGAGTCTTCATGACAATGTAGCAAGTCCATGAACCACCACTTGTGCATTAGAATCAGCAATGCTGTCAACCAGTCCCTTGCTGAATTATCAACACACCTGCAAGCACTAACGCAGTCATATAACCTCTGAGATTTTTTACATACTGTATGATCAACAGAAAAATGTGTGCATTAAAATGAATCCCTACTATTTAATTAACTTGAAGAAGTGGTGTCTATACAATTACAATTTTAAATCATAAGAATACAATTACAAAGGTACAGAAACATCATTACTGTCAAGAACATGGTAATACAGATAACATTTCTAGTAATACAGGCTTTACACAATAACAGATATAAGCATGTACATGAGTATTGCAGGAACTGTGACATAAGTAAATAGATGTAAAATGAGAACATCCTTTGAAACAATACCTTTACACATGAGTATTAAAAGAAAACGTAACAGGATAAATAATGTGGTAACATCAACCCAAAGTAAAGAATATATTACAAAACCAGATTTGATTTAAGGATAACAGTATTTCTCATCAGTGAATGCATCTTATTATTAGAAGAAAAAAATTCTACCAAATTTATCTTATCAGGTAATCACACAGAGACAGGAAGAACACAGACACACAAGGGTACGCACAAAAAAGCAGAATAACACAAAAGGAAATGACAGGGATTGTGTTCAGTGTAACATTTATTACTGTAGTACTCGTGGTGAGCATTTTATATATCTTTTTCATTTTTTTCTTTCAATAGTATCCTTCATACTGATCCTTCTATAACTTTCAGCCAAAACTACTTCATTTTCAACTAAAACTCCATTTATCTCTCTTACATCAACATTTGTTCCCACAAAAAAATCCTATTTCTTTGTATTTATGCTTTCACATCTTTTATTCTCATCATTTGTTTCCAAGAAAATCCTACCTAACAAAATAATTGTTCCTCTTTATACAGTACTCTTTGGCCAAAGCTTTTTCTTATAGCTTCTCAATGCATTTTTTCCAACTCATCATAACTCATTTTCTTATACAGCATCTCCATAGCCCCTCTTTAACTAACTTAAATCTACTGAGCTCAGATACATAAAATAGAGAACGAGGCAATGCAACATTAACACAATCAAGAACGACAAACATACAAAGTGACAAAGCAAGCAGTAGCATATTTAAATTAGCAAAGCAAATGGAACATTACAAATAATATAAGGCAATATGTAACAAACAAAGTAAATCAGTGGTAAAAAAGGCTTAACACAGCAATACAATGCAAAATTCAGTAGGAAAATGCCTCACAAATAGTAGCCACAAATACAATAACTTATACCTAAACATGAGAAAGCACAAGCAGAAAAAATATTACATTAAAGACAGCAATGCAGATAAGGTAAATGTCTATTCACATATTAATGCCTATGTCACATCTTAACAGTAGAAATGGTGCACCACAACAACTTATTCTACCAAAAATTACAAAGACATTGAAAAGAAAATTTCAAGTGCTCTTTCTTATCGATCTTTCCTTTCCAGGTACTCTTTTCTAAGAATGTGGATCATAAAATTATTATTTAATGGATCTGTTGACAGAAAGTGCTCATATTAGCATATGTATTAAATTTTATTTTATAAAACCAATGCTGCAGCTCTGCTAGAAACCAGATATCAAATAAAATAAGCAAATATGTACAAAGCAGAGCATATGGAATTTCATAAGTCAGTAAAAATTCCCTTAACTTTCATAGAAAAATACTTGTGATAATCAGTTGTGTAGACATAAGAATATTTCTCATCACTTCATAAATATTTCAGTAAGAAGCACAAAGTACGAGCTCCAAAGTGTAATGTTTCCAAGTAATAATGTGTCATGTTTGTGGTGCGTTCTGCAAAGAAATGTCAATAGTGAGCTCAACAACCTCTCTTTCCTGCAGCTATGCGGGCACTTACGGGAGTGTGGCGAGATTCAAAGTGACTTTGCACAAGCAAAGTTGAAAGTCCACACAACAATGGGTATATTTAAAAGCGGCTAGCATGCAGCAGTGTTCCATCAAGGTCACATACACACTTTACCGAAATATTTATGACAGTACTTTGAGATACAAGAACAATTTCATACCAATAAAAATAATTTCACAGGTTGAAAATTCACAGGAGAAGTGTTCAGAAATGAAATCTCATCAATAACAGGGTCCAAAAATTTCTATCAGTATTGTGGCACTCACATTCACATGTATACTCACATCTCACAACTCTTTAAAGTACAATTCTTGGTTTCCAACATGCTTTTTCACAAACCAGAGTCCCTAACTCTTACTCATTATTCATATACATATACGTCGATACTGCTTCAAGACTTCATCTTAATAAACACACTTCATATTCCTGATAAAGCATTGCTTTATTGATCATAAATATATCTCAACATCATATTACACAATATTGTCACAATAACATCATCATAACACATCAATCAAATCTAAAAATCGTCATACCTTCCTTCAATAATCTCAAAACCTTAAAAAAATGCTGTCTTGCTCGTTTCAATAGTGTCATCTACCTCAAACATACTTCAGAAATCATGATCCCATGCAAACTACATCAAACAAATCTCTCACAGTATCAAAATTTAATCCAGAAGTAAATGTGAACAGTTGTCAAACTGCAGACAAGATACAATTTTATAAATGTAAGTAATCCAGCTGTGTAATTACGTAGACGTGAGTCACTGATGTAGAAAAATAATTTATTCCTCTCTGTTAAATGATCAGATAGCTGTGTAATTCTGTGTTAGAGAAATACGGTACCAATGTGTAAAACTGTATAATCAAATACGATATTAGCTAGGGCTCCTTGCTCTTGCCACACGAATGGTACACAAAGTAGGCACACCCCTATGAGCGATAATGTAATTCTACCTCAAATGCTACAGATCAAAACTGCAGAATGAAATGTATCACTGAAAAACTTCTCAGTACCATTGTAATTCAAAAATATTGCTAAAAATGCTTCAAGTACGAAAAGTAATCACTCAAATGCGGGTCCTGTAGCGCTAAACTGTGCTTCTTGCTGTAAGATAATTTCTGTTGTTGCCTAACGGTAAAAATGTACCAAGTATCGTAGTTATCGTCGTCCATAAGCAAAGTTCTCCAAATATCAATGTACTTACCTTGTCATATACAAAAGCAAAGTGCTATTCGTATAAATGTCGCAGTTATTACGTTCACTGCCGTGACCTTGAATACAGCGTTGCAACATAATGTTATATTACGAAAATGACTTACCGTAGTTGTGCCACAACAGTCATTACCAAAACGTGTTTTACTTTTCAAGAGAATGTAGAAAATCTGTGCAGACATAAAACAGACACAGCATAAAAGCAATAATAAAAATTGTCTCACTTCTAAGTAGCGTCGCAGTACAATCATGCAACTGTCAAAGAAACCAAACACTGTGTCATATGTCACCTCTAAGAAAGTACTATAAATAAAATAAAAAATGTTTCTTCTCAAGTAAACTAAAATGTTGCAGTAAAACATCATTAGCTGTATATGTTTCAAGAATGTGAGCATCATAGGCATTACATAATCATGCAACTAACAAACAAAATGTACACAGACTGTGTCGTCTGTTCCCTATAAAAGTGAAGTAGTAAAATTACTGTATTAATTGATGTTCATGTGAGCTACGTTATCAGCTTCATAGGTACGTTTTGTGGCTACCTGTGGAGTGCATCATTGTCTGTTATCTCTTTGTTGTCCTTAGTGGGATTTGGGGGTCTAGTTTCTACAATGTCACCTTGTCGAGAGGGCTCTGCCCCATTTGAATCACGCCACATCTGTTTAAATTCAGGCCTGTCGACATGACTATAGCATCTGTCGTCTTGTCGGTGTTTTCTGTAATTTTTTTCTTGTTGGTCAAGTGACGGCGAATTTCTCCCGGAATCGTAATTGTGAGGTGGATCGTTGCGTCTGAAGTTATTTTGTCTCCCTTGACAATAATTATTCTGGTTCCCATATTGTCTGTTTCTACAGCTGTCTTTGTCTCGGTCATTACTACGGAAATGCAATCTTTCTCTGTAACTATTATTATTCTGCTAATGGTTGTCATATTGGTGGTGTCTGTACTGGTTACGATTTGCGTTATAATAATAGCCTTGTCGTATCCGGTTGCTATTTCTGTCGTCACGGAATTGTGATGGTTGTGACCTGTAATTGTTGTATCCCTGTTTTCGCACTATGCGATTGTCAGTGTCAGTTTCTAATTCTTGCAATAGTCCCTGAAAAGCTTCGATATCATCTTTGCAACGTCCTGCCAAAATAATATGTCTTAACTGTTCAGCAATTTAATTACGCATTTAATTTCTGAGGGGCTGTAAGGGTTTGACAAATACTGATTTTTGTGCAACATATATTCAAAATATTTTTCAGGACTTCAAAAATTCAGAGTGTTCGAAACGTTTCATCATTATAATGTTGCGTTTTACTCGCTCTTGAGTATCCTGAGACCAATATGCAGAAAGGAAGGCATGATAGAAATCTCCTTCACTGTAATAATCGCGAATAACAGATCGTATTCTATACAGCAGGTCGATTTTCTAGATAGCCATACATCAATTCTAATCGATGCTCTAATGAGCAATTAGAAGGAAAACAATGAGAAAATTGATGAAGCTAAGCTTGTGGATGAATGTCATTACCGAAATTCTTGAATGTTTTCAATTTACGTGTAGTGATGAAGATCTTATAATCAAAATCATCGTGATGGTGAGTTGCGAATTTGTCATTGTTACGTTGTTTCGGCGGTTCCATCTCAAGGATCGCTGCACCTTGCCAACTCCTTTCATAATCACCGAAATACGCAGTGTTATTACTTTGTGACTTTCCCATGTTTTTAAATTCCTCTTCCCGAGTCGGAACGCGAGTATTCTCTAAAATACATCATTCTTGTATCACATGTGCCAACTGATGTACTTCCCACCTTTCTCTTTCATGTTCCGTATTAATTGGTTTCCGACTTTGTTTAAATTTACTAATTTCCTTGTGCTCCTCTGTGTCAGCAAAGGCTACCGGTCCTGTGTCATTGACATCATCATCTCCCTTCGTAGTTAAATTTGTTGACTGCTCCGAATGTTCGGCTACTTTTTCCGATAATATGAGATTTCCTCCGCGTGTTTTTCAACCAAATTTTAGAGTGTCCATTTGTATCTAAATTGTACCTACTGTGTCCTTTAAGTTTTCCCTTATTTTTTGCAAGTTGCGTAACCGAATCGGTAGATGCAACAGAGTCAACTTTTGCCTGCAAGGTGTCATGGTTTTCGTTTCAGTGATATGCAGGTCTTTTATGTCAGCTTCATGATTCAGTAATGTGTCTTTGTGTCGCGAGAAGATAGGCTGAAAATGTTTACAAATCTTTGTTTTTACATCTTCAGAAACTCTTTGATATTTTGATTCAATTCCAGGTGTCTCAGCGGTTAAATTTTCCCGGGTTCGTTCAGTCGTGTCTAACTTTTGAAGGTGTTGGAGTGTTTGTTTCTGATTTTCTTCCATTTGTTGCTGTATTTGTTTCTGATTTTGATCAAGTTTTTGAATTAAGTTCTATAATAACGCATGAGTGACTGAAACATGTTCCACTCCGCTTTTCGGCAGTGCATTCACTCCGGCAATACTCATACATCGAAAAGCATAAAGTGTGTCTTGACTAAACTGAGAAAAGGATAATGACGCAAAACCTAAATCTAAGGCATTTCCAAGATTTTGTTCTGTTATTTCGCATTCCTGAGGCGAACTAGTAACGACCGATCGACCGACGATACTTGTATGTCCACTGATTGTTTCCATTTATACACCGCTATTTACTGTCTGATCCATATCCCTATGCACAATTAAAAATTTACTGTCTTAAACATTTGTCAATTCGTTGCAAGGTGATCCTAAGAAGCTACGCTCGTCGTCAATGTAATTTCTCAATTTGCTTTCAGCATAGTGTTAAGCTTGTTATGCGTCATGACATCACACGATAACACACATAAAACAATTTGAAGAGCAAACATAAAAATTAACAGTGAAATTAATAAATACCTAATTATTTGTAAAAGCGACTGCGAGATACCTGCTACGTAACACAATTGCTTTTCTCATTACCATATAGTACAACAATGAGAGACTACAACTACAAAGAAAATGCCATATACAGTTACACGCTAGCAGTAAACAATAACTAATTTCTAATCATGCACAAGTTATTCAAACTACAAGATATCTCAGAAGATACCAGTGAGGTATCCTCGGCTAAGGGTCGACAGGTGAAACTTCTACGTTATTTAATTCTGAACCCGCTGAGTGAAACTGAGTGCAGATTTCACACAAATACGTGTTCACGGAGTACCGGACCTGATTTGCGACTATATTTAAAGCTTCCTTGCAGATAGAAATCAGTCTGACGCATTAAAGAAACAAGGCCGACATATAATTATATAAAGGTAATATCCGGAGTACCACAGGGAAGTGTGGAAGAGTAGTGTAATGTCAAATGGTTCAACTGGCTCTGAGCACTATGAGACTTAACACCTGAGGTCATCAGTCCCCTAGAACGTAGAACTACTTAAAGCTAACTAACCGAAGGACATCACACACATCCATGCCCGAGGCAGGATTCGAACCTGCGACGTAGCAGTCGCACAGTTCCGGACCGAAGCGCCTAGAACCGCTCGGCCACCTCGGCCGGCTCGTGTAATATCCAAGACAATATGTTCTAGCCAAGAGATACTAAAATGATCTAAGAGTACAAACTTCAACAAATATTATCGATACTACGTATAAAAAGACTGTATGGTGTAAAAATGACGATAATTATTTCATTATTTCTGTAATAATTTAATCCCTGTGTGAATTAAAACTATTATCAGTGAACTGCGTTCATGGACAACGACAATTATAATCTGTTTTTTTTTTTTTTTTTTTTGTTATCTGTGATAATTGTGGTTCAGTTGTTCTTCCTGTGCTAACCGGTGAACTGTTCGGACGTGAGACGTGTGAGGTCTATAAAGAGAAAACCTGTAACGATATTGTTAATTATTATTTGAGAAAAAGAGTCGCTATTGTCTAGACGTGGATTTCTACTGATTTCAGTTGTAATCCAATCTAATTAATGTTTTTAAGTGTTAATTTTCAGCTCCACAATTAAGAGCGCAGCCATTAGCGCTAGTAACTTACAGCGGAGTTTACTGGTAGCTGGTATAAAAAATATGACGTAATTGTCATTGAAAATAATTTTAAATGCTAAAGAATATAGATAAAAGGATTAAAGAGTTTTATCTAAATATATTAACTTTATACAAAATGAATCGAGAATAACAATAGACAAATAAACTATCGTCTGCCTGCCGCCATCTTAGCAATTTTGAATCGAGAATTTTAACAAATATAAATGTTGTTAGATATAAATGAATGGAAATAAATGTGCCCGGGTGGTCCCGAATCTACTTTAAAAGACAGAATTCAACTCAGATTGTATCTTTAAAAACATTGGTCACAGCACGTTATGTAATATCAATTTCTTAATTGCTGATGTATGAAGCCTAAATATTTCGGACGATTTTCATGAAATATTTTAACAGGAGACATACGTCAGTGTTGTGCGAGGGTAGTATTTTGTGACAAAATGTTCCTTTCGTAAGAGAAAGATGCTTCCATCTAAGTACAAGTTATGTAAAACCTAATAAATGATATGCAATTTAGTTCCACTCACATGACTTTACAGACAACATTCCTACGCAAGCTCAAGTGGAGATTTCTTTAGCGGAGTGACAAATATTAGCCGCGATAATCATTTCTGAGATCAAACGAATTGTAACTGGTTATATATATATATATATATATATATATATATATATATATATATATATATACATAATCTACCTGAAATATCATTTATAAGTAATTAAAGTCATTAAATACTATAAACCGGTTCCGCCACAATCGTTACTGCTGATAAAGTTTATAAATGTTCTAGTAGAAAGCGTTGAAAGATCTTTAAGACTCTTCACAGATGACACAGGCGTCTGTCTCTAAGAAGTCGCAATGCAGAAGGTGGTATCGATTTGAAACTTCTTAATATGATTTTACCTAAAGTGCTGAATGCTTACTCAATGTTCTTAAACTGCTGAGTGAAACTGAATGTACTGTCTCTTTGCTTGTATTTATCATTTCATTTCTGATCTACAGAATTTGCCATGAGATACACAACTCAAACTTCTCCTATTCATTAATTACCCACAATATTCAAGGATAACGCGATCTGACTGCTTAAAAGTTAACTCAAAGGAATGGCCCTGAATTAGAAGAAACCCTAACAATAACTCGTACATCTCATAAGTCACTTACCTCAGAGAAAATCTTCATTACGGGAATTACAGCTATACAGCAAGCACCAATACAGTCAGCTAAATAAAAGATTATATCTACTAATAGGCAAATGATCAGCAAAAGAAAGCAGAGCAAACAATGTATTCAGCAAATTTTACCTTAACAACTTGACACCCAGTTCAAAAAATATATAGTCGTCCATGACATCCAGCTCCCAAAATTATATAACCATCAACAATATTACATCTCCATGACGGACACGTTCAGACCGTCCGCTCGTGCTAAACACTTCACACTTGTAACCTCCGTCACTGCTAACTATTAACCTCCAGCCTCCATTACTGCTAGCTATTCACTTCTAACTGCGAGTCCGACCAGCCACGCACAGTCTCTTACAAGGGCGCACAGCGCTGTCACAGTTATAATGCAGTCTATCGCGCTGCCAACATACAAACATATAAACAGGCTAGTCACGGATTTGCACAGTGACCTGGAGACGATTGATTAATGGTGCAAGCTCTGATAGTTGATCATGAAAGTGAATAAATGTAATATATTTTGCATACATGGGAAAATAAATCCACATCTGCACAACTACACCATTGATGACAAACTGCTGGAAACAGTATCGGCCGTTGAATATCTAGGAGTAACTGTCCAGAGCGATCGGTAGTATAATGATCACGTAAAACCAAAAGCACGAGAAACAGATGGCAGACAGATTCATAGGGAGAACCTCAAGTAAATATAACTCATTTTCAAAAGACGTGACTTACAAGATTCTTGCTCAACAGGTTCTTGAGTTTTCCACAAATACTTTCTAGAGTTATTTGATACAGAGAATTATTGTTTTAAATACAATCCCACATTGCATCATGGAAAGTTTGTACACGGTTTTTGATACTTCAAGTACATTTCGATTCTTGTAGAAAGGTCAATAAGATAAGAATGTTAAGCATTTAGGCTGTTCAAAAGCGGACCCTTCGGTTAATACTATCTTTAACTACTAGGGTGTATTAAAAAGAATCATACGATTTTTAAAAATTATAACTATTCTACATCTACATCTACATCAACATCTACATGGATACGCTGCATATCACATTTAAGTGCCTGGTAGAGGTTCATCGAACCACTTTTACAATTCTCTATTATTCCAATCTCGCACAGCGCGCGTAAAGAACGAAAACCGATATCTTCACGTAGGAGCTCTGATTTACCTTATTTTACCATCGTGATCGTTCCTCCCTATGTAGGTCGGTGTCAACAAAATGTTTTCGCATTCGTAGGAGAATGTTAGTGACTGGAATTTCGTGAGAAGGTCCCGCCGCAACGAAAAACGTCTTGGTTTTAACGATGTCAACCCCAAATCCTGTATCATTGCAGTGACACTCTCTTCTCTATTTTGCGATAATACAAAACATGCTGCCCTTCTTTGAACATTTTCGATGTACTCCGTCAATCCTATCTGGTAAGGATCCCACACCGCGCAACAGTATTCTAAAAGAGGGCCGACAAGCATAGTGTACGCAGCCTCGTTAGTAGATCAGTTACATTTTTAAGAGTCCTGCCAATAAAACGCAGTCACTGGTATGCCTTCTCCACAACGTTTTCTATGTAATCCTACCAATTTAAGTTGTTCGTAATTGTAATTCCTAGCTATTAGGTATTTGAGATCTGTGCATGAACAACGTGTTGTTGGGAAGAGCAAATTGTCAAGTTTCACATAGTTCCCGCTATGTAGTAGCAGTATGCGCCCACTTCAGTTCTAGCAAAGACAAGAGAAAGTGTTATGTGTTCTACATTCTGCGCAGTAGGTGTCAGTAACAGCTATTTAGCGTGACTCGCAGTAGGTATGGCGTGGATCCTACTGCACAGAGCATTAGACAGACGATGGTACGAACAATGTCGAGAAACAGGTTGTTTGTGTAAAGGCCAATTTGTGGGCCGCCACCGAGTGTCTTACACAGACGTCGAAAGCATCCGTCGTAGTTTCACAAGGACTCCGCAGAAATCCGATCGCTGTGCAGCTCCACAGCTCAACATGCCCCCGATGTCCGTCTGGCGTGTATTGCGTCGACGTTTACACATGAAATCATACAAAATTCACCTACGGCAACCTGTTTGTCAAGGTGACAAACAAAAAACTGTGGAATTCCGTAATTTTGTTCTTGGCAAGATCGAAGATGACAGTTTTTTTCCAAAAATGGTTCAAATCGCTCTGAGCACTATGGGACTTAACTTCTGAGGTCATCAGTCCCCTAGAACTTAGAACTACTTAAACCTAACTAACCTAAGGACATCACAAACATCCATGCCCGAGGCAGGATTCGAACCTGCGACCGTAGCGGTCGTGCGGTTCCAGACTGCAGCACCTGGAACCGCTCGGCCACCCCGGCCGGCGAGAGTTTTTTTTTCCACGCTTAGTGTTTAGTGACGATGCAACATTCCATTTAAATGGAAAGGTGAATCGTCGTAATTTGAGAATGTGAAGTACGGAACATTCACATGAAGTTGTACAAGATGAGAGGGACTCTTCTAAATTTAATTTGTTTTGTGCAGTTTCACGGTAAAAGGTGTAGGGTCTATTTTTCTTTGCCGAGAACATTATTACATGAAGCATAATCTCGATATGCTTGAGAACTTCCTTTTCCCACAGTTGGAGACTTATTTGAACGACTTCATGTACGAGCAGGATGGGGTACCGCCACGCTGGCATCTGGAAGTGCCGCAATTTTTAAATCAAAGGAGTGCTGAACGATGGATCGGTCGCACTGAACCAAATGATTCAACTTTACACTACTGGCCTCCAAGGTTACCGGACCTGACTGTATATGATTATGAATCATACAAAATTCAGCTGCTGCGAGCTCTTCGTGGGGGTTTATAAAAGACTCTCTCTATGTGCCTCCTTCAGCAATAATAATGCATGAAAGGAGACTTTGAATGAAAGGAGACTTTGCATAACAGAAGCTATGGACGCTGTAATTCAGAATTCAAGACTTGCGCGCTGCAATGTGGGAACAATATTAATACCGCATTGACATAGGCCGTGCATCTCAAGATGTGAAGGCGAGGGGTGGGGGGGGGGGGGGGGGGGGGAGGGGGAGCGTATTGAACACCTATGAAAAAAAAGGTATGAAATAAAACTTTTTGAGTTTTCCGTTCACCAAAAAACAAAATTCATTGTTGACATTTATCAGTTTAAGAAATGTAAACGTGCCAAATCGGATGATTTTTTATGAGACACCCTATATATTACAGCCGAATATAGTAAATGATAATGACTATAAATACTGAACCGAAAAATGAGCTGATAACATGCAACATTTGGGAAACATGTTAAGTGTTTTGTGGCTGAAAAAGAAATTGATAGTGGGATAACAAAGGTTTATCTTTTTAATACATGCATCTGATTTCTTTGACTAAGACAGAACCTAGTTCTTGAAAAAATACTTAGCATTACCTATATTTGAGGACAGAAATTACTTTCCAACACTTTCTACTAAACAGCTTATACCAATGTCTGTGTAACTTTCAATACTTCATTACGCGCTGCGTAATTTAAAACCAAAAACCATATTACTGGTAATTTAAATAAAACCGCTACCTGGGCGTACCAGACCTAGTATTTCCATATCTTTGAGCACGGTACACTCATCGTCAATGACACTGTGACACTGTACTCCATCCCCATGAGCTCCAGGGGTGCCTCTGGCCAGACATCATTTTTATAGATGACAGTGCGTGACAGCTTCGAACAGTGCAGGTGGAGCAGCTCTTGAAACGGGAGGGCAGTTCGACGAGGAAGCTCACTGACCGCTGTAGAATTGTCTTCAGTGATGAGACCCGCTTCGAAATCAGCGACGATGACCAGAGAAGTCGTGTCTGGAGACAACCCAGACAGCGTTGGTCCACCAACCTGACTGTCGCCCGCCATGTGATCCGCCAACCAAGAGTGATGATCTGGGGTGCCTTTTCTTTTCATAGTAGGATACCTTTGGTTATCAGCGGCCACATTACAGCACAGCGGCCTTTCCAAGATATTCTACGCCCCGATTTCTTGCCCTTCATAGGAAGCCACCCTCGGCTTAAATTTCAGCAAGATAGTGCCCGCTGGCATATGGCGAGGGTGTCTGCAGCTAGTCTTCTTCTTGCCAAACCCTACCTTGGCCAGCAAAGTCGCTGGATTTCTACCAAATTGAGAACGGTTAGAGCATCATGGACAAGCGCCACAAACCAGGTCGGAATTTTGACCATTTAAAACGCCAGTTGGACAGAATTCAGCGCGATATCCTTCAGGAGGACATCCAACAGCTCCGCCAATCAATGCCAAGCCGAATAACTGCTGCCATTAGGGCCAGAGGTGGACCACTGCGTTACTGACTTGCTCAGTTGGTGAAGCTCTTTCTCTTGAATAAATAACAGAATCTTTTTTTTTTTTAATTGTAATAATTTGTTAGCAGCAAGAATTAAATGTCTAAACTCACATACACAATAGAAGATGTTGCTTCTACGCAGGTTATACAAGAGTATCGAAGAATGATGTTGTCTGCATAGTTCCTCAATCAAAATCCACTATACTGTAGGCTACACATAGTGTTAAGAAAAATGTGACGCATAAAAATATCTCCGTAACTAATTCAAACTAGTATATAAGATTCAAGTGCGCGTTCGATGCGGATAAATGGAGAACCCATCGAGGGTCAGGTTAGAGGATCACTCCCTGTGCGTTTCGGATATAAGTGGGGAACATGAGAGTGACGTAACGTTCCGGAACCAGCCTCCAGAAATTGCGGGAATGAGAGAGCCCTCTCAGTGAACTCAAGGTGCTAGCTGATACCATAAGGTTGTAGTCTGCATAAAGTGCAAGACAACCACTGAGAAATATATCACGCCAGTACAATTAAATGCAAGGAAATGTTATACACAGAAGAAGATACGTGATATATACTGGCACGTAGCGCATCTGGGAAGAAGCAGCATACGTCACGGAGATGAAGCTCATGAGTTTATGCTTTGGTAAAAGATGTGTATTGTGGGCTTATATCAGGATAAAATGATAGCTTTAACTTAAATTTAAATTAGGCTCTCGATATACAATATTTTTTTGTTTGTAGCATGTACAGGGTTATTACAGCTCTACAATAACTTTATTATTTGAGATATTTTCACAATGCTTTGCACACACATACAAAAACTCAAAAAGTTTTTTTAGGCATTCACAAATGTTCGATATGTGCCCCTTTAGTGATTCGGCAGACATCAAGCTGATGATCAAGTTCCTCCCACACTCCGCGCACCGTGTCCCCATCAATGAGTTCGAAAGCATCGTTGATGCGAGGTCGCAGTTCTGGCACGTTTCTCGGTAGAGGAGGTTTAAACACTGAATCTTTCACATAACCCCACAGAAAGAAATTGAATGGGGTTAAGTCGGGAGAGCATGGAGGCCATGACATGAATTGCTGATCATGATCTCCACCACGACCGATCCATCGGTTTTCCAATCTTCTGTTTAAGAATTGCCGAACATCATGATGGCAGTGCGGTGGAGCACCATCCTGTGGTACGTTTAGCTCCCTGCTTGCTTTATTCGTCGACTTCCGTGGGCTACGCATGAAACTTGCCCCCACGCGTTCAACCGTTTCTTTGCTCACTGCAGGCCGACCCGTTGATTTCCCCTTGCAGAGGCATCCAGAAGCTTTAAACTGCGCATACCATCGCCGAATGGAGTTAGCAGTTGGTGGATCTTTGTTGAACTTCGTCCTGAAGTGTCGTTGCACTGTTATGACAGACTGATGTGGGTGCATTTCAAGCACGACATACGCTTTCTCAGCTCCTGTCGCCATTTTGTCTCACTGCGCTCTCTAGCGCTCTGGCGGCAGAAACCTGAAGTGCGGCTTCAGCCGAACAAAACTTTATGAGTTTTTCTACGTATCTGTAGTGTATCGTGACCATATGTCAATGAATGGAGCTACAGTTAATTTATGAAATCGCTTCAATCATTTGTAATAGCCCTGTATTTCACTATGAAATTTTTTCTTTTCCTACTGGTGTGTATAGGATTATAGTAGTAATTGCTCGGCCTGCTTTTGTTTCTAGTCAGCAAACCAGAGAAATAATAGGAAATAAAAAAAACAAATACAAGGGAAAGAAATTATTGAAAATACGTAATGTCACAGGAAGTTTAAGTAGTTGTTACGATTTTCTGTTCGAAGAGTGAGTTTATGCAGCCTTTCATACAATTTTATCCTGAACAAGTGCGTTCTTTATAAACGGAAAGTATATGAGCTTGACAGTTCGTTGGAAACAATTTTTAGAATCTTTGCGGATCACACTTACCTCCGTTACCAAATTAACTGTTCACTGTTGTTTCCTGATGTTCCCCATCTATCTACCACATCCTTCAAACGAAACCTGTAAATCCCGACTTCTTTAAGGAATGTAGAAAACGGATTAAAACTTCGGATTATTATACGAATAAATTAAATGTTAAATATCTGACGTTAAGAAAATAAGCGAGAAAAAGTTCAGAATAGCTTTCAAATGTATGTTTAAAGTTTGTTAGAAGTCGCTAATTATGAAGTAATAGATGAGTGTAGTTTGTCTAATTTGCGTTCCTTTTCAAGCAAAAGCTTGTCTGACGCTCATATCAGTGTTTGTATCTCAGTGTTTATCTCCAGAGCTATGTCTCGTACATTGATATAATTTTACAGATACATTAAGTAGTATATGTGATACTGTCGGCAAAATGTGTTGTGAATAGAGTTATCAATAAAAAGTGGGTCTTGCAAAAGAGAAAAACTTTCTTAAAGGTTTGAAATTAAGTTTAAAGCTTTATGGAGGTAGTCAAGTGTTCTCATTCTCAAGTAATGGATGAATAAATTCCGGGTATTTGTACACCGTGATTTCGATTTCGTTGCCTTAAGATATACACAGAGTTCCTAACAGTAATGCTTTTCTTACTGTGATAAACCCGTAACATAAGGTTATATGTCCTAATCAGCAGATTAGAACGGCCTTTTTTAATTTTTAAATTCAGTCAATAATTATGTAACATATGCATAATGAAGTTCTTAAAATTAATTGTTAACGTTTTCCTCTTTGTCACGAAAGCTTAACTTGCTATTGTATGTTATAAGCTTCTTACTTCTGATACCATCAGTTTTTTTGGTGTCCAAAACAGAAACTCATCTAGTACTTTTAGGGTCTCATTTCGTAATGTAGTTCCCTCATCATAACCTAAGTCCAGAATTACTCTTCTTTTTAATTTTGTTCTTCTTATAGTCTCTTTTGAACGCTGCCGGCCGAAGTGGCCGTGCGGTTAAAGGCGCTGCAGTCTGGAACCGCAAGACCGCTACGGTCGCAGGTTCGAATCCTGCCTCGGGCATGGATGTGTGTGATGTCCTTAGGTTAGTTAGGTTTAACTAGTTCTAAGTTCTAGGGGACTAATGACCTCAGCAGTTGAGTCCCATAGTGCTCAGAGCCATTTGAACCATTTTTTGAAGGCTTATCTACTTCTCCCAGTCCTGCGGCTAAATAAAAATCCTTTTGTTAGGTCATCAAACACGTTTGGCTTGTTTCAGTTTCGAAAGAGATCCGTTGGCTCTTTGGTGCGATCGTATATTATTCACTTTTTCATAACTTTTTCAGAATGCTTATCTGCAGTGTACGCTTACTGTCGTGTAGACAATAAATAGAGAGAATAAATACAAGTTTTTACATCCTCATTTACATTAAATCCATTGATTTGCAGAAACGAAAGCATTATCTTGTTTTGTTTGATTGAGAGAGAGGAGGCCAATTGGGGTTTACCAACTGCTATCTTCATTCGATGTGTGATCATCAAGAATATCTATTTCACTTATGAACTGCAGTGAAGCTAAACTGATGGTTATTTACACATAAAATAAATAATAGTGGGCTTAGAAGTAAACCTTGGGGAATTCCTCAAACGTATTCTGTTCAGTAACAATAATGTCACATTTCTGGAGTTTTTTGTATACATCACATCGTGTGGGATTTGCCTGTATTGGCTGTGGGAGAAATGGACTCCGTATTCGGATGGTGTATCACTTACAGTAAATACCTTATTCTATGCTGAGCCGCGGATCCAGCGTTGGGTTTCGGGAGTGTGTGTGCGGAGGTCCCAGTTTACATACTCTCTCTCTCTCTCTCTCTCTCAAACACACACACAGACACACACACACACACACATCCGAACCTAAATATACCCCAATTTTAACTTTCCAAAGGTCTAACAATTAAAAATTTACAGTAAAAATATAAAATATTAGAACGCTATAAGAACAATAATTGTGTTGCATCAGTACTCGCTACATCCCTTTATCATAAGTCCCAAGAAAATGCCTTTCTGAGAGATGCAGCAATTGGAAAAAAATTCTTCAAAAAATTTGAGAAATACTTTTGTCATGCAACTTATTTAAAGGCTATACTAGCAACAAACTTTGAGAACTTTCTCAACGTCGTACTTTACAGGATATCTGCCCCCTGTAGCTGAGTGGTCAGCGCGACAGAATATCAGTCCTAAGGGCTCGGGTTCAATTCCCGGCTGGGTCGGAGATTTGATCCGCTTAGGGACTGGGTGTTGTGTTGTCCTAATCATCATCATTTCATTCCAGCAAAGCGCACGTCGCCGAAGTGGCGTCAAATCGAAAGACTGGCACCCGGCGAACGGTCTACCCGACGGGAGGCCCTAGTCACACGACATTCACATTTTTATTTACAAAATATAAAATCGTTATGTGAACGCACTGTTATCAGTATTTCTCTTAGCAGTACGATTCTGATCACAGGCCTGCAGATATGTAGACGTATCAATACGCTTTCTTACTCGCCGCCCCATCACTCACCTCTCCTACTTTCCCCCTGTGCCTGTAGGCTAAAGTGTTCACAATGGAAGTAGCTCTGGATTGTTGGTGGAGTCAAATCAGTTATGGGTTGACCATTTCTATCGCACATCATGGAAAATCCCGTGAGCGCTCGATATATACGTGTGCCAGTTTTCATCTGTTCTGCCTTAAATGATGCATAGAAACTAGAATGATCGTCATTAATTTGTTTGTACGTGAGTGGTGCCGTACTATGGAACGGTGAAATTTAGTAAAGAAAGAAAGTGTACCTACCCACAGACCAGTAAACTTCTACAGCGCCGTGAACTTGGAATGAAATAAAAGAATTAATACTTGTATAGATAGCAAATTTGGTATAAAGCAACTTTAATAAAGTTGAGCGAACATTTATTTAACTATAGTGAAAAACTGTTCCGCGATGATCTCATGGGTATGGTTCTACGGCCCTTGAAATCACGTATTCGGTGCCGGATGGGGCAGAGACTTCTTCTCAGTCCAGCGTCTCCGAGCCATCACTAGGTCCACTCTGTCTCCTACGTAATGAGTACCGAGGATGTTTCGCGGGGATAAAAGTTGGCCAGAGCAACAGGCTCGCTACATTCTCCCTCCTAATTAACGGCGCAGAAAGGCTGCACTCTACCAGCAATATGGGGAATTGCTCGGTGACCCCTGTGACATGTTTTTCCTTATCCTTTACCTTGATAGAGAAGATGAGGTTCTCCAGAACATTTTCTCAAATTACACAAATTGGCAACAAGGCAACAAGGTGTATAGGAGATGGTGGAGGGTAATAACGTATAATCACAGTAACCGCCTATTAAAGTTTGAAGAGACAGCAACGCTAATTACGTTAACTGTATCAATATTAGTTTGCCTTAAAACTGTGGCTCACAACTTTATTTCACATGCATGTCCAGTCATAGTGGCTGAGAAGAACAACATGAACGATGAAGTGGGAGAACCGGCGCCACATGCCATATATGAGTGTAGGTAGGCACTTATTGACATCTTTATAGTGACACTTACCTGCGGAGCGGGACAGTGCTGCTAATGAAGTAACATTCCGTCAAAAGGTTAATAAACAATGAACACACGTTATAACTGCCTTCTTTGAGGAGTCATTCTTTCCGTTATTATTTCCTTAGGTAATGTCTTCGTTTTCCTGTCTTGCCTTACTAAGAAGGAGGTGACATGGTAATATATATGTCATACGTGGAGTTCAGAACACAATTACTATTTCCGAATGCAATTAGATTCAACTCAGATTCAACACAGAGGCACAATGACCTTGTTTCAGCCTATTAAAGATGTTCGGAGACGTTGAAACTCGATTTTCTAGAGAATTTTTGACTGTTGCACCGTACTGCTTTGGAAAATTTGAGATCTGAGCTTCATGTACCTTAGCTATAAGAAATTACAAAATTACGATTAGCGAATGGTTTCCTTGTAAGCTATGATTTCCTGGTCCTGCTTGTGCTCTTCGACACCTATCGGATTTTTGTTGGATGTAGGCATGTTCAACCAATAACAGGTATATAATGTCGCACGCCTATCCACATCGGCTAGCAACTGCAAAGTACATTGTGCGAAACACAGATTGCAATTTATATGATTTTCCGCCATATTCGAGACTTAGAGAAAGCTTTTGACAATGTTGGCTGGAATACTCTCTTTCAAATTCTGAAGGTGGAAGGGGTAAAATACAGGGAGCGAAAGGCTATTTACAATTTGTACAGAAACCAGATGGCAGTTATAAGAGTCGAGGGACACGAAAGGGAAGCAGTGGTTGGGAAGGGAGTGAGACAGGGTTGTAGCCTCTCCCAGATATTATTCAGTCTGTATATTGAGCAAGCAGTGAAGGAAACAAAAGAAAAATTCGGAGTAGGTATTAAAATCCAAGAAGAAGAAATAAAAACTTTGAGGTTCGCCGATGACATTGTAATTCTATCAGAGACACCAAAGGACTTGGAAGAGCAGTTGAACGGAATGGATAGTCTCCTGAAAGGAGGATGTAAGATGAACATCAACAAAAGCAAAACGAGATAATGGAATGTAGTCGAATTAAGTCGGGTGATGCTCAGGGAATTAGATTAGGAAATGAGACATTCAAAGAAGTAAAGGAGTTTAGCTATTTGGGGAGCAAAATAACTGATGATGGTCTAAGTAGAGAGAATATAAAATATAGACTGCCAATGGCAAGGAAAGCGTTTCTGAAGAAGAGAAATTTGTTAACATCGAGTTTAGATTTAAGTGTCAGGAAGTCTTTTCTGAAAGTAGTTGTATGGAGTGTAGTCATGTATGGAAGTGAAGCATGGACGATAAATAGTTTGGACAAGAAGAGAATAGAAGCTTTTGAAATGTGGTGCTACAGAAGAACGCTGAAGATTAGATGGGTAGATCACATAACTAATGAGGAGGTATTGAATAGGATTGGGAGAAGAGAAATTCGTGGCACAACTTGACTAGAAGAAGGGATCGGTTGGTAGGCCATAGTCTGAGGCATCAAGTGATCACCAATTTAGTATTGGAGGGTAAAAATCGTGCAGGGAGACCAAGAGATGAATACACTAAGCAGAGTCAGAAGGATGTAGGTTGCAGTAGTTACTGGGAGATGAAGAAGATTGCACAGGATAGAGTAGCATGGAGAGCTGCATCAAACCAATCTCAGGACTGAAGACCACAACAACAACAACATTCGAAACTCTTTGTTTCCTTTCCACTTCATTTCAAAAAACAACTCGTACGGCCAAAAGTATAATCGCTCTTAGCGAAATGTTTTTAAAACATTTGGGTGAGGGGGGAGGACTGGGTGACGGTATTGATCCCCATGAACCAAGGCAACCCTAACCACTCCACCCTCTTACGTCCGCAACTGTCCATGTTCGTGTCGCTAGTGACGTACACGCAACATATTCAGCAGCTCTGTGACGTAACACCTCCCCGCGTGAATAGCGCTGCCACTCGGCTGTAGCAGGCGACTACAGACAGCCCCTCCGGAAATTGGCCGTCGCAGCGGGAGGCGTCGGCGCTGCGCTGCGCGGCGCTGCACGGTAGGGTGCTAATCACAGAACGGCCGAGCCCGCACACGCGCCGCCAGGTGTCTGTCCTCATTAGCATTCCGCGCTCTGCACCAGCACGGGCACGCGGGCCCCGCCCGACTGCACCGGAGGCTGCTGCGTGGCGGCAGCTGCGTGAGCCACACCTGCTGCGGGCCCGCCCATAGGCGCGGAGGGTTCACCTTAGCGCGACCTCTCGTGTGTCCACTTTCAGTTTAATTGTGCGGTCACCAGCAAAACAGATACAGTTCAAGTTATTTATTTTGCCATTATGCGTTTCGATGGTTCACGCCGTCTTCTTCAGGTGGACAACTATTTACTTACGTAGATAGTGTCACTGACGAGCACAGACGCCTATTAACGGCTGCAGACGAATGGAAATGTAGGCTACGTTCCTTCTTTTGTTTATGATTCCAATTATGTTCTCAAAAGCTTTGACAAACGACTTACAACATTTCGGAGGAGGAGGAGGAGGAGATTAGTGTTTAACGTCTCGTCGACAACGAGGTCATTAGAGACGGAGCACAAGCTCGGATTAGGGAAGGATGGGAAAGGAAATCGGCCGTGCCCTTTCGAAGGAACCATCCCGGCATTTGTCTGAAGTGATCTAGGGAAATCACGGAAAACCTAAATCAGGATGGCCGGACGCGGGATTGAACCGTCGTCCTCCCGAATGCGAGTCCAGTGTGCAACATTTCGATTTCAATGCACAGCAGTTTATTTAACCACTCCCATTCATTTGCAATAACGTCAAATGACGACATATATTTATGGTCTGTTATAATCTTAGTTTATATATATATGACATTCAGTATAATAACAGAATTGTGCACATACCAACATTCAGTTGCAGATTATTTCACATTTACAATAAAAGAAAAATATAATGTGTATACAACCATTTGTTGTTGTTGTGGTCTTCAGTCCTGAGACTGGTTTGATGCAGCTCTCCACATCTACTCTATCCTGGGCAAGCTGTTTCATCTCCCAGTATGTACTGCGGCCTACATCCTTCTGAATCTGCTTAGTGTATTCATATCTTGGTCTCCCTTTACGATTTCTACCCTTCACGCTGCACTCCAATGCTAAATTTGTGATTCCTTGATGCCTCAGAACATGTCCTACCAACCGATCCCTTCTTCTAGTCGAGTTGTGCCACAAACTCATCTTCTCCCCAAATCTATTGAGTACCTCCTCATTAGTTATGTGATCTACCCATGTAATCTTCAGTATTCTTCTGTAGCACCACATTTCGATAGCTTCTATTCTCTTCTTGTCCGAACTATTTACCGTCCATGTTTCACTTTCATACATGGCCACACTACATACAAATATTCTCCGAAACGCCTTCCCGACACTTAAATCTATACTCGATGTTAATAAATTTCTTTTCTTCAGAAACGCTTTCCTCGCCATTGGCAGTCTACATTTTATATTCTCTCTAGTTCGACCATCATCAGTTATTTTGCTCCCCAAATGGCAAAACTCCTTTACTACTTCAAGTGTCTCTTTCCCTAATCTTATTCCCACAGCATCACCCGAGTTAACTCGACTACATTCCTTTACCCTCGTTTTGCTTTTGTTGATGTTCATTTCATATCCTCCTTTCAAGACACTGTCCATTCCGTTCAACTGCTCTTCCAAGTCCTTTGGTGTCTCTGACAGAATTACAATGTCATCGGCGAACCTTAAAGTTTTTATTACTTTTCCATGGATTTTAATACCTACTTCAAATTTTTCTTTTGTTTCCTTAATTACTTGCTTAATATACAGACTGAATAACATCCGGGAGAGGCTACAACCCTCTCTAACTCCCTTCCCAACCACTGCTTCCCTTTCATGTCCCTCGGTGTTATAACTGCCATCTGGTTTCTGTACAGATTGTAAATAGCCTTTCACTCCCTGTATTTTACCCCTGCCACCTTCAGTATTTGAAAGAGAGTATTCCAGTCGACATTGTCAAAAGCTTTCTCTAAGTCTACAAATGCTAGAAACGTAGTTTTGCCTTTTCTTAATGTTGCTTCTAAGATATGTCGTAGGGTCAGTATTGCCTCATGTGATCCAATTTTTGTACGGAATCCAAACTGATCTTCCCCGAGGTAGGCTTTCACCAGTTTTTCCATTCGTCTGTAAAGAATTCGCGTTAGTATTTTGCAGCCGTGACTTATTAAACTGATAGTTCGGTAATTTAAATGGTTCAAATGGCTCTGAACACTATGGGACTTAACATCTATGGTCATCAGTCCCCTGGAACCTAGAACTACTGAAACCTAACTAACCTAAGGACATCACACAACACCCAGTCATCACGAGGCAGAGAAAATCCCTGACCCCGCCGGGAATCGAACCCGGGAACCCGTGCGCGGGAAGCGAGAACGCTACCGCACGACCACGAGCTGCTGACAGTTCGGTAATTGTCACACCTGTCAACCCCTGATTTCTTTGGGATTGAATTATTATATTCTTCTTGAAGTCTAAGGATATTTCGCCTGTCTCATACATTTTACTCACCAGATGATAGAGTTTGTCAGGACTGGCTCTCCCAAGGTTGTCAGTAGTTGTAATGGAATGTTGTCTACTCCCGGGTCCTTGTTTCGACTCAGGTCTTTCAGTGCTCTGTCAAACTCTTCACGCAGTATCATATCTCCTATTTCATCTGCATCTACCTCCTCTTCCATTTCCATAATATTGCCCTCAATTACCTCGCCCTTATATAGACCTTCTATATACTCCTTCCACCTTTCTGCTTTCCCTTCTTTGCTTAGAACTGGGTTTTCATCTGAGCTCTTGATATTCGTACAATGTAATTTTCTTCACTCGACGTAGTTCGATGGGCTTTCGTTATGACATACCAGATTTTTCGTTATTTCAGTTTGCTTTATTTCCTGCTTGCCTTCATGGTGCAATGTAGTGTCTCAATAGAGTTATTTAGTTGTGATTCTCCAGTTTCTTCCGGCGTACTTCATGACGAAAGAATTCACGGGTGAACAGCCGGGTGTTATTGTCCTATCGGCACAATACTTCGGTAAGCGACTATGTTGCCATCACCAGGTGCGCTGACGGACTGATGATGGCAACGTAGTCGCTTGCCGAAACATTGTGCCCGTAGAACACTAACACCCGTCTGTTCACTCGTGATCTCTTTCGTCATGCAACTTAGTTGTCTATCGAGAGTGAAACACGTTTATCTACAGTGTAAGGTACCTACAGCTCAAGTAATTCGAAACTGCTAACTCATCTGTCATCGTATCCACCTTGCTGATTAATTTGTGTGCACTGCTCAAGAGAATTTCTTTGATATACTGCTTCTTGGCGCCGCTTCTCTCATTTTACTCTACTGTAATATATTACCAACGTCAAAACTTTATGGTTTCCGAACGTACTTTGTTCTTACGTTCTTTTTCCCTTCAACTTTGTTGGTGCGTTTGCGTTTCTTTGTCAGCACCATAACTTAGCTTTTTTTGTCGTAATCTATACGTAAAGAGTGGTAGCGTAGATAATGGCAGTTTCATTTTATTTTTACATTTTAATTTAATTTTTAATATTACTTTTCTATCGTTTGTAACTACTTCCTGGTTTAACTGAGGTATTAAACGTGCAAACAAGATTGACACTCGGCGCAGTAGTTGATGGGAACGACAGTAAAGGCATTTCCCATTTACAGTAGCTCCCGTCAGCCACCGTGCCGAGTGTCAACTTCATTTGAGCGAGTAAAATCTGCTCTACACAGAAGACCACATCTATTGGAAATTACGTGCCCGAACATATTGACAAAATATTCATCTTTTGCTGCTAATTTTGCCTTGACTGGAACCACGGTTCTTCCACATTTTTTCAGTTTTCATACAAATACCATCGTAGTAAAATTGGTTAGTTACCAACGAAACTGGTATTTAATTTCTTAATACAACTTTTGCAACTTGGGATTACATTGGATCATTAATAAGTGGGTGTGCAACAAATGCTCGAGATAAATCGTAGTCAGTTCTTGTTATTTGTGTAGATGTAAAATGAGGCAACAACGAATTTTCATTAGGCACCACAAGAGCACAGTTATCAAGCGAAATTTGTATTATTGGTGGTAAGACAATCGTTTTTGAATGCAAAGGACTACATTACGAATAATTAAACCGATTAGTCCATCAAGAAGAGCTTTGAGTTGGTCGTTTTTTTCAGTTTCCCGAAATCTTATGCACAAATATGGATCAGTGAAACCACGGAAACAATATTAAGTCATGAAACAGTGCAACGAATACTTCGTGCGGGTATAATTCTATTTATTGATCCCACTAAGGAACCTCTTCTTCGTCTTGTGGATTACCGGTAATTCTGTAGAAACCCATTAATACGATGGGCGGTCAATAAGGAATGTAACATACTTTTTTCTGGAATCAGTTATGCTTTATTCAGTATTCCAGTACACCACATTATTCCTCATTCTTTTGGTTACAAAACCCTACTTCTGTAACCTTCGTCCAACACGACAGCCTTACACCGCCCTACTGAGAAGGTCTGCATGCCCGCATAGTGCTGGTCAGCATCGGAGCCAACGCCTTGCTGGATCAATAACCTTCCCATCATTCACGTACTGTTTCCCGCAGAGTGCATACTTCACTGGGCCAAGAAAATACAATGAGCGACGTCTGGACTGTATAGTGGCTGAGGGTGAATATTCTAATGCAATATTGTGAGCTCCATTCGGCTGCGCAGACTTGTCTAAGCACTTGTGTGTCGTGGAGAAGGGATGTTCGTTTGCATTTTTGTGGCGACGAATACACTGACGCCGTTTCTTCAATTTCCTGAACGTAGCACAATACACTTCAGAGTTGATTGTTCCACCGTGAGGGAGGACATCAAACAAAATAAACCTTTCAGAGCCCCTGTACATCGTCGCCATTACTTTTCTGGATAAGAGTGTGGCTTTGAAACGTTTCTTCGGAGGATACGAGGTGTGGCACCACTCCACTGATTGCACAACCTTGTTGCAATGATCACAGACGCCTTGCATAACCACTCACCGTGCTTTTGTTCACGTTCTGTAAGCGACTATGAGAATCTGCGATTTTCTGGTTTTCCGCCAAAGGAAACTCTGTTTGGAACATACCTCCGTTGCAGGCGCCATTTTGAAAATTACACATAGCGCTGCCACCTATCGGGAATTTATGAAGCTGTAGGGGCTGAAGCGGGAACATTTCACGATGTACCACAACAAGTTCCACATCTTTTCAACCGACACTGCACTGGCTGAGGAGAAAAATGTGTTGCATTGCTTATTCAACGCTCCTTGTAAGTCAAAATCGAACTCCACATTATATGACGGGGCATGGTGAAGAACCGGGTACTAACTTCTTTCTAATAGAATGTCATCTGCGTCCCTTGTGTAGCAGCTGACTGTCATCTTAGTCATTGTAAATGAGTTATGTATGTATAATATTTCTGTGTTTTTTTTTTTCGAATCATCTCAGTGTAAACTTAATAGACGAATGTGAGTAACGGAAGCATCAGAAATCCAGGTAAAGCTTAAAATTTCGTCAGTAGCCTTTCTAGACTACGTTAATTTCTATCGTAATCCAGGCATATAATCCTCACGTAATGTGCAAGACTAATGTCTAAGATAAAACACACTGAATCTGTTCGTGCTATGATTTCGTATCTTGAGAAGCGCTTACCACTCCTCTTGATCGGTTTTAACATCGGTGGGTATGTTCCTGTGTAGTTCATGTTTCGATGTTAAATAATCGCATTTCGCTACTTACGTTGTGGAATATTTCCAGATTCCATGAATTTCAATGACATCTACTTATAACCGTGTTAAGCCTGCTCATGGAAGACTGATGCTGTTGTTGTTCTTGCTTTGGTCTTTAGCACAAAGACTACTTTCATGCATCTCTGCACGCTAGTCTGTCCCGTGCAGGCCTCTTCGTCGCTACATATCGAAACATCTGCATAACAAGTTGCCTAAAATAGTCGCCGACCGCTGTGGCCGAGCGGTTATATGCGCTTCAGTCCGGAACCGCGCTACTGCTGCGGTCTCACGTTCGAATCCTGCCTCGGGCATGGATGTGTGTGATGTCCTTAGGTTAGTTAGATTTAAGTTGTTCTAAGTCTAGGGGACTGATGACCTCAGATGTTAAGTCCCACAGTACTTAGAGCCATTTGAACCTAAAATAGTCAACGCATATTCTCCCTCTATAATTATTACCCTCACACTTCCCTTCATTACCAAACTGAAAATTTCTTGATGCTTCAGGATGTGTTCCTCTTTCTAGTCAAGCTGTGACATATATTTCTTCCTTTCGCTATTCGATACTACACTTCAATTTTAGTTTTCCATTCCACGTACCCAGTCGTTTCACAGGCTTCTGCTTTCATCTTTTCTCGTTTACCATGAACGTCTTATTTCCAAAGAGAGTAACATCTCTTCAGAAAAGAGATTCAATCACTTAAAT
Source organism: Schistocerca serialis cubense (assembly GCF_023864345.2). NCBI lineage: Eukaryota > Metazoa > Arthropoda > Insecta > Orthoptera > Acrididae > Schistocerca > Schistocerca serialis. The sequence continues at coordinate 253,776,010 of NC_064643.1, forward strand.
TTGTACTCCGCGATAACCAGTTTCACTATTTCTGAGAAATACTCTGCATTTAATGCTGCCACGGTGACCTTAACTAATTTTGCTGTCCCCAATAACAAAATCTATCGACTACTTTTAGTGAATCATCCTCTAACTTAATTCCCTCAGCGTCGCCTGACTTAATTCGACAACTTTCAATTACCATTATCTTGCCTTTGTTGATATTCATCTTTTTACCTCTTTTCAAGACAGTATTTACCTCGATCAAGTAACTACTGATGGCCCTGTAGTTTGGTCCCTTTATACCCCAAACTATCCAACCTACCAACGTCGATCAAGTGATCTTCCAAGTCCTTTTCTGCCCCTGACGGAACTAAAAGTTCACCGGGAAACCTAAAAATTTTAGTCCGTTGCCACATTAATTTCCTTTACCGCTATCTCCTTCGTTGCCTTCTTAGCTTGCACTGAATAAATTAAAGATAAGTTATTCAGGGATAAGTTACAAGACTACCTCAGCCCCTTTTCAGCTACTGCTTTATTTTCACGTTCTTTGACTCTTATAACTGCAGTCTTGTTTATGCACAAACCGTAGCAGATTGATCGCTGCCTGGAAGGAGCTGGTTTGCTTTATGTTCCGTGTAACATTTGTGTGACTTATACTTACGACGTGAAGGGAATCATTTTACTTTCACATTATTCTTTAATTTCTTACTATGACTATAATGTGACCGTTTACCACCACCTTTTACACAGTGCATAAATAGAAAGTAGGAGCTGTCAAGCAGAAACTTTTATTTCGTTTCCAACTTCAACTCTGTTGTATGTGAGCAATTTTTATGACTGGGTAAGTGATAAACGTTTTGCTGACAGCATTGTGGAGCCACTTTTGTGAGGAAGTCAATCTTAATGTAGAAATTTCTTTTCTGTAACTATATACACGATGGACGATGGTTCCTCTTGAACTTCTCGCGTCCGTCGGTCGTCGTAATTTAATATATCATTTATTGGTAATGTTGATTGATGCCGACTTACGTGGTGGGCCTTAATCAAAATGATACTTCATTTTATTTTGATTTAACGCTTTTGTGAAGTTCTTTTTTTTAACAATATTGATCTTCAGTGGAATTAGACTCGCTGAATCTTAAAATATGAGTATATAAGTTGAACAATGGAATAAACTTTTCATATCAATTTCCTCGGCTAGTCAGTTCACTTTAAAGCAAAAAATCTTTAGTTATTAAATACAACTGCGGCCCACACACGTGCGACAGTATTTCTTCTAACCTCCGAACCATTGCATTGTAGTCGGAGTCCTGGCTCTGGCTCTCGGCTGTGGTACTGAAAATAAGAATCTTAAAGCTACGTATTTACTGCAACGTCGGGCGGCTGTGGAGAAAAGTGTGTATTATGTTAATAGCGGGCGAGTTTTTTGCTTCTGCTAATTTTTACAAGTCAATATCGCCACGTAATGGCGTCGTTGGCTGCATCTGCAGCTGCGATTGTTACACTGTAAATTACTCGAATGCAGGTTAATTCAAGGAAGTCGGACATGAAGTCGGGATCACCTCTTACAAATTAAAAGTGAACAATAATATTAAATCAGTATATTATCTGCTAAATTAGTACACATATGCTTACATTGACCAGCACTCGCAAGATGTCCGTCTACACGCAACCAAGACAAGAGAAGAAGTGAACACGACTAAAAATTTAACAACAGAGCGTATCTTGTCGTCTCTTTAGATCATTTTGTTATATTTCTTTGCCCTCGAAACTTATACGGAGAAATTATTATAATACGGAGAAAAATGTATGTTCGCCTGAGCGGCTACTGTCCACTTATTATTCAAATTCTAAATGTCTCTTCCTTAAAAATACTGTTTTTTAATTCTTTTCTCATTGTTTCGCTGGGGACGCTATAAACTCTAGGGGTTATTTACAACAAACTTCACACTAAACAAGGGAATACATATAATGAGGAGCAATGGTCGAAATGCCGAAGTCTTTGAACATGTGTCTACAAGATGACTGTGAGAGAGCATCGCCGGCCGAAGGCGCTGCAGTCTGGAACCGCAAGACCGCTACGGTCGCAGGTTCGAATCCTGCCTCGGGCATGGATGTTTGTGATGTCCTTAGTTAGGTTTAACTAGTTCTAAGTTCTAGGGGACTAATGACCTCAGCAGTTGAGTCCCATAGTGCTCAGAGCCATTTGAACCATTTTTGAGAGAGCATCACATATTTAGTCATTAATATCACGTAGCATTCCTCGAGCATAGTTCATGGGGAATGAAACCTTTCTACCCCAAAGATAAATTACTTCAGAATACTACCACAAATGGCATCACTGAATAAAATATACGAAATATATTTGCTTACTAATCCGTCACTGTCCTACATTTTAAATGATTCTAAGTCATAATTAGGTGAATTGAGTGGTTGTAAGACATCAGAAAAATTTTTCCCCAGTTTAAATCATCATCAATAACCACACATAAAAGTTTTGAAATTTTACTGTAGTTATTACTTCCTCATCATGTGCTACATCTATTATTAGTGTACTGTCCCTAGATGCCTAGATGAGCAGAAGAGAATGTTTTATTTCCTTTTTAAATTTAATGAGATGTTTTTAAGAAAACCAGTTCATAACACTGCTGAGAAATTTTCTTATCAGATCTTCTGTGTCGCTGTGTATATTTGCATTGGCTACAATACAAGTGTCTGGGGCGCCATCCTGATAGTACAAGGCAAAGTAGAAACAGGATATCAGTAACAGGTACCGTGAAATCAAGTGATAGCCTATTAGAGGTTGCGCTGGACCTAGTCAAGTTGTATAAGATTTTGACAAAAAATATGTGATCGTATTGGGTGAAGTAGCGACAGATTGACTAAAGACTGCAATTATTGCATTATAGCTGACGTGGGTGGAGCAGAAGTAGCCGCTGCGTACATTAGTCGGACTTTTGCACAGATGCTGCTGTACCGTGGCCATCCTGGATCAAGACTGCTGTGAGCCGCGTTGGACACGGAGTTGAGGTGACAGCTGTGGACTGAAATGAAATATCTAATCAATGCAGTGCCCTTTCCTCCAATTGGGAGAGATAAATACCAAATGCAGCCTGCACCTGAGCAAGAGAGGATAAGAAAGGATGACTGCACTTTTCGCACGTGTGTGTGTATGGGGGGGGGCACTGACCACTGTCACACGAAACAAGGTCGCTGTGGTTACTGGTATCAGAGGGGGTACCTTTTCTTTTAGGTTAATCAGCATTTAGGCATCTTGTTGTGAATGAAGCTACAACAGGAGAAAGGCCCTACAGAATCCTGAAGAATAACGTAAAAGTAAGGTTAGTTTACTTTACCAAAATTTCAAAGGATTTGGTAACAGGTAGAATAACTCTTTGTCTGTTTATAAGATCAACATCCGTTGACTGTCTGAACACCACATAACGATACGGTTAAAGAAGTTAAATATAAAGTATTAGATCGCAACACCTCACTGATGTAGATATAATACGGAAAAAGGGTAGCACATATGCTTAATAACCGTTTCGTGAATGTAGTGGAAAATATTAGGACAAGCACTATGACAGAAAAATCAAAGCAGTATGTTTTTAAAGCAACTCACACAGAATTCACCATAAGGATGTCTCAAACACTTCTCTATCTGATATTTAAAAATTATATTTTGTCTTAAAAATGAAAGCTCATTCAGATTTGATTTTGTGTCAAGTATATTGTTAAAGAGTTTTTCTATGTAATAAATACTGTCTTTTCTGAAACATGTGATGCATTACTGAGGCACATGAGATTGAAATACGCCATAATTAAACATTTATACGAGAAAGATGGTACAAGAGATGTTAATAAAGATCGACTTGCCTTACTATTGATATCATTTACAATTTTTTTTTTTTAAAGACGATGTTCTCTAGATACAGAATCTTACCTGCGAAATATGAGTATCTTTAGTACGTCGCAGTTAAGATTTCAGAAGAATTTCTCGGATGAGTATGCCAGTTACATATTTACTCATCGTTTTTTACAAGCATTGTATAACGAAGCAGCACATGTTTGAGATCTATGTAAGGCATCTGACTTTGTGAATGACAACATCTTCGTAAATAAAATGAGATTTTTCGGCGCTGATGGCATATTCAATCGATGGATAATGTCAATACCCGAAAGGTTGCAGTAAATTGTATTTTATTGCCCTACTAAAGTTAGGAGAAGGAAGACTGCAGACTGGAAAGATATAATGAATATCAAAAAGCCTCACTCTTCTTTCTGATATGTGTAAAGGACATTCCATCTAACATACGACAAGAAGATTTAGTTTCTTTTCCCCACTTCAACCTCTCCTGATTCAAATTTACTTGATATAATTTACATTGAAAGACATAAATGTTTCGTTCCTTTTCAGTGATTCCCTTGTAGTTTATTCCAGAGCTTACAGTTTCATGGAAGAGCCTCATCAGTTATACTATTTCATTTCCCCCAAAAGTCTTCGCAATGGAAGACAAAACCACAACATTCACATACCGTTCCCTGACTCACCGCCTACAGCAACAGTTATACTTTTCACGAATTATAGCACAAATTTTACTCTTACAAATAGAACTAAATCACATAACCCACTTTATACTATACGAATTTTCGCTATTCGCGAGCCACAAAATTTAGGCCTATAGTTCTAACGCTTCGAGTATACACTAATATTCAGTTATTCTCCGTTAAAACAAGAAGCCAACACTCTCTTAACTATAGTGTGTGGTAATTAACTTGCTCAAAACAAAATTCAACTTTTAATTTCCCCAAACCATCAGCATTACTTGAAATTTATCGATGTTTACTATCCATAAAATACGGCCGACTTCACATGATACTTGATGCGATTTTAAACTATAATTTTAATGTTACCTCTCAGGTAATGGTATTTCCAGGTGAAGGAGGAACCCACCTAACATGTAAAACACACTTCAACCACTTTCTCCTATTACAAATACAGATGCTGTTTCACAAGGGCACCAATGCCTCAATTTCAACAGCTTTATTACGTTACAGAAGCTTCATTTTCTATTTCTCATTCTTCCTAATGACCTATTCCGAAATGCCCCAGCCGAGTGCATCCTCAGTTGAGACAATTTATTGCTACATAATACTCGGAATGGTGTCGTAATTGCCGAAGTAGTGCTATTTTTTTCCGATCGATCATCGAAAAAGAAACACGAAATTTAGTCTCAGCTTCCACACAATATATATCAATCTGCTACGAGAAGACCATAAATTAAGGCTACCACGTCAAAAACGCGAGAGAGAAGAAAAATGCAAGCAGAACAGATAGCTACCCTCAGTAGTGTCCTTGGGTAGAAAATGTCGGAAGTTGTAGAGACGAAAAACTCGAGCAGAAAATTCGCCAGGCTAGTGAATCTTTAAGAGAGTTTGGGTTTAATTAAAAGTCCATTGTGTCCTAATAAAGAAACTTGCGAACTCTTGCAAGAGACCATGTATCTCATAAATTATTATTCGCTTAGGGGACTTCTTAAACTGTAAACACTGCCGTTAAGTAACGGCGACTCAACACGAGTGGAGAATGAATAATACATCGAACAATTACAAAACACAGACAGGCAATCTCCCTGAAAGGAGCAGTTCACCCTGATGTTGGCTATCACGCTTCCTAAACGATTAAAAGATAGCAACAAAGCCACATGGCATAGTGCAGGAGTCACGAACTGCATAAAAGTGAATTACAATCTTTAATAGAACATCTATAGATAATACGGAAAGAAACATGGCTACGAAGTACATGGCAAAAAGGTCTAATAACCTAACTTCTCGCACTATTTTTGCAAACTTTAAGATTTAACGCAGTAATAAGCAACAGAGATGAAAGTCAAGTGATATTATAGATAGAAACACATCTTTCATCCGAGTATTTCTTGCAGTTTATTTTCCGTCCTTTATGAATGACTCAAATGATCGCTAGATGACGTTTCCAGTAAGGCATGTCTTAACATGTGATTCCATGAGTTCTAATAATATAAGGTATTTCTCACACATCAGATTGGAACTGTGACTCGTTGGTAAAACGGAGCATGTACTACGGCAATCTACTTCCATCACCTCATTGAATCATTGCACACATCTTAAGTATAGTCCTGTCTAAGGCATTGGAAGTAGTGAACGTCTAGGATGAATTTCTAGAAGGTTCTTCATACTAGTATAAGTTTTCTTAGTTTGCTGTTCATACTTACGACAATCTTTATTTGAATGGGGACTACGGTGGGTCATTTGCTACTAAAAATTAACAAAAAAGCTGCTGGCATGATGTCTTCATCTTTTTCTGTAGCGTCTCTCAGTGCTCTCATTTATTCTCTCTTCATTTGCATATTTGCTTGTTAATTAGAAGAACATCTGATACATAAATAAATGCCAGAAAAGGAAAAAAAATTTCCTGTATTATTAAGAAGAAAATAATAGACAATAGGAAAGAATGACGTGGATATTTCAAATGAAGGGCTTCGGTAAAAACATCGAGTCTGTCTCACTTGAATTATCATTTTCTGTTCTACTGTAGTTACTACTACATATATGTATGTCATGAGGTACGACATTATTATTTATCGTTACAATTACTTCTTCATTTGCCTGTGCCAGAAGGGGGGGAGGAGCCTCGGAATGGTGACCTCGAACCTCGTCTATAAGGAGGGAATTTCTTATCTACGTTTTACATTGTTTGTTTAACTCAGTCTCATTATACTGCATATGTATTTTTATGAGTAATATTAGAAAGTTCACATATTTTAGAGTTCTGCATCTTGTACATTTTATACATGTCACAGTTATATGTCTTAAAACAAGTACCCAGAGAACTAAAGTATTACATCCTCTACACTTTGCGTTTTACACGGACTCTACATTACACAAACACATTTTTGAAAACACTGATCCAAAGATAAAAGGTTAGTTAGGTTTAAGTAGTTCTAAGTCTAGGGGACTGATGACCTCAGATGTTAAGTCCCATAGTGCTTGGAGCCATTTCAACCATTTTATTACTTGCAATGTTGTTGCAGTTGCGTGAGCTGTCATCGTGCCGTATGTGCGTCTGTATCTGCTGTACTGGTATGTTCATGTCATCGTCTGTGTTTGTATGTTTATCTATTGCAATATCAGTTTTTTTAATGAGTGTTGTCTCATTTGTGGCGTTGTGGTGTGGGGTGTATGCCTTAGCGTGATGTCTTCTATGGTCGTTACTGCTCATAACTTGTGCGTAATGCTCGTGATATTTCATCAAAGATGCGGTTAAGATTTCTCCATTTATCGTTGTCTCTGTAGTGTGATATCTGTCATCAGTCTAACTTGTGTGTGTGTGTCACATTGTAGTGTTATGTGTTCTGAGGACTCATGTTCACCACTTGCACTTGTTTCACTTTGGCTAAGACCAAAGAGGTGGATGTGTGCAGCGTAAGGGCATCGGTCCGTCAGGAAATGTACCATATCGCGACCTGGGTCAACGTGTCTCAGAGTCAACAGTTTCCGGATGTTAAGGCAGAAGACCCGACGACCTCTGTAAAATTTTTCCTATTCTTATGCTATGCCTCAACCTTCCATAGATTTAACTGGCGCTTTTTTTGTAATATGCTCTCTTTTCATCTCACGTACGTTTTCCAATGTTCCCCTTTCGAGCCAGCATGCTGCTGATATGTGATAGTTACGTCATTGGCGTGTGATGTAAGTACAAGGCATAGGGCTTCTACAAACGTGGTATCCGTTGCCCCTGACATCCTAAGCAATACATATTTTATTTGTCCACGGCTCGCAGTGGTTTTATGGGTCATAGGAAAGGAAATGTCGTGTGACTAGGGCCTCCTGTCTGGTAGACCGTTCGCCGAGTGCAAGTCTATCGATTTGACGACACTTCAGCGACTTGCGCGTCGATGGGGATGAAATGATGACCATTAGGACAACACAACGCCCAGTACCTGGGCGGAGAAAATCTCCGACCAAGCCGGGAATTGAAGGCGCGCCCTTAGGAATGACATTCTGTTACCGTTCTCTGTATGCTTGTATTGTTCAATTCAATGCTGGGATTTCTCTGCAGTGTCCTTTTGATCAGAAAATATACTGTCTTGTTGGTCTCAACCGTGAACTTGTAATGGCTGCACACACTTACCTTTAGAAGGAATTATGTGGCCTTGTTTCCCAATGGCGTCCGTAGGTTTGCAGTTATTATTACTAGCAAGCTGTCAGCATAAACTGCTGTACCCTTAACACCATCACCGGCGTCTATGTTGTTTAGGAGTCCATCTTTATGGTATCGAGTGGCTCTATGCCAATGTCCCAGAAAACTGCCACGCAGGTTGAACCTTATGGCCATCATTGGTTATTTTCTTGATAACCTTTTGAGTACCTTCTTGCCACTGAACTGCCCTACCTTTACAGTATTCTAGTAAGCTGTTGCGTACGACTGTTAGTGTCTTCATCTCTCGTAGCCCTACGAACAAAACAGGGCAGCCGAGTTTGGCAAAGGTCACGGCTATGTCTTTGCAATTATACTGCGTATTTTCCCTGTGTATCCAATATTATTTTCAGCGCGCCGTTAAATGCATCCTCTATTGAGCTTTTAAATCTAAAGCCCTACTGATGTGGGCTAAGCCCGAAGAGCCTCATGTGTGATTGTAGTCTTTATTTTATTATTTATCGTATGACATGCCAGGAGCAGACATGCAAAAATTGTCATTACAATGCAAAGGAATATATATAAAAATACATTTAAAGTAATGAACTAGAGAATAAATGCAAATGGTCAATGTGAAGTGATATACAGAAATATGACATGTGTCTTGCGAGATTAGAAGCTGTTGGTTACACATTTATGTCCAGGCCTTGATCTACTTGATGGCTCGATGTGTGGCTTCTATAAAGTCCCGTTCTGATCGACTGAATTTCCTAGTGTGGCACAGTTTGGTGATGTGGTCCTGAGTTTGCTCAGGTGCTCCACAGCCATAGCTTGGGTTATCCACGAATCCCCAGTTATAGACCTGCTCCACAATCACAGCTTGGGTTATCTACGAAACACCATTTATAGAGCGTGGCCTTGCATCTAGTGTGGCCACTTCGGATACGGTTGAGCTTAACCCAGTCTTTCCTAGCGAAGTCGAACCCTTTTAGTGCTTTTTAAGGGCCAGTTATGAGGTGATAATTACTGACTGAGTTCTCCCATTCCTTTTTCCGAGTGTCTGTAAGGTTGAAGATACCCTTTCCTCTCACGTAGCTGTTGTACCATTACGAATTCCGTGACTTCAGTCGGTGATTTGGCAAATTTCTAATGACTTCCTGAATAGATAGCCATTCTGGGTCATCTATTTGTGTGATTTTTTCCGATTCCTTAATAAATGTGTTTTGCCTTCTTAGTTTTGGCGGTGCTATGTTGGTGATAACGGAGAGCCGTGGTATTGGGGTAGATATTAATGTCCCAGTGGTAATACACATGGTGACGTGGAGCTGCGCGTCTACCATGTTAGTATGATGACTTCTCTGCCAGTCAGGAGCACAGTATTCTGCAGTGGTGTAGACAATTGATGTTGCTGCTGTTCGTAGAGTTGATGCATTTGGATCCCAGGAACTACCCACCTATTTCTTAATAATATTATTCCATGTTCTGAGCTTCTGACCAACATTTTTAAGGTGTTCTTTGTAGGTTAGGGTTCCGTCCAGCGTTACACCTAAATATTGAGAACTGAAGTTATGTTTCACCCTCTGTTGGCCAAACAATATGGTCAGCCTTTCATGGCGGCTTTATTGTTGAGCTGTACAGCGCAGACGTCTGTCTTACAATGGTTTTGGTGCAGATGCCATCTTCTATAGTATTTCTAAGAAATTCAGTGTCATCTGTCAAAGTATTTGCCCTTGTTCGAGAGATTTGCTTTGCACAGGTCGTCAGCGTATCCGAATTTTTACTCACTGTGTGAGGCATGTCGCTGGTATAGAGGTTGAATAGTAGTGGCGCCAGGACTGAGCCTTGAGGTAGTCAATTCTTGATCTTAAAAGAGTTACTGACATCCATTCCACTTATCACTTTAATATCACGATTTATGAGCTGAAGGCATGGGGTCGCTTTCCTCACTTTCAGCATGAGTCCATCCAGGAAACCAGTTTCACAATCAGCTTTTAAGTTTACGAATGCCACTGATGTTTTCAGATCCCATACTTCTATGTATGATGTCAAAGCCAGTACGTGCTCGCAGCAGCTACGATTATTGCGGAAGCCTGCCTGGAATGGTGGTATCACTTCATCTATAGTCATATAGATACGGTTATACATGAGTCGCTCCAGCAATTTGTAGCTTACTCTTAGTAATGCTTTTAGACGTTATCCTGCTGGATCTTTGCGTTGTTTACTTGGTTTGAGTATTGTTGTAGCGTGAGCTATTTTAAACTGTTATGTGATCTTCCCAGTGTAGAGAATGTTGTTGTAGGAATCTCTTAGCCAAGCTGTACCGTTCTTCCCTAGGTGTTTGATGAATTATGGAAAGATCCCATCCGTGCCAGCGGCTTTCCTATTTCTGAGGCTCCTAATGTCTTCTTTTATTTCTAACTCTGCGAAAGTGTTCGAGCAGTAGGGCTGAGGTTGCAGATTTTTGGCCATTTCGTCTAACTCTTTCTTTACTTCAGTTACATCTGTTCGGTCCAGAGGAAGATTTTGAGCTCATTGCTCAATGCTTATCTGTGAGATCTGTAAGGTTGGTTCACTTATGGTTTCAGAATTGCAGAATCCAATTTCCTTAGTAGTGACCATGACATTCTGCTGGAGTGGGTAAAGCTCAGCACTATAGTTGATCCATCTTAGCCAAAGAGTTCAAGAGGCAGATGGGATTGTAGGTCCTCGGATCTGCTGGGTCCGGATCCTCAGATTTTTTGCTGATTGCTACGTTTGCAGTTTTCCATGTGATAGAGACCCTACATTGCATTGTGCTGCCACCTACTACTCAGTAGTCATTAGACATCGTGAGAGAGCAGAATGGGGCGCTCTGCGGAGCTAATGGACTTCGAATGTGGCCAGGTGATTGGGTGTCACTTGTGTCATACGTCTGTACGCAAGGTTTCCACACCCCTAAACATCCCTAGGTCCACTGTTTCCGATGTGATAGTCAAGTGGAAACCTGGAAGGACACGTATAGCACAAAAGCGTACAGCCCGAACTCGTCTGTTGGCTGACAGAGACCGCCGACAGTTAAAGATCGTAGTAATATGTAATAGGCAAACATCTATCCAGACCATTTCTAACTGCATCAGCATCCACTGCAAGTACTATGTCGGCTAGGCGGGATGTGAGAAAACTTGCATTTTATGGTCGAGCGGCTGCTCATAAGCTACATATCACGCCGGGAAATGCCAAACGACGCCTCGTTTGGTGTAAGGAGCGTAAACATTGGACGACTGAACAGTGGATAAACGTTTTGTGGAGTGACGAATCACGGTACACGATGTGGCGATCGGATGGCTGCGTGTGGGTGTGGCGAGTGCTCGGTGAACGTCATCTGCCAGAGCGTGTAGCGCCAACAGTAAAATTCGGAGGTGGGGTGTTATGGTGTGGTTTTGTTTCCCATGGAGGGGGCTAGCATCCCTTGTTGTTTTGCATGGCATAATCACAGCACAGGCCTACATTGAGGTCTTAAGCACCTTCTTGCTTCCCACTGTTTCTAACATTCTGCGTGGTGTCTGTTTGTTCTAAGTCGTGTCTCCCTACCACTTTCGCGCAACGACGCTCTGAGCGTGTTTTTTAGGGAATTGACTAGTTTCAACCTGGGACCTGTTGCTGGTAAGGAGACGCCAGACCACACATGACATGTAGACTTCAGAAGAGTTCAGTGAGACTAGCGATGATATAACCAAATACTTAATGATTTCAGCGTCAGCTCCACTGCACTACCTGTAAAAGAATCTTAATACTAACTAAATTTAGTGGAAGGGGTTCAAGGCTTTCCTATTTTTAGTTAGCTGGTAAAATAACTTCGAAGAAGCAGTTAATTTTACCATTGGAAATTTTATTCTACTCACAAAACATTGTTTATAAATTGCACTATTGATAAAAGGAAATATTTTAATACAGGATGATAAATGCCAACTGCGTTCAACAAAAATGTGAAAGAATATTCCTTGAGTAGGTTTCCAAGTTCTACAATGGATCGAGGGATGACCTATGCCATATTACATTTGTAGTCTAGGTTTAAATTAAGTTTCAGAAAAGAGAAAACTATCAAAATGGTCTACAGTGACCCTCAATTATCTTTAATTACTTATCTAACTTGTCGTAAATAACAGTGGCTGATGTGGCTTCTCAATAATTATATACCAGAAAAATCATCGCGTTTCAGATTTTAACTTACGTAGTTAATGTGAATACCATGAGCTTCAATTGACGATCTACACTAGTATTACGTAAAAAGGGGATGTAACCGATGAGACTTCTGCAGTTCTGAGAGATGCCTTATGCGCTCAAATGCAGCATCGCGTGCGCTCATTACCTTGTCGGTGTTCATCAGGGGGCGGCGGACAGCACAGCTCCATGCACCTCGCTGTCTCGGAAGCGACTCTCTCCTAACTTCTCCTCACTACAATTTACCGAAGTTGGTTTAAAAAAAAACTATCTGGCTGTGTTTTCATCTGACCAATCGACCAATCAGGGTCTCAATGTTAACCTTAAGCTCCACCTACAAAAATTTTGTCTATCCAATGAGAAACGTTATACTATTCGTGGTGGGGCAATGTTTTTAACGTTTGCAACGTAACAGAGACGCGAAAAAGTCTCACGCTAAAACTTGCAGCTGGTGTGGCCCTTTTAGTGTTATTGTAAAATCGATATTGTTCTTCTGGATGGCCCTATCTTTTAACATGGTCTGGGGGGTGGTCCTGGTGGTTGGCTGGCGACGTGGGTGTCCGTCCCTTATCGTAGGGCCTTCTAGCTTAACACAGTTGTGCTCTCGGCTTCTGTTCTCGTTTCTTCCCTCGGAACTGCGTCTGTTTCACGGTGGGAAGGTATAATATGCATTTAGGCATTCTTGTGTTAGTCTGTGGCATTCCATTTGCTCACTCGTTGATCGTATTACTTTCGTTAATTTAATGTCAGGATTTATTCGGAGCTATGTGACATACTACCGGATTTGCTTATCATGTCAGGGTTTTCATGGAAGGTGTTGGATTGCCTGACACCCTACATGATGAAGCGCAGTTCGGAGATGGCGATTGCATCTTTCAACACGATCGAGCACCTGTTCATACAGCACAGCCTGTGGTGGATTGGTTACATTCCTGTACGGCCTGCACGGAGTCCTGACCTGCATCCGATAGAACACTTTTGGGAAGTTTTGGAATACAGACGTGGTGCTAGGCCTCACCAACTGACATTGATACCACTCCTCAGTGCAGCATTCCGTGAAGAATGGGCTGCCATTCCCCAAGAAACTTTCCAGCACGCGATTGAACGTATGAGTGCGAGAGGGAATGCTGCCATCAAGGCTAAGGGTAGGACAACACCATATTGAATTCCAGCATTACCGATGGAGGGCGCCACGAACTTCTAAATCATTTTCAGCCAGGTGTCAGGATACTTTCGATCACATAGTGTAAGTAATGTGCACACAAGATACATGTCGATCATACCCATGGCTGCCAATTGGTGCACTGTCAATTAACATGATACCGTAAATCATGGACTTTTATAGACACAGCTAGGTACTTTTTTTTCAGCCCTTTGTGCTTCATATGCTCGTAATCTTTCTTCTTCTTTCTTCTTTTACTTGTACCATGTCTCCTGCGGATACGCAGGGCTGGCATGGTTAATCGGATGTGGCAATGTTAGTTGAAGGCGTCGCTGGATGCCCTTCCTGATGCCACCCCGTACTCTCTGGGAAGGAATTAGTGTAGCCCAACTGTCTGTGACTAGTGTAATCCATGGAATAGTGCGAAAGTGTTCAGATGTCTGCGAGCCATGAAACTGAGACGGAACATGGGGACCAGCCCGGTATTCACCTAAGGGGATGGGGAAAACCGCCTAAAAACCACATCCAGGCTGGGCAGCACACCGTCCCTTGTCGTTAGTCCGCCGGGCGGAGTTAATCCGGGGCCGGCGCGCCTACCTGATTCCAGGAAACAGCGCGTTAGCGCGCTCAGTTAACCTGGCGGGTCTTCGTATGCTCGTAATCTATGAGAAAAAATTTTGACTGTGGGTAAACTTGTCAAATTTACAGTAGAAGTTCAAATAGTTATTCGTTAGCTATAAAAATAGTTAAAGTAGTAAAACTATACATAAAACAGAGTAAGGTATTTATAATAAAACGAACAAAGTTGCAGCCGTCATAGTACAAATTTGCAGTGGCTTGTGGAGGTGTACTCCGAGCTGCTACATGTTTACACCACTGCCCAGAAGAACGAAGAGACCTGCCAGACCAGACGACAAGGGTGGAGTTCTGCTGCAGATCTATTGGCCATCATGTCGTGAGCCACACAGCAGTGTAGACTGGATCAACAAGTAACGGCGCCGCATATTGCCTTGCAGTGCTTATACAGAGCTATTGTTGTGCTACGGTGACTAGATTATCTCACAAATTTCTCTTTCTCGTTCCATGTAGAACATCTGGGAAAATCTGACGTTATTTCGTTTATCAGGGATACAGGGCGCTGTTACATGTGAATTTATTCCGTACTGGTGTGTGAATCGTTATATCCTAACAAATGTATGCAATATAATTTTCTTATAATAGTGGATAAAATGCGATGTTTGACAAAGATAAAGACGTTAGTCAGTCATCCTACTGTTACTTAGAACGTTACCAGAACTACCGTTAAAAATTTTGTTCGTCATGCGCTTCATATGACTGCTTTAATTCGGTAGAAAATATTTCTAGTTTCTTTACCACTTGAAGAGCTCCAAGTTTGGATGCGGTTTGTAGAGCATGCGTCCTACAGTCGCTCTGTGTTACTGTTTGATCGTTAGTGAATAGATATGTGGCAATATACGGCGTGATTTGGGCGATTTTATTCTGTCTGCAAGCATGCTCACTGAAACGTGTTTTGAAATACAGGCCACCTTCACCCTACACTGTTGTACAGAGTGCTGTGTACAAGTTTGTAAATGCCTGATTGTACCTTACCTTATCAGTTACCTGTACCTAAACAGAATGTTTTTATTTATTTTCGTAAGGACTGTTTAATCTCTTTCGATATTACGTTCAAGTATGTCACTTTCTTATGTTTTAGGTGTATGGCTTCTTAATAATTTCAATTTTCTGAACATGCACGTGTGAGCTGAATTTTATAGCCATTACCTTTAGCTATTCGTTCAAAAATATACATAATGTATGATTTTTGACATATTATTTTACCTTACTCTCTTCCCATAGCCCTTCAGGACTGAATATGATGGTTTTCTACACCGAAACTGGTAATCTACAACAAAAATTATGAAACAGACAGTTATCTGTTTTACAAGCTTTTAAGATACCACTAAAAATAGTTTCTATCTGGTACGTCACATGAAGGGAAGGAAACTAAACACCACAAAATTATGAAACAGTTAACTTCTATAAGTGCGTTTCATTAAACTCCATGAAAAAGTCAAAACAAGTTTGTGGTGTTAGTACTACGACTAGTTTTACCCGCGAAAGAAAATGTTGAAAAGCGTCTAGAATAAGAGCCCAGCTTCTAAACACCGGAGCTAGTCCACGACCGCAAAACGCGGTGCACTACTTTATCATTCATACTGCATAGACAGCATGTGTCAGACACAATCCCCTATGCGTTTCGCGCGAAATAGGATTCCGCTCAGATAGCTTTCAGCAGCAAACGCAATATGGACCTTTAATTAGTTAGTGTGCCAATTAACGGAATGGAGCAGGTGTTCGCGGAATGGAGTAAGGCAGGCAGGCAGCAATCGTACCGCGCTGATGAAGGGGCGCTACATCCCAATTATTGAGGCTTTAATTCTTCCGAAAAAAAGAAATATTGCAGCGGCTGCCAGGGGAAAAAAATTGTGGCTCTTACATCGTTAGTTATACGTGCTCAGTCAGTTCGGTGAACTGAAGTAGGTACCCGTGAAGTGGAAAATACAGGATGTTTCTAAAGGTTTCGTCCAGTTTCACAAGATTGTATGTTCTACATACGGTAAGACGCCAAGGTCCCAATAAACTTAGATCGGAATTGAAAAGACACTTTAAGTATTTCTTTATCAGGTCCACAGTAATTCTGAGAAACTGCAACAAGTGAAACTGCAACAAGTGAATAGAACAAATTTAGAATTAGAAACTGAATTCTTTAATCGAAGGCAGTGAACTGTTAAATTTCATCTCACGCCGGTTTTGTTTCTGTTCTGTTTCAACATACAGTAATAAGCACATTCCAGTAGCAGATGTTGCATGCGAATAAACTAACATTGAAGGATATTCAGTTACCAACTCAGAGCAGGCAGTGAAACACAAAGAACAATATAAAACAAAACGGCAGGTCTAAAACATGTGCAAATAAATTTAAGAGAGAACGCCGAGCTGGCTTCAACACACAGTAATGTGTATGATCCTACACAACCAAGCCAGCTCAAATAACATTCCTAAACTACAAACCGAGGTCGAACGCAATAAACACAAATATTTATAACATAAACGGGAGAAAACGTTAAGAATTTACACAGCCTGGCTTTTATATTCATATAAAAGTGTATAAATATAACTTTAAGCAGAACGCCCACACGACTTCAATGAAGAAAGGCAAATTTAACTTACCTTTATGTTGAGTACACATGCAAGCACGACTCGTAATTTCCACAATTCCCCCCGAGCACAAAAGCAACAGACAGGGATAAGTGTGATGTAACTTGCGACAAACACCTCGTAGCAACACAGGAGACAGTTGAAGAATCATACAACGAACAGTATAAGAACTCGCACACTGCCCAGGGGATAACTAGCTACTAGTACAGCCTACACATTACGATGTTAACTGCCAGCCGCTGCTGTTGGATGGCCCTCATCCTGTTGTAGTTCTGCAACAAATGAGGCGGAGTTGACAGCAGGCGCTCTGAAGTCTACTTTATTTAAATTTATTTGCCTTTGGCTTTAACCATTTAGGCAGAGAAGCAACTGAATACGGATTTGGTATACCACATTACATATACAGTATAAGCACAAGAAATGACGTTAATTCCAGGTAAACTTTATAGTACAGGATAACAATGAATGAACTATATGAAATAAAATCGTCATAACTTCTGAACGGTTTGCATTACGACGTTCAAACTGCACGGTTGGCCACAGGGCATGATGGGAATTATTATGCACTGTATGGCTTGGTTTAGCGACGAACCTCAGTTTCATTTGGATGATTTCGTCAGTAATCCAAATTGGCAATACACTATCTAGAAGTCTCTTCACCCTCAAGGGGTGTCTGTATGGCGCAATGTCGAGTCTCGGAATAATCGGTGCGATATTCCTTGTTGTTACAGTACGTGAAAGTTAAGATTATTTCATTCCAGTTATCCAAAGTCACCCTGATTTCAACAAGATGTGGTACAGGCAAGACGGAGCTCGACCCAATCGAATCAGGACAGTGTATGATGTCCTGGAGGAACAGTTTGGGAATCGTATTCAGGCTCTGGGGTACCCGGAGGTCACTGGCATAGGCCTCAATTTGCCGCAATGTTCTCCGCATCCGAACACATGCGACTCCTTTTCGTGGGGCTGTATTAAAGACAAGGTGTACAGCAATAACCGCAAAACCATTGCTGCGCTGAAACCAGCCATTCAGGAGGCCATCGTCAGCATCGACGTCCCCACACTTCTGCGAGTCATGCAGGATTTAGCTACTCGCCTGCGCCACGTCGTCGCCAATGACGGCAGGCATATTGAATATGTCATAACCTAAATCCGAATATCTGCAGCTACGTTTACACGTTACATAAAGTGAGCACGCCGTAGTTTGTAACCAATTTCTGTTTTTCTTCATGTAGTTTAATAATTGTCATCCTGTACACTTTGTACATTCTCATGCTCAGTAGAGTCCATATACCACAATTTCTTGTACTGGAACCTTTGAGTCCCACTTGTAACTAGGTATCCGCTTCATGCAGAAGCGAGGAAATACTGAGATCTTCCGTTGCGGTCAGCTGCTGCAACACGTCCGTCACGGATGTAGGTTGGGGAATTCTTGCTCCGATCGAGGCGTTTTAAGTCGATGTGGCAAACCTTGCGTGTGCTCTCTGGCAGGATGGTAAGCAGTCCGATGTTTAACTACACCTAAAGAGACTAAATCGCGCTTTCAATTATACACTCCTGGAAATCGAAATAAGAACACCGTGAATTCATTGTCCCAGGAAGGGGAAACTTTATTGACACATTCCTGGGGTCAGATACATCACATGATCACACTGACAGAACCACAGGCACATAGACACAGGCAACAGAGCATGCACAATGTCGGCACTAGTACAGTGTATATCCACCTTTCGCAGCAATGCAGGCTGCTATTCTCCCATGGAGACGATCGTAGACATGCTGGATGTAGTCCTGTGGAACGGCTTGCCATGCCATTTCCACCTGGCGCCTTAGTTGGACCAGCGTTCGTGCTGGACGTGCAGACCGCGTGAGACGACGCTTCATCCAGTCCCAAACATGCTCAACGGGGGACAGATCCGGAGATCTTGCTGGCCAGGGTAGTTGACTTACACCTTCTAGAGCACGTTGGGTGGCACGGGATACATGCGGACGTGCATTGTCCTGTTGGAACAGCAAGTTCCCTTGCCGGTCTAGGAATGGTAGAACGATGGGTTCGATGACGGTTTGGATGTACCGTGCACTATTCAGTGTCCCCTCGACGATCACCAGTGGTGTACGGCCAGTGTAGGAGATCGCTCCCCACACCATGATGCCGGGTGTTGGCCCTGTGTGCCTCGGTCGTATGCAGTCCTGATTGTGGCGCTCACCTGCACGGCGCCAAACACGCATACGACCATCATTGGCACCAAGGCAGAAGCGACTCTCATCGCTGAAGACGACACGTCTCCATTCGTCCCTCCATTCACGCCTGTCGCAACACCACTGGAGGCGGGCTGCACGATGTTGGGGCGTGAGCTGAAGACGGCCTAACGGTGTGCGGGACCGTAGCCCAGCTTCATGGAGACGGTTGCGAATGGTCCTCGCCGATACCCCAGGAGCAACAGTGTCCCTAATTTGCTGGGAAGTGGCGGTGCGGTCCCCTACGGCACTGCGTAGGATCCTACGGTCTTGGCGTGCATCCGTGCGTCGCTGCGGTCCGGTCCCAGGTCGACGGGCACGTGCACCTTCCGCCGACCACTGGCGACAACATCGATGTACTGTGGAGACCTCACGCCCCACGTGTTGAGCAATTCGGCGGTACGTCCACCCGGCCTCCCGCATGCCCACTATACACCCTCGCTCAAAGTCCGTCAACTGCACATACGGTTCACGTCCACGCTGTCGCCGCATGCTACCAGTGATAAAGACTGCGATGGAGCTCCGTATGCCACGGCAAACTGGCTGACACTGACGGCGGCGGTGCACAAATCCTGCGCAGCCAGCGCCATTCGACGGTTAACACCGCGGTTCCTGGTGTGTCCGCTGTGCCGTGCGTGTGATCATTGCTTGTACAGCCCTCTCGCAGTGTCCGGAGCATGTATGGTGGGTCTGACACACTGGTGTCAATGTGTTCTTTTTTCCATTTCCAGGAGTGTATATCTAAAGCACACGGGTCTCACTTTGGTTGGAATTTATGCAACGATACTAAAATAAAAAGCCTCGTAGCCAGTTGTAAGCCCCTGGTTGATTTGGTTGCTGGGAGACGTCTTCTTGATGTAGCTTCTTCAGTGACTTGCTCTCCCGTTCATTACCCAGTGTACTTCATAAGGCAATGAGAACAGGAACAAAACCTTTCGGCGTTCTCAGTTTCAACATATGACGTTCAGTTACAACTGTTGGGCGTGATATTCGGCGAGAATACGATATAACATATTTTACATCTCAAAGCATTTGACAGTAGCACCAGCATTTTCCTGACGCTGGCTGTATTGGCAAGTGAGAATATACACTCACCTGGGTGTGCTCGTTCAAGATGTAGAGCGTTTTCATCAGAGACTTACTCATAGTACACGGAAGACTACTCTTCGTACCTGTCCGTAATTGTTCATTCGTTATGTGTACGGCTGTCGGATTTTCCGGCGACGTTCGTGTTTCAGACCACACAGGACTCAATTCGTGCACGCCCGGTGGAGGGCAGATCGAGCATTTGTGAAAGATAAATCAACGCGTATAACCTCGGCGTTGAGCGCCACGAACCTCCTTCCGAAGATAAATTAACACTGAGATCCTAAACGTAATTCTAAAATGGACCCTACGGTTGTATTTACATGCATGTAAGAGATACTCGAAAATACAGATTTAGTAGTCGTATGTGTAAGTTAAAATTCATCTAATGTTTGAATCTTCAGTCGTAATGGAGATAGTTGTACGAATTTGAAATTAAAGACCCTCCGCTATTCATGCCCTACCCAGCCATCCGTAACAATGCTGCTCTCACCCTAATGTTTGTATACAGGGTGTGATCAGCGGAGTTTTTGCGACAGCTAGTGTAGGTATGAGCTGACTGGGGGTGGCGCGACGTGGAAAACTTCTTCCGGAAGCGAGTGCCATGGCCACAGTGGATCAGTCAGAAGCCTGAGGCGTGACAACGTGTGACAACTGATGAGGACAACAGGGCAAGTGCCATCACCTGGTTTCCCAGAAACTCTTGTCAGTGGAAGAGCGATCCAAATAAGCAAACACAGGTCTCGGTTTAGCCGTAAATATTCAACTGCTTCTGAGAAAACGACGTTTAAAGTTTCCGAGGCACTTTATGTGCCTCTTAGCGATTAAACCGTCCAACTGAAGCGGTGGCACAGTGGCCAACGCCGAAGCTTAACACTTTTGCGCCCCTTGTACGATAAATGATTATAATTATTTTTTATTATTTATTTTATTTCTTCCCATGTATGTAGAAGATTACTACACGAATGTATTATAATATGTATTGAAATTTAGCCGGCCGGAGTGGCCGAGCGGTCCTAGGCGCTACAGTCTGGAACCGCGCGGCCGCTACAGTCGCAGGTTCGAATCGTGCCTCGGGCATGGATGTGTGTGATGTCCTTATGTTAGTTAGGTTTAAGTAGTTCTAAGTTCTAGGGGACTGATGACCTCAGCAGTTAAGTCCCATAGTGCTGAGAGCCATTTCTTTTGAACTGAAATTTTGAAAAAAAGAAAAATGATGGAAGACAGAAGAGAAAGAATAAATGAACGGAAAAATTACTTGGAAATTGTTTTCGATGAAATTCCTGTAGTGTACAATGATTCATAATCAGTTGCAAATACCAGTGTTTCGAAAAAAATGATCTGTTATAAATGATGAAATCTTTAGCAATGTTAACGACGATTCGTTCCCGAGAGAGATGCATACGAAAAAAAGGCAAGCCCGTCTTCTTACAGTGCTCATGATTTTCCGAATTTCTATATTTAGAATGTTTCCAGGATCGTTATCATCCATCGGAATGCACCAAATCTTCCTGAAGAATACACGTAAGAATAAAATATAAGAATTAATGATTGATCATATAAGGACGAACTATAAGAATATGAATTTAAAAATGTTGTAACCCCTGAAAATACCACAAACACATATTATGCTGGGTGATCAAAAAGTCAGTATAAATTTGAAAACTTAATTAACCACGCAATAATGTAGATAGAGAGGTAAAAATTGACACACATGTTTGGAATGACATGGGGTTATGCTAGAACTACCCCATATTGCTAGACATGTGAAAGATCTCTTGCGCGCCTCGTTTTGTGATGATCGTGTGCTCAGGCGCCACTTTCGTCATGCTTGGCCTCCCATGTCCCCAGACCTAAGTCCGTGCGATTATTGGCTTTGGGGTTACCTGAAGTCGCAAGTGTATCGTGATCGACCGACATCTCTAGGGATGCTGAAATACGACATCCGACGCCAATGTCTCACTACAACTCCTGACATGCTTTACAGTGCTGTTCACAACATTATTCCTCGACTACAGCTATTGTTGAGGAATGATGGTGGACATATTGAGCATTTCCTGTAAAGAACATCATCTTTGCTTTGTCTTACTTTGTTATGCTAATTATTGCTATTCTGATCAGATGAAGCGCCATTTGTAGAACATTTTTTGAACTTTTGTATTTTTTTGGTTCTAATAAAACCCCATGTCATTCCAAGCATGTGTGTCAATTTGTACCTCTCTATCTACATTATTCCCTGATTTATTCAGTTTTCAAATTTATATTGACTTTTTGATCACCTGGTATAATAAATGTATGACATTAAGGACTGGTATAAGGATCCGCTACAAGAATAAGAATTTAAAAGTATTATAAACCCGGAAAATACAGCACACACATATTATATACTAAATGTATGACACTTGTTGTGAAACTTGGTTGTAATTTTACAGTATTAATATAATGCCATTGTATCTCTTATCTTGATAAGAAACATTCGTGTCACAACCTTCGGAAAACATGGGTAGATCAAAGAGCGAAATAAAATAAAACAAAGGAGAATAATAAACTGTTTTCGAAAATTGGACGCAAAAGTGAAAGACCGTGATGTTAGCCACTATGTCACCAGTTCGAAAGGACTTATTGCGTCCTAAAAGGTATCTGGGAGATCGTGTTACGGCACTTACCGTATTCTCCTAATCAGATGGGGCGGCGGTGAGGTCTGATGAAGCGGGCAGGGGGTGTCGGCAGTGGAACGGGAGGTGCAGCGACATCAAGCAGAGCGTCCATCAGTGGCCACAGTGCGAGTGTGTGATGAGTCGTGTATGGGTGCACTGGCCTGACTCGTCTCAAGCGGCGTAGTTGGCTGAAAGCATCATCAGTGGCGGTACTCAGGGGTGTGACTACAGAACGAGCCAACACAGTCATTGCACCAACGAGTACGAGTCTTATTGTAGAACTAGCGTGTCGAGGAGGCTGAACAGCTGACGTGGGGTGTAGCTGCAGACTGGAAACCACAACAGCCCAGGAGGGTGATTGGGCTCCTTCCTGAATGAAACGATGTCTGTTGCGATAGATATACAGACAGGAACTCAATGTTATAAGAGGAGTGGTAAGAATGCACTTCAGTGGCCAACAATGGAATTTTTTTTCAGTTGAGTTAATCCAAGCTGTGTTAATCAGAGTTCTGTACACTGAAGGGCGTAAGTAGTGTATACTAGAGCCCTGCTGTGGTGTGTGAGTGAGAGCACTGATACGCTTCGCGAACGTTAGCGGAAGTTGCCGAAGATTACCGATGCTAATGGCAACAGCGTTAGCGCGTGCAGACGCGGCTGGCACTGCCGCGCGTGCCACGCGGATTTCACGCTGCTGCACCCACTTGCACACAGGCTGAGAATTTACAGTGCGCGCATGCGCAAAACGCTTCGTTTAGTACCAGACTGAGGCGAAATTTATGCGAATGACGAACAACGAACATAGATATAAATTACTATTCGTTATTCACGAAAGACAAATATTATTCACTTATACAAAGGAAAACACTTATTCGCCATGTGTGAATGAAAAGATAAATTTGAAATCCAGTTGCATCTGTAACTCCAATTTCTTGTCATTTGTTAAACGCATGTACTCTCCGTTTTCTTTTAAGTTATTTTTATCAGAGCAACTGTTTCTTTGAAATGTCTCATCAGAAACTTTATTTGAATTTAAAAAGATTTATCGTCGTGACACTAAGAAAACTACGTTCTACACGTTTCTGAATCCTTCTGCGATCATGAATTCGATGTATGACTTTTAGCTCATGAATCTCCTTCGGCAAAAATTGAGAAATCATCAATCCCGCTGTAGCTTTTGGCAAATAAGACATTGTGATTTAACTTTAACGTCAATTGTCAAATCACACTCCTAATAAATTATTCTTTTTACATCATAACCTCTCTAGAAAGTCGTGAACCGGCTTCTTTGACATTTATTTGGCTATTATCTGTGTGAATTTGTTGTAAGCTTAGCTAGGCAATGGATAGCAATGGAGGAGAAGTACTTGTTTTTGAATCGTGGGTAACACTTTGCTGGAATAATTTCAGTTGCTATAGAAGAGCGGAAAACGTCTTCCAATCGTCTCTTGACATTGTCACGATGCACAAGTTGCATCCCGCGTCCGGCCTTCCTGATTTAGGTTATCCGTAATTTCCCTAAATCGCTCTAGGCAAATGCCGGGATGGTTCCTTTGAAAGGGCACGGCCAACTTTCTTCCCCGTTCTTCCCTAATCCGATGAGACCGATGACCTCGCTGTCTGATCTCCTCCCCGAAACAACCCTACCCAACCCCACAGGTTGCAAGCGTGCTGCACAGTATGAACTCATTTATATACTCGAACCTAGCGTTTCTTCCGAAATGTTTGAATCTCAGTGCTCTGCATAATTGCATATACGGATGTTTCATAAAAAACTATATCATATTCTAACGGTAAGCTCACTCGGAGTTACTTCTAAAACACTTTGGATGACTCTGGACGTCCAGCAGAACTTCATAAACGCTTTAGAAAACCTTAGATTAAAAGTTAGGTGGTGTTCATCGTTAGGAACCACTGAGATCTTGATTGGTTCACTCATTGTACCGCAACAATCACGAATTGTGTAATTACACTAAAGGGTCACGCATATTTGATAGTGTTATAAATGTGAGAAAGGTTCTGAAGATGAGAGTTTTTGTCGCCTACATCCTCATCGTTGCGTGGTTACGTGGAGCTCTTGCGCCGTGTTAGCGGTGGGAGTGAGAGACGTATTGGCAGGTGCAGAGACAGATGAAGGGCACCGAGTCGGTAGTGTAGTAGGGCTATAATGGACTGGTCAGACCGTTGCGGCAGCCAATAAAAAAATGACGTGCATTGCAGCCAGAGTACTGGGCCACTGCGACAGCCAGCTGCCTCCGGATTGCCAACTGTGAACAGGCTGTCTCGTGGAGAACTTACGTCCCTACCTTCAGTGCCTGTGCGCTTATCGAAGCAGCCAGACCTTCCTTTCATCCTGAAACAAATTTCATAAAGTCTTTCGAGAGCTTGTAGGTCTCGGGGTACTTTCGGTTCTGAAGGGACGTACAATACGTCTTCAAATTTATAGTCATCGCTTTCTGGCACAGTATTTTGTAAAACAAAACATGTATTTATTACAGCGACTGCAAATTCATCTCGAACATCCATTGGCGATGGAAACTTCTCCGTTCTCCATTTGTTTGTCACAGTATATTCCATAAGCCACCTAGTTGGAGAAAATCGGTTTTTGAAGGTTCTTCTACCGTTTATTAAACACCTTCCCCCATAAGGACGCATTAAATTTTCATATACAGGGTGGTCCATTGATAGTGACCGGGCCAAATAACTCACGAAATAAGGATCAAACGAAAAAACTACAACGAACGAAACTCGTCTATCTTGAAGGGGGAAACCAGATAGCCCTATCGTTGGCCCTCTAGATGGCGCTGCCGTAGGTCAAACGGATATCAACTGCGTTTTTTAAATTAGGAATCCCCATTTTTATTACGTATTCGTGTAGTACATAAAGAAATATGAATGTCTTAGTTGGACTACTTTTTTCGCTTTGTGATAGATGGCGCTGTAATAGTCACAAACGTATAAGTATGTGGTATCACGTAACATTCGGTCAGTGCGGACGGTATTTGCTTCGTGATACATTACCGTTTACCAATTGCGAAAAAGGTCGATATCGTATTGATGTATGGCTATTGTGATCAAAACGCCCAACGGGCGTGTGCTATGTATGCTGTTCGGTATCCTGGACGACATCATCCAAGTGTCCGGACCGATCACTGGATAGTTACATTATTTAAGGAAACAGGAAGCGTTCAGCCACATGTGAAACGTCAACCACGACCTGCAACAAATGATGATGCCCAAGTAGGTGTTTTAGCTGTTGTCGCGTCTAATCCGCACATCGGTAGCAGACAAATTGCGCGAGAATCCGGAATCTAAAAAACATCGATTGTACCCGTACCATATTTCTATGCACCAGGAATCGCATGGCGACGACTTTTAACGTCGTGTACAGTTCTGCCACTGGGCATAAGAGAAATTACGGGACGATGACAGATTTTTTGCACGCGTTCTATTTAGCAAGGAAGCGTCATTCACCAACAGCGGTAACGTAAACCGGCATAACATGCACCACTGGGCAACGGAAAATCCACGATGGCTGCGACAAGTGGAACATCAGCGACCATGACGGGTTAATGTATAGAGCGGCATTATGGGAGGAAGGACAACTGGCGCCCATTTTGTCGGTGGCAATCTAAATGATGCAATGTATGCTGATTTCCTACGTAATGTTCTACCGATGTTACTACAATATGTTTCACTACATGACAGAATGGCGATGTACTTCCAACATAATGGATGTCCGGCACATAGCTGGCGTGCGGTTGAAGCGGTATTGAATATCATATTTCATGACAGGGGGATTGGTCGTCGAAGCACCATACCACGGACCGCACGTTCACCGGACCTGACGTCCCCGGAATTCTTTCTGTGGGGAAAGTTGAAGGGCATTTGCTATCGTGATCCACCGACAACGCCTGACAACATGCGTCAGCGGATTGTCAATCCATGTGCAAACAATACGGAAAGCGAACTACTCGCTGTTGAGTGGAATTTCGTTACACGTATTGTCAAATGCATTGAGGTTGACGCACATCAGTTTGAGCATTTAATGCACTAATGTGGTATTTACAGGTAATCACGCTGTAACAGCATGCGTTCTCAGAAATGATAAGTTCACAAAGGTATCACATTGGAACAACCGAAATAAAATGTTCAAACGTACCTAAGTTCTGTATTTTAATTTAAAAAACCTACCTGTTACCAACTGTTCGTCTAAAATGGTGAGCCATACGTTTGTGACTATTACAGCGTCATCTATCACAAAGCGGAAAAAGTGGTCCAACTGAAACATTCATATTTCTTTACGTACTACACGAATATGTAATAAAAATGGGGGTTCCCATTAGAAAAAAACGAGCTTGATATACGTTTGACCAATGGCAGCGCCATCTAGCGGGCCAACCACAGCGCTATCTGGTTTCCCCCTTCAAGCTAGACAAGTTTCGTTGTTGGTAGTTTTTTCGTTTGACGCTTATTTCGTGAGATATTTCGCCAGGTCAATGGACCACCCTGTATACCAAATGCCTGTCACCGACAATGACACACAGCATCGTGACTCCCTTGTTTGATATAGGACTTTTCTCTGATATTTGCAAACGTCTACTAACGAGACTGCAAAAAAGAGAAAAAAAGAAGTTGAATCACTATACCCATGTGCCCATGTAACTTACCATCAGCAGCGCATAAAGCAAGTAAAATGACTGAAAAATAATTTTTGTAAGCACAGTAAAGTACGTCTGTTACGAGAAAAATGATGTAACATAGTCCACGTCCATCTCGCTCGACCGATCGATCACTACTGATCTTCACCTGGCTCAATAACTTGGTTGCTTAACACAGCGGCTGTCTAGTGCGTTATAGCCCAAACTGCTGAGGCCGTCCGCCTATAAGCATTTTTATGTTTCATTTGTTAAGCTGTAAATCAGGTAAAGCTGTGTTGAACTTGAAGAACGGTTCCAGCAATGCAGTGCTTTGCTAGGCAAGGTCATGTGCGCTTGACTTCCTCCTACTGCTGAGGAGACTTACACAACCAGGTAGAGGACGATCTACATTTCAACACGTACTCCGAAATACCATGCGACTTTACTTGGCGCTCTTCTCATTGTTATAGGAGAAAGAAGCGATACGGACAAAGAAAATCTTTGGACCAACCGGGGATCGAACGCTAAGCGTAATTTTTCTATTCTGTAACTTAAACCACTGAGCATCGAAAGCACATTTCTGTAAAAACCACTAATAAGTTATTTACAGTATAAACAGGAACATCACTGAGCCAAGAGAACAAATACTAATTCTGTACAAGAAGCGCATAAAGAAAATACAGTGGTATTATATGTTATTCGTTATTAATTTATAGATAATTTATTGGCGAATAAGTCTGTTTGAATGATCTGCTCATTCAAATAATTATCCAGACAGAAATCTATTCGAATTATACCCATATCTTTTCACCATTACACCTTACACTAATAGTTCACTTGGTCGATTTTCTCACGAAAGCGTATGGTGTAGCTGGATTGAAGTTTTTTAGTAAATTATAAACGAAGTTCATGAAACTAGTCAGTTTTCACAATATCAACCTTTTTTTATGTGTTCTGTAGAAAATATATCTAAATGTCAATCCCAGCAGGCCGGTGTGGCCGAGCTGTTCTAGGCGCTTCAGTCTGGAACCGCGCTACCGCTACGATCGCAGGTTCGAATCCTGCCTCGGGCATGGATGTGTGTGATGTCCTTAGGTTAGTTAGGTTTAAGTAGTTCTAAATTCTAGGGACCTGATGACCTCAGATGTTAAGTCTCATAGTTCTCGAGGCGTTTGTACCATTTTTTTTTGTCAATCCCATTTCAGCATCTGACTGAAGCGAACATTAATTCACCTACTGTTATTTCACGAAAATATACAGTTCCACAACTGAAACAATGAGCTTCAGTAACATTCACTATTTGGTTTCCACTTTAATGTCCGTTATACCGTGGCAACAGTGGCCGCGCGGTTTGAGGGGCCATGTCATGGATTGCGTGGCCCCTCCCGCCGGAGATTCGAGTCATCCATCGGGGATCGGTGTGTGTGTTGTTTTTAGCAAAAGTTATTTTAAGTTAGTTTAAGTTGTGTGTGAGTCTAGGGATCGATGACCTCAGCAGTTTGGACCATTAGGAATTCAAACGCATTTGAACTGTGGCAAAACGTGGTGAATCTCATCTATAGGTATAGTCTATGTTTCCTTACCCGCATGACTATGGCACGGGGCTGTTGCGCGTCAGTGAGTGAGCGAGCACCCGTGATAACGAGTGAGGGGTACTGTAAGTCACGTGCGTGCTGAGAGAGTGATGTAGATGAGTGCTATTCACGTGGATTCGCCACGAGGATACAGTGCCCTAGTGTACACTGAGACTAACGATTTGTCAGCGATATACAACAAAGAATGACGGCGTGCACAATGCAATGTGTTGAGGTTATTTGTTTGCCTGTACACTCAAAAACGTAGCTATGTTATTCTCATTTATTGTCGATATGCTGTGAGAGCTGCAAAAATTTTGTATCCTATCGTACAGAGAATTGTAACTGCTTGTTTAGCGAAAGCAGTATTTTGGTTGGTTGTTAGTAGTGTTGCAAATAGAGAGTAGGTGGTGACAAGAGCGGTTCGTAGATACAGTATCCAGTTTAAGTGTACGACTACGGTATCCCAAATAAACCTGAGGGCTGCTGTTCTGATTTGTTGTTTCCACTAAGTGGTTCTGTTTGGAACCTGTTTTCATTTTCTGATTAATGAATATTATGAACTGTATTCTTGTTGTGGCCACCAATTTTAGTCTTACTGGAGCGGTGTCGATTTCAGCTTGTTTTAGCACAATGATGAGGAAATTTTAATTCATTTATTGTGCTGTTCTAACGCTTATTCTCCAGGAACTATAAGTGGACCAAATACTTAAATTCAGTTAATCAAACAGCTGTTTCGTTAATTGTCATGGAAGATAGTTTTGGTTTAATAAAATTTGTTAACATAACGCTACGCCCGCAAAACCCCCAGCCGAACACCATTCTATCAAAATCCTACGCTGCAAGACGGAGTCTTGCGAAACTGGATGTATCCTTTTCTGAAACAGCCAGTATTTACAGCCCACCTAGGTGGGTGCTCAAACGTGTTCCATAAGCATTGTGCCTGCGTATGCTTTCGCCAACATAGATCAAAAAATAAAAGTATTTTAGATGTGGTGCTTGCATCACTACGTAGATAAGCAGCACATACAATAAAGGATACAGCTTTCAGTGAATTAGACGAAGATAGTTAATAATAAATGAGCTGAAACATCCCAGTAATAAGTACTTGATCTTTCGCATTATTGCCCGCATCTCGTGGTCGTGCGGTAGCGTTCTCGCTTCCCACGCCCGGGTTCCCGGATTCGATTCCCGGCGGGGTCAGGGATTTTCTCTGCCTCGTGATGGCTGGGTGTTGTGTGATGTCCTTAGGTTAGTTAGGTTTAAGTAGTTCTAAGTTCTAGGGGACTGATGACCATCGATGTTAAGTCCCATAGTGCTCAGAGCTATTTGAACCATTTCTCATTATTGCTCGTGATCCGGTCCATATGGCCAAAGCCTACTGTTATATCGTCGGCAGAACATACCCAGCTGCCACGACGCATCATATATTGTCCTACAGATGGAGACTATCGAACGTCAGTAGCTTCATTTACATGTTGGTGCGATCGCCTACCAAATATATTTTCACTACAGTATAATAAAAGCTAGAAGATACCAGTTCATGACCAGCATCGGTCATAAAAAGGGTAAAATTCCGATCGAGACGGAAAGATACTACTTTTAGTGTTAAAAAATTTCATTCATGTTTACTACAAATGACATGTTTATAAAGCTTGGATGTAGTTACGACAAGAGGTATACGACGTACGTTTTTGTTCATAATCCTTAATTACACACATCAAAAAACGTTTCGCATCACCCCGGTTCCGAGAACTCCTGAAGACAGACGTTGACTGTGGACATTGCATCACAGACGCAGTCCCTTTGACTGTTTAGAGATGTCACTAAACCTGCCCAAAGGAGCAAACCACCATGCATGATCAGCGCCTGTTAGACGGAGGAGGTCCGACAGCCGATCAGTTCCAGTCTTTCCACAAGGAAGGAGGTACACGGTTCGTGTTGTCTGCAGTTCAACTACGCCTAGACGGTCAATACGGCGGTTCGATCGCGTCCGCATTGTTACTTTGTGCCAGGAAGGGCTCTCAACAAGGGAAGTGCCCAGGCGTCTCGGCGTGCACCAAAGCGATGTTACTCGGACATGGAGGAGATACAGAGAAACAGATAACATGCCTCGCTCAGGCCGGCCAACGGCTACTACTGTAGTGGATGACCGCTGCGTACGGATTATGGATTGGAGGAACCCTGACAGGAACGCCACCATGTTGAATAATGCTTTTCGTGCAGCCACAGGACGTCTTGTTCCGACTGGAACTGTGCGCAATCGGCTACATGATGCTAAACATCACTTCCGACGTCCATGGCGAGGTCCATCTCTGAAACCACGACACCATGCAGTGTGGTACAGATGGGCCCAACAACATGGCGAATGGACTGCTGAGGATTGGCATCACGTTCTCTTCACCGATGAGTGTCGCTTATGCCTTCAACCAGACAATCGTCGGAGACGTGTTTGGAGGCAACACTTTCCAGCGAGTGCAGCAAGGTGGAGGTTCCCTGCTGTTTTTGGGTGTTATTATGTGGTGCCGACGTACGTCGCTGGTGGTCATGGAAGTCGCCGTAACGGCTATACGATACGTGAATGCCATCCCCCGACCGATAGTGCAACGATATAGGCAGCATATTGGCTAGGCATTCGTCTTCATCGACAACAATTCGCGCCCGCATCGTGCACATCTTATGAATGACTTTCTTCAGGATAACGACATCGCTGAACTAGAGTGGTCAGCAGGTTATACAGACATGAACACTATCGAACATGCCTGGGATAAATTGAAAAGTGCTGTTTATGGACGACGTGACCTATCAACCACTCTGAGGGATCTACGCCGAATCGCCGTTGTGAAATGGAACAATTTGGACCAACTGTGCCTTGATGAACATGTGAATAGTATGCCACGACGAATACAGGCATGAATCAATGCAAGAGGACGTGCTGCCCGATATTAGAGGTACCGGTGTGTACAGCAATCCGGAACGCAACCTCTGAAGGTACAACATGCAATGTGTTGTTTCATGGGCAAAAAAATGGCGGAAATGATGTTTATGTTGATCTTTATTCCTATTTTCTGTGCAGGTTCCGAAACTCTCGGGACGGAGGTGATGAAAAACTAATCACGTTGGTCACCATACTGATAATCTGTCAGTTAAAAACCGTTAAGTTATCTAAGACTTTTCTGCGTGTTTTGGGCAGTAAATGCCATCGTGACCCGTGAATACTCTAATGCCGGCGTGTTCTCGTTGATCGTGCCAAATTGTGATCATCCAACAGAAAAGTATTTGATAGTGTTTCAATTCCTGATTATTTTCCGGTTTACTGACACTCATGTTGTATTTAGCAACACAAGCAGTGAAAAGTTATTACACTCGTCTATTAACCGCAACGCCTGCTTGGATATCCCAGATGGCATGCTCTACAGTGTGAAACGTAACTGTTACAGTGCGGAAGTACAGACAGATGACGTCGCAGACACAAAGAGCAACACAGAGTAAAGTAAAAGCTGTTGGTATCTTTGAACGCGATCTCTTTCTTCATTTTTGTCTGTCTTTCTCTCACTCTCCCACTCTGGTGTTTTGTCACTTTTTATCATTTAATTTATTCCCGAAAACAAAATCAAATTTCTACAGCACTTGTCGATGCATACAAAAATATGAAAATGCAAAAGTATTGTTTCTAAATCGTATACTATAACACAGATATATCGCCAGAGTCTGCTCTGTTTTAATTTTGGAAGTTGTAGAGAGCATTTCCAGAAGGATGTATGTTGCAGTAGGTATTGGGAGATGAAGAAGGATAGAGCAGCATGGAGAGCTGCATCACACCAGTCTCTGGACTGAAGACATCAACAACAACAGTGAGCATCCAACTAATCGGAGAGAAACGTTTGCATTCCTTACAAATTCGACTACGTTGCCTCTGTCTTTGAATCATGAAGATAAAGCATATGGTGTCTATAATTTTGTTTTTCTTTTGCTAAATCATCAGCTTTTCTGACTGGTTTGATGCAGTCCGCCACGAACTCCTCTCCTGTTCCAATCTCTTCATCTGAGTGTAGCACTCGGATCATACATCTTCTGCTATTTGCAGGGCGTATTCCAATCTCTGTCTTCCCCTACAGTTTTTACCCTCCACATTCTTTCTAATAACACGAAAGTTCTTCTCTTATGTCTTAACAGAATCCCTATCAAACGGTCTCATCTTCTTGCCTGTGTTTTCCATATTCCTGTTTTCTGCATACTTCTGGAACTCTTGGAACCGAGGTGATGCAAAATACCTCACAGATATTGCGCAAAAACCTCCTCATTCCTTGCCTTATCAGTCCACCAAATTTTCAACATTCGTTGTTAGTACCACATATCAAATCTTTCGATTCTCTTCTGGTCCGGATTTCCCACAGCTCATGTTCCGCTACCATACAATGCTGAGCCCCAAACGTATAATATCACAAATTTCTTCCTAAGATTAAGGCGGATGTTTGTAGACTTCTCTTGGCCATGCTTTCCCTTTTTGCCGGTGTTAGTCTGCTTTTCATATCGTTCTTCCTCCATCCGTCATGGGTTATTTTACTGCCTACCTATTAGTATTTCTTCATATACTTCGTGACCATCAGTCCTGGGGTTAAGTTTCTCCCTGTTCTTATTTCACCTATTTCGTCATTACTTTCATCTTTCTATGGTTTACCTTCAGTCCATATTCAGTACTCATTAGACTGCTCATTCCGTTCAACACATCCTGCAGCTCTTCTTCACTTTCACTAAGGATAGCGATGTCGTCAGCGAATCTTATCTGCGATATCTTTTCGCCTTGAATTTCAACTCCACTCTTGAATCTTTCTTTTACTTCCATGATTGGTTCTTCTAAGCACAGATGGAACAGTAGGGGCGAAAAAATACCTCCTGTTCTTACACCATTTTTAATCTGAGCACTTCGTTCTTGGTCTTCCACTCTTATTGCATATCATATATCACCATTCTTCCACGATAGCTTACTCCTATTTTTCTCAGAATTTCAAACATCTTGCATCATTTTACTTTGTCGAACACTTTTTCCGTGTCGACAAATGTCTTGATTTTTCTTTAGTCCTGCTTTCATTATCAACCGCAACGTGAGAACTGACTCCCTGGCGCATTTGTTTTTCCTAGACCCAAACTGCTTGTCATCTAACACAATTTCAATTTTCTTTTCCATTCATCTGTATCCTATTCTTGTTAGCGACTTGGATGCATAAGCTGTAAAGCTGATTCAACTGGTTCAAATGGCTCTGAGCACTATGGGACTTAACTTCTGAGGTCATCAGTCCCCTAGAACTTAGAACTAATTAAACCTAACTAACCTAAGGACATCACACACATCCGTGCCCGAGGCAGGATTCGAACCTGCGAGCGTAGCGGTCGCGCGTTTCCAGACTGTAGCGCCTAGAACAGCTCGACCACAACGGCCGGCTGTTAAGCTGATTGTAAGGCAGTTCTTGCACTTGCTGGCTCTTGCAGTCTTCGGAATTGTGTGGATGATGTTTTTCCGAAATTCTGATGGTATATCGCCGACTCATTAATTCCATAAACCAATGTAAATAGTCATTTTCTTGACACGTCATCGATGATCAGAAATTCTCAATGAGTGATGTCCATTCCTATTGCTTTATCAAAATTAGGTGTTCCAAGCTCTTTCAAATTCTAATTATAAGACTGGATCTCCAGACTCTTGTATACAGACTCCTGTTTATTTTCTGAATGCTGAGTCAGTCCTTCCAACTACCATTTATTCTTCAATTTTTTCATATTTTTCATGCAAGTGTTTCGCCTTCGCTTCCCTGAACTTCTTATTTACTTAATAATAATGTTACCACCCTTGCTTTGGACTGTCTTAACAGAACTGTCATCGAACATTTTTTCCATATGACGAGTCATGCCTCTTGACACTCCTTTTCCATTTGTTCTTATTTTTCATGCAGCCATTATCCTTAAGTTTCCTTCACTACCTATTTCCTTCAACCCTAAAAGACTTTTATTTCTGTATTTCTGAATTCCCCTGAACTTTTGTGCACTTCCTCGATTCATCAATCAAATGAAGTATTTCCTCTGTTACCCACAGTTTCTCGCCGTTACCTTCTCTATAACTATGTTTTTCTTTCCAAATTCTGTGATTGCCCTTACTTTACATGTCTGTCTCTCTTGAACTAAACTGCCTGCTGAGCTATTCATTATCGCAGTATCTGTTGGCTCAGAGAACTATAAGTATATCTCTCCATTTCATAGCTCTTCCGCATCCCACATCTTTGTGACTTGATTATTCGTGGCTAGTCAGTTTAACTTACGCCTACTCTTCATCACTACTAAATTGTCATCTCAGACTATGTACGCACCTGGGTATGCCTTACAAAGCAGTATCTGATTTCGGAATCTCTACCTGACCTTTATGTAATCCAGCTAAAATATTCCTATATCTCTCTGCCTGTTCCATGTATACACCTTCTTCTCGTGATTCTTGAACAGAGTATTCACTAATACTAGCTGAGTTTTATGGTGGAAGTCAGTATCTCTCCTCTCTCATTCGTAGTACCAAGCCCATATTCTCCTGTAATCCGGTCCTCTATTCTTTCCCCTCCCGCCGCGTTCCTATCTCCCATGATAATTAGATTTTATTTCCCTTTACGCACTGGATTAACCGTTCTAGATTCTCATACACTTCCTTCCTCTTTTCATCTTGGCTTTCGACGTTGGCATAAACACCTGAACTATCGTTTTCGGTGTTGGATTTATGTCGATTTCCATAAGAACAACCCAATCACTGCAATGTTCACGCTAGCACTCTTTCGCCCTACGCTCCTGTTCATAACGTATCATACTCGTATTACACCATTTTCTGCTGCTGCCCTGACCAGATATTCTTATCTTCTTTCCATTTCACTTCACTGACACCCACTACATCTAGACTGAGCCTCTGTATTTTCCTTTTGAGATTT
Organism: Schistocerca serialis cubense; assembly: GCF_023864345.2. Taxonomy (NCBI): domain Eukaryota; kingdom Metazoa; phylum Arthropoda; class Insecta; order Orthoptera; family Acrididae; genus Schistocerca; species Schistocerca serialis. Next base: position 253,811,906 of record NC_064643.1, read on the forward strand.
TCTAGCTTCCATACCACGTTCAAGTTTCTGACATTCCACGCCCCGACTCGTAGACCGTTATCCTTTCGTTGGTTATTCAATGTTTTTCTCATAGTCACCTCCCCCTTGGCAGCCCCTTCTCGGAGATCCGAATGGGGGACTATTCCGGAATCTTTTGCCAATGGAGGGATCATCATAACACTTTTCAGTTAAAGGCCACATTTCCTGTGCATACACGTTATGTCTCTTTAATGCAGTGGTTTTCATTACCTTCTGCAACCTCATGCCGTTGAACATTGCTGTTTCTTCGGCGTCTTAGCGGCAGTTTCCAGCCCCTAGGAGAAGAGAATACCCTGAACTTCTTTTCGCTACTTCGCTCTCTTCGACAAGGCCACTGGTCGAGTAAGGGTGACTTCTGATACTGTAAGTCTTCGGTCGTCACTGCTGATGATTTTTAGTCAAAACTTAAAGCATGGTGGGTTTCGAGCCCAGGACCGAGGACATTTCGATTACAAATCACAGACGCGGCCCCTAGACCACGGGTTAATTTACATGCCAATAATATGAAGTGATAAACTCGTCAGATGCATCAGCGTCAGTACTGAGTCCTCTGCTAAATAGGACGTGGAATTTCAACAACCTGTCTACTGTCAGCGTGAAATGCGTCATCTCTGATGATAATAATAAAATGCTATTAGTAGTAGATTTCCATTATTTAGTGATGTCTACCATGATGTCAATGATAACTACCAAGGAAAAAGTGTAGGTATGTCAAATCTTGGCATTAACTGCTTATCAGCATTACTGTCCCGTCTTAATTGGCTGAGGATAACTTTTCACGCATAATCAACACTGAAGCATGGAGAAATTCAGCGAAATGACAGTACAGATCGTAGTGGGTAAAATAAATAAGAATTAATCATTTTCAAGAGACGGTTAGAAAAACGGCCATTTAAATTTTACACTTTTATAAGATTTTTATATTTGTTATCACACTCGCCAGTCAACTGGGCTCTTCGTGAAAAACTACATTACAGAAAACTTAACGGGATATCACATATCAAGTAATGATGGAATTTTAAATATTTATGCTTTAATGCTTCTGTATATAAATTTTCTAATCAGCATTATGCGAACTATGTACTAACTAGCTCCATGGTGAATAATTCATGGCTCGCAATTAGCTAAGGAACCGGATCTACAAATCAATAGAGTACCATGAGTCAATGTGCCTAATAAACGAAGCGCTAGTGTAGTAGGTATTGTCTGTAGAGACAAGCAGCGCTGAATTTGACTAGTATGGAAGCAAGTACTTGTGGAGGGGAGGAAGGTGGTAGGAAGGACAAATAGCTTATTTTTAGTGTTGTGGTCTTAATGTGGGTTTTCTTATCTTCCTTATTTCTTAATTAGTTTACTAATACTGAGTATGACGATAACATAGTTTACCGAAACTGGTTATTCAGAATGCAGTGTTTTATTGCGATCTTGGCTAAGAAGTTTTCCTTATCCTAAGAAAGAATTCCCTTGTTTATTTTAGTGATGTAAATTCTTGTTTTGATTGTGCTCTTAAACTGAAAATTCAATGATACAATCAATATAGGAAAATAATTCACGGCTACGTTTTCTCAACGAAAAGAATTTCAGATATCGGCCAAAGGATGACTTCAGAATAGTATCCAGCGTTGTGCTAGAACCGAAAAGTGTGAGGTCAGGCTCCAGTTGCTACATGAACTGTTCGTCTCTGGCTCTGATAAGTGTTGTATTAATTTTAGCCAAACCATAGGGTGTGCTTTTGTTGCCCCTGCTGATCGCATATTGGCAGCATGCTCTTGCATTTTCCTGCGTGAAATCGCCAAAGGTATTTCCTATAGGTCTTTGGAAGAAATGTTGCTGTCTGTTATTCACATCTTTATCAAAAGTTATGATTTGGTGGAAAAAAGATCGGTCCTTGTAATACATTGCAGTCTTTAAACAAATAATGTTGAAGATAGCTACACATTTTACTCTTAGCACAATTGAAAGGTGGATCCAGCTATCTAAAATGTGGAGTTATCTGTCACACCTGTATATATAAAGCAGAGTGTGTATGTGTCAACTATTTAACACAGAAACAGCAGGACTGAGTGGTGTTAGCACAGTGAGTTTTATAACCTCCCAGCTGCAATATGAACAGAGAGATGGCAAATCAACTTTACTTGCAGGGCAGCCTACATGTCAGGGGCAAGACTTTATTATCCCGGTCCTAACATGCAGGCAACTCTGTTGAACAGATGTGCTGTGGTGGAGTAGTATCAGCCTGGTTTATCGACCTCTTCTGAATGGCGGCCTGTAGGTCACTGGCAAATGAATAATTTTATAGCCACTGCTGCCTATCCTGTGCTCCAAGCGTGCTTGTTGTGGTGGGAGTAGTATTGCCTGCTTTGTTGAACTGTATCACAGGGGCCGTATGTGCTGATAGCAGGGCCTGACAACAGGTTGAGATGGACATAGGAGGCGATGGACAGTGCAAGACAGAGAAGAAAATAGACACAGGGAGAGCAAAGAGGGAGATGCATGAGGTAGGTGTAAAGTGTAAAGTGGTAGTGGGCTCATGCAAAAGCATGATGTGGAGACGGATATGGGAACATAGAGTGCGAGGACGATGTGATCAGAGGGAGTAGATAGGAAAATATTATCAGAGAGAGTGAAGGAAATGGACAAACAGAAGATGGTTCAAAAAATGGCTCTGAGCATCATGGGACTTACCATCTATGGTCATCAGTCCCCTAGAACTTAGAACTACTTAAACCTAACTAACCTAAGGACATCACACAACACCCAGTCATCACGAGGCAGAGAAAATCCCGGACCCCGCCGGGAATAGAACCCGGGAACCCGGGCGCGGGAAGCGAGAACGCTACCGCACGACCACGAGCTGCGGACCAAACAGAAGATGAGGAGGAGACAAAGGGACAGAGAGAATCCTGAGGAGAAGGTGGACAGATATAGGTGGGAGATGTGAACCAACTTTGGAAGGAAGATGTGGAATACAGATGGTGAGGAGGAGGAGTGTTCCAGATACTTGTCAAATTCATATGTGCGAGTAGCCTCATGAAAAGGCTCGTTAGCTTATTTAAACTGGCAAAATTAAAGTGGCATTCTTATCACAACACATGCTAATGCATTGACATCAACAGTGAGTGTTACACCATGAAAAACTAGACCTGACGATATGTACTTTATTGTGTCCGCACATACGGAATAGGCCGATTAAATTTCACTCCTACAAATGGAGAATGATATGAGTAAATGATGTGTGTTAGACATATTTGACATTAGTGGTACTTTTCAGCTGGCGATCGCAACACATAATGGCCAAGAGACCCAAGCATACATTTTATCGCTATTTTATGAATCTTGCTAAGTGTCTACAGATAGGATTGGGGGAGTCTGTAGCATTATACTGAGAGATCGCACAGACAGTGGCGTTTAGTGCAACAGCTGCAAAACTATTGGTGGCGAAACAGATTACAGATTCAGACCAATGTGGCACCTTACCGAGTGGCCGTGCAGTTTGAGGCGTCATGTCACCGACTGTGCGGCCGCCCCCCCCCCCCCCCCCCCCGCAGGAGGTTCGAGTCCTCCCTCGGGCATGGGTGTGTGTTCTTTGCATAGGTTAGTTTAAGTGGTGTGTAAGTCTAGGGGCCAATCAGCGAAGCAGTTTCGTCCCTTAGGAATTCACAAACATTTGAACCAATGTGGCAAGTAGTGTTAGCATGGGTCCTTCCCGAAGGCCTACACCAAGATACTATCACAGTATGGCCTGACTTGCTCTGACGAAGAGAGCAATGACTAAATTGGAATTCCAGAGAGAGATGCATAGTGAATGTCACCACGTGACATCTGGAACAGATTACAGGATGGTGAAATAGGACTTCTAGTTGCCATGCATTGTTTACAGGTGATATCAAGTCACAAATAACACAGACTTGCATGGTGTGGATATATTTACGTCAGTGAGCCTCATAACTGTCGCTGATAAGTTTTGATCGATGCCAACGTGTTAATGTACAACCTGAGAAACAACTGACAGGAAGCAGAGATTTTAGACGATGATACCTCCTATACTCCAGGTATAATTGCTAGCTGAGCAATTGGGTATGGCAAAAGGGCTGCTTTGGCAATTGTTGAAGGCAGGCTGAGTGCTAGAAATTATGTGGCAACAAAGGTAAATACTGTTGTGGTAACCATTCGTGACCACCGTAATAACAAGTTCCTTGAGGAATGTACTGATTCCAGACAGAATTGTCTGGTATACACCCTTGTCCCGTATAGAGCATGCAACCATAGAGCAAACACCTGTAATCTAAGGGTAGCGCCTTCGACCAGTAATCGAATCGTATCGAGCCCCGGCTTCTAACCTTGCCACTGCTAAATTTTTTAATAAAAATAATCAGGAGTGGTGGCGAAAGACTTTCGGCCAAACAGGTCACCCTTATTAAGCAATGGCCTTGTCAAAGAGGGCGGAGCAGCGGACAGATATCCGCAGCACCCTTTTGCCCTTATGTGGGAAAATGCTCCTAAAAGACGGAAGAAGCAGCAATTATAAACGGCATGAAGTTGCAAAAGGTAATGCACACCACTTGATTGAAGACAGAAGATGGGGCCTGCAGCTGAAAATGTGGAGATCTCTCCATTAGCAAAAGATTGTGGACTAGCAGCCCATTCGGACATCTGAGAGCGGAATGCCAGGGGCAAAATGACAATGAAAAAGAGAAAGAATAACCAACGAAAAGTTAACGATTTATGAGTCAAGGAGTGGAATATCAGGAACTTGCAAGTGGTATGGAAGCTAGAAAATCTCAAAAGGGAAATACATATGCTCAGTCTGGATGTAGTGGATCTCAGCGAAGTAAAATGGAAAGAAGACAAGGATATCTGGCCTGGGTAATGTCAACAGCTGTAGAAAATGGTATAACTGGAGTAGGATTCTGTGGTGTCACCGCCAGACACCACACTTGCTAGGTGGTAGCCTTTAAATCGGCCGCGGTCCGTTAGTATACGTCGGACCCGCGTGTCGCCACTATCTGTGATTGCAGACCGAGCGCCGCCACACGGCAGGTCTAGAGAGACTTCCTAGCACTCGCCCCAGTTGTACAACCGACTTCGCCAGCGATGGTTCACTGACAAAATACGCTCTCATTTGCCGAGACGATAGTTATCGTAGCCTTCAGCTACGTCATTTGCTACGACCTAGCAAGGCGCCATATTCAGTTACTATTGCTACTGTAATAATGTACCGTCAAGAGCGACGCTCATCATTAATGGATTAAAGTTAAGTATTTCACCAGCTACGTCCGTTTTTCTAAATTCTAATTTCCTTGTCCTGTTCCAGACCTCACGCCAGCCTGCGTGAGCTAAAACGCGTGCCTTTCGGCTTCCTCTTGTAACCCGGTGTTGGCTCTCCTCCCAACCCACAACAAATTCGTTATGAACAGGAACGCGGGCAAAGAGTTTGTTACTGTGACCAGTTCAGTGATTGGGTTGTTCTCATCAGAATCGACAGCAAACCAAAACCGACAACGATAGTTCAGGCATATATACAGCCATCACAGGCTGAAGATGAAGAGATAGAGAAAGTATGTGAGGATACTGAACAATTAAGTAAGTACGTAAAGGGACATGAAAATCTAATTGTCATGGGGGATAGGAATGCAGCTGAAAGGGAAAGAACAGAAGAAATGGTTACTAGAGAATATGGGCTTGGTACTAGGAATGAGAGAGGATAAAGATTGAGTTCTGCCATACAACTCAGCTAGTAATAGCGAACACTCTGTTCAAGAATCACAAGAGGAGAAGGTATACTTGGGACAGACAGGAAGATACCCGAATATTTTAGTTACAGTATATCATGGTTAGACAGTGTTTCCGAAACCAGATACTGAATTGTAAGGCCTATGCAGGAGGACATATAAATTCAAATCACAATTTTGTAGTGATGAAGAGCAGGCTGAAATTGAAGATACTAGTCAAGAAGAATAAATGCACAAAGAAGTGGAGTAGAGGAGTACTAAGGAATGGAGAGAGACGCTTGAAGTCTCTGAGGTTGTGGATAACTGCGATGACGAATAGACCAGTAGGAAGTCTGGGCGATGAGGAATGAACATCTCTAAGAAGGCCAAACACCGAGGTTATAACATGGGTAGAAATATGGTAACTATGAAGAAAAGACAAAAACCAAGACGTACAAAAATGTTCATGAAAATCCAAGAATACAGAAATATAAGACGTTTAGGAATGAAAAGAATAGGAAGTGGAGAAAAGCGAAGGTGAAATGGCTGCATAAAAAATAAGAACAAATGGAAAAAGATTGTCGATAGGAATGACTCTGCATATTAAAAAAGATGTTGGGTGGTAATGCTAAAAGTTATTAGATCATTATTAAGACATATATGCTGAGGCAGTCCAATGATTGGACTGTTTTGGCAGTAATGGCTTAATAAAGGTCTGACAAGTTTCAGCATTTTCCTTGTTAATGGCATAAAAGTCAATATCTGGATAGTACAGAAGGTAAATATTATAATACACAGTCAAACGGCGCTTTAGTCTTTTAAAAATTATCGCATGACTGGCTCAGCACCATCGAAATATTTTTTAATGTTTGGAGAAATTAAAAGTAAGGGCGGTAACATCAAGAGTTAAAGGGGAATTTCACTTAAACCCAGAAAACAGAGGGGATAGCTGGAGCGAGTGCATTGAGCCCTCTGTGGGTGGGAGGGGGGAGGTTTGGGTGAACAGAGGCCTCTGTGACGGGCGGGGGGGGGGGGGGGGGAGGGTGGAGGAAAACTTGTCTGGTTACCTTATGGAAGAAGAAACATGTGTCAACTGGGACGAAGTAGGATATCCAATATTAGAATCAGAATTTGAAAGAGCTTTGGACGACTTAGGATGAAACAAGGCTGAAGGGATAGATAGCAACCCACGGAATTTCTGAAATCATTGGGGCAAGTGGAATTAAACGGCTATTACGATGGCCGTTAGAATGTATGAGACTGGCGGTATACCATCAGACATTTGCGAAAACATCATCCACACAATTCCGAAGATAGCAACAGCTGACTAATGCGAGAATTATCGCACATTCAGCTTAACAGCTCATGCATCCAAACTGCTGTATTTATAATACACAGAAGAATGGAAAAAATATTTGAAGACGTATTAGATGACGATCAGTTTGGCTTTACGGGAGGTAAAGGCGCCAGAGGCAGTTCTGACGTTGCGGATGATAACGTAAGCAAGGCTGAAGGAAATTCTAAACATGTTCATACGATATGTCGACTTTCTAAAATTTCCGACTGTAAAATCGTGCAAGATATTAGAAAATCTGAGAAAAATACGGGTAAGCTATAGGAATAGACGGGCAAGAGACACATTTACAAGAACCAAGAGGGAACAATAAGTCTGGAAGACCAATAACAAACTGCTGGGATTGAAAAGTTTAAAACTCGAATGTTTGGTCCCTACCGTTCAATGTATACACGAATAAGCAATAACAGGCAGAAAAGAAAAGTTCAAGAGTGGGATTAAAATTCAGAGTGAGTAAGATTTCAGTGGGTCTGTTATCCTCAGTGAAAGTGGAGGTCAGTTACAAGATGTGGTGAAATGAGTGCAGAAAATTGACTGAGATTAAATCTAAGAGAGACGAAATTGATCAGAAACAGCAGCAATGATAATAGCGAGAAACTTAACAACAGAATTGGGAAGAACGATGTAGACGTATTTAAGGAATTCTTCAGGCTAGGGAGCTAAGTAGCCCATGATGGATGGAGCAAGGAGGACATCAGAGGCAGACTAGATCTAGTGAAGAGAAGTCTACTAGTATCAAACATAGTACTTAATCTGACTAAGATATTTCTGATAATGTACCTCGGGGCATGGCAGTGTGCGGTAGTGAAACGTGGACTGCAGGAGAACCAGAACGGAAAATATCGAAATACGTGATATGCTGTTCTAGAGAATAATGCGGACTGATAAAGTAGGGAAAGAGGAGGTTCTCCGCAGAATTTGGGAGGAAAATAATAACTGGAAAACATGGGACTTAACTGCTAAGGTCATCAGTCACTAAGCTTACACACTACTTAACCTAAATTATCCTAAGGACAAACACACACACACACACACACACACACACACACACACACACACATGCCCGAGAGAGGACTCGAACCTCCTCCGGGACCAGCCGCACAGTTCAAGACTGCAGCGCCCTAGACCGATCGGCTAATCCCGCGCGGCCAGTACACGTACTGACTGGACTGTTGCTGACGCAAGTCTAACGTATTATTATTGTGAAATGCTTATAAGCATCCCTAGACACTACAGCCGGTATCGAGTTGATGCAGGTAGGCCGTTTCGGGTAATCCGAGGCGCTAGAGGAGGAGCTCGAAATTCCATAGAACAATTTTTCTGGTTAATAGACTTTTTTGTCTCATTTTAGAGGATTTGAAAGCATCTTTTAAGCTAATAAAAACTGATTTTTAGAAAATGCTACAGTGATGTTACCCCTTAGCAACCGCTACCTGCAGTCCTTTTTACAGACGATATAAGAAAACTTCTAGTTTTACTGCTACCTGTGTGTCTTTGCTTGCGGACTGTTGCTATCACATCAGCATTTTTAGCTCGTGGAAAAGACGGCTCTTGGCGACTCAAGTCGCCTGGACGATTCATAGTGGCTTCCTGACGGCCAGTGACCGGGCATTGTGGAGCGAGTACAGTGGACGCGGGCTGCCCGCCGCAAGGGGCGCGGAACATCGCGACGCCCTGGCTGGTGCCGAACTTGGCTGCCGGCTGGCTGGCTGGCTAACTTTGTTAGCTCGCCGGGCCGGGCCTCGCTGCGGCTGCAGATGCCGGCATAACTCGCTCCTCCCACTTGCAGGCGAGCTGCCGCGCGGCTATTGACAAAAGGCGAGGCGGCGAGCCAACAGCGGGGCATCCCATTCCGCACAGCTCCGCGTCTGCAACGCACCCCGCAGACGACTCCTCGCGCCGGAGGAGCAGCACATTCTTATCTGCAAGTCTGTTTCAGGTCTCGCGAGTTACTCTGCGGTGGAGTAGCTCCGTCGCGCCTCTGACAGCAAAAGGCTTGACTCGTGCTAAGTTGGTTTGCGCGAATAACTTTCATTATGGAAATTTGACATTGACTAATCTTGAAGTGGATGTCACGGAAGCTGTGGTAGGGAGGTGAGTGATAGAGGGCTGTAACCTATTCTCGCGTTATTCATTCTGTTCATTGAGTACACAGTAAAGGAAAAAAATTAGATTTATGGAAAGGTAATTAAAGTTCTGGAAGAAGAAGTAAGAAATTTAATGTTTGCCGGTGACTTTGTAGCTGTATCAGAGAAAAACTTGGAACATCATCTGAACGAAATGCATAGTTTCTTGGAAGGAGCTTGTGTGATGAACATTGTAAAAAGTAAAACAATGGTAATTGAATGTAGTCTAATTCCGTTACGTGATTCAGAGGCAAATTGATTATGAAATGAGACACTGAAAGTAACAGACAACATCTGCAAATGGGTAAAGAAGAAATCAGATAAACCAGATATTGGAAGAGTTATGGAGAATGTAAAACGCATAAAGGCAACTGCAAAACAATCTGTTTCTGGGAATGAGAAATATTTAAACATCTAAAATAAAAGTGACTGTTCGAGCACTTTCTAAATGGTTTTTTTCTTGACTATAGCCTTATAGGAAGCGAAACGCGGATGATGAGCAGCATAGGAATCATGAGATTAGGGTTTCTTGAAAAGTGATGCTGCATAAGAATGTTGAAGGATGGATGGGAAGATTGAATAAGGGAAAAAGAAGTGTCGAATTAAGATAAAAGAAATACATGTCACAGCTCCATTGAATGAAGTGACTAATCGATGACACACATATCCTGACGCATCTAAGATTAGTCAGTTTGGTTTTCAGGGAAGTGTGGGAGTAAAATGTGCCGAAGGAGTCCGACGATGGGCTTATTAAGTAGTTTCGAGAGGATGATCGTCCGCAGTGTCGGAATTCAGACGAAACTTTTTATTGTCGTAATCTAATAAACCAAACTTGCTCAAACCGGGCATATCGCTAGTGGACGTCCGCTCAGCCGGCCACTGTGGCCGAGCGGTTCTAGGCGCTTCAGTCTGGAACCGCGCTGCTGCTATGGTCGCAGGTTCGAATCCTGCCTCGGGCACGGATGTGTGTGATGTCCTTAGGTTAGTTAGGTTTAAGTAGTTCTAAGTCTAGGAGACTGATGACCTCAGATGTTGAGTCCCATAGTGCTTAGAGCCATTTGAACCATTTGTGTGTTACCAGTTTTGGTTGTGTAAACAAGGCTGTGGTTCAAAAAAATGGTTCAAATGGCTCTGAGCACTATGGGACTCAACTGCAGAGGTCATTAGTCCCCTAGAACTTAGAACTAGTTAAACCTGACTAACCTAAGGACATCACAAACATCCATGCCCGAGGCAGGATTTAAACCTGCGACGGTAGCGGTCTTGCGGTTCCAGACTGCGGCGCCTTTAACCGCACGGCCACTTCGGCGGCAAACAAGGCTGTGGCTTCACCGCATTGACAACTGATTCTATGAATATGGATTCGGCTGAGAAGGTGCCAACCAAAAATCCCAATTGGAAGGGGAGTGGCTTTTTGTGAAAATTGGAGAAAGTGTTAAATGTTTAATACGTTGACGCCCTGCTATAGCAGAAAAAGTGTCCAGGGAGACGAGCGTTTACTACCAATTGCAAAGTTAAAAGTCTCCATCGGCCTATCAACTAATAATGTTATAAGAGTTATTTTGCAATTTTATTTACCCGACACTTTTATTTCTAGGAATTTGAAGTTGGAAATGACGCTGCAGTGTGGGTGAGTCTTAAATGTGCTCACAATTGCTCGGAAGCTTCGTCCATACTGGCCGATTTGTTGAAGAACACCTCGACACTGCCATTGAATCCACATGTCCTCTAAATAAACCACAGTTAAATGGAATTTCCTGTCTCATCATACAACTGCACGCAATATAGATGACCTTACTAGATGTTGACGACAAGTAAGTCTGAGAGGACAGTGATTCATTGCATATTCTCTGTGCCTTGATGAAAGTACCGAAATTATTGATACAGCGTACTTTCGTCCGAGGGGTGAATGTCACATAGGAGCTCCTGAATATAATTACCATGAGACGTACATGCATTGGCGAAGATATATTTCTTGCTGTTCAATATGCTCTTGCGATTATGAATCTCCTCTGGAGTAAGATGGTTTCCATCGCCAACGATTTAGTTGACTTCTATAAACGAAGGACTGAAGTCTCACTCCTTGTGTTGTGTGCGTGATCGAGAATTAAATTTTGTCACCCCTCCCCCCCCCCCCCCCCCTACTATCGCAAATTGTTGTGAATGTAGTTGTCAGAACCGTAAATTTCAGACGATCTGTTGGACGGAATCACAGACAGTTTCGAGAATTAATGGACTCACTTGAATCTGATTTCAGTCATCTTTCCTATTTTTGTAATGTGAGATAGCTAATTAGGGGTAAATCCGTCATCGTTTCCTCGTTTTGCTTGATCAGGTAAATTTTTTTATGGATATGAAACGAGAATGTGTTCCTTAGTTTTTTATTCCTCAATGGATTGTAAACCTAATATTTGCTACTGACATAACGAGCCATTTGAAAATCCTTACTACTTCTTTGCAGGGAAAAGGTCAGTTAATTATACTATGTTTTTCTTTAATTCACAAGGTGCAAATGAATTTGGAGGTACGTGGAAATCAATTCCAGGACCGTAATTTCACGCATATTCTGAATGTGACGAAATTCAAAGCTAACATGAATAAAGACCACAATGAGTCATTCCTTGAGTCTCTCGATAATTTAGATTCAGGGAAAGACTCGAGGATATGAGATCACGTGAACCGGATTTTGATTTCTTCATGTCAGCGTTTTCGATTGACCTCAGAACTGTGTCCTCAAAGATACAGTTACAATTAATGTACCTGTCAAGTGACTGCTTTTTTAAGAAGATTAGAATGGCGAGTAACGTCATTCAGGTTTATTCTTACCTTCCACGCGATAGAGTTCCTCAGTTACCTGCGACAGTGGTAGTTATAGTGTATAGTGGATGTTTCGTTCTACACATTTGTGTGAACAAATTTTCTTAGCCGATTACAAATAGAAGCATTGATTACAAATGACAGAGAGTCTGAGAGGCGTTCATCGACTGCACACCACAAATAGTATTTTTCAGGCATTCCCTCGTTTATCGGACAAAATGGAAAATATTGATCATAAATGAAAAAAGACGTACAATGGAATTACAAACATTGGCTGCGAGTTAGCACTGATTTAAGTCAATGGGGAAGGTTGAGAATTTATGACCGAGCGGGATTAAAACCGGGTACCCTGATTACTAGACAAATACGCTGACCACTGCGCCATCCGGACACAGTGGTCATGGCAACTGCACCGACTACCCTATCACGCCTCCCGTCAACCCCGAATTTCAATCCGCTCTACGAATGTATGCCCCTTGCCCATTAACCTCATTAATTGTGGCATTTCGCCGATTCTCGTAAGAGCTCGAGCCTCATATACATCCGCAATCAAGAGATCTTTGGCCATCCTCGCCTTAATTATATGCATCTCTTGTTCTATTGTTCTGTCGGACATATCCACACACACACACACACACATACACACACACACACACACACACACACACACACACACACACACACACACACATACAAAATAGTGCCTTCATTTTTGTACCTAATGTAAGTACCTTTTAAATAATGAAACAGTATAGGAATAAACCTGCCACCACTGAACTCCAAGACGTCCAGGATACTACCCACAATGCCTACCCGGGAAAACTGGGCACTCTCTTTGCACTCTTGCTTCTTCTTCCTATACTGTGACGTATGCTTGCGGCACTTACGGCCGACCTGCCCAGCTGTACTGAAGTATGATAAAGGAGCACTTAGCAGACCATTCCTGAAATATAAGGTACAACGAATCTTAGATTAAAACTTCGTTTTGGCAAAGAATGAAGTTTCGTAGCCGGAGAAGTTGGACAGAAAGTTTTTGGAAAGAACGACATTTTGTCGTCAGAGAATATGATTGACTAAGCCATTTACATATTATTTAAAAAAATGGTTCAAATGGCTCTGAGCACTATGGGACTCAACTGCTGTGGTCATCAGTCCCCTAGAACTTAGAACCACTTAAACCTAACTAACCTAAGGACATCACACACATCCATGCCCGAGGCAGGATTCGAACCTGCGACCGTAGCAGTCGCACGGTTCCGGACTGCGCGCCTAGAACCACGACATATTATTTACATTGTACATAAATACGAGGACAAAACAACCTGTGTCGTGATTACCATATACTACTTTCATTTTAGGGTTCTCACAAATGCCTGTGTAGCAGATAAAGTTAACTTTTTGAAGTGTTTTCTAATATTATCAGATGAAAAGGAAGTGTGACATAAAGTGTTAAAAGTGAATGTCGCACCATCACTCGAATTCGGATCGCCGACTTTCACGGACAGTGTGCTGCAACAGTGAAAACCTCGTTGATCAGTTCATCACATCAGCTTGAAACCCATAAGATACCGTCGTGCGTAGCGATTGTTGAATATAGATAATGGAATGAAGAACAACAGTCGATCGCGAAATCCCTCGTTTTATTTTAGCAACCTAGATTTCAACTATTTCATAATCATCTTAGTCCCAAAGTGTCGATAAGTAAACATTTTTAGTCGTCGTAGAGGGTATACCAGGTGACATTAGTCCCAAGGTGTCAAGTAGAAAACAATGTTAGTTGACGTAGAGCATACATATGCTCCACGGCAATTAATACTGTTTACTACACGACAGTTTGGGTTTTATATCACCTGTTATTATATGCAAAGACGATGACTATGTAATAGTTGATATCTACTGTAATAAAAAGGACTAACTTCGCGATTGAGTGATGTTCATTTCTCCACTGTATTGGCTATTAGTGTCCCTCCACGATCCTTTCCTTATTGAGAAGGGTAACCGTGATTACCTTACTTTCAAATTAGTCTACTGTTGTGTTCTGGAAACATCACAAGTAACATTTCGCGGGATAGTTGTCTTTCTCCAAGAGTATGCTGGTACTTGTTTCTCAGCATTTCTCGCAATGCTCTCCCGTGACTTAAACGAAATTGAGACTGTTCGAGCTGTTGTCCTTTGTATGGGTCCTACGTTAAACATTCTCTCATAGCACTGTTTCGCATGGGCTCCTCACGCATAAGCAATATTGCCGGATGAATCGTACGAGTGATTTTTATGGAGTCTCGTATGTAGACTGACGGGGTTTCTCCCACATCCTAACAAGGAAGCGAAGTTCGATAGCTGCTTTGTCTACGACTGAGGTTGAGTAATTATTCCATTCCATATTCCTACAAGTTGTTACAGCCAAGTAACTGTACGAGCTGATTGATTCCGTTCGTGAGCTATTGGTATTGTAGTCATAGGTTACTACGTTTGAGCGTTGTGTCGGCAGTTTTATGTTTCTTAACATTAAATGCCTTTTTCGGTTTATCCACTACATCAATATCGTATGAGTATCTAACTGAATATTTTCACGAAGTACTTGATTACCGATAACTGTATCATCTGTTAAAAGTCTAACATTACTACGCGGGCCCGTCCCATTAATGTGACCACCGCCTATGCTCGAAGTCAACACACAATAACCATTCACAGTTAGCAGGTGGCAGCACTAAGAATGGAGGATATACAAAACGTGTCATGAGGGGTGGAAGGTGGGAGGGGGGAAGAGTGGGAAACTTTGCAGTCGTTGTCGTATTGCGCATAAGGAGCGATTTGACGATTTATCTGAAGTCCAGAATGGCATGATCATTGGCTTTCGGGCCAAGAGTGAGTGTGCCCTTGTGGTTTAAGAATATCCTACTTTCCAAAGTGGCTCTAATCAAAACCGCCGCCGAGAGAGACAACTTTGGTGCACCATGGGGACGGACAGGGGTGAGTGCCGGACGCGTAACTGTTGAGCAATTTTCCGCAGCTCGTGGTCGTGCGGTAGCGTTCTCGCTTCCAGCGCCTGGGTTCCCGGGTTCGATTCCCGGCGGGGTCAGGGATTTTCTCTGCCTCGTGACTGCTGGGTGTTGTGTGATGTCCTTAGGTCAGTTAGGTTTAAGTAGTCCTAAGTTCTAGGGGACTGATGACCATAGATGTTAAGTCCCATAGTGCTCAGAGCCATTTGAACCATTTTGTTGAGCAATTGACGGCCCAGATGAACCAAGGGGCTACCTCAGTTACCGGTGAGCGAATGTTGTTGTGTATGATCCTGCGCAGCAGGCGATTACTGCTGTATTGGAATGTAGACCAGCCTGCAATATAACATTTTTTAAGTTTTTTTACTAGCTGACGACGGTCGAAAATTCGGTGTGTGATCTCGTCATTCCGGAAGGCACAATGAACAAACAATTGTATGCCTCTATCCTTGGTCACTATGTCCACCGTTAAACGCTGTTTGGTTTTCCTCTGTGTGATAGCATCCACCAGCTGGGCAATGCAACGTCTCACACAGCCCGCACTAATGGTTCGAAGATATACATGATGAGTTTACGCTGGCCCCAGACTCTCCGAATTTAAGGCCAGTTGAACACCTCGCTCGGACTGATTGCCCCTTGAATCCCCATCCCAGATGTTAGCGCATCTGGCCAAGGCACTGTAGTCGGCAAGGCTCCGCACCCCATCGCTATCTTCCAGAACCTCATTGATTCTTCCTGTACTTCCCGCGGCGGTGCGCACTGCGGAAAGTTGTTATTCAGGCTTTTGATAGCTGGTCGTACCAATGTGACTGGACAGTGTATCAATACTGTTCCCAGGCCATTAATGCACGAAGCAAACAGAAAAGGGTCCAGCACACTTCCCCAAGCCGAACTTCAAGTTAATTTTACGCCTGTCATTGACTCTCTATCTAAAGTAAGATATTTCTTACTCTCAACGAAGAAGTCATCTAACCAGCCACAAATTTCGATTGACACGTGTGTCGTAGTTTCGCCAACAAGTGTTGATGTAGCAATCAAACGCGGAAAAAACACATACGAATTTACCTGATTCGACTTAATCGATTGCTTACAAAAGGCCATATGAGAAAACCTCGAGAGCTGCGTTTTGCATGATCAGTGTTTTGGAATCCTTGGCGTAGAGGAAGTCATTCTGTTCAACATTTGAAGGAATTCCGCGAAGAAAAGGGAATTCACAAGGATATGTAGTGTGCATGGCACGTACTTTTTCGCTGTACAGCATCTTTCGTTGTATTTAACGCTATTATGAAGTATAGAAAAAGCACAGAATTAGATGTTTCGTTGCTTTCTATTTTATATGTCTGTGAAACTCCGTAAGTTTACAGCTAAATTTTTGTCCAAACTATAGAAATAACCTCTAAAGCAGGATCATTCATTTATATTACGATAAGAGCCACTTCTTTAAGGAAAAACATCGTAATTTACTGTTGGACAACTTGAATATACAGAGTGTAACGTAATTAAGCGTGAAAACTGACGCAGATGCAACAATACGATAACAGAACTTCAAACGTTCCAAAAAACATGGGTATGGAATAGGACGAATATTGCAGGTATTTGTTGAGTGAACTGTTGTAACTTGAAAAATGTACAGGGAAACGAACATGATCTCTACTTGGCGTGCAGATAAATCGACTATTAACTGAAGCATATTCCTCAGCGTGACGCCTTTTTTTTCTTTCGTCAGTCTTTTGGTGGGCTTGATGCGGCCCGTCACGAATTCCCACTCTGTGTCAACCTCTTCATCCCAGATTAGAACTTGTACCCTACGTTCTGAAATATCAGTTGGTTGTTTTCCAATCTCTGTCTTCCTCTACAGTTTTTACACCATGTAGTTCCCTCGAGTGCCATGAAAATAATTTTTCCTGACGTCTTAACACATGTCCTATCATTCTGTCCCTTCTTCTTGCCAGTGTTCTTCTTTATGTTCATTTCTTCGCCGAATCTGCGGAGAAACCCCTCATTCCTTACTGCACGAGTCCACCTAATTTTCAACATTCATCTGTAGCAATACACCACAAATACTTCCATTTTCTTCTTTTCTTGTTTTTCCACAGTCCACGATTCAGTTCCATACAACGCTGCACTCCAAAAGTGCATTTGACAGTGAACCAACGCCGACAAAAACCCATTTTCAAATCATCGAGACACACAAAAAAGTATTTTCAGAAATAACATATAAACCGTGTCAAGACAAACATGTGTTTGTTCTGTCACTGTTCATGGTTAAACTTGACACTGTTATAAGTATCTTATTTTGTACGTTATCTTGACATCGTTTGTATGATACTTCGAAAACTACTGTCCTGTCGTCCTGGGTGACTTGAAAATGTATAAAAACACAGGGATTTTCCCTGATTGTTCATTGGCAAACTTCAATTTTTTACGTATTTACGTATAATATTTACCAAGTTTACATGCTATTCCTGTAAATACAGTTTTCTGTTCTGGGTGATTTGAAAGGTTGTTCAGGTAAGTCGAATCTAATCATCAATTAAATAATAAATGAAGTTTTCAATTTTAACTATTTCTATATTGAAACTATAAACACAATAAATTTCCTTTACTTTACGTCTGTAGTAACAAAATTTTTCTGTAAAAGAACAGATCTGAAGTT
The DNA here is from genome assembly GCF_023864345.2 of Schistocerca serialis cubense. Lineage (NCBI taxonomy): Eukaryota > Metazoa > Arthropoda > Insecta > Orthoptera > Acrididae > Schistocerca > Schistocerca serialis. The sequence goes on from NC_064643.1 coordinate 253,829,608, forward strand.
GGTCATTATAGACCGAAACCGGTAGTCTGATAAAAAAAAAAAGGTGTGACCACAGACGTAAAGTAAAAGAAATTTATTCTATATTCGGGTCACTGTTTTATTCGCGACTATGTCGCAGCTTGTAGTTAAGACAAGTTCCTGTCCTGCAACTAATCCGGTTAATGTTGGAAATCCGTAAACGTTAGTATGCTTGTAAGCCTGAAATTACTGTCAATGAAAACTGATATTTGATGTACGGACATATCCACTGATCATATATTGACATTTGTATTGGTTTTGTTATGTTTTGGTATTTGTGCACCTATCTTCAGTTCAGCTTAAGGCTATACAAAGTAAATTACAATTTTTGTTGATTGAACGAGTGGCTGTGTAGAAGAGTGTACTCTGTTGCAGAGGCTGTAGCCCACGGCACAGTGCCAGCACCTCAAGTCGGCGCCACGTGGACGGTTTCTGTGTGAGGCGTCTTCATCTACATTTCCTGTTCGTGTCTGTGTGCTTGCGTGTGCATTGTATCATCGTGTTTGTGTTGTTAATAATGGTACTGAGTGAAAGGAGAGGGTGAAACGCGGGTCGCTAGTACAGAATGACTCATGAACCTAATGGTAAGCACAGCTCTATGTACCAAACAGACGGACATATCACCATCCACACGTTCATATCCCCCACTCCATGATACACTGCGAAGAGATATTGTTATTTAGCGCGTCATAATCAGAAATTTAGCACTTCAGCCTGTCTCCGTCCTGGAAATTAAAGGACTGTCGCCACCGATATTCACATTTTATACCTAAAACCCAACTACCGCCTTCGGCCATGGAAGGGAGTCTTCTGGTATTGAGAGACACACGTCGTATACAACGGTGCAAACGTCCTGGTGCACTCTTCGATGGCTTTCAGTGAAGAAATAAGAAACAGACGTCGCTAATTAAGTGAAATTCGAAATCCTTACACGTGTCCTCGAAAATGTCACACTGTTACCTCATTCGATAGTCTCTCCAACAGATAGGTATCTTTTTGTCAAACGAAATCGCAAAATGCATAAGGGAAAGGAAGTGACGAAATAAAATACAGGTAACTCGGCTATTACATTCATACTCAGCTCCATACAACCCCACCCCCCTCCACCTTCCACCACCAACCCTCGACTCTGGCCGTAACACCCCAGTGGCATTCGGTAAGATACTAACGACAACAGTCTCAAAATGATCATCATATACAGTAGAAGATGTACTAACTGTTCTGGCATAACCACAAACGCCGGAACTAAGATGCGGAACGCAAGACCAGAGAAGGCGGTGAGGAAGCGGCGGCCAATGGTACGCGGAATTGGACCGCGCCCCTCCAGGCGCGCCTCCTGCAAGACGTGAAAAAAAAAAAACAAAAAAAAAAAACGACGCTCCTGCTAGCCTCGGCCGCTCAGACCGGCCCGAGTCTGCAACGTGGTTAGTGCTACTCTGTCAGACAGTCGTGATTCGTATCACATGTTTCCTTGGACTCCGTGTATAGCAAGAACTGCACTGTTTTAATGTTGACAGCGTTTGGTGCACTTAACGTTACCTCGATATTTGTGCCTTGTCCCCCTTCCGCTGTGTAGGTGGGAGAGTTACCAGGCTTGTTGGCCACCACAAGTTGCAAGGCCATGATCGATTCTTCTGCTTTCCCTCCGTTTGTCTCTCGTGCCACTGTACCATAGTGGGGACCTCGCATTTATATCTGCAGTTACAATTACTTTTCGTTCCCGCAACGTCATGATTGTTCTTGTGAGATAGTCTAGGTGTAACTCGATGTTGTGTCCATACTGAAAGTACATGTTTACGAGAGTTATTACTCCTGCTGGAGAATGTATTTCCGCGACGTTGCAGTGACTGTTGGTGTACTGCGAGAGAGTTGTTACCCGCAAACAGTTATTCGTGATTATTATTGCGGCATTCGGGTCATCCCCGCTGCTGACAATTTGCCATGATGTGGCTGTGAAGGCTATTTTCCCAGCTTGAGAGTACAGCTCCGGTAGGCTGAGCACGTCTAGTCTCCCCTCCTCCGTCAGCTTACGTAACTCCTGCATCACCAGTCTGCTGTTGTGAGTGTTTAATTGGCCAATGGCTGTTTTAGGCATTATGGGAAATACGTGAGAATATGATCATATGGCCAGTTCTCCCTCCAGTCGAAGGCAATGCGACCATTTACCAGGACTGATTGGGTGTAAATGTCATGGAGATCGAATTTTTCGCCTCCCTTTTCTAAAACTTTGTTAAGGAGATCTCGCAGGGCTCCAAAGTCGGTGGGGAGATTCATCGACTTGAGCTGTACCCTGTCTACAGCCTTCATCACAGAGAAGGTGACCTTTTTGCCATATTTATGCCCCACCCGGACCACATGACACAAGGCAGTGGTCAGGGTAGCCGGATGCTCCAACCTTGACAATTGCCTGGCGTGTTCCATATTTGGATACACCCTAACAGGGTCATAAGGCAGCATTCTGACCAGAGTGGTGTCCCGTGTGGATGGAAGTACGTTTGTGCTTGTTACTATATTTTCTTGGACTGGAAGTTCCACTCTGCACTCTGCCACTGGTGGGGTCACTACCAGAGGATGCCCTTGCCGCTCCAGGTCTTTTGTCAGCCTAATTCCCCGTCTTTGGGAGGGAGGAGCTGCAATCGTCTGGAGAACTCCGTTTGTGGCCCGATGTCAATCATTTTAATTTCATGGGTGCTCGAGAGCGACCTCAAAAATTCTCTAAATTTCCTTGCTCTCATAGCGTCCCTCCTCATTTTGCTCGGGGATTTTCGCTTTGGCATCCTGTTCCCACTACCGTTGTCAACCACAGTCTACTATTGAGACTAGCCTTTGCTCAAGCATCCTGTATGTAGGACTATACCGACCAGTGGTTCCGCATGACTGTTTGCCTCTCTTCTTGCATGGGATACATACCCCTGCTGCCTTGCAACCCTTGCAGGTATGACCCTCCTCACCGCATTTGGAGCACATCAAGCCCCTGGTGCAGTGCCTGAGAATGTGGTCAAGGTCACCGCAGTTGTGGCAACGAGGAACCACGAGGTAATCCCTAATATTGATTGTGTGGAATCATATGTAGAGTTTGCTCATTGTCATGACTTTCTTCCACATTTCTCCGGTGACCTCAGCAACGTGGTGGACAACATCACGCTCCCAAAGCCCCATTTTGAATCTCAGCTTAAAACTCTTTTTGAATTCCTCATTTTCCATCTCTTCTGAATTCTGTCTTTTTATTGTGTCACACAGTTCTTCGTCCTTCATTACGGTAGGTACATCATACAATATGACTAAGGGATTTCTTTTCTTAGGTGGCTCACATTTGACTGCCTTGCTCAGCTTTTAGTTAAGAGTTTTTCTTCATCTTCCTCAGTTGCTACGTCTACTATTACTGCATTTTTGCCGGGTTTCACTTTATTAATCTTTATTGTGTCTCTAACGGGGTTGACAATAGCTGTAAATACTTCTTGGACCTTTTTGATGTCTTGGCCAGGCAAGGGCCTAAGAAAGACCGCCGTTTCTGGCCGCTTGGTTAGTTTTGATATTGTGTCTTTAATGGTATGCACCTTCGATGGCGCTTGCGCGACTACTTCCGCCCAGGTCTTAGCTGGTTGTTTCCGCAGTCTCTCGTTTTCTTTTTATAATTTTTCCACGTGGCCTTCGAGTTTGGCATTGGCAATAGCCCATGCAGCCAACTCGCTTTTAATAGATAACAATGCCGCTTGACTGATTTTCCCATTTTTGAAATTCTGCTATAAGAGCAGCGTAATCCTATGATGTCTCTGCGTCACATTTTCAACTGTCACCTGTCCCAGCTCGCCCTGTGGAGAGGGCACATACATCATAGATACCAGTGAAGGCGCACTCATATCACTCGTTCCTATTTCAGCCATATTTGAGTAACGAGTGATAAAAGCCCAAACCGCAGCTGTCGCTCTCTTCTTCATCTGGTTTATGGCAGCAGGAGGCGCACGTGTACCCTTCTGGTTGTTTTCCGGGGGACGTTTCCACCAGAGGCAGACCGGATGACCGAGTACGGCCGGAAGCTGGTCATCCTCTGCAGCCACAGCTTCCGGCACATCAGATCGTCCACTCTCCTACATCCCCCGCCGTTGTTGCACTCCATACACGACGACGGTCCGTCGCTTTGCGGGTGGGGGGAGAGGAATATTCTGGCGTTACGACAAATGCCTACACGAAGATGCGGAACGCAAGACCAGAGAAGGCGGTGAGGAAACGACGGGCAATTGTACGTGGAATTGGACAGCGCCGCACCAGGCGCGCCCCCGCAAGTCGTGAGTAAAAGCGACGCTACTGCTAGGCTCGGCTGCTCAGACCGGCCGAAGTCTACAACGTGGTTAGTAGTACGCTGTCAGACTGTCGTGGCTCGTATCAAGTGTTTCCTTGGACTCTGTGTATAGTATGAACTGTACTGTTTTCATGTCTCCCCTCGCTAGCGACATTTGCTATAGTCAAGTTAAGTATTGTCAATTTGCTTTCTGGAAATAAAACTACTAATGTTATCTAGAATGAGATTTTCACTGTGCAGCAGAGTGTGCACTGATATGAAACTTCCTGGCAGATTAAAACTGTATGCCAGATCGAGACTCGAGCTCGGGACCTTTGCCTTTCGCGGACAAGGGCTGTACCAACTGAGCTACCCAAGCACGACTCACGCCCCGTCCTCACAGCTTTACTTCGGCCATTACCTCGTCTCCTATCTTCCAAACTTTACAGAAGCTCTCCTGCGAACCTTAGAGAACTAGCACTCCTGAAAGAAAGGATATTGCGGAGACATGGCTCAGCCACAGCTTGGGGGATGTTTCCAGAATGAGATTTTAACTCTGCAGCTAGTTCTGCAAGGTTCGCACGAGAGCTTCTGTAACGTTTGGAAGGCTGTGAGGACGGGGCGTGAGTCGTGCTTGAGTAGCTCAGTTGGTACAGCACTTGCCCGCGAAAGGCAAGGTCCCGAGTTCGAGTCTCGGTCCAACACACGGTTTCAATCTGCCAGGATGCTTCATATCAGCGCACACTCCGCTGCAGAGTGAAAATCTCCTTCTGGAAACATCCCTCAGGCTGTGGCTCAACCATGTCTCCGCAATATCCTTTCTTTCAGAAGTGCTAGTTATACAATTTTAATCTGCCAGGAAGTTTCACTACTGTTATTTGTTTGAAACTTTTGTTTTACATTCCGAGAACTCTGCATCCCGTAGCCATCCTATTAGCGTCGAGTGGGCAAGACCCCACACTAACTACAACTTCGAAGTTCAGAATCTACTGAGCCAGACAACTAAACAACGTAAAGCTATACCTCATCCAATCACTAAAGTAAGAAGTTCGTCTTACCTTTCAAAACATCTCGGCAAAGCGATAAATATAAAACAACTCACAGTATTTCAGGAAATAACAATTACAATACTTAAAATACAATCACAAAGTTCTATGCATCATTCTTCTTGTATTCCAGTGTGGTCCGCGTTGCTAGACCTGCCTGTACACTACGCATTAAAGAGTAAACTTAGGTAAGTGTGTGACTTCTTATACTTGGAAACATTAACGCCAACCTTACATGGTGACAAGACGTTCATAAATACGAACCAAAATCTACTACTATTTACGTAAAACCATTTCAAATGCGGAGGCACCGCCAGTGATCTCTTAAACAACAGCTTGTTTCACCAAAACATAGTGTACACAAACGAACTTCACTTAGTAATTACTGAATTCGCCAACCGGGAATGAACAACTCTCGAGAACAGTTTAGCAAAATTTAGGTCATAACGTACCGTTAAAATTATTTTCCTTGTACTTCTATGCTTACATAAAAAAATCCCCTTCTTGAAGTTTAGCATTGGTCGTGCAATTCATCTCGGTATCTCAACTGATACAAATTCAAACAACACTGGGTGACAATACCAATACCAGTACCCTTCAGCCAAACACTGCAGCAGACATGGACGAAGTTGAGCGCAACCCTGACATACTTCCTGTAACGGAGCCTGCAAACTCAGCCAATCGTGTACAGATACTTGTGGAACTGTACTGCTCCTCAGCTCACAATACACTGCCCATTACTCCACGCTCCGGACACGTCTACCCGAAGCGGCCTATAGGTGGCGCCCCGGCTGTGAGCTAAATATTCTCATGGTGACTCCAATGTGCCGACAAGTGGTACAAAATTTAGAATGACGTTCTCTTGCGATGCTGTTTCCTCAAAACTTTGTGTTCAAGGATTCAACAGGCTGAGGTTCAAATGCACTTAAATTTTACTAATAGTGAATAGTGCTATACCGGCGATCTTCGTAAATGCAATCGGCAAACCTCCGGGCATCGCGGACACGTGGGCAGCCTACATGGCCCCTGCACGCCTCAGCGTCGCGGTCTCGCTGTGTCGCAGTAACGCACGGACATCAGGCGGCGGTACCATCGCTAGCAGAGGCCGCCACTTACAAAGGACCTGTCCGCGTCCGCCACGCGCGTGACCAGAAAACAGTGCCGTGAGTATTCCGCCGCCAGACGCATAATACGTCGGCGCCAGCGCTACACAAGTCAGTTCTTCTTGCTTCGAGAGCCTCTCCTAGCCTCCTGGCCGATGCTATTCACCCCATCATCTTCGGACGCTCTCGTAGTCCACCGTCCGGACAACGCCTCTGTATTCAGCCTTCATCGCTGTTCCCTTGGCGCAATTAAACTGTATCCAGGGTAGACTTTTCTGCTCATATGCTGGTGTTACGCAGGACAGTTTGTTCGGACTTAGAATATTTTCCGTACAAGTTTATTTGTCTAAGAAGATCGTAATTGTGTTACTCTGTCAGCCTCTGGATTCACCACGGTCAAGTCTTCATACCTATGAGACAATGAAATTGTGATTTTATTACTATCGTCGAAGCATATGTTTCCTTGGTCAATAAACACCGTCAAACTTTATTTTGCCTGTGTCGTTATGAACACCACGTCAAACAGCAGTCGTAAATCTGAAAAACGAAAAATACTGCATACTGAAATTAGTTCACCTGAGACGAGATGAAAGTTGGCACTGCCATAATGAGAGAAACGGGAAAATGTTTTAAGGGGTATTACAGATTGAAGGCAAATAGTTGGAAACTGTACACCATGTGTTTTTCCTGACATGTGATCATCGTTAGCTATCGTGGTCTGTAATAGTCAATAGCCGAGCCACAGTTCAACTAGTTACTTGACGTAAGCAGGTGACACCCGTGGTGGCTGCATGACGTTTGCTCGTTTAAAGGTCAGTCATTGATCCTATAATAACAGTTATTCAAGTGAGTATTAGACATATATGGCTATATTAGTGCGTTTTCTAAGATATCTATACAAGGTTTCTTTTATACACATTACGACAAAAGAAAAATCAAAAAGTGCGTAAAGTCGGGAAACGGCGTAATTGGGCCCGCATTTGTTTCTGTTCACGTTTTAGTTGGAACAAGGACGTGGTTTTCGATTACCCATGTTCCGGGTAGCTATATAGTGTTAAACACTTTAAATATTTTAACGTGAAACAGTGTATGTTTAAATTTCTGATTCGGCGAAGTTGCGTAGCATTTCGTGCTTTCAGGTTTAATTTTTGTGAGCAAACCAAACACGCGCAAAACAACCAGGTGTTTCAGGAATAATGGCTGCGACTTCAGCTAAACGGACAACCAGCTATTCTCAAACAGCCGTCGGTTTCTCACAAGCCAGACGTTTCATCTCGCCACACAAAAATAAATCCACAAGAGTGAGACAACATTTCACATCACACGACAGTCTGGCATTTCATAAGTAATATTTAAAAGTCAACGGTTTTACTTGCGCTGTACGAGTTCCATGAATTTTCAAAGAAAAGGGTCAGAACACGATTCATCATGTCGCTTTCCTCTCGCAAAGAGTCATGCATTTGTAGCATGGTTCGTAGGAGGTCGATAATGTAATAATTTCCTTCTTTATAAACTAAGCAATTCAAATGGACACATGAAAAGAAATGAAATGGATTGCATGCTTTCTAACTGGTCGTGCTACAGGCTCTCCACGACCGATCTTTTTAAAGGAAATTACTCGTTTGCGTGATATACTGCGGTGCCTTAGTAAACAGAAGTTCCATCACACAAGTGCTACACTTCCACAAGATAGGCCAGACCGACTTCTTCCAATAATTTAGGTAAAGAAGTAGCCGAAAGAAATGTCACTTGCTGGTTTTGCTGGATGTAAGCTTATATGTCTGCAATGAGATGTCACCGCTAATAACACACCGGGTATCGGGGCCGTAATTTAGATAGTATTTTTGTGCGTGTACACTGGGAGAACACAGATCCGTTACGACATTTCATTATACCACCGACTCGATATAGGCATGGAAGTTGAAATTATTATGTTCTTTAAGAATGATGGTATTGCCACTAAGGAGTTATATTTGGAGAATTGCCGACATCCCGACAACAACTCTTGCACAAATGTTCTTTGTTCATCTTTTCATGACACGGACAGTTGACAGTTTGTTTGTACCGTCGATTTTAAGTTATTACAAAGGTGATGGATATTAATGGTAAATGATGGTTGCTCAGGAAGCAACGCACAGAGGTTCTGAATTGTTAGGAAAATAGCAAATAAATAAATAAAAATAAAAAAAGATCATGGAACAGATTAAGGAGCAAGACATACTCAGGATTCAAATGAAATGGATTGGGAGACCTATAAAGGCAAGAGAACTGGAGTACTAAGAGTATCGAATAGTTCATTAAAGACTGTCACGACGTGAGGCGTCATACATCTCACAGGACATTAACATTAGTGGATAATCAATGGCAGTGGTCTAATTTGTTTTTACAGCATCAAATATCTCATTTGAAATTCTGCAGCAATTGCACTGTGATCAAAATGTATTTATGACGATGACATTAATAAAATACAAATTTATAAATACAAAATGAAAAATACCCCATCTTACAGAAAAGAAATTAATTATAAAGTAGATCGATAAAAAAACAGTAGCTTGGTAACAATAAAAGTCATTGTCTTTTGGTTCAAATGGCTCTGAGTGCTATGGGACTTAACTTCTGAGGCCATCAGTCCCCTAGAAGTTAGAACAACTTAAGCCTAACTAATCTAAGGACATCACACACTTCCATGCCCGAGGCCGGATTCGAACCTGCGACCGTAGCGGTCGCGTGGTTACAGGGTGTAGCGCCTACAACCGCTCGGCCACTCCGACCGGCTCATTGTCTTTTGTTGAAATATTTTGCTGTAGAACTTTAAATTGTAAATTGCATTCAGTTTCCTTGTTTTGGTACCATCATCGCTAGACATCAACTTAAAAATTAATTCTTTGGGAGATCTCATGTCGGAGAGTGCTTAAAGCGGACTCATGGCTAGAAGTTGTTTAATGTTGTGAGAAACTTTCGGTATATAATAGCATTGTGGGAATTTTTTATCAGTCAGATTTGCATGTAATCTAAACTTTGATTTTCAACGTCAGAACGATAGCCCAATTCATTGGATGTACTTCTTTCTCAGATATTGCAGAGACAAAGAAGGTTCCGACGTGCACAACACGATTGCAGTGCTTACCACCTTTACAATTTAAGAAAGATAATATGCGGTAAAGTGTTCAACATATAGGCTACTGTTGGTGAAAAATGATGATAAGTGGTAGTTACTAAAGATACGAAAAGACCGAGGCAAGAGCCTCGTGGAAAGTTGGTAGATGATGCTTGAAACAGTGCTTGAGGCAAAATTAGTGCCTCTGGCTGAACATCGTAATGTGAAGGAAATCTTTATATAGCTGTGGATGTCAGAGTTGTGATGGCTTTGATGATGGGTATGATGCTGATTATGACGATGATCTGATGTAAACCGAGTGGAAAGCAATAGCTTCTGAGTGTAACCTTGCTAGTTAAATTGGATGTAACAACGTCGACGTATTCTTCCACACTACGTGGTAACCTTTTAGTTGCGGCGTCGATAGTTACGATGCCACAACGTAGGTGCACGCTCTCGTAATTTGGCACTACGAGAGACAACTGACTACGCCGACCACAGCGCCCTCTGGCCGACGCTGTGGAGCTCAGGGAGTGCCCTCTTGATTTCTGCCCATTTCATCAAAAGCAGACGGCCTGGAAATATCACTTCTACTACCGAGTGGGCTAGCTTGCTATTGAGACTTTGTATTAGATTAGACATGGACTACGACTTCACACCTGCGTGCTCATCCTAGCCAAAGTTATGTATGCCTATGATACTTGCCGCGCAGGATTAGCCGAGCGATCTAGGGCGCTGCAGTCGTGGACTGTGCGGCTGATCCCAGCGGAGGTTCGAGTCATCCCTCGGGCATGGGTGTGTGTGTGTTTGTCCTTAGGATAATTTAGGTTAAGTAGTGTGTAAGCTTAGGGACTGATGAAGTTCCACAAGATTTCACACACATTTAAACATTTCTTTGCCTATGATACTTACTTGTGTTTTTGACTCTAGTAAAATATGTTAAAGTTACATGCACTACCGAAGTGCTTCACCTCTCCTACTCCTACTGGCTTCCTTAAGTCTCGGCCTATATTACAGAAGCAGTTCACAATAGCAGACCCATGCGCCGCCTATCCAGGCGGGATATAAAATTACTGTTACGTTTTCGCTCTGCATTCGGTTTACTGAGTGTAGTGAAATTATTCTACAAAGATTTGTTCAAATCATCACAGGCTTTTCCTCTCGACTAGTATTTTCTTCTTCAAAGTTTCACTTAAGTTCTTCCAAAATAGCGGTAAATGAAATTGTTGATGATGCGATGGCGAGATGAAATAAAAAACACAATTTTTTTTATATATGGTACGTTTAGGAATTAGAATGTGTTATTTGACATACAAATTACCATCAATGACAATTTTTTTCAATTTTTCTTACAGATTTAGTTTTGTTTGTAGACTCAGGCTTTCAGCGATTTCCTCTGCCTTCTCCATCATGAGTTAACTGATGTACTAATAGGCCATGGCACACTCTCGGATTTATTTGCCCAAATTATCTAATGGGGACGACATAAAGTCACGGAATTCCATAAACAACCGGAGATAATGCCAACGTCTTTGATGGAGAAATATTACTATGGATACTAAATGCTTTAGATGACAGATAACTCAATTTGTTTCTTGGCAGCTTAGCAACATCGAGTGCTCCAGTCCACTTCCGTCTTTCTTCGGTGTACTCTCACACCATACTCAGTTCTTTATTCATGTGATTAACAAACAGGTGAGGAGCTTAGATCCTACGTTGCCAGATCATAAAAGAGCCGCCAACATAACGAAATAACCAAGATGGACGTGAAAAAGGGGAGGGGGACGGGGAGAGTTGAATTTAACGAGTGGTCCTCGAAATGATCCACAAAGAAATTAATTAACAACTGCTGGAGTGAATGATGAATGAGTAGCCATTCACCCAGTCATTGCATAAAACCATGTTCTCCATTTACCACCTAACTGTTCTACATTCACGCAGTTAAACGATAAATACCACAGGTTGCAAATAATAAACAGAATTTTTCCGCCTTTGTTGCTCTCGTTGTGTACGGTAACGTACCCTGCTGGTGAGTCAAGCGGAATATTGGCCTCGTGACTGTGCGCCTTTCCCTTTTGCCTTCGGGCTACGAGAGGAGTTGCCGCGTTTTGTTTTTCATCAGCATCGTATGCATGGAGGACGCGTAATCCCGTGCGAGTGCACACGCATCCTTGCTATTGTTTCCGCGGGATACAGCCCGGCGAACAAACAAGCGCCGAGTGCTTGCTGGCTGGGTCCCGCCAGCCCGCCTGCCGCACTGTCGATAAAAACGGCTGCGCGCCACGGCGGACGCAGCCAGCCTTCCGATTAGCTCTTCCAGCCTGCGACGACTCCAAACGCTTAAATAAACACGCGGAAAATAAACATGGTACGTCATGAAGGAGATCGAAGACAAAAGCGTGAAACCGATAGCAGCAGCACGATGTACCAAAACCATTCTAGTGGACGCTAGATATGCAAAATTAATGGCCGGAAATAAATATCTCACCAAATCTGAGGTACTAGAAGGAATAAAATGTGTAAACCCCCTTTTATTGTACCTATATTTCATTACAAGTAACTCCTCGCTTCCCTGATTATTCTCTCCGACAGGTGGACGTATCCTGTTGAGGCTTAGCGCCGTATAACGATCCTGCCATGGAGGCGGTTAAGTGGGAGATGTGTCTCAGAGCTGGAGAGTGACAGATGGTGACGCAAGACTGGACGCCCACGTAGTTTATGTATCAGCCGATAGAGGACAATATTGGATAGGGGGACTGTGATTTTAGTTTCGATAGTGACCACTAGAGTGCACTAAAGTAATAGAACGTTTTTCATGAACTGTTCTAATATTTTCATAAAGTGTTATTATGTCTTTTTGTATATGCAAAATGTTATAAATGTGTTTTAGGAGTGTGAATGATGCGTGAGTGTGGTTTAAGGTTAATATGAAGATGATTGCTTAACGAGTTGTGTAGTATGGATATCAACAAAGGGGATTTTTGTGGAATAGATTTGTAAAGTAAGTTTATGGTAAAAGGAAAGTTAATTCAGGTATAAATAAAAATAGTATAGAACTTTATGCATAAACAAAACTTCAGCATATTAGATAATTACGTCGGTAAAAGGTGCAGTCGTTATGTTTACTATTTTGCCATTGGTTATGGATGAAAAGCGCGGACTGGCGCGAGAGAATGTTGTTTTGCTATTGGCTGTCGAGTAAACTGACCAATGATAAAGCAATATTCTTCGCGCACCTTTCTCTGCTGGTAGAGAAGATTTAGGGTATTCGAGAGAAGAGTCGAAGCCTAGCCATGAAAGAGATCGGACGTGTGAAGTAGTAGTTCCGATGTAAAAGATAAGTTGCCGGATCTAGCAGTGTTTCATGCATCAAAAGTGTTGGAAAGTGACGGCATAATTATTCCGATGTTTGTGTAGAAATTTCGGAATTTTTAAGTGAATTTTGTGACGAGAAAAGTCATATATTCCGTGTGGCGTATTGAGCAGGTCGGTGGCTAAAAACTGTGACTGCATTTGGTACCGACAGACAGAATATTTGGCCAGCGTTCTCAATCAGAAACAATTAGTATTTTTGTAGCTGTTTCGTTTTCGGGAAATGCAACACTATAAACTTGCTAACGTGAGTGAAAGGGATCGTGAGTGACTGTGTTAAGACTAGCTCGGGCTCGGCAGTAATACTTGTTCACCTAAGTTTCAGAATATATTAATTGAGGACAAAATTTCCAAACTTTAATTTCGTGTTTCTCCCGAAACGTAGATTAGTGACTTAAATTGCAGCCTGGTTCACGTCGAAATACAGTAGGTTTCACTCGGTTTTGCTACTGACGATCTGCTGAGACAATGTTCACAGGTAGGAGCATGTCAGTCGTAAAGGGACGGAAAGAACCGCGCCGCTGCACTGTCCCAACTACGCTTCTCTCTGATTTCTGTACGACTTCTCGTTTCCTTTGAACATGGAACGAGATAGAAGTTGTGGAAGAAACATTTTTCTCTGTGCTTGACATCAAGGCGATGTTGATAGTCATGGACCATTACTGGGTTTTCTTAGAACACTTTCGTATATGCAATTTGCAGGCCTAGTACACTGACGGAAAGATACCGCAACACCCAAAATTATTTAATATACAGTAATGAAATTTCGGGAATAACTTTGTATGGGTAACATGGTTAAGTGATTAACATTGGAAGGTCACAGGTAACTATAACCGTGAAATAAGCCATTGCAAATACGAAATGCTGGTACATTAATAACCGGCGTAACCGCCAGAACGTTGAATGCAAGTATGCAAATGTGAATCCACTGTGTTGTACGGGTACTGGATGTCAGTTTGTGGGACGAAGTTTCATGCCTGTTGGACGTTGTCGGTGAGTACAGGGATGGTTAATGCTGTTTGTAGGTGACGCTGGAGTTGTCGTCCGATTACGTCGCATATGTCCTCTCTTGGATACAGATCTTGTGATCGTGCAGACCGAGGCAACATGCCGACACTTCGTAGAGCATGTTGGGTTACAACAGCGGTTCGTGGGCGAGCGTTATTCCGTTAGAAAACATCGCCCGGAATGCCGTACATAAATGTCAGCACAGCGATTCGAATCAACAGATTCAAGTATAAATTCGCTGTTAGGACGCTTGGGATAATCACGAGAATCCTTCCACTGTCACACGAAATGTCACGCCCGACTATAATTCCAGGTGTAAGTCCAGGGTATCCAGCACGCAGATAGGTTGTGGGCAGATTCTCAATAGGCCTCCCGTTAACAAACACACGGCCATCCTTGGTACCGAGGTAGAACCAGCTTTCATCGAAAAACACAGCAGGCCTCCACCCTGCCGTCCAATGAGCTGTCGCTTGACACCACTGAAGTCGATAAATGGCGGGGGTTTGGGGTTTTTGAAATAGCAACTGTACGGCCTACAGCTCGAAATTTTCCTTGAAATAACGGATTTGTAACATTTCGTTGTGTTATTGTGATGACAACTGCTGCTCAAATTGGTGCTGCAGATGCAATATGATGCGCCAGAGACACGCGCCGGAAATGTTGGTCTTCCTTCTTGGTAGTGGCACGTGGCCTTCCGGAGCCTGGTCTTCTTGCAACCGTATATGCTCTTGACCACCGCTCCCTGCTGTCATGTGCAGTGGTTACATTACTGACAAGTCTGTCTGCAATATGGCCGAGGGAACCAACAGCTTCTTGTAGCGTCTTGATTGCCTTAAAGCAATTCGTGACTGTCATGAATTCACCACCTACAGTCTCAAAGGTATCTAACACTCACGGCCTTTACAGTATGTAACCTCATTTGTATCCTCATAGTGGCGCAATCAGCGCCACTGTTATGCGACTGCCGCGATATCTGAATACACATCATCCTTCAGGTGTGGAAACACGCCTGCTACCTTTTTTTATGTCACACAACTCTCTCTTGGTGTTGCGATTTCTTCCGTTAGTGTAGTTCATGGCATTGTCTCTTAGTTAAAGAGCTTCACTCCGAAATTTTCGGAGATATGCCCTTCACAGTATAAGCAAAGGCGTAATTTTCAGCAGCTATCTGTCAGATTTATGTATCACACTATCTAACAATTTAATTCGTAGCTCTTGGCATAGTTTCCCCTGTACTCCGTCAATTTTAAGTGGATCAACTGAACAAAGTATTGTTTCCCTAAGGAAAGCCAGTCTTTGCGTCCTTTCCCCTGATTTTCTCTGTGCCTGTTGTTGAGTACACAGACAGTTCCTCCAACAAAAGAATTGTGTATCTTATAGATACATTTACAAGTACAACGTCAAGACGTCTGTGCACTTTAATATTGTTTCTCTAGGTCCCAATGGCTTCCAGAGTTCTATAGTTATTAACGAGTAATGGAAGAACTGTTGGTTGTTCACATATTCTTTGAAGTAATTCAGGTGACACGAAATTCACAGCAGAATCCGTATCGAAAACAATCGTAGCTGGAGTATCTGCTACACCCGCATCAATCGCGGACTGCGACTTAGTTGAACCTTGATTGCTGGAGTAATTAGCATCTAAAGGCAACTCTTACCTCATGTTTTTTTTTTTTTTTTTTTTACAAGAGGTGGAGCCCCTCCACGCCCACACCGGCATGATGGCCAACACAAAAGGTCTACTGCCATCTCTGCATAAGGGTTAGTATTCACTAAAGTGAGGTGTCGCAGGATGTGGGTACTGCGATGTTTGCGTACGTCTGGTTAGGATTAACCATTAATACGCGCTCATCTGGAGATAGATTGGTCGAAATCTGACGAAGGGTAGCGGTTTGAAGGGCAGAGGAAAAAAAGTGCCAAGGCAAGAGCCAAGGGAAAAAAACCTCTGCGAAAGTTAGGTCGGGCGGCAAGAGCAGTAGAGGTTGTCTTGCTGCCTGCGATAGGTTGTGCAAGGATAGGCTTTGTTAGTAGTGGGTATCATGCATGTCGATACCTTGACGTTGTGCGTTTGTGCTGCTCGGCGGCTGGCGCTGGGTGCTGGTACAGAGTCCTCGTTCAGCGTCCTGCAACCTGCAACAGTTATGTTTGTTATCGGTCTTGTGTCCGGTAGGTCATATACCGGAGGCACAGTGTGAGGGAGTGTTGGGAGATTGTTCGTGCGTCTGTGGGCGAGCTCGTCGGTGTCCCTGCTGTGACCTGTTGGTCGGCTCTAATAGCAGCTGGTAGTTGCCAGTCAGTATTGCTGATATGCAGGGGCTTACCGACGTTTGTCGCTGTTTGCGTATGTTAGTTTACCATAGGTGGTTATGCCCTAGCTAGCAGTGTCTTTGGTCGCTTGTGTTTCCACCTGTGGTTGTGATCGTAGTTTCCCAGAGTGAGGATGAAAGGATTGTTCGAGTGTCTCGAGTTCCTGTATAGTCGTGTAGCGTGTTTCTTGAATACTTCCTTGAGGGTATCAAGGCGGTATTCATGGTGAAGATCCACGGTGCGTGTGTAGCGTGGAGCATTGCTAATGATTCGTAGCACTTTGTTCTGTATGATCTGCAGGCGGCGCAGTCGTGTGGGAGCTGCATATCCCCAGACGGGAGCTGCGTACGTCATCAGAGGTCTAATCAGTGTAGTGTATAAGGACCTCGACACCCTCCTATTCAGTGTGCTTTCCCTGTTGAGCATTGGGTAGAGCTGTTTGAGCCTCGCGTGCGCTCGGTTGGCAACGTATTCGATGTGGTCCCCCCATGTAAGTTTCCGGTCCAGCCAGACACCAAGGTATCTGACTTTCTCTCGGAAACGTATTGGGCGTGTATGTAGTGTTATCGGTCTACAGTGTTGGTGTTTGCGCAGTAGTTTCGGTCTGCGTGTGAACAGAACTGCTTCGCACTTGTCGACGTTTACTTTAATACGCCATCGCTCCAGCCAAGGCTCAGCTGTTCTGAGTGCTGTCTGTATTCGTGAGTTGATGTTCGACGGTTTCCAGTCTTGCGCGAGGATGGCTGTGTCATCCGCGTAGACGGCTAACGTCGTGTTTCGTGTCGCTGGATAGTCATTAATGTACAGGTTAAACAAGATGGGCCCCAGAATGCTTCCTTGGGGTACTCCAGCTTGGATACCGTGTTGTGTTGATGGTTTATCCTGCACGTTAGTGTTGAAACATCTGTTCGTGAGATATGAGTGTATGAGACGTACGAGTCCGTCTGGGAAACCAGCTTCGCTTAGTTTGCGTATGAGTCCGTTGTGCCAGAGACGATCGAAAGCCTTTTCGATGTCTAGGAACACGGCCCCTGTGGCTTTGTTCATGTTGTAGCCGTGTGTTATATGTTCGACTACGCGGAGGAGTTGTTGTGTTGTCGAGTGGTGATTCCTAAAGCCGAATTGCTCCGGTCTTAGGGTGTCGTTGGCGATGCAGTGCCTAGTGATACGTTTTAGTATTACCTTCTCAACAATCTTGCTGAGCGAGCTCAGCAGACTGATGGGTCGGTAATTTTGTGGGAGGGAGTGGTCTTTCCCTGGCTTCCTGAACATCAGGACCTTGGCCGCCTTCCAAAAGTCAGGGAAGTGTTGGTGTGTCAGGATGGCATTCGTAAGGTGTGTGAGGTATTCTACGGCTTTATCCGTGAACTCCTGGAGGATACCTCATGTTAGTACCACCGCTGAATATTAAGACGTTTACTGCTTTATCACAGTACTTTTTTAATGTCACGACCAACACTCCAGGACTAGGGTTACTTGCAGTTTTCCGGTCTGCTAGCCAGCGTCGATTATTTTCCTACGGTCACAGGTTCGAATCCTGCCGTGGGCATGAATGTGTGTGATGTCCTTAGGTTAGTTAGGTTTAAATAGTTCTAAGTTCTAGGGGACTGACGACCTCAGAAGTTAAGTCCCACAGTGCTCAGAGCCATTTGAACCATTTTTAATTATTTCTCTGATAACTGGCAGTTTGTGCCTCCCGTCTACGTTATTTGGTATATCTGGTGCGTGTTGTTTTCCCTGAGATTGCTACTTTTGCATCCGTGTGGCATAGACCTGGGACCGTATTTCCGTTCTTGTCTTTTATGTATATTCCGGTTACTGAAACATTTGTTATTATTATAACTATTGCTTTGGATTTCAGCCTGACTTCTTCTTTGAAAATAATTGCGATCCCCACATTAATCGTCGGATAGTTTGAATCCTGTATTATGAACATCAAACTGATTTTATGGAGGTTAGTTCTACATAACTAATGTTTATTGAATCTAGAACGTACATAAAGTCCTGAAGATTCGATTCACTGACACGCCCAAAGCCCTGTACATATCCAGTCATGAGTGGTTTTTTTGTGTGTATCACTCCATGTGCGTGGTTATACATCATGAAATGCTCTTATGAAGACGATTAGGTGTGTAGTTTTCTTGCGTGGGGAGGTTTCAAATTATCTACGTCTGTTTATCTTTTGCAAACATTCAGCTAGAAAAGTCTGCAGGCCGGCCGGAGTGGGCGTGCGGTTCTAGGCGCTACACCCTGGAACCGCGCGACCGCTACGGTCGCAGGTTCGAATCCTGCCTCGGGCATGGATGTGTGTGATGTCCTTAGGTTAGTTAGGTTTAATTAGTTCTAAGTTCTAGGCGACTGATGACCTCAGAAGTTAAGTCGCATAGTGCTCAGAGCCATTTGAATCAAAAGTTTGCAACAAATTTTCACCTAACAAGAAAAATTGTACATTGATTTTCTTTTCCTATTAAAGTAACAAACTGTCGACTTGTCCAGATAATTCACGAAAGGTTTAAAAAAATATCTTTTTAAAACTTCTGAAATTTTTCCGCCGTCTTTCTTCTTCCAGTAATTTTCGGGTTTGCAGCCGGATCCCCTCAACATTCTGCCACGATATTTCGGTCCAGAGACGTCCGTCCATCCTCAGGTGAGTAGACGAAGTACTGAACAGGTCTGATGCAGTCAAGGTATTTATAGCGAATTCCGCGTATGCGAATCGTACTGGCGGCTTACGGCACTTGCGTTAGGAGGTGACTTGCGCGAGTCAGCCAGGTTGTTTGTGCTGCCCTCAGTGGTGAAGTAAGAACAGTCTAATTGCTGAGTGTCGACTGAGCAGCCCGATTCCGCTGTGACCGCATGATTTTAATAATTGGATTCCAATTTTTATCCAGCTGAAATCCGTTATCACGATTCATTAAATTGTCAGCAAGACGTGTTTCCACGGATTCTTTAATTACAGAGCCCCAGAAGCTGTCATGTTTATTTATGTCCATTTTAACCGGTTCGAAATCTTTATAAAAAATCTTAAGGAATTCAAAAATTCACTAATACTCCACCATGTTAACAATAATTAATATTATTACTGAAATGTAGTTACTTAAAAATAGCGCAGTTCACCTACAACACAAAAAATCTAAGGCCACCTCGCATCTGAGAACACTCAACATACAGTTTTCATAGAAAAATAATTCATTTTTACTAACACAAAGGAAAAGCCTAGAGCAAAATTTTTAGTTTTGAAGCTACTTTGATTATATTCAAGTCTGCTACATCCGAGGAATAAGCAAGATGATACTTTTTTTTTTTAAATTTTATATTTGGCTCCACCAATGAAGCCCTCGAGAGTGGAAAACTCGTCTTCTTTTTACTTTTAGTGATCTCTGATGCCAGCCAAGACGCATCTAACAGAAAATACACACATACACTGAATACACAGAACACTGTCATTTACTTTTTCTACAACTATTAGGCTAATGCCTAGTCCTGCCAAAATGTAGCCATTATAAGCTAAACATTTTTTAAAATGTTTTCCTTGGATTTTAGTTTGTTTCTTGTGACTGCTACCTTCTTTGATTATTAGTTACTTAATTAGAATATTGTATTGAATATTGAGTTAGTGCCTTAATTTAGACTCATGAGAAATTATCATTAGCATTAGGTATTTTCAACAACTACACTGACCCTACGATGTAATTTGTAAACAGATTTTCAGTCACTGCATTTATCAAGAAAATGCTAGTCTTAAAGTTTATCATTACCATTGACTTTTTTACTGGTTACTTACTGCCTTTGTTTAGTGGGTGGTGTAATATAAAGCATTGCACAACGGGCAACACACGTTCACAGCTAACGTTCAGCGTCAAGTCTTTCCACTTGAATCAATTTCAATTTATGAGAAGCAGTAGAAAAGTTCAGGTGCTCTAATCTCGCCGGCCATATTATACATGACTGTGAGCTG
The DNA here is from genome assembly GCF_023864345.2 of Schistocerca serialis cubense. Taxonomy (NCBI): domain Eukaryota; kingdom Metazoa; phylum Arthropoda; class Insecta; order Orthoptera; family Acrididae; genus Schistocerca; species Schistocerca serialis. Next base: position 253,849,796 of record NC_064643.1, read on the forward strand.
ACAATGACACCATATCACTAGCAGTAGGCAGTGGTTCAAACACAAAATGATTAATTCGGAATATACTATCATCTACGAATTGGTACGTATGATTTTCTCTGTTATGACTAAACATACATTTTGACATCTATATTATTTTGACAATGTAGTTCAGAACCCAAAATAGCCATATTCGTCACGTTAAACAAAAACGTCGTTCGTCAATGAGAGACAAAGGCTAAATGAATATCGTACAACGGATCATTTTCTGCAAGAAGATGTCGAACAAACGAACAGTTACAGTGATAATTAAGTGCACACAACACTCTTAACTGCGACTACTGATCAAGCCGTTGCTTTGACAGGCAGACGGAGAAAAGTATATTTGCAAGGGTACCCCGCCTACTCGTCATTACCGATTTTGTACAAATGTTTGGAATATTTACACCTTTGCCAGAAGATAAAGTGGCGTAAGTGGAATCTCCAGATAGACAAGGGTTTAGAAAAAAACAGCTTTTTTGGCACAGATTTGGAGAGGCAAAAGCCATTTTTGTTAACATAGTGTCTAGGCAGCGGTTGAGCAGGGGCAGGGGTTGCAGAAAGGATCCGACATGCTCTTGTCAAATTCTATGCGGAAACCTTTTTTATTTCCAATTTTTACCTTATTTACACTGTAATAAAGCGCAATAATGCTCACTATATTGTATTTGATAATATTATCATTAAAGTTCTGAAGAGGCAAAGGAATTAGCAATTGCAAATAAATTTCCGAGTAAGGATTGTTCTTCAGAGTCCACGAGGACTGTGCAAATAACTTTCGAAAAAGGGGCTCTAATTAAAGCGTACAGCACTTCGCATTCCATTAGTTTCATTTTGACATTAGAGTTGTCCTTGGGAGTTGCACGCGAACTATATGTTCGCGGTGCACGTAAAACCTGCCCATCGGCCACTGGGAACCATGATGGCACATGCGAATCAACAGATATAAAATGAAAATGTATCTAAGTTTAAATATGAAGTTCTCGTGTGCACTTATACAATTTATTTCTGGATATTAATAGCAGTCTCAAACTACCCCTTGCCTTTCTGTTTTTTAATTTTGTGAGAATATTAATAAATATTAAGCATTAGCTCGGTTTATTTGAAATGTAATGTAAAATTCAAAAATAAGGGAAAGGGAAAAATGTTTACACATAGGCATTCCACGCCTGGACCCTCGGATTACCGTTCTGTACACTTTCTTCTGCGCCAACGGCTGCCTGGGAACTGCGCTAACATAAATGACTGATGCCTCTCACGAATTGCGCCAGATTGTTCTTCTAAACGCTTGGCCATGTGGAACTCCCACTTCTGTTGCTTTCGTTTCCGGCCAAGACCTGCATAAGACATAAATTTAGACATAATCGGTCATGACGGGTAGACGCAGTTCACTTGTTAGACATATTGCAAACTATAAATGTTTAACATAGTTTCTTTATTTACTTGCAAGGTTTTCACGAGTTTCTTTAAGATCCCTTTACTGGTGCTGGAGGCAAAATATAGATCCCTCAGCTTCGTTATAAGAGGAAGCTCCTCTCTGCCAGGCGACGAAATCGGAAGTAAAGAACTTCTAGAAGCGCTACAAATATTTAGCGATATTATGCAGCGCGGAGACGGCGGAAGTTCGTCGCAGAGAAAAATTTTTGGTGCATCTTGTGGACAAAGTTGAGCCGTCACGGTGATGAGGAACGGGAGGAGGGCGCGAGTAAACGGCAGGTGACGCCCGGGTGGCGCAGCGCTGTAATTGGCGGGACTTTACGGCGGGGAATCCGACGTCGGGGCGGAATGACACCGTCGGGGCGCCCAAATCATACGACGCCGCTCCCCGCCGCCCCCGTCTCCTCGCTGAGTTACGGCCCCCCAGGCCGGGAACCCACACCGTCCCCAACTAGCTGCTCCCGTTCCCGCACGCGGGTGACGCCCTTATCTACTGAATTTGCTCCTTGTTCACTCTTCATTCCTCTTGGGATCGCGGTAGTAGATAATTCTCGCGAACAGAGGGTCGAGAGTTTCATCTTCCTTTTTCTTCCTTTTCTCCGTAATGCCAGCCTGGCAATGCTCGATCTCTGGAGATTAAGTCCTGCCCCTTCTGCGTTTTAGTGCGACGGGTGCATCCATGTTAGAACTTCGCTTTGGTCCAGCTTTCTGAGACGTAACTTACAGCTTACTTCTCTCTAATACTTGTGTAGCTTAATCCTCAAGCGGGTGCACCATTTTTCATAATACGAGCGATCGCATGGCGTGCTTTGCACACATGTAAAGAATAGCTGTCTCCATGTTACCAAGGTTGACATGTCAGAACAAAATTACACTTTAATCTTAGATTAGTTAAACAACGATCAAATAAACTTATATTACATGAGCTAAAGCACAGCTTAACTAAACAAAGTAAAATAATTTATCATTATATCACACTTTTGCCACGTGAAAATTATACCACGCAGTAATGACCCATTCGAAGCATTAGCGCGGTTGAAACAGCTCGCAGCCAGCCGTTTACTCGATTACCAGTTACCTCGTTCACATCTTCCTCATGGTGGGACTGTGCTGTCACCTCGTAATTTGAATGATTTTCTTGCGTAAATCGTAAATTCTCACCTATCTCGCTGTTTATTTAATAAATCTGCTGCTCAATTTGAAGTATAACAATACAACTTACTACTGTGTTAGCTGAAACAATAATGAAGGAATATATATGGGCTCGCAATTTTAAAACAACAGTGGAACGGTACAAGAAAATGTTACTGTAATCGGCTCACTTTATACATAGGTGCGCACACTCGTGGGTTGGAAAGTTTCTTACTTCTTGTTAATCGAAAATTAAAACCCTTAAGTTGTTGTCACATATTCTGGCGAAGGAGACAAAGACATTATTTGTCTGCTTGTTTGTAGATGCCCTTACAACAGCTTCTACCAATGTAAAAAGAAACTTAGCGATAAGGTACTCTAAGAGAAATGAAATACACGGGAAGGAGTAAAGTACGATACGTCAATTATTGTTACCAGTATACCAGTGAATTGTGTCTAAATGCTATAGAGAATGAGAGGAAGTCACGGCAAAGCAGTATAAATATGAAGAAATATGAAGAAATTCTGGATAAACATAATGATATGGGTTTCTGATGAACTGAGGAGCAAAACTATAAATATAACAATTATTGCTAGTAATCATTTCAGATTCATACAAACAAGAAATACATTGTGTAATTGAGAACAATGGTGTTGAAGCACGGTAAAGAGAATGAGTGACAATAGCTACTTTCTGAATTTAAAAGATTTTTAAAAGATTTTACAACAACCAACGCAGTACGGCTCCGAGTAAATTACAGTTAATGAAAAATTACAAGACAAAGTAAGAGACATACGAGTATACAAGGAAAATGACGTAGGAAATGACCATTCCTTGGTGATACCCCAAATATATAGAGATGGAATGAAAAGCTATGGAGGGAAAGGTGAAGGAAGGTATGTACGAAGTGTATCTGCTAAATGAACATAAAATACGAGATCTATACCAAAGAAGACTTAATCAAAAACTAGAGCAGAACGAACAGGAGGGAGAAATAGAGAATGGAAATATATAGAAACTGCAATTAGAATAGAAGCTAAATAATCCCAAGAAAGGAAGAAAGAGATCAGAAGGAAGGAAAGATTAATCGAGCAGTGAAACGAGCTCGTCAAGAACCATTACAAGAACTTGTGATGTATGGAAACATACTCCACGGAGAATAAAGAGAATGAAAATGAAATAAGGTATGAAGACGATTTATCTATGGATTGATTGAGAGAAGCCCTCAACTGCACATAGGACAGATAAGTTACTGGTATGAATAGGTTAAAGGCTGAACTAATAACCTAAGATACGGAAACACTCTACTACAAAAGGGATTACTACACGTATTTGATATGTGTTGAAGAAATGGAGCTATTCCAGAAGCGTGGTCAAGAGCGAAGATAATCTCACTATATAAAATAGGAGACCTCAATAGCTGCGAGAACTACAGAGTATACAGTTTACTCGACACTGCATGTACGGTTATGCAAGAATGGAGAACAAGTGGTTAAAGGTTATCGCTGAGAGTTTATTAAGATGAACAAACGGGATATTAGAGGGGAGTTCGACAACTGCTCGAGTATTTACAGTTAAACAAATAATCGATAAACATACTACCGAAGGGAAACCCATTCAACATTCATTGATTTATTAAGGCATTCGATAATATGGATAGAAAGAAATTGTGGAGAATTATGAGGGAAAGAGGATATCCAAATCACCTAATAATCGTTCTAAAAGCCTGAGCAGACATAAGACTGTGATTCTGAGAAATTAATGGTACTCTAACTCAGCTTATAGCCACAAACAAAGAACTTAGATAAGAGTGTGGCATTTCAGTCATTATTTAGATGACCCTGTTTGGAAATGGAAGTAGATTTGTAACGGAAGAATTAAGGTTAACAGAAACTCCCGCTTGAACTGCGTTTTATATGGAGACGACGCCACACTGCTGTGTGAAGGAGAATACATTTATTAGGTGCAATTTGTGGAGAGTGCCATTTGACTAGTTCAGAAAAGAATATAAAATCAATGACTTTTAGAGTGAAAAAATCTGTACGTTCAATAAGTGTGATTAACAAGAGAACAATAGAACAGGTCAAACATTTTAACTATTTAGGTTGTGACGTCACATATGTGTATGACGAAGACATAGAGAAGAAACTAGGGAAGTTTCGAAATATATGTGGAAAAATAGACAGTCTAAAAGATAGAACGAGGTCAGAAACAAGATTGAAATTTCGTAAGACAATGGCAGTTTCATTGCCTATTAACGGTAATGAGTCGCAGGTTATAATGAAACGTCAAGGAAGCCGCACGCAGGCAATAGAGGTGTAGTTTCCAAGTCCAGTGAAGGGGTGTACAAGAGCCGACAGACTTCAAACTTCGGAAATTAAAGAAGAACTGAATATATTTATCCTCAATAAAATACAAGAAGGTAGAAGAATCCAGGATGAACATATCGAAATAATGAGCGGAGAAATATAATTTGTCCGTAAAAGAGGATTTAAGCCATTTGGAAGAAGAAGTCAAGGAAGATCATGGAAACCATGTCTACTGTAACAGGCAAAACGAAAAAGCCCTAAAGTGAAGATAATGGTTATGGTGATGAGTGCGAGGCTGTTAATGATGTTCTAGTTATCAGTGTAGTTCTTGTTTGTTATGACTTGCCACAAAAGAAAGAATGTTTGGAGCAGGGTCTCAAATCCAGTGTTGGCAAGCTACCGCCGCTGGCAAATTGATGGCACAGAATACTAGACTATTAAGAAATTCTAAAACACAACAACAATGATGGCGTTTAGATTTCATAAATAAATAGAGTTTTCACAACCACAACCACATTTTACTAATTATCTCAGAATGCAAGTAGTGAAAAAATGAAGAAATATATCAAATCTCTTAAATAACCGTTAACGTAGTATTATTGGCATGATTCTGTTAATTATGCAGGACCATTACTAATCGATTATGGATTCACATATGGCTTTTGTAGCAGTAAATGATTTCAGAATCTTATGTAGCCTCATTTAACTACAACATAGATCTGCAATACTGTATAGGTACGATGTTAAAGATGTCAAATCCTCTGCGCTCCTGTTGCAATACGTCGGTAAAGATGTAGAGATCTTACAAGAGGGAGTGAAATGAAAACGAAGCAGACTACACGACGAGAATGGCGAGGACGTTTGTAACACAGGTAGGTGTGTATACTGAAGTGTTCTCTACTGGGAATCACGATAGAATAGCATAAACGTTTTTCGCTGTGCTATTTGTCTGTTAGCCGAGCTCGACGTGAGCTCAGCCAGATACGTGTGCGTCCGACTTCACTAATGACGCAGCGAAAGAGGAACAGCAAGGTGTAGTGCGATTTTCGACTGTGGAAGGAGTGTCAGGAAGTGAAGTTCATGTCCAAATGTCTGCTGTGTATGGCGAACACAGTATGTTAAAAGCGCGCGTTTTTGCGTGGAATAAAGGATTTCGAAAACGTCGGGTGTCGCATAAATACAGCAGTCGGCCGCGACAGGTTCATCGTATCATTATACCTTCTGTGGCTGTTGCGGTGGATGCTGCAGTCAGAAATGAATGACGACGGACGGTGGAAGACAGTCGGCTCATGCCGGGCATCAGTCACGATACCGCTCATCTTCATAGAGCATTTGACATTCTAGAAAATTTGTGCGCAGTGGGTCCCCAAAGCCTGACGGAGGAGTAGAACTAGAACAGAATGTCAACATCGCACCTGGAACGGCTTTATAATAAAGATTATAGTTTCCTGTCTAGCATCGTCGCGAGATATGAAACGTTGCGTCATCAATTTGAGCCGGAGGACAGGCATTAGAGTCAACAGTGGAAGCACTAGGATTCACCACCACCGAAAAAATGGAAAGCACCAGATACAAGAAAGCTAGAATGACCTCTTTCTTTCGCTGCAAGGGCCCGCTGCTAGTGGATTTTCTGGATAATCGCGCCACAATTGACGCATTGTGCAAAAGTCGAAGAGCGCCATGAAACCAAAATGGCCAGGGAAGTTGATGGACGGCATCATTATGATGCAGGAGAAAGTCCACTCACATGTTGTATGTTGTCCTGATTGTTTGAAGTACGTTGTAGCAGTTTCGCCCTTACATATCCTCCATACAATTCAGATATCTGCCCAAGCGGTTTCCATACTTTTGGGGCTCTGAGGAAAGACATTCGTGGCCTTCACTTTGCTTTGGATGAAGAGGTACACGCCTGGGTGCCATCAGAGTTCCACAAGCAGCCGCACCTATTATTCCATGAAGACGTTGACGGAATTTTGTCATCTGTGCTTCGAAATGGGCTTCCACGTGACTCCATAAAAATACCAAAGATGTGTCTCATACATATCACACAGTAGCGCTGCTATAACCTTCCAAAGATGGACCAATACGCTATTAAGCAGGTGATCACAACGTTTCGGACCACAAGTGTATCTACTTTACGAATGAGTAAGTTCAATTCTGTATAGTTCGTGGGGCACACCACCAAAGTCCTGAACGCTGTTGGCTGTTATTCTGGTGGTTCCTGCTCATCTGACTGCAACTACACTCAAGAGGGACCAGTCCTGAAGGAAAGTCAGAAAGCTGCTCTTTTCCCTACGCTGATTTACGTTTTCCGCTGTGTAATGAAGACAGACAACATAATGCAGAAAGGGAACAGAGGTTTGTGTCGAGCCTCCGCTCCCCTCCCCTCTCCCCTACCCCTCCCCCCCGCCCTTCAGTCACCGACTACTGGCCGAGCCTATTATGGAGGCGCACCGAGGCCCACCAGGCCGTGCAGCGACCCGAGTCTGCCCGGGAGACCGTATGGCTTGGCTGCCCCTACAGTCAGACGCCTGCCTTGCACTACACTGTGGCCCATTTGCAAGTAACTGTTCACTTCGCATAGCACTTATCGATACAGTATATCACCTCTTGTCTTATATTAAATTAACTGATGGCTGTAACATCAAGAACTAGATGATTCCTTAAATCTCCTACGTTGCTTGTAACTGGTAAATCAACGTATCGTTAAGTTCTTGTGAAAAACGTTCTCCCTCACATGCCGTGAAAGAGGTTATTTTAGGTTATTTTTATTAAAGATCGTCCTACTAATCATCTAGTATTTGCAATGCTGCATGAGGCTGTATTAGCAAATGGCAAGTATTTAAAATTTTTATTGGCACACACGGAAGTTAGGTCCTTATTTTGCGCCAAAAATGTTCTCATATTGTGTTAAGTTTGTCTTTTTCTCAGCAGCTACACCTTTCCCAAGGGAATGTGTGCTTCACACAGTGGCTTATTTGGCAGACGTTTTCACAAAAAATGATCTGTTTAAATTTATTACTTCACTGACCAAACACAAGCCTTCCTACTCCGCAAGACCACATCCAATCGTTCATTAAGAAGCTTACAATTTGGAATGCCTGTTTAGATTCCAATAAAATTTAGTAGACTACTTCGATACTTTTCACGATTTTCAAGTGGAAATTCATCTTTCCTTGGACGAAAATTTCAAGATTGTAGTTAAAGAACGCATGAATGGACACAGAAAAATTTCCAAAGACTATCTACCTTCTCTGTCTAATGATACCAACTGCGGTTCACAATCTGTTGGTAGAGATCATAATTTAGGAACCACACGAATTTTAAATTAAAAGAGTCAACTCCTTGAAACTTCCAATGTCTTTAAGTTGTACAAATCTTATAGATCACTGTCACCGATAAATTCTTGGTTAAGCTTAAAGGCGACTTTCATAGTGCTATCAAATAAAGTGATAACAATCTTGTTTCCTACCTGGTCCACATATTTGTGCATAATGCATTTTCCTTCTCGCAGTTATACAAAAAATAGATACTGAAACTTACTTCACCCCCAAAGTAATTGGGACTGTCTAACTTCTGTGGCCCTGAATTCAGAGCGGGTGGAGTCTTCTCATCGAATTCCAAGAAAGTGTTGAGCCAGTTAATTAAATAATAAAAACTTTTCAATTAATAGAAAAGTGTAAAATACTTTAACACAGCCTACTAGACCTAGACATTATGGAAAAGCCCTCATCTTCCATTTTGATGAGATAAATCTAAACAATATAAAAGCATTAGCGCTATTAAACTATTTGTTTTGAATTCAATTACTTGTTTGTTACAGTAAGTACATTTCGTTTCTAAGTTTGGAGTTCACACATAGCAGGTTATTGTGGAAGGGGATCACAGGTCGTAAAAGTTCAGGAATCAACGCTCTTAGGCATGGGAAGAAACTTTTACATGGCATCACAGCTGCACAGTAGCCACTAAATTATGTGTTCGGCGCAAGTGTATTTCTTAAAATTAAAAGCAAAAATGATGAAGAAACACAAACTGCAGACAAGAAAGACATACGAAGTTTGTAGATAAACCTTCTCGTGCCACCTCGCGACAGTCTCCGATAAGTTGATGCTCTTGGTTTTTACCACTCCAGAAGTGACTGTCATACATCTCGCATTCACATCAACAGATACAAGGAAACTTCATCGACAGTTCCTTCTCCTCCACCCACGATGCAAAGACACCCTTTGCACGATCTGAAGGCGTGATGGAATAATACAACATCCCTCAATGGAGGAAAAGTATGTTATATTGCGTAACTGTTAATAAATTTGACGCATTGTTCACATAAATTTAGGTCTTTTCACTATTATACCATTAGTCTTTGAGGGTGTCAATAATGATAAAATATTTACCTATTTGGCCTACATAAATTGCATTTATCTTGAAGTGCAGCACATGTGCAACGTGCTATAGCATAAAATTTCTCTCTCTGTTATCGACAATTGCTTCAGATGACGTGGCTATGACATTATAAATAATGCGTGCAGATGTATTGACTTTAATTCCATTTTTTTTTTCAATTAAGGGTTTCAGGGCGCCTGCTTCGAGCAGTGCTATTACCTGCACATGATTTATGATATTGGGGCACACTGTCTTTTTTAAACGCTATCTCTTACCAAGTTAGGGGCATTGACAATATATATCGAAAGAACTAAGTTTTATTTAGTTCTAAATTCATAGTTCCTTTTATATATAAGAGTGTGTACTGTCTACCGCATTCTTGGGATCGAATCCCTGTAGCCGGGAGACCCATTGTCCAAGCAACTGCAGGGTTGGACCGTGTCAGTTTCCGTTGCCTTGATAGCTTCTCTACTTACTCCGTGAAACTGAATTAATTTGTCAACAATTTGATAATTCTTAAACAAATTATGGGAGATCCAGGTTGGAATAAGGACTTATAAGGAAAAGGTCGGTTGCTACTTAAAGTAAAGACTATACGTTAAGATGCTGACGGGCACAACTGGAAGACAGTTATACATTAACTTCCGGTCCATAGCCTTCGTCAGTAAAGGAACCACACATATCCGTTCATACAAGGATGCACACCTCACGCACACATGACCTCCATCTCCGGCACCGAAAAGTAGCACCTAAAGTGGCACCTCATAAAGCACACAATTCTGAAGTCAGTCCTAAGGGCACTAGAGGTGGTATAGAGAATGAGTGGAAACGAGTGTTTTTGGAATGATGACACACTACAGACCCTGTGGTAATCCGATGGAAGCGTTTCGCTTTGACAATGACGGGAGAACATAACCTGCTATTACGTATAACGCAAACAAAAACGTGCGGAGGAGATAATGACAAGGTACCAGGGTGTCTTTCTTGGTTATTGATTGACCCCTTTACTGCTCTTAAGCCAACCCTAAACGCGGAAATGTATGAACCTATTTTACAGCACTGTGCATTGTGTATGATAGTTAAACATTTCAGAAATGTTGAGAGTATCATCATGACAGAGTATCTTGTTATAATGCAGCGTCTTGGAGGTAATGGTCTGCGAGCTATAACATTCCTGAAATGGTCAGGTCTGCCCAGGGTCCCGACCCGAACCCAATGGAAAAGTCTTTGTATGAGCTATAACATCGACCTCGCACCAGATCTCAGCGTGCTACAACACTATTTCGTCTGGCTTTGAAGAAGAATGGGCTGCCGTTCCTCATAGACATTGAGACACGCCATTCAAAGTGTCCCCAGCATTTAGGTCGTCATGGAGGAAATGGGTGGACACATCCCATATTAGTTGGTTCAAATGGCTCTGAGCACTATGCGACTTAACTTCTGAGGTCATCAGTCGCCTAGAACTTAGAACTAATTAAACCTAACCAACCTAAGGACATCACACACATCCATGCCCGAGGCAGGATTCGAACCTGCGACCGTAGCGGTCACGCGGTTCCAGACTGCAACGCCTTTAACCGCACGGCCACACCGGCCGGCATCCCATATTAGTCTCAAGTAGTATGTGTCCAGATACTTGTGAGCAGACAATATACTCCTACTAAGGTGAAGTTACTCGTAGAATAATTCTATATAATAAACTACTGTTTTCACTATTTTAAGTAATGGTGGAAATATTTGTCAATCTATATATATATTCAGATCTGAGTGTCTGAAATAGCGATCTGTTCTTTTGATTATTATTCTTCATTACAAAGCAATTTAGACATCGCAGAACACGTCGACTACACATGTAATGTAGTTACTTAAAACATCTTACTCTCGGTCTCTTAACGCTCGAAAGTTCTTCGAAAGTATTTCACTGTAATTTGGTCTTGAGGTCATTACATATCATATACGTATCACTCTCGGTGTTATTGGATCTGAGTCGTTCTCCCGATCTCTAGGATGGCGCTCTGCAAATTATTATCAGTGTAGCATTAAGAATGTGATCTGTAGTTAACAGGAGCTCTTTGCTATAATGAGGCACACTATCAAGATCAGCAGTCACGAGTAAGGGAATGGCCTTCTTATAGTTTTCCTTGTTGTGGTGTCCATCGCTTGCTCTGTGTTCCTTGAATCATAGCCGCAAATGGACTGTATTTATATGATGTAATATTTAAAATAATCCAGGCTTGAAGCACATTTGCTGACACTTCAGGCGTAACTACAACAGCAGTCGGAGCAACGTCATGACTGTTAAGCTGCACGCCCATAAGACGTCATTGAAAAGAAGTTTTAAATACCTAGAAAACATTTACATGTGTCAACTGCAGAACAAGTATATTTTTATCGTGATGGGTTTCATGGGGTTTTCAATGGGAAACATTTTCCCAGAAATATAAGTAGTCTGATCTGCGGAACATAAGGATGAAGTATTAACTAATCGGTGGAAATGAATGGAAGTGCGGGAACATATTTCCCGAGGTCTCCAAGACGTGCACATAACGTGACAACGTAACTATAGCCCCAAATGGGGCTGGCCGCGCTACACGAGGCAGCTGAAGGAACATGGAAAGTCAATGTGTGTCAATCAGCGAGCAGTTAAGGTCCACTGTGGTGGTGTATTTAATTACAAAATGGTCCGAAGACCACATTTGGGTGTTTCACTGGCAGAAGTGAAGCTGTAAGGGCGGGGCGTGAGCCGTGCTTGGGTAGCTCAGCTTGCAGAGCACTTGCCCGTGAAAGGCAAAGGTCCCGGGTTCGAGTCTTAGTCCGGCACACAGTTTAAATCTGCCAGGAAGTTTCATATCAGTGCACACTCTGCTGCAGAGTGAAAATCTCATTCTGAAAACATTTGGGTGATATAATACGAGGAAGAATGATTTGAAAACTGGAAAAAGGGCAGTGTGTGACGAGTGTAGGCCAGGAGTTTCCCATTGCTCATAACATTGTTTCACGTCGACTGGGAGGGTTCCGATGCATAGGCACAGCTGCCGAAGGAGAGGAAGTGGTCGACCACGGAAAACTGCAGCAGCAGATGACCGCTAGATTTCGCAGTTGTGTGACAAGCAGCAAGGGACCACCTTCCGACAGCGAGTGCAATTGCACGCAAGGCACACAATCTTTCGCTCCATAGTGGCAGAGTGGCTGTATAGGGTTTGCCTGACGACCATTACATAGTGGACCGTTGACACCGGTACATCGGTGGCAGCGTATGCAATGGTGCCAAGAGCATAGAGAGTGGGGTTGCGTGGTATTCTCACGTGACAGCAGATTCGGTATGAGAAAATTAATTCTGGATGTACCCTCATAAGACGATAGGCGGGACCACGAATTGCACTCAGGAAAGTTGTTGAAAGAGATCGTTTCGGCGGTCGAGGTGTTACGGCATGGGGAGACATAGAGTTGCATTGGCGTACTGAGCTTCCAAATCATTGAACACGGTACACTCACTGGCCAACGGTATTGTGACACTGTACTCCTTCCCCATTTACGCCTTTTCATGGGTACATTAAGCTACCGGCTTCATTTCAATGGATGACAATGCTCGACCGCATGGGACAGCGCCAATGAAGACGCTCGTGGAACGAGAGGATACCTTTGGAACGGACTGGCTTGTCTGTTCATCCTATTTATATTGCATCGAGCAGGCGAAGGACACGTTGGAGTGATGTGTCGTAACACGCGTACATGCATCAACGACCATCCAGCAGTTGGAGGAATGGAACGAGCTACACCAGCAGCTCCTTAACAAACTCGCGGCCAGCATGTGAGCTACTTGAGGACAAATATCGCCATCCGTAGTGATCACACACCTTATTAAGAACTATTTCCTGCCTTTTGTGATGTCGAGGAGGACGTCATGAATCACGGTGACTTCAGTGTAAATTCTGTCTTTGAATAAATTTGGCATTTTTGTTTGTCTCATTGTGCATTTCTTACCATAATGCAGCAGTCCTGTCTATATATGGTACAGGTTCCATAAAGTTACTTTACTTGGTAGTAACACATCGCGAGAAAGTTAATTTCGTAATTTCGTCCTTAAGTATAGCTTCATTACCCTGGTTACAACCAAGGTTACCAGTAAGTTTTCCTTCGATTCAAAGTCAATACTCGTTCTGATAACACACTTTCACTTATCCCCAATTAGGAATCCATCTGCCCTATTACTGCCTCGTCTGAGATTTGGCTAATAGGAACAGAGACTCTATAAAGGCCCGGATCTCAGTCGTTCTAATTCTAGGAATAGAGAATCAATGTCACCAAGAAACGAGGTTAGGTTCTGAGAGATAGGCAAAATGTGACGTCCAAAGATGAAAACACATTGGGACCGACAAACGTTAAGTAAAACTGACATACTGATTACGAATGAATTACTACAAAAATTCGTACATAAGAATAATAATACACTACATGATTAAAAATATAGACACCCCCAAAAACATACGTTTTTCAAAATATTTGCATTGTGCCTCCACCTGCTGCCAGATCATATTAGAGACCTCAGTAGTCGTTAGACACCGTGAGAGAGCAGAACGGGGCACTCCGAGGAACTCACGGACTTCGAATGTGGTCAGGTGATTGTGTGACACTTGTATCATACGTCTGTAAGCGAGGTTTCCACACTCCTAAACATCCCTAGGTCAACTGTTTCCGATGTGATAACGTGAAGGGACACTTACAGCACAAAGGCGTACAGGCCGACCTCGTCTGTTGACTGACAGTGAACGCCAACAGTTGAAGAGGGTCGTAATGTGTATTAGGCAGACATCTATCAAGACCATCACTCAGGAAATCCAAAATGCGTCAGGATCCACTGCAAATACTACGACGGTTATGCGGGAGGTGAGAAAACTTGGATTTCATGGTGGAGCGGCTGCTCATAAGCCACACATCACGCCGGTAAATGCCAAACGACGCCATCCTTGGTGTCAGGAGCATAAACATTGGACGATTGAACAGTGGATAAAAGTTGTGTGGAGTGACGAATCTCGGTACACGATGTGGTGACCCGATGGCAGCGTGTGGGTATGGTGAATGCCCAGTGAACCTCTTCTGCCAGCGTGTGTAGAACCAACAGTAAAATTCGGAGGCAGTGGTGTTATGGTGTGGTAGTGTTCTTTATGGAGGGGGCTTTCACCCCTTGTTGTTTTGCGTGGTACTATCACAGTACAGGCCAAGCACCTTCTTGCTTTCCACTGTTGAAGAGCTATTCGGGGATGGCGATTGTATCTTTCAACACGATCGAGCACCTGTTCATAATGCACGGCCTGTGACATAGTGGTTACACGACAGTAACGTCTCTGTAATGGACTGGCCTGCACAGAGTCCTGACCTGGATCCTATAGAACACCTTTGGGATGTTTTGGAACGCCGACTTCTTGCCAGCTCTTACCGACCGACATCGATACCTCTCCTCAGTGCAGCACTCCATGAAGAATAGACTACCATTCCCCAAGAACTCTTCCAGCACCTAAGTGAACGTATGCTTGCGAGAGTGGAAGCTGTCATCAAGGGCCAACACCATACTGAATTCCAGCATTTCCGATGGAGGGCGTCACGAACTTGTAAGTCATTTTTAGCCAGGTGTCCGGATACTTTTGATCACATAGCGTAGGTTTGATCATACGTGAGTCAATACTATGATAAGGTTAAGAAGTGTGAATGATAGCCGGCCGGGTTGGCCGAGTGGTTCTAGGCGCTACAGTCTGGAACCGCACGACCGTTACGGTCGCAGGTTCGCATCCTGCCTCGGGCATGGATGTGTGTGATGTCCTTAGGTTACTTAGGTTGAAGTGGTTCCAAGTTCTAGGGGCTGATGACCTTAGAAGTTAAGTCCCAGAGTGCTCAGAGCCATTTGAGCCATTTGTGAATGATACACCAGAAGAGATGAAATTCTTTTTAATTCTGCCTGACAAGTAAAGAAAATAAATGCATCACATCAGTTATCATCACCAGCTGCTAAGGAAAATGAAATTGTTGGTGTAATAAGAAAAGTACCGTTCCCGTATGTTGTTATTAAAAAATGAATAAACCAATGTAGAATGCGGTGCAGGAACACTCTGAAAAACAGTCTTGAAACTACTCGCTGCTTGGTGTCAAACGTGAAGTAAAGGAAGAAAAGGAGAAATAAGGTAATGAGGTGCTATTCACAACAAAACACTTCTAGAGTCTGGACAACTATTTAAAAAGATATCGTTCAAGGGTGCATTAAACTGTCAATATTGTAAGGCTCCTCGACGAAATACGTAATATATGCATTGACAATTTACTAGGAACAGTAATTAAGAGATCAAAAAAAAAAGGTTTGCATCACCTAGGTTCCGAGAGTTCCGGAAACTGTACAGGAAACTGGAATAGAGTTCAACATAAATGTAATTTCCGACCTTTCTATTGCTGATGAAAACCACACATTGCGTGTTGCATTACCATACAGCGAGACCTTCAGAGGTGGTGGTCCAGATTGCCTTACACGCCGGTACCTCTAAAACGCACTACCACGTCCTTTTGCGTTGATGCATGCCTATATTCGTCGTGGCATACTCTCCATAAGTTCATCAAGGCTCTGTTGGTCCAGATTGTCCCACTCCGCAACGGCAGTTCGGCGAAGATCCCTCAGATTGGTTGGTGGGTCACGTCGTCCATAAAGAGCCCTTTTCAATCTATCCCAGGCATGTTCGATGGAGTTCATGGCTGGATAACATGCTGGCCACTCTAGTTGAGCGATGTCGTTATCCTTAAGAAGTCATTCACAAGATGTGCACGATCCGGACGCGAATTGTCGTCCATGAAGACGAATGCCTCGCCAACATGCTGCCAATATGGCTGCACTATTGGTCGGAGGACGGCATTCACATACCGTACAACCGTTACGGCGCCTTCCATGACCACCAGCGGCATACGTCGGCCCCACTTAATGCCACCCCAAAACAGCAGGGAGCCTCCACCTTGCTGCACTCGCTGCACGGTGTATCTAAGGTGTTCAGCGTGACCGGTTTACTCCAAACTCGTTCCGACGATTGTCTGGTTTAAGGCATATTCAACACTCATCGGTGAAGAGAACGTGATGCCAGTTCTGAGCGGTCCAATCGGCATTTTGTTGGGCCCATCTTTACCGCGCTGCTTTGTGTCGTGGTTGCAAAGATAGACCTCGCCATGGACGTCCGAAGTGAAGTTGCGCATCATGTAGCCTCTTGCGCAAAGTTCGAGTCGTAACACGACATCCTGTGGCTGCACGAAATGCATTATTCAATATGGTGGCGTTGCTGTCAGGTTTCCTCCAAGACATAATCCCTAGGTATCGGTCATCCATTGCAGTAGTAGCCCTTGGGCGGCCTGACCGAGGCAAGTCATCGACAGTTCCTGTGTCTCTGTATCTCCTCCATGTCCGAACAACATCGCTTTGGTTCACTCCGAGGTGCATGGACACTTCCCTTGTTGAGAGCCTTTCCTGGCACAAAGTAACAATGCGGACGCGATCGAACCGCGGTATTGACGGTCTAGAACTGGTTGAACTACAGACAACACGAGCCGTCTACCTCTTCCTGGTGGAATGACTGGAACGGATCGGATGTCGGACCCCCTCCGTCTAATAGACGCTGCTCATGCGTGATTGTTTATATCTTTGGGCGGATTTAGTGACATCTCTGAACAGTCAAAGGGACCGTGTCTGTTATACAATATCCACAGGACTTCTTGGAACCGGGATGATGCAAAACTTTTTTTGATGTGTGTCACTGCTTCAATAAAAGTAGTTCATCAGATTAGCTGGGAGCTTCATGTGTCAACCCTCCAATCGCAAAAAAGTGTTGTTTATACGAACAGCAGAGTCCTAATTTTCAGTTTGGCATTCATGCATACTGACCACTCGGTTACGGAGATCGTAATTATGTGCATTGATTTAATGAAGTTTCCGATTACCAAGATTCCAATTAATTAGGTGAAACTTATGTATAGAGGTATCTTCACTCTTACAGACTGGAAGCCAAAAGATTTGTCAGTATCAACTGAATGTCGTCTGTTTTAAATGATTGTCATGTTATATATCTGCACGGGATTTTCGAATCACTCGTACAACTCAAAGAACCTCTACTTAATGCTTTTTTCTGCTAGTGTAACGTTCAGTAATGTAAGGCACCTCTTTAGCAGTATTTTGACCTTGTATGTGGCTGGGGAATGATTTTTTTTGTCACCGAGGCTGTAAGTTCGGTTGGGCAGCGGCCACACATTCACTCTGATTCTGTGCCTTGAACTTCCACCTGATGTTGTTCTTCCTACACCCAGTTTTCAAGTACAGGTACTTGTCTTGTGATATGGATATGGGCATTTCGAAGCTATGGCTGTCAGGATTACTGTTGAGACAGTTGCTTGTTCGCGCTTGCTCAAACGACTTTGCAAGTTCATTCACGGAAACTATTTTGCAGTTGTATACGTGGCGTGTTCAAAAAATTCCGGAACTTTCTCCACAACATTTTCTATGCTTATCTTTCACTTGTTGTGCATGGTCGCCTTGGGAATACTCTCCTCCACAGTTAAGATACCTCTCCGAACGCCGTCTGCACTTCGGGAAGCGGTCTCGGTACGTCTCCTGCTGGATCGCGCGATGCCCCGTTATCTCGTCTGTCGTTGAAAATCTTCGTCCTTTCAATGGATTTTCAACTTTGGAAATAAAAAAAAGTTCCGCAGGAGCCAGGCCTGGAGAGTACGGAGGATGGGGGAGCACAGTGATTTCGTTTCTTGTGCAACAGTCGCGCACCAACAAGGATAAAGGTGCGGGTGCGTTATCCTGATGCAAGAGCCACGAATTGTATCTTCACATTTCAGGCCGTTTCCTTCTCATGTTTTCTCGTAGGCGTTGCGATGCTTCCCAATAGTACCACTGAATGACAGTTTACACCTGTGCCGTTATTTTTAAGCTATTAAAATATTTTCTAATGACGCGCAAAGCGAAGTATGAAAATATAAAAATATGACACTTCACTCTCATGCAATTTACGATACCCGTTATCCTCCAAAATACTTAGTTCTTTGTTCCGGACGAGAAGATGAAAGAGCCCCGCAGGTAGGAATTTTCACCGGGAATTAGAGACAACAGAACACGACCGTTAAAATGCTAAATGTGCGCCATGTGATTCTATATTACTCCCAGGCTGAATGAGAAGAATTACCGAGGCCACTAACGTGGCCATTATTCATACCAGTATGTACTCCACGACGCTGTTCTCGTCCTCTCTCGCTCTTTCCCTCACTCTCTCCCTCCGTCGCGGCGTCTCTCTCTCACTCTCTCTCTCTCTCTCTCTCTCTCTCTCTCTTTCTCTCCTTCTCTCCGTCTCCCAACCCTCACCATCCTAAAGGACACACACACACACACACACACACACACACACACACACACACACAAAAGCTCGTTCGCACCCACACTTACATACAAAGCAACACGAAGCACTCCTTTATGACAGAGTGTAATCCCAACCATGTAATTATTCGTTCTCGTACAAAATTGAGCGTGCCTCACAGACATAATTTACAGTTCATGGTATTCGAAGAAAAGAAAATGGTTCAAATGGCTCTGAGCACTATGGGACTTAACATCTATGGTCATCTGTCCCCTAGAACTTAGAAATACTTAAACGTAACTAACCTAAGGACATCACACAACACCCAGTCATCACGAGGCAGAGAAAATCCCTGCCCCGCCGGGAATCGAACCCGGGAACCCGGGCGCGGGAAGCGAGAACGCTACCGCACGACCACGAGCTGCGAACATTCGAAGAAAAACATCTACTAAAATTTGACACACAGATCACACGAAATACATAAAGAGATTATATCATCGAAATGACGATAGCGCAAACTGCCAACGAGTGACCATTTTTACTGAAACGAGGATTTAAAAAAGTCATTTAACAAAAAATAAGCATAATTTATGGCGGCCACAATGACTATACCCTATACATGTTAGTATCCGATTATCAGGAAACAGTATCTATTGTCATCGGTATCGTCATTTTTCCATAAAATCCAGGTGAAAGTATACCTGTAAATATAGTTCATCACATACACCATCTTATGTGACTTACAACGTGCATCTCGACTGACTACTTACATATTGCGGTTGAAATCAGGTTGTTGGTTTCATTATGTCGAATAGAGTGTACTCTTTGTAGTTAAAGAATCTACTGTCTTAAATATGGAATCGTCGAACCTAACTATACTGAAAGACTAGTAAGTCAGTGTGTTTTCTTGAGGCACGGTGAATCGTTTCACAATGAGTAGCTCGAAATTAGCGCATCATGTCATTTGAAACAACAGTGACATGCAAATTACGTTATTTCTGTGGGTCCATGTAGAAGTGGTGCTAATGCTTAGCCTACAATGATCTTGCTGTCGGGGAAAGATGTATGTATGTACTTCCCATCTTTGCCAATCAGCATTTATCTTCTTTCCATTCCTTGAACACTTCTCTCCGTAGCAGCATACTCCTTAGCTTTAGAATCAAGAAAGAGTGTCGTGTAGGTGTAAGAATATGGTTGTCTTGAAATAGATCGTCATGTGGTAAGATCGAGATTTATAAACCATATTCTGAAGTGCAAAAAATTTACACGGTCAGATTATAACTCCTGTTATATTTTAGTTATTGTGGACTTGTACTCTTGCCCCTCCTTCCTTCTTCGATCTATTGTCCACATTAAACAAATCCCAGTTTAAGTATTTAATAAAAAAAGTTTTTTACGAAGATTTGAGAGGAGCGAGGAGTACAATAAATGTTTCTAAAAAAATAATTTTAACTGTACATTCAGAACTAGTACTTATCGATTATAACCTCGAAACTAATATATTTTATCAAGTTTTTCTTTTCATAAATTTTAGCTTGAAATGTAATATACTGTGTATAAAATATGTGTGAAAGTTTTCAGAAAATCGACTGCAATAATATTGATTTGTTCAAAATTCGAAAAATAATACCGATATCGACAACTACTGTTTAGGAAAAGTAACGCTAGAGGAGGGTGTTCCGTTACAAATTGTATAATTAACTGAAATATGTGGCGGAAAGGTAATTCATTAAAGAGATAAATTTTGGATTAAATGAAAAGAAGGTTGATTGTTGAGCGTTTCAGTGGGAGCTTTAGGGAGCGTATATAATTGGAAACGAATGGATAGCTTTGTAGTAATGAAATAGTGAAGGCAGCAGAGGATCAAATAGGAAAGAAGACAAGCTCCATGAAACGTCCTTGGATAGCACAAAAGTTAATGAATTTACTTGACGAAACGAGTAAACATAAGGATACAGTGCATGAACCATCCAAAGGGGAACCAATACACCGAAATAAAAAGATCGACGAAAAGTGCAGATGGGCAAAGCTAAAAATACGAGAGGTGATGTACAAAAGTGTAGAACCATGCATGATTATGTCTCTTGTAGGAGAATTAATGAAACTTTTGGAGATGGAAGCGTTTGAATATCAAGAGCTCAGACGGCAAGCCATTACTAATCAGCGAGCTGAAGGCTCAATAGCGGAAAGAATATGTGGAAGGACTCTGCAAAGGGAACAAAGCTGATGAGAGTAGTATGGAAACGGAAGATGAGGAAGATGAAGATGAAATTGAGAGTGAATAAAAAACTTTGAGGTGTGGCATAATATTATAATTCTCCTCGCAGAGACGGTAATAGAAGAGCTGTGGAACGGAATGGATATCGTTTTCATTGTTGTGGTCTTCAGTCAGAAGACTGATTTGATGTAGCTCTCCAAGCTGCTCTAGACTGTGCATGCCTCTTCACCTCCGAATGTGTACTGCAACCTACATAATTTTGAAACTGCTTACTGCATTCATCTCTTGGGCACCCTATACACCTTTTAAACGCCCACAACCCTCCAGCACTTAAGACCTTCAGGAAATACTTTCTAATACGTAAATCTATATTTGACTTAAAAAAATTGCTGTGTTTGAAAAACGCTTTTCCTGGCATTGCCAGTCTACATTTTATATCTTGTTTAATTCGGCCAAATAGCGAATAAGAGATCTCGTCTACTGCTGTCAGCGTCTCGTTGCCCCATTTAATTATATTACATTCCATTATCCTTGCTCTGTGTTTTAATGTTCGTGTTCCACATTCATTTCAAAAACTGTCCATTCCTTTCAACTGCTGTCTCTGAAACACCAGGAAAAGGATTCAATCTTATCTCACTCCGTCCCAACCACTGTTTCACTATCATGTCTCTCCACTGTTATAACAACGGTTTAGTTTATGTACAAGTTATATATAACATTTCGGTCGGTGTATTTTACCCTGATAGCTCCAAAATGTCAAAAAGTATACTCTAGTCAACATCATCAACAGCTTTCTCTGAGTCTGCAAAGCTATAACCGTAGATCTGCCTTTCCTAAACATACATAAAAAGTTAAGTAGTAGGGTTAGTACTGCCTCAATTGTTCCTACATTTCCCCACAATCCAAACTGATATTTCCAAAAGTCAGCTTCTATCAATTTTTCCATTTTTCTGGAAACAATTCATGTATGTATTTTGCAATCACGACTTATTAAGTTGATAGTTAGGTAATATTCACACCTGTCATCAGCTGCTTTCTTTGGAGTTGGCACTATTATATGCATCTTGAAGTCCAAGGGTATTTCGCCTGTCTCATATATCCTGCATACCAAGTGGAACAGTTCTGTCACGGCTGGCACCCCCGAGGATATCTGTAGTTCTGACATAATGTCTTCTACTTCGCGGACGATATTTCAACTTAGTTCTTACAGTGCTTTTTCCAATTCTTTTCAGTCATTCTAAAATCTCATCTTCATCTACATAATCTACACTTTCTACAATACTGCCTTCAAGTTCGTTTCCATTGTTTAATCTCTCTTTATACTCTTTCCGCACAGGGGTAATAGCTTTGTGGAGAAACTGGAATTGCACTGGGTAGTTCATCTCTACTTTATTTGGGGTGCTATAAATCCTTCTAATAGGCTCTTGAGAGCTATCCAGTGGTAACTAGTTTTACCGTGTCATAATGTAAATTACATTTGGTTACTTCGTCGTCATAATAAGAGTTTATAGCTTAAATTTCGTAACCCTAAGCTGTTACTTAGGGGGAGGAGTACTTCTTACTCGACATGGCTATAAAAAGATTAATGTAGATAACCGGTTTCGATAAAACTGACTTACGATCTTCAGGTCTGTAAAAGAATTAAAAGAAGTGCTACAAACTATTACATAGATAATGCAAAATTAACTCAGAGAAGAACGAAATTACAACATACCTTCATAAAGGTTATTACAAAAATCTTGTGCCAGCTACACATAAAATGTTTGCATCGAATTTCCAGGAACATAAACCATGAAATGGGCGATACGTTGGCACGTCAAGATTAAAATTGCGGAGTGCATAACAATTCGCCAAAACATACTTCCCAAAAGGTAAAATGTCGTGCCTTAAAATGTTCAATTGCGTGTGAATAGCTAACTTGTTATAAGAACAACACACACACACACACACACACACACACACACACACACCCATGCCCGAGGGAGGAGTCGAACCTCCGGCGGGAGTGGCCGCGCAGTCCACGATATGAAGCCTCAAACCGCGCGGCCACTCCGCACGCCTACGTCGTGCCTATCACGGCGTCACAAGACTGTCAGTAGCCAGTGCATGAGACGAACTGGCCATAAGCTCAACAGATGACGCTGCAATACATTGATTCCATCATTAAAAGCCAAATAAGTAATTTAGAAATCATGGTTCGAAATGGAAATGATTCTATGGCATTGTATGCCGGGAGGCCCCATGCGGGGGAATTCGGACGCCGTATTGCACGTCCTCTGTAGGTGACGCCACATCGGCGAGTTGCGAGTCAAGACGACTCAAATGATGATGAAATACAAACCCACCCACCCACCCACCCACACACACACACATATATATATATATATATATATATATATATATATATATATAGGGTGAGTCACCTAACATTACCGCTGGATATATTTCGTAAACCACATCAAATACTGACGAATTCCAAGTGATGGCCACCACATTGAACATCTATTGGCCTGACATGTCGTGACACACTCTATTCCACTCCGTAATTGAAAACGGAAACCACGTGTGTACGTTTACCTCACTCCTCATGGTAATGTACATGTGCGTCAGTGAAAAAGACCAATAAAAAGGTGTTAGCATGTGGACGTAATGTGCTGTTCCAGTCTCTTCTGTACCTAAGGTCCATCACCGTTCCCTTTCGATCCCTACGTAATTCGGTGCTCTCCGATACACACGATCGAACAGAGGAGGAGTGGTACTCAAGCGTCAACTTTAAGTTACAATATCTCCGGATGTAATTAACATTTTACAATGCAACAAACGGCACTGATTACGTATTTGTTTATATGTTCAGATGTGCTAACAAAACTAACGTGGTTCCATTTAAAAAAACGTAGGTTTGTGTTAAAAAACATACTTCCGTGCATTTTTTTATGGTTTGTATTAACCAATTACACTAGCCCCTCTCCTCACGTTCGGTCTGTGGATTCGATTCGTCAGTATTTGATGTGGTTTACGAAATATATCCAGCGGTAACGTTAGGTGACTCACCCTGTATATATATATATATATATATATATATATATATATATATATATATATATAATTCTGAAATGTTTGTAAAATATTTTCGATGATTTCTTCGTGACAGAATACTGCTAAGAAACACTATACACCATATTTAGGATTCTTGCATTTCATCATTGTTAAACTGCAAGTACCTTTTCTGACAGTATCGCTAAGAAAGCTGCAATCTTCGTTGCAAGAGAAATATAAAATTTTTAAAACTTATGATAAGAAGCATAAGGTAGAATGTATGCAAAAATTTTTTAGTAAATTGTTAAAATTAAAATACAGCTGTGTTCAGCCCGACATCAACCAATCTGACATTTATACCATTACAGTGCAACACATTATATTTGGTGCACCAAAATACTAGGCGATGTGATAGCCTGTATCAGGGCATTAATAGTACGTAGGATACCAATGGAAAACCGTGAAAAGTGATTACAGTCCGCACGTTAGACTGAGTACATAGAAGTCTGTAGCCAAAGAATACTGAACATCAGAAACCAAAACGTAGTGCTGGCCCACAAACCTATGAAAACTCATTCACTGCATTATCTCGTATTAATGTAAGTTACAGACAAATATAGAAATTAATGACTAGGGAATATAGTAATGTAGCCAACCATTTGTCTACATACATCAACTTACGAAACGGCTATCGATTGTGGATGGAGACTTGAATAATCCACAGGATATGCCACAGACCAGGCAAAATCCAAAATAATTAATAATTAGAGGCTTCAAATGGTTCAAATGGCTCTGAGCACTATCGGACTCAACTGCTGTGGTTATCAGTCCCCTAGAACTTAGAACCACTTCAACCTAACTAACCTAAGGACATCACACACATCCAAGCCCGAGGCAGGATGCGAACCTGCGACCGTACGGTCACGCGCTTCCAAACTGAAGCGCCTCGAACCGACACATCATCAAACTTATCACTTGCCATTGTTATTAAAAACTGACACACGAAAAGTGGCTTTGCATATCCTTAGTAAAGGATAATGATAAATTTTCTAATAAATAAAAATATAGCTCATGTTAATTACTTCTATAGTTAATGATGAAATTAAAGGAACAAGAAAATGGCGAGCTTACATTTTGCAAGACATGCGAGAAGACAGTGACAGGAAGGAAGATTATCTTGTTTTGGAACTGATGATAATCGCAAATCAGTCATAGATGCAACGATATGAATTAATAGAAGCCCAGAATTTTCGGTAGCTAACCTATAGTAGATTAATTTATTACAAGAGGCAAAAAGATTTACTAAACATCTCTCATTATTATCTACAAGGTGGTAAATTTTAAAAGCATGCTCTCTGTCCCGAGTCAGCATATACTGAAATGTGGAACAGTATATTAACGGAAAGTTAGAAAGTGCTGTAGCTAGGAAGATGGAAAAAATAAGACTAAAATGTTCAGTTCCATAAGTAGGTGGCGAAGTACAATAGGATCTCTGATTTTCTTTTGGGATATTCCATTAAAATTCTTGCCACAAAAGAAAGCCATCTAAATATGGTTATACTAATGACACTAAACTGTTTTCTTATGTGCCCAAGGAAAATAAGGTTGTGCTATCAATTTCATCTACACATCACTGAATGATCCGGCAAAGGAGAAATTGTACATTGTTTTACCACGAAACAAAATTGGGCATTTATGGATTCTTATGGACTCGATCAGAAATGTATGGCCTTTCCAAATAGTAGTTGCATCTGCAATTGGCTCAGGTGGTAGGCAGCTAGATTAGAGCGGTAATGTGCTGCTGCTCAAATGAAACAGAGTACACAATACGAATTTATTAAGTAGACCCGATATCTTGACAAATTACAGAGATCCTTAGATGACACACCACCCGCGGCCAGCCAAAGCTTACCGCAATTTAACTGTATTTATTACTCTAAAAGGTTACTCAAGCTTCAGAGATCAATAACGGTGGCTGCTTTGAAATTTACAGCAAGACAGGCATTCAGTTAAATTGAAAGGGATTCAGAAATACACACTTGACGGCTACTCCTGGCAAAGAAATTCATAACAGAGTAACCAATAGCCAAAGATATACTAGTCGAATAGACCACAAAAATCAAAAAATGTGTTGATAAACAATATGGAGACGCTCTATGCAAGTAAATTTTGGCAGAAACAGCTCCTTCAGGCCTAATACCTCAAAACAACAGCCTATACTCACTAGGTCTTTCAGGAAACTTAGCCAAGACAATTATTCAAAGAATTTCAGAATCACATAAACTTTACAGTGCTCGGTCCATGAGGTAATTTTAAGCTACAATTCGCTACTCACCACTCAGTTCCAACTGCCGACTAAACGCCTCAAATTACTATTTAAGACAGGTACGTGCTTAATCGGTGGATGACAGCAGTAAAACGTATCAGACGGGCACAGCAAAAGATGCCAACTCTCATCAGTAATTAACCTTGCGCCCAGAACACAACGAAACAGTTTACTGGTATAGAGACTGAAACAGTGGACCAACAAATGTACCTTTCTTCACACGGGCAAGCAAGATATAGAACTAATTTTTACGCTCTCTCGTATTCATATCAATTAGGTAATCAAACATCTATGTTCTAAAATGAAACTTCCTGGTAGATTAGAACTGTGTGCCGGACCGAGACTCGAACTCGGGACCGTTGCGTTTCGCGGGCAAGTGCTCTACCAACTGAGCTACCCAAGCACGACTCACACCCCGTCCTCACGGCTTTACTTCTGGTAGTACCTCGTCTCCCACCTTCCAAACTTTATAGAAGCTCTCCCGCAAACCTTGTAGAACTAGCACTCTTGAAAGAAAGGATGTTGCGAAGACGTGGCTTTGCCACAGCCTGGGAGATGTTTCGAGAATGAGATTTTCACTCTGCAGCGGAGTGTGCGCTGATATGAAACTTCCTGGCACATTTAAACTGTGTGCCGGACAGAGACTCGAACTCGAGACCTTTGCCTTTCGCCGGCAAGTGCTCTACCAACCGAACTTAGCACTTGCCTGCGAAAGGGAAAGGTCCCGAGTTCGAGTCTCGGTCCGGCACACTGTTTTAATCTGCCAGGAAGTTTCATATCAGCTCACACTCCGCTGCAGAGTGAAAATCTCAATCTATATTCTACCTTAATGCATTTAAAAGAACTTGTTAATAGCTGAAATATACAACACAGCAATTACCAGCTATCGAAAATAAAACGGTACACACTTGTAAAATCAAAAGGAGCACTTAAACACCAAACTTTCTAAAGCCTGAGTCTTTGTTTCAAGTATAGGAGCTTAAAAACTACGTAACTTGCTATCGTGTTTGATGATGATCAGCACCAAAACAGACATAACACAGGCTGTTAGATTCAATGGAATGACCCACATGGCATTACACAGTGTAATATAGAAACCATAATCGGCGCGCAGTCTGCCGACAATGGAAATAGACAGAACGTGACAATATGCAAATCCGAATGCACATGGTGAAAAGAATTGTGTGTGAACTATCACTGACATAAATCAGCCCTTACGGTTTTGAACCAACATCGCCACAAGACAAGAAGATAATTTTAAGCGTTGACTACTCTCTCCAGTTAACAGAAAATTTATGTATCACAGTAACTGCAAAATACAAATCTGAACACTCAGTGGGTAGGATTACTACATACGGGACCTCCCGACACGTTAATTCGGATCACATTGTATAAAAGTTCAGTAGGTTTTTGGCAATTTAGTAGGTACTGCCAATGGCCTAAATTCTCTCAGTCTTAATCACAGCCAACGAACACGACACAAGTGTTTCAGTGACAGAAATATCTAAATCTGCTTAATGACCAGAAGCTGGGAAGCTCACCGTAAGTTCCAGTCTGTAACTTTACGCTGGTTGCTTGCTTGACTTTCGGTGGGGGGGGGGGGGGGGGGGAGGGGGGGCAAACAGCGAGGTCATCGCTTCCAATGGATTAGGGAAGGAATGGGAAGAAAGTCGCCGTGCCCTTTCAAAGGAACCATCCCGGGATTTGCCTGAAGCGATTTAGGGAGAATCACGGGAAACCAAATCAGGACCGTCGGACGTGGGTTTTAACCGCCGTCCTCCCGAATGCGAATCCAGTGTGTTAACCAGTGCGCCACCTCGCTCGGTCTGTAGCACTATCGGCAAACACTCAGCCGCCGTCCGTCTAATTTCAAACGGCTGTCCAGTGAGACTGCCATGTAACGACAACTGCCTGCTCCAGTATCTGTAGCCTCCTTCCAAGCTTTGTTCAGCAGATATCAGCAGTGAAGCGCCCTGCCCAACACACAACGGGCCTCCACACTGTCTCCAAACGTATCCACAACTGAACCTGCTAAAGCTGCAGAGGCCTCTATTTCAACTCAGTAAATGCTTTGGCCAAAATCGGGAAGCGGCACTCGATCGACCGATCGCTGGCAGGTTGTCAGAAAAATTGCGTGTACGCCACAATGGCCAGTGGCAGCGCATCTGCAATTGTAATCATTGCTGTTCACAGATTGAGATTTTCACTCTGCAGCGGAATGTGCACTGATATGAAACTTCCTGACAGATTAAATCTGTGTGCTGGACCGAGACTCGAACTCGGGACCTTTGCCTTTTGCGGGCAATTGCTCTACCAACTGAGCTACCCAAGCACGACCCACGCCCCTTCCTCGCAGCTCCACTTATGCCAGTACCTCGTCTCCTACCTCCCAAACTTTACAGAAGCTCTCCTGCGAACCCTGCAGAACTAGCACTCATGAAAGAAAAGATATTGCGGAGACATGGCTTAGCCACAGCCTAGGGAATGTTTCCAGAATGATATTTTCACTCTGCAGCGGAGTGTGCGCTCATATGAAATTTCCTGACAGATTAAAACTGTGTGCCGGACCCAGACTCGAACTCGGGACCTTTGCCTTTCGCGTACAAGTGCTCCACCAACTGAGCTACCCAAGCACGACTCACGCCCTGTCCTCACAGTTCTGCTTCTGGCAGTACCTCGTCTCCTGTCAGGAAGTTTCGTATGAGCGTACACTCCGCAGCAGAGTGAAAATCTCATTCTGGAAATATTCCCTAGGCTGTGGCTAAGCCATGTCTCCGCACTATCCTTTCTTTCAGGAGTGCTAGTTCTGCAAGGTTTGCGGGAGAGTTTCTATAAAGTTTGGAAGGTAGGAGACGAGGTACTGGCAGAAGTGCAGCTTTGAGGATGGGGGTGGGAGTCGTGCTTGGGTAGCTCAGTTGGTAGAGCACTTCCTCGCGAAAGGCAAAGGTCCCGAATTCGAGTCTTGGCCCGGTACACAGTTTTAATCTGCCAGGAAGTTTCAAAATTGCTGTTGTAAATCCAGAGACAGTAGCTCGCCATCAAGATTTGATTCCCTGAAAAACCTTCGTAAACAGCTGCCTGAACGAAGAAGTTCAATTGGACGTATACTCAATAAATCTGTGTCACCTACAGGTCAGTGAGTTGGTACACCAAAATGGAAGAGATGTTCCCTGCAGACGCTCAATCTGCTTCGAGTCTCTCGATGAGTGAAAATGAACTCAAGTTCAGGGTTTGTGGAATAGACTATAACATACATTTCCTTCAGAACTTTACCATAGCTTTGTACTGTAGACATTAACGCGTAAAACAGTGCTATTCTTATTACCAAAGTTGTAATTTGAAATTTTTTGTAAATAATTATGGTGCTGCGATTTTGATTATTTCAAAAACAGACACGACAACGGTTCAGAGTTAATGTGGGCAGAGCTTCGTATCTCTGTCGTATATATTATAGTGAACGAAAAGCACATCTTACACAGTGTGCAACAACATTCAGGATTTCAATGAAATCATTATGGCTGCGTGATCGAGTCGTATGTGAATAATTACGAGCGTTCAGACTGCTGTTTGACGCTGGTGAAGGCTGCCTGTAACAATAACAGAAGCGATGGTGGTTTTATTGCCTATGACGCAGTCACACAACCAGGGACAGTGTACTGAAATGAGCTCTGGCTGCAAAAGCGTTGTTGTTGTTGTTGTTGTGGCCTTCAGTCCTGAGACTGGTTTGATGCAGCTCTCCATGCTACTCTATCCTGTGCAAGCCTCTTCATCTCCCAATACCTAATGCAGCCTACGTCTTTCTGAATCTGTTTAGTGTATTCATCTCTTGGTCTCCCTCTACGATTTTTACCCTCGACGCTGCCCTCCAGTACTAAATTGGTGATCCATTGATGCCTCAGAACATGTCCTACCAACCGATCCCTTCTTCTAGTCAAGTTGTGAAACCAACTCCTCCCCAATTCTATGCAGTACCTCTTCATTAGTTATGTGATCTACTCATCTAATCTTCAGCATTCTTCTGTAGCACCACATTTCGGAAGCTTCTATTCTCTTCTTGTCCAAACAATTTATCGTCCATGTTTCACTTCCATACATGGCTACACTCCATACAAATACTTTCAGAAAGGACTTTCTGACACTTAAATCTATACTCGAAGTTAACAAATTTCTCTTCTTCAGAAACGCTTTCCTTGGCATTGCCAGTCTACATTTTATATCCTCTCTACTTCGACGATCATCAGTCATTTTGCTCCCCAAATAGCAAAACTCCTTTACTACATTAAGTGCCTCATTTCCTAATCTAATTCCCGCAGCATCACCCGACTTGATAAGACTATATTCCATTATCCTCGTTTTGTTTTTGTTGATGTTCATCTTATACCCTCCTTTCAAAACACTGTCCATTCCGTTCAACTGCTCTTCCAAGTCCTCTGCTGTCTCTGACAGAATTACAATGTCATCGGCGAACCTCAAAGTTTTTATTTCTTCTCCATGGATTTTAATACCTACTCCGAACATTTCTTTCGTTTCCTTTACTGCTTGCTCAATATACAGGTTGAATAGCATCGGAGACAGGCTACAACCCTGTCTCACTCCCTTCCCAACCACTGCTTCCCTTTCATGTCCCTCGGCTCTTATAACTGCCATCTGCTTTCTGTACAAATTGTAAATAGCCTTTCGCTCCTTGTATTTTACGCCTGCCACCTTCAGAATTTGAATGAGAGTATTCCAGTCAACACTGTCAAAAGCTTTCTCTATCATCAAATATTTAGAATGGTTGGATCTGACTTTCTAAGTCTTCCGTTTAATATGTTTACGATACAGCCATCACGGTAGAATTTTCGTCCTGATGTAGTGCAGAGGATAAAGAAGAGAGCGGCTGGTAAAAAGAGTCGGTTTTCCCTCAGAGATCCACAGATGTCGGCATCGGCGAGCGGCTCGGAGCTGCGGGCCGAGGTTTTTCTAATTCGATTGCCGGGCAAGAGCTTTCCGCGACCGACGGAAGACGACACGGCCGAGGAAATGGCGGTCGGGACGAGGGTCGGCCGGGCTGGTGTGAGGTCACTGGGCGGCCGCGCTCTCTTTAAAGGGCGAGGAGGCGCCGCAGAGGGCGCCCAAGGGCTGGCGCGGCGAGGACCGGCGACGAGTTCCAATTAACTCTAAGGAAGTAGGCTGTCGCCGGGGCCCGGCGCCTCACTGCATTACGAGCTGTCGTCCGTAGAATTAACAGGCTCCCTGCTATGTATTAGACAGTCTAAGAAAGACGAAACTAGTGGAAACTATCACAAAGATTTGTAGAAATGAGCTAAGAATTCTTCTGAGTCTTTTGATGTGTGACTATTATTATCGTTTTATTATTATCTTTCCTTTCTCAGACGTTATGTCTGGTTAAAAATGGAAAGAGAGGCGGACCTTGATCAAGCGTGAATTCCTTTTAACTGTACGGTATATGTTACATTGCATTTAGGAACTTTCGGGTAATTGAACATGTATAAATAATTACAGATTTCTGTCGTTGTATATATATACGTTTGTATGTAGCTGTATTGCGTTGATGTACTGGTGGATATTATGTGGTATGACTCTTGTAGTTGATAGTGTAATTGGTATAATGTCAACTTTATCCTGATGCCACATGTCCTTGACTTCCTCAGCCAGTTGGATGTATTTTTCAATTTTTTCTACTGTTTTCTTCAGTATATTTGTTGTATTGGGTATGGATATTTCGATTAGTTGTGTTAATTTCTTCTTTTTATTGGTGAGTATGATGTCAGGTTTGTTATGTGGTGTTGTTTTATCTGGTATAATGCTTCTGTTCCAGTATAATTTGTATTCATCATTCTCCAGCACATTTTCTGGTGCAGACTTGTATGTGGGAACGTGTTGTTTTATTAGTTTATGTTGTGTGGCAAGTTGTTGATGTATTATTTTTGCTACATTGTCATGTCTTCTGGTGTATTCTGTATTTGCTAGTATTGTACATCCACTTGTGATGTGATCTACTGTTTCTATTTGTTGTTTGCAAAGTCTGCACTTATCTGCTGTGGTATTGGGATCTGCTTGCTGTAATATCTGGTGTTTATTGTTTGATCCTGTATTGCAATCATGAATCCTTCTGTCTCACCGTATATATTGCCTTTTCTTAGCCATGTGTTGGATGTGTCTTGATCAATGTGTGAATGTGTTAGATGATACGGGTGCTTGAAATGTAGTGTTTTCTTTTTCCAGTTTACTTTCTTCGTATCTGTTGACGTTATGTGATCTAAAGGGTTGTAGAAGTGGTTATGAAATTGCAGTGGTGTAGCCGATGTATTTATATGGGTGATTGCTTTGCGTATTTTGCTGGTTTCTGCTCGTTCTATAAAGAATTTTCTTAAATTGTCTGCCTGTCCATAATGTAGGTTTTTTATGTCGATAAATCTGTGGTGTCACCGCCAGACACCACACTTGCTAGGTGGTAGCCTTTAAATCGGCCGCGGTCCGGTAGTATACGTCGGACCCGCGTGTCGCTACTATCAGTGATTGCAGACCGAGCGCCGCCACACGGCAGGTCTAGAGAGACTTCCTAGCACTCGCCCCAGTTGTACAGCCGACTTTGTTAGCGATGGTTCACTGACAAATTACGCTCTCATTTGCCGAGACGATAGTTAGCATAGCCTTCAGCTACGTCATTTGCTACGACCTAGCAAGGCGCCATTATCATCTGCTATTTATCTTGTGATGCATGTACCGTCAGACCGATGTTCACCAATTATGGATTAAAGTTAAGTATTCCAGAAGCTACGTACCGTTTTTGCTAGTCTCAATTCCTTATCATTTTTCAGACCTCACGCCAGCCTGCGTGAGTTCAAACGCGTGCCCTTCGGCCTCCCGTCCTAGTGGATTGGCTGTCTTGCCAGTCCACAAAAAAAATCCCCTTCCTCCTTCCTTTCTGCTTAATGTGAATCTTTCTGTTGCTGAATGTATGTGATGTGTCCTATATTTGTGGCATTCTGATCGTGTAAGTGTATTGAGTGCTTCTAGGTCTGTGTTACTCCATTTCACTACTCCAAATAAGTAGCTCATTATTGATATAGCATAAGTATTTATAGCTTTTGTCTTGTTTCTTGCTGTCAATTCTGTTTTCAGAATTTTTGTTGGTCTTTGTCTACATTTTTCATTTAATTCTTCTTTATTATTTGTATTATCTATTCCTATTTTTTGTCTGTATCCCAGATATTTATAGGCAACTGTTTTTTACATCGCTTCTATGCAGTCACTGTGGTTATCCAATATGTAATCTTCTTGTTTAGTGTGTTTTCCCTTGACTATACTATTATTATTATTATTAACTAGATTCACAAGGCATGGCAGCTCTTTGCTGCCGAGGTCACAATGATTTTCTAGCTAACTGTATCTTCGCATTTACTTTTTCAATGCGCCACACGTAAGATTTTCACAACTTCACTGTCACTGCCGAAGTGGCGTAGTCTTGACAGGGTCTTCCTCTTTGAGGATGTTCTCTAAATACTTTATGGATTTTCCTTATATTTGGAGCTCAAACTGCGCATCCTGTCCAAATAAGACTCCTAGCTCTAGTTTTGGATACAGTGTCTGGTTCTCTATACAGATCATATACTTCTTTGTTTGTTACTATTTTCCCTTAAGATGTATTCGTATCCTGAAACCCGCCAAAGCTACTCCTCAAGATTTCTTTTGGAAAGGTTCTTAATTTTGCTTCTGTAGCGTCTGTGTGTATTAAAAAAGGAGGATACAAAGACTACGTGAATATTTGCGTTTCATCAAGATTGCGTGTAACAATGAAAACAATAATTACGAAAATACTTTTTTATATTAGCTATTGACTGCAAACCTTAATTAAAATGAACCAGCTCAGATTCGTAGCTACGTCACTGAAGGCTGCTCGTAGGCTTTCTTGATGTGATTAGCAATAACAGTGTGTACTTGCAGGTGCGGATCTTTCATGATATTACTCTCTTGTTGGAGTCTACATCTCTGAGGGTATACGGGGTCGGCCACAACTTAAATGCTTTCTGATTTTCTCAAACAGTTGTTCAGGATTTTATAAAGACTAATACGAAGTAAAAGATAATTATCTTATATTTCAGATTAGCATTAAACTACTGCATACCGTGCAAAATAAGTACACCAATGCCTGTTCTCCTGGCCTATCAGTTTTTTTTTTTTTTTTGTCATCAGTCTTATGAGTAGTTTGATGCGACCCACCACGAACTCCCCTCCTGTGCAAACCTCTTCATCTCAGAGTAGTACTTGCAACCGACGTCCTCATTTATTTGCTGGATGTTTTCCTCTGCAGTTTTTGACCTCTACAGCTCCCTCTAGTACCATGGAAGTCATTCCCTGATGTCTTAACAGATGTCCTATCATCGAGTCCCTTCTCCTTATCAGTGTTTTCCATATATTCCTTTCTTCTCCTATTCCGCGTAGAACCTCATCATTCCTTACATTAACAGTCCACCTAATTTTCTACATTCTTCTGTAGCACCAAATGCTTCGATTCTTTATCAATATAGCAGTTAAAATTCAATGAATTCCTCTTCTGTGACGCATGAGCGATTCCGTCCTATTCCCTTAGATGTCAACACCAGAAGAGCGTATAAGAAGTCAGTGAATAACTGGACATCAAGTAAAATAACAGAGGAGCGTAATTCCTCCAAACGTACTAAATGTTTTGTCTTTGGGTATGAGTGTGTCTGGGCATGGAAGAAATTTGTAAGTAACTTATGGTTTGATACACTTCTTCTTATTTTGTTAATGTCCGTGTCTCACAAGGATATATCAAAACAGGTACGAAAAGAGTTTTATATATCCGAGTCTAGCGTGCATTTAATGAAATAGGTTTGCTTTTTAATACTTCCACTAATAATAAATAACTTCTGTTAGTTTTTCGTATTCTCGTATTTATTTTTTCTTTGTCTGTAGGTAGGAAGGATACAAGGTAAATGAACCGAGTTGCCGTTGCGCTAGTGTCTGCACCGATTTTAAACGTATGATCTGCTTTAGTTTGTTGGGAGACACTGAAGTATTTGTTTTTGCTAGTACTAATTTCTTGTTGCGGCCCAAGTGAGCTGTTATACAATATTGTGATGAATGAATTTACTTCTTGACCTTTTTCTCCTAAGATTACGAGGCCATCTGCTTGCGCAGTGTGTTATAATGTGCACTACATTTGTTCGAAGTTCTGATGATTTTAGTTTCCTGATGACCTGCTACATATCGAGGTTTAAAATTCATGGTATACTAAACATTTCCTTGTTTGGCTCTGGAAATAACAAGGTATCTTCCTGAGAGGCCGTACTGCACCCCAAAATTCGAATATGGAATGCACATTCTTAACAGCTGTATTAATCTCTCTGGGATTCCTAGTTCTTTGTTAGTCCATGGACGGTTTCTGTTAATATTATCAAGCGCTTTTAAAGTTCATGAAAAGCTTACGACCTCCCTGAGCACATTCAGATTTCTTTTCAAGTGGGATACGTAAAAATAAAATATTATCCGTTGTTGATCTGATTGATTTATAATCAGCTGGTGCATCAGCACCAATTCCTTCCGAACTATTAATAACTATTTTTCCGTTTGAAGTAAGTGGGATTTCTTAGTGATTGCAGAGCTTGAGAGAATTGTAAATATTTTACGATGTGGCAGAATAGACTGCTTACGACGGTATAAAACTAGCAATAAATACTGTCCCAAACCAACATAAGGGTTGGACACTAGAAAGGTAGGAAAAGTGGAGAGATTCTACGTAACATTTCCACATTTTATTGGTTACGAGATACAGGTCAATCTAGATATACCAGAGGTCACTGAAGTGAAATGGAAAGAAGACAAGGATTTTTGGTCAGATGAGAATAGGGTAATACTAACAGCACCAGAAAATGGTATAACGGGAGTACGATTCGTTATGAATAGGAAGGTAGGACAGAGACTGAGTCACTGTTAACAGCGCAGTGATAGCGTTGTTCTTATCAGAATCGACATCAAGCCAACATTGACAACGATAGTACAGGTATACATGCCGACGTCGCATTCTGAAGACAAAGAAATAGTGAAAGTATATGAGGATATTCAAAGGGTAATATAGCACGTGAAGGAAGATAGGAAGATGAAAATCTAATAGTCGTGGGGGCCTGGAATGCAGTTGAAGAGGAAGGAGTAGAGGAAATGGTTACAGGAGAATATGGGACTGGGGTAAGAAATGAAAGAGGAAGAAGAGTAATTCAATTCAGTAATAAATTTCAGCTGTAATAGCGAATAGTCTGTTCAAGGATCGCAAGAGGAGGAGGTATGCTTGGAAAAGGCCGGGTGATACGGGAAGGTTTCACTTAGAGCACACCATCGTCAGACAAAGATTCCGAGGTCAGATACTGGATTGTAAGGCGTACCCGGGGACATATATAAATTCAGATCATTACGTAGTAATCATGAAGAGTAGGCTGATGTTGAGAGAGTAGTCAGGAACAATCAACACGCAAAGAAGTGGAATGCAGAAGTACTACATAATGACGAGGTACGCTTGAAGTTCTCTAACGCTATAGATACAGCAATAAGGAATAGCTCAGTAAGCAGTGGAGTTGAGGAGGAATGGACATCTCTAAAAAGGGCAATCACAGAATTTGGAATAAAAAACATAGGTACAAAGACGCCGTGGGTAACAGAAGAAATGCTAGGTCAGTCGATAAAAGGACAAACAATAATGTTCACGAAAATTCAGCAATATAGAAACACAAGTCACTAGGGAATGAAGTAAACAGGAAGTGCAGGGAAGCTAAGGCGAGGTGGTTCCATGAAAAATGTGAATAAATAGAAAAAAAATGATGGTCGCAAGGTCTGACTAAGCATATTGTTGTGGTCTTCAGTCCTGAGACTGGTTTGATGCAGCTCTCCATGCTACTCAATCCTGTGCAAGCTTCTTCATCTTCCAGTACCTACTGCAGCCTACATCCTTCTGAATCTGCTTAATGTATTCATCTCTTGGTCTCCCTCAAACGATTTTTACACTCCACGCTGCCCTCCAATACTAAATTGGTGATCCCTCGATGTATCAGAACATGTCCTGCCACAAGCTCCTCTTCTCCCCAATTCTATTCAATACCTCCTCATTAGTTATGTTATCTACCCATCTAATCTTCAGCATTCTTCTGTAGCACCACATTTCGAAAGCTTCTATTCTCTTCTTGTCTACACTGTTTATCGTTCACGTTTCACTTCCATACATGGCTACACTTCATATGCCGGCCGAAGTGGCCGTGCGGTTAAAGGCGCTGCAGTCTGGAACCGCAAGACCGCTACGGTCGCAGGTTCGAATCCTGCCTCGGGCATGGATGTTTGTGATGTCCTTAGGTTAGTTAGGTTTAACTAGTTCTAAGTTCTAGGGGACTAATGACCTCAGCAGTTGAGTCCCATAGTGCTCAGAGCCATTTGAACCATTTGAACACTTCATATACATACTTTCAGAAACGACTTCCAGACATTTTAATCTATACTCAATGTTAACAAATTTTTCTTCTTCAGAAACGCTTTCCTTGCCATCGCCAGTCTACATTTTATATCCTGTCTACTTCGACCATCATCAGTTATTTTGCACCCCAAATAGCAAAACTTCTTTACTACCTGACTTAATTCGACTCAGCATATAGAAATGCTAAAAGAAAGAAATTAAAAGTAAGTATGGTAACATTAAGAATGTAGTGGGAATTCCACTGTTAAATGCAGAGGAGACAGTGAATAGCTGGACGTAGTTCGAAGAAGGCCTCTGTGAGGGGTAAGATTTGTCTAATGTTATAGAAGAAGAAACTGGAGCCGCTTTAGAGGGTATAGGGGATCCAGTATTGAATTACACTACTGGCCATTTAAATTGCTACACCAAGAAGAAATTCACATGATAAATGGGTATTCATTGGAGAAATATATTATACTAGAACTGACATGTGATTACATTTTCACGCAATTTGGGTGCATAGACCCTGAGAAATCAGTACTCTGAACAACCACCTCTGTCTGTAATAACGGCCTTGATACACCTGGGTATTGAGTCAAACAGAGCTTGGATTGCGTGTACAGGTACACTTGCCCATGCAGCTTCAATACGATACCACAGTTCATCAAGAGCAGTGACTGGCGTATTGTGACGAGCCAGTTGCTCGGCCACCATTGACCAGACGTTTCAGTTGGTGACAGATCTGGAGAATTTGCTGGCCAAGGCATCAGTCGAACATTTTCTGTATCCAGAAAGGCCCGTACAGGACCTGAAACATGCGGTCGTGCATTATCCTGCTGAAATGTAGGGTTTCGCAAGGATCTAATGAAGGGTCGAGCCACGGGTCGTAACGCATCTGAAATGTAACGTCCACTGTTCAAAGTGCCGTCAATACGAACAAGAGGTGACCGAGACGTGTGACCAATGACACCTCGTACAATCATGCCGGGTGACGAATACACGCTTCCAATGTGCGTTCACCGCGATGTCGCCAAACTCGGATGTGACCATCATGATGCTGTAAACGGAACCTGGATTCATCCGGAAAAATGACCTTTTTCCATTCATGCACCCAGGTTCGTCGTTAAATGGGCTCCTGTCTGTGATGCAGCGTCAATGGTAACCGCAGCCATGGTCACCGAGCTCATAGTCTATGCTGCTGCAAACGACGTCGAACTGTTCGTGCAGACGGTTGTTCTCTTGCAAACGACCCCGTTTGTTGACTCAGGGATCGAGACGTGGCTGCACGATCCATTACAGCCATGCGGATAAGATGCCTGTCATCTCGACTGCTAGTGATACGAGGCCATTTGGATACAGCACGCCGTTCTGTATTACGCTCTTGAACCCACCGATTCCATAGACTGCTAACAGTCATTGGAACTCGACCAACGCGAGCAGCAATGTCGCGATACGATAAACCGCAATCGTGATGGGCTACAATCCGACCTTGATCAAAGTCGGAAACGTGATGGAAAGCATTTCTCCTCCTTACACGAGGCATCACAACAACGATTCACCAGGCAACGCCGGTCAGCTGCTGTTTGTGATAAGAAATCGGTTGGTAACTTTCCTCATGTCAGCTCGTAGTGGGTGTCGCCACCGGCACCAACCTTGTGTGGATGCTCTGAAAAGCTAATCATTTGCATATCACAGCTTCCTTTTTCACGGCATCTTCTTCCTGTTGCTTAAATTTCGCGTCTTCCTGTTGGTTAAATTTCGCGTCTGTAGCAGGTCATCTTCGTGGTGTAGCAATTTTAGTGGCCAGTAGTGTAGAATTTAAGAGAGCTGTGGAGGACGTAGAGTCTAATAAGGCAGAAAGGGTGGATACCATTCCACCAGAATTTCTAAAATCATTGGAGGAGGTGGCAACTAAACGCCTATTGTTGTGGAGGCGACATACCATCTGACGTTCTGAAAAATATCATCCACACAACTCCGAAGACTGCCAGAGCTGGCAACTGCGAAAATTATCGCACAATCAGCTTAACAGCTCACGCATCCAAGTTGCTTACAAGAATAATATACAGACGAATGGAAAACAAACTTGAGGATGCACTAGATGACGATCAGTTTGGCATTAGGAAAGTTAAAGGCACCAGAGAGCCAGAGAGGCCGTCTCACGTTGCGGCCAATAATGGAAGGAAGACTAAAGAATAATCAAGACACGTTCATAGCACCTGTTGATCTAGAAAACGCGTTCGACAGTGTGAAATGGTGCAAGATGTTTGAAATCCTGAGAAAAATAGGGGTAAGCTATAGGTAGAGATGGGTAATATACAATATTCACAAGAGGCAGGAGGAATAATAGGAATGGACGACCAAGAATGAGGTGCTCGGGCTAAAAAGCGTACATTCTTTCGCCCCTTCTGTTCAGTCTGTACGTCGAAGAAGCAAATATGGAAATAAAAGTTTCAGGAGTCGGATTAAAATTTAAGCTGAAGGGGTATCAGTATTCGGTGATGATATTACTATCCTGTGTGAAAGTGGAGAGGAGTTACGTGATCTGCTGGATGGTATGAACAGTCTAATGATTACATAACATGGATAGAGAGTAAACTGACGAACCGCTCGGCCGCTCCGGGCGGTGTTAAGACACCAGGGAATGGCTATCACGGTACTAGAGTGCATTGTACAGGACAAAAACTGTACAGGAAGACAGATATTGGAATATATCCAGCAAGTAATTGAGGACGTAGTTGGTAAGTGCTATTCTGAGATGTAGAGGCTGGCACAGTATTCATGACGGGCCGCGTCAAACCACTCAGAAGACTGATGCCCCCCCCCCCCCCCAAAAAAAAAGGAAAAAAGACTTCTAGCTGTAAAACAACCACAGTTTAGCTTGCGTAGTTGCGTAGTTGGACATGAAAGGCGAAGAAAAACACCAGTTTAGCTTTGTGACACGTGCATGCAACTTGCGTAGTTGGACATGAAAGGCGAAGAAAAACACCTGGCACTAGGTGTTTCTAAGATATGGCGTGAGTCAAACAACCACACCACAGACTGCTATTTCTTTTTGGCAAATGTCACCAGATTTTCTTACAAAACTGTAAGGTATAAGATGTTCCCTAAGTTTCTAAACCAGTTCCACATTATCTCGTCCCTGATTCAATATCAGTAGCACCTACAGAATATACAATTGCTGAAGAAACACAACAAAAATGTTCTCTTACATGTTCCAGCAACATATCAGATCCTGAATACAAATCTGGAGAAGGTATTCATTTCATGAACAACGCTTATCTTTGTGACGACGTACAGGATCTAGCAGTAGGAAAAGGTAAAACTCAGCTGCTCTGTTAATTTCTTAAGGAGCTTAATTTGTTTGCAGTGGGTACAAAAATTCCACACTTTCGCCACAGGTGCAAAGAACTTTTAAAATTCTTTGCAATGTTTGTCTCTGTTTGCTGCTCTGGAGACGTTAAATGTCTCAGTCAAAATTCAGATTGGTATACAACACTGAAGCACGGCAATTATTCATCGACTCATCTAAAGCGAGTTCAAAAGGCCTTTACTACACGAAGGAAACAAGTATGCGGTAATACCGGTTTGGTATTCCACACACCCGAAAGATACATGTAAAATTATGTTGCTACTGCTTGGAAAAATACGCTGTTATGAGTATGAATGGTGCATCTGTAGTAATTTAAAAATTATCAACACTGTCATGGAAATGCTGACAGGGTACATCAAGTGCTGCTGATTTACCTTTCAGTAGAACATTGGAGATAGGAAACATCACTAAGTAAAGAAAAATTGATCAGTCAGACAAAATGCAGGAAATAAAAATGTGACTCACTGTGACAAAGTTATCATGCCACCGCTTCACATGAAGCTGGGGCTCATAAAGACCATCTTGAGAGCACTAGGCCACGACTGAAGTGCTTTCCTGTACGTCGCAACAAATTTGCACAGTTTACTTACGCGAATGCAAAAGGTGTCTTCATTGGTCTACAAATAAAGTTGGCGATTGCTACATCTATTTCCAGGACTTACTGAATGACAGTGAAAGAAATGTTGGGTTGGCATTCAAATCACATGTAGTAGATTTTCTTCAAAATTACAGCCGCGCGGGATTAGCCGAGCGGTGTAAGGCGCTGCAGTCATGGACTGTGCGGCTGGTCCCGGCGGAGGTTTGTCCTTAGGATGATTTAGGTTAAGTAGTGTGTAAGCTTAGGGACTGATGACCTTAGCAATTAAGTCCCATAAGATTTCAAACATTCAAAATTACAGATTTGATGACTACGGAAATATTCTGAAGAAGAAAATCCGTAACAAACAGCTAGACGTCGACATGTTCCTCAGAATTAATCTCCTCGATTCATGTCTTGTCCTCTTCCTCGAAAAGTTAGGTTTGTTCAGTGATAAACGTGGTGAGCATTTTAAGGAGGACATTTCTTTGACGGTATCACTGTACCAGGATCGATGAAGTACATTAATATTGGCTGACTACTGCCAGACACTTCACCGTGAGATGCTAAATGCTTAGCACATACGCAAGTCTTCAGCGCATACGCAATTCAAACCAAGCACACCATAGGAAGTATTTTAAGTGTGTATGGGTTTTACGTTAGTATTATATCGTGAACTAGCTATTACTATATATAATACGTGCCATGTGACTCAGTCTCACTATTTTCTTAACTAATGTCATGTAGTCGTTTGTACAGGGTGTAACAATGTTCTAGTGAGATATTAGTAGTTGAAGGAGTATTACCTGAAAGCTATGGGTGATGGTGACAAACGGTGTGCTTATTTTGAATGAGCATGTTCCACTTGTCATAAAACAAGTCTTTCATGCCAAGATACCAGCCAATTTTTACATTTGTTTTTCAGTGTAGTTTTGTGCATAATGTACGTATATAAGTAAAATTTCCATTAGCTTTCTAAATGACGCATTACATAACTTTAAGGGTATCGTAGTATTTGTCTATGGCCTCAACAACAAGCCTCTCCTGGCCCACATCATCGCTCGCCTGCAGTTCTGCCATTCCCATGTA
This sequence comes from Schistocerca serialis cubense, assembly GCF_023864345.2. Lineage (NCBI taxonomy): Eukaryota > Metazoa > Arthropoda > Insecta > Orthoptera > Acrididae > Schistocerca > Schistocerca serialis. Next base: position 253,892,532 of record NC_064643.1, read on the forward strand.
AACTGACAACTTCGTCGTTGGCAAAAGGCGTCATACACAGACGAGTCCAGATATCCTCTGACGCAAGGTGATGGCCGTGTTCGTGTGCGGAGACCCGCTGTGAACCCTACCTGCCAAATGTTGTCCAGGAAATCGATAGATTTCCAAGGATCTGTGATGTTGTGGGAGGCGTCATTGTTAAAAGCCATACGGATCTTTTCGTTGTCCATGCTTGCCTTACTGCTAGGCAGTACACCTAATAGATCTTGTTCGATCATGTGTTGGCTGCCGCAAATGTTGGTGGCCCTGAATTCCTCCTAATGCCTTGGCCTATGTGGAGGACGTTACCAGGGATGTCTTACGAATCCTGGACATTGAAGTAATGGAATGCTTGGCGCTGAGCCCCAACGTAAGTCGAAATAGTGCATAAGTGAAACATGCTTGCCAGACGTATTTGTGGATGACCTGTTACTCCACAGATTCTCCACGAACTCTCATGGGCTATCATTGAAGAACTTGAACGGAGCCGGCCGGAGTGGCCGTGAGGTTCTAGGCGCTACAGTCTGGAACCGCGTGACCGCTACGGTCGCAGGTTCGAATCCTGCCTCGGGCATGGATGTGTGTGATGTCCTTAGGTTAGTTAGGTTTAAGTAGTTCTAAGTTCTAGGCGACTGATGACCACAGCAGTTAAGTCCCATAGTGCTCAGAACCGTTTGAACCGTTTGAACTGGATCGGATACCATAGGGTGGACCTCCGTAGACATACACGGAGCATGCCACGGTAGGTTTCACGCAATGATAAATGGTCATGGAGTGCATAGACGTTACTGAAGCTCTCAAAATCCAATGAAAAGCACCCAAGATGGCACAATGGATGATTGTTTCCATTTTGTTTCCGATACCAGTCGCACATTTAAGTTCTTTTTATCGAGGATGTGACGACGTTTTGTTGTGTACGTAATTTCTGAAAGATAGCTGTATAATATCCTAAGACACTCAGTCCTTAACTATTGCTCAATGGAATATGGCAGGAGCCCGAAGTCATGTTCTCTACGTTTTTTTGAGCTGTATATCATAGGCCTTAACTTCAGGAAGATATTTCTGAAAATGCGCATCTGGAGCACAATACTGAATGGAAGTCCATCAGGGATTATTGGAGAACCGAAAAACAAGTATATCGAAGTATTTTAATTTTTGTTGCTACTGGAGGGTACGAAAAATTCAGTTCACAGACAAGGCAAGAAATGAAGAAATTTCTTGCAGAAACAGTGAAGAAAGAAGTATGTGGAAAACACTGACCTACTCAATTCCGTCTTATCATACACGATACTTCCTAGTTTTATTTTTTTCTCCTGTGCCAAACCAGCTAAATTTTTTCTGTTTGATAGACATCGAGCTTTTGGCAGATCACTTGCTCGTCCTTCTGCCAAGCGCTATGAGGTGGCAGCACTGACTGGAAGCTTCGGATTCTGCAAGTTCACAGTAATTCTCAGTTAAAAAAGGATATTCTTCTAATTGCATCTGTTTTTATATGCTTTAATATCGTATTAAAATTACACAGATATCTCTCGGTTAACAGCAACGTAGTAGGTGAATATGGAATGGGAGTAAGTAATGAAAGAGGAAGACGCCTGGTAGAGTTTTGAACAGAGCATAACTTAATCATAGCTAACACTTGGTTCAAGAATCATAAAAGAAGGTTGTATACATGGAAGAAGCTTGGAGATACTGGAAGGTCTCAGATAGCTTATATAAAGGTAAGACAGAGATTCAGGAAGCGGGTTTTAAATTGTAAGACATTTCCAGGTGCAGATGTGGACTCTGACCACAATCTATTTGTTATGAACTGTAGATTAAAACTGAAGAAACTGCAAAAAGGTGGGAATTCGAGGAGATGGGACGCGGATAAACTGAAAGAACGCGAGGTTGTAGGGAGCTTCCGGCAGAGCATTAGGGAACGACTGACAAGAATGGGGGAAAGAAATACAGTAAAAGAAGAATGCGTAGCTATGAGATATGAAATAGTGAAGGTAGCAGAGGATCAAGGAGGTAAAAATGCGAAGGCTAATAGAAATCTTTGGGTAACAAAAGAATATTGAATTTAATTCATTAAAGGAGAAAATAGAAATATGCAGTAAATGAGGCAGGCAAAAAGGAATACAAACGTTTCAAAATTGAGGTCGACAGGAAGTGCAAAATGGCTAAGCAGGGATGGCTAGAGGACAAATGTAGGGATGTCGAGGCGCATATCACTAGGAGTAAGATAGATACTGCCTTCAGGAAAATTAAAGAGACCTTCGGAAAACCACTTGCATGATTATCAAGAGCACAGATGGTAATCCAGTTCTTGAGGATAATATTCTAGAAATGGAAGAGAATGTAGACAAAGATAAAATGGGAGATATGATACTACGTGAAGAGTTAGACAGAACACTGTGTAAGTAGGCTGTTTATGTTTTCTTATTGGCAACGTTACATAGCGCTCTGTGTGAGAATCACTGGCTGTGCTGTGTGCAGTCTGTGGCTGGTTTGCATTGTTGTCTGCCATTGTAGTGTTGGGCAGCGGTGGCTGGATGTGAACAGCGCGTAGCGTTGCGCAGTTGGAGTTGATCCGCCAGCTGTGGTGGATGTGGGGAGAGAGATGGCGGAGTTTTGTAATTTGTCATGAACTACTACATATATTATGACTATTAAGGCAAATACATTGTTTGTTCTCTATTAATATCTTTCATTTGCTAACTATCCCTATCAGTAGTTAGTTGCTTCCGTAATTTGAATCTTTTATTTAGCTGGCAGTAGTGGCGCTCGCTGTATTGCAGTAGTTCGAGTAATGAAGATTTTTGTGAGGTAAGTGATTTCTGAAAGGTTTAGTTTAATGTTAGCCAGGGCCATTCCTTTGTAGGGATTTTTGAAAGTCAGATTGCGTTGCGCTAAAAATAGTGTATGTCAGTTTAAGCACAGTCTTGTATAATTGTTCAAAGGGGACGTTTCATATGGCGACCCTGCCAGGATTCGAACCTGATCTTTTTCTTGTAGTTTGTGTAATTAGTGTAGCTTTTGTTTATTGCTAGCATGTAATTATAGAGAGAGTTTCCATTGTAGTTGTAGTCTTTCATTGTTGTACAGTAAAACAGGTGTGGCATGCATGTAGATTTGCACAAAGTATTTCGCAGCTGCACTTGCAATTAAGTAGACATTATTTCCATTGCTATGTTATTTTATTTTGCTCTTCAAATTGTGCTTTTCTGTGTTATCATGTGAAATATTGTGAAGATTATGGCGTGTGAAAAACGTAATACTAGGCTCCAAAGTAAACTGAGAAATGACAGTGAAGACGAAAGCAGTGTGTTAGCGCCTCAGAGTAATGAATTAACTAATGTTCAAAGTAGTAATTTCGTAATTGTGCATAGGGAAATGGAGCGGGTTGCAAATAATGGTGTACACAGTGAAACAATTAGTGAACAGGGAAGCATTATCGATCGATCGGTCGGCAACAGCTCGCCTCAGGAATCCGAAATGACAGGAAACAGTCTCGCAAATGCTGTAGATTCAGGTTTTGGGTCCTCACCGTTTTCTCAAATAGGTCAAGACACATTTTCTGTTTGTCAAAATGTGAATGTTGCCGGTGCAAATGCACTGCCAAAAAGCATAGAGGAACAGATTCCAGACACTAATACATTATTATTGCAATTAATGCAACAAATGAAACAAAATCAGAGACAAACACAGCTACAGTTAGACACAATGGAACAAAATCTTCAAAAATTAGACACCACGCTTGAACACACACGTGAAGATTTAACTACTGAGTTACATAACATCGAATCGAAATGTCAAAAAGTCTGTAATGACGTAAAAACACAAATTTGTGAGCATTTCCAACCTATTTTTTCGCGTCATGAAAATGCATTACAGAATCACGAAGCAGCCATAAAAGAACTGCAAACTATTGTTCATGAAAATCACGACACCTTGCAAGCAAAAATTGACTGAGTTGCATCTACCGATTCGGTTACGCAACTTGCAAAAACTCAAGAAAACTTAAAGGACACAGTAGATTTGATTTCAACACAAATGGACACTCTGAAACTTGGTTCAGAAAAACACACTGAGGAAATGTGTTCACTATCGGAGAAAGTAGCCGAACTTTCGGATCAGGTCACTAATTTATCTACGAATGTAGATGATAATCTGAATGACACAGAAGAGTGCAAACAAATTAGGAAATTCAAAGAAAATCAGAATGAAATTAATACGCAACACCAAAGAGAAATCCGGGAAGTACAAGATCAGCTGACACAGGTAATACAAGAATTACGTATTTCAGAGGACACTCGCGCCCCAATACGGGAAGAGGGACATACAAATACGGAACAGTCACAAAATAATAACACAGCGCATTTCGGAAATTATGAAAGAAATTGGCAAGGTGCACCGAATTTTGAAATGGAACCGCCGAAACGACGTAACAATGACCGACATGATGATTTTGACTATAAGCTGTTCATTACTACACGTAAATTCAAAACATTTAAGAATTCTGGCAACGACATTCATCCACAAGCATGGCTCCATCAATTCTAACATTGTTTTCCTCCCAACTGGTCGATAGAACACAGATTAGAATTTATGTGTGGCTACTTAGAGAATGAACCAGCTGTAAGAATGCGATCGGTCATTCACGATTGCCACAGTGAAGGAGAATTTTACCACGCCTTCCTCTCAGCATATTGGTCTCAAGCCACACAAGACCGAGTAAAACATGGCATCATAATGATGAAACATTTCGAACAATCTGAATTCTCCAGTCTTGTGAAATATTTTGAAGACATGTTGCACAAGAATCAGTACCTGTCAAACCCATACAGCTCCTCAGAACTCATCCGCATTTGCTTAATCAAATTTCCTGAACATTTACAACATATTATTTTAGCAGGACGTTGCAAAGAAGACATTGAGGCTTTTCAGGGACTGTTACAAGAACTGGAAATTGACACAGACAGTCACGGGATGCGACAACAGGAAAACAATTACAGGTCACATCTGTCACAATTCCACGATGAAAGAAATAATAACTGGACACGACAAGGCTATTCTCACAACACATATCGTGACGAAAACAGACACCACCCGTACGACAACCACTGGCAGAGTAATAATAGTTACAGAGAAAGATCGCATTTCCGTAGTAATGACTATCACAGAGACAATCAGAGGAACAGACAATATGGGAACCAAAACTACTTTTATCAAGGGAGACAGAATACTTTCAGACGCAACAGTTCAGCGCGCAGTTACGATTCAGGAAGAAATTCTCCAGCACATGACCGACAAGAAAGAAATTATGAAATCTACCGACATGACGACAGACGAGATAATCATAACGACAGACCTGAATTTCATCAGAACTGGCGGGATTCAAACAGAGCAGGGCACTTTCGACAACGTGAATTTGTAGAAGCTAGGTCTCCTAATCCCAATAACGACGCGCGCCAACAAAGAGACAGACAATGACTCGCACCACAGGCAGCCACCTGCACCGGCTGGCTCAGAGAAAAATAACACAGACGCTAACCTTGAGAAAAGATTTAACATTCCTTACCGACGTATAACACATGATAATTGCGTTGAAGTTGAAACTCTGCGTACTGGGAAGAGTAAAGGTTTACACCACATTTCACATGCAAAACCGTTTATTGAAAGGTAATCTGCTTTTTAACTTTGTCTTTGCCATATAACTTTTCACTTTACATTACTAGTATGCTTTGTCAGACTTAGAATCTGTTAATATGTAACAATGTTTGAAGTTAAATATCCAGTCAAGAACCAAGAGAACTTATTTAAACAGAAATTACGAATGCATTGTTATAGTGAACTGACGACACAGCGTTATTGTGTGTGTACATTCTTGCTTGTTAGTGGCACGATTACGTAACGACCATAAGGCTCACATACTTAAAACATATACTGGTACTGCTAATGAAATTTTAATGCAACATTTTGGTTTACTTGAAAATACACTCTGGATTTAAAGTACTTTCTGCGAGATACCAGATGACACAGTGGTTAGTTTATGTGACAGCTACATGACTATATCACGATGCTACTAATGTGTGACGCAATTTACCTCGCTTTTGCGGTGTATCTGTTTTATATCTGCACAGTTTTTCTGAATTCTTCTGGAAAGTAAAACATGTTTTAGTAGTAACGTTTGTGGTACAGCAACAATGAGACAGCCTTTTTCGTGGCACAACAATACGTTACTGTACAGTAATTTCTTCATCACGCCAATAAACATAATAACTACGATATCTATTCGCAAAGCATTTCACTTTCGTTTATGATGAGGTAAGTACAATGACTTCAGCAGAACTTTGCTTACAGAGGACGATAACTGCGACACTTCCACAGAATTATCTTACAGCAAGACGCACATTTAGCGCTACAGGACACGCATTTGAGTGATCAATTTTGTACTTAAACCATTTATTTTTCAAGATTTTTGAATTACAAAGAAAGTTTTCTGTGATACATTTCATTCCATTGCTGTAATCTGTAACACTTGAGGATACAATTACATTTATCCTCAGGGGGGTACTTGCTTACTTTGTGTACCATGTGTTTGGCAAGCACAAGAAGCCCTAGCTAATATGGTATTTGCTTATACAACTTTACACATCAGTATCATATTTCTCTAACACAGAATTACACAGCTATCTGATCATTTAACTGAGAGAGACAAATATTTATTTTACTACATCAGTGACAGATGTTTATGTAATTACACAGTTGGATAACTTCACACTTATGAAATTGTGTTTTGTCTGTACTTTGTGAAATGCTCATATTTTTCCGGAACCATTGTGATACTATGAAAGCTCTAAACGATGTATTTGGTATGGGAACATGATTTTAAAGTACGTTTGAGGTAGATGACACTATTGAAATGAGCAGAGAATTTTTTTTAGGTATTGATATTATTGGAGGAAGCTACGACGATTTTGAGAATTGACTGAGATGTTATGATATTATTACGACGACGATGTGTATTATGCTGTTGAGGTATGTTTATGATCAATAAGATGATGATAACGTATATAAGGAGTTTGATTATGCTACGTATTTCTTATGATGAAGTATTGAAGAAGTGTCGACGAATATGTATACGTATAATAAGGTAAGGAATAATGAGTAGTGGTTAGGGACTCTGCTTTGTGGAAAAGGATGTTGGAAACCAAGAATCGTATTTTAGAATTATGAAATGTATGTAAATGCGTGAATGTATTACAATGTCGACAAAAATTTTTTTTGGACGCTGTTATATTTACAGGATTTTGTTTCTACACATTTGTAACGCAAATTTTCGACCTGCAAAATTTTTATATGAGACTGTCACTGTAGCGAAAACTGCTGTCGTAAATATTTCGGTAAGAAAGGTAAGTGACCGTGACGTAATTCGTTGTGAACGGCCAGGTGTGCCAGCTGCCTTGAGAAAAAGCTATTAGGTGGTAGAAAAAAAAAGGGGAGGCCATTATCCTCGCTATCGACATTCCTTTGTAGGAAGCATCGTAAATACGACACCCTCAAACTTGAAAACATGATTACACTGTAGAGTTCTTAATTTATGATATTTACTGAAATGAAATGATGAGAAACATTTTATGTCTATTGTCTTGTTAGTTGAAAGATTGTTTACTGCATTATGAAATGCCATATGGCTAGTGAATGACGTTTGACGCCTTGCTTTGCCTATTTTTTTTAATATCTAGTTTCTAGCTGCACTGCAGCATTGGTTAAAATAAAATTTAATAGATGTACTAATATAAATATTTTATGCCTACAGATCCAGTAAATAATTTTATGATCTAATAAAAAAAAAACAACGAAGGAGCATAAAAAGACATTTCCCTTCACAGGAATTGCATACGGAATTTTCTTTTCAACTACTTGGTAATTTTTTTGGTAGAATAACTTCTTGTGGTGCACCACTTTAATTACTTAGACATTAAGATGTGATTATACATTTCCCTTATCTGCACTGTTATCTTTAGTGTACTATTTTTCTGCTTGAGCTATGTCATGTTTAGGTAGAAGATATTTCATTTTCTGCTATTGTCTGCCAGGCATAGTGCTACTAAATTTCACTATACATTACTCTGTTAAGCCAGTTTACTACTGATTTATTTTTCTTGTTTGCTGCTCATTGCCTTATATTAGTTGTAATTTATGCTGCTTGCTTCGCCATTTGTATTTTTGATCATTGCTGTTTGTGTTAATTGTTTTGTGCTGCTGCATTGCCTCGTCCCTTAGTTTAGCATCTTAGCTCAGTCGATTTAAGTTAGCTTAAGAGGGGGTATACTATATAAGAAACTAACTATGATGAATTGGAAGAAATGCATTGAGAAGATATAAGAAAATGGTTTGGCCAAAAAAAAAGTAGTGTACAGTGGAGAAAAACTATTTTGAAAGAGGATGTGAACAGAATACAGAAAGCAGGCTTAGATAGTACTTTTGGGAATAATGATGAACAAAGGGAGATCTCCATGCAAAATACTGCAGGAAAACAAACCCTGTCCTTTCCTTTTGTGTCATCCCTCTATATGTTTGTGTGTGCATTCTCTTTTACTGTTCAGACTTTGAAAAAAAAAGAAAAACACTGTAATTTTACTGTGATGAATCAGGACTGTCTTTATAGACTGTGAGAAAATTTTAGCTTTTGACCAACATTGTATCAATAAGTGTGTGCATTTGATATCTTTGTTATTGTAATTATGAAAAATTTTACCAAATCATTATTGGCCACTGCCCAAAACAATTTGTAAAATTTTTTGTGGGGAGCATGGGGGCTATGTAAGTAGGCTGTTTATGTTTTCTTATTGGCAACGTTACATTGCGCTCTGTGTGAGAATCACTGACTGTGCTGTGTGCAGTCTGTGGCTGGTTTGCATTGTTGTCTGCCATTGTAGTGTTGGGCAGCGGCGGCTGGATGTGAACAGCGCGTAGCGTTGCGCAGTTGGAGGTGAGCCGCCAGCAGTGGTGGATGTGAGGAGAGAGATGGCGGAGTTTTGTAATTTGTCATGAACTACTACATATATTATGACTATTAAGGTAAATACATTGTTTGTTCTCTATTAATATCTTTCATTTGCTAACTATCCCTATCAGTAGTTAGTGCCTTTTGTAGTTTGAATCTTTTATTTAGCTGGCAGTAGTGGCGCTCGCTGTATTGCAGTAGTTCGAGTAATGAAGATTTTTGTGAGGTAAGTGATTTCTGAAAGGTATAGTTTAATGTTAGTCAGGGCCATTCTTTTGTAGGGATTTCTGAAAGTCAGATTGCGTTGCGCTAAAAATATTATATGTCAGTTTAAGCACAGTCTTGTATAATTGTTCAAAGGGGACGTTTCAACTGAAAGACCTAAGTCGAAACAAGGCCCGGGGAGTAGACAACATTCCATTAGAACTACTGACAGCCTTGGGAGAGCCAGGCCTAACAAAACTCTACAATCTAGTGAGTAAGATGTATGAGACAGGCGAAATACCCTCAGACTTCAAGAAGAATATAATAATTCCAATCCCAAAGAAAGCAGTTGTTGACAGATGTGAAAATTACCTAACTATCAGTTTAATAAGTCACGGCTGCAGAACACGGATGCGAATTCTTTACCGACAAATGGAAAAACTGTAGAAGCCTACCACGGGGTAGATCAGTTTGGATTCCGTAGAAATGTTAGAACACGTGAGAAAATACTGACCCTACGACTTACCTTAGAAAATAGATTAAGGAAAGGCAAACCTACGTTTCTACCATTTGTAGACTCAGGGAAAGCTTTTGACAATGTTGACTTGGACACTCTCTTTCAAATTCTGAAGCTGGCGGAGGTAAAACACAGAGAGCGAAAGGCTATTTACAATTTCTACAGAAACCAGATGGCAGATATAAGAATCGAGGGGCATGAAAGGGAACCAGTCCCCGATGTTATTCAATCTGTATATTGAGCAAGCAGTAAAGGAAACAAATGGAAAAATTCGGAGTATTACTTAAAATCCATGGAGAAAAAATAAAAACTTTGAGGTTTGCCGATGACATTGTAATTCTGTCAGGGACAGCAAAGGACCTGGAAAAGCAGCTAAACGGAATGGACAGTGTCTTGAAAGGAGGATATAAAATGAACATGAACAAAAGCAAAACTCAAAAGCAAAACTAGGATAATGGACTGTAGTGGAATTAAATTGTGTGATGCTGTGGGAATTAAATTAGGAAACGAGACGCTTAAATTAGTAAATGAGTTTTTCTATTTGGGGAGCAAAATAACTGATGATGGTCAAAGTAGAGAGGATATAAAATGTAGACTGGCAATGGCAAGGAAAGCGTTTCTGAAGAAGAGAAATTTGTTAACTTCAAGTATAGAATTCTGAAGATTAGATGGATAGATCACATAACTAATGAGGAGGTATTGAACAGAACTGGAGAGAAGAGAAATTTGTGGCACAACTTGACTAGAAGAAGGGATCGGTTGGTAGGGCATATTCTGAGTCATCGAGGGATCGCCAATTTAGTATTGGCGGGCATCGTGGAGGGTAAAAATCGTAGAGGGAGACCAAGAGATGAATAGACTAAACAGATTCAGAAGGATGTAGGTTGCAGTAGGTACTGGGAGATGTAGAAGCTTGCATAGGAGAAAGTATCATGGAGAGCTGCATCAAACTAGTCTCTGCACTGAAGACCACAACAACAACATTAAAATAATTACCTTTTCAGCTAGACAGCTTTCCTTAGATGGCACAGTTGTGTGTATAACTGTCCTGATTAAGTCTCTAATGAATAACAAAATATAACATCGTTTTAAGGGGCCCCTTTCAGAAACTGAAAGAGACATTAGATAACAGTTTTACAATGTCCTTTTGTACTCACAATGGTTACGTTTATATATTCTATTAAGTACTTTTTGAAAAAGTGAAGATCAACTTTTAGCTTCGCATTTCATCGTATTTCAATTCCAGTGAGTTATTTGTGGACCATCCAACATAGACGATATTGTTTCCATGTAGCCTGGATTCAGGGATCGGTCGTGCAACGATTGCTATTCACCAATAACTCTTCTTACAAAGGTTCACAGAGAAATAATTAGAAAAACTTTTGCTTTTAACAGCACTGCCAATTATATTTTCCACATAAACGTTTTTATTACGGAGCACTGTTTTGTCTGCTCCGTAGAACCATAGCTCTCAACAACTCATCACAGACAGAAACAGATAATTAAAGAAAATTTAATGAAGTCTACTTTCATTTCCTATTTCACAGATATCATGTTCCTTGGTTATCATTAATATGTACAATTTACCGTCAGCTTTATAAGTATATATAAATGAACATAAAACAAAAGTGAAAAATACGGCTCTTTCTTCTTTCGTTATGTTAGGATACATTACAAATCGCGAGTTATTATATATGAGAAGAACAAATGAAATTTTTGTACTGCTTCAAAACTTTTTCGGTGGGTGGGGGCGGGGGAAATCATTCATTGTTACCTAGTGTTAATGCAAAGCAAGTGACATAAATGTACGTCATTTGCACTTTTAATGTGTGCTCGGCACTGACGAACCTGGAAGAACTGACCGGACGATGGTACATGTGTTAAGAATTATCCGTCTGGTATTTCAGGGAGACATGAAGGCAGAAATTGCAAGGAAGACAGGAATTAGAGTAAATTCAGCAAAGAATCAACGATGTGTGTGTAAGTGCGTTTCTGAGATGAAGTGGTTGCTACAGGAAAGTAAGCTGAGATGGGATGTATCAAACCCGTCAGAAGTCTGACGTAAAAAAGCTTCAGTGTAACAGATGACAAGGCATCTAAGCAATTATACAAGAAAAGAGGCGAGCGACATAACATCATGCCTTTTTTCCGTGAAACACGCTATTATTAGCTTCACTTTGGCACCCCTTAGGGAAACATGGGGTTTGATAAAGTTTTCTGGACGTGCAGAGGCAGTGCTTTTTCCCTTCCCCTCCACGTTTCCTTCTTCTTCTTGTATTTCTGTTTACTGTGCGGTAGGAATCGATTCGCGGCTTGTTTCGCTGCGAGGAGGCCACTCCCGGCCAGCGGGAGGGAACGGAGAGTCCGCGGATACTTTTTTCCCTGGGAGGCAAATCCCGCATTAGGCAGGCCGGCAGGCAGGCAGCGTGGGGCTAATGAGGCCCTAACGGCGCCTCCCGGGGATTTCGGGATCTCGCCTTCCTGGGGAAAACACCTGCCGCAGCGTACGGCGCGCGGCGCACCTTATTCATAAACAACACCACTTACTCCTGAGCATTTTATAATTGCTTTCTGTACACGGATCCCACTGGAACGAGCCGACTCTGCATCCTGCCGCCACTTACAGCAGGAAATTTTTATTTGACGTATGGTGTGTAAGACAAGGTCACCGAACATGTGGTGGTGAACAGGGCCGCATTTGACCAAAAGCTACTTGAGCGACCGCTTGAACACCGATACCACAAAGGGAACCGCGCTACAGAAATTTAAGTTACAATATGTCTGTGTCTCAGAAGGGGAGGCCACAACGTTTGGAACGCGGATTTACTGCAAACTTCCTAAAATCGTAGTACTTCATGAGGACAAGAAAATGTGTAAGCAGTAGCGCGTACTTCTCAAGCGTTATTGAGAAAATCGCAAGATAATTTCGGTCGTCGAATATATATATCTGTGCGTGTCCATTTTAACCATGAAGCGACTGCAGTCAAGTGGTGACGGCTCTGTAGCTCAGCGTGTTGCCGGCACGGTAGCTCAGCGTGTTCGGTCAGAGAGCTGGTTGGCCCCTGTAATAAAAAACTGAGTGGAAGGATCAACCACCGAACTTGAACAGGATGTCTTGCGACGTCCGCAGCGACCAAACACAACGATCAATAACGAACAAAATGCAAAAACAAAAAAGGGTGATGGGTCAGAGCGTTAGCTACGCTTTATAATAAAAAAACTGAACGAACGGATGAACGAACAAACTGAACGGGTGTCATCAGACGTCCGCTCTGAACAAATTCAACGAACAATATAGAACAATTATTTTTTTTAATGTTTGGCGTTCAAGCAGCTGGATCGCTGGATCAAGTTCCTTTGGTTAGGTTTTTTTTTCGTTAACAAAGTCATTTTCTTTATTATTTCTATTACAAGTTCTATAATGGGGAAAATCTGTGTAATCGGATGAAATTTTATTAAATTTATGTTATTTGGCAGTCTACTAATTTTTATCATCACAAATAATATAATATTCACAACTATCGACTAGTAAACGACCAAATGCATAAAATCATACTGAATATGTATGCATGTCCGTGATTTGAGAAATCCCTTATACCTGGAAGGAGCCCCAAACGACTTGTTACCTCCAAGTTTTGACCAGCACGGACGGATTTCGAAAGATGTACACTTAATCGTCACTTTCGACATTACGAGTAAAAGTTGCAGGATGGTATTTTTCGTAAAAACATGGAAAACATAAAGTTAAACGGCACCAGCTGCAATGAATAAATACTATGTTTCCGCATACGCAAGGTCTTTTGACGTTTTCTGTAGAAAAACAAACCTTGTTAACATTTTCAAAAACCTCTCTTTCAAACGATAGTTTGGAAGCATACAATGCGTAACGCAGTATTTCCTTAAAAATCGGCGCTTATAATTGGTTATGCAGTATCGAGTGTATTTTAATGGCGTCTTGCGGGAAGCAATTTCTCGTTCTCCTTCGATTAAATACGAACAGTTTTGAAGACATGGACAAGCATACATTTTCAGTATCACTTTATGCGTTTGGTCGTTCACTAATAGGTAGTTATGAATATTATATTATTTGTGATAATAAAAACTGGTAGACTGCCAAATAACATTGTAAATTTAATAAAAGTTCATGCTATTTCACATATTTTTCCCATTATATCAACTATAATATAAACAGCAAAGAAAACTGTGTTGAAAATAAAAAATATGACGAACGGAACTCGATCCAGCGATACAGCGGCTTGACGCCAACCATTTTTTTTTTAAATACATTTTTTCTGTATTGTTCACTGAATTTGTTCAGGGCGGAAGTCCGATGACACCTGTTCAGTTTGTTCGTTCATCCGTTCGTTCAGTTTTTTTACTGAAAGGAAGCTAACGCTCTGGCCGAAGACGCTGAGCTACCGTGCCGTCATCACTGACCTGCAGCCGCTTTATGGTTAAAATGACCACGCACAGATATACATTCGACGATCGAAAGTATCTTGCGATTTTCTTAATAAGCTTGAGAAGTAAGCGCTACTGCTTACGCATTTTGTTGTCCTCATGAAGTACTACGATTGTACGAAGTTTGCAGTAAATCTGCGTCCAAACGTCGTGGCCTGTCCTTGTCAGTACTATGGTGTGGGCCTTCTTATAATGAGAAAATAATTAATGTAACAGTTTTATGTGTATAGGCTGAAGCAGCCAATGAAAATTTGTACTAAAGACGTAAAAATGTTTATCATGGCCGGGAATGGAACCCGGGTGTCCTGCTTATTAGGCAGGTGCGTTAGCCACGAAGCCGCCTTGGGACAGTTGTTTCCACAGCTTCACCGATTACCCTGGCATGCCTCTCTCCTCGATCCAAATTCTGACTGCCGCCCCACTGTTTTTTAAATTCGCCCTCACACACGAACAGACTGGGGCAGCTGTGAAAATTTGAATCGAGGAGAGACGCGTGCCAGGGTAATCCGTGGGGCTGTGGAAACAGCTGTCCCAATGTGGCTTCGTGGCTAACGCACCTGCCTAATAAGCAGGATACCCGGGTTCCATTCCCGGCCTTGATACAAATTTCCAGTGGCCGTTTCAGTCTATATGCATAAATCATGTCTGCATGAGACCAGTAAAGCCTCTGAAATTGTGTCATTTCATTTGAATTTTGTATGGGTTTAATCTGAAGAATTTATAGTGGACAGATAATATAAACTTTCTAAATGACTAAAAAGGTCAAACGGTCCCAGGCTGCAGGTTGCCTGTAAAACGGCTTTGAGGGGCAACAAAAATTTCATTTTCAGTGCTTGATATAATTATTGATTAAATGCAAAAATATGAAATACTCTCATAATGTACACATTAAGAATGATAATTGTGTTACAGCCTTAACACAGTAAGTCAAGTATAGAAGTTATTGTTGCACCGCCATTCTGCCTCTTCCAGCGGAAAAACACGATGACCAACCCTGCAGTGGACATTGCATAAAGTTGAGGCTACAAGCCACAACACAGGACTAGTTATGTGACGTACATTTATTATGTAACCTCAAAATGCCGGGGGTGAGGGGGGGGGGGGAAATGTGGGGGTGTGAGTGTTCCCGTAATGGCTCACCAAACGGGAGGGGCGTGAACGAAAATCTCATGTCGTTTTTTAATTCAGAGAATATACATTATTATAACCGACAACATTTTGTTTTGTACAATTAATCCCAAGCACAGACAAGACAATACTTAAGTGCCTACCAATATTTAGGCCTATCTGCACTGAACTGAATGCTTTACGTGCTCACATTTCTTCGATTCTCCGATTTGAACCAAGTGCTGCGTAAGTGTTGCATATTATTTGTATCACTCTCTGCTTTGCCGGTCGAAATCACTGCTTTCCAGTCGTGGTATTTTGCATCGCATATAAAGCAGATATTAATGTGTTCAATATCATTTTCCATCGAAAAGATTACAATGCATGTGTTAAGTGACAGGCTGACAAGTAGAAACACACCTGCCATCGATAAGTTAATTATTTATGGAAGAAAGCTAAGCTGAGGTTCACCGACAACAGCTCACTTAGTGGTCACAAGAATCAAGAGAGAGAAATGTAAGTAATGACAGGGTTCAATAGAAGGTACAGACAATGTTGTCTTTTGTCTGGAAAGTAAGGGTTCATGGCACGTAATGTACATAATATACCAATAAAATGTCAATTTTTAACGATCCTTCAAAACGGTACATACTATTTTCATAGAGCCATTTGGTCCATCTGCCTCTCTCTGTCTGCATTAGTCGGGGTTAAAATGTCTGAAATAAAGTATTTTTAATCGCGTGTTAAAGCACTTAACAAATAAAACATGACTTTATTTGTTTCAATGAATATTCAAACCAAATAAAAAGTATTTTATTTTTATCCAACTATCGGGTATACCTCACGTGAGGCAGAAGAGGTGTCCCATCATATCTCACCATACCTCAACAAGGGAGGAGGGTGTGTCCAAATTTTAAAGAAAAACATACACTTAATTAACAGGCGTCCCCTTAGGTGTTTTTGTGTGAGATGCTGCAAGCGGATTATGCTGACATTGCCGAAACGGGAGGAAACGTGGCAGTGTGGGCGTGAATGGAGCTGGTACTTTTACTAGAGAAATTTAGCTTCATAATTTATTAAGAGAGAAAAGAATTTAACATTATACATCACTGCAGGGTGTTTTTGTGTGAAATGCTGCAAGCGGATTATGCTGACATTGCCGAAACGGGAGGAAACGTGGCAGTGTGGGCGTGAACGGAGCTGGTACTTTTACTAGAGAAATTTAGCTTCATGATTTATTAAGAGAGAAAAGAACTAAACATTACACATCACTGCAAGAATGCATCACTGTATAATGGCTGATCACAACATTTAGATCTCGAAGTACATTTATTATATTCAGGTGTGAGACAACAGCCGGCCGCTGTGGCCGAGCGGTTCTAGGCGCTTCAGTCGGGAACCGCGCTGCTGCAACGGTCGCAGGTTCGAATCCTGCTTCGGGCATGGATGTGTGTGATCTCCTTAAGTTAGTTAGGTTTAAGTAGTTCTAAGTCTAGGAGACTGATGACCTCAGATGTTAAGTCCCATAGTGCTCAGAGCCATTTGAACCATTTTTTGTAAGACAACAAATGTTTAATCTTCTGAGATAAAAACGTATGGCTGTAGTCTCTCGTATACATTATATTAAAATGCACATTATATTTAAACGACAAATAACAAACTCGGCCATAAGCACGTTGTCAAAGCACAATGATACAGGAAATACGGCAAACGTAGCGCTAATGGCCAATATTAAAATTCAAAATACTCTCACAAATATTCCAGCAAAGTCTTTAAAATGAATATTCACACAAAAATTCAGACAAGAACATAGATGGCGTGCGCATCAGTTCAATTGAGACACATTGCGCTTGCATGCTTTTCGTAACTCGCGCACTAAACTTTGCGTATTTTACACCACTTAGACACATGATTACACATGTAAATTCACGATAGCTCACACTTAACACTAATTTTGGAAACAGGAGCGAATGAGAACGAAACTTGATGTTGCTTAACAGGCCGATTGACATATACGAGACACCAATGAACTGAGATATCCCATCATCTGTCCAGGTTCCCCCCGTCTGCCCTCGGCAGTGATGTGTCATATTTGTGACAACTTTTTAGTGCAGTGTTCGAGTGAGTGTTCAGTGTTGTGCGTCTTTCCAAAGTGTTGTGAGCAGAAATCATGCTGTCGCTGGGTGTGATTTTTATATCTCTTGCGAACAGAAACCAGACTGTCGCAGTGTTTTTTAATTGTCTGTCTATTATTTTACCTGTATGCTTCCTGTGTATTTTATTAGCATCACCAACCCTTTGTTTGATGTTCCACAATTTTCTGCCATTTTACCATTTAAGTCACCGATTTTATCGCCTGCTTTTATTCTTTATTATCTTTTTTTTTAAAAAAACCAATTCTGTAGGATGAAGAGCGGCGTACTAAGCTGCTGCCAGCCAGCCCCCTTCGGGGAGATTCGAAACTCAATAAAGAAAAAAAAACTGAGATACATAGTTTAGCAAGACACTAACTCACGTGTGGTAGGCAACACCAACACAACTCCATAAACAGCACGAACATCACATAGTGCCCGATGATAGCCCCAAAAAACACAACGCCATAAACCATAATGACCGACGGAGCAACCTCTCTCACACACATGACTGATCTGTAGCTGCCTCAGTTGAGCACCGCGGTGAAGTCACCCGGTGGCCTTACTTCAGACAGACACAGCAGCGACAGAATGGAAAGTCGGCAGCTTACATCTGTTGCTGGTCAATCCACAGCGTCCATCTTGGCGCTGTATTCAATATACAACATCGAAGTGACGAGGGGTCAGCAGATTGTTCCTGATGCCTGTTACTCCACAATATCCATGCGGACCCCCATTCTCGGTGCACGACGCCGAGAAGTGGCAGACAAACGAACAGCCTGCAATCGGTGCGCTCAGCTCCAGATAGCCCTCCGTGCTCAACAGTCGTGGCCGCACCTTCAACACATCACCCGGCCGCAACCAAAGTCACTGCGGCGGACCAAGTGTTTCCTTCTTTGTTCGTAGGTAGACTCGTGACTGAGGTTGCGCACCAGCCATTAGCTGCCTGACGTCTGCTTCAGCCACAGATTATCAATGCCACAATGTGTTTGAGGCCAAACTCTGTGATTTTGATTGCCAGAGACTTGCTGGCACGGCTCAACTACAAAGCAGTTCTTGAAAGGCAGCGTTACTACATAAACAGAGCTATGAAGCTGCAGACTCAATGCGGAAATTTGTGCAATGATATCATTGGTGCTAATTGGTCACGCCTCGCACCTCCATCCTGCTGTGACTTAGAGAGCAAAAGCGTTTCCTTTCCAAATACAATTGAAGTCCAATCTCGGACAGGTACCATCTGTCATTGGCAGCAGCCAACTGCAAGAGGAGGACTATACCAGACAGCACTAACATGAGTCAATAAGCTGCCACTGACAGACGTTGTCTCAAGCAGCTACGGGAATGTTGTCCACGCTATCTCAGAATTCTGCTAACTTGGCGTCTCCTAGATGTTGGGCCACCTTCTGGCTAACTTCCATCTGTATGCTGGGGCACCTGGTCATTCGCTCCTAATTGCCTGTACGGGTGACTGCTGCATTTGTCGTCCAAAGTGGGAAAACGTTGTTGCCTTCCACCATCACCCATGCGTGGAAACCTCACTACCCTCGCCATTGCCATTTGTAGACACACTTAACCGCCGCGAGACCTTTTGCCACTGTCCATGCCAGGGTCCGCTCTATGACACAAGCCAAACACAGCAGCATAAGAGTCAGTCCTAAGGCTAGTCACAGCCCATCTGCAGCCCATCTGCAGCTAGAGTACTAACTTGGCGGTTCCCCGCTGCTCCACTGCTGACAGGAGACGCTGCCTCTACAGCTACCTACATCGTGGTCGACGGTGCTGCCGAGGCCGCCAGCTGAGACCAGCACCTCTAGTGCTCACGTGAGCCAATCTCCGAACCTGGCCACAGAACGCGATGTCGACAGCGTTGAATTACTGGTACAGAATAAAGAAACCTATTGAAAAGGATGTGCCAGACAGTAGGGGATTTTACTTTATTGTAAGAGCTTTCAAACGGTAACTTCATTTTTCCATTACAGCCAAGCCACGGCCGGCAGTGTTAGCTGCCTGTAAATTCTTTTGTCCCCTGGTCTAGTAACAGGAAGACAGCACCGAGGAAGGGCACCTCGATCACGTGCCTCCCTCATGTGCTTACGAGGTATCGCCGCCCTAGGCGTCACTTACAAGGGGAGGCCGCCAATTGTGAAATTCAGATTCGATTCCTACTGCGTATAATAAATGCTCATGGCCAGAGGTGTAATGTGGCAAAGGACGAAGATGCACTTCTCAGCCGTTGTCGAGAAAAATCGACATTTAAAAGAAACCGTTGCGGTGAAATACTCTCTACGATTGATAATTCTCTACAGCGTCGTGGCACAGCGGTAAGTGCTCGGGTTCGTAATCCAAAGGTCACCGGATCGAATCTCGCGCCATGCAACGCTTTTTTTTTGTATTTGTTTTTTGTAATTCAAATGTGTGTATACATACACACACACACGTATATATATAATTCCCGGCAATCAGTTGCAACAATTATGCATATAATAAGTTGTTGAAAGTCGTTTGTCGTGGAAAAACTGGCGACTTCGAACATCATTATGTTTTCCGCAAACAGAGTTGTATTTCACAAATGTTATTAATTGTCTTCATAATGTTAACCACGTATAGTTAACGGAAGACGTAGAAACGATATTCCGAAACGAATACGTATAGCGTAAGTCAAACTTTCGAATTAGAATAGAAACCCCACAAACACAAATTTGCTGTGGCAGGTATGAAATATAAACTCCATTACTCGCTCGTTACACTTGAAGGACAAATGTTGAATGGGCCGAAACGAGCCGCCGCATAACAGCGTAGTTGCCTGCTAATTTCGAAAGAAGGTAGATGCGGTCCCTAGCGCAAGTTATAACATCGTCGAAAATCAGTGCGGACGTGACAGCTTTGGTACACCCTGTTAAACAAACGGAAAAACGGAGGCGGTACAATTGAAGAGCGATCCGCCTTCACCAACATGCATAAGCAATTTTTTGTATATGAAATACAAAAACTAATAATTAAAAATAGTGTTGCATGGCGCGAGATTGGATCCGGCGACCTTCGGATTACGAACCCGAGCGCTTACCGCTGCGCCACGGCGCTGTAGAAAATTATTAATCGTAGAGAGTATTTCACCGCAACGGTTTATTTTAACTGTCGATTTTCTCGACAACGGCTGAGAAGTGCATCTTGCTGCTTTGCCACATTACAGCTCTGGCCATGAGCTTTTATTATGCGCAGTATGAATCGAATCTGAATTTCACAATTGGCGGCCTCCCCTTGCTAGAAGGCAGCGCTCTGGGAAGTTCTGTTGCGACTCCCACGTGTTTCTCGGTCCCGACCAGTCAGGGTGGAGGAAGCCGCGTGGTGTGTCAAATATACCCGGCCGCCCATCGCCGGGCCCACTCTCTTGTCTTCTCGCTCTATTGGACGTGTGCCCTGTAGCAGTAAACATCTTCCGCTTCTCCCAGAGCTGCGACGCCGGGTATTTAGGACAACAACTTTCGCTAGCTTTGTGAACTATGTTTAACCAAACTGTACGCTCTAGCTCACCTTCGCCTCCCTAGGCCTATGTAACCCCTTTTTAACATGCTTTCACTAATAAACGACCTTTGTCTAAATATTATCCTATTCATTCCATAACGCCCACAGCCTTCCCAACCACCCATCCTGTACACTATGAAATTGCTGCCTTTAGGATGGATGACTGACAACCACCCGATCTCCACCAACTATACCATTGCACCCACACCAGGGTGGGGAAGTACAGGCCGTTCTGACAACTAGCAACCCATCTTCACAAACAGTTGGAGGAGATCCACACCACACGTCTACATTAGAAGCCGTGTACTGTATATCACGAGGCAGCGTAACTCACACGGCGCAAATTATCTACTACATTCATCCAGCATTACATAATTTCAAACCATTTCGCAATTCTTCCCCTGACACCAACCACAATATAATGAAAGGAAAAATAAATGTATCACTTGCTACATTTTCTCTATTCATGAGGGAAACCTTCAATTGATGAGTGGATTGGAGTTCGATTTAAGGAATCGGACGTAGGGATGGAGGTGGTGAAGTGGGTATGGGAAGTTACTGGTATGAACAAAGACAGGATTTGCCTCGCCAGTCCCTCGTTCCATCGCTTCAAATTAGCAGTGATACGTAAGCATACACTTGGAACTTATGTCATAGTTCTATTTTTAAAAAAATTGTTGGGGAAGCTGTGGCCCTCCGAGGTGAGATTTCGTGAAGCGCTGGTTTCTTCCACATTCCATTTCATCCAAGCTTCCTGCCACCAGACACTGATTTATAAATTATTCAAGCGGGGGAAAACCATTTTCAGATAACTTCATTCACCTCGACAATCATTCAGGGCGTGTCAACTGCTTACCGCATAACACATAACTACTGTTTCCTGACGTTAAAAGGTTATTCAAATACCACTAGCACATTAAACGCAAAATTCGTAACTCCAGTAAACATACAGAATATTTTTAACCCTCCACTTGGTGCCCTCCAGTTTCCGACAAATTTACATTAAGTGATGCGAGTTTAGATCCTTTCTTGGATCAGGGAAAACAGTTATTCTTTCATTACTGCCTCGGTTATTATGCTGATAGCGTTTCTCCACTGTCGAATAGTTGTGGTGCGCCTTGAGTGGTTTAAAAGTGTGACGTCTGGCGTACAAAACACACCGCGTGCTTGGTCATGTAATATAGATTCCGTTTCGCGTCTGGTTTTGTATACAAGTCGTCTATAATGTAAAAAAGACGGGTAAAAACAACTGACAAACTGTATGAACTATCCAATACGAATTCCGATCCTGAAACGAGGTATTCAGTAGGAGATGATGACAGTTCTGGTGAAGAATGTGAAGCCAGTGCCTACTGCGAGCACTGTTCACAAAGCTATTCACGAAGTGAAGAGGAATAGGATCCTGAAGATGATTGTAATGAAGGTAATAAGGGGCTGCAAATGTGATGTATTTCATAGGAAAACACAGTAAATGCAATGACAGTAAAAGGAAAACAAAACACAGAAGATCAACGGATGAAGAGTCCTCTTACATATTTATAGACAAGACGTTGTTCACCCCGTATATAGCAGTATCTCTAGCAAAGAGAAAAGAATTCCTTTCCGAAGTGCAGCGCCATTGTTTGTCGTGGAATGCAGAGACCACTGTCTACTATTGACTTCTAGCCTCCCCTGCATGCACACAGGCACACGCACACACACACACACACACACACACACACACACACACACATACACACACACAGCATTCTCGGAAGCTGATCGTGGCACATAAGAAGTTCCTTTGAAATGTGTTGGCCGTAAGGCACTGCCCGTAGAAATTAAAATTCCACGCGAGTGTATGTGTTTCTCATGTTACGTTCTATGAATTCTGTGAATGTAAGGCTAGATCCCATATTGCGCTCGGTGCGCAATGCGAAAAATTGCAGGAACGTGGCTCCTGGCGTCCTTGCTAAACAACGCCAGGGCAGCCATGCAGAACCTGCCGCAAGGGGTCATATTTTTCGTCTCACACCCTCATTATTACCTGTGAAAGGCGATCCGAAACTCTCACTGGAGCCCAGTCAGACACCAACTTAGTAACCTGGGCCTCTATGCCCAGCTTGGCTGATCACATGCTCAGCTAAACTGGAGAGAATAAACAAGCGAGACAACCACTAGCAAAGAAAAGGAATTAATATAAAAGTATATGCTTAATGCTGGCAGTCACTAATGTTACTAATTACAACCATGAAATATTTTATTAATTGACAGGAAAAGAATTCAGATAGCATTTATTTTAAATATAGATAATGGGCTGACACATATCAACCTGGAAACACATTGCGGAATAAGACTACCACCTTCGCTGTTCTTGTTTAACGAAAGGAAACAAACAGTTAAATTATGACAACACAGAACTCCTCACCGTTTCGAAGTAACACAGTCTGCCAAGGGTGTCGCTATTAATGTCCTGTTTTTTTGTCATGCTATGTCTTCTCCAAGAGACCCTGTGATTTATTTGTTATTTGTGCCATCGTCTTATGTGAAAGACTTCATATTATTAAGGATGTCAAACTTTTTATATGTGCATGGCATTGTTTGGTGATTGTTACTGCAGATACGTGAAGCCGTTCGGCATTACTTATATGTGTCAGATGTTTCGTTTCAGTTCATAAATTCAAAACTATATTCTTACAACAGATAGCAAAAAAGAAAAAAAATGAGGAAAAAAGAAATTGAAAGCGGTTTGTAAAAGTCAACTAACATATGACGGGATTTGAGTAACTACGGACTGTACCCCCTTTTTTGGAGTCGCGCATTACGCGAGGAAAAATCTTCATAGCGCAAATCAATCTCTGCAGAGAGAACTAAATTAAAGACCTTCATAAACGAAGCGTGCCCTCAATACGTTGCACCCGCACGTACTCTGTCCGGTCAGCAGTGAGGGTTACTTTACATCAGATGGGCGACCTAAGAGCGCATGACAAAAGGAAAACGACATCGTGTAGCTTTTGAAATCGCCAGTTTCAAACAGCAGATACCAAAGTCATATATTTAAAAAATCTCATTTGTCAGCTATGCAGCCACTTAACGTTGTTCAACATATTTGCTGGTCCTAAAATATCGGCTGGCCACGAGAGCAGACCATAGGAGGCAATTCATTGTAACTCATAAATGCTAACTGTTTATATCACACTTTGCATCGGTGATTGGCCGTGTATTCAGGCGCTCGGTCATGGATATATGGCGGTTTTTCTGTTAATGTCTGTCGTGCCATTGTTCTTTGAGGACTCTGACGAACCAGATCATTGGAAACTTCTTGTCCTATCCTCTTTTTGTGCTGTAAGGATACTTTAGCATTTCTAGCACGTATGTGACAACGGGCTTGTGGAAGGGGGCAGAGGAGTGGACTGATATTCAGAGCTCTTGCATGCCGTCGTTTGCTTTAATCATAAATATATGTCTGAGCGAGGCTGAATGTTGTTATTTTTACATAATGAAAAGTCGTGAGATACGCCTTTCATTTTCACACATGAATTAGTGAAATTATTCATGGCCCTTTTGTTGCCTACGCCTGTGGTGGTTTTCAGAACTCAAATTAATAATCAAATTGATTAATTTGATAAGACTTAACTTTAAATTGCTGGTGTACCACCGCAATAAAATAAAAGCAGTGATTAGTTGAGGGAGCATGAATGAGAACAGCAGCGTATTTAAGTTGACAAAATAATTGCAAGGGAATTGACGTCTGTTAATATTTTTGGAAGTGCGTTCTGATACTTCAGTTAACAGTTCCATCTCATACTTGAGCGATGTACGTTCAGAATAACAGCAGACTCCGTAATATTAATAATACAAGATTTTCCCTTGTAAGTTTCGATGTGCAAGTAGATAGACAACGACGATCCTAATCCAACTTTCACGACGTTAAGATTTTAATGTTCTCTATCGATACAGGCTTCACAGCGATCAATTGCAGTGATGTGGCTCCTTTACCATTAATGCATAACGATGTTTAATTTAACATGGTAAATTCACAGTATCGTTTCCTGTGACAAAGGCTTTGTGGTTAGATGTTAGTTATATTTCAGGTTCTCATAATTAATAGCAGACTGATTATTTACGTGTTACATTTTATAATGGTGACTCAGTTTCGCTGAAGCTAGTCATGTAAACTTTCTGTAATGTACTGCGACTATGACTTGACTACTTTATTGAAGTCAAATAAATTTTTTAAAAATGAGAAGTTTTATCAATCATTTTGTAGCTAAAACTAGTTGATAAATCTTACACAAAAATGACAAACATTACGCCAGGATAGAATACTGGTACGCAAATTAACTTCTGTGGCATCTCTATCGTGTCCTCACTCCGAATACCGGAACACACCATGCATGCGCCCCACTGGCAATGCACACGATATCAGCGGGAGAAACCAAACCATTACTACATTCCAAGATGAATTCTGGAAAGAGCTGTGCTTCCAAGACTTATGCAATTATTTCTGAACCAAAAATACAATTTTCACGGTGTTGCAACACATGTCTTTACTTTGGTGTAACAAGCTACAAAAACAGCAATGCTGAAGTATTAAATCGACCAGTTTCATCGTAGACCCAAAAGGTTTCCGCCGAGAAATCCACATATTTCTATAAACGAAATAAATTTCTATTCGTAAAACATGAGACAATACCAGTACATCTCAAAATTGCGATAAATTATCAAAGATCAAATGGGGTACAGAAAACTACAAACGTAAAACTTTATGTCACAGCAGAAGATCTTATCCTCTAATTACAGTAATAAATCATCCAAAAACGTAACTGCAAACAAATGAAGAACAATACGCTAAGTTATTACTTAAATGAACAGGAAACAAATGATTCTTAACACTAACTAAATGATATGACTGTACAACACTTATTCTATAGTTTGGGTCGACGCCGGAGCCGTCGACTTTCAGTTCCTTTGCGGATTCTGCTGCGGTTTCTGTTTGACGCGTTAGGTGGTCTGATTTCACTACGTCATTCTGGTGAACCTGTTGCAGTCTTCGCCTAACAGTCCCTCCATTAATCATTGTTTGCCCTGAGTTCCAGTTACCGTCATACATCCCCCATCTGCTTCTACCGTTCCACAGAGGCTCATTATTAAATCTTTGGCACTTATATTGGCTTCCTAGTCGCCCTGTTTTTATTTTTATTTTGCCCGTCGTTATTTCCACCATATGCACCTTGCGAACTTCGTTCATTATGTCTCATTCAGTCCCTCGTGTTTTGTGCTTCCTTATCAGAGTCTAACTCTTGTACAGCGCTTTTGAATACCTATAGTGTCATTACCTTTACCAAGGAGCAGTTCCTGGTTCCTC
Organism: Schistocerca serialis cubense; assembly: GCF_023864345.2. Taxonomy (NCBI): domain Eukaryota; kingdom Metazoa; phylum Arthropoda; class Insecta; order Orthoptera; family Acrididae; genus Schistocerca; species Schistocerca serialis. The sequence continues at coordinate 253,918,835 of NC_064643.1, forward strand.
GATGCAGTTTCACGGAGCAGTGTCGCATTCGTAAATCTTCCCTAACGTAATCTCCTGTCTGATCCTCTCTGAATTCGCCATAGCTTCTGCAGTTTGCTGCAGTGCTATAAATGTTCTCTGCTATTGAACCTTCCAGGTTTCCACAGACAAATTCCAGTTAGTGAACTAGTGGCCATCACTTGGGTAGAGCCTATCATGTTGAACAATCCATGACTTGGGATATAATGAACTCTGGATCCCTTTGTAAACCGGAAAATTTTCAACTGAGAGAAAATGTTTTAAGTCGAAATGTTCATAATTTTTTGCCCCTGGACTTTGTCTAAATTCTGGCGCACATGCCCCCAAAACATCATGGCCGACAGACCCTAAATGCTGTTGAATCCCCGTTTCGTGTCATGAGACTCATGTAGTAATGTCCAAGTCTTGCACAATTTTGTTCCGACTCCGTACTTTGTGTATTATTTGCCACTCACTGCGCGCGCTCGGCTGAGCGCCGTACCCCGTTGAGTGGGCGCTTCTGCCATTCATCGGCCTGTGCCGGAGAAGTGGCTCCAGGGAGGATTGCAGAATTCTTTCTCTGACATTCCTTGTGACCGAAGAACTCACGGCGACGTGCTGTTGCTTCTGTCTGAATTTCTACACGAACGACCTGTTCGCACATTTGTCTCATCTCCTCCACCAGCAACATTCTAAAAAATGGCTCTGAGCACTATGGGACTTAACATCTGAGGTCATCAGTCCCCTAGAACTTAGAACTACTTAAACCTAATTAACCTAAGGACGTCACACACATCCATGCCCGAGGCAGGATTCGAACCTGCGACCGTAACGGTCACGCGGTTCCAGACTGAAGCGCCTTGAACCGAACGGCCACACCGGCCGGCAGCAACATTCTGCTGGGTAGTGAGATCTGTTTGCTCATCATTGATTTCTAACACTACTTCCTGTGTCTTTTTAGTTCTTCTCTGACCCTGTTTTTTGAGAGCGGAAATCGCCTCGTTGGTTGTGCTTGCTTCTTGCAATTTGGGCATCTCATACTTCTAATATACTGTCCTAGCCTCAGGTTTGGATTCTAGCGCTACTTCTCGCGTCTCATCTGATATTTTCCTAATGTCCTCAACCTCGGCTTTTACACTTCATTCCTGACCCGATTTACGTTTTCGACAGTCGTCAGCCCTCCTTAATTTCTTTCATGACTTCATCTGTCTCCCTTATTACTTGTGTTGCTCCTTACAAATTTTGCTAATTTCTATATCTATGACATTCTTTCCGCCGCCTATTTCCCTCTCTTTCCTTTCCTTTCTTTCCACTGTTTTTCCTCCTCATGTCGTCTCTTCTCTGCCTCTTGCATAAATTGAATGATCGATTCTAATTGCGTACTTCCAGTAACGTTCCTTCACTACATGCACGCGACTCCCTTGCTACCCGCGAAATCACAGTGTTACTTTCCCTGCCTCTACCTCTTTCCGTATTTACAGAGCATACACGACCTGCCACCCCAGCATCGTTTTCACATTCGTTCCCTGAGTGAAATGAACCCTCAACATCGGACTATTCTGCACTACATTTGTGCCCCTCTCGCAGAGTTTTTTAAATGAACTTCTTCCGCCGTTCTACCTGCGTCGCCGGCCGGTGTGGCCGAGCGGTTCTAGGCGCTTCAGTCTGGAACCGTGTGATCGCTACGGTCGCAGGTTCGAATCCTACCTAGGGCATGGATGTGTGTGATGTCCTTAGGTTAGTTAGGTTTAAGTAGCTCTAAGTTCTAGGGTACTGATGACCATAGATGTTGAGTCACATAGTGCTCAGAGCCATTTGAACCATCTACCTGCGCCAGTGGCTGGCTCTCGTTCCATTTTGAATGACATCAGTCCACAGCCTTTCTCACTAAACAAATGACCTTCGCTTCTCGTAGGCATTCAAATCGATTGCTGCATCTGCAAGATTTTGATTCTAATGCAACACGTGCAACAACTCTGCTCTGCTCTTCTTTTAAATAACACACACATTTATGCCTAACCCCTTGACCTAATCTAAAATATTGCACACATGCACTTAATCAAATTTTTCCCACAAAAGTGTGCACAATGCTGTTAGCAACCACTCAACATCAGACAACAAGTGACGCAAAGGTCACAGACAAGACTCAGTGAGGGTAAAAAACCACATATAGTACATACAATGAAATAAAATGACTAGAACACACTACGAATTGTTAAAGTACAATGAGTGGTGCCAAAAGCGAGTCTAACTGTTCCCAGTGCATCATATTTTAAATGTGAAAAAAAAAGAAAAACACGCGCCTCTTCTGCAAGATAATCCACTAACTACCTCACGAAAGTGCCATGCGAATTGCAAGCCATCGCTTGCTTTAATCATAAATGTGTGTCTGAGTGATGCTAAGTGTTATAATTTTTACATAAAGAAATGTATTATCTTCTCAATAATCTTCAAATCGTGAGCCAAAAGCTTAATTTTTATACATGGATTAGTGAAATTACTCATGCCACCTTTTTTCCCATGCCTGTGATAACTTTAGAACTCAAATTAACAATCAATTAATTTAATATGGTTGAACCTTACCAATGTATAGCAAAAATTAAATAAAAACAGTGAATACTTGAGGGGATATGAATTAGAACAGCGGCGTATCTCACTTTAGAAAATAATGACGAGTTTTATTAATCCTCTTGTAACTACAACTATAATCTTACATAAAAATGTCAAACATATATCAAATAAGGAATGGCGTTTCGTTGGCAAAACATACATTACGGTGGAAGCTATACAAATTCACCCTTGAATTAATCCATTTTACAACGCAGTTTGACTTTGTTTACATGAATACAATGTGAGACCGATCTCTATTCAAATGGAATCATTTACGACCAGTTATACCCCAAACTATGGTTCACCTGTGAACAGAGAGCTGTGGATATTATTTAACAACACTACGCCATGGCAGCAGTGTTTCACCCTTTCACCTTGATTCAGGCGGCAGCAGAAATAGGAGAGCTGCAGGGCAAGAAGCGGTGCGCTGCAGTAGCTGTAATGTTCTGATACATCCACGAAAATTTGCAAACTACGCCGTCTGGCGTTCTGATTATCAGAACGTGAGAAATCCCTATCAGAGCCATGAAATCCCAGCAGATATCAATGTTAGGTGCAGCAGTTCGCTGATCTGGCCAAACCAATTTGACTCACAAGCACCACAATGCATGCTGGAATTGTCAAATGTCAAGTGGCCGACTCAGGACGAATTAGTCCACCTTCGTGATACACGATTTGTTCGAGATGGTATGCAGTTCCACTGTCGGTACAGTTGGAAATTGCCACTGGCTCTTATTCCACCACATGATACATGCCATGAGTCTCACCCACTAGGAAAAGACCTGAAGCTCTCCACCAAGGGAGGTCCAGAAGACGATGAAGATAAATGATCACAACCCATTTACACCAGGCCTCAGTACGGGAGCGGAATTAGCAAAGACGAAACCGCGTCCATATTGCACAAACTTCTTGACCTGTTGGCCTGATAGCCAATCTAGACACAGCACTGGGGTTCCCACGCTGGGGGAGCAAGCCTCCACTTTGCACCACTTTGCATATCCCGAGAGAAGCTAATCAGCAACTCAAAATCTCTCTAGTCTGAAAAAAGAAAATTGTAGACAAAGGAGGCATTGTTCTCACGGCAATCATGGCCGTGTTGTGGCAAAGAAACATCTACTTAGACGCCACCGTAATCCCTCATTTACGGAGAGATCTAACATTTCCGGGCCGACCATTTACAGCTTCTTAAAGAAGGTTTTTAGCAAACAGAACACAGCATTTTGTTATCAATGGAGAGACGTCTACAGACGTTAAAGTAACCTCTGGCGTGCCACAGGGGAGTGTTATGGGACCATTGCTTTTCACAATATATATAAATGACCTAGTAGATAGTGTCGGAAGTCCCATGCGGCTTTTCGCGGATGATGCTGTAGTATACAGAGAAGTTGCAGCATTAGAAAATTGTAGCGAAATGTAGGAAGATCTGCAGCGGATAGGCACTTGGTGCAGGGAGTGGCAACTGACCCTTAACATAGACAAATGTAATGTATTGCGAATACATAGAAAGAAGGATCCTTTATTGTATGATTATATGATAGCGGAACAAACACTGGTAGCAGTTACTTCTGTAAAATATCTGGGAGTATGCGTGCGGAACGATTTGAAGTGGAATGATCATATAAAATTAATTGTTGGTAAGGCGGGTACCAGGTTGACATTCATTGGGAGAGTCCTTAGAAAATGTAGTCCATCAACAAAGGAGGTGGCTTACAAAACACTCGTTCGACCTATACTTGAGTATTGCTCATCAGTGTGGGATCCGTAGCAAATCGGGTTGACGGAGGAGATAGAGAAGATCCAAAGAAGAGCGGCGCGTTTCGTCACAGGGTTATTTGGTAACCGTGATAGCGTTACGGAGATGTTTAACGAACTCAAGTGGCAGACTCTGCAAGAGAGGGGCTCTGCATCGCGGTGTAGCTTGCTCGCCAGGTTTCGAGAGGGTGCGTTTCTGGATGAGGTATCGAATATATTGCTTCGCCCTACTTATACCTCCCAAGGAGATCACGAATGTAAAATTAGAGAGATTAGAGCGCGCACGGAGGCTTTCAGACAGTCGTTCTTCCCGCGAACCATACGCGACCGGAACAGGAAAGGGAGGTAATGACAGTGGCATGGAAAGTGCCCTCCCCACACACCGTTGGGTGGCTTGCGGAGTATAAATGTAGATGTAGATGTAGATGTAGATTCGGTATAAATAGCTACATATGGCAGAGAATGTCTTAGTATGAACAATTCGGTGACGGGGTTGTTATCAGAAGTGACAGCAAACCAACACCGCTCACGAGAGTTCAGGTCTACGTGCCGATGTCACACATGGAAGGCGAAGTGACAGAGAAAGTATATGATGACATTAAACGGGTAATTCAGTAGACAACAGGAGATGAGTATCTGCTGGTCATGAAGGACTGGAATGCGGTTGCAGGGGAAGGAATAGAAGTTACGGGAAAATATGTGCTTGGTACTAAGAATGGGAGAGGAGAAACACTAATTGAGTTCGGTAGTAAATGTAATACTATGTTCAAGAATAGCAAGCTGGAGGTATACTTGGAAAACGCCAGTAACATCGGGAAGATTTCAGTTACATTACATCAAGCAAGTGAGAGATTCCGAAATCAGATACTGGATTCTACGGTGTACCAGGAGCAGATATAGACTCAGATCACAATTTATTATTGATGGCGAGTAGGCTGAAGTTCAAGAGACTGATCAGGAAGAATCAGTGCGCAAAGAAATTGGATACGGAAGTACTAATTAACGAAGAGATACACTTGATTTTCTCTGAGGCTATAAATACTGCAATAAAGAGTACCTCAGTAGGCAACTCAGTTAAAGTGAACTGATGCCTCTAAAAATGGAAATCACAGAAGCTGGAAAGAAAAACATAGGTACAGAGAAAATAACTGCGTTGAAACCATAGATAACAGAAGAAATACCTCAGTTGATCGATGGAACAAGGAAGTTAAAAAATGTTCAAGGAAGTTCAGGAATGCAGAAAAAAGTCGCTCAAGAATGAAATAAATAGGAAGTGCAGGGAAGCTAAGGTGAAATGGCTGCTTTAAAAATGTGAAGAAATTGAATAATAAATGATGGTCGGATGGACTTACCATACAGAAAACTCATAACGCCCTCCGACGAAATTCAAAGCGAGAGTGGTAACATTAAGAAATGGAAATTTTTGGGAAGTTCCTATGGGAGCAAACTACTGAGGTCATCGGTCCCTAGGCTTACACACTAGTTACTGTAACTTAAACTAGCTTGCGCTAAGGACAACACACGCACACACACATGCCTGACGGAGGACTCGAACCTCCGACCGCCGGGGGGGGGGGGGGGGGGGGGAGCCGCCGCGCGAACCGTGGCAAGGCGCCTCAGAACGCACGGCTACTCCGAGCGGCTAACGTTAAGAATGCAACGGAAATTCCACAGTTAAATGCAGAAGAGAAAGTAGACGCGTAGAAAAGGTACACTGAAGTCCTCTATGAGGAGGAAGACTTCTCTGCTGGCGTGTTAGAAGAAGAAACAGGAATAGATATGGAAGAGATAGAGGATCCAATATGAGAATCTGAATCTGAAAGAACTGTGGAGGACCTAAGATCAAACGAAACAGAAGCGATACATAACATTCCACGAGAATTTTTTAAATCATTGGGGAATATGGCAATGAAACGTTGTTTACGTTTGTGTGTAGAATATCTGACTGGCGATATACCACCTGACTTTTGGAAAATCATCATCCACACAATTACGAAGATTTCAAGAACTGACAAGTATGAGAATTATCACACAATCAGCTTGACAGCTCATGCATTCAATTTGTTGACAAAGATATGTACAAAACACTGGTAAACAAAACTGAGTATGCGTTTGATGACGATCAGTTTGACTTTAGGAAAGGTAAAGGCACCAGAGACATAGTTACGAGGTTGTAATTGACTGTGGAAGCAAGACTAAAGAAAAATCGAGACACGTTCATAGGATCTGTCGACCTGTGAAAATCGTTCGAGAATGTCAAATGGTGGAAATTCTCAGAAATTCTGAAAAATAATGGGGTCAGTTATAGGGGAAGACGGGTAATATACGACATGTACAAGGGCCAGGATGGAACAATAAGAGTGGAAGACGGATAACGAAGAAAGGTGTAAGACATTTATGTAGTCTTTCACCCCTTCTGTTCAGTCTTTACACTGAAGAGGCAATGATGGAAATAAATGAAAGGTTCAAGATGAAAGGATGTGATAGGGTTCGCTGATGACAATGTCATCTTCAGTGAAAGTGAAAGGATCTGCTAAATGGAATTAACAGTGTGAGCACACAATGTGGACTGAGAGTAAGTCGAAGAAAGACGAAAGCAAGGAGGGGTAGCAGAAATGGAAATGTCGTGTGGCTAGGGCCTCCCGTCGGGTAGACCGTTCGCCTGGTGCAGGTCTTTCGATTTGACGCCACTTCGGCGACCTGCGCGTCGATGGGAATGAAATGATGATGGTTAGGACAACACAACACCCAGTCCCTGAGCGGAGAAAATCTCCGACCCAGCCGGGAATCGAACCCGGGCCCTTAGGATTGGCAGTCTGTCACGCTGACCACTCAGCTACCGGGGCGGACGGGGTAGCAGAAACCAGAACAGCGTGATACTTCACATCAGAATTTGTGATCACGAAGTAGATGAAGTTAAGGAATTCTGCTTCCTAGGCAGCGAAATAGCCCATGGCAGACGAAACAAGGAGGACATCGAAACCACTGGCACTGGCAGAAAGGGATTCCGAGTGAAAAGAAGACTGCTACTATAAAACATAGATCTTAATTACAGAAACATATTTCTGAGAAAGTACGTTTTGAGCACAACATTCTACGGTACTGAGTACTAGACTAAGAACGAAACTAGAAGAGAATCGAAGCGTTTAAAACGTGGTGTCAGGGAAGGATGTTGAAAATTAGGTGATTTGACAAGGTAAGGAATGAGGCGGTTCTCCGGAGAATCGGCGAGGAAAGCAATGTATGGAAACCACTGACGAAAAGGAGGGGCGGGGTTGTACAACATCTGTTCAGAAATCACGGAGTAACTTCCATGATACTAGAGGGAGCTGTAGAGCGTAGAAACTGTGGAGCAAGACCGAGACTGGGAGACATCCAGCAAATAACTGCGGACGTAGGTTGCAAGTGCAAGTACGACATTAAGATGTTGGCACAGGAAAGGAACTCGTGCCGGGCAGCAAGAAACCATTCAGAAGACCGATGACCAAAGAAATGCTGAATACTTATTACGTTGTCCGAAATACAAGTAGCAGTCCTACTGTGAAGGGAGCACGGTGAATGGTTTTATGGTTTCACACAGCATGCTTCTCGCAAACCTACAAAGTGTTTAAGACTTTTAGGGTAATTTTCGTGGAATCTGAGTTCCAGATTTTTTGCCCACTATGGAAAATCAGCGTGCTGCATCGACGATGTAGCGGGTAGACTGCTCATTCGCTGATGCCTTTGATAAATCATAAGTCAGTGCACAAAATTTTCATCGGTTTCGTCCCTGTTACTCTTTGTACGCCTTCTTACTGTTCTGTTGCAGTGTCTCTTAGACAGAGAAGAGTTGCGTAACTCTCTCGATTCGTGCAGAATTGTCTCAGCGTTATTAAGTGATGCTCTTGGTCAGTCTCTGTGCTGTAGTGTACCAGTGGAAGTTTCAATGAATGGCATACCATTGTATATTTCGTTTCGTAACATGAATTATGTATTTTCATAAAAGTAATTGAAATGCTGATATAACCTATGAAAACCAATTTCATCATATTACCGGTTGACAAATATATTGCCCATGTATACCTCCCTCAGTCTATCACATTTATTTATTGATCGTTTGTCTTGTGGTGCCACCGCCAGATACCACACTTGCTAGGTGGCAGCCTTTAAATCGGCAGCGGTCCGTTAGTATACGTCGGACCCGCGTGTCGCCACTATCAGTGATTGCAGTCCGAGCGCCGCCACACGGCAGGTCTAAACGAGAGAGACTCACTAGCACTCGCCCCAGTTGTACAGCCGACTTTGCTAGCGATGGTTCACTGACTACATACGCTCTCATTTGCCGAGACGACAGTTTAGTATAGCCTTCAGCTACGTCATTTGCTACGACCTAGCAAGGCTCTATATTCAGTTGATATTGATATTGCGAATCATGTACCGTCAAGAGCGACGTTCATCATTATTGGAATAAAGTGAAGTATCTAACCACTTCTGTCCGCTTTCTGAATTCTAATTCCTTGCCATGTTCCAGACCTCACGTCAGTATAGTTCTTCCCTCCTCACGCCAGCCTGCGTGAGCTAAAACGCGTGCATTTCGACCTCCTCTAGTAACACGGTGTTGGCTCTTCTGCCAACACTACATGTCTTATAGGCTCATATATATGTATTTTTGGTGAAGGTGGAAGATAACTCGTGCTAGTTGTCAAAGGGGTAGTTAATGTTGGTGCTACTGCCCCCATACCTGTAAGATTCATCCACAAACACATTTCCGTACTGCGATAAATAGAGGTCTCTGAGGAAATACTTAAATGCATATCACAAAATCTAAAAAAACTTAAAGGCAATGTGTGTGCATATGCTCTCTTACGAAATTTAAACATTACGTCAATGAATTAGAGTGGGACTCAGTGTAATTACAAAAGTTTGTATGAAGAGCATATTTCCAAACCTAACATTATATTCAGTTACACAAGGAACGCACGAGAACAAACGACACTATCATTACAGAATCTACGGTGGTTATATGGAGAGGTGCATTTGTTGCTTTTGGGTGATAGAAAGTAGAAGTTTGTTGGAAGAGTTCTTCCTTGTGGTGTGCAATGGGAGAATGCAATTAATGAATCCAGTAGAATAATGTTATAAGGTAAATAGAAGTACAAAGAGAGACCAATAACTGCAATAACATAGAGAAAAATAAGTTTGAACACTGAGGAGGCCGAAATTCGGTTAGAGAATCGGTAATAAAGAGTAAAAATTTTACACTGGCATGATTTTCTGTACATATTTGTGGTGTAAAAAGAGAAGTGTTTAGAGAGTTAATAAACTGGCATTGAGAACTGGTTGCTACAATAAAGGCTGAAGGAGAAGTTTTCACTAAAAGTGAAGGTGACAGGTACTCAGCTGAATGATGTAGATTGCACAGGTCGCATCGTAAAGCATTCAGTAGAAGACAAGAGGTCGCCTGTAGTTAGATTTAGAACAAATGAATACAAAATTTGTTTTTTTCATTATGTTTCTTTCTTAAAAATACGAATCCCCACATACACATGACAGAATACAACGCAACTTTCTAATAGTTTGGCCAAACCGAATTTTCTTATAACTGAAATTAGTGGGAAACCTGGTGCTGACTGTAAAAATTCGTAGCGTGCCATCATTCAGTGTAGAGGAGAAGAATTCCAAGAAAAGAAACTGTGATATTTAGTACCATCAAAGTCTCTAAGAGCTGTAGGAGGTTGGAGTAAGAATCGTCAGTAACCTTTTAAAGGGAACCATCCTAGTATGGCTTGAGCGATTCATGGGAAGAACAAAAAAAAAACCACATCTGGAACAAAGGACTGTGCCCTGGACGTTGCTTTTCAGTGTCTTAAGGAACACATTGAAACTTTCCTTAATATCAAATCCCGAGATGACCTTCCATACTTTTTGACATTTGCAGTAGCATATCATTGTCATCTCAAGGTGTAGAAAGAGGGTATCCGATGTTAAATACACTCCTGGAAATGGAAAAAATAACACATTGACACCGGTGTGTCAGACCCACCATACTTGCTCTGGACACTGCGAGAGGGCTGTACAAGCAATGATCACACGCACGGCACAGCGGACACACCAGGAACCGCGGTGTTGGCCGTCGAATGACGCTAGCTGCGCAGCATTTGTGCACCGCCGCCGTCAGTGTCAGCCAGTTTGCCGTGGCATACGGAGCTCCATCGCAGTCTTTAACACTGGTAGCATGCCGCGACAGCGTGGACGTGAACCGTATGTGCAGTTGACGGACTTTGAGCAAGGGCGTATAGTGGACATGCGGGAGGCCGGGTGGACGTACCGCCGAATTGCTCAACACGTGGGGCGTGAGGTCTCCACAGTACATCGATGTTGTCGCCAGTGGTCGGCGGAAGGTGCACGTGCCCGTCGACCTGGGACCGGTCCGCAGCGACGCACGGATGCACGCCAAGACCGTAGGATCGTACGCAATGCCTTAGGGGACCGCACCGCCACTTCCCAGCAAATTAGGGACACTGTTGCTCCTGGGGTATCGGCGAGGACCATTCGCAACCGTCTCCATGAAGCTGGGCTACGGTCCCGCACACCGTTAGGCCGTCTTCCGCTCACGCCCCAACATCGTGCAGCCCGCCTCCAGTGGTGTCGCGACAGGCGTGAATGGAGGGACGAATGGAGACGTGTCGTCTTCAGCGATGAGAGCCGCTTCTGCCTTGGTGCCAATGATGGTCATATGCGTGTTTGGCGCCGTGCAGGTGAGCGCCACAATCAGGACTGCATACGACCGAGGCACACAGGGCCAACACCTGGCATCATGGTGTGGGGAGCGATCTCCTACACTGGCCGTACACCACTGGTGATCGTCGAGGGTACACTGAATAGTGCACGGTACATCCAAACCGTCATCGAACCCATCGTTCTACCATTCCTAGACCGGCAAGGGAACATGCTGTTCCAACAGGACAATGCACGTCCGCATGTATCCTGTGCCACCTAACGTGCTCTAGAAGGTGTAAGTCAACTACCCTGGCCAGCAAGATCTCCGGATCTGTCCCCCATTGAGCATGTTTGGGACTGGATGAAGCGTCGTCTCACGCGGTCTGCACGTCCAGCACGAACGCTGGTCCAACTGAGGCGCCAGGTGGAAATGGTATGGCAAGCCGTTCCACAGGACTACATCCAGCATCTCTACGATCGTCTCCATGGGAGAATAGCAGCCTGCATTGCTGCGAAAGGTGGATATACACTGTACTAGTGCCGACATTGTGCATGCTCTGTTGCCTGTGTCTATGTGCCTGTGGTTCTGTCAGTGTGATCATGTGATGTATCTGACCCCAGGAATGTGTCAATAAAGTTTCCCCTTCCTGGGACAATGAATTCACGGTGTTATTATTTCAATTTCCAGGAGTGTATTCCGAACTGGGATACCCTATGCCCCACTATCACTCGCCTAGTATTTATGCCTGACTCTACACTGGTCATTATCGAACAGCCTGGTCACCTTAGAGACAAAAAAAAAGGCTTATACCCCAATCCCCTTACGTCCCGCAAACAAATACCTACATATTCATTCACACGCTGTCTCTTTTTCTTCCGGTCCTGAAAGGAATGGTGCTCACATTTTCGAACAGGCGATGAGTTCGTTTGAGCCAAGGGTAATTCTTTGTTCTGTATTGGAACTCTTTATTTATTTTTGTTTGGGTTTATTTACCTTATGTTAACATTTGTTCTTGTTTCTGACTCGGAGATGGGTCTTTCAACCCAGAATTTGCATTGGTACCGAGGAAAAATCCTCCATAAAACCGTTAGAAGTGGTTACTGTGAAGCAATACTATATGCTCAATTGATATGATAGCACACTTTGGTCCTTTAAGTGCTGGAGAGTATCCTAATTTTGTTGGACTCCCTCGAGGTTGTGTACTCCAAGACATTTTATTTGTACTGACCGTGCAATATAACTTAGTGGGTAAGGATATATAAACTTGGAAAATTGAGTTTTATCGGTGATTGTTTAAACAGCTGTTTCTGATTCCGTTAATCTAAATATTCCATAGTTTGCTGTCACTTGTATCAATCTTTACTCTAATGATTGCATGTTGGCTAAATGGTAGAGCTATTTTCTGCAGGTTCCTTGGGCTGGTTCTTACAGCTATTCGTAGCATTCTTCTTTCAGTGGTAAGAATTTTTGGCTTATGTGCTTTTGATGTCATCCATATTGGTAGTGCATGTTTCAGAGTTGGTCTTATAAAACTGCTGTATGTATAAATAAGTGATGGGGCCGTTGCACCATTAAATTTTCGTTTTATCGGAAAGACCTAATATTTCCTTTCTTTCAGTATTAGTTCACTAAAGGCTTGTCTGTTGGTCAAAGTAGAATCAAAAGTTACGCGAAGATATTTTTACGGTGTTTATGTGTACTTTTTGCTTTCTCCATGGTGCAGTACGTAGTTTTGGCTGCTGGCTGGGACTAATAGGCAATTTTGTCCGAGAAAAAAATTACAGACGTTCTAGTCTCCCAGCTACAACAAAGATTACCAAGACGTGTTCATTGATTACCAGTCTAATGCTGAAACTGGATATTTCCTCTCACTTTTCCAAACTGGACTCCCTTTCTTCCACTCTCACGCAACTGAGACATGGTTGACAGTTAGAAAGCTCTACAACTGCTTGCCCTTCTCTCAGTAGAAGGGAACGAAAGATTAAAAAGAAATAAGAAGTCCGCATTGGAAAAAAGTAGTCTATGCTTACCCTCTACATCTGTCTTACTCTCACTGAATACCAGTTCAAAAGTAAGTGGATGTTTATTTTTTAATCTCTCTCTTCCCCTTTCTCCTCTGCATTCCTTTTGTTGGTATCTCCACCTGACCTGTGTGGACGCGATAGTGCTCGGCTCTCACTGACCGGTACTCTTCCACTCTTCAGCGTGGGCGGTCGTTTCCTTGTTCCAGGACAGTTGCTCGTAATTTTTCATAACCATAAGTCGTTCTACGTTTGCAGCAGCAGACGAGGAGAAAACAGGAATTTTCAGAGTTAATTCCGCGACTCACGCGGCCGTATTCCGCTAACAACGCCGCAGCAGAAACGCGTTTGTTACGCCTGCCGCCCTGGGCAGAGAGAAAAATAACGAATGTTGCCGTGAGTTGCGGCAGCATGGCTTCCCCCCGAGGCGAGGCCGGGCGATACTTAGCAACTTTAGCGTCATTTACCGCGCGCTCCCTGCGACGTTAATGACCGCCTCCTCATTTGCAATGAAGAAACACGACCTGGGCCTGCGCCCGCTAGCGTACCGGGAGCCTACGCAGCGCAGGAAGCCGAACCGAGGCAGCGTACAGCGCCGCAGTCGAGAGTCTCCAGCCTTCTCAGTATTTCACGCAGACTAGTACACCTGAACCGGCATACGGCGAATTAAAGTGGAAGAAGTCCATTGTAGACTCCTTCAATAGAACCCACCACAGTCTTAAAATGTTACTTTTTCAGTGTTGTACTGAACGAAGTCCACAGTTAAATTTTCCTTCACCAGGTGTCACTAGACTTCTTTCCCTCAATAATACCGGCAAGTGTCTTATAGGGGGTGACGTCACCAGTTTGCAGTTTGCAGTTTAGAGAGATATTATATATTTGGTTTAAGTGTTTTCTAAACATCCGGTGAAACCTATGCTTGACTTTTAATGGTTTGATGAGGCGTGAGAATAAAAACAAATAGCCCACAGCTCCTTGTATATTAGTAAGGATTTCAAAGAGGATGCACGAAACTTCAAGCATGAAGCTGTTGTCACACTCGCTCACTGAAAAAAAAATGGAAGCATCAAAATGGACCGAACTCTATTAAAGAGAGTTCAAGCTCATGATCTAAAACTGGAATGATATAGAAATAGAAGCTTTGAATTTGAAGTTCCTGGGGCTTGGACATTTTTCCTTGGCTGAGGACACCCATTAATGCCTAACGACGCTGATAGTGATATAACAGAAAAAACTTATAGCAACGAACAATATATTTTGGTGGGTAAGGACTAGCTCAAAATGGTAAATCATCAAATAGGAACAGACCTAAAATCACCGTTGTTTTCATCTGATGTGGCTTTAGAAGTGCCAGAGCCTTTGAGAATACCATAAACAACTGGAAAATGACCATAAAAGGACAGCATGTCACACACAGCGGCTGAACTTTGATACATGTACGCATTTAACGTACGTTCAGTGAACACGTTATTTCCTGTTGAATGATTAATCGGGAAAATAAAGGATATGGAAGGCTCAAGACGCTAGCAATCGTGTATCAACATTTACTTTATCAGAACAGGAGACTAGTGACCGTGCAGACGAAAAACAATATGCAATCACTCCTGAAATATGTTCCAAAAAAAGGCCACAAATACTTGAAAACCATTTCATTCATTAATATATAAGAGGCAGCAGCATATAAGTGGCGATCAGAGAGGGTTCGTTTGAGGGCCTTGCTGTCCAGAATCAGCATCCCAACCAGGCAGAATCGTCGTGAACAATGGGGGCAGTCATCCAACTGACGCACCAAATTGATGATACCCATTTGGTAAAGCACAGTGTCCTGCTGAGTGATGAAGTCCGTAAATGTGTGCTGCACATCCTCATCAATCTTTCAAGACCTTTTTTGAGGAGCCGAAGGAGTGATAATCGCATGGGGAGATATCAGGACTACAGGGTGGTGCTCGACTGTCTCCCACTTGAGTTCGTGCTAACTTTTGCGTTACAACATTTGCGATATGGCGATCTTCGTTATCGTGAAGCACCAAGGAAACTGGCCACAAGAGTCGTTTTCCGATACACAACGTCATCAGTATCATCATATCCGGTTTTGGTCCAAGCAATTTGTCTGTTCCAGTCTCAAGTAGATTGGAGCTAATCTTTCTCTTCTTAGGACACTCAACACTCTCTTTCCCACGTAAAAATTTTTTTGTTTATTTATAGACGGAATCACATTCTTATGACACAGTCATAACCGTTTTCGGCCATACAATGACGATCTTCAGGTTCTATAACAATGCAAAAGAAAATTTATATTAAAATCTAAGAATAAGTACTATTGCCGGAAATACAGCGCTATCGGGCGACTCTACAAGTGCTACAACTATTTTCATCTATAGCAATGTTTTCTCCTTGTTTTGAAATGTTTTTCCATTGATTTAACGATGTGGTCTATATTTTTAAATTTTGTATACATTTGACCTAAATATTAGTAGTAAATTTGTCATATTTAGGCTTTTGAAAAATAAAGGTTATCTTATAGAGGACGCGCGCATTTAGCACAAAGAGGGGGAACAACATCTAAGAAATTTTTATATCTGTATGGTGTGAAAAGTGGCATTTGACCCCGAATAAGGAAAAGTGTGTACTAAAAGAAATTAGCTAAATTTTGATTACGTGATAAGTCACACAAATCTGAGGGCTGTAAATTCAACGAAAAACTTAGGGATTACAATTACAAATAACCTAAATTGAAACGATCACACAGATAATATTGTGGATGGAGCAAACCAAAGACTGCGATTCATTGGCAGAGCACTTAGAAGGTGCAACAGGTCTAACAAAGAGGCTGCTTACACTACGCATGTCCACCCTATCCTGGAGTATTGCTGTGCGGTGTGGGATCCGCATCAGGTGGGACTGACGGATGACATCGAAAAAGTACGAAGAAGGGCAGCTCGTTTTGCATTATCGTGAAATAGAGGAGATAGTGTCACAGAAATGATACGTGAATTTGGGTGGCAATCATTAAAACAAAGGCGATTTTCGCTGCGACGGGATCTTCTCATGAAATTTCAATGACCAGTTTTCTCCTCCGATTGCGAAAACATTCTGTTGGTACCCACCTACATAGGGAGAAAGATAATCACGGTAAAATAAGAAAAATCAGGGCTCGCACAGAAAAATTTAAGTGCTCGTGTTTCCCGCGTGCCGTTCTTAGATTGAAACGGTAGAGAGACAGCATGAAGGTGGTTCATCGAACCCTCTGGCAGGCACTTTATTGTCAAAAGCAGTGTAATCACGTAGACGTAGATGTAGATGTATAGCTATATAAGACCGTGGCTACGAAGTCTTTCGCGACGTATTTCCTGAGTAAAAATTTCTCGGTGTACATGCCGCGTCAAATCAGGATAAATCTCCAAGCTTTCGACCACTACCTCCATGGTCGTCGTCAGGGCTAAAACTGATTGTCGTGAACTAGCGAGGTTCCCACTTTTATATGCAAAGGACGGCTTCTTATTGGCTGGAATACGTCATGATATGGCGCGTAGCGAAGTGGTGAGCTCTACTTCCATAGATGTAGTTGCTATCCCGCGTTGCTTGCAGCGCCATCCCTTAAATCAGGAGGTAAAGTGCGAGAAGTTTTTCTCTGCGATTTTTCTTTATCCAGTGCACTCTTCCAAGTGTTGCTAAGTGCATAGCCGTTGTCTCTATTAAAGTTATTATCGCTAAGTCTAATTTCGACTGCTTCCCGGATCACAGAGCCCCAGTAATTCGATGTGTGGGCTATTACTCTGGTTTCTTCAAATAAAATCTTATGCTTGTTAAGCAGGCTATGTTCAGCCACCGCTGATTTTTCCAAATACCTGTATTTCAGGTGGCGTTGGTGCTCGATGCAGCGGTCGGCAACGGTTCTTACAGACTGGCCCACGTAATTCTTGCCGCATTCGCAAGGAATAGTATAAATTCCCGGCACTCTTAAGCCGAGACTATCTTTGACTGGTCTCAACATTTCCTTAATTTTCCTAGGTGGTCGGAAAACTGGTTTTATTCCTTGCCTCTTCAGGACTCAGATACGTCGACGATACTTTTTTAATCTGGCCACACGGCAGCGACACGCTGCAGCAGTTCGTCGAACATCTGAATGGTGTACATCCAAACATAAAATTTACATTGGAGGTAGAGAAGGAAGGGAAGTTACCTTTTTTAGATGTGTTGGTAGAGCGAAAGCCGGATGGACGACTGGGCCATTCTGTGTACAGGAAGCCAACCCATACAGACTTATATCTGCATAGCCATAGCTTCCATCATCCGTCTCAGAAGAGAGCTATGCTGAATACTTTAGTACACAGAGCCAGGACTATTTCCGACAAGGACCACCTCGGTCCCGAGATCAACCATTTGACGACTGTTTTCAAGAGGAATGGTTATTCTGCCGGTGAAATTAAATCAGTATTGTCCAAGACAGTAAGACACGATGCCGGCCACATACAAGAAAAGGACCAACACATAGCGCGGCTTCCTTTTTGCGGTGCTACAACGAGCAAGATAGCCAGAGTCCTGAAGAGGCAAGGAATAAAACCAGTTTTCCGACCACCTAGGAAAATTAAGGAAATGTTGAGACCAGTCAAAGATAGTCTCGGCTTAAGAGTGCCGGGAATTTATACTATTCCTTGCGAATGCGGCAAGAATTACGTGGGCCAGTCTGTAAGAACCGTTGCCGACCGCTGCATTGAGCACCAACGCCACCTGAAACACAGGTATTTGGAAAAATCGGCGGTGGCTGAACATAGCCTGCTTAACAAGCATAAGATTTTATTTGAAGAAACCAGAGTAATAGCCCACACATCGAATTACTGGGACTCTGTGATCCGGGAAGCAGTCGAAATTAGACTTAGCGATAATAACTTTAATAGAGACAACGGCTATGCACTTAGCAACACTTGGAAGAGTGCACTGGATAAAGAAAAATCGCAGAGAAAAACTTCTCGCACTTTACCTCCTGATTTAAGGGATGGCGCTGCAAGCAACGCGGGATAGCAACTACATCTATGGAAGTAGAGGGCACCACTTCGCTACGCGCCATATCGCTGACGTATTCCAGCCAATAAGAAGCCGTCCTTTGCATATAAAAGTGGGAACCTCGCTAGTTCACGACAGTCAGTTTTAGCCCTGACGACGACCATGGAGGTAGTGGTCGAAAGCTTGGAGATTTATCCTGATTTGACGCGGCATGTACACCGAGAAATTTTTACTCATATAAGACCGTGTTTTACATTTTATAACTAGTTTGACAGCGCATGAACTTGTGTTCAGTGTATGCCGCCTTTAGGTATGAACTATATGTATTTCGCAAAAAAATTCACTTAGATAACTAATAAGCATGGTTAAATATTGCACTTAGTTTTAGATTTTAATATAAATGTTCTTTTGTATTGTTATAGAATCTGAAGATGATCATTGTAAGGCCGAAACCGGTTATGGCTGTGTATAAGAATGTGATTCCGTATATAAATAAACAAAAAATTATTACAAAACAATCCATCACTCACTCCATTGACCCATTGACAAAATGTCGATTTTTCCAAAAACTCCCTTTCCCTTGAGGTGTATATTTGTACATTATTTACCTCCCCGCCACGAACCATGGATCTTGCCTTTGGTGGGCAGGCTTGCGTGCTTCAGTGATACAGATAGCCGTACCGTAGGTGCTACCATAATGGAGGGGTATCTGCTGAGAGGCCAGACAAACGTGTGGTTCCTGAAGAGAGATAGCAACCTTTTCAGTAGTTTCAGGGGCAACAGTCTGGATAATTGACTGATCTGGCCTTGAAACACTAACCAAAACGGCCTTGCTGTGCTGGTACTGCGAACGGCTGAAAGCGAGGGGAAACGACAGCCGTAATTTTTCCCGAGGGCATGTAGCTTTACTGTACGATTGAATGATGATGGCGTCGTCTTGGGTAAAATATTCCGGAGGTAAAATAGTCCCCCATTCGGATCTCCGGGCGGAGACTACTCAAAAGGACGTCGTCATCAGGATAAAGAAAACTGGCGTTCTACGGATCGGAGCGTGGAATGTCAGATCCCTTAATCGGGCAGGTAGGCTATATAATTTAAAAAGGGAAATGGATAGGTTAAAGATAGATATAGTGGGAATTAGTGAAGTTCGGTGGAAGGAGGAACAAGACTTCTGGTCAGGTGAATACAGATTTATAAATACAAAATCAAATAGGGGTAATGCAGGAGTAGATTTAATAATGAATAGGAAAATTGGAATGCGGGTAAACTACAACATACAGCATAGTGAAAGCATTACTGTGGCCAACGTAGATACGAAGCCCACGCCTACCACAGTAGTACAAGTTTATACGCCAACTACCTCAGCAGATGACAAAGAGATTGATGAAATGTATGATGAGATAAAAGAAATTATTTAGATAGTGAAGGGAGACGAAAATTTAATAGTCATGGGTGACTGGAACTCGATAGTAGGAAGAGAAGGAAACGTAGTAGGTGAATATGGAATGGGAGGAAGGAATGAAACAGGAAGCGGCCTGGTAGAACTTTGCACAGAGCACAACTTAATCATAGTTAACACTTGGTTCAAGAATCATAAAAGGAGGTTGTATACAAGGAAGAAGCCTGGCGATACTGGAAGGTCTCAGGTAGATTATATAATGGTAAGACAGAGTTCAGGAACCAGATTTTAAATTGTAAGACATTTCCAGGGGCAGATGTGGACTCTGACCACAATCTATTGTTTATGAACTGTAGATTATAACTGAAGAAACTGCAAGAAGGTAGAAATCTGACGAGATGGGACCTGGATAAACTGAAAGAACCAGAGGTTGCAGAGAGCTTCAGGGAGAGCATAAGGGAACGATTGACAAGAATGGGGGAAAGAAATACAGTAGAAGAAGAATGGGTAGCTTTGAGACATGAAATAATGATGGTAGCAGAGGATCAAGTAGGTAAAAAGACGAGGGCTAGTAGAAATCCTTGGTAACAGAAGAGATATTGAATTAAATTGATGAATGGAGAAAATATAAAAATGCAGTAAATGAATCGGGCAAAAAGGAATACCAACGTCTAAAGAATGAGATCGACAGGAAGTGCAAAATTATTCAATCTGTATATTGAGCAAGCAGGATGTAGAGACGCATATCATTCAGATGGAAACCCAGATCTAAGCCAAGAAGGAAAAGCAGAATGGTGCAAGGAGTATACAGAGGTTCTATACTAGAGCTATGTTCTTCAGGACAATTTTATAGAAAAGGAAGAAAATGTAGATGAAGATGAAATAGGAGATATGATACTGCGTGAAGAGTTTGACAGAGCACTGAAAGACCTAAGTCGAAATAAGGCCCCGGGAGTAGACAACATTCCATTAGAACTACTGACAGCCTTGGGAGAGCCAGTCCTAACAAAACTGTACCATCTTGTGAGCAAGATGTATGAGACAGGCGAAATTTCCTGAGACTTCAAGAAGAATATAATAATTCCAGTCCCAAAGAAAGTAAGTGTTGACAGATGCGAAAATTGCCGAACTGTCAGTTTATTAAGTCACAGCTGCAAAATACTAACGCGGATTCGTTACAGACGAATGGAAAAACTGGTAGAAGCCGACCTCGGGGAAGATCAGTTCGGATTCTGTAGAAATGTTGGAAAACGTGAGGCAATACTGACCCTACGATTTATCTTAGAAAATAGATTAAGGAAAGGCAAACCCACGTTTCTCTCATTTGTAGACTTAGAGGAAGCTTTTGACAATGTTGACTGGAATAATCTCTTTCAAATTCTGAAGGTGGCAGGGATAATACACAGGGAGCGAAAGGCTATGGCAGTTATAAGAGTCGAAGGGCATGGAGGGAAGCAGTGGTTGGGAAGGGAGTGAGACAGGGTTGTAGCCTATCCCCGATGTTATTCAATCTGTATATTGAGCAAGCAGTAAAGGAAACAAAAGAAAAATTCGGAGTAGGTATTAAAATCCATGGAGAAGAGATAAAACTTTTAGCTTCGCCGATGACATTGTAATTCTGTCAGAGACAGCAAAGGACCTGGAAGAGCAGCTGAACAGAATGGACAGTGTCCTAAAAGGATGACATAAGGTGAACATCAACAAAAGAAAATCGAGGATAATGGACTGTAGTCGAATTAAATCGGGTGATGCTGCGGGAATTACAGAAGGAAATGAGACACTGAAAGTAGCAAATGAGTTTTACTATTTGGGGAGCAAAATAACTGATGACGGTCGAATTAGAGAGGATATGAAATGTAGACTGGCAATGGCAAGGAAAGCGTTTCTGAAGAAGAGAAATTTGGCAACATCGAGTATAGATTTAAGTGACAGGAAGTCGAATCTGAAAGTATTTGTTTGGAGTGTAGCCACGTACGGAAGAGAAACGTGGACGCCGGCCGCAGTGGTCTCGCGGTTCTAGGCGCGCAGTCCGGAACCGCGCGACTGCTACGGTCGCAGGTTCGAATCCTGCCTCGGGCATGGATGTGTGTGATGTCCTTAGGTTAGTTAGGTTTAAGTAGTTCTAAGTTCTAGGGGACTGATGACCACAGCTGTTAAGTCCCATAGTGCTCAGAGCCATTTGAACCATTTTAGAAACGTGGACGATAAATAGTTTGGACAACAAGTGAATAGAAGCTATCGAAATGTGGTGCTACAGAAGAATGCTTGATTAGATGGGTAGATCACATAACTAATGAGGAGGTATTGAGTAGAACTGGAGAGAAGAGAAATTTGTTGCGCATCTTGACTAGAAGAAGGGATCGGTTGGTAGGGCATATTGTTAGGCATCAAGGGATCACCAGTTTAGTATTGGAGGGCAGCGTGGAGGGTAAAAATCGTAGAGGGAGACCAAGAGATGAGTACACTAAACAGATTCAGAAGGATATAGGTTGCAGAAAGTACTGGGAGATGAAGAAGCTTGCACAGTAGCTTGCAGAGTAGCATGGAGAGCTGCATCAAACCAGACTCTGGACTGGAGACTACAACAACAACAACAACAACAACATTTTAGGTAATCGCACTTCTGACATTCTTTGAACGAATTTATGTCATTTCTTTCTGTACTCTATTTTCTGTAGAATGTTTTTGGTACTCATTTAATTTCTGATTTCCCTATTTTTTTATTTTTTTTTACTTATCTATAAGTTTGTAACCAGCTAATGGCCTTGTAATTCACATCATTACTGCCTCAGTCCTCCGCGCCCTACCGGCGGGTAGAGTCCTAGTCTTTGAGCCATACATTAATACTGGTACTGCCACAACGTTATAAAATTTTAGTACCGCCTCTCTTCTATTTATTTTCTTCTTTTGTGGAATGTGCGACTTATAGTACCTACTAACCGCTGGAATTTTGGCAGTTTGTAGTCTTGATGATTGTGCGTGATATATGAGACCTAACATCTAAGGTATTTAGAAGTATTATTTGTTCTAGCGGATTGTCATCAGTAACTATCTTTTCTATTAATGTTCCTTGCCACGGAATGTCATTATCTTATTTTTACCTTTAGTTATTGTCATGTTATAATTATTTGATTTTGTTCATTACAAATGGTTTTTGAAAACCTGCGATTGTGAAAACATAGGGTTGTTTATAAATAACATTTCTACTGCCAGTCACGATTTTGTTTTTTAATATTTTGCAGGATGTTTTTCGGGAAATGATTTCCATTTTCGAGGGAGCTTTCACTTTGTACTATGCTACTGTATGTAATATAATCGATCTGTGAGGTTCTACACTGTTTTCTTGACTAAGGTTTCTTATGGTTCCTTTTGTCCAGAGTCTCACACATGTTAAACATCACATGTGACTTTCAATGCACAGTATACTGTGCGATATACTGTGCATTGAAAGTTTTGTGTGTTTGAATGCGTGACACTGTGCGCAAATGTACCACAAGAAAATTTAGTCAACAACAAAGAGCAGAGACACACATCGAAACATTACGTGATAATGGCATAATACAAAAAATACGCTTGAAAATGGGAATCATGTCCCAAAACACATGTAGAATATGAATAAAAAATCGTGATTTACAGCAGAAAAGTTATTCATAATTCAGGCATTATAATCATTTGTTACCTTGTGCAAAGGCCAAATTACGCTCCCTGTAATTTATCTTCTGAGTCCGCTAAGATTATATGATCATCTTCAGCAAAGAGTAGTCTATTTATAACTTTGTTATTAAGCTTATAATGGTGCTCTGCTTTATTCTACCACGTCTTTACGACGTTATCTGTGTATGTATTTAATAATCTGCCCGATAAAGGACTCCCCCTATCTCATCCTCGACACATGATTCTCGCAAACGGACTTCCTTTTTGTGCTTACATTTTGTTATCTGTATACACTTTTAATCACCCTTATTAGATAACACTGGGATACACCATTCTTTTCTAAAATTTCTCCTAATATAACTCTTATAACTTTATCAAAGGCTTTTTCATAATCAGTGAAGCCTATGTATGTGGAATGATTGTATTCTCTGTGTTTAAAGGACTTGGAAGATTGGAAAAACACTTTTTAAGCAAGATCTTCAATATGTTCTTGCGTATGAAACGTTTGCGAAAGTACGTTAGGTCTTTTTGTTATTAGTTTTGCCTATATCTTGTCTCAATAGTTCAGAAGACTAACACCCCGATAACTAAAATTTTCTGCAGTCCCTTTTTTTAAAATAATGGGATAACAATTTTTGTTTGCCAATCCTCTGGGATGTTGCTATATTTACAAGTATTTAAAAAATTCAGTCGTATTTTGAGTAATGATTCCGACGCATATTTAAATAATTCCACGCTGAGGTCGTCTTTTCCTTGGGATTTTCTGTTTTTAGATGGTTTTAACACTATCTTTAATTCTTCCATTGATATAAGATCAATATGCTCGTTACTAACTACAGTTTCACATTTTTCACATCATCTGTCCATAAATTATAGAAATAATCCAACACATTTTCTGAAATGGGATTAATTTTAATCTTATCTCTTTCACCTTTATTAAGTTGTTCCAGCGTTCTGAACGCTTTACTTTATTTTCAATGTACCCCATGCTCCCTTCACTCAGAAAATGTTAACAGGTTTGTTGTTTTAATTTTCTTGTCTCTGTGTTGAGCACTGCTAAGTGTCAATTATTTTGTTTTCTTGTTTCTTTGATCGTAGATGTTTCTGGTAGGCTTGTTTCTTACATTTTGTGATGTATGCTAGTTCATGGTTCCAAGTTGGGAGTTTCCTTTTGATTTTATATTTCATGCCTTTCCCAAAAGCTTCACCAACAGCCTTGTGTATTATTCTACTTCTTTCCTCTCATCGTAACGTACTTCATCTAAACGTTTTCTATATAACCATCCAATGCTTAGATCTTGTAGCAAAGGTATTCTACAGACTTCTTCTCGTGTTTGATTTCTGATTGTGCTTCTCATGTTATACAGTGGGGTTCCTAGTTTTGTTATTATCAGAAAATGGTCGTACTAACATAGTATCCTCTACAGATTCTGTTGTCTTCTCTAAAAGGGCGACTTTCTCATTTGCGAAAACATAGTCTTATATAGATCTACTACCCCTCATAGTCCATGTAAATGTATGAATGTCTTTATGGAGGAAAACCTAATCCTTATCCTTAAGTAGTTGAAGCCAGAAAAATCTCTTAACTAATCACCATCATAGTTTTTAGTATGTTCTCCATGTGGCCCCCTCATTCATTTAATAATACATTTACCTATCTTCACACTGAACTCTCCAGCAGTTATTAAACATTCTGCCTTAGCTATTCCTTTTGTCGTCGTCTGCATGCCTTCGTAGGTTGCAGGCGATTCTTTTCTGTTTCCATGCTCTGGCGCATATACACCAATTATATCCACCAGATTCCGCAATATCCTTAACCTTAAATGTATCAGTCTTTCATTTATAAACGTATGTGATTGCAACCATTTTCTGTGAGCACTTTTGATATAACTGCAACTCTAGTTCTCGCCTTTTCAGTTCTACTTAGTCCGCTGTACATCATAATATAACCACTAATTTCTTTAGAGTCTTCTAGTTTCTTCTTTTTTTCTATTAGTACATCTATATCAATTGTTGCAGTGTTTTAACTTATTAGTTGTTATTCTTTAGTGCTCATTCCTGTAACACGTTGCTAATTTCAACATTTTCCCATCTTTTATTCTGAACCTTATCCATCGCTTGATATTTGTGACTAATGTTGTAATTCTCCAGTTACAAGATACCGATCTGTAACAGGGTAGCCAGGCGGTAACGGGGCCACCTATGGGTGTCCCAGCACGCCGGTTTTTCTTTATGGGTTGGCTCCCTTTATGTTGGTTGCTTTCACTTCGACTAAGGATCCAGCTCTCCAGGTTTTGTAGTGTGTCCTTCCCCGTTATCTCCTCCCGCATCCTGTCCCATGCTGCTCTTCTGCACTTCGTTTGACTAAGACTCCTACCTGAAAGCTGTGCCTTATAGCGGTGTATCCCCCAGCACAGGTCTCGCTAGGAAGGCCTGTCCATGAGGTTGCACTCCCTCCAGTTTAGCTGTCTTGTTCCCAGAAGAGTTCACAAACGGCCTCGCCACAGTAAGGCTGCACTCTTCGTGGAGGTCCGGTTAGAGTGCTGCCCACATATATTCTTCATTCTACACTCCTGGAAATGGAAAAAAGAACACATTGACACCGGTGTGTCAGACCCACGATACTTGCTCCGGACACTGCGAGAGGGCTGTACAAGCAATGATCACACGCACGGCACAGCGGACACACCAGGAACCGCGGTGTTGGCCGTCGAATGGCGCTAGCTGCGCAGCATTTGTGCACCGCCGCCGTCAGTGTCAGCCAGTTTGCCGTGGCATACGGAGCTCCATCGCAGTCTTTAACACTGGTAGCATGCCGCGACAGCGTGGACGTGAACCGTATGTGCAGTTGACGGACTTTGAGCGAGGGCGTATAGTGGGCATGCGGGAGGCCGGGTGGACGTACCGCCGAATTGCTCAACACGTGGGGCGTGAGGTCTCCACAGTACATCGATGTTGTCGCCAGTGGTCGGCGGAAGGTGCATATGCCCGTCGACCTGGGACCGGACCGCAGCGACGCACGGATGCACGCCAAGACCGTAGGATCCTACGCAGTGCCGTAGGGGACCGCACCGCCACTTCCCAGCAAATTAGGGACACTGTTGCTCCTGGGGTATCGGCGAGGACCATTCGCAACCGTCTCCATGAAGCTGGGCTACGGTCCCGCACGCCGTTAGGCCGTCTTCCGCTCACGCCCCAACATCGTGCAGCCCGCCTCCAGTGGTGTCGCGACAGGCGTGAATGGAGGGACGAATGGAGACGTGTCGTCTTCAGCGATGAGAGTCGCTTCTGCCTTGGTGCCAATGATGGTCGTATGCGTGTTTGGCGCCGTGCAGGTGAGCGCCACAATCAGGACTGCATACGACCGAGGCACACAGGGCCAACACCCGGCATCATGGTGTGGGGAGCGATCTCCTATACTGGCCGTACACCACTGGTGATCGTCGAGGGGACACTGAATAGTGCACGGTACATCCAAACCGTCATCGAACCCATCGTTCTACCATTCCTAGACCGGCAAGGGAACTTACTGTTCCAACAGGACAATGCACGTCCGCATGTATCCCGTGCCACCCAACGTGCTCTAGAAGGTGTAAGTCAACTACCCTGGCCAGCAAGATCTCCGGATCTGTACCCCATTGAGCATGTTTGGGACTGGATGAAGCGTCGTCTCACGCGGTCTGCACGTCCAGCACGAACGCTGGTCCAACTGAGGCGCCAGGTGGAAATGGCATGGCAAGCCGTTCCACAGGACTACACCCAGCATCTCTACGATCGTCTCCATGGGAGAATAGCAGCCTGCACTGCTGCGAAAGGTGGATATACACTGTACTAGTGCCGACATTGTGCATGCTCTGTTGCCTGTGTCTATGTGCCTGTGGTTCTGTCAGTGTGATCATGTGATGTATCTGACCCCAGGAATGTGTCAATAAAGTTTCCCCTTCCTGGGACAATGAATTCACGGTGTTCTTATTTCAATTTCCAAGAGTGTATAATGGATTTCTAACCAAGAAAAGAAAAACAGCCCATTGGTCCCGTCTGGACGAAGTTGCTAATAATATCGTCGTAGTTCACGTTTCTGCATTTACCACTCGTACATCGGAATGACACGAATGCCTATGCGTCAGTGGTTGTACTCCCACATCGGATTCCGCTACGTTGCATATACGCTGCAGCAGCACCCTCAATACAAACTTTTTGATCGCCCCTCATAACTTTGCAGAATTAAGATGACTAGAGTTTTAAGAAGTACTTCAGTATGCACAAGTTACTAAATAGATCGTATTATGTACTTTGCAAGCATCACTTCAGTGAAAACGGAGGCTGTGGAACGAAAGATCTGTACATTACTGTAAAAAAATGTTCGACGAAAAGTTCTCAGATTTCCAACCGGGTGGCAGTGTTAAAATACCGCGAAGTGTCGAGATATGTCGGAGAATCTCTCTCCACCTGGCTATATGAGGGTAGATGCTGTCCGGTCGGCTATCGGTGTGGCTTGTGAGGTCGGAATTTGGTGCTCCGTTCACATCTCTGTCTGGGCATTCCCAACGCGTCTTGCGTGCTGTACACCGCTGGGTGCGCTCTCGTTTCATTTTCGCCAAAGCGGGATTCAATGCCGCACTCAGACAGTATCCTTAGTCCTGTTCACGACATACTTGTGAATCCTTATTTCAATGTTTTTTTATAGGACGCTCCGTTCACATCTCTGTCTGGGCATTCCCAACGCGTCTTGCGTGGTGTACCACTGGGTGCGCTCTCGTTTCATTTTCGCCAAAGCGGGATTCAATGCCGCACTCAGACAGTATCCTTAGTCCTGTTCACGACATACTTGTGAATCCTTATTTCAATGTTTTTTTATAGGACGCTGTCACAATGACCGATTGCTTGGTGTAGCAGCTAGGTCCCCTGAAATTCAAAAGTGTGGCTTTCCTTGATGCTGACTCTTTCGTCTCAGGTGGTTGCCTAAATACGATTTTTATGCGTAGTTTTTCAACAGGTCTCTCAGTTTCGACTGGGAAAGGTCCCAAATAAGGATAGAAAGAGAGCTCTTCCCGGCGTGATGCATATTTTCTCTTTTTCAATGTCCAACTAATTTGTGCTTTGCAAAACGCTTGCTTCAGGGGTTGTTGTTACACGTGGAGGCTTTTTAAAGCAGATGACGGTAACGGTGGGTACCAGAGTGGTTAGTGCACTACCGACGTCTTCTTCCTATGCAGGGTGTCCCATGAGTAAGGGTCAGTAGGCAGGGGTATGGCAGGAACGATCATTGGAAGCAAAAAAGCCCGTTAAACATAGTCTCTTTTAGAGATCTTAAGAGCGATGTGACTTATTCATCTTCGATACTGGACGCATATCTCTTCTACTACCAGCTCTTCGTTTTCCGTATATTGAGAAATGATAATATGAACCAAACCATGATAAAAGTATGGGCTCTAAAGTGTATACGTTACGACCGATGAGCTCTTGTTCATCAATCTGTGAAACACCTCTCTTCTAGAGAACTAGTGCTCATAGCACTTAAGGTATGAAATTTAGAGCCCATTGTTACCAGACCTTTTGCCTCAAATATCGATCTTGTTACATCTCTGAATATCGACCATTTCTTCTGGGGCATCTGGTAAACACCGTAGCCAAGTGTAGCCTGCCATCTGCCTTCAACTTTATTGGTATGCTCAGGATAGGAGACAACACTTCAGGTATCCATAGTCGAGAAACTAGAGACCCTCTTTCCTCCCGTACTTGGGACCGCTCTCAGCCAAAACTGCGAGGCTACTTGAAAAGTTCAACATGAAACCCGTCTTCCGAACACTAAGACAGAAGGGTACACTGGCTCAGCAAAAGACACAGTAAAACTGAACGTACCTGGAATATACGGCATAGCCTGAGAATGTGGTCACCAATACAATGGGCAAAAGCAGCGCTGCGTTTCGAAAAACTACGAGGTGCGCATGAGGCCTGTACGACTGGGGCATACGGAGATATCAGCGACAGCACAGCTTAGCATCAAGGAAGGCCACACCACTGAACTTCGGAATATCTGATGACCTCAGATGTTAAGTCCCATAGTGCTCAGAGCCATTTTGAACCAATAACGAGCAACAGGCTACTAGAACAGCATTATAAAGAAAACCTTTCAAGTAAGGATTCACGTAATTCTGGTCAACAGGAACGAAGGATACCGACTCAATGCGGCATGGAACCCCGCTTTAGCAGCAACACGACGAGATGGTGTCCAGCAAGCCCAGCTCTCGAGGTGCGTCCAGAATGTCCAGACAGAGGTGCGAACGGAGCACATGTTACCCCCAAGACTGCAACCTTACATCCCCTCCCGGCCCACCAGCCGAACAGCACACAGCAGTCCGAAACTAGGTGGAGGGGGTCTTACCGCTAGTAAGCTTGCGAAAGATCTTAACACATCACCAGAAGATGATTGGTATACTCTGGATATCTGCATCTACGTTATCTCAATACTCCGAAAGTAAGTCATCTTACGGTGTGTGGCGGAGGATACATTGCGTACAATGTTACTCCCCCATCTTACCGTTCCAGTCGTGTATAGCTCGCCGGAAAAGAATGTTTCTGCTAATCCTCCGTGTTAGGTTGAATCTGTCTAATGTTATCTGCATGATCTCATCGTGAGATATATGTAGAAGGAAGTAACATAACGGTTGACTATTCTAGGAACGTACACTCTCGGAATTTTAACGGTAGACAATAGCATGATGCACAACGCATCTCTTGCAGCGTCTGCCACTGAAGTTGACTGAGGCTCTCTGTGATGCTTCCTCACTTACCAGGTAAACATATAACAAAAAGTTTTCATCAACAGTATAAATATGATACCTGTACGAGGAGGAGATGTTCTGTGACTTCAAAGTACTGGAGATAATGAGTTACTTTAAAATTACCTCAACATAACACAGTCAGTTCCTAGTGAAAGGTACATAGCGCACGTAACTGGAAATAAACACGTATAATTTTTAACTATTTTACTTTACCAAATAACTCCAGGGAAAAAGGCCAGCTTAGAGTTTTGAGTAACAACAATGAAGGCCACCAAAAATGAACAACTTCATTTCTTCAAAACACGTAAAGTTAAACATTAAATTAGGCAACAGTTCCTTAGTGGGTGCAACTTCTTTCGACGGCTTTTTCAGAGTAACGATAGCACCAGGCATTCTCAGACATATATCAAGAGGTGATCACACTCTTCACTCATAGGAAACACATAAAAATCAGTTACAATAAATGTCTTAAAATAAAGGAACAGTTTACACAGAAGCTTTTTGGTAAAAGACAGTGAAGCATTCTGGATAATACAATCTGAAAATCAAGTAACGGTGGTACAGCAGATATCAAGACACAGGACCATTATTCGGTAAAATTTAACTCTTGACTATCGCTTCTATAAACAAGGCTTTTTCAAAACTTGACCAAAATTCTGAAGATATAAAACATTAAAAACCACTGTACCCATATATGATACTGGTCAGACTTTGGCATGATATCAGTGAGGAGAACAGCGAGCATCTGTATCAATCATTTACAAGCCGAATAACTGCTTGAATAAGGGCCGGAGGTGGATCAACGCGTTACTGGCTTGCTCAATTTGTAAAGTTCTTTCTCATACATAAATCAGCCATTTTTCCGGATTTGTTATGATTGGTTTGTCTGTATACACACATCACATCCAAAAATTTCCGTACCATTTGAAATAGTCCTTCGTGGTGCAACGTTTCTTTGACTTAGAGTGTGTTTCTGAAGATGACGAAGTCCATTTACTATCTTCGCGGGAAGTAAAGCTCAGATTTTCCAACGAAATGTGGGGAAAATGAATTAGTAAAAATAAAAATACTGGTAAAAATTGCTGTTTCTTATGAATTTTAAGACACGCATCTCCAACAAATTAGTAACATGAAACGTTTGTACCTAATGGTGAGATTGCATTGGCTTTCTGTTCAGAGTCAACGAACCGGCAATTCCTGAGTTCAGTTTCTCACAAGGAGTGCCACCAATCCCCCGTGGCCCGCAGCAACCGCAAGACATCGGCCGCTGTGACTTGCTCGGGTGTCTCGTCTGTCCGTCCGCCTGTCGGAATGAATGCGCAGCGGTTCCTCAAAGGAGGCGGCGATTAGCTTCGTTAAGCGTTCGCAAGTTAACGAACGGCATCTCAGAGACGAAATTACGATCGGGGTGTGAGGCAGGCGATCGTCAAGCCGGGTGGAAAAGCCGGCTCCAACTTGACCCTGGGCGCTCTCGTTACCCCCACAAGTTCAAAGCGAACTCCGCGAAAAGATAATCGAATCAACCCGCATCTAAAAAACTTCAACAGGATTATGGTGAAGTCGTAAATTTCAGTTATATCTGATCATACGCCGTTATACTTTCACGACAATGTGATAACTTTTTCTTTCTTGGAGGAAACTGTGTTTCGTAGCCGGCCGAAGTGGCGGAGCGGTTAAAGGCGCTACAGCCTGGAACCGCACGACCGCTACAGTCGCAGGTTCGAATCCTGCCACGGG
The DNA here is from genome assembly GCF_023864345.2 of Schistocerca serialis cubense. NCBI lineage: Eukaryota > Metazoa > Arthropoda > Insecta > Orthoptera > Acrididae > Schistocerca > Schistocerca serialis. Next base: position 253,950,494 of record NC_064643.1, read on the forward strand.
CATGGATGTGTGTGATGTCCTTAGGTTAGTTAGGTTTAAGTAGTTCTAAGTTCTAGGGGACTTATGACTACAGCAGTTGAGTCCCATAGTGCTCAGAGCCAATTGAACCATTTTTTGTGTTTCGTAGACGAAAATTGCGAACGTAACTGACGGTTATAATCAAAGTGCAGCTACTCACAGAGATCCAGTGTGGGCTTTATTTATCGAACGACAGCGATAATTGTTAATGCATTAATGTGGAACCGATTTACAATGAAAAAAAAAAGGTTCCAGTTCTGGCCAACAGGTGCAAATCCGGCGCTGTACAGCATCTCGTCCTCGTCTGAGGTGCTCATGTACAACAAATGTGTAAGTAGCAACATTATGCCTTTCTCGAGTGTCTGATCATTTCTGCCCTCATCTCGTTCCAGATCCATTACATATGGAATCAATCCTATACGTTTCTCTTGCATTCAGAGCGCTAGATTTGTACCTGGTGGCCAAAATTGGTACTATTTTTTTCCAGCATAAATCGGTTTCTCATTAACGCACTGTCCGCCCCGGTAGCTGACCGCCATATTTACAGCCGACAATGGATCTCTCTGAGTAGCTGCACTTTAACTATAACAATGCGGAATGTAGTACTTATCCTTCGACAAACTGACGATGATCGTATGGCATTGCTGACCGCAAGGCCTCATCCGGGGAAGTTCGGCCGCCGAGTGCGAGTCTTATTGCAGTCGACGCCACATTGAGAGACTCGCGTGCCGGTGATGAGGATGAAATGATGAAGAGGACAACTCAACACCCAGTCCACGAGCGGAGAACATCTCCTACCCGCCCGGGAATCGAACCCGGGCCCACTGCATGGGAGCCAAGCACGTTGCCATTCAGCTAAGCAGGCGGACAACGTCAGCAGTATAAGACAGGAACGGAACCCTTCTGTATGCAGATTAAAGGAAAAATTACCTGTGAATCAAAAACAGTCCAGGTGTTTCACAATACCTATTACAGGATTCTAGCTATTGCTGGGGAGACTTAACACACATAGTTTTGATAAGAACTCCATGTCTTGACATGTAGCGTTTGTACAGAGAATAAGTTTCAGAATTAGATCACTTTCTAAGTTCGTGCTTCACGATACGTACACGAACTGAAGAGAGGGCATCGTCATCAGTTCCTGTCGCAGTTATCACGCAACGTACCAATTTCGTTCGAGTACAACAACAGCTGCGAGAAACTGGTTCTTTCGCAGGTGGAGCTGTTGACATTAGTCGACCAAGGACTTTCTAACTCTCGACATTGAAGGGGAAGTCCTTTGTCATGCAGAAGAGAACCCGGAGTCGAATTTTCGAAATACCGTGCTTGCCTTGCAAAAGAGCAGTCTTCGCACATTGCCTCCGCTATATGAGTGACGTGAACTGGGAGTTCTGAAAGTGGCCACTCCTTCAAACTTCATTAACATCCATACGGTACATTTCCCTGCACGGTTCTTCATCAAAACTTATTCAGTAAGTCCCCTCTACAATCCGGAGATGTGAAACACCCTGAATATTTTTAGGATCACTGTGAGTGACAGATTATTACCTTTGGACTTGATAAAATACATGTATAAGGAGTCAGATAGTGAGTTAGTCACCTCCTAAATATAAAACAGATTTTAGATAACGTTAGAACCGTAGTTTTGGCGCAAAAAGTACTATTATTGTAATCGTTATCTAATCATAGGGCTGTGGTAGAGTCGGCGAGAGACGATCCTTCACAGCTGAAGTGGCCTTAGCGCGGTTGCTGGTCGAAGACGTCGTCAGAATACCTCATCGTCAGCAAAATACGACTGACGCAGTAACTCTGAAAAAAATCTAAGTCTGACACGTATGTTACTATTAACAGCGTTACATCTTCCACCTACTAATTCTTCTTAATCGGTAAACGTTTCTGCCAATGCACATCGTTTGGAAAGCCTATTCTTCTGCACGCATTTGACATTCACATGTTTCTATTTCCCGTTTATTTACACCTTGCCATATCTACTCTGGGCAACATTAAAAGGCCACTTTTTTCTAAGCGCCGTAATTGTCATCCATTGCGGCGCATTAAGTTTGAAATTTGGTTCAAAGATGATTACAACCTACCTATATAATGGTGTGAAAGTAAAGTACCCTGCATCGTCAGCAGCGGGCTCGACGACGTTTTAAACAGTCAGGTATCGACGCGTATAAAAAAAAAAAAAAAAACTTTCAGCTCAGAAGGTTATGAGAGTTATAAGGTAAAATAATAAATAATTTTTATCAGTGACATAATTTAATATTCTGTGAAAGCCTGTATCGCAGACAATACCTATGGAAAAAAGATAATGAAATCTCCATCTGTTGTTACCTATGATTATTCTAGAATAACTCCATTTTTGTTCGAACTGTTGTAATGATTGGAAGTGATTGATGTCTTGTAGCACTGAGGTCGGTAAAAAACAGTATTTTGTTTCTAATTTAATATTTGAAAAATATAGTTTATGTGTCACTGAAAAGAATGTACTTTGCTGGAGTTTTATTTCACTGTCATTCTCGTCATATATACGTATTATGTTTCCTGATCAGTTACAAAGGAGCGCAGCCATTAGTGTTATCGTTCTACAGCGCGGATTATTGGTAAATGCTAAATAATAAGTGATTAACATGCAGAAATACTTTTAAATGTTAGTGCATACAGTAAAGGTAGAGAAAAGAATTAATATATATTATTTGTTAATAGTAAAACAATGCCTGAACGAGATTCGATAAATGATTGTCTTCTGTTACCGCCATCTTAGTGAACTACTGCAGCAGCAGTTTTAATTAAACTTTCTAACAGACATAAATCAATTTTTACTATAATAATTGTGTGTTGATGGCTTAGAACCAACTCAGAAATAACAAATTCGACTTAGATGTTGAATAACCTTTAAATGTAGTACAAACAGCATCTTACGTCATGAAAGTGTTCTCTGCTAATGTATGAACCCTGATAATTTCCTAAGAACTTTCATGAATTATTTTTGACAGGAAAGATTAGTGTTGTGCGCGTGTGGTTTTGTGTGTTAAAGCAGTTCATTTTGCTTAAGGAAAAGTGTTGCCACGTTGAATAACGGTTCGGTAAATTGTATATCACTCTTGTGAATGAACTTAGTGCCATTTCCTAGGTGGAGATTTCCTTAACAGAATAACTATCTTTATTCGGGAGAGCTTGCGATTAAATGAAACCTCATGTTACGCTAATAATAAGTAATTGGTTTTGTTCTAGTCTTGCTCACAATTTGTAAAATACCGCAATCTAACAGCACGCCCCACATTGGCGCCGAACGTGGTGCTTCGATACACAACATTGTTTCAATACAGTATTAACTGCGCGATCCATCAACGGCTCAGTAATAGTAAGAACATATGTTCATGTTCATCACTTCCATGGACACACGCTCACTTAACTGATTCAGGTTGCGTGCTCCTGGAAATTACAAATCATCTGTTACAGTGACACCAGCATTAAGTAGCAGTGCTTCAGAAATCTGGCTGCGAGTGTAATATTTTCAAGTATATTTGTCTTGTAGATATTTTATGCACACATTTTACCCATGCAGCTAGTTTTATTTGTATATGTGTTAGCTGTAAGGTATTTTGGAAGAAATGTTGTTATTGTCAGCGACACATATATCTTTATGCAATATTAGTGTCGAACATGGTTAGACCCAAGAAGCAAGTAAAGTCGAATGAACATGCTGATGCAGAAATGGCATCAGACCCTCAAATAGATCAACCTTCGCACACTTCAGTGTAAGTACTTGAGAATGTAAATATTGATGATGGACAATTTATTACCTGACATTCCAAGCGAAAATGGAACTTAGGAATTGTCAACACAAACGGACATTCCTGCAGCTAAACCTTTAGAAGTGAATGATAATATTTCTACCGGGCAAGGGGGAGAAGTTCCCAATTCCCAAGCTATGCCACTACTAGATATGCTAGCATAATTATTTGAAAAGTTCAGTATCGTGGAGAAGGAAAAGATAAAGTGTAGACAAGGAAAGGCTAATAAGAGCAGGAAATTCATAGAACAAATAAACAGTATTTTAATAGAACGAGATACGTAAATTGTCCAGAGAATGAATCAGGTGTTAGTAGATCGCGATAAAGCAGTTACGACTCATTTTAACAAATAACTCAGTCCAATAAAGCTTAGTATAGAACCGTTGGCAAACATACCAACTCAATTGAATAATCTTCAATCCCAAGTATGTAAGTTAGAAACCCAGTTCAAAGCTTTGACTGTTACTGTGGAGTCAATACAGAACGACATCCCCACAGAAATACAGAAACAAGTCCGAACGGAAGTAGCCAAGGTACTGAACATGGAAAATCAGAATCTTGAAACAATGCCGGCACTCAGCAAAGAGATCTCTGGTACTGACAGGCAAAGACACAGTGAATATTTGCTGACAACCTCTATCGCAGTGCATGAAAGACCAAGTTTTGGTTATCAGTATGTTTACGCAGCAATTTCTTTCTCCAAGAACCCCGAATTATGAAGCAGAGTGTACTTGCAATACAGTCAGTGCACCGCCTGCTAATGAGAGCAACTCGATGCACGTAAGTACCTTAATGCATAAAGAGATATTAATTAAACACCGTCAGTTCCTAGTATTCAACGAGGAGAGTAAAAAGAATATTCATCCCGTAGTTTTTATTTGAAACTTTAGAAATGTTCTTCCAAAGTCTTGGACGGAGGAACAGAAAGTTCCGTTTGAGGTGTCACACATTTCCGGTGACGCATCGCTCTGGGCGTTGAACGCAGCAGAAACGTGTAAAACACTTAACGACTTTGAGAAGGCGTTTCTCGACCAGTTCTGGTTAGCGCCGACTCACGATTGTATACAACGCAGAAACATATAACCCGAAGACAGGCTCTTTGAACAAATACTTTGAAAAATGCATCACTATGACACGGTACTGGGATGAACCAGTAACCTCACGGGACATGTTACCAGTATTGAAGGCTAGATTGCCAATAGATATTAGGGAGAAACTGTTTAACGTCACAGATACTGATTTTAAGAAATTTTTATCTGTGATAGATTCATTAGAAGAAGACGCCAGAAAGAATTATGACGCAACAGATAGTGCCAACTGTTATAACGGAAAAGGTTCCTGGAACGGAGGTAATGGAAATAGAGGCGAAGGCAGTCCCAAGAAAAACAAAAACAAAAGCCATGGCAGTGGAAAGAACAGTAATGGTAAAAATCTTTACAACCAATAACATGATTACTTTTGTAATAATGATAATTATACCAGGAAGCCAATGACTACCAGCATCCGAATGGTAATCAAAGACAATATATTAGTGAAAATGCCAACAATAATAAAAATTATAATCATAAAAGACGAAATGAAAATATATCTGACATTCCGTAGAAGGATAAACCAAAGAACATGCGTGGTAACAATGAGTATTGGCGACAACCAGGGCCAAGTCATTGGCAGCCACAACAAAATTTTATGAATCCGTATCAGCCAGTAAATTACGTACAGGCTATGCCTAGGTCGAATAACCAGTATCCACAATGGTGGGACCCGAGTGGAACATCTCCGACTGTTGAATCACAAAATGTGAAAATAGTGGAGGTATCCTCGGAACCGAAACAAAATATACCAAAGTCAACAAACTAAGGTCGTGCGGTAGCGTTCTCGCTTCCCACGCCCGGGTTCCCGGGTTCGATTCCCGGCGGGGTCGGGGATTTTCTCTGCCTCGTGATGGCTGGGTGTTGTGTGCTGTCCTTAGGTTAGTTAGGTTTAATTAGTTCTAAGTTCTAGGCGACTGATGACCTCAGCAGTTGAGTCGCATAGTGCTCAGAGCCATTTGAACCAACAAACTAATCTCGGTCCCTGTAGGCCTTCGCCAGGAGACCGAGACTAAGAATGAAGATAATACGTCTACGCAAGAGAAAATATGACTCTCTATCGGGATGGTAAGAAAATCGAAGATGAACTCTATCAAGAATCTGCCGTCGCTGATAGGGAAGAAAAACCAAGTATTCATGCAAGTGTCTATGGGACCATCAATGGTACAGCAACCATTATCCTCGTCGACACAGGTGCGAATGTTTCGGTGATGAACGCACATTTTTTTAAGAAGGTAACTCAAATAAAAAGTCTTTGATCACAATGTCAATTCTTTAGACGATGACCGGCTTCAGTCCGTAATGACCATCCTCATGTCTGGCTTTCGACAGAGTCAAAAGGCTCTGTAAACTGAATTGAGAATGGTCATTACGGACTGAAACCAGTCATCGTCTAAAGAATTGATATTGTGATCAAAGACTGGAATAAAAAACATTTGACAGTATTGGATCACTGTTTGTATACGCGACCATGTCTAAGGGACTAAACTGCTGAGGTCATCGGTCCCTAGGCTTACACACCACTTAAACTAAAGTAAAGTAACTTAAAGTAACTTACGCTAAGAACAACGAACACACACCGATGTCTGAGGCAGGAGTCGAACCTCCGGCGGGAGGGGCCGCGCAGTCAGTGACATGGCGCCTCTAACCGTGCGACCACTCCTCTCGGCTTGAAAGAAATGCAAACATTTCACCGTCTAGCGATCAGGCAGACGGATTGCAATTCACTCTCTACAAGAGCTCTGAAATCGCCATAGATTTCAATGTGTGACACCCCCGTTAGCTTGTCGTACAAAGGCCCAATTTGGCTTACGTATACGATAGAGCGCACAACGATACCAAACGTCGAGACTGGTAAACCAAAAGCGAATAAGTGTGACCTCGGCAAACGAGTAGTCCGAGACGTTTCAAGTTACACTGTTGGTACAGTAAGAACTTCACCACTGGCTCTCAACTACTTGCAAGTGAATTCATTCTCAGGACAGGTCCCAAGCACCAACCACATATGCCAGAACTTTGACCAGAAGATGCTTCCAGACCTAAGTCCAGAACCCGAGTGTTTCGCACCTCACCAGATAAAAAAATTACATTTTCCGCAAAGTACACGAACGACACCGCCTTCATGCCGTCTTGAAACAATCACAGGGCTACAGAGGCGCTAAATCTCCCGTCCTACACCACAGTACAAACTCATGATGAACCAACGCAAGAGCAAGAAGTTTGCGTCTCTGGAGAAAAAAAAGAAACCACCAATTACTGGTGGAGGGAGACGATGTCTTTCTCCAAAGTCGCGCCGCCTCCCATGGCAACAAGCAAACAGATGCATTCCTTAAGATATTGTAACCTCCCCACACGATATAATTATAAAGCTTATTATTTGTTTAATGATTCTAATTTTTGTGTAACCTCACAAAAATTTAATTAATAATAGTAATAATATGATTCTATTTTTTGTGTAACCTCTGAACAAAATTGGTTCCCATTTAATGTACCCACAAAACTCTTTTCTCATTTAAAATAAGCTCGAAACTGAAAAATTCCTAAACCTCGTAATAAAAAATAAGCTCAGTAACCAGGTAAAATTTGGACGACAGCAGTGCTGCGTCATGGCCCTGTAAGATCATTCCGAATAAAAAGCAAACATTCTCACCTCGATAAAGTCGGCAACTATCTGCTCTTACAATAGCTCTTTTTCGGCACAGCTCTGTTCAATGCTGGCCTGTACATTTGTTATTTGTGAAAGGAAGCAAATGATTTTTCTTTTGCAACAATCGGAATGATCACGCATTAAAAAATACTATTGTTGTTGTTGTTGTGGTCTTCAGTCCTGAGACTGGTTTGATGCAGCTCTCCATGCTACTCTATCCTGTGCAAGCTTTTTCATCTCCCAGTACCTACTGCAACCTACATCCTTCTGAATCTGCTTAGTGTATTCATCTCTTGGTCTCCCTCTGCGATTTTTACCCTCCACGCTGCCCTCCAATACTAAATTGGTGATCCCTCGATGCCTCAGAACATGTCCTACCAACCGATCCCTTCTTCTGGTCAAGTTGTGCCACAAACTTCTCTTCTCCCCAATCCTATTCAATACTTCCTCATTAGTTATGTGATCTACCCATCTAATCTTCAGCATTCTTCTGTAGCACCACATTTCGAAAGCTTCTATTCTCTTCTTGTCCAAACTATTTATCGTCCATGTTTCACTTCCATACATGGCTACACTCCATACAAATAGTTTCAGAAATGACTTCCTGACACTTAAATCTATACTCGAATTAACAAATTTCTCTTGTTCAGAAACGCTTTCCTTGCCATTGCCAGTCTACATTTTATATCCTCTCTACTTCGTCCATCATCAGTTATTTTGCTCCCCAAATAGCAAAACTCCTTTACTACTTTAAGTGTCTCATTTCCTAATCTAATTCCCTCAGCATCACCCGACTTAATTAGATTACATTCCATTATCCTTGTTTTGCTTTTGTTGATGTTCATCTTATATCCTCCTTTCAAGACACTGTCCATACCATTCAACTGCTCTTCCAAGTCCTTTGCTGTCTCTGACAGAATTACAATGTCATCGGCGAACCTCAAAGATTTTATTTCTTCTCCATGAATTTTAATACCTACTCCAAATTTTTCTTTTGTTTCCTTTACTGCTTGCTCAATATACAGATTGAACAACATCGGGGAGAGGCTACAACCCTGTCTTACTCCCTTCCCAACCACTGCTTCCCTTTCATGTCCCTCGACTCTGCCGGCCGAAGTGGCCGTGCGGTTAAAGGCGCTGCAGTCTGGAACCGCAAGACCGCTACGGTCGCAGGTTCGAATCCTGCCTCGGGCATGGATGTTTGTGATGTCCTTAGGTTAGTTAGGTTTAACTAGTTCTAAGTTTTAGGGGACTAATGACCTCAGCAGTTGAGTCCCACAGTGCTCAGAGCCATTTGAACCATTTTGAATTTTGAACCCTCGACTCTTATAACTGCCATCTGGTTTCTGTACAAATTGTAAATAGCCTTTCGCTCCCTGTATTTTACCCCTGCCACCTTTAGAATTTGAAAGAGAGTATTCCAGTCAACATTGTCGAAAGCTTTCTCTAAGTCTACAAATGCTAGAAACGTAGGTTTTACTTTCCTTAATCTTTCTTCTAAGATTAGTCGCAAGGTGAGTATTGCCTCACGTGTTCCAGTGTTTCTACGGAATCCAAACTGATCTTCCCCGAGGTCGGCTTCTACTAGTTTTTCCATTCGTCTGTAAAGAATTCGTGTTAGTATTTTGCAGCTGTGACTTATTAAACTGATAGTTCGGTAATTTTCACATCTGTCAACACCTGCTTTCTTTGGGATTGGAATTATTATATTCTTCTTGAAGTCTGAGGGTATTTCGCCTGTTTCATACATCTTGCTCACCAGATGGTAGAGTTTTGTCAGGACTGGTTCTCCCAAGACCGTCAGTAGTTCCAATGGAATGTTGTCTACTCCGGGGGCCTTGTTTCGACTCAGATCTTTCAGTGCTCTGTCAAACTCTTCACGCAGTATCATATCTCCCAATTCATCTTCATCTACATCCTCATCCATTTACATAATATTGTCCTCAAGTACATCGCCCTTGTATAGACCCTCTATATACTCCTTCCACCTTTCTGCTTTCCCTTCTTTGCTTAGAACTGGGTTTCCATCTGAGCTCTTGATATTCGTACAGGTCGTTCTCTTATCTTCAAAGGTCTCTCTAATTTTCCTGTAGGCAGTATCTATCTTACCCCTAGTGAGATAGGCCTCTACATCCTTACATTTGTCCTCTAGCCATCCCTGCTTAGCCATTTTGCACTTCCTGTCGATATCATTTTTGAGACGTTTGTATTCCTTTTTGCCTGCTTCATTTACTGCATTTTTATATTTTCTCCTTTCATCAATTACATTCAATATTTCTTCGGTTACCCAAGGATTTCTACTAGCCCTCGTCTTTTTACCTATTGATCCTCTGCTGCCTTCGCTACTTCATCCCTCAAAGCTACCCATTCTTCTTCTACTGTATTTCTTTCCCCCATTCCTGTCAGGTGTTCCCTTACGCTCTCCCTGAATCTCTGTACAACCTCTGGTTCTTTCAGTTTATCCAGGTCCCATCTCCTTAAATTCCCACCATTTTGCAGTTTCTTCAGTTTTAATCTACAGGTCATAACCAATAGATTGTGGTCCGAGTCCACATCTGCCCCTGGAAATGTCTTGCAATTTAAAACCTGGTTCCTAAATCTCAGTAAATTCTTTAAATTGAAATGAATGGTTGTTAGATATTAGACAAAGGTTATTATTAGGACATTTTTAAAAGATTTACATGTGAGTTTACACCATATTACTAGATATGCGCGAGGCTGCTTTTTTTTACCTTATACAATAATACTCAGGCTCCGGCATCGCTGCACCGCGACCAGCCCAGCCAACATGATACACCAGACTCGACTGACAAGCGAAGACAGGTGACTGCTCGCTAGCAACAACTTACTACTACTGCTACACAGTTCGTACTGCAGTCAATACTGCTCTTTGGTCTCAGATTTCTTACAGCTTACATATCGCAGGCAGCACATACCTCTTACATAACCCTCCACTGGGGGAGGCAAAAATTTGGCAGCGATGGTGAGTCAATTGGACTTGCCATGAGCAACAAATTTTTCCAAAACCTACTTAATTAACTAAGTTGACAGTCACAGAGTATATACATATATATAAGTACAGAACATAAAATGAAATAGGGTGTACATGCACTGAGTACAGAACATATCAAGAAATCACAAAATATATACGCAATTTTTCTTAAGTTTACAGTCACAGAGTATATACATATATATATAAGTGCATAACATGAAACGAAATATAGTGCACATGCACTGAGTACAGAACATATCAAGCAATGACAAAATGTATACGCAATGAGTACAAAACATATTAACAAATGACATAAAGGGCGTACACACTGTAGTACAGAACATATCAAGCAATGACAAAATTTATACGCAATGAGCACAAAACATATTAACAAATGACATAAAGGGCATACACACTGTAGTACAGAACATATCAGAAGTACAGTACAGTACAGAACATATCAGAACATGACAAAATGTATACGCAATGAGTACAAAACATATTAACGAATAACATGAAGTTAATATGCACTGTAATATTTTTTGTTACCATTTTACTAGAACTATGATAGGAAAGGGAAGGATTGCATCATGGTTGTAGCACATTAGGTTGCACGTAGCTGCACTGAAAGTCCATATACGCAATGAGCACAAAACATATTAACAAATGACATAAAGGGCATACACACTGTAGTACAGAACATATCAGAAGTACAGTACAGTACAGAACATATCAGAACATGACAAAATGTATACGCAATGAGTACAAAACATATTAACGAATAACATAAAGTTAATATGCACTGTAATATTTTTTGTTACCATTTTACTAGAACTATGATAGGAAAGGGAAGGATTGCATCATGGTTGTAGCACATTAGGTTGCACGTAGCTGCACTGAAAGTCCATATCTTTCTACAGAAGCACAACACCTAGTGAGACAATCTGAAGTTCTCCTCCCTGAAGTATTAGTCAGTGTAGCCAAGACACTGAAATGTCATATTAATTTTCCATGTTATCATTTTGGTAGTACATTAGATACACCAAACAGTGGAACCATATAACATCTCCATTGTTCAAGGTGGTGGACACCATGGTGTGTCAACTCCACACTTATTCACCAACGTAGAATTAGTGCAGAATCCAAATATAGTGCTCCATGATCATAAGGATAGACAGGACAAACGTATATTGCAGTAATTTCTGGTAATTAGGTCAGAAGTTGAAGGACATTAAGTCTCATGCCAGTCATCATTGAGAATTACACTAGCCTATCAACCGATCTGACTAATTGTTGGCACTCATCGCCTAGTTACTGAACACTTCTGTACTATATATGAAGTATTACAGAATAATGTTCATAAATCATCTGATTACAGTGAACACTGGCACTCATTGGCCAGTTACAAAACATTTTTTTATACATTATTTAAAAGTGATCATTCAAAGCAAGACTTAATTAATGGGATACTATTTACATAATTCATCTAGTTATCGTAATCATTGGCACTCATTGGCCAGTTACAAACCATCAGAAGTCATCATTCAAAACAGGAGCTAATGAATGGCATAGTATTAACATAATTCACTTAGTTATAGTAATCATTGGCACACATTGGCCAGTTACAAACCATCAGAAGTCATCATTCAAAACAGGAGCTAATGAATGACATAGTATTAACATAATTCCCATAGTTATAGTAATCATTGGCACTCATTGGCCAGTTACAAACCATCAGAAGTCATCATTCAAAACAGGAGCTAATGAATGTAGCATCAAGCTACTGGTATTCATATATAATAGCATGTAGGTGACATAATTAAAATAAGAAACAGGGCATTCATTGGCCAGTTACTAAACATATAGCAAGTATTGAATAGTACAATACACTTTTCATCATTCAAGTGACATACGACATATTTAAAATAATTATTGGCACTCATTGGACAGTTACAAAGTATTCTTATATTTTTATAAAACCTTATTCAGTATTATTCAGAAGTTATCATTCAAAATGAGAGTTAATTATTGCCATAGCATTTATAGAGTATAACAAAAATATTATTTACAGAAATTATTGGCATAGTATTTATACATTATTACAAAGCATCATTCAGTATTACTTAGAACTCATCATTCAAGTGACATAGGACATACTGAAAATGTAACACACTGTCTATTACTCAAGGTCTGTGATTAGAAAACATCATTCAGTATTACTCAGAATTCATCATTCAAGTTACATAGGACATATTGAAAATGTAACGCACTGTAACTATTATTCAAGGTCTGTGACTAGAAAACATCATTCAGTATCACTCAGAATTCATCATTCAAGTGACATAGGACATATTGAAAATGTAACATACTGTAACTATTATTCGAGGTCTGTGATTAGTAAACATCATTCAGTATTACTCATAACTCTCTTAAACTGGTAGCATTATTTGGGACTGGAATAACATTTTTTTTACCAATGCATTGTGTTGGGATCGATAATTAATTGCTGGAACATGAAAATATTTGCATTTGACTTATTGCTGCAAATGGGGACAGGTAACGTCGTTCATCATGAGTCAGCTGTAGCAAGGTTATGAAACAAGTAGAGTATATGTGATCACATTCATGAATGACACGCACAAATGGGTAAAAAAATACAAGTACTAGAACAGGTTTAATGATGAACTGCTTATAGCGTATCAATATCGTGAATAGCTTCCCCTAGAAAAAATGCAGAATGGATTATTAAGCTGAAAGAAGAAATGCATATTATGCTGAAATGTAGTTAACTTCGAATTAACAGGTAATGAAATGTGTACTTCATATATATGTACTCTAGCTGTCCTTTCCAAAACCTTCAGTCATAATACCATGTGACATAAGACATACTGTCAAAACGAACTGCAACAAATACGTAAATAACTACACAGCATTTCTTAACTAACAGTAAATATATAAACTTCATCTTTATTCTCATCTGCAAAGAAAAACTTCAAAGTGGTGCGTTTAGTGGCCATATAAAATTTATCACTATCATCACCTGTAAACAAAAACTTCATTATTCATATCACCATAACTTCATTATTATCATCACCTGCAAAGAAAAACTTCATTATTCATATTACCATATTCTTCATCACTATTCATCATCATTCATTATCATATGCAAAAAGACACTTCATTATACATTATTCACATTAGCATTTACTTCATACAACTATTCATAGTATAGAGTTCCTTATTTCTAGCATATTTCATCACTAAAACTAAGATGTGTAGTTCTGTTTGACAGCCTGCATCAATCGCCTCGTATTCTGAAAGAAAAGTAATTAGTTAAGACTGCTATCATACGATGTGTATAGTATATTCATGTTAATGTTTGTTAATTCTGATCCATTTACTCTTTGTGACGAGGTATTGCATCTTCTTTCGTTCATTCCGAAGGTGAAATTCCCATTTCATAGTAATCCACTGTGGTTTGTTTCATTTATTTCGTTTACACGTTATTGCTTTCTGAAAATGATGAACAATGGTTAATGTCTTGCATTTAAATCATATACCCATTAAATAAAAACTGGTTTCTAGTTATATAATTAAGCATATAGCATAGCATGACGGAAAACGTAATATGTCAAAAACACAGACAGTATGCAGGTGCAAAAATGTACACAGAGTATCATAATGTAGTAGCAAAAAAAAAAAAAGAAATGTAAAATCGTCACGATGTTGAGATATCATAAGGCAAAAATGTCAAAGTCAGCTGGTGTGTGTTATATCTTAAAGATTTCATAGTGCATACAAAGAAACAGGAGAACAATCATACATACATAAAAAATGGAAAATGTCCACGGTCTGATATATATCGACAACGAATGACTTTCTTTGTGTTCAGCTTGTATGTTGTGTAATTGATAGAGGCGAGAGTTGAAGACTTTAATGGAGAGAGAATTTGATAAAATTAATATGTCACTAGATAGAATTGCACAATTGTTCATAAAATATGTAAGCTTATCTGGAAAAATGTGCACAGTCTGATGTGTAACGACAAGAAAAGCGACCTGCTAACTTTACCGTGCCGGGCACTTGCCAAAAAAAATAAATAAATAAAAAAAAAAATATATATATATATATATATATATATATATATAAAATCATCAGTAAGTAATCACATAGATATAATTGCATAAGTGGTCATAAAAAATCAGGAAATGGCATTACAATGTGATAAATCATAAAGTATGTTCATACAATAAAGGGTTTAATATTGGAGACATGGTGATTGCCTTTACTTTTTCTGGTTCTCAGAGTTTCGACGTGTACTACATTGGGGCGAGGAATGCTCCGAATTCTATATCGACCTGCGTATAGAAGCTCAAATTTACTACATCTACTCTTTCCTCTGTTAGATAAATAGTGTGTACGCACTAATATCTTCTGTCCGATGTCAAAGTCACAGCGTGTACAAACCTGTTTTTGCTGTCTTCTCCGGCGCTCTGCGGCACGTTTGATGTTGTTCAGCGCAATGTCAATTATTTCATGGTGTCGTAGTCGACGAGATGTAGGAAAGGATACTAATTCTTTAATTTTGTTAGGTGGTTCAACATTTTTCACTATAACAGTCAGAGATAGGATAGTAGATTCATTTGGTATTGAATTAATTACATCCTGGAATGAGAGTATTTGTGTGTCCCAATCAATATGTCCTTTATGGCAGTATATTCTACACAGTTTACCATTTTCTTTCATTAATCGTTCACAAGGGTTCGAATAAGCATGATACTTGGATATATGGATCGGAGAAATGTTTCTTGTTCGTAACATACGTGTCCATATAGCAGATCGAAATTGTGGTCCATTGTCGGAAATTACTTTCAATACATGCCCTACATGAAATAAAAAATGTTTTATAAATGCTTTCCAAACAGATTTAGCAGTAGCTTTGCGTAACGGAGTGAAGGTAACAAATTTTGAAGTGCGTTCAACAGCGACAAAGATGTAGCAAAAACCTCTATTAGTTCTGGGAATCGGACCAAAAATGTCTACAGCGGCCATGTGTCTCAATTTAACAGGTACAATCGAATGTAACGGAGGAATATGTGAAGTCGTGTCTGACTTAGCTTTCTGGCAGATTTTACATGACGCTAAAACTCGTCGAATACGTTTCTCCATGTTGGTAAAATAACAGTTCTGTCTCAGTATCAGAAAACATTTTCTGGCTCCATAATGTGCGTAACTTAAATGAGTATACCAAATTAATTTGTTAACAGGCTCGTCAGGAATGCATAGTAACCAGTTGTTGCTGTCAGGGTGAGAGCGCCGAAACAGAATATTATTGCCTACAGTGTAATGGTTTCTAATGGCAACATTACTCCTATCTTGCTAAAGGTGTTTTATTTCTTTCTATACGTTGTCTTTACTCTGCTCTTGTGCTATGTCTCGTAATGACGACGAAATGAAATTTTCAAATGCAACTTGTTGAATATACATGACGCTGAAATTTGCTTTGCAGAAGTTGGTTGCGATGTCTTGCTGAGAGAACGGGATAGTGCGTCTGCTACAATATTTTGTGTACCGGGAATGTGAACAATTGCAAAATTAAATTCTTGTAAATAAAGTTTCCATCTGCTTAATCTGTCGTGTGTAAATTTAGCGGAAAGTAAAAACTGTATAGCTCTATGATCTGTGTAAACGGTAGTGTGTCTTCCATAAAGAAAATGCCTAAATCTCGTAAATGCCCATACTGTTGTGACTTGGCAAGACAGCCAAGCCACTATGAGATAGCCGAAAGGCACGTGTTTAAGCTCACGCAGGATGGCGTGAGGTCTGGAAAATGGCAAAGTCTTTATAGTAGCAAAAATAGTACGTAGATTCTGGAATACTTAACTTTAATCCATAATTAGTGAACATCGGTCTGACGGTACATGCATCACAAGATAAATAGCAAATGATAATGGCGCCTTGCTAGGTCGTAGCAAATGACGTAGCTGAAGGCTATGCTAACTATCGTCCCGGCAAATGAGAGCGTAATTTGTCAGTGAACCATTGCTAGCAAAGTCGGCTGTACAACTGGGGCGAGTGCTAGTAAGTCTCTCTAGACCTGCCGTGTGGCGGCGCTCGGTCTGCAATCACTGAGAGTGGGGACACGCGGGTCCGGCGTATACCAACGGACCGCGGCCGATTTAAAGGCTACCACCTAGCAAGTGTGGTGTGTGGCGGTGACACCACACATACAACACATAATGTTACAACTTCTGTGACAGAATAATTGCGTTCAGCAGGTGACAGAATGCGACTCGCAAAGGCGATGTTTTTAATTACTGTAGTACCATCTTCTTCAATTTCCTGAAAAATGTGTACGCCTAAAGCGGTGTTAGAACTGTCGGTAGCAATGGAAAAATTCAGAATGTGCTTGGCAATCCCAGGACCAAATACTGTTTTTACCCGTCAATTGACATAATCTAGGGGTGTCTAAAGCAGAGTAATGAATAAATTTACGAAAAAAGTTAATTAAACCCAAAAAGCTGCGTAGTTGTTTCTTCGTCGTAGGAACAGTAATGTCACGCAAAGCTTGAAGTTTTTCCGGGTCAGGCGCAATGCCTTCTGCTGAAATTACATGTCCAAGAAATTTTATAGAAGTTTTGCCAAAGTGCGATTTGCTAAGATTAACTGTGAGTCCTTGTGCACGTGAAGTTCGTAACAGTTGCTCAAGAATCAGATTGTTTTCAGACCAGTTAGAGTCTGCAATAAGAATGTCGTCTACATACGTTGTGATTCTGTCTTTAAGTTCTGTCGGAAGTATACTATTCAAACCGCGAATAAACGCTGCTGAAGACATTGTTAAACCGAACGGTAATTTACAAAATTGATAACAGTCACCAAAACAGAGAACAGCTGTGTACTTTCTGCAGTTCGGATGGAGCTGAATTTGCCAAAATCCCGATTTCAAATCTAACGTGGAATACACAGCAGTACCATGAAATTTCTGTAGAAGTTCTCCTAGTGTCTGTGGGCGATCTGTTTCATTAATAATAATGTCGTTGATGTGACGCGAATCAAGTACGAGACGAAGTGAACCATCCTTTTTCTTAACAATATGGACTGGGTTTATGTACGGACTAACTGCCGGTTCAATAATTCCTTGGTCAAGCATAGCTTACAATTCTTTCTTAACTTGTTCTCTATGAATATACGGAATGGGATAATGTTTGGCTTTAAATGTGTCGTGCTGTTTAACTTGAAATTCATACATAAAACCGGACATAGTACCAGGGACGTTGTCAAAAACTGGAGCTTGCTGTAAAAGAGTTTTGCGTAGTTGCGTGCGTTCGTCGTCTGTATTTGCACTGCTCTGTTTAACTTTATAAGAAATCATTTGTATAACGCCATAATCGGCTTCGTCTGGCGTATTATAGCTGTGGACGTACGTATCTGTGAACAATGTGGAATGACGGTCTATGTTACGTGATGCGGAAATGACCTCTGTACGATTAATTGTTTGTTTTTCTACAGATAAAGAGTGCTGAAATTCTAAAGCCAGTTGAACACTTTCATCCTTTAACACTAAATAGGAGTTTTGAAAGTCAGTAATTGCGTCGTGTTGTACCAGAAAATTCGTACCTAAAATAACGTCAGTTGTCAATAAGGGAACAATCCAAAAATTTGAGTGAAATGTATGACCTGCAATACAAAATGATAAGTGTGTCTGTAATTTTACATCTACTCCTTTACCAGATACTGCTCCTTTTACTTTAGATTTGCCTAATGGTAACGTAGGATAGGTATTCTCTTTGTTACATTCGTTGAAAGTTTCCTAATTTATAACTGACATATGTAATCCAGAATCGATTACTGCTGAAAATTTGGATGATCCAATCTTTACCTCAATGACAGGGTGGGAAATGGTTTTTTGAATAACTGGTCTTTCCTGCAAGAGAGAGTCTCGGATGTCGTCAACAGTAATAACATTTTCGTGAACGAGATTCTGCGTGTCAAAAGTATTGCTTGCGTTGCTGGAAGATGCAACCTGTACTATATCTAGTCCAATTCTATCTGACGTGCTATCATTTGCGGGAGGATGGTGTGGCATTTCCACTATTTGTACTGTTCTGTTATTTCTTCCTGACGTATTACGTTCGCGATGATATCTACTGTCTGGTTCATTCATGATAATATATTGTTGCGGATGATTTTGCTGCTGATAAGACCGACTGTTATTAAACGTACGCTGAAAATTGTGACCATTATTTTTACGCCTGTCATGATAGTCATTGCTATATGGCGCATTGCGATAGGAATTGAAATGATGTGTTTTCTGTACGTGCTGGTTTCCTTGTTGCGGTACGTTACTATTTGGTGGGGCCGATGCTATGCGTGTAGGCGGCGAAACATTAAAGCTTGGTTGACCTTGTACATTACATTGTTGGCTAGGTATGCTAACCGGCTGGCTTTGATGCTGTTGCGGTGAAAAGCGTCTTTTGTTACCAAAATGTGTTTGCGACTGCTGAAAATTTTGTACTTACTGATGATTACAATTCCGTCCGTTGTTAAAATTACGCAGATAGTTCTTGTCATTTCTGGAGTGTCTACTGAAAATTGTCACTTTCGGTAAAACTTGTCTTATCGGGTTTTCTTTACTCATTCTGAATCCTAGATAGATCGATAGTTGAAGAGCTGTTTTGATGGATATAAAGGATAGTAGAAGAGAAGGCAGCAGTGCAGAAAACTAAAGATGAAATAGCACTACTACAGCTCGGGGCCCTGTGCACGCTACGGCACATATTCATCGAAGCGTAATGAATCCCCTGAGGTCAATTACGAGCTACAAATAAATTTTAGTTTCTGCGTTACAGGCAATGCCGGTGAAAATACAAAAGTAAATTGTCGTATCCAGTCCAATTCTAGTTTCTGCATTACAGGCCAAGCCGATAAAAATACAAAAGCAAATTGTCATATCCAGTCCAAAGTGTGTACCTGTGCTCTGTCATTTTTAAATACCTTAAATTTTCTCACAGATAGAAAGTGCTTGTAATCAAAATTATCGGCTCTGTACGTCTGAACAGGTTCAGGATTGTATGAGAATCTATTTATCTGTGACTGTTCAGAATCTAACTCACGTACTCTCTGTAAATTACCTAAATTATACTGACTGTGTGAGTCTGACAAATGTTCGTAAAGTGGCGTATGCTGTGATGTGTTAAAGGCTGAAACATTTTTCATTTCTGTCACTTCTTGCTGTAAAGTTGACAATTTTCTACGTAATATATTATTGGCGGACCTATCTCACTGATCGTCTGCTGTAAATTTTGAAATTCGGGTGTTTGATTAAACGAAATAGGTGACGTATCGTCTGATTTGGTGTCATTATTATTATCGATAACATCAACACGACTTCCAGTTCATCATATTTTTCAGTCAGTGCTTTTGCCTGATCATCGTTTTTATTATGTTGTTGTTGTTGTTGTTGTGGTCTTCAGTCCTGAGACTGGTTTGATGCAGCTCTCCATGCTACTCTATCCTGTGCAAGCTGCTTCATCTCCCAGTACCTACTGCAACCTACATCCTTCTGAATCTGCTTAGTGTATTCATCTCTTGGTCTCCCTCTACGATTTTTACCCACCACGGTGCCTTTCAATGCTAAATTTGTGATCCCTTGATGCCTCAAAACATGTCCTACCAACCGATCCCTTCTTCTAGTCAAGTTGTGCCACAAACGTCTCTTCTCCCCAATCCTGTTCAATACCTCCTCATCCGTTATGTGATCTACCCACCTTATCTTCAGCATTCTTCTGTAGCACCACATTTCGAAAGCTTCTATTCTCTTCTTGTCCAAGCTAGCTATCGTCCATGTTTCACTTCCATACATGGCTACACTCCATACAAATACTTTCAGAAACGACTTCCTGACACTTAAATCTATACTCCATGTTAACAAACTTCTCTTCTCCAGAAACGCTTTCCTTGCCATTGCCAGTCTACATGTTATATCCTCTCTACTTCGACCATCATCAGTTATTTTACTCCCTAAATAGCAAAACTCCTTTACTACTTTAAGTGCCTCATTTCCTAATCTAATTCCCTCAGCATCACCCGACTTAATTAGACTACATTCCATTATCCTTGTTTTGCTTTTGTTGATGTTCATCTTATATCCTCCTTTCAAGACACTGTCCATTCCATTCAACTGCTCTTCCAAGTCCTTTGCTGTCTCTGACAGAATTACAATGTCATCGGCGAACCTCAAAGTTTTTACTTCTTCTCCATGAATTTTAATACCTACTCCGAATTTTTCTTTTGTTTACTTTACTGCTTGCTCAATATACAGATTGAATAACATCGGGGAGAGGCTACAACCCTGTCTCACTCCTTTCCCAACCACTGCTTCCCTTTCATGCCCCTCGACTCTTATAACTGCCATCTGGTTCCTGTACAAATTGTAAATAGCCTTTCGCTCCCTGTATTTTACCCCTGCCTCCTTCAGAATTTGAAAGAGAGTATTCCAGTTAACATTGTCAAAAGCTTTCTCTAAGTCTACAAATGCTAGAAACGTAGGTTTGCCTTTTCTTAATGTTTCTTCTAAGATAAGTCGTAAGGTTAGTATTGCCTCACGTGTTCCAACATTTCTACGGAATCCAAACTGATCTTCCCCGAGGTCCGCTTTTACCAGTTTTTCCATTCGTCTGTAAAGAATTCGCGTTAGTATTTTGCAGCTGTGACTTATTAAACTGATAGTTCGGTAATTTTCACATCCGTCAACACCTGCTTTCTTTGGGATTGGAATTATTATATTCTTCTTGAAGTCTGAGGGAATTTCGCCTGTCTCATACATCGTGCTCACCAGATGGTAGAGTTTTGTCATGACTGGCTCTCCCGAGGCCATCAGTAGTTCTAATGGAATGTTGTCTACTCCCGGGTCCTTGTTTCGACTCAGGTCTTTCAGTGCTCTGTCAAACTTTTCACGCAGTATCTTATCTCCCGTTTCGTCTTCATCGACATCCTCTTCCTTTTCCATAATATTGTCCTCAAGTACATCGCCCTTGTTTAAACCCTCTATATACTCCTTCCACCTTTCTGCCTTCCCTTCTTTGCTTAGAACTGGGTTGGCATCTGAGCTCTTGATATTCGTACAAGTCGTTCTCTTCTCTCCAAAGGTCTCTTTAATTTTCCTGTAGGCAGTATCTATCTTACCCCTAGTGAGACAAGCCTCTACATCCTTACATTTGTCCTCTAGCCATCCCTGCATAGCCATTTGCACTTCCTGTCGATATCATTTTTGAGACGTTTGTATTCCTTTTTGCCTACTTCATTTAGTGCATTTTTATATTTTCTCCTTTCATCAATTAAATTCAATATTTCTTCTGTTACCCAAGGATTTCTATTAGCCCTCGTCTTTTTACCTACTTGATCGACTGCTGCCTTCACCACTTCATCCCTCAGAGCTTCTTCTACTGTATTTCTTTCCCCCATTCCTGTCAATTGTTCCCTTATGCTCTCCCTGAAACTCTGTACAGCCTCTGGTTCTTTCAGTTTATCCAGGTCCCATCTCCTTAAATTCCTACCTTTTTGCAGTTTCTTCAGTTTCAATCTGCAGTTCATAACCAATAGATTGTGGTCAGAATCCACATCTGCACCAGGAAATGTCTTAAAATTTAAAACCTGGTTCCTAAATCTCTGTCTTACTGTTATATAATGTATCTGATACCTTTTAGTATCTCCAGGGTTCTTCCAGGTATACAACCTTCTTTTATGATTCTTGAACCAAGTGTTAGCTGTGATTAAGTTATGCTCTGTGCAAAATTCTACAAGGCGGCTTCCTCTTTCATTCCTTCCCCCCAATCCATATTCACCTACTATGTTTCCTTCTCTCCCTTTTCCTACTGACGAACTCCAGTCACCCATGACCATTAAATTTTCGTCTCCCTTCACTACCTGAATAATTTCTTTTATCTCGTCATACATTTCATCTATTTCTTCATCATCTGCAGAGCTAGTTGGCATATAAACTTGTACTACTGTAGTAGGCATGGGCTTTGTGTCTATCTTGGCCACAATAATGCGTTCACTATGCTGTTTGTAGTAGCTAACCCGCACTCCTATTTTTTTATTCATTATTAAACCTACTCCTGCATTACCCCTATTTGATTTTGTATTTATAACCCTGTAATCACCTGACCAAAAGTCTTGTTCCTCCTGCCACCGAACTTCACTAATTCCCACTATATCTAACTTTAACCTATCCATTTCCCTTTTTAAATTTTCTAACCTACCTGCCCGATTAAGGGATCTGACATTCCACGCTCCGATCCGTCGAACACCAGTTTTCTTTCTCCTGATAACTTCGTCCTCCTGAGTAGTCCCCGCCCGGAGATCCGAATGGGGGACTATTTTACCTCCGGAATATTTTACCCAAGAGGACGCCATCATCATTTAATCATACAGTAAAGCTGCATGTCCTCGGGAAAAATTACGGCAGTAGTTTCCCCTTGCTTTCAGCCGTTCGCAGTACCAGCACAGCAAGGCCGTTTTGGTTAATGTTACAAGGCCAGATCAATCATCCAGACTGTTGCCCCTGCAACCACTGAAAAGGCTGCTGCCCCTCTTCAGGAACCACATGTTTGTCTGGCCTCTCAACAGATACCCCTCCGTTGTGGTTGCACCTACGGTACGGCCATCTGTATCGCTGAGGCACGCAAGCCTCCCCACCAACGGCAAGGTCCATGGTTCATGGTTTATTATCACAAGCATTAATTTGTTTTTGTATTTTACGTGTGGTTTCGTTCAATTTTTTAACGTCTGCTTTGATGGCATCGGGATCCTGTATTAGTTCCAACTTTTCAAGTCTGTTGATCATTGTCTGAAAGTCTAATGTGTGTGTGTCTGTTTTTGATTTAAGATCGGAAATTTCATCATGCAATTCGGTGTTCAACTGTTTGATAGTATTAATTTCGTCTGATACTGTAGCAATATTGTTGTCTACGTATGTTTTTGCTTTCGTAAACAATTTACGCTTATCTTCCTGCCTCTGTGCAGTAATTGTTTCCATGACTTGTCACTTTACTTTATTCTGTTCCTGTATAAATTTACGGTAACGCGTTTCATTGTATTGTAGGTGGTGATTAAAACGTTCGTCAATTTGGCTGTTCTGTTGGTCAAATTTCGCATCTACTTTCGCGTCCAGTGTGCGTGAAAGTTCTGCTGAAATTAATTTAAACTTGTCGCGTAACTGTGTTGTGTTTTCAGAGCATTGTTTAGCGACTGCACTAATTTCATCATTAAGTAATTTCGTTGTAGCTGCATGTATATTACCTAATTCTTGTGCCACAGATCTAATTTCTTCACTACTATTCCTAGTACAAGCCTTAATTTCCTCACGTAATTGTTCCTTAGTATCATGACATTGCACGGCAACGGCTGTAATCTGTTCACTAGGATGTTTGTTCTGTTCATTAAGTTGTTTGGAATTGTTGTCTAGTTTTTCATTAATTTCATTAATTTGTTGTTTGAGATTTTCACTAAGTTGTTTGTGATTGTTGTCTTGTTCTTTCTTCGACTGTTTGAAATTTTCATTAAGTTGTTTGACATTTTCATTATTTTCATTAAGTTGTTATTTGAGATTTTCGTTATTTTCATTAAACTTGATCCAAGCCAATATTACTCACTCTATTCTCTGTGCTGTTTGATGGCGTACCTGCAATTGTCACGTTTTGTGTAACCATTTGGTCATTCTGTGATTCTCGAAAAGGTTTGCCAATCGGATGTGCACTGTGGGTCACTACCTCGAAATCAAATAAATCTGACGTATTCTGACTACATTGTTCACCTTCATTAGAAACAATTATCTGTTCACTGTGTAAATTTTGCAAACCGGGAGTGTCAAACTGGGCAGCGTTCATTGTAACGGAACGTGCCGCGTCATCAATTGTTACATTTACCGTGGACATCATTGAATTTATTTGCTCATCATTAGCAGTAAAATCATTATTAGTGATCGGTAGTCACTGATTATCTGTAATTAGGGGATTATCACTATTACACTGAGTGTCGCAAATATTATCGGTCGAACTATTCGAGTCGGCTATTTCACTCATTGCACATCGCGATGTACTGTTAACAGTTTTTCGCGGCATTTTTCACAAATCAAAATTAAGCACAAAAATGAAACAAAGACAAAGAAAAAGTCGAACAAACACAATTACAACAAAGAGCAATAAATTGCCGATGATCTGTGAAAGAAAGAGTGACAAATTAGTAAATGCGTTGCGCCAGATGCAAACTACATTTAAGTAAATAAGAGCAGATATATGACTACTTCTCAGAAATTCACAAAAGAAATCCGATCCTGGCCGGATGTCGCCAAGTGTAACCTCCCCACACGAAATGATTATTAATTTTATTATTTGGTTAATGATTCTAATTTTTGTGTAACCTCACAAAAACTTAATTGATAATAATAATAATATGATTCTATTTTTTGTGTAACCTCTGAACAAAATTGGTTCCCATTTAATGTACCCACAAAATTCTTTTCTCATTTAATATGAGCTCGAAACAGAAAAATTCCTAAACGTCGTAATAAAAAATAAATTCAGTAACCCGGCAAAATTTGGACGACAGCAGTGCTGCGTCCTGGCCCTGTAAGATCATTCTGAATAAAAAGCAAACATTCTCACCTCGATAAAGTCGGCAACTATTTGCTCTTACAATAACTCTTTTCCGGCACAGCTCTGTGCAATGCTGGCCTATACATTTGTTATTTATGAAAGGAAGCAAATGATTTTTCTTTTGCAACAATCGGAATGATCATGCATTGAAAAAAGTATTAAATTCTTTAAAATGAAATGAATGCTTGTTAGAAATTAGACAAAGATTATTATTAGGACATTTTTAAAAGATTTACATGTGCGTTTACACCATATTACTAGATATGCGCGAGGCTGCTTTTTTTTTACCTTTTACAATAATACTCAGACTCCGGCATCGCTGCACCGCGACCGGCCCAGCCAACATGATACACCAGACTCGACTGACAAGCGAAGACAGGCGACTGCTCGCTAGCAACAACTTACTGCTACTGCTACACAGTTCGTACTGCAGTCAACACCGCTCTTTGGTCTCAGATTTCTTATAGCTTACATATGGCAGGCAGCACATACCTCTTACAATATTTATCTAAATCGCCTTTGGCTTGGAGCTTGTTAGTCCTACTAAATAATAAAGATTCTATCTCTAAACGTTTCTCAGCTGCTAGAGTTTCTTATACAACCGAGGCAGCCGATAGAAGTGGATCAAAGGCTTATTTGCAGTATCGGCGAACACGAAAACTTGTGAATTTTTATTATACGTAGCTCTGCACACAATGCCCGTTTTATGACTGCATTGTGTAGAAACGTCCCTTCAGACCGTCGCCCCCAGCCCAACCTTCCGCTGGCGCTGTGGCATGTAGCTCGGCATTGTTCTGCTGGAGACCTGTCTCGACTAGGGGCTACTCTGTCTGCCCTGTAGGGCTGTGGGTCTGTCTAGCAAGGTTTACTGAGAGATTGGCTTGCCGCCAATTGCTTTCAACTTCCAACATGCCATTTCTGCGGGCTAAGAACCATTCAAATACCTCATGCTTTTAGCGCCATCGCCGGCCGCGGTGGTCTAGTGGTTCTAGGCGCTCAGTCCGGAACCGCGTGACTGCTACGGTCACAGGTTCGAATCCTGCCTCGGGCATGGATGTGTGTGATGTCCTTAGGTTAGTTAGATTTAAGTAGTCCTAAGTTCTAGGGGACTGATGATCACAGATGTTAAGTCCCATAGTGCTCAGAGCCATTTTTTTTTTTTTTTTTTTTTTTTAGCGCCATCAACATCTGCTCAGGCTGTAAACCTTCTTAGAGTCTCGCTCAAGGTGTGTAAGGTTGTAACAAAATCTTTGATAACTTTCTGTATACAAAAAGTAGGTGAGAGAGTAACTTGTCTTCTCTCAATGTTAGCCGTCATCTTAGTGAAATATTGCAGCAGCAGTTCCAATCAAACTTTAAACATTAATCTTCATTGTTAATTTTTATTATAATAATTATGTATTGACGGCCCAGAATCCACTCAGAAATAATAAATTCGACTCAGATTGTGAATAATCCTTAAATATAGTGCAAACAGCATCTTATGAGAAAATTGTTCTCTGCTTATGTATGAACCCTGATTATTTCGTAAGAACTTTTATGAAATATTTTTGACAGGAAAGAATACATTAGTGTTGTGTGCATGTGGTATTGTGTGTAAAAACAGTTCATTTTGCTTAAGGAAAAGTGTTGCCACCTTGAATAACAGTTCAGTAAATTGTATGAGGTCAGCCTTGTGCACGAATTTAGTACCATTTACACTGCTTGATAGACAACATTTGTACACGTTCCCAGGTGGAGATTTCCTTAACAGATCAACTGCCTTTAGCTGGGAGAGGCAGCGATTAAATAAGACCTCATGTTACACTAATTAACAGTAATTGGTTTTGTTTTAGTCCTTACCGCATGCTACAAGTACCGTGGATGTATCACCGATGGTAAGGAAGTCACAGTCTCCCTTACCCAAATTTTACACCATCTCTTGACGCCCTGCGATGGAGGTGAGAATCGAGACACGCAACGACGAAATCACGTGGTTTTCTTATGGGTGGCCGAGGAAAACATTTAAGACAAACTGCCGCTCGGACTTGGCACGAAACTACCTCATGGTTCTGTGTTCCACTAGCCTCACCTTGTGAACTGCAGCGTGCCCCATCTCAATGCACTGTCCCTGAGCTCTTTCAATCTTCTTTTCATTTCACTGCTAATAAAACCGTTCTTCTTTCCATAAACTAATTACTTTCCCACAAATTTATTCCTCAATAGCGCCAGACAATACAAACACTCATATTTCTTTACACAGATAGTGTGTTTCCTACTGGACCAAATCTTCTAGCAACACACAGAGGTCACATATAATATATAAAAATAATATTACCACTCAGACAACGTTTTCTTTACTTTCTCACATACATAAAGTAATGGAATCAGTAAAAAAGCAGAATTGTACAATACATATCTACGAAATACTAAATTGGTATGGAGGCTGTTACATAATCACTGAAGAGGCTGCAATATCCCTGTTACAGGGTACTGTCTCAAATGCGTTCTGGAAATTAAGGAAACTTGTGTCACATGGGTATTTTTCATCCATAGTTCGCAACACGTCGTGGGAGATAAAAATTATTTGTGAATGATTTTTCAAATGCAGAGTTTAGAACATCACATTTTCTTTTGATGGGAACTGTTTCCTCGCTGGAGTTATCGACGAGTGACGGAATACAAACTCCGAGCGCTTAGCGATTTTACGGACGACCATTTTCTTTCTTAGGTTATCGGCAAGGTCTTTCACTAACGTTTGACGGTGCAAGTGATGGTATGCTTTGCGCTTCGATCATTTTATGCACTGCTCAACAGAATTAAAAAAAAATAAAAAATTGGTAAGGTCTTACGGGACCAAACATCTGACGCGATCGGTCCCTAAGCCTACACTCTATTTAACCTAGCTTAAACTGACTTACGCTATGGACAACCCACACACCCTAGACCGCGCTACTACCCCGGTTGCCACAGAAGTAAGGGATCATCTTTTAGAAACCCCGTAATTCTCACCCACTGCGCTACATAAGTTTGAAATTTGACAAAAGGTGCGTGCAATCTTACTCTCTAATGTGCAAAAGCTCGACACCCTGCGCAGTCACACATGGACTCAACGGCGCTTCAGACAGGAGGGTGTCGACACATTTGAAGAAAAAGACCACAGGTCAGAAGTTTACGTGAGTGTAGGGTGGGTTAATGATGTTACATTTGCACCAAACTTCACCGCAGTTCTGCTAAAAGCCACCGTGGGTGTGTCACTTGACGTGAAGGTCGTGACGGCCCTTCTTACCCACATTTCACTTCTTCTCTTGACGTCAAATTTCCAACTCATACGTTGCCGAAGAGTGACAATTACTGGATTTTGAAAAAGTTATCGTCTAATTCTATTGCGCAGCGTAGATCCACGAATCTTAGTTACTTTTGCATGGCGACACTTCGGAAGTCTTTTTCGAATCGACAGTTCATTAAACTATATTTTCGTAACTTTTTGCAAATTTTGTTGTTAAACTACGGTTCATTTCTTCCGTCCTTAATTCTTCGGGGAGCCTTAATTCACTTGGCAGCGATTTACAATCAGTTTAAATTTTGCCTATATTTTTGTACGTCTATCGTATCGATATTAAGTGATGTCCCTTATTGTATGAAAAGGATGTTAACAACTGATTATCCGCTCTTTCCATCATATAACTCTACTAGCCTTCCTGATGGATTTACCAATTTCCGTAACCGTTTGTTACTATGATCGCATCATGATCATTAACCCATGTCCCTGTACTGGCAATGTCGATAGTGTCGAATGCGTTTCTGACTCAGACACCTGATACATTTGCGTTGCGTGTAGGTTGTCGAACTAGCTGCTCAAGACATTTTTCGAAAAATGTGTATAGAACTACTGCACAAAAGCTTTTGTGTGCAATGAAGTTGTGGACATCCCGGTCTGTACTCGGTTGGTTAAAGCCACTTTCAACCAATGCTACAGCGGAATCGGGTAGCCGGTAGAAACATACGATGATTAATCTCATTTCAACTTGGCCAATTACTCACGTACTGATACCTACACCGTCAGAGTCAATTTAAATCCCTACACACACTATATTTTTGTCGAATGGATTGAACAGTCGTTCTCCTATAGCATCAAACCTGTGTTTTCGATATACTTTCCATGCCTCGATAAAATTTCCGAGCTAAATTTTATGGGTCTTACACGGCTCCTGTTACTAAGTATAATTTGAGTACGGCAGCTTTCCTGCAGGACGGTAAAAATTAGAGATTGTTCTACGTCTACATATACATAGATATGCCGCAAGCCACCGTAAGGCGTGTGGTGGAAGTTATACCGTACCACTATTAGTCGTTTCCAGCCCTGTGCCACTTGTAGATAGAAAGAGGGAAAAACGACATTCTATACACCTCCATAATAGCCCCAACGTGTGGTATCTTCCGGTTCTTACGCGTAAAGTATGTTGGCGGTAATAGACGTGTTCGGCAGTCAGCTTCAGATGTCGGTTCTCTAAAGTTTCTCAATAGTCTTCCTCTAAAGTAGTTCGTCTTCGCTCCAGGGTTTCCCATTTGTGTTCACGGAGCATCTCCGTAGCATTTACGTGTTGTTAGATTTTACCGGTAACAAATCTAGCAGCCCGCCTCTGAATTGCTTTGTTGTCTGCCTTTAGTACGACCCGGTGAGGATCCCAAACACTAGAACAGGCGGAATCCCAAGCAACACTGTTGGCAGCACGGGTTCCGCTAAAGCTTAGTCAGACGACATAGCACACAAAAACAAACATAGCAACATGCTCTGGCAACGAAGCGCTACAGAATGTTTGGACACGAATCGCAGTCCAATAGACAGTAATAGACATATTTTAAACTGTTGTGTGATATGTGACAATATGCATGGTAAAGAGCATAATTTTCCATGCGCATTGGAGCAGCAATACGCATACACATCGACTAGTTACAGTCCAATCAACAGACCACATTCATCAGTTGGGGAGCAGCGCCATTGGTTTCTGGTTTTACTGCTTGAAGAAGGCTTGATAAAACACAGACGGTTTCCACCTTGTACTTATGAAAAGGAACCTATTTACCAGGTTGTGTTCATTAGAGGTTTTAAATTCATGCTACCTATTGCTTAGAGTGAGAGACAGAAAATTCAATTTATTTTGAATCACATTGAAAGTGAACCAGCATTATGGGCCACAAAAGTGGTAGAGATGAAACACAAGAACAATTCGAAAAAGCATTTCTAGCGAATTTCTTGTCAACCGCTATTCAAGGGCTTTTGCGCAAACAAATCTTTAGCCCAGAATTATGTAACGCAAGTCAGGGTTCTTTCAGGAAGAGTTTCGAAAGGTACATCAATAAAACGCGTTATTCGGAGGAACCATTCTCTAATAGAGAAGTCATTCGGTTATTGAGGCTAGGTTGTTGTTGTTGTTATGGTTTTCAGTACAAAGACTGGTTTGATGCAGCTCTCCATGTTACTCTATCCTGTGCAAGCCTCCCCATCTCCGAGTAACTACTGCAACCTGCGTCCTTCTGAATCTGCTTAATGTATTTATCTTTTGGCCTCCCTATACGATTTTTACCCTCCATGCTTCCATGCAACACTAAATTCGGGATCCCCTGATGCCTCAGGACATGTCCTACCAACCGAACCATTCATCTAGTTAGGTTATGCCACAAATTACTCTACTCTCCAATTCCGTTCTGTACCTCCTTGTTAGTTACGTGATCTATCCATCTAATCTTCAGCATTCTTCTGTAGCACCACGTTTCAAACCTTCTACACTCTTTTTGCCTAAACTCTTCATCGTTCATGTTTCACTTCCATTCAAGGCTACACTCCACACAAATATTTTCAGGGAAGATTTCCTGAGCCTTAAATCCCTAGTCAACTTAACAAATTTCTCTTCTTCAGAAACACTTTCCTTGCCATCGCCATTTTGTAATTTATATCCTCTCTATTTCGACCCTTCATTAGCTATTTTGCTGCCCAAATAGCAAAACACATCAACTACTTTAAGTGCCTGACTTCCCAATTTAATTCCCTCAGTATCACATGTTTTAATTCGACTACATTCTATTATCCTCGTTTTGTTTTGTTATTGTTCATCTTGTATCCTCCTTTCAAGACACTGTCTATTCCGTTCAAGAGCTCTTCCAAGTCTTTTGCTGTCTCTGACAGAATTACAACGTCATTGGTAGACCTCAAGGTTTTTATTTCTTCTCCCTGGATTTAATTTGGACTTCAAATTTCTTTTCTGTTTCCTTTACTGCTTGCTCAATATACAGATTGAATAACATTTGGGATAGGCTAAAATCCTGTCTCACTCCCTTCTCAACTACTGCTTCCCTTTCGTGCCCCTCGACTCTTACATCTGCCATCTGGTTTCTGTACAGATTGTAAATACCCTTTCGCTCCCTGTATTTTACACCTGCCATCTTCGAATTTGAAAGACAGTATTCCATTCAAAATTGCCAAACGCTTTCTCTAAGTCTGGAAATGCTACAAACTTAGGTTTGCCTTTCCTTAACATATCTTCTAAGAGAAGTCGTAGGGTCAGTATTGCCACTTGTGTTCCAACATCTCTATGGAATGCAAACCGATCTTCCGGAAGGCCGGCTTCTACCAGTTTTACTATTCGTGTTGCAACTTTGACTTACGAAATTGATAGTTTGGTAACTTTCACACCTGGCAGCACCCGTTTTCTTTGGAATTGGAATTATTATGTTCTTCTTGAAGTCTGAGGCTATTTAGCCTGTCTCATAAATCTTACTCACCGGATGGAAGAGTTTTGTCATTGCTAGTTCTCCTCAGGCTGTCAGTAGTAGCTTCTAAGAAGTATACAGCAATCATATTTTGTGGTAGGAGCTACCAGTTTACTGTACTAACATTCGACCTGTAGTTAGAGCAGATGTATTTATAACAGCACTTTATACAGTGCTAAGCTCTGAACTCCTGGATAGAGTGATGTTATACGTCGGTGGCTTACATATTTCCACCCCAACGTGGGACGAGCATGTAGAGATTTTAGAGAAGACACTGTTAAAATTCACAGACGCAGGGGTGATTGCAAATCTCGAGAAATCTAAGTTTGGCAGGCACCGAATCAAACTTCTAGAACATTGTTCCTGATCCTAAAACAATGCTAGTGATTGATAAATGTCCTCAACAGAGAACTAGGAAGCAGTTAAAGGCTTTCATCAGTCTGGTGTCGTTTACCCGGCGTTTTGTGAACAATGAATCACTGTTGGGATTACTACGGTAAAAAGCATCATGGATGTCCTCAACAGAATGCCATAAAGCGTTTGCAACAATCAAACAAGCCTTGATGGAATCAGACCTGCCATACCACCCCAATATAACGAATGAGGTCTGTATTGCAACAGACGCCGCTTTGTATGGAAGAGGATGTTGTCTGTTTCAAGCAGAAGCAGTGAAAGGTTTCAACTAAATATTGCCAGCCACGACTAAATATGAATTTTGCAAGTCGAGTGCTCACTAGTTGTGAATGATTCTATTCGTTAA
Organism: Schistocerca serialis cubense; assembly: GCF_023864345.2. Classification (NCBI taxonomy): domain Eukaryota; kingdom Metazoa; phylum Arthropoda; class Insecta; order Orthoptera; family Acrididae; genus Schistocerca; species Schistocerca serialis. Next base: position 253,983,206 of record NC_064643.1, read on the forward strand.
CGGAGCTGGAAGCTTTAGAGATCATTTGAGCCTTAAATGGTTCCATTTCTACATCTACGGTAAGCCAGTGAAAGTATTTGTGATCATCAAGCTCTCAGCTTTCTGCTTACGCGCAGACTTCTACATGACAGGTTGTAACATTATAAGAGTACCAACTAAAAATAACGTCTATCAAAAGATGTGACAACGCAGTAGCAGATGCTTTAACACACCTGCAGCGTGGTATGGATGAGTTTACTGTGCTGATTGAACAGGCTTATGAGTATAAAGTTTTGTTAGTTAGGGATCAAACACATAGGAAAAAGATTTTGCGGATGTGCAAAGACGGGGTCGAATCTCGAAACTCAGATCCGATCTGGCATGAGGCAATAACAGCCTTGTCCCAAGACCCAGAATGTCCCATAAGCGAGCGATGCAAAGTAGAAAACTCACTCCTTTTCTATAGGATGAAAGTAAACACAGATGTGTTGTGCGTGCGTACACCACAGTCGTGATTGAAAAATGTCATCTGTTATACGCGCACAACTTGAGAGTACAAATCCTAAAAAGGTACTGTCATACCAATAACCTCAATAGGTAAGTACAAAGCGTAATACGGAGCTATGAAGTATCCCAGAAGACCAAGCCAATGCACAGGACAGATAAAAAAGTATTACATACGTTCCTTTCCAATTACTGTCAACTGACGTAGTGGGATGCTTACCCACAGCAAGACGTGGTGATAAGAGTCTCCTTGCTGTGTACGATACATTCAGAAAAGTGTGACATTATACACTCTAATGACGTCGCATCGCCAATAATTCCAAATATGGTAAAGGACTACATATCCAATGTGGGCAAACCTCATCTTATAGTGTCTGACAACGCTCCATATTTTACCGGTTTCAGATTGGCACAGCTCCTAAGGGAACAGGGAATTAAGCAGGTATTAATGTCACGCCTCCAACCAGAGGCATGTTCGGTGCAGAGAGTTTTTAAGGAATCCTATACATTTATAAGAACCTACATCCCAAATCAGAACACTAAGTGGGCGGCTTATGTGTCAATCTGCGAGAAAATTCATAATAATTTACTACATGCCGAAACTGGGTACTCACCAGCCGAGGTGTTAGCAGGTAGGGAGGAAAGAAGCGAATGTTTGTTCCATTACCTTGCTTACCAAGGACACAAATGTCCTAAGAAGACAGGTACACAGAAGTCTGGGATAACCTATTGAAGCCCTAGTTAGGAAATTAAAATATGAGCGTGGTGTGAGGAATGCACTTTCATTTGAAGTACACGATTTAGTGCCGTTAAGCACTCACCCTAAGTCATCTACACTAAAGAGCCAAAGAAACTGGTACACCTGCATACTATAGTGTAGGGTCCCGCGAGCACGCACAAGTAGCATGGACTCGACTAATGTCTGAAGTAGTGCTGGAGGGAATTGACACCATGAATCTTGCTGGGCTGTTCAGAAATCCATAAGAGCTTGAGGGGGTGAAGTTCTCTTCCTGACAGCACGCTGCAAAGACATATATGCTCAATAATGTTCATGTCAGGAGTCTGGGGGCCAGTGGAAGTGCTTAAACGCAGAAGACTGTTCCTGGAACCACTCTGTAGCAATTCTCGACGTTTGGGGTGTCACATTGTCCTCCTGGAATTGCCCAAGTCTTTCGGAATGCATAATGGGCATGAATGAATGCAGGTGATCAGACAGGAAGCTTACGTACGTGTCACCTGTTAGAGTCGTATCTAGTCGTGTCAGGGGTTCCATATCACTCCAACTGCACACGCCCTACACCATAATAGAGCATCCACAGCTTGAAGAGACCCTTGCTGATATGCAAGGTCCAAGATTTTACGAGATTGTCTCCGTACCCGTACACATCCATCCGCTCGATACAATCTGAAACGAGACACGTCTGACCAGTCAATATGTTTCTAGTCATCAACAGTCCAATGTCGGTGTTGAAGGGCCTAGGCGAGGCATAAAGATTTCTGTCGTGCAGTCCTCAAAGGTACACGAATAGACCTTCAGCTCCGAAAGCCCTTATGGATGATGTTTCGTTGAATGGTTTGCACGCTGAAACTTGTTGGTGGCCCAGCACTGGAATCAGCAGCAATTTGTGGAAGGGTTGCACTTCTGTCACGTTGAACGGTTCTCTTCAGTCGTCGTTGGCCTCATTCTTGCAGGATCTTCTCCCGACCGCAGCGATGTAGAAAGATTTGATGTTTTGCAGGACTCCTGATATTCACGATACACTCGTCAAATGGTCGTACGGGAAAATCTCCACTTCATCGCTACCTTGGAGATGCTGTGCCCCATCGCTTGTGCGCCGACTATAACACCACCTTCAAACTCACTTAAATTTGGTAACCTGCCATTATAGCAGCAGTTACCGATCTAACAACTGCGCCACTCGTTGTCTTATAAATGCGTTGCCGACTGCAACGCCATTTTCTGCCGGTCTTCATATGTCTGTATTTGTATACGCATGCTTTTAGCAGTTTCTTTGGCGCTTCAGTGTATTATCCACAAAAGAAAAAAAGAAGTTATAATTTCTGTTTGCAGGGAAATATAGTATAATAATGTCAGAGTACCACCTTGGTGTAGCTACCTGTTTTCTGACACCAACAAAAATTAAGTAAAGGGTCTTAACCCCTAAAAAGACTTAAAGAAATATACACAATAGTTGTAAGTTGTACATAGTACGTATGCGTTTAGAGAAGAAGGTGTTTTATCAATCATTTTCATGTGAAATGTATATTGTGTTAGAATGCAAGTGTGTGTTACTTGGGCATCAGCCTGGAGTGAACAATAGCGCATAAAGGAAGAACTACCTTCAGCAGTATAATGTTGAGTAATTTGCTAAAGGAAAGTCTACCTGGTAGAGAAGACTTATTACAAGTCAAAGCTAGTATTTAACTGAAAATTAATGTAAAGTTCCGTAAACAGTAATTAATATTTTTCATTTGAATTTTCACTATGATTATATATAATCTGCTTTTTATGTAACCCGCGGTCTAGGGTAGCGGCTCTGAGTAGCAAACAAAGCTTCCTCGGTCTCAGGTTCGAAACGCGGGACCACTTAAATTATGAACAGAAGGCTCATCATCTTTGCAATTCGAAGACTTTCAGCAAAAGAACTCACCCTCATTCTGTCAACGGCATTGTGAAACATGGCGGAGGAGCGGACAGCAATGGCGGAAGAATCAGCAATGATCACCGGCATGAAAATGGAGAAGGCAATGGAAATCACGCATTAGAGACACATCATGTGTATCCTCAGGACTTGTGGTCTGCAATTGAAGAAGTGTGATTATCTCTCCATTGGGGCTGATAAGAGGGAGGTGACCATCGGAAGGAGATTAAATAACCAAAGAAATGATTATGTTCTACGAGTCGGGGTGTCGAATGTCAGAAGTCTGAACATGGCAGGGAAGCAAGAAAATCTGAAAAGAGAAATGCAAATTTTCAATCTAGATATAGTGGAGGTCAGTGAAGTGAAATGGAAAGAAGACACGGTTTCCTCGTCAAGAAAGTAAAGGGTAATATCAAAAGAAGCAGAGATTGGAATGACAGAAAGAGGAATCGCTTTGAGTAGCCCGTCAGGACAGAGAGTGTCTTACAGTGCCAGTGATCAATTCAGTGATAGTGCTTTGCCGTCAGAATCGACAGCAAACCAACACCGACAACAATAAATCGGGTACACACGCAGACGTCGCAAGCTGAAGAAACAGCAAATGTGTATGACGATAATATACGGTACCTCAGTACGCAAGGAAGACGAAAATCTAATAGTCATGGGGGAGTGCAATGCAGTTGTAGGGGAAGGAGTAGAAGAAAAAGTTTACAGGAGAATAAGGGCTTGAGACAAGGAATGAGAGAGGAGAAAGACTAACTGAGTTCCGTAACGAATTTCAGCTAGTATTAATGGATACTCTGTTCAAAAATCACAAGAGGAAGTGATATACTTTGAAAAGGTCGAGAGATACGGGAAGATTTCAGTTGGATTATATAACTGTCAGGCAGGAATTCCGAAATCAGATACTGGATTGTAAGGCGTACCCAGGAGCAGATATAGACTCAGATCACAATTTAGTAGGGATGAAGGGTAAGCTGAAGTTTAAGAGACTGGTTAGGGAGAATCAGTACGCAAAGAAGTGAGATACGGAAGTACTAAGAATTGAAGAAGTCTTCTTGAAGTTCTTTAAGACTATAAATTTTGCAATAAGTAAGCAAGTAGGCAGTTTAGCTGAAGAAGAACGGACATCTCTAAAACGGCAGGCGCCATAAATTTGAAAGGAAAACATATATCCATGGAAAGTAACCGCGGAAAAACCACGGGTAACAGAAAAAGTACTTCATTTTATCGACGAAAAAAGGGAGTACAAAAACTTTTCAGGGAACTTCAGGGATATAGAAATACATGTAACTTAAGAATGAAATAAATAGGGACTGCAGGGAGGTGAAGGCGAAATAGCTGCATGAAAAATGTGAAGAAATCGGAAAACAAATGATTATCGTAACAACTGAGTCAGCATATAGAAAGGTCAAAACTACCTTCGGTGACATTAAAAGCAAAGGGTTATAACATTAAGAGTGCAATGGGAATACCACTGTATAATGCAGAGGGGAGAGCGGTTACGTGGAAAGAACACCGTGAGGGGGAAGTAATTACAGGTAGGTGAAATGAGGGCAGCGGTAAACTTAACGTTAGGCTTGATGGTCACGATGTAGGTGAACTTAAATAATTCTGCTACATAGGCAGCAGTAAAATAATCCATGACGGACGGAGCAAGACGGTCAGGCAAAGCAAACTAGTACTGGCAAATATGGCATTCCTGGCCTAGAGAGATCTACTAGTACCAAAAATTGGCCTCAATTTGAGGAAGAAATTTCTGGTAATGTACGTTTGGAGCCTCGCATTGTACGGTAGTGAAATACGAACTTTGGGAGACCCGAAACAGAAGAGAATCGAAGAAATTGAGATGTGGTGCTACAGATGACTGTTGAAAATTAGTTAGACTGATAAGGTAAGAAATGTGGAGAAATATATGGAAAACTTTGACGAGATAAAGGGACGGGATGGTAAGACAACTGCTAAGACATCTGGGAATAACGTCCAGTGTACTACAGGAAGCTGTTGAGGGTAAAAACTGTAGAGGAAGTCAGAAACTGGAGTACATCCAGCAAATCATTTGAGACATAGGTTGCAAGTGCTTCTCTGAGATGAAGCGGTTGGCACAGCAGAGGAATTCCTGGCGCGCCGCGTGCCACATAGGCAGAGGTAGTCGGAGTCTGAATCTCATATGTACAGATTATGTATTGTAATAACCAGACTTCTTCTGAGCATTGCGCAAGAGTATATCGTGTAGGAGAGGTGTGCTCCTTCCCCACATACGACTTGATATGGAAGTTTTATTTCATGGATGAATAGCCACGATTCTTTAGTTTCGTGATGAGCATGTATTGTTGTGATAGGAAACATAAACTGCTGTATTAACGAAGTAATCTCCGAGTGGGTGAAACTTCGGAAAGTAATTACAATTACTGTACGGTAAAGATTACTGTAAAGTTCGGTCAGGGTCTGTATTTAATAAAGAATGAACACTACTTGGTAGGAAAGAATGCAATATCGAACGTTATGTGTAAAAACCTGTACTACGTCGAAGCGTCGATACAAGCTTGTTGTCTCGTAAAACCAGCCTATTTATTAAAGACGTGTGTACAAAAGTCTATGAAAGTGGCAACGGAAAGTGTACAGGACGTGGTTACGTACATATAAGCTGAGGTCAGTGTGTTTGACACTTCTGAGAATCACTCCATGACAAATCCGCATACCTCGCTAAACGTCGGTGACGCGACGCAGACAATGTACGATCGCAGCACTGAGTGTTTGCAGAACGCCGTGGCCCGCGAGCGTCCGCGCTCTATGAATTTACAAAAGATAGAAAAGTCATGTTACAACGGTGCGTCTACGCATATAAAATTCTGCGTAGCTTAAACCGCGGCATGTTCAATAAATGTAGAAGGTGTGTGAGAATAAATCGCCATGCTGAATCATCTTCAGAACTGGTCCTGAATAAACAATAATATTGGCTGATCGTGAAGTGTTTTATCCCACAGCACGAACGTCTAAGTGAATTTGTGTGTAATGCTGTACTTTAAACATATTCACGCGCGTGACGGAGTTGCGCAGTCGAATGCTGTCCTAGTTCACGGAAATGAGGCAGCGACAAGTTGGCTCAAATGGTTCAAACGGCTCTGAGCACTATGGGACTTAACATCTGTGGTCATCAGTCCCCTAGAACTTAGAACTAGTTAAACCTAACTAACCTAAGGACATCACACACATCCATGCCCGAGGCAGGATTCGAACCTGCGACCGTAGCAGTCGCGCGGTTCCGGACTGAGCGCCTAGAACCGCTAGACCACCGCGGCCAGCGACTAGTTGGCGGCAGTAGCTAAGTAGTCGTCGCCTAGGGGTACAGAGTTCAACCCAATGTTCGTATCGGGTGTTTCTCAACATCCACCTCGAGACTACGTCGTCAGAGACTTCATACGATGGAGACCTCTAAAATCTAAAAATATTTGCATTATATAATTGGAAAAACAAACTCTTCGAAGGGATTCTGTAAACCTTCTTGCTTGTAGCAAAAATTATCATGCATTCAGTTTTGATTATATTTATACAGAGCTCTAAAATGTTAGCGTAATAGCTGTCATTGAATCCTATGTTTTACAAATGCTAGACGAAAGTAATAGCCAAGAAAACAGGGAACGCGGATAGGTCCTCTCCTTGTTTTTCGAGCCATTTTCCCAGTGAACCCCTCCCTAATGGGAGGACCACAAACTTTCTAACGCCTCAAGCTAATAAATCACCACTCCAAACAAAAGCAGTTTATAAGAACAGTTGCAAAACTGTGTACTTTCAAGCAGCTTTAAGAAGTAGAGGCAAATTAAGCTGCAACAACACGAATAATAACAAGCAGTAGAAATACTAGATTATAAGTTTCAAAAAATTTAATTGCAACCTGTAAGAAGGTAGATATGATGAAATGCCATGAAATTTTCATAAACTGAACATTATCTTAAAAACTAGATAGATGTTACGTGTAAATGTCTAAACAAGCATGAACTGTTAGTGCAGATGAAACCAATCCGTGAGATACTATCTATGTGATGCTTGCGTTATAAAAGAAAGGCCGCTATTGGAATGCCCACTGCAGGCAATATTCAGTTGTATGCATCGTCATTCAGTTGGGCCGTATAGCGTCTCCACATGTATTTCTCACGAACGTTTTTATATTTGTTGTGAATGAATGAACTGAATGACTCTAATAAAGGAAACTCTGTATGATGTAATAACTAGTGAAGAGGAAAATCAACAGACGAGGAATATAAGACTGTTAATTCTACGAAATGTTAGTTTGGAGAAAACCAATGACTACAGAGACTAGATGTGATGTGCTGCGAAACAGTATACCCGGCGGAAGTTCGAATCCTCCCTCAGGCATGGGTGTGTGTGTTTGTCCTTAGGATAATTTAGGTTAAATAGTGTGTAAGCTTAGAGACTCATGATCTTAGCAGTTAAGTCTCGTAAGATTTCACACACTTTTTTGAAACAGTATATTTACATATGTGATTCTCATACAACTGTGATAGTGTCTCTTCTTGGCACTCTCTCTCTGACGTATAAATGATTGAATTTTTTTTTCAGCAGCCGCGCAGTATCAGGCTACTTGTCACGGTCCGTGTGGCTACCCCCCCCTCCCCCCCCCTCCCCTCGTCGGAGGTTCGAGTCCTCCGTCGGGCATGGGTGCATATGTTGTCCTTAGCATAAGTCAGATGAAGATGACGTAGTGTGCCTAGGAACCGATGACCTCATCAGTTTGGCCCCGTAAGACCTTACCACAAATTTCCAATTTTTTAGCTGGTATGACTACTAACAACAAAGACATAATTCCAAGTCATGTCATAAAATAAAGGTGTGGGACTATGCACTGTTAAACCGCTAAAGTTTACAATTGCACAGTAGATTTTGTGGTGCGAAAATAGGTACTTTACCTACGGGTGCTTATCGTCATGAGATTGGTTTTTCTTGGTCATTGCTTCTAACAGCATTTACGCCACAAAATCACAATAATTAGATGCAAGACTCAATTCATGTTTATCAAAGTAAATGTGACTAAGATTTATGCTGTAATCTACGTCGCTAACTAAAATGCTATGATCAGGACTCAAGTCATATTTTACGAGCTAATTTGCAGACAATCCTTGGATTTATTGAAAGAAAACCATAAAAGCATTCAATTACAAAAGACAAAAATAATTTTCAAACTCGAGGCACCACAACTGCACGCTTGCAGGCAAGGAAAAACGAATACGGTAAGTTATGTAGCTGTATTCGAAACCACACGACTGAGGCCCTGCATGTCTCGCTATGCTACACAAGAAACACTGGAAGCTACAAGAAACGAGAACAATAATAAAATATCGAGTCCTGTTGTAGACAAGAATTTGTACTGCCAAATATGTTAGAAACACAAACGCAAGTTGCTGCAGTGTGACTGTTACTGAAACGGAAATAATCTTTTTGTATTAGAATATTTGTTGGAAAACATTATTTTGTTTGCTGTGCTTTGATCATCCTTGATTGCTTCTGCTCCTCTACCCAATAAGACGGCCACTGGTCACTTTAGCAGAAGTCTCTGCTTTTACTTGGAGCAGTCAGTAACGCAAATTGTCAACGGCATACCACATTACGAAAGAAACCTGAGAAAACCTTGATTACTTGATACCTCAGATGAGACGCTACCGGAAGATATAAGAAATGAGCGGTAATGAACCGAACCGTTGAAGAAAGCTATTGTACAACTGAACTAAAAGGAGGGGTCAGTTAACTGGACACATCTTTAGGTATCTAAGAATACTCAGTTTGGTAATGGAGGAAGGCGTGGGGGATGCGAACCAAATGGCACCAATATCGAGAGTACGCTTCCTTCAGTTTAAATAATGCAGACAGAATTAGTTACATTTGCTTAAAGGTAGAAAGGTATTCAGTAAATAACGCATCAAATTTTCTTGCTCCGCCAATTTCTGTTGAAAAAATTAGGAATTTGTTAGTGGAAGTAGTGGAATATTCCCGCTTCAGCTATTATAATTTCATGAAGTTTTGGAGATGGCGGTGATATGTGTAGCATTCAAAATAGCGTTTGTAACAGAGGAGCATTCCAAGCAGAAAACTGTAACTGAATTTCTTTCGCGGTAAAACAGAGCATCGCAAATACACATAGGCGCCCGCAGAATGTCTACAGAGATCAGACAGGGAGCAAAAGAACGGTGAGTCATTGAGTGACGCGTCTTTTATCATCGCAACAAAGTCAGAGATCTGTCCGATCTCCGGCGCGCCGGCAGTCCACACACACATGTAACACCTGCAGTGTTAGAACGTGCAGACAGTGTCACTCGAGGTGATAGATGGATCACAATCAATCTTTTGGTTGTACTGTCACACTCTTCCAGTCTTTGGGGTACTCATTGGTGTGTGCCGCTGGATTCCTATCTGTCTATCAGAAGACCATAAAGGGCAATGGGTATGGTCAAATGAAGAATCAGTCTACGGGAAGCAGTACCTTGATGATGTAGAGGTTACATCAGGATGTTAAATCCGACGTCGATCAGTAGAGTGGTGCCATGCCGGCATACAGGTCCTCGCAGTAAAGTGGTCTGCAGCTCGTGGTCGTGCGGTAGCGTTCTCGCGTCCCGCGCCCGGGTTCCCGGGTTCGATTCCCGGCGGCGTCAGGGATTTTCTCTGCCTCGTGATGACTGGGTGTTGTGTGATATCCTTAGGTTAGTTAGGTTTAAGTAGTTCTAAGTTCTAGGGGACTGATGACCATAGATGTTAAGTCCCATAGTGCTCAGAGCCATTTTGAACCAGTAAAGTGGCATTAGGCAGCCGCATCGAACGACGATTATGTTCAAAGGTAGGGTTTTGTACCCAAACGAGTGGGGAGTAATGTATTGGAATCCTGGATAAAACCAACCTGTTTTCAGATAAAAGTGTTGCATTACTTATTGAATGCCCCTCATATGATCTGACCTCTACTTAAAATAAAATACCTCGTGACAGAGAATGATATTCATATTCTGTGGAATGCATGGGATCCATCGAACGGCTGTGTATATACAACACTACTGATAGAGACTGTCGCGTTAATTTTGCTATATAAAAACAAAATTTTCTCTTTGTCCTCTTCAAACAAGCTCTAAATGGGAAAATAAAACTTTTTAAAACTTTCGGTCATGTTTTCTTTTATACTGCATCACCTGTCAGAGACATCTGAAAATTTAGCAAAAACGGTGGAACTATAGTTAGTTTTTAATTCTTAAATTTTTTTACTTGTAATTTTGGATTAAGTGAAGAATATATAACAGCCTTCCCGACGCAACCTGACGATACGGGAACCATGGAGCTTGTAAAACCAGCAACCGTCCCAGCTCTGGCCTTTGTGGATTGCATGCCAGTTCAGTGCGGCGACTTAGGGGAGACAAAGGCGGCTGCCGCACAATGGAATCAGAGACTCCGCAGGCGGACGCCGTCTGCAAATTAGTTGCGCAAATTCACGCAGCAGCCAGCCACCTACCTACAATTAGCAAACCAGCCTCACAGTTAAGCGCGGATTCTGAAGTGTGCTCCGGCACCGTCCACCGTCAGGCAAATGGTGCCTATAAAGCGATATGTCTGATGAGCGTGTAACATAGAGAGACTGTAGTCGGACGCCGTGAATTATTTCTCTTTCTCGTTTGGAACATTTAGAACATCTCCTGATACTTTTTCATCCGGAGGTGCTCGACTGATTTACAGTGTAGAAGTATCAGAAAAATTAGTAAAAGTATGAAACGATAGCGAAAGATTAGAGCATAGAAATGTATGAGACTGAATGTGTCATATGCAGTATGTATTGCTTAAATTTGTTTTGGGTTTTCTGAGGAGGCCAATTTAGCACCCAATGAAACATCATCAAAAGCCCTGAAATTTTTAAATTAGGTTGACTGGCTGCAGTTCAAACCTATTTCCTTCTGAATAAAAATTCTCTTGTTCAAAACTATTTTAATAATAGAAGATTCTAATAATAAGAATAATAATAACAAAGTAATTATAATAAAAAGATATTTTAATTACAGAAGAAACTTAATACTAGAGTTAATAAAATGTATGGATATAAATCCTTGGTCAAACAGCTAAATCAGTAAAGGAATTTTAGCAGTCTTGATCTAGGACTTTTATCTACATGTTTTATTACTTTTTCATTAAATTTAAAGGTATCATGTACCTCCTTGATATAAGCTTCAGTTAGAACACTCATACAAGAAAAGATTAGTGACTGTATCACAATAGCCATAAGTGAAGTAACTTTTTTTGTGTTGTATCAGGGCTCTAGAAAATACAGTTACTAAATATTCAAGTTGGGTCTATCATAAAAATGTTGTTACCCAAAACTGATCACAATGTGCTATACTTTTGGACATATTTAGCAGATATACTAGGTTGTCATTACTGACATAATGGTTATATTAAAACTATAAATGAAACAAATGAAGACACAAATATTGTCAGTCAGTTGCAATTTAATGAATGTATTTCGATTGTATTCGATCAAAATATTTTATTGTGGTTTACTTCATCATTCATGCATGTTCCAGCTCTATCTATTCTGGCACACCAAAATATTTCTTTCAGACCATTATTACATTCGTTAATAACATTAGATACTATATTAAAGTTGTAACATAACATTCAACTCTTATTAATCTCATTTACGTATGTTTCATACTGTAACATCATGTATTATTATTTTTTAATGTTCATCAAGTGACAGTGAACACATTAATGTGAGGTAAATATTTATAATTTTTAATCCTTTTAAAACTTTTGTAAGGTGAAGAATTATATTTAAACTATTTTGCAGTGAATGATTGATGGCGATGAGTTAAACAAATGACAATCTTTAGGACCTGATATTAAACAAACAAACTGAACAACAAATCTTAATAAAAATCTTTTGATTGGTGATCTAAACATTAAATTCAGCTGCACTTACATGTTTTCTCAATTCTTGGATATTTATGAAGTGATAGTACAAATATTATCTGAAGTTGCTCAAATAGTTAAGCCTGTGTAACAAGAAAAATTATGCAATGAAGAGACTTTCAAAAGCTAATACTGATATTATATAAATTATGGACACTATTATAAAATGTACACATTTAGTCTAAATATCATTATGAAATTATATTTAATGTTTCCATCATGAATTCCAAAGAGAAAATACTGTCACAAAACACTGTCACAAAGGAATATGGCAGCAGAACACAAGTGAATTACCTTGTACTGAGTGTAGTAATAAAATTTATGATATAAACGAACATTAATCCATGAGAACTGTCCACAGGAATGAACCTGTGTAAGGTATACAATTCTAACAACTGAGTGAAAAATAGAAATATTGAAAGGTTGTACTGAGTGCTGTTTTAACATGGAATTAAATGTTGTAACATTATCATTTTTGGCAAAAAGTCTTATTACTATCCTAAATAAGTTAATAATATATTTTATCCTAATCGACCTTTGGTCTATTTAAGTAGCAGTTGGAAAGAAAGTGATGTGATTCTATATTATCCAATATCGACTTCCATTTCCAAATTTATGTAAAAGTATGAGAATAATTAATTACCTCACTTACAGTGAGTCACACAGATAACTTTTGTGCTGTTACATTATTGTACTATGTATAGCATTCTCTTGTTCACAGGCTTAAGTTGATCAGCTGTCAATAATCCTTATAACTGAATGCATACTCGTGTGTGAGCAGCAAATATGCTGTCAGGTGGTGAAGTCAATACATCCAGCAAAGATATTTACTGAAACTATGGACATTACAACAAGACATTATGCATAGTGCCTAGCCCAAACCAATATGTTGAAAGCCTGTCGGCTGTAAATTGTAAATGAGATTGCTGCGCAGGAACATATTGTGAATTTCGATCAATAATTTTTCTTTCTGCAGGTGTTATACAATTGCTAACACAGGTAACGAGTGGGGTTGTAAGTTCATCATATGAAATTTGTAATGTAATGAAAGTAATTAAACTGATTATGGATAAGGTTCTTTATTTCATTAATTCATCACAGAACATAATAAATGATTACCAACTGCAGTCGATGGTCGCATCTTCATACCTCTACACACAGTACAAATTGTATGGAAAACATCTGTAACTAAATACATCGTAGAAGTAGGAATCGGAAATAGTCACAACTAACGACTGAATACACTTTAGCATTAGATTGCCCTCCAATATGTCGTAGCAAAGTGTGTCACAAATAATGCTGAAATACAATTCTCAGGTGATGTAATACTAGTCAATAAATTAAATATAACACAGTATGTAAGACTTCTTGTAGTACAGGTAATAGGGAACCACACATATTTAACACAACTATTTTTTCTTTCATCTAGAAGATTAACTTCTGCTTGTTCCATCTGAGTTTTCGTTCTAAAGCATGACAACATGGAATTACCTACATCTGGTGCATGATTATTTATTCGCAACCAAGTAGTTGGTGACTTCTGATGATTCGATATTGAGGTTCTTTACGTATGTTGAATCTGTGCAGCACAGTCAACAGACAATTTCTGCATCAGTTGCCTATGGTGGTACTTACCTGAAGCTGCATTGTTCTCGCTTTGAGAGTGTACTGTTGTGTTACCTACCACCATTGAAAAGGCATGGTCCACCAAAACGCAGGCTGCTTCTGGAGCTTATTCGTTGGCATGGGATCCCTGTACCTAATATCCCAATGGCCAGTCTTTTTGCGAATGTGTTTCGGACTGTTGCCTGCCGTATTACAGTGGTCATGTGCCGGAAAGGTCACGTAGTTTACCGACATAAGTCTATTTTTTTAATGGAAAGCTTTCGGACTAAATGCTGGATGAACATTTAGTATATTTTGCATGTCGTGCAACTTGTATTTAGGTGGGACTGACACAGCCTGTGGGCCTATCATACATTCATCGTATCATATGCGAGCATTCTGTTGAACGTTTTGAAGATTTTTATCGATGTCTCCACTGTAAACATTGCCTTCAGAAATTGTTGGGGACACAGATTCATCGTCAGTCAGACAGATGACAATGGTGTAAACATGAAAACTCTAAACAAACTTCCATCATCACATCACCAAATATTATACAAGAAATTCGTGAGCAGGGTAACTGGTATCAGTAAATTTTTTTTTCAGATTTTCTTTCAATACTAACTTGAAGAAGAGGCCGGTATATGGGTATAAGCTTTCGTCGTACTATCTTTCATTAAGGTGGCACTTGTTTTCAGCCTACAGCAGTCGAAATATTTGAGGCAAAGATACACTGACTCTGGAATTTGGGCCTGTCACTCGTGTAAATTCATTTTCTTAGGCGAAGTTTGTCAGGGAAACTGACGTCAGTTTCTGTTGGCGGTAACGGCAGTTAAGGTCTTTGTGTGAACCGTGGCTGGTCACAGATGCGTGAGAGGGCAGTGCAGCAAGATGAGGAGTTAATAACGAAAACCTTCATTATTTTTGTACATGTTTCGAAAGGCCTTCAGCCCAACACGTGATAAGGGTGACTGAACGTAGAGTTTTCTGATGTTACGAACTTATTACACATGTGTGCAAAACTTAATACCGGACGCACGCTCAAACAGGAAGAGGTAGCAACGCGTTATGTATCCAGGAACATCGTTAAACATGATCGTTTTGGTAGTCCACGTGCTATGGCGTGCAGAGGCGTAATGGTGCATTGGCATTCCGAACTTCAGAAGTTCATTCGTCCCTGCCTTCATTTTTATGGATGTCAATATTGCTATCGCATCGAACTATGCAGTTGGGGGTCGTTAAGTCCCATCGATCACCTGTGGGGTACCGGGGTGCATTGGGGACGATTATTGCATCACGTCCACGTGCACAACGTGCATCCAACAATTGTCAACGGCACTAGTGGAAGAATGGAACGCCCTACCAGAGGAACTCCTTTCCAACCCAGTGGCCAGCGTGCAAGCACATTGCTGAGCATATATTGCCGCCCGTTGTGGTGACACACCATACTAGGAACCATGTCCCGCCTTTTACAATTTCCAGGAAACCATCATAAATCGCATTAACTTCAGTTTCATTATAGTCTTTGAACAAAACGTGACTTTTCTGTCTGTCTCATTGCGGATTACTTTCAGTTACTTTCTGTGCTATGCTGTAGGAGTTCAGTCTATTTGTGCGTGTGACCAAAGTTTCATCGAGGTATGTTGTTTGGAAATGGTACATGATGCGAAAGTTACTTGCGTCCCTAAGTACTGCACGTCAGTGCAGTGTAGTATTGATAAATAGGTGCGTTGTTTTGTAGCACTGCCTGTGCAACTGCAGTAGAGAGTAAAATCAATTACTTCGTCAAAGAGCCTTAGAATGTGAAATGACATTAGTGCTGCAACTGAAATTCACAAAATTCAGTCGCAGCTTTTGGTGCGGCGCTCGGTGGAAACGCCGAAGTACTGCTGAAACTTGCCGTCATCGCTTTTGTAGGGAGCGGGAGGGCCGGTCCCAGCCAGTGGAGCCGTGCAACTCGGCGCACATTCCGCGTCAAAGCCGCACCGGCCGCAGTTAACGCTTTCGGTTTCAATGTTGGTAGGCCTGGGGCCGGCCGCGGTGGCGGTTTGTATCCGCCTGCGTTCCTGCGGCCGCAAAATTTCGACAGTACGGACGGCATGTGCGCCCGTGTGAGTTAACACAAGTGGTAGCACGCATTTCACGCGATTCATGGTTTTACGACCAATAGCGCCTCTCTGGGGGTCAAAAAAGAAGAATTCATTGAACGCTCATGAACATGTAGCATAGTTTGGCATTTAGTAATGCTGACCACACATACCACAGTAGGTAGTGATATTGTCACATTCCAGGGAAATCAATACCACACTACTTCTGAACAACTTGCGCTACACACACTGATTTTTTGCGCCGTTTTCTGAATCACTTGATAAAAATTTCACTAAGGAATGATTCACCAATCCGAGCGTCTCCTCTGTCTATAACCACCCCTTCGTCGAAGTAACGTATTAATTTGCTTTTGCTTCCTTGATACCCTGTGGAAAAGAGTCTTTACGTCAAACACCTCCGAATGGATGTCATTCGTAATGTTAAACGAGGGTAAAATTTCCATTAGAAATCTATGGCAGCGGCCGCTTCGTTGCTTTGACAACCAGATCTGCACTCCCGACTCCTGCGCTATGCAGCCGATGGACAGCTGTGTGTGGCACCAAGAGAGCTGAAGTGGCAAATGGGGATTTGGATTGAGGAAGGACTCGTGCATGAGTAGTGGGTGCATTTGTGCTAATCACTGTGCCAAGGTGGCGGAGAGGTTAGCACGTCTGCATTGTGAGCAGGAGGCCTGGGTTTCAATGCCAGACTCAGAACAACATTTCATTTGTCGCTTCAGTCTGCATAAAAAACAGTGTCATATTACCATTTGTGTTACCTACTCACCGCCATATGGCCGATATAGAACAGTTACTTGGTAGGATCACAGACAAGGTTATAAACGAGGCATATATATATATGTCATTCACAAAGTCTAAAAGGAGAACAAGTTTGTTGATGCCAGTTTAAAATGTTGGAAGACAATCAAAACAAAGAAAATTCGTCTGTGCAACTGGGAAAGCAGTGAATTGACGAAGTATGAAGGAAGATATTTCTTAATTTCATTTACACTGTTTTTTCCAGTTACCAAGACGAATTTTAATAATATATGTTACAGTGTGATTCAGCTGCAGCTACCAAAGGGATTTATGAAACCTGTAATGCCTTCAAAAATTTGTTCGAGATTTTCACGTTTGCTCGCTCCATATGTGGATACTGTTAGCCTTTCAGAAAAAATGATCAGGACCTTTTTATAGGAAATTTAATTTTGTACTGGGATACGTTCTCTCTAGAGGCCATAGGTTTCGAGTTAATGAAGAAAAGCAAGTTGTAAGGTCGCTTTTGTACGATTTCTATTGAATAATTCAAAAACTACGGACACTAGCGAAAACATATCCCAGTAAACAACTTAACCTACATTAAATTTTCTACAAGAAGGTCTTGTTTATTTTTTCTGTGTAACTAAAGGTTTGTACATAGTGAGCGAGAGAGACTGAAAATGTACCATATGTTATCTGAGGCACTGTAGGTTGCATAAAACCCATCGGTAGGGTAGCTGAATCCTCTGGTATGTACTCATTGTGTTTAAAAGTCATTGTGACGAACGTCTATGGGTGACTGATTCTATCTTGGGGAACAATATTCGTTTGAGACAATTTGTTTGCTGATGGTTCCCAGAGTAGCTTTGCCCCTGAGAGAGGACAGGGTGGAGGCACTCAACAGCATACTTATGCAATGTGTGTAGCAGGTGACCCAATCATGTGTTCTGTGTGAAAAGTCATAGGCTGCGCAGAATTAAAGTTTCTGATTCTAAAATATCTTTCATCGGTTAGAGACACCCATTCTTCTTGTTTTCTTGTTGAAAATCACTATCAGTTTACTGGGGTAGGTTGTATGCTGCACCGCTGGTTAGTTAACCCTGCTAATTCGATGAAATCTCGTCGACCCAGGAACATTTTGTCTCTGTCTGATGTTGTTCCCTGTCACATGACTGACTACGCCTAGATGTTGGCCACAAGGGCTTTGAAACCACCTGTATAAGTAAATAAGCATTACTTTAGTACTGCATGAAGTGGGGACACTATAATTATGCTGTCGCCACGAGAGAGAACGAGAAGTTACCTTATTACAGTTAAACATTATGAACACGCAGGAAACAAGTTACTTCCGCATTTAAAATTGTGAAAGTCCGCATACATAGGCGACTACATTTCCCTACTCAATATTTTATCTCTTAATCCACTCATCTACAACTCGAGCGTCGTAGATATATTTCATATCCGGAATGCTATGTGACTGTAGGTGTTGGAACGGTTTTTCTGTTCTCCTTATTTGAACGTTTAACGGTAGTCGGTGCAGATTAAGAGTTCGGCACACAACAGCAGTTGTTGGCTGATATCAGTGGGTTACTGTAAGTCGATTTGTAGACTTCAAATTCGTCATAATATCATTGAAAATCCAGCCAAGTACCACACACCTAGTTCACACGGTAGATCATTAACAGAGCAATACTTAGAGCATATCTGGTAAGAATGCGGGTACGATTAGTATATAAACTACACTCCTGGAAATTGAAATAAGAACAC
Organism: Schistocerca serialis cubense; assembly: GCF_023864345.2. Taxonomy (NCBI): domain Eukaryota; kingdom Metazoa; phylum Arthropoda; class Insecta; order Orthoptera; family Acrididae; genus Schistocerca; species Schistocerca serialis. The sequence continues at coordinate 254,001,504 of NC_064643.1, forward strand.
CGTGAATTCATTGTCCCAGGAAGGGGAAACTTTATTGACACATTCCTGGGGTCAGATACATCACATGATCACACTGACAGAACCACAGGCACATAGACACAGGCAACAGAGCATGCACAATGTCGGCACTAGTGCAGTGTATATCCACCTTTCGCAGCAATGCAGGCTGCTATTCTCCCATGGAGACGATCGTAGAGATGCTGGGTGTAGTCCTGTGGAACGGCTTGCCATGCCATTTCCACCTGGCGCCTCAGTTGGACCAGCGTTCGTGCTGGACGTGCAGACCGCGTGAGACGACGCTTCATCCAGTCCCAAACATGCTCAATGGGGGACAGATCTGGAGATCTTGCTGGCCAGGGTAGTTGACTTACACCTTCTAGAGCCCGTTGGGTGGCACGGGATACATGCGGACGTGCATTGTCCTGTTGGAACAGCAAGTTCCCATGCCGGTCTAGGAATGGTAGAACGATGGGTTCGATGACGGTTTGGATGTACCGTGCACTATTCAGTGTCCCCTCGACGATCACCAGTGGTGTACGGCCGGTGTAGGAGATCGCTCCCCACACCATGATGCCGGGTGTTGGCCCTGTGTGCCTCGCTCGTATGCAGTCCTGATTTTGGCGCTCACCTGCACGGCGCCAAACACGCATACGACCATCATTGGCACCAAGGCAGAAGCGACTCTCATCGCTGAAGACGACACGTCTCCATTCGTCCCTCCATTCACGCCTGTCGCGACACCACTGGAGGCGGGCTGCACGATGTTGGGGCGTGAGCAGAAGACGGCCTAACGGTGTGCGGGACCGTAGCCCAGCTTCATGGAGACGGTTGCGAATGGTCCTCGCCGATACCCCAGGAGCAACAGTGTCCCTAATTTGCTGGGAAGTGGCGGTGCGGTCCCCTACGGCACTGCGTAGGATCCTACGGTCTTGGCGTGCATCCGTGCGTCGCTGCGGTCCGGTCCCAGGTCGACGGGCACGTGCACCTTCCGCCGACCACTGGCGACAACATCGATGTACTGTGGAGACCTCACGCCCCACGTGTTGAGCAATTCGGCGGTACGTCCACCCGGCCTCCCGCATGCCCACTATACGCCCTCGCTCAAAGTCCGTCAACTGCACATACGGTTCACGTCCACGCTGTCGCGGCATGCTACCAGTGTTAAAGACTGCGATAGAGCTCCGTATGCCACGGCAAATTGGCTGACACTGACGGCGGCGGTGGACAAATGCTGCGCAGCTAGCGCCATTCGACGGCCAACACCGCGGTTCCTGGTGTGTCCGCTGTGCCGTGCGTGTGATCATTGCTTGTACAGCCCTCTCGCAGTGTCCTGAGCAAGTATGGTGGTTCTGACACACCGGTGTCAATGTGTTCTTTTTTCCATTTCCAGGAGTGTAGTTATTTTTTTTTTTTTTTGTTTTTTTTTGTTTTAGGGCGCACAACTTCAATGGTCATTAGCGCCCTGACTACTCTAAGAATGCACCGCGAGGCACAAGTTGACCACAACAACTAAAAGGGAAAACACGATAAAAGACAAACTGACAGGCATAGGATTAAAAAACAGCATCATCAAATGTCCTTAGCGAGGTTTGTCAAATTGATAAAACGAAGAACACGAGCAGCTGCTCGTGGGTCATCCGCTAAAATGGCATCGAAAGTATTTGGCAGGTTAAGATCGAGGCGCAGTGTGTTAAGATCTGGACAGGACATTAAAATGTGTCTAACCGTCAGCAAGTGCCCACATGGGCAGAACGGCGCCGGCGCAGCCGTCAGCAGATGGCGATGGCTGAACCGGCAGTGTCCAATTCTTAACCGGGCTAAAACGACCTCCTCCCGCCGAGAAGGGCGTGAGGAGGACGTCCAAGCCACGGGAAGAGGTTTTAAGGCCCGGTAAGTGCAGCCCAATCGGCATGCCACAGCGATAAGATGCGCCGACAAATGACCCTGCTAAAATCGGACGAAGGGACACAACAAGAAGCTGTCCGAGGCTGGAGGACTGCAGCCTTGGCCGCGGCATCTGCAGCTTCGTTCCCAGGGATACCGACATGGCCAGGAACCCACATAAAGCTAACTGGAGAACCGACGTCCACCAGCTGCTGAAGAGAGCGTTGGATCCGGTGTACGAAAGGGTGAACCGGGTACGGATCACTGAGGCTCTGGATGGCGCTCAGGGAATCTGAGCAGATGACATAAGCAGAATGTCGGTGGCGGCAGATATAAAGAACAGCCTGGTAGAGGGCAAAGAGCTCAGCTGTGAAGACCGAACAATGGCCATGGAGCCGGTATTTGAAACTTTGTGCCTCGACAATAAAGGAACACCCGACCCCGTCATTGGTCTTAGAGCCATCTGTATAAATGAAAGTCATGTCGATGAACTTCGAACGAAGTTCCAAAAAACGGGAGTGGTAGACCGAACCGGGGGTGACCTCTTTTGGGAGCGAGCTGAGGTCAAGGTGAACGCGGACCTGAGCCTGGAGCCAAGGTGGCGTGCGGCTCTCGCCCACTCGAAAGGTTGCAGGGAGTGAAAAATTAAGGTGTTTAAGGAGGCGACGAAAGCGGACTCCAGGGGGTAGCAGGGCAGAGACATACAACCCGTATTGACGGTCAAGAGAGTCATCAAAAAAGAAACGATAAGACGGATGGTCGGGCATTGACAGTAGCCGACAGGCATACCGACAAAGCAGTATATCGCGCCGGTAGGTGAGTGGCAATTCGCCAGCGTCAGCATGAAGACTCTCTACGGGACTGGTATAAAATGCTCCGATCGCAAGTCGTAAACCCCGATGTTGTATGGAGTTGAGGCGGCGTAAGATGGATGGCCGTGTAGAGGAGTATACGAAGCTCCCATAATCCAGCTTGGAGCGGACGATCGACCGATATAGACGAAGTAGGACGGTTCGATCCGCTCCCCACGACAGACCACTGAGAATACGGAGGACATTTAAAGAACGGGTACAACGGGCGGCCAAATATGACACATGTGGAGACCAGCTAAGTTTCCTGTCAAATGTAAGGCCTAAAAATTTGGTTGTCTCCACGATTGGGAGAGCAACGGGACCGAGTCGTAAGGACGGTGGGAGAAACTCTTTGTAGCGCCAGAAGTTAATACAGACCGTCTTCTCGGAAAAAAACGGAAGCCATTGGCGACACTCCAGGAGTAAAGACGGTCAAGAGAACGCTGAAGACAGCGCTCCAGGACACGTGTACACTGCGCGCTGCAATAGATGGTAAAATCGTCCACGAAAAGGGAGCCTGATACATCAGCTGGGAGGCAATCCATTATTGGATTGATCGCGATGGCGAAGAGAGCGACGCTCAAAACTGAGCCCTGTGGCACCCCATTCTCCTGGCGAAAGGTGTCGGACAGGACAGAACCCACACGTACCCTGAACTGTCGATCCATTAAAAAGGAACGAATAAAAAGAGGGAGGCGACCGCGAAGGCCCCATGTATGCATGGTGTGGAGAATGCCCGCCTTCCAACAGGTGTCGTAAGCCTTCTCCAAATCAAAGAACACAGCCGCGGTCGGGCGCTTCCGCAAGAAGTTATTCATAATGAAGGTCGACAAGGTAACCAGATGGTCAACAGCAGAGCGGCGCCTACGAAATCCACATTGTACATTGGTAAGTAGGCGTCGAGACTCGAGCAGCCAAACCAATCGAGAGTTAACCATTCGCTCCATCACTTTACAGACACAGCTGGTAAGCGAGATGGGTCGATAACTGGAAGGCAAGTGCTTGTCCTTCCCCGGCTTAGGAATCGGGACAACAATAGACTCGCGCCAGCATGCGGGAACATGTCCCTCAATCCAGATGCGATTGTATGTACGAAGAAGAAAACCTTTACCCGCAGGAGAAAGGTTCTTCAGCATCTGAATATGAATAGAATCTGGCCCTGGAGCAGAGGACCGTGATCGACCAAGTGCGTTTTCGAGTTCCCGCATGGTGAATGGGGCATTATAACTTTCACAATTCGAGGAGCGGAAGTTAGGTGGCCTAGCCTCCTCTGCCTGTTTGCGGGGGAGGAAGGCAGGGTGGTAATGAGCGGAGCTCGAAACCTCTGCGAAAAAGCGGCCGAAGGCATTGGAGACAGCCTCAGGGGCCACAAGGACGTCATTCGCGACCTTCAAGCCAGAAACTGGTGAGTGGAACTTAGTGCCAGATAGCCAGCGCAGGCTACCCCAGACAACAGAAGAAGGAGTAAAACTGTTGAAGGTGCTTGTGAAAGCAGCCCAGCTGGCTTTCTTGCTTTCTTTGATAATACGACGACACTGAGCACGTAATCGTTTATAATTGATACAATTCGCCACTGTAGGGTGGCGTTTAAATGTGCGTAAAGCACGTCGACGAGCACGTAAAGCGTCTCTACATGCTGCGGTCCACCAGGGGACCGGTACGCGACGTGGAGAAGAAGGAGGGTGAGGGATGGAATATTCAGCAGCAGCGAGAATGACTTCCGTGAGGTGTGCGACCTGACGATCGCAGCTTGTAAAGGTTTGATCCTGAAAGGTCGCCCTGGAAGAGAAGAGCCCCCAGTCTGCCTTGGAGATGGTCCAATTAGAGAAGCACGGAGAGGGGGTATGCTGCAGGAGATGGATAACACACGGGAAGTGGTCGCTCGAATATGTATCAGAAAGTGCATACCACTCAAACCGGCGTGCAAGTTGGGGAGTACATATAGAGAGGTCTAAATGGGAATAGGTGTGAGATGTGTCCGAAAGAAAAGTAGGGGCGCCAGTATTGAGGCAGACAAGATCGAGCTGGTTGAAAAGGTCTGCTAACAAGGAGCCCCTCGGGCAGGATGCTGGAGAGCCCCAAAGGGGATGGTGGGCATTGAAGTCTCCAGTTAACAAAAATGGTGCAGGTAGCTGAGCAATAAGTTGCATCACGTCTGCCCTGGTAACGGCAGATGACGATGGAGTGTAAACGGTACAAAAGGAAAACGTAAAAGTGGGGAGAGTAATGCGGATGGCAACTGCCTGCAGGCCGGTGTGCAACGTGATGGGATCGTAGTAAATATCATCCCGGACCAGCAACATAACCCCTCCATGAGCTGGGATACCTACCACAGGGGGTAGGTCAAAACGCACAGAGGTGTAGTGTGCCAAGGCAATTTGATCGCATGGGCGTAGCTTCGTTTCCTGGAGGGCTACGACGAGCGGACGGTGCAAGCGGAGCAGCAACTTCAAGTCCTCTCGGTTGGAGCGAATGCTGCGAATATTCCAGTGAATAAGTGCCATCGTAAGAAAAGGAAGATGAGAGAAGTGGTCACCTCGAAGGCCGCTTAGGGCCTGGCTTCGAGCGAGCACTGCCGCCGCTATCAGTAGGCGGACAGTCATCGTCCATTGGGTCTATAGGGTCATCGGCCATCTCGGGAGGATGGCCGGGAGGGGGAGCTTCCTCCGCCAGTGAACGGCCAGATGTACGGCTACCAGCGGTGCGGCCAGGCGAAACGGATGACGGCCTGGGGCGGCAACCGCTGGGTGGCGCAGGAGAAGAAATGCGCCGTGGCGGAGAAGGAGAACTGTGCTTCCTATGCGCCTTTTTGGAAGGACGTGTAGTGGAAGTACCGGTCGAAGGCTGCGAGGTCGAGGTACGGAGGAAGTCTGCACGGGATGGTTCCTTCTGGAAGGCCCGTGCATCTGACTTCGATGTCTTCGCCTTAGCAGAAGCTGAGGAAGGTGCTCGTGTCTGTGGGGTGATGGGAGGAAGAGGAGACGTCGACCGCGCGATCTTAGCACTGGCCGAACGGACGACCGTGGTGCTGAAGGTCAGATCGCATGTCTGGGTTGCTACCTCCCGGGTAGTCCGAGGAGAGGCGAGGACAGTACTGTATTTCCCCGCTGGGAGCAGCATGGGCTTCCTACTAGCCAATAGCTGGCGAGCAGCCGAGGTGGACACTTTCTCTTTGACCCGAATTTCTTGGATACAGCGTTCTTCCTTATAGACAGGACAGTCGCGGGAGGATGCGGCATGGTCACCCTGACAGTTCACACAACGAGGAGACGGAGGTGGACAGTCACCCTCATGGGCATCCCTGCCACAAGTGACACATTTAGCCGCATTGGAACAAGACTGTCGAGTGTGATTGAAACGCTGACACTGGTAGCAGCGCGTAGGTGTCGGGACATAGGGGCGAACAGAAATAACCTTGTAGCCCGCCTTGATGCGCGATGGCAGCTTAACACTATCGAAGGTCAAGAAAATTGTCCGGGTCGGTACAAGGTCATTGTTGACCTTTTTCATGACCCTATGGACAGCCGTCACGCCCTGCTCAGCGAGGAACGATTGAAGCTCCTCGTCAGTCAGTCCATCGAGGGAGCTAGTATAGACTACACCACGAGACGAATTCAAAGTTCGGTGGGCCACCACCCGGACAGGGAACGTGTACAGGAGGGTGGCCCGAAGCAGTTTTTGTGTCTGAAAGGCACTCTCAGTTTCTAGTAATAAGGTGCCGTTACGCAACCTGGTACAAGATTTGACAGATCCGGCTATGGCATCTACGCCCTTCTGAATAACGAAAGGGTTGACAGAGGAAAAATCCTTTCCGTCCTCAGATCGAGAAACTACGAGGAACTGTGGGGCAGGCGGTAGTACTTTTGTCACTGTTGGCTGGTCACGTTTCCGTTTTTGGGTCGAAGTCGAAAGAGATGGAGTAGAATCCATTGCGGAGGAATCCCCCATGATTGCCAGCGTCTCCGATGGCGCGCTCCTTCCTTGTGGGGACCCTCTCAGAGGGCACTCCCGCCTTAGGTGAATGTTTACACCTCAGGTCACACCTCCCGAGAAACAGACGGAGGGACCAATCGGCGTGGTCAGAAGGTATCAGCTCAGGCAATCACCCCTCCCCGGGCCTGGCCTTTACCAGGGGGTACGCGCGTGCCTTACATGTCTACCCAGGGCGGGGACTTACGCGTTACCCCGTCACCGGCTACGCGTGCGAACGCGTGGGTCGGCCTTCAGGCACGCACAGGGAGGAAGGAAGAAGAGGAAAAAGAAGAGAGAGAGGGAGAAAGAGGACAGACTGTCTCAAACGCCGAGGCGGAGACCAGAGAAGGCAAGGAGAAGAAGGCAATGAGAAAGCAAGGAGAAGAAGGCAATGAGAAGGCAAGGAGAAGAAGGCAATGAGAAGGCAAGGAGAAGAAGGCAATGAGAAGGCAAGGAGAAAAAGGCAATGAGAAGGCAAGGAGAAAAAGGCAATGAGAAGGCAAGGAGAAAAAGGCAATGAGAAGGCAAGGAGAAAAAGGCAATGAGAAGGCAAGGAGAAAAAGGCAATGAGAAGGCAAGGAGAAAAAGGCAATGAGAAGGCAAGGAGAAAAAGGCAATGAGAAGGCAAGGAGAAGTCAAGGGAAAGAGTAAGGAAGACAGTGAGGTGGAGAAGAGCAAAGAAAGGAACCAACAAAAGGAAGGAAGAAACGAGAAGTGAAAAACCGAAAAGACCACGATGATAGGTCGTGGAACCGTCCGTCTCCGGACGCAGGCGCTAACTACCCCCGTGAGGGGGTGGGACTCCTTTTAGTCGCCTCTTACGACAGGCAGGAATACCGCGGGTCTATTCTAATCCCCGGACCCGCAGGGGGGGAGTGTAGTTATTGCTGTGCACACGCTACAGAACACAGGAAGGTGCCACGTTGTGTTACGTGGAAAAGGAGGGTGTGTCTCTGACACATTGGTAAGTGCTCGCTGCCTGCCGTGAATATATGATGGTTCAAATGACTAAACACTATGGAACATCTGAGGTCATCAGTCACCTAGACTTAGAACTACTTATACCTAACCAACCTAAGGACATCAAACGCATTTATGCCCGAGGCAGGATTCGAACCTGCGACTGTAGCAGCAGCCGGTTCCGGACTGTGGCGCCTAGAACCGTTCGTCCACAGAGGCCGGCAAATATGTGATGCTGCCGATTGTGGGGTCGATTACACAGTTTCAAAGTCGCTGGCTACAGCAGTAGGAATATAAGCTATTGTTTACAACTGACTATTGTGATACTTGCATTCGACCTACACTCATACACTATCGACGTTGTCGGTTTTTCAAAAGAAACGGAGCTCATTTTGCAAGAGTTGCTAGTATTGTGTTAAACTATAGTGCCTGCAATGGGAGACAACAAAACCCAATACACAGAGCCTTACACATATGTCTTAGTACTCATTAAAAGTAGATAGATTACAGCAGAAAGATTATTGTTGATATTTTTTTATGAAATTAACACAGATAAGAAAGTTGGTTTGGCGCTGGAGAAGATAATATCGGTTTTTCAACGCTGTTTTGTACTATGTTCATATCGCTTGATGAACACACACCATCTGAATTATTTCTTCTACTACCAACTACCGGTTTCAATAAATTCGAAAATTGTGACAGTACAAATGTTACCATATGAGGCTGCAGAATTACGAAAAGATGTTATGAGTACCCACAGATACCTGGCGCCGCTAAGTGCAGTGTAGTGTCGTGGAACAGTAAAGAGTTGGAAACGTGGAATATTGTCAAAGTTTCGTTGGCTATGCTGAGAGCCAGAGGCAGTGCGTTAGCCAAGAGGTACGAGGACTGCACATATATCGGAATGTGTCGTCACGCAGGTGCGATGGCCTGGTTACACACAACAGGAGAGAGAGAATTGCTTAGCACGCAGGTTTGTGTTAGATAGAGACTTTCGTAGAGTGTAAGACAGAGGTAAAGCGTCAGCTGTACTGCATTTCACAACTTCGCATAAGTCTGCTGTAACAACACGTATCTCTGTCGCAAGAAACACCTAAGGGGCCAGTCGACAGATGAATCAGCAGTATAAGTGGAACGAATGCGTTCATTACAAACGAGCATGACGTCAGGACGTCGCTCATACTTCCTTTAAATACGCGAACTTTGATAGCAACAAGGTACTCACACTCACAGTTAGATTTAAGAAAAAAGTTATGAGTACCCACAGATACCTGGCGCCGCTAAGTGCAGTGTAGTGTCGTGGAATAGTAGAGAGTAGGAAACGTGGAATATTGTCAGAGTTTCGTTGGCTCTTTTTATTAAGGAGATGTTTCAGTATGGGCGGCCCATCCAGCAGCAGACGTGAGGGGACAGTACCAGTTCTGGTCCTCTCTGCTGCCGCTGTCAATCATCAACCCAGGATTAGCAGAAATCACGGCAGACTCGCTCGCCGCAATTGCTGACCACATCAGTGAGCCGTCGTCGAGATCGTGCGGGGCCTAGGCCCTGTGCATCCGCCGTCACAACCGGGTGAGTCGACGACGCTGGGGAACTCTAGCCCGGTCCGCCTGTTCACCGCGGACGAGCCACCAGGAGGAGCAGGGAAGAAGACGGGGTGGGATAGAGTACACTCCGCACTACGAGAACGCCTCTCGTGCCGACAGCGTCGGGACTCCAACCTAGAGCCTCCACGCACAGCAGCTTGCTGTCTGCAGCCGAGCAGGCCGCGCAGCCGGGCGCCGCCAGCCACGCGCGGCCGAAGTAAGGACATTCCACCGCTACGTCACAGCACGCGGCGCTGCGCTAGCAAGACTGTGCGCCTGGGATCTGGTGTCATCGCTACGAGTCAGCGAGGACTCGGGAAAGGTCGTTGTTGATACCACCAAGCCACATTGTACTCGGCAGGAATATAGGTGTTACAAATTAATAATGTTTCTTTGGCGTTTCTGACGCTTCTACAGCCATTTCCTAGCATCCTGACAACTGGAGAGGTCACCGCTCGGCCATCCAGTCCACTGTAGGCGACCGGGACCACCGGGGCGCCTACTAACATAAATACAAAGGTTGTGTACGACGTACAAATTTTTGTATGGTCACGAGACACGAACATATGATAGGCTAGTAATACATATAAGCATCAACGAGATTCCCCCATCTGAAAGTAAACCTAAATAAATAATGAAACCAAGCGCTAAAAGGCTTAATAATGAAACAGATTTCCTTACGTACGATATGCGATACAAAAAAGGCTAAAACAGTTGTAAAAGTTTACCTCAGTGTATAGTGTTCATAATGTATCTCCGTTTTATTTTGTATGCTTTAAAAGACAGTGCAATGTTAATAAACATAAATAGTCAGAATAATTTGTGTCCTCCATCTGTTATAATAAAGCTTTAAAAATTGGCGTTCATTTAAATGAATAAAAATATGAGGATCATTACTGCAAATTAAACAGCGTGAGAAAATGGAATACAGTTGCTACAATAATATATCTTTTTGTTACTACTGCAAATTACGATAGTAGTATGACAGATAGAGTGGTCGCTAGGCTGCGCCACGTACAATAGCAGCTTGAGTGATGAGCAGTGCATTAGCATGTTTACGAACGTCACAGGCTGCAGTCTGCTTAGTCTGCCTTCCACCCTAGGCACACAACACAGTAAACATATTCACGTTTATGGAACGAGAAAGAGCATCAGGCATTGGGTACCTATTGGATAACCTCATCATAAATATTAAAGTAAGCGCTAAAATTCTTGTCATTATCTTTTTTTTAAAAGCAAAATCTCCATATTTTGGTCACTACCAGTGATTTCACATGTGTGCGTACCTACTGGAGTTTTACTTTGTGTAACCGTATGTTCACTAAAGCACGTTTTAAATGTTTGGTCCTTCTGTCCAATGAAGTTCTCTTGGCAAGTAACATAGTTAATGTTATAAACACCGAAGTGTAAATATTTATACTTTCCTTGTTAAATCTTTGGATGAACCCTGTATACCAACGTATTTTCAGTTCTAAAGGCTACTTTTGCTTTACATTTATGTTCGGACCACTCAGTTTTATTAGAAATTGTGCCACGGTACGTTCTGCTGAAAAAAGTACCCTTCTACATAACATATAACAAAGAAATTCGCCAAACAGCTGTGAAAAGTTATTTCTCTTTATTTTCTTTGCCAGTTTTGGTAATTCATTATGCCATATTCAATCCCCTGCTTAGTAAAGAGTATACGTGTACTGTTGTAAGACGTCATGGTCTCCTGACCTTCATTTCTTACATATTCCGACCTCACAATCAAATTCCACACATCAAGACGCTTCACTCCAACCAAAACTCGATATGACAAAGTCAATGTTGTATGAATTCATGTAAACTATATGCAATTAACAAGTAAGCATATCGTGGTTGAAATACTCGAGGCTGGTGTACACACATACATTCCAGACAAGACGGTAACAGGAGCTTTTAGTTCGAGAGAGGTAGACCACACACCGGGAGGCTGGTCCCTTCAGAGGACGACCCAGCCTATGTCGGCTGGTGACCGCGCTTGTAGCAGACAGCGTGAGCCCGAGTGAAAGGGGGGAACAACCCCGTGTTCGGCTTAAAAGCAAATTCTGCTACATTGTGAGGGAGCGGCCAGCCTATGCATTATTTACACATAGCATGCAGCTTCAGAGATTTTCACAGGGAGACAACAAACGCCAAACGCCAATGCTACAGGTTTCCAGATTGGTCGCCTTATACAAAACGTCATTCTCCCGTTTTCGAAGAGCAGTGCTGATTGGCAGACCATATTTCTGACGCCTTGAGCTGAAAGAATAATGGAAGAGACCGAAAGATATACCCCTTCACCTCTTGCATGAAGAGGCGCCATTCTGTTGTCCCTCTTGGAGTGAGGAACAAGTCTCTCCTCAGTACTTCACTGGGAGAGCACCTCTGTCGAGAGTGAATCGAAGTGCTACTCTATATTGGGTCCTTGCGATTAAGCATTGTTCACTGTGTTGACCGACACACTTATTGTGCAGTGTGAACAGACAGCTAAACGCCTGCGAGCGAATTTTTGAGTGGCATCGCAATGGACTGGTTATCTCACCGGTGTACAACGCTAATAGCTAGACTAGGGGCAAATAGGAATCCTTGACTTCGTCAAGGCATAGGGAGAGTTTGATTGGCGAAGATCAATCCAGATAGGACGAGAGTTATCTTATTTTCCAGCAGTGAGCGGCACAGACAGCAGTCATCACAGCTTACGGTATTGTGCGCTACGGCTATTGCGAGCCCCATATTTCCTCCACAACAGTACACTTCACTGCATTTCACACGCGACAGCCTCGACCGTACCTAGCAACATTCTAATTATTCAAGTTGAGTAGGCTCGCCTCTCAGCCATTCTGCCAAGTCAACAATCATCTTAAAATTTGTATCGAAATTTCATTTGCGAATTCTATCCTTGAGAGGTAACTTCACATTCCGAAAAGAACCAGGATATAATTTGTTCAATTCATAACTAAAAGTGCCATTGTGATTTTTGAGAATTTTTGCAAAATAAATAATAACTTTCGTTAGTTTTATGTTTATCTTACACTATCTAGCACTACTCCAGTACGCAAGTATCCCACTAGTTACGTAAGAAATTTGGTGAATTTTTGTGTCATTTCCTTACAGCAGATGAGTCCAGAAGATATTTATTGCTGAAAGTTTTTCAGGCACTTCCCTTTAGAGTGTTAGGAGCGTCTGTCTGACTTCTGTAGTAGTGTGAGGGTGGAAATTGCATCTTGCAGGAGCCACAGGGTAAAGGGTACATCTCAGATTAATCCGTTGCGCAGAATAACAGAATAACAGATCAGCCCCACACCTCAGAAAATGGCGACCCTGCCAGGATGGGTAAAATAGGTAAGCTACCAGAATAGGAAAGTGTCAGGATAGTTAGGTACGGCAGGTCGCAGCAGTAGCACTTTGAAGAACTTTCTTTCATGTATTAAATAGATATTCACAAAGATTGGGATCCGAATAGATACAGGTAGTGAAGAAAGAAGAATTGTAGGGAAAAGGGCGTGTGTTATTGTGTTGCAAAATTTTGCATTTCTTTACTATTTTTGTGTAACTGTTAGGGCATAGAATTATCAGGTGATAAGCATAGACGCAGAGTGACGCAGAGACGCAGTGTGATGCAGCATCATATAAATTAGAATTAAGAAATAACAATTTTCTCCCTTTGCCAGCGCACAGGTAGAGATTGGAGACTGTAGTAGAGCAGACATAACATTAGCCGAGAAGTCACGACGTTGTTGTTGTTGTTGGTTCAACCAACTGGTAAGTGGTCGCACAGTTTTGTAGATAGTGTTGTGGTGTGTTGAAAGAATTTCCATGTTAACGAGAGCACAAGCCAAAAGGTTACGTGAGAGACAGCAAGTAGACAAGATGGGGGAGAATCAACCAGATAGACAGCAAGTAAACGAGCTTATTGAGAATGGGACAGAAGGTGAACCTGAGAATGGGACAGACGGTGAATCAGAGAATAGGACAGTCGGGGAGCTGCACAACCAGCAGGCTCAGTTAGACTGGGATAAAATTGAGACAGACCAGACAGATGGGAATCGAAGGGATGGTAACATCGAATTTCCAGAATATGAAATTCCAGGTAGGGAACATTCTGAGCCAGAAATAGACAGCCCACGTAGAAAATGCCAAAGATTAGAAGCGAAACGAGCGCAGGAAACGCGTTTGTTTGCCGCATATTCAGGGACAGAATACGCGTCAATACAATCAATGAACCGGCAGATAGCTAACGTTCAAAGAGAAGTAGACAGTAAGGAAGAGGGGCAACATTTAGAATACGTCGAACCTATCGTACAAATTCTAAATATGCCCCAACAGCAGACACAGAATTTTTCGGAGTTACGAGCGCCACCAAAAGGTTCCGTAACAGACGCAACTGTATCTGCAAACACAAGACATATACAATAGAGAGGGCAGAATACGGAGTTGTTTGCGCCACGTAATGGTTCAATAACAAATTTAACTAGTCCTCAACACAGACAGCACGGGTTATTGCAATTATCAAGCTTAGAAACGCCACAGCATAGCCTCGTAAACGACGTAACTGAGCCGAGTAGAAAACAATAGATCGAGAATATACAGTTCAGCAGAAGGTAGTGTTACAGGACAGGACGTGATCATGGAGATGTTACAAAAAATGAACGCTAGTATGACGAAACAGAATCAGGATATTAATACACAGATAACGAAACAGAATACACAGATGACAAAACAGTATCAGGAATTGAAACAGGATAATCAGAACTTTAGACAAGAGATTAAGACACAGATCCACAAGTTAAAATCCAGATGGAAGAAGGGATCGCCAGAATTGATAGTCAGATCACTTAGATAAACAAAGACGCGAAAGAATCTAGAGAAAGAATTCAGGTACTAACACAAGATCAGCAGCAATTACGCACTGACGTGGACAAGGTCCAATTGGACATCGTAAACGTTGACGAACAGGTGGAACGTTTTACGAAAAAAGCCACTCGAACAGCAATACAAATTTCGGGAGAACAAGCAATTCGAAGCAAGGTCGGAAAGGTTGCACTGAAAAAGTATGATCAGCGGATTAATAAAATAGAACTTAAAAACAAAGATCAGTTTGAAAAGCTTCTAACAGAGTTGATACAAACTATCGAAGAAAAGATCGAGACCGATTACACCTGTAGCGAAACAACTGACGCGTCAAGCATTAATTCAGTACACGAACACGCGCCGTCTAAGAAAGTTCAAGTAGAACCAAGGCTAGACGTAAGACTCGCGCAGAATTCAAAACAGAAATCCCCGATTAAAGTAATACATGACATGCCACAGGACCACGCACAGTACCCAGAAAAACGGAACACATACATTCAGCCGATACCAATCGAAAAATAGGCAACTGAACCAGTAAATCCAGTGACACAACATAATAACAGCATAGGTACTGTACCATGAACGACGAGAGTAGAAACACACGAACAACACTTTTGTTCACCAATGATACGATATGACGCGGATATGAGTCAGGAAATTGAGAATAGGCAGACAGGCAGTCGATTACCAGAGAATAAACACGACGACACAAGCAGTGGCAGATTATTTGAGTCCATGAATCAGCCACAAACCGGATTTATGAGTAAATATGATACAGACCACTTCCTTACAGTTAGAAAATTTCAACATTTCAAGGAAGAAGGCGGTAACTTGCATGCACGCACATTCATCGACCAGTTTCAAGTAGGCTTAGCAAACTACTGGAGCGTAGCAAACAAACTTGACTTCATTTGTGCACACATGTCAGAGACAGTAGCAGAGGTGACGCAAAAGATCGCGGCTACCTGTACGTCTTACCTACAGTTCAGAACAGCATTTATTTTCGAAAGATATTGGTCCAGGGGGGCCCAAAACAAAATTAAATACGAGTTACTTCAGATGACACCATATGAAAACTCAGGAGAGAAAAGCGTGGTAAAATTCTTTGATACAATGGACAAAAAGAATCAATGCCTAGACAAACCATACAGTAACGGAGAGCTGATACGTCTGTGTAGAATGAAATTACCGGTAAAGTACCAACAGGCAACAGTAGGAAAAAATGAAAATACCGAATAATTCAAAGAGGTTTTAAGGGAACTTGAATTTATGTTTAAAGAAGACAAGGTCAAAGAAAAAAATAAGGAAAGGGAACAGCAAAAGGAGAGGACTAGGAACGAATATTCCAATAATAATAATAATCGTCATCCTAACATCAATAATTTCAGGCAATTTAACAGATAAGGACAGTGGCGCAATGGAGACAACTGGCATAGAAACGATAACCAGAATTATTGGTTCCGAAATAGGAACGGTAATGGACACTCATACAGTAGCGGATATGGATTTAGGAATCAAAATGCCAACGGTCAAGGGTACTTTCAAAGTGGTCACGATGTTAGAAACAGCAACTGGCGAGACCAAAGCGCGAATAATTACCGAGGAAATTATGGTCCACAAAGACAAGAACAATCAGCACAGGGAAACCAGAAGTAGAAATTAGGCCACCAAATACAGCAAAACGTAAGGATTGAATTGAAAAAAGCGGAAGAAGTTAGGCAAACTAACGTCCACCCTATCTTACACTAACCACTAAATCAAAAAAATAAATTAAGAATCAACAAAATAACACACTAATTAAAACAAAAAAGGGACACAATACACACTAACAATATCTTGTAGTATCAAGTACACTACAACATGCACACAAACAATAAATGGTACACAACAGTTAAAAGAATGAAGAAGTGGTAGGACATAATTAGAATAAAGAAATATACCTATCTAATAATTTTTGACACTGTCAGAAAAATTTTGCATAATGTAAAATTAGAGTTTTTTTGTAAATAACAAATATATGTAAAACAAAAATTGTAAATATTTCTACACGTCAGAGGGACATCGCCACCAACACCAATCACCAGCTCCCTTAACACCAGATTCTTCGAGATAGCGACGGAGAGGGTACAGACAGGTTGAGAAAGCACTTAGGGCAATAACAACGACATGAAGACCAACGCCACACTGGAAATGTAGGTTGCAACCAGGTTGGACTTCAGGACGACAAACTGCAGCATGGACATTTCATATGTCACGACACTGCTACGCAACAGAAGAGTGTGGGGAGAATCACAATATGACGAGATGACAATGAAGGTACAAAAAAAATTACTAAGATCTACAAACTCATCAAGTAACAGTTAGAAAGGCTGTCAGATCCTGCAAATCATATATCACTCCTACACTAAAATTCACATATTCCTAGCCCAAGAAGAACAGAAGAACGCAAGAAAGAAGAGAAGAACAGGAGATGCAAGATGAAGAAGGGCAGAAGACAGCCAGATGCCTTTCATTCCTATGAAGGTACAAAAAAAATTACTAAGATCTACAAACTCATCAAGTAACAGTTAGAAAGCCAGTCAGATCCTACAAATCCTACATCACTCCTACACTAAAATTCACATATTACTAGCCCAAGAAGAACAGAAGAATGCAAGAAAGAAGAGAAGAACAGAAGATGCAAGATGAAGAAGGGCAGAAGACAGCCAGATACCTTTCATTCCTATGAAGGTACAAAAAAAATTACTACGATCTACAAACTCATCAAGTAACAGTTAGAAAGCCAGTCAGATCCTACAAATCCTACATCACTCCTACACTAAAATTCACATATTCCTAGCCCAAGAAGAACAGAAGAATGCAAGAAAGAAGAGAAGAACAGGAGATGCAAGATGAAGAAGGGCAGAAGACAGCAAGATACCTTTCTTTCCTCTCCTACAAAGAGAAATGCTACAAACGTCTTTCCATGAACTTTGAGGCATAGCAACTACTACAACCACCTCTCCAAAAATAAACCTTGAATCGTCAAACAAATCCAAGCGAACGGCAAACGGAATATTAAATCGTATCAACCAACATTATCTACAAATAGATTCAGCAAAATGAACAGTATTCTCCCTACCACATCATCAAATTGCCATACCGAACCAGGTGTGAAGTACCAAGACGTCACAGCACGATATTGGGTGACGATTGTCGGTAGTCAACTACAATCATCGAACTGCCACACCATCCCAGGTGTGACAGCAAAGGACCACCAAGACATCACTGTTTATACAGTAAACCACAGTCATCATCATCGGTTAAAAGTACCACTCCATGATGACAGTGCCAATAAGTAAGACCCGGCATCTCATGCTAAAAACCTTTTGTAAAGAAACTTAGTATAGTTATATAATCTCACAAACTCATGAAAAGTATATTTATTTCTTTTCTATGTAAAATTAGAAAAGGATTTGTGGAGGATTTTTCTTCTTTAAGTAACATTCAATAACACCTTTTGGGGTAATAATATTAATACCGAGGATAGAATTAAGAGAATCCTCCCAAGTGAACAACCATCTTAAACTTTGTATAGAAATTTCATTAGCGAATCCTATCCTTGAGAGGTAACTTCACATTCCGAAAAGAACCAGGATATAACTTGTTCAATTCATAACTAAAAGTGCCATTGTGATTTTTGAGAGTTTTTGCAAAATAAATAATAACTTTCGCTAGTTTCATGTTTTTCTTACACTAACTAGCACTACTCCAGTACCCAGGTATCCCACTAGTTGTGTAAGAAATTTTGTGAATTTTTGTGTTATTTCCTTACAGCGGACGACTCCAGAAGATATTTACTGCTGTAAGTTTTTCGGGCATTTCCCTTTAGAACGTTTGGAGCGTCTGTCCGACTTCTGTAGTAGTGTGGGGGTGGAAATTGCATCTTGCAGGAGCCACAGGGTAAAGGGTACATCTCAGATTAATCCGTTGCGCAGAATAACAGATCAACCTCATACGTCAAAGTGTATATCAAGATGTACGACAGCAAGCTTCACAACAAGTGACCAGTTATAACAGAAGTACTTAAACTACAAAATGAAAGTAGCACCGTTAAGACAAATTCCTGTGCAGATACAGCTAGACAGAATAGAATATGTGTACACATTTGTTAGCTCTGAAACTATTTTAACATCGCAAATTTATAAGAGAATATGCCAAAAATGAAAAAGACCAAAAATAGACTATACGCAATCAGAAGCTCCATGAACAAAGCATGTAATTTTTTTGTAAAATAAAACACCTACATAATTATTATAGATGAGAAAACCCTAGTTCACTTGAGGACCTATGCTCATTCAAAGTGAGGTGTCACTCTATAATCTATCAAGTATACAATAGTGAGAATATCTACAGGCTATTATCACTACTGGTTATATATCATAATTAGTTGTTGCAGTATAATGAATGTTATATGACACAAAGCGCAATGGCAGACAGAATATTAAGTGAAAAACGAAATGCATATAACATGTGAAGCATATTCAAAAAATACCGTGAAAGCATAGGTTATATGTCAAATCTAAGTAAACAGATGTGACTTCGTGTCCTTTACATCACTTAAAATGTGGGCAATACAACACTGAATCAAACCAGGACCTAAAATCGAATTTAACTACGGGGAGTCCTCCAAAATCTCAGATGACAGCATCATGCTATTTCCCTCGGAGTATAAGGTGTCACTCTAACGGTCAATCTATAAAATGACGAACTCGTCTAAATGGGAACTGAGACACAGTAAGTTGTATCACGATAGGTAAAGCGAGTATGGATGAAGCTAAAAGACATGTAAGTGTGAGAGGACTAACAAAATGGTTCAAATGGCTCTGAGCACTATGGGACTTAACATCTGTGGTCATCAGTCCCCTAGAACTTAGAACTACTTAAACCTAACTAACCTAAGGACATCACACACATTAATGCCCGAGGCAGGATTCGAACCTGCGACCGTAGCAGTCGCGCGGTTCCGGACTGAGCGCCTAGAACTGCTAGACCACCGCGGCCGGTGCCGAGGACTAACAAGCACACTAATTAAGTAACATACTTGCGCACCAAAGGGGGGTAAGGATTGTGAGTAGAAAAGAAGTTACTAAATGGCGTCATATTATAAGGTAATCATGGAATGCAACAACATCACTCAAAAATTGCAAGCTGCAGTGGAACCCAAGGGGATGAAATAACGTGTTGGACTAAGTCTAAATATTCCAGGAGCCTCAAGCCGCTTATGGCCCACAACAATAGCTAATAAACACAAAATTCATAACTAATGTCACATCGACATCAATCATAAATCAGTAAACATCATGAAACGCGCGTAAGATCCTCATAGCACTCCCCATAAGCTGTATGGAGAAGTGAGGGACAAAGCATAAACAGTGATAAACTAACTGAACCATGCTCATGAGATGTAGTCAAGAAGTCATCTTCCATATGAACTGGGGAATGTGTCAATTTGGGTCTAAATCTGTAAACGGTAACCAAATAGAAAACACCAAATCACACTCTAAGGAACCAGAAAAATTTCAGCATCCTAAGTATCATGAAGACTTCTCTATCTTAATGAAAATTCATTAATAGAAGCATATAAGCTAGCAAAAAAAGAAAAAAAAAGAAAACATGGTCAATAATACAAACGTGCTACATATCAACAGATTAAAGTGTTACAAAGCAATATACGATGACACAAAATCAACCACTTTCTATGAGCTAACCCAATGCTCATAGTAAGGGAGCCTACTTTATGTCACAGCTAAACAGGTCAGTGCGTTAAAGTAACGGTAAAAAGGTGTATGTATAGTAAGAATCAGAGACACAAGATTACAGGTACAGAGAAGTGTAGATTGTCGAAAACATAATGGTCAAAAACGTAATAACTTGAATTAATAAAGAGATGTACAAATATAGGTAAACATAGGTAATACCTAATACGATTTAACAATATGAAATATACTAAAATAAACCCGAAAATGACACATAATATCCAGGCACTAACGTGCCAAATTCATCATGGATCATTCTAGCCAAATGAAATGGGTAGTATAGTTATAAGGTCAGAGAACGCCCCATGGGAGTACATAATATAGTAAGCAGCTAATAAACTACATACCTCACTCACAGAACCGACTATACCACAGTAAATCTGCTCTAAAGACTAGTATCAGCAAATGTCAGCCATCAAAGAAATAACAAGCTTAACCAGTGACTGCATGCTATGTATTCCTATACAAAACCGTAAACCGCAGCGCTCTATCAAAAGTCAAGTCAAGCTCTCCATTCTCTTACATGGCAAGCACTTACATAAAATAAAGTACCCGTAGACTAATGACAGAAACACCAACTGACAAGCCTGTCATGGGAAGGACAAAACACTCTGTACTTAAGGAAGGTTATGTCATATGTTGAGTAATAAGTGTAAACAGCCACGCGACAACCTATTGAAACTTCAGATCAAGAACTCTTCAACATAGGATTCCAATATTTCTAACCAAACCATAATGTATTGGTCCAGGTATGCTACAGAAGAAACGCAACAGTTCTCCGCTATAACTAAAATCGAATCGACAAAAATAACTGCTCATCTGTCTATGGCAAAAACAACTGTTCATAAGAAAAAATGTAAAGGAAGACCAATAAGAACTAACTTTAATTCCTCAGCTGTCACACAAACCCATTCGACAGGAGCTAAAACAATAGTACTTTCACGTGACAAGACCAAATAAAATCATCACTGTGAAGAGAAGTGTCGATCGTAGTAGAACAGTAGCTGAAACAACAGTTATTATGACGTGACATTTCCAAAATGAAATCACCCCTGAGAAGAGATGTGTACGGTCATAGTTTAAACATTATGCTACAGAAATTACAACAAAATCGGTTGGAAAAGTGAAGCAGCAAAATTATAGTAAGCACTCTACAAAACATCATATCATGTTACACTTCAAGAAGAAATCATCACTGTGCTAAGAAGTAAATGAGCACAAAACAGGTACAATACCACGACTTAACTACAATACATCAGTGAAGAAACATAGGTACAAAGTTAATAAAATAACCACTCTGTACAATTGGTCATAGCAATTACTACCGTAGAGCAAAAATTGCTCACCATATGCACCTCTAAAAATTAATCGATATTGCCGTATTGGGGCCACATGTTTCTGAACATGGTGAACTCTAAAACGAAAACACCAACAGTCAAGCCTAAAGTAATAAGTCAAGATCAAAATCGAACCCATATGTGCTAAATGACAACATATAATACCTGAAGTAATTCCTTCGATGGCTACACTGCAACTGAGCACACCTGCAATCCAACAACGTGGTCGAAGATGGTACCATGGATTCAAAAGCTAAAAGATTATCGTCAGTGGCATAGATCGATACATCATATTATTGTTGATGGGCAGAATGCGTAAAACACCTACAAACACAACGTGAAACAGACGGCGGGAAGAACTAACACGCTAACCATTCAGTGACAGACATGAAATCCACATACACATGTTATTCCCAACGTACAGCCTTTAAAAGTCAACTACGAATGGCACTTAAGTCACAGAGAAACCCAAGAGAATCCAGAAGGAAATCATACAATATCTTTTCAGGATTTCAGGAATGAATTCACAACAAGTTGTGAAAAATTTCTAAAAAGAACTTAGTCCGTGGTTCTATTTGCTCACTTATAACGTTCCCGTATTCTTTTTCCGAATCAACATAGATTTCCATTTTTTTGAAGAACACCCATCCTCCCGCCTTTATCAATGGGGTGCAGTATCTCCAGACTGTCTTTAATACTAACGACCTTACGTTTTGTCGTTCGAAGTTGTTCCTTAAATGCCAAACGCTTGATGGTATACACTGCTGTGTTCTCTCGAAACCTTTCTTTCAAAGTCCTGCCGGTTTGCCCAATATGTATTACACCAAAGTCACTGCATTTAAATTTCAAAACCCCAGTACTCAAAAAAGGATTGTGCATCTCGGTGAAATGAATAAATGACTTGGATAATGTATTTTTACTTGCAAAACCAACTTCATTGATGACTTTATGGAATGCGTGTGCAACTTTGTAGGAAATGGGACCTTTAAACTCTTTGTTCGCGTGCCTTTTTTTTATTTGTTTCACAGGTTTTAACGCTTGTGAGAGTAATCTCGTGCAGCAAATTGCAGTCTTTCAAGATAATTTTATCATATATTAAGTCAATTGTCTCAGGCTGATAACTATTGTTCACCGCTATATCCTTTAGTACATTCTTTTCTTTTTCATTTCTACAAACTCTAAAGGGATTTCATTTAGTTGGCTAACAAGACTATAGAAGAAGGTGGTTCTGTACCTATTGAAACGTATGGAATCCGTAGGTATACTATCATCTGAAGTTGTGGGCTTTCTGCAAACAGTAAAACTATGTCTGCCACTCTTATGTGTCACACAAATGTGAAAGGAATTAATTTCATCCTTAACCTGTTGTTCACACGTGAACTCTGTTTATGGTGAAGGTTGCCGAAAATTTTTAAGATTCTATCGAGGCCAAAATTTTCCTCTTTGTATAAAATAATAGTATGATCCACATAACGGTAGTACTATAAAACGTTGTCACACAACACAAAATATTGTGCAAAGGCAGATACTTTGATGTGGTTAAGAAAAATATTGGTTAATGTCCCTGACAAACAACAGCCCATAGCTAATCCATACTGTTGCTGGAAAATTTCACCAGTAAAGTGAAAGCAGTTATGAGAGAGGAATAGTTCAAGTAGTTGAAGAAATTTTTCAATTTCCTCTATAGAAAATCGTTTAAATGTAAGGAAATTCATGTTGACAAGGCCTATGGTTTCTGTATCAGGCACATTTGTGTATAATTTAGTCACTCCTAAGGATACCCATCTGTAGCCAATCGGGATTTTTATATTTATAATTCCTGTTACTAATTCCTATATATTCTTCACAGAGAGGCATCTCTCAAATACGTAATTTTAACAAGAATTTCATTCAATTTGTCACATAACTTATAGGCAGGAGTACCGATACGACTAACGATTGGCGTTATTGGGATATCAACTTAATGCACCTTAGGGTGTGCTGTTAACCTAGGGGCATGCAGATTCATACCCTCTAAAGTTTTTGAAACTCTATCATGAATTGAAAAAGGGATACTCCTTAGAAAATATCTGATCGCCTTAGAAAAATATTCAGTAGGATCTTGATCAATTTTTGAAACCCCCTTCTCAAACAATTCCTTTACCATACTAATCTATTCACTTATATATAACACAACGAGGTTATTCCCTTTATCTGCTTTACAATAACTGCCTCCTGGACTTTTAGTCTCTTATTGATTCTGTGTACAACCAGCTCTTCATTTACATTTTCCTTCTACTCTTCTTACAATTTTAGTTTGTACTACGAAGTGAAGAGATTGCTAAGCCACATTATTACAAAGGAAAATCTGATGGAATTTGCTGATCTTACAGCAGCTCAAAGTTCTTTTTACTTCTAATGCTATATCTACTACATACTTATTGTCTTTTCGTAATAACTCAAGTTTTTCCTCATTGAAAATAATGTCGGTATTGTCAACCACTCTATCGAAAAACCTGTGGCTACTAAACTTATTCACATTATTGACGCATAACTTTTGTCGTCGTTTTAGCATTCAAATTTTCTTATTGTCAGTGTTAACAATATTTTCTCTTTTGTTTTCTCCTAGAGACTCAACATATTGCAGCAAGCTGTCAAGTTCATAAGAACTTAACAACTTGCTGAGTTTTAAGTGATCCAAGTATAGACATTTTGCAGTACAAATTTATATTTTCCAATTTCACACACAACTCGTCACTCTTCACCTTGACAGTACAGCTAGCCCAGTCACGTTTTCTAATCCTGGCTTGAGCAAACCTAGGAGTGACACCCTCAGACAAATACCTCCTAATAATGTCGATAGGAGTTGTTGTTGCCAACAGTTTAATTTTGTTGCTGATGAATTTACTTCTTCCTAAATTTAGCCTCATGCTGACTACGTCTTAATTAATTGCATATCCAAATAACCATAGAACTGTCAAACCCACTTATTTTCACAACTGCTTCAACATCTTGGTCTCCTTACCCATCTCGTTCTGTGCCAAAGGCGGTCGTATCATCCTACCTAACACTGAGTGAAAACAGGCTTCCTTACACCGCTTAGGATGGTATCATAATTGGTTAATTATAGTGTTGGCGGGTGCAGATTTTCTAAGGATGTCAAATTTTTGTCTCCCATCAGCTTTTAAAATGGTTAAGTCAAGATAACTGAGGATATTATCGTTCTATATTTTCGGACGCATGGTACATCCTTTCTCAGCCACCAGCTTGTTTTCTTACATGAAATAAAATTATGGTTCATTGACATATTTCTTACAGGAAATGATTCAACTTTTAAGTAATGAATATTTGCGGAAAAAGTTAATTCCCAAGTCGTTATTTGCAATAGTGCCAGCCAGACTATTATTCCAAGCCAGACCATTAGCCTGCTGGTATATCTTGCCATTAAACATGAAAAAAATTAAGAAAACCTGTCAATTCTAGAAATTGTACTAGTTCTTCAGTTCCACCTAAACTGGCTATTTTAAACGCCAGTAAGTTATCTTTAGTTATCAGAATGAATTCCTTAATCGATACATTTGTATGAAATTTTTTAACAACAAGTGAAGATAGTGTCGTGTCATGACGTACATCAAGACCTTCAATTTGGTCTACCAGTTCGTAGCTGTTCTTAATGCAAAATGTTTTGGGGAAAGTATAAGTAGCTCTTCGACTTTGTTTAGTTTTTTATTGAGCCGGTAACTGGTACAGTTAATATTACTGAAGACTGGACGAATACTCACATGCTCTTTACGTAACTTAGTCTGGGCTCAAAATTTCTGGATGAATGGATTCATAACTTTTAAGTACTTGTATCTTTGGTCTTAGAAGAGAAACTCAGAGTCGTCTGTTTTCCTTATTATTTGTGTTAGAAATGTTCTTCTAGGTTTCTTAGCTTCATGCAAAGAATTTGGCAGTTTTTCTATGTAGCTTGCAACCTCTGACATACTGAAACATACTACCGTCGTTATTTCGTGTTCGTCCTTTCCGTTCGTTTGTTTGTGCACACGCCGCTTTCCGTTTGGTCCCGCCGCGCTTTCTCGGCCACCCTGCGACCGTTCCGGTCGTGGTCACAACAGGTTACAACAGGATCTTCTTGCAATGCGCCTACCAGCGAATACAGGCACCACCATCCTCCAAAGGAAAACTGACAAGGAGCGATCTGGGAGAGTGTCTCTGACACAGAAGCGTCCCTACTGCCAGCCTTTCAACAGTCGGCTCTTGCAATAGTCACTGTTAAGAGTTAAAGAGTGTATCCCAACGTTTAACAAGGTTTTTCATTACGTCACTGAAAAATTCTTTGGATTTTTTTCGAATCCGTGACTCGACAGCTAATATCACGGTGTAAGTGTATATGTGAATGTGTGTGTGTGTGTGTGTGTGTGTGTGTGTGTGTGTGTGTGTGTGGGTGGGTGGGTGAGTGGGTTGGGTGGGTGGGTGCACATTATCACGGGATAATCACATATTTTTTATTTTTGTCATTATATTTTATGATTTTTAGTTGGGGTGGCTTTAAATATTGTGAGCTAGCATGAGACTTTTTGTCAACTTATACAGCGACAACACTCGTACGGACATCGGCTGCCCCGAAGTACGTACCATATAATATTTTTTAAACACAGCGCGCGACTCACGTCTTCTAATAAATAGTTTGCGTGAGCGCTGCTATTTAGAAAAGAAAATATGCGTATTCTTGCGCAAACTGTAATTATTAATATGGGTCTCAGGGGCTACTGGTTATTTATGTACCAAATTACATAAAGATTAAATAAGATATTGAGGAGTGTAATGATTTTCAATATTTCCTGTTCATTGCTTGCAAGGCAAAACTGGAGATAATCTCATCTGCCGTTAGGCGGCCAAACTCGAAACATACTGAACTCATTCAGTATTCTAAATATTAATAAACGGAAACTATTTTTACACTGTTAACTTTGAGACTATTGTAAGATCAAGGTAGACAAACCTCTCACATTTACATTTAATATCATGAATCGTCAGCATAATGGCCGACTAAATCCTGCTTAGGGAGATGAGCTCCCTGCACTACGAAGTTCTGTAAAAACTTTGTTAATTATAGTTAATAGTTGCGATTCATAGTTCAGTCAAAGCATTGGCTCTGATCTTCATGGCCTATGTTACACAGAGATTATACAAAAAAAGCTGTGTTTTGTTAATGACATCGATATTTGTGTTTTGATAACAATAACTTACGTTCTTTAATATTTGTTACACATCGCGCACACGTACACAGTCTGGAAATAATTTATAATTCACACGTCTCGTAACAGAAACTTCCTATCCCTTTCTCAAAATGTCCATTTATGTGACGTACCGTGACACAGTCCTGGTTAGATGTGTAATGATTTCCCATGAGCTCCCTCTTGCATAGAGAAAAAAATAAAAGTCGCAAGGCGCAAGATCGGGGTTGAGGAAGGTGTGGAATCGGTTCACGTTGCTGGTTTTATAGAGCCTCTTCAGATGCGCGCAAGGCACGTGGACGAGCGTTGTCATGTTGCAAAATTATTGGCGCCAGGTTCACTGCAACACGAAAACCTCGACGTCGGATATGCTTTAGAGTCATTGGGGTAGTCAGAACAATATTACCGTCGCTCCTCATACTGGGTAACCTGTCACATAGACTCAATGAGCTCCCCAAAGAGTTCTTTTACCGTATGGTTGTGTTCTGAACTTTTTCGGCTGAGGAGAACACGGATGTAGATATTATCCGCTCTGTCTTACGGGTCGTAATGATGGACGCATGGGTCGTCCCCTGTCACAATATTCAAAATGAAGTCGCCCCCGTCGTCAATGTAGCACTATAAGTTGCTGGCAGCACTGCAGTCGTCGCTGTTCTCGTCTGGGAAGGGTCGTGGTCCTCAAAGTGCACGAATTTTAAGGTATCCTAGTTCTGCAATAATTAAGTCCACACTTTCCTTGAATATTCCAATGTGGTTTGCAACGCGCTTTCGAGCGATTTGTCTGTCATTTGGAACCATATCTTTGACGAGTTTGTGATGTTTATCGTCTGTGGGAGTGATCAGACCAACGTTGCCTGTTTCATTAACGATTATGGCTTTTCCAGGTTCGCAAAGGCGAAGATCTATTACTCATCGATTAACCTCTTAACAGCATCCTCATCATAAACAGCCTTTAAACGAGGAGGAATCTCACTAGGAGTCACTTTCCAGCAGTTAAAAATTCAATAACAGCATGTTGTTTAACTTGTTTTGACATAGACTAGAAAACGTGTCCACACTTCCGCTACTCAGAATGCATTGGATGACAACAATGCCTTCAAACTGCGGATACTTATAGAAAGCTTCCATGTGCCACGTGCCGCGTTTCTCAAGGCCATTTTGGTGTACGTGTACTTGTCTGTGTGTGTGTGTGTGTGTGTGTGTGTGTGTGTGTGTGTGTGTGTCTGTTCTGCTCCAATGTTCCATTTCATTTCAGGGCACGCTTTGCCACAGCTAGGTGCGTCCTAGGCCAATTTCTACTGTGCTCACACTGCAGCAAGCGTTAATAAACTCAATTTTGTTTCTTCTGTGATACATGTGACTCCTTACTTTCAGCTGTGATACATGTGATTTTTTTCTTTGTCACTATCGGAGGCTGAAAATAGGTGGTCTACCCCCTGGAAGTCACGCTAAACAGAAAATCTGCAAAGTGCAATACACGCACGCCTCCTACGAATCCCAGTTGAGGAGGTAATAGCACACAAGAGCGCGTTTTGCGTTGCTGTTGCTTTTGATTTCTTTTTTTGTAAATTCAATACAACAAGACAAAGCAATTTATATGGTACACAGGATCTTCTAACTCTATATACGGTACTACTTGACTGATAATGTGATTTAAAAAATCTTTACTAAACTGAGAGTTACCACGTTTTTCTGCCTGCCCTTTCAGTTTCTCGTGAAAGGGACGGACGATATGTATTCCTGTTGTGTGTAACTTCACACCACAGAAACATCTCCCTGAAGCCTATTCCTGACCCCCGCTTCATCCACCTCCTGTCCACTTCCTCACACTACCGCATTACCTCCTATGTACAGAGGCCAGCGTAGGGCATTGGGTCTGATTTCTCTCCCTTCCTCTCACCCCACACAACCATCACCTACAACAGTACTACAGAAGACCGCTCTACCATAGCTGTTGGCAGGGACACATCTCTTTACCTTCTGTGTGGTTCCAGGCAGGGTGAAGGAAATTCCCGTTACCAACTTCTAGGACTTACAAAGGGGAGTGAATAGCGTTTCCGTTCTAAAGTCGTTTGAAAGTATAATAGCTAGGTTGGTTAGCAACAGGGTAGTCGTGGTGGGGGCTGCTTAAATCGGACTGGCTGATGTAGCTTGACATCTGTCCCACCTCCCTGACATGGTTCGAGCCACGTTCACGTGTCTGTGAGTGTTAGAGCAACATAGTTGAGTACACGTTTGCAGAATACATGGGCATGATCCTTCTGTGTGTAGAATCTCACGGTAATGGAAGAGCTGCTCGCTGCCTTTATCAAGACTGTTATGCACAACGTCCGACTACAGCGCGTACCTTTTTCGTCAGAATTATTCAATGGTTTGGAGAAAGGTGTACCTTCATCGTCAGCAGGCCCGACTATGGTGCTCAAAGGAGACGCCGCACACCCGAATATAAAGAGGCCATACTGCATCATGTTGAAGGTACCCGAAGACAAGTACACGAGTAATTGCGCCTGCAATATATGTTGCAGCCAGCACCATTTGGTACGCTCTGCATGACCAAAAACTATATCCATACCAACTCCAACACTCCACACCTTCTCTAATATTCACGGACACGGGAACGAAGCTCGAACCAGATGACAGGAGTAGGATGGACATCAAATAACATCAGCCGATCCGTTGTAAGCAGCCACCCGCCTAAATAACTTCTTTTTTTGGTCATCAGGTTTATTACTGGTTTGATGCGACTTGCCACGAATTCCTCTCCTGTGCCAAACTCATCATCTCAGAGGAGCACTTGCAACCTACGTCATCAATTACTTGCTGGATGTAATCCAATCTCTGTCATCCTCTACAGTTTTCGCCCTCTACAGCTTCCTCTAGTACCATGGAAGTCATTGTCACATGTCTTAACAGATTTCCTGTCATCCTGTCCTTTCTCCTTATCAGTGTTGTCCACATATTCTAAAAAATTTTTTAATGTGTGTGAAATCTTATGGGACTTAACAGCTAATGTCATTATTCCCTAACCTTACATACTACTTAACCTAAATTATCATAAGGACAAACACACACACACACACACCCATGCCCGAAGGAGGACTCGAACCTCCGCCGGGATCAGCCACACAGTCAGTGACTGCAGCGACCTGGACCGCTTGGCTGATCACGCACGGCTGTCCACATATTCCCTTCCTCTCTGATTCAGCGCAGAATTTCCTCATTCCTTACCTTACAAGTCTGCCTAATGTTCAACATTCGTCTGTAGCGCCACATCACAAATGCTTCGATTCTCCTCTCTTACGGTTTTTCCACAGTCCATGTTTCACTACCATACAGTGCTGTAATCTATACGTACATTCTGAGAAATTTCTTCCTCAGAGGTCTCTGTTTAATACTAGTAGACTTCTCTTGGTCAGGATTACCCTTTCTGCCATGGCTAATCTGCTTTTTCGGTCCTTCTTACTCTCTGCGTCTTTGGTTATCTTATTGACTAGGTGTCGAATTCCTTAACTTAATCAGCTGGTGACCATCAAGTACCATGTCAAGTTTCTTGCTGTTCTCATTTCTGCTAATTCTCGTTACTTTCATGTTTCTTCGATTTACTCCCAATCTGTATTCTGTACTAATCAGATTGTTCATTCCATTCAACATAATTCTTTTTCACTTTCACTCAGTACAGGAATGTCATCAGCAATCATAGCATTGATATCGTTTCAACTGGAATTTTAACTGCACTCCTGAACCTTTGTTTTATTTCCATCATTGCTTCTTTGGGGTACAGATTGAACAGTATGGGCGGCAGACTACATCCCTGTTTTACACCCTTTTTAATCCAAACACTTCATTCTTGGTCGCCCATTCATATCATTCCCTCTTGGCTCTTGTAAATATTGTATATTATACCCATCTCTCCCTGCAGCTTACCCCTATTTTACTCAGAATTTCGAACATCTTCCACATTTTTACGTTGTCGAACGCTTTTACCAAGTCGACAAATCCTATCACAGTTATCTTCTTTGTACGTATGTTTTTCTTTCCAACTTCTGTGATGACCCTTTTTAGAGATGTACATCCCTCTTCGCCGGCCGCGGTGGTATAGCGGCTCTAGGCGCGCAGTCCGGAACCGTGCGACTGCTACGGTCGCAGGTTCGAATCCTGCCTCGGGCATGGATGTGTGTGATGTCCTTAGGTTAGTTAGGTTTAAGTAGTTCTAAGTTCTAGGGGACTGATGACCACAGATGTTAAGTCCCATAGTGCTCAGAGCCATTTGAACCATTTTTACATCCCTCTTCAACTGTACTGCATACGTTCTTTAGTCTTGCCTCCATTATCAACCGCAATGTAAGAATTGCCCCTCTGGTGCCTTTACCTTTCCTAAAGCTAAACTAATCGTCATCAAGCACATCCGTCAATTTTATTTTCCATTTTTCTGTATATTGTTCTTGTCAGCAACTTGGATGCAGGAGCTGTTAAGCTGCGTGAGCGATAATTTTCACACTTCTCAGCTCTTGCAGCCTTCGGAATCATGTGCAAGGTATTTTTCGAAAATCAAATTGCACGTCGCTAGACTCACATACTCTATACACCAACGTTTTATTGCGACGTCCCCCAACGATATTACTCCTCTAAAGCTCTCTTAAATTGGATCCTGTCTCTTCTAAATCGACTCCTGTTTCTTCTGCTATCATATCAGACAACTCTTTCCCGCATAGAGGCTTTCAATGTATTTTTTACCTCTATGCATTCTCTCCTCTGCATTTAACAGTGGAATTCCCGCTACACTCTCAATGTTACCACCCTTGCTTTTAATTTCACCGTAGGGTGTTTTGACTTTCCTGTATCCTGAATCTGTTCTTCCGACAGTCATTTCTTTCTCGATTTCTTCACATTTCTCATGTAGCCGTTTCGTCTTACCTTTCCTGCACTTCCTATTTACTGCATTCCTCAGCGACTTGTATTTGTATGTTCCCAAATGTCCTGAAGATTTTTGTGTTTCTTTCTTTTAACGATCAGCTGAAGGATTTCTTTGAAGTATTTCTTCTTTTATCGATGGTTTGTTCACAGTTACCTTCTTTCCAACTTCTGTGATGAACCTTTTTAGAGATGTACATTCCTCTTCAACTGTACTGCATACGTTATTACTGTATCTATATCCTTAAAGAACCACAAGCGTATCTCGTCATTCCTTAGTACTTCCGTGTCCAACTTCTATGCGTATTGATACTTCCTGACCAATGTCTTAAAGTTCAGCCTACTGTTCATCACCACTACGTTGTGATCTGAACCTATATCTGCTCCTGGGTACGCATTTCAACCCAGTATTTGGTTTCGGAATCTCTGTCTGAGCATGATCTAATCTAACTGAAATCTCGCCGTGTCACCTGGCCTCTTCCAAGTATACCTCCTCCTCTTGTGATACTTGAAGAGAGTATTCTCTATTATTAGCTGAAATTTATTACAGAACTCAATTAGTCATTCTCCTATCTCATTCCTTGTCCCAAGCCCATATTTTCTTGTATCCTTTTTATCTACTTCTTCCCCTGAAATTTCATTCCTGTCCCCCATGACTATTTGATTTTCATCTCCATTTACGTACTGTATTACCCTTTCCATATCCTCATATATTTTCTCTAGCTCTTCATATCTAACTTGTGACTTCGTCACGTATAACCGAACTATCGTTGTCGGCGTTGGTTTCCTGTCGATTCTGATAAGAACAACCCTATGACTGAAGTGTTCACAGTAACACACTCTCTGCCCTACCTTCCTATTCATAACGAATCTTACTCCCATTATACCATTTTCTGCTGCTGTTGATATTACCCTATAGTAATCTGACCGGATGTCCTTAACTTCTTTCCATTTCATTCACTAATCCCTACTGTATCTAGATTGAGCCTTTGCATTTCTTTTCTCAGATTTTCTAGGTTCCCTACCTCATTCAAGCTTCTGACATTCCACGCCCCGACTCGCAGAACGTTATCCTTTCATAGAGTATTCAGTATTTTTCTCATGGTCACCTGCCCCTTGGCAGTCCCCTGCCGGAGATCAGAATGGGAGACAATTCCGGAATCTTTTACCAATGGAGGGATCATCATGACACTTTTTTCAGTTGCAGGCCACATGTCCTGTGGATACACGGTACGCGTATTTAATGGAATTGTTTCCATTTCCTTCCGCATCCTCATGCCATTGATTACTTTTGATTCTTCCACCTTCAGGGGCAGTTTCCCACCCCTAGGACAAGAGAGTGCCCTGAACCTCTGTTTACTCCTTCGACCTATTTGCCAATGCTATTGATAGGATGAGGGTTAAGCAGTGGCAGGATTCGAACCCGAGACCGAGGACGTTTTGATCACTAATCAAAGACGCTACCCCTACATCACGGGTGCCGACCCCCAAAGTGACTACACTGTTGCAAATCTGCCTAGCAAATATGTTTTCGAACGAATGTAGCTTGGAAGCTGTTATTTTCGGACTTGGGTAACCCCTCGTGTACTCCCTTCCCTCTACAAGTTCTAGAAGCTTATACAGGAATTTCCGAACACCCTGTATACATAAACTTGGGCTGACACATCACTATTCCCAGTCTATGAGGATCTGCTGGAAACTGTATTTCTTGTTGTCGCCAGGTGCTGTGTGTACGTGAAACAAGTGGAGTACGGCACCAGCTTAGGGCAGTACTTTTCGACTGTGGTGCTCTACTTCTGCTCCTGGAAAGCTACGTAGCGACGCCCCGCATTGCTCGGCTCGCACGCACACGCCGTGGCGTCCATCCATTAGGCTTTCCGGGCTCGGGGCCGGCTGCGACGCCACCAGATAAATGCCCGGACGCAGCGCCGCGACGTTGGCCCGCATTGTGCGCCCTTATCGGCATTCAGGCAGCGCCGCGCGCCCGGCGATACACGCCCGCTCTCTGGCACTGCCGGGGTTGACTCCACCAGCTCCACACCGTCTCGTCCGGACTCACTTTTATGATTCGACACCAGCTCACCCAGCGGCGTCATGTGTGCGTCACTAGAATGTAAGTGGCGAGACAGAAATAGGACTAGGTGTCCATATACAAACACACACACACACACAGACGAAGGTAATGAGAAGTAGCAGAAATGAGAACAACAAGAAACTGAGGGTCACGAAGTAGATCAAGTTAAGGAATTCTACTACCTAGGTAGCAAAATAACCAGTGACGGACGGTGCGAGGAGGATCTCAAAAGCAGGCTGGCGAAGAGAAATCTATTAGTATCAAACATTGACCTTAATTTGAGGAAGAAGTTTCTAAGAATGTGCGTTTGGAGAACAGAATTGTAGGGCATTGAAACATCGACTGTGGGAAAACCGGAACACAAGAGAATCGAAGCACTTGAGACTTGGTGCTACAGACGAACGTTGAAAATTAGGTGGAATGATAAGGTAAATGATAAGGAGATTGTGCTCAGAATCAGAGAGGAAAGGAATATGTGGAAAACACTTATTAAGAGAAATGGTGGGATGGTAGGACATCTGCCGCGCAGGATTAGCCGAGCGGTCTAAGGCGCTGCAGTCATGGATTGTGCGACTGGTCCCGGCGGAGGTTCGAGTCCTCCCTCGGGCATGGGTGTGTGTGTTTGTCCTTAGGATAAGTAGTGTGTAAGCTTAGGGACTGATGACCTTAGCAGTTAGGTCCCATAAGATTTCACACACATTTGAACATTTTCTTGGTAGGACATCTGTTAAGACATCAGGGAATGACTCGGAGCCAGCTGGTAAGGCCGAGCGGTTCTAGGAGCTTCAGTCTGGAACCGCGCATCCGCTACGGTCGCAGGTTCAAATCCTGCCTCAGGCATGGATGTGTGTGATGTCCTTAGGTTAGTTAGGTTTAAGTAGTTCTAAGTTCTAGGGGACTGATGACCCCTGATGTTGAGTCCTATAATGCTCAGAGTCATTTGAATTTTGAATGACTTCGAAGGTACAGGAGGGAACTGTAGAGGCCAAAAACAGGAGAGGCAGACGGAAATTGGGATACATCAATCAAATTGCTGAGGACGTAGGTTGCAAGTGTCTCTCTGAGATGAGGAGGAATTCGGGGCCGAGAAGCAGACCAGTCAGAAAACTGAATAATAATAATAAAAAAATTATTACAATTTTAAAGCAGTCGACTTCGGAAATACATGAAGTATTTTCATATCACATAGTACTTATAGACACTTACGGGCGAAAATCACAAAACAAATAACCATTTAATGTAGAGTAACCAAATTTCGCCAATACATTTGTCTAGATAATATACTTAAGCGATTAACTTCGCTAAATCACATGTTAATACAAGCACAGTATAAGCCATTGCAAATGCGAAATGATGGTACCTTGATAAACACTGTAGGCGCCAGAATGTTGATTGCAAGCATGCAAATGTGCACGCATTGTGTTGTACAAGGGGCCGGATGTCAGTATTTTTGATGGAGTTCCCTGCCTGTTTCAAGTGGTTGGTCATTCCAAGGAAGTTTGAAGCTGGTTGTAGATTAAGCTGTGATGCTGGAGTTGTCGTCCGATGCTGTTCATGAATGGCAGCAAAACAGGTCGAATCACCAGACTCTTATGATATTTCGCAGTGCGTGGGATAAACAGGAGTGCGCTCCTGCTTTCATAGGAAACCGCACCCCATACCTCAACTCTAGGTGTGTGTAGTCTGCAGAAAATATGGGTGCTGGACCTCAATTGACCTGCTTCTAACCATCACCGGCCTTCACTAACATCTAAACAGAACCAGCTTTCATCAGCAAATGCGTTAGAACTTCACTCTGCCATCCAATGAGCTCCCTGAAATATCAAATGCTGGTAGTTCAGGGTCAGTGGAATGTACTGTTTGGGGCGCCTGGCTCGGAGCTGCCCTTGAACATACCTAATTGTAACAGTTCATTGTGTTACTTTGATGCCAACTGCTGCTCAGATTGTTGTTGCAGGTGCGACAAAGCCATAGGCCGTACACGATGGTCTTCCCTCTCGGTAGTGCCACATGGGCATCCAGAGCCCGGTCTTCTTGCGACCGTACATTGTCGCTACCGACACTGTCAATAATCAAGTACAGTGGCTATAATCGTGCTGAGTCTTCCTGTAATATAGCACGAAGAGCATCCAACTTCTCCTAGCCGTACTACACGACCTCTTTCAGATTCGGTGAGGTGTTGATAATGGCGTCTTTGTCACCTTACAGGCATTCTTAACTAACACCAACTCAACACGTCCAGTTCAAAGGTAAATAAGGCTCACGACCGTTACAGCATATATTTAAAGCGGTCCTGATTTGCATCCTGATAGTGGATCAACTAGCGCCACTGTTATGGAACTGGCCCGTAAAACGAATAGGCCTCATCTTTCAGACGGAGAAACGCGCTTATCAATTTAAGTGTATGTCGCACTTGTAGATGAGATTTTTCCCTTGTGTATGTATATCTGGTATTAAAAATCAATATTATGTATGACTGACATTGTCAGGTTACGGGGCAATCTAGATTAAGGCAGAAACAGAAGTTGCTGTTTGAAGCTGTTGCTCTCCTTCTGATAAAACAATATTTTTATACAAAGTGCGACAAAAAAGTAATGAGACTGATTTTCTTTGCAAGATGTGGCAACCCTGCAGGCTTCCGTAGGCACAATATCTTTGATCTTGAAGCTGCTTCTAGTCCAAGCGGCACATCGATGCAACTGCTCAGTCGTGAGTTGTGCTGTAATAAGTTAACATGTGTTTGTGTCTCTCGTCACGGAAATGGAACCGCATAATATTGAGCAACGGTATGCCATTTCTTTTTGCATTAAACTGGGTGAAAACCCGACGACAACCTACAGTAAGCTTCAGAAGGCTTTTGGCATAAAATTTTTAGTGAAGGCAGGACCAAAGTTGAAGATGAAGACCGCAGTGAAGGACCATTAACCTCACGGACGAATGTCAACTTGGCCAGGGTGAATGAACTTGTACGATCTGATCGCCTCACGACGCCTCACGACGTCACTAATGTTCGTGACAAAGTATACTGTGGTAGGTAGTACGAAAGTCTGTTAGTGGACCGGATATAACAGCAGTTAATTTGGACATATAATAAACAACCAAAAAATCTGGGCATCCCAGTCGCATAAATGTTTACGGATCGGTCGTGTGAACCAACATGTTTTTCTAGTGATGTGAACGCATGATGGGTGACAAGCTACTTAAATGGCACCTTACTATCATAGAGGTCAGACTGGAGGCTAGTGGTGCTGTAGAGCACAATGCAATTCCATCACGAAATCGAGACGTCTTATTACTGAACCAGGAACGAGCATTTCAAATAGTTAGTTAATACATTTATTGGTACAAGTGCAGTTAATATGAAGTTTTAACAAAGAGCGACTTTGATATCAAGTAATGCTGAGGGAGGTTAGGGGGGCGGATGTGGGGGGCAGCCTCTGTTTGGCGTTTTGGTTAATATATTTAGTTTCCGATGGAACAAGCGTAGGTAGCATCTGGTATAGGCATATTTGTTCCGTTGTATATGAATTAACAGTTGTTTAAAAATTGTACATACACGTGAGCGTCTCTCCTCACGTGACTGATCACAAGCAAGTAACAGTTTGCGCGACTTTTATAGTTGTTCGAACTGCACGATTCTTTTGTATAAAATATCCTTAACCAGGTTGCACAAAAAATATGTAAGTGCAGAGAAAAAAAAGTATCCTAAAAAACTGACTAACTGTAGGTCAGTCATTATTTCTAAGGTACTGAGTGCTCAGTGCTGACCCTATGCTCCTGTAACAATAGTGGACTCTTCCGATCTCTGCCACATTAATGTAACTCCACCGCTGTGAGACGAAGTTATGACAATAAAAATGCAAGCACTTTCATCTTTAACCCAAAGAGTCCCATAACGAATATTATCTCAGTTCATTACTATTACAGTTACTTACTTTACTGTATAGGATTTATATTGAGTTACTAATACATATACTAATTCCACTCCAAAATACTGCCGTTATTTTAACTTTTTTATAGTCAAATAACAGCAACAAACGACACACTGATTTTTGGATAATGGTGAAGCGAAAACATCCAAAAACCTAATTGCATTAAGTACGTTACATAATTAAGAAATGAAGCTTCGGAAATGTGATATCGCCACTAGTTCGCTGTATCGCGCTATCATGGACTATACCTGTTATGGCTGTCCACCTCTCTATCCTGACCTCTCAGTATATTATTCTTTCTATTTCTTGAAGACTAAACTTATAAGCGACGAATTCTTAATCGAGGGGCTGTATCACCACAGCTACCGAAACTCATACGAGATAAGATGGAGAGGACATAACTAGAATAGAACTACACGTTCGAAGTCTGCCGTGTGATATATGAGATTCATACGCGGAAAATCTATGACCCGCAGGGAAAGAAAGGGTCTATTTTCCTGAAGTAGGTCACCGTAAAGCCACTTACTTCCGTGTGTTTACTGTGATGAAAATGTAGCTCTTTAATATTGTTGACAGATGTTTAACGACAGTGTTGAGTTGACAAATTAGCTACTCACAGTCCACATTTTTGATCACTTGGCGAGATATCGAAGGATTTACATTACATTACGTTCTCCACTGACCCTGAAATCAATGCAAACAGGGTAGGACTAGTGTGTCCAAGTTTTGATATAGCGCTTTCAATGTTAGGTAAACTTTTTGTTCGGCTGCGAAACGCTATCCGAAGAAATTACCCCCGAAAATTCGCCGCAATAGTAGTATACAAGTCCCAAGATATTTTCGAACATACGGCAGCTTAGAAATGATCGTGATACATCCTGACACCATCGTTGGTGTAC
Source organism: Schistocerca serialis cubense (assembly GCF_023864345.2). NCBI lineage: Eukaryota > Metazoa > Arthropoda > Insecta > Orthoptera > Acrididae > Schistocerca > Schistocerca serialis. The sequence goes on from NC_064643.1 coordinate 254,039,781, forward strand.
TGAGATCTAGTGGTTGTTGTAATTTACTAAACGGTGGAGATCCAAAACGATGGTTCGTTTCTAGATATATAAGGGAATCGGCTGCGACGTGGCATTGTACTGGTACTTGTTGTACGTACAGCTTACTGTAGAGCATTTGCATAATACGATTTTCCTGGTGCATCTGCCGGATACGGCTTTGCTTGTAGCAAAACGAGCATGCAACATGGATGCGTGGTCAGCGTGTCCAGTCGTGAAACACTCAGGTCGCGAATGGCAGCTGTGACGACAGCAACTATATGTCAGCAAGGTACGATCTGAACTATTGGACAACGGTGAAAATGCTAGTCAACATCGACGTGTGAGATTATCTGACGGTGACGACTGTGAGTGTCTGTTTTACTTATGTGTTACCTCTGATAATTATCTCTTTCAACTATTAATCTACCAACTGTGACATTTCGTGAGCCTGAACAATAACTGTAGCGTGTACAAAAGGTTGCCGTAACTGTAAGATATCCTGACGGTCTTCCTTGCCAGAAGAAAAGCGAAGTCGTCGTGCATAATAGTCCGGTAGGATTGTTGACAGTCAGGATTTGCACATGTGAATAAGGTATTTGCAGCTTAACCCCCGTAGACTGGTGAGCCAAATTCGATATAACTGTCCTGGTTTCTGAAGTGTCTCGTGGAACTCTTAATACAGCAGCAACAATACGTTAAAACAAACTGAGTAACAGAAATTTAGTTGAACAACAGTGCTGTGAATTATGTTAGCAAAGCCAGCTGCTTTCACAATCCATATTCCGAGCCTATCCAAGACGAAAGTAGGATTTTCATGCGTCTGTATTAATTTTGTGACAATCCTCGATTCGGAGCAGTAATCGGGTGGGATAATTACCAGCAGTCATACTTGCAGTTTTATTGAGTAATTTCTTCTGCTGTTCATGAACTCCTGTTGCGAATCCAACAGCGGCTGATGTTGCTCAGTTTATAGTTGCCAAATCAGCTGCAGAATGTGCAAATATAACTGTTGTTGTTAAATACGTCACAATGTCTAGGATTTCACACAGCCCATAGCAATCTGCTACACACGCATAACCTCGGCGTCATCTGTACTGTCAAGGAACATACAATATATATCATTCCGTATAGTACGAGCTTGAATTGCAAGGACCAAATCGAATATGGGTCGAAAACTGTAGAGGCTAAAACACAAACAAACTACAGCACAGCAAAGCCTGGCAGATGTTGATAAGCAATAAGGAAGATGTTGCAAGTTTAATAGTATAAATTAATGATACACTGGCATGGCACTTAAGATTGACTTGGAATAGGTGAATCAAATTTAAAAATGAGACTGAGTATATTCTTTGAAACGATAGTGAGATTGGGCTATCTCTTAACACCAATTACAAATGTCTTCTGATCACAGGTCGTTTAGACGCAGAGTACAATTTGATACCAGTTTCATAAGAATCTTCTTCATTATTCATTATTAAGGATAAAGAGTATCACTCCCAAGAAATTGTTATTACTTAAGCTTACTAATTATTTGAATGTCTCGGTCTCCTCATGGTATGATCCACTTATTAGCCTTCCCTGTCACCAGACATTTTCCAGGTATATTTCCTCCTCTTGTGATTTTTGAACAGTATATTTGTTGCCGTGGTCGATCTGTAGAACTTCTTCTCCCTGACGTTTCGTTCTCAACTACGGAGAACATCTTCCGAGGTGAGTCGACTCACCTCGGAAGATGTTCTCCGTAGTTGAGAACGAAACGTCAGGGAGAAGAAGTTCTACAGATCGACCACGGCAACTTAGCTCGGAAGTGTTTACGTATGAAGACGGCGGCCGTGGAAGCCTACATGGGATGAGTATATTTGTGTTTACTAGCTGAAATTTATTATAGAATCCAGTCTGCCTTCTCTCACATTCTTAGTATCGAGAGAATATTCTCTTGTAATACCCACTCCAGTTCCTTATCTTACCACAGCGTTCCAATCCCCCATGATCAGCATATTATCTTCTCCTTTTATATAGTGAGTTAGTCGTTCAGTGCCATCGTATTCTCTGTCTCTTCATCTTCTGATCGTGTCGTTGCATGTGGAACATACCTGAACTATTCCATGTTTTGTCGATTCTAATGAAAATAATACTGAACTGTCCAAAGTAACTCACTCTCTGACCTATCTTGCAGTTAATAAAATATTGTACCCTAATTACACAATTGTCTGCAACTTTTGATGTTACTCCACATTCGTTTGCCCATATATCCTTATTATCTTTACATTTCATTTCACCGACTCCCACCATATCTTCACTGAGCTTTTCCCAGTTACCTTGTGAGATATTTTATCTTATCTACCACGTACAAACTTCAGAAATTCCACTTTCCGACTCGTAGAATGCTGCCCTTTCGTTCATCATTCAATATTTTTCTCTTTTTTTACTTTCCTCTTAGAAGACTGCCTCCTCCCGGAGATCTAAAAAGCGAACTAACCCGGAATCTTTTGCCAATGAAGAAACCATCATGACACTTTTTCAGATACGAGTTTCATGTCGTGTAGATACATGTTATGTGACTTTAATGCAGTGGTTTCTGTTCCCTTCTGCAGCACTATGCGTTGATCACTGCTGATTATTCTGTTTTTGATAGGCAGATTCTCACCCAAGGGTAAATCGGTAACCCAAAACTCTGTCCGCTCCTGCGCCCTGTTTGGTAAGGTCGTTTGCAGAACATGTATGAGTCCAAACACCGCAAGTTCTCGACCACCAGTACTGACGATTTTTATTTGGATTTTAATCAGTACTTGCATTCAAACCCAGGAACTAGGACGTTTTGATTACTAACCAAAGATGCCACCCCTAGACCATGGTAACGTCTATACAAAATCTACGTCTCTAAAGTCACTAGTATGCTTCCGTAGTAGGATGCATAATATTTCATTTAGTATGCTTATTTTCTGTTTGATATGTATGCTGACGGCCGATCTTTCTGTTTCTTTGTTTATTCGTGATTCTCATAATGTAGGGGTTCACTGGCATACTTCTAGTGCAAATACGAAATGTATTCCAGTTAAAAATGGGACTGTATAAACTCATGAGGAATGTATATTGACACATTGGGAACTGCACAGCGGTACAGCCGTCATGTAGGCTGAAGACAAAACTGGAGTAGGAACTCTCCAAGTGAGACCGGCGGTTGTAGAATTTTCAACCACAAACATTTTTTATGACTTTTTTTCATAATTTATAGAGTAAAACGCCAAAGTTAGAACATTAGATCGCCCCAACAACGCGAGTAAACTTTTTATCATAGTCAAGCGACGTTTAATACCTACAGAGGCGCTTAAATAGTGACGATGTACAACTTGGACGCATTTTATATGACGATAAGCCTGCAAGGACTCGAAATTCATGAAGATTATATGAAATTTTATTAACTGGCTGGCTACGTCTACTTGTAGCTAAACTTCATTTTCTATAATATTACAGGAATTAATCAAATTTTCTGGTCAGCTGCAGGTGACGCACGCCTGGGCGCTAAAGCATGTAAATTGTACCGTATTTAATGTTGTTAATCACCATCAGTGAGAAGGAGAAGAAGACGCTGAGACAATGTACGACTAACGAGGATGCCGAATTTAACGTTCCCAGTCGACAACTGGACTAAAAACTGCATCACATGCCCTCGTTCTCTCTCGCCCAGTAGTAAGTTTGGCTTCTTACCATTGTAACCGACATATGTCCTCTTGTACTCTTATGAGGTTAATATTCTTAATGAAACTTATTTCGAACAACAGCATTCATAGCACATAACTACAGCTCTAGGGTCAACATAATAGTGCACGTTAGCAACGCCGACTTCGGAGATAAAAATTAAGTATTAACGTTCTAGGGTGGCGAATAACGAATTTCATTACATAGTCAGAAATGTGTAAAGAAATTGAGTAAAAAGAGGCAATCCATATCACACAGCAAGTTGATTTACCCGGCACAGGATATATACAAAGGAATTATGACTGAAGGAAAAATATATCTGGTTCCACAGCCCCATATAATTAGAGACAAGAGTGATTTGAATATTATGGCAAGGCAGAAAGGAATACTTTGAGAAAGGGAAGTTTCGTTGACGGATGATTTCCGTTAATACCGGATTTGCTAAACGTGGTAAAAAAAAAGAACTGTGGCATTGATCAGGAAAGGAAGACTCACTGTGGAGATGGGCGTCCACTTAATGTTCCTGAAGAATTCCATAACCCTTACATCAAGAGGTATCTTTTCGCTGTTGTACACTATAAAGTGTGGTCTCCGAGACCCCTATGTTTAAACCATTATTTAAGGCATAAATCAGTTGAAAATTTTAATTTAAGTTGTGGAACATTCATTTTTATATTTATTTCACTAAATAAGGCCTGTAGTTATTTTACAAAAATTACATACTTTCTGTACCATTTTTAAAAATAATGCACCTGAAATAACAGTTATAGAACTGAATTTTACGTTCTGAAAAATTATGGTATCCCTTTTAAGTAAATTTTCACTTACAACTAAATTCCAGTGTTTATAAATGCACGTAAAGAAAGTGTTCTAGTTAATTACAAAACGAAAGTCTGCAAAACTGTCATTCAGTGCTACATCTACACTTTTCTTTATCATCACTCAGACCGCATTTGATTTTAACTAACACTTTTAAATATTTTATTAGAGAAACCATCATTTTCCTGAATCTCTTCCTTTGAATTATTATCGTCCTGGGTAGCAAAAATGACATGACTAGTTTTTGAAAAATTGTTGCCTTTTTCATCAATCTATTGAGCTATATCTAACTTCCGCCGTCCACCGACTAACAATTTTATCTGACTTAGGACCGTTAAAACTAACAGGTCCCTGCGAGCTTATTTTGTGGAATGCTGAGGAAAACAGATTCATAGTTCACGATGCATTTTCTAGGAAACCTAACACATGTCAAGAACAAGCAAAGGAGGTAATACTGAAACCGACATATAAAAATATAGGGTTGGCCATTTAAGGAGCGTAGAGGGTCTATTGAAGGATTTTTCCAGAACTGATCTCTGGAAGCGAGTTCGAAAATTTTCCTACAGTCTGATTGGTTCAAATGGCTCTGAACACTATGGGACTTAACATCTGTGGTCATCAGTCCCCTAGTACTTAGAACTACTTAAACCTAACTAACCTAAGGACATCACACACGTCCATGCCCGAGGCAGGATTCGAACCTGCGACCGTAGCAGTTGCGCGGTTCCGGATTGAGCGCCTAGAACAGCTAGACCACCGCGGGCGGCCCTACAGTCTGAGAGACTACACCTCGTGAGTTATGGGATAGCAGTGTCGTTGAAAGCTACTGTAGAATTAGTGATGACTGAGCAGTTCGAAACAAAAAGTAACAGATTTTATGGTCGTTGCTGGTAGCTTAAAGAATTTTAGTGCAGTTCATCTATAGTGATAAGACTGAAATTTCTAGGCTAGCAGAAATAAGTACAAGCGATCTACGCACGGAATCGGTGATAAAAATGTATGGCACCAGAATGTTGCATGCAATTTGTGCGGCAGCTTATTATGGAAACATAGAAAAAAAATATTTCTTACAGGCCACAGAAATTTGATAACAGGAATGTCTGAACATCAAATGTAACACTGATCGTTATTCACTTTTTTTAAGTAAGTATGCGGCTTGTAGTAAAGATGTCATAGGAGCCCAACATTCTGAAAAACTCGTACGTCACTACATACCAGCGCGTATACGGATTCCTGGGAATTGTGCAAAGAACGCTACTTCATTACAACAGGAAGCGAGCTGCAACTAAGATCAATGTCACCACATTAGGAATACATCTGTAGTCAACCTGTATTTACAGCGGAAAAGAAAGAAAACATACGTGATGTAAATGTTGACAACTTTATACTTCAATGAATGAAAGCAACTAAAAAGTGAAAATTTGAGCGTTGCAAACTGTAACAGAATTTATTTTCGAATGATTAACAATGTGTGTGGAGTAACAAAACGTACTACCCGCAGTAAATAAGATCTAGTCCAGGCGTTTTATTAGTGCTCATTGTCGTCGAAATTACGATGTATTTAAAAACCAAGTTCTGACCAAGCTTCAGCGGGTGATACATGCCTAGAAATTCTCAAGCTGTGAATCGCCTCTTAAATGGAAACCACTTTGTTGCGATATGGATGAAGGAAACTGATTCCAACAGTAGATCGACCAGTTCTCATAGACGGGGAGTGAAAGGTACAAACAGGAACAGAAGAAAGGTGATCTAGCCCTAGTTGTAGAGCCCCACGTTGTACAACTGACCGAAATCTAACATTCATTTTACTACTCGGCTAAGAAAGGAAATTAAAAAAAAAATCCTTTATATATTCTATGAACAACTTCCACAGTCTATATAAGCAACAGTGGACTCTTTTGCGTGTAACTAGCATTGTATAATTGCAGAAAACAATAAATAGAGTCAGATAAATAAATAGTCGGATAAGTATATATAGCTCTAGCGTGAGTTGATCAGTAAAACTTGGTTATAACGGCTCAGCCAACATTCTGTACCTCGTGCTGCAACTAATTTCAGAAGAGCGATTTTTCTGCAGGAGAGTCAGTATTTATTTGCGTGTGTATTCAGTTTGGGTGTCTGTTCTTCGTATTTATAGGTTTCATTAGTATTTATGTGGTTCATTAGCGTTCACTTAAATGGGGAAATCAGTGCATCTTGAAGTCAATGAATTCAATCTTAGTTCATCATACTTGAATAGCGAGTGTCTCTGTACTGCGTTTATTTAGTAAGAGTGAAATGTGGGAACGTAGAGAAAGTATCATCATATTATTATTATTATTATTCGTTACAGTCAACTTTGGACTACGCTAAGCATCAGTCATTTCTTGTGCTTTTTCTTGCGTTCTTCCCAGTACTTCTTCATTTTTTCTGAGTGGGCTTCTTTACGTTCTTGCGACCAGGTTGTTCCCGTCTTCTTTGATTGCGTTCGGTCTTTGAATCCCTGTATTTTGTTGATGGCATTCCTATATTCCATTCTGTTGTAAACTGTCTCTGGTATAATGTTCATTTCTGCAATGTCTTCTTTTACTTCTTTCAGCCAGTTAATTTGTGTCTTTCTGCTTTCCATGTATTCCAGGATTTTCTTTGCCGTTCTTTCTGGTGCCATTCTTTTGACATGCCCATAGAAACTCAGTCTTCTCTTTTTAAAGGATGTTGTCAGTTTTTCAATTTTCTCGTATAACTCTTTATTGGATCGCAATTTATAATCCTGTCCATCCTTTTTAGGTCCTAAGATGTTTCTCATTATTTTTCTCTCTTTTATTTCCAATTTCTCCAACAGACGTTTTCTGTTCAGTGGGATGCATTCAATCGCATACAAACTTTCTGGTTTTATTACCGCATTGTAGTGCCTGAGCTTGGCATTGATGGAGATCGACTTTTTATTGTATACATTTCGGCATAGCTGGTATGCCGTTTCCATCTTTATTGCTCTTTCCTGTAGTGAAACATTTGGTAACCCTGTCGGTGTAATCCATTCCCCTAGATACTTAAATTTATGAACTCTCTTAATTATTCCATATTTAGTTTGCAATGTCTGTGTTGGGTCTGTTTTGTCCTGTATCATCAGTTCTGTCTTTTCATACGATATTTGTAGACCTGTCTTCTCAGCGATCTCATGCAGCATTTCTATCTGAATCTTTGCTGTTTCGATGTCATCTGCCAATATTGCCATGTCATCAGCAAATGCCAGACATTCAATTTTTGTTTTATTTCTTCCTAACGTTATCCCATTTTTCACTCCAGCTTCTGCCATCTTCTTTCTCCATTCCCTGACCACTTTTTCAAGGACAATGTTAAACAACAGCGGGGAGAGCCCATCCCCTTGTCTAACACCTGTTCCAATTACAAACGGTTGTGACAATCTACCCAAAAACTTCACTTGCGATTTTGTTCCCGTAAGGGTTTCCTGGATTAGACTTTTGCTTTTATCATCAATCCCAAATTCTTCTAATGTGTTAATCAGAGTTGGTCTATCAATAGAATCATATGCTTTTTTGAAGTCTATGAATGTAATTACCAGATTTTTCGATGTGCGTGCGCGAAGTTGTATTATGGAGAGTAGACTGAATATCTGCTCACTGCATGATCTTCCTTTTCTAAACCCAGCCTGATATTCACCCAGTTCTTTCTCTACCTGATTTTCAATCCTGTTTTGTAGTGCCTTGGATAGGATCTTATAGGCCACTAATAACAATGAGATACCTCTGTAGTTATTTGCATTTGTCTTGGCACACTTCTTATGTAACGGATGAATCAATGCTGTCTTCCATTCCTCCGGAATCTTCTCTGTATTCCAAATCTCTTCAAACAGCGCCTCGAAATTATTTATTAAGTTTTCTCCTGCGTATTTCAGTAGTTCCGCGACTAACGAATCTTAGTTAATCGACTTAAAGTCGGTTTAAGATGGATCTATGTAAAGCAATCATCATATATTATATTTATCTTGTAGACGAGGAAACATATTTGAAGAAGCAACAGAGCAACAATGTCGGAAAACATTTACATTATTTAACAAATTATTTGCAATGATCTAATGATAAGAACGCGTTCAGATGTAAGTGTCAAAGACCACTGCAGGTACTGCTTACTTATCAGCAATATGTGCAGGAGACAGTAAGAGACATCGTGAAACCAGCATTTAGTTCCACATAATTATACAGACCTGCATACGGCGTATTATTTTAAATCGAGCATATTTAGAAACCTTGTGGACAGAAAATCGCGATATCCGAAGATAGGTCGATTTAGTACAAACAGCAGCTTATCATCGGCGTCTAACGTGAAGTTACCTCTAGTTAATCAGCCACATAAAAACAGGGCTATTCAAAAAGAAGGAACAGATTTCAAACATTGATTGGTTCCAAACCGCAAAAGATAGAAACACAATTACAACGTGCCCGGAAAGAGAATAGTTCAATGTGAGCACCGTGTATTACAAAACAGATGCCAGGACGCCGCATTGGAAGAGGAGGAACCCTGTGGCCTCCGAGGTCTTCAGACCTCAAATGGTGTGACTTTTATCTGTAGGGTTACGTGAAAGACCGTCTTTTTATCCCCCACCCACTACGCCTGACACACTTGAAAGTCTGCCACATCGCATTTTTCAAGCCGTGAATTCGATAACGAGAGACCAGCTACTTCATGTAGGGCAGTAAATGAGCCATCGTTCTGATATCTGTCGCGTAACACATGGTGCTCATATTGAATTCATAAAAATTTGAACTTTTCTCTTTCCAGGAACGTTGGAATTGTGTTTCTGTCTTTTGTACTTTGAACGCAGTAAATGTGTGACACCTATTCCTTCTTTTTGAATGGCACTGGTCGCTGGTTTGTTTCCGCACATCTCACAATCCAGCTGATATAAAGTGAACGATATATGTAATGAACTATTGGTGTATTTAAATTTGTCGAAGTGAACCTGCACTGCGTTGTTACGCTACAGCGTAACAAGCTTAGCACGATCATCACTAGAGACCTCATTATATGCATTTGCACGTGACATATACATTAGGATATTTGGCTCGTTTTCACCCGTTATTGCATATTTTCACTATAAACCTGTGACGATGCATATCTTCTCTCTTTGTTTATCATATTTTAAAAATTTGGATGGACGGTTTCTAGCTCGATCTAGTTTTGACGTCCCACAAGTTGACCGTGACCTAGAAATGCGTGCAGTCGCTAACCGAGAGGCCGCTGCCTAGCGAAATCATTACAGAAGAGGAACAGCAACAGGCAGACAGAGTTAAGGCTCCTGCACCCGCGGCCCCGATTAATGCCGTCCGCTGTCATACAGTACGTGTCGGCAACAAATTAAACTACGCGAGCTTTTAGTCGTACGTCCACTGTTTCAGTTTAGCTTGCTATTTACTTGTAAACAGCTGAACGCGTTTACGGCGTGTAATGTGTAACGCGTTGTGCGCCATGCCACCCGGAAAAAGGAAACGTCATTTCATGGATAGCTGACCATCCTTGAACATTTAAGTATGACGTAATTGTTTTATGTTGTCGAGTTCGCCAGAAAGACTTTTCGTGCAAAAAAAAAGTTTCAAATATACCAGCATATCAAAGCAAGTCTTCATGTAGCAGGAATGCAGAAGAAAAGACCACGACAACAACTTCTGACAATAACAAGTTGCAGTGCAGTAAAACCTCGATAAAAAAATATTTATGGGACCATGAAAATGATATTGTTAAAGCACGGTTATTGTTATAATGACGTTTCGTTAACTATGACCAAAACAGTACTGTACCTTCCTAGTCCCTATATGCACTACTTTTATGATGGAAAATAACATTAACAAATAAATAATGTTTAGTAGAGTGTCTTACTCCTGTGTACATAAGAATTCACTCAGTTTTCTTTGCTTCTTTTTTGTTATTATGGCCGCCTACTTAGCTGAGAGCTTACGTACTTGCCTCCCATGCAGCGGGCCCGGGTTCGATTCCCGGCCGGGTTAGAGATTTTCTCCGCTCGTGGACTGGATGTTGTGTTGTTCTTATCATCATTTCATCCTCATTACCGGCACGCAAGTCGCTCAATGTGGCGTCGACTGAAATAATGCTTGCACTCGGCGGCCGAACTTACTACCGGCTAACAATGCCACACCCTCATTTCATTTCTTAATGACTCTCTTGTAAATATTGTCTTTATCTCCTCTAACGCAGTCAACTGATCTGCTGAAACACTGGGGATTGAAAATGCTACTTTCTGAATTGTATCCAACTGACCTATTAGCAGCATTACAGGAGGAGGATTCGCACTTACTACATCACTGTCATCATCAGAAACTTCAACAGCCGAATTACCACCTGACTCCTCGGTTATAGATTCGTCGGTGTCTACTTTAAACACCTTAGCCTTATAATCCATTCATACGTAATCAGCTTCTGATACATCTGTGGTATTGCCGGTCACTGCTGAATGCATCTCAAGATTGCTTTAAACATCATCCTGCATTTTTTCATCCACCACAAAATTCCTACCAACATCTTCACTTCCGAAAATCTTTGCTTTTTTTCCAGCTGTTCGGAATCGCATTCGGCTCTACATCATTCCAGGAACTAGCAATCTTGTCAGAAGCCTGATTCACAGTAAAAAACATATTTACATATACTTTTTTAAGACATTCACTTCTGCCTCCAACTGAAGCTCTACACAGTATAGACTGAAACAGTTACCAATGTTTCAAACGCAACAGTTCCTTGACTCTTTGTATTTGCCTGGTTTCATCAGCACAGTAAGTAGCGAAGATTCTGAAAATACAGTGCTGATGGTCGAGAGGTTTAACAAACAACGTATACTATTACTGTCAGATTATCAAAAGCAGAAATTAGTAAGATTCTCAAAACTTTGTCTTCGTTATTACAGGATGCTACTAAAATTAATTCATCGTTATAATAAGAGGTAGGTAATTTAGTATATCTAGGAAATCAGCCAGCACCATATAAAATTTTTACTGTACCCGAGGTTACCGTTGTATCGGTAATCGTTGAAAGGAGGTTTGACTGTAGTGGGGATTTGTTCAAAGGTCACCAAAAAAGTCGGTTTAAGATGGATCTATGTAAAGCAATCACTTAGCGAACAATATTCCTCTTCACAAACTTACAAACCCTATCCTTAAAGGCTTCGTGCGCAAATGCTGCTTAAATCAAAATATATCAGGTGAATCAACATTGGGTAAAAATTACATACCGATAATTTACGTAAATGTTTTGGAAGAAATACGCAATGATCTTAAGAACTGCATGTCTGGATTTCAGTTGACGAAACTATAGACACTTGTGGCCGTTACATTGCTAATTTACTCGTTGGTGCTTTAAAAAGAGAACCTTCTTCTTCCTATTTAGCAACCTGCAAAGAACTTGATAAAGTAGATCATTCTACGATCACCAGACTCGTCAATGGGGGTATTAGAAAAATGTTTCCAGACTCTTCTGCACATGAAAGGGTGTTCGTGTTTATTTCATATGCTGCTCCCTATATGATCAAAGCAGGAAAAACTCTCCAAGTATTTTATCTCAATTTGATTCATGTGACGTGCTTTGCTCATGGAATACGTCACCTTGCTGAAAAAGTCCGTTCCACGTTTTTGAATGTAAATAAACAGATTTCATCCACAAAGAAAGTGTTTCTAAAGGCTCCTGCTCGCAACAAGACCTACAAAGAAAAACTTCCAAATGTGCCTTTACCTTCCGAACAAGTGGTAACTCGTTGGAGTAAGTGAGCCAAATCTGTGTTGGTTTACAACGAACATTTCGAGGCCGCTAGAGGGGCAGTTAACGACTTCGATAGCGCAGAGGCTTTGACAGTTTGCTAGTGCAAGGAAGCTTTTAATGATTCCGGTATTAAAAAACACATTTCTGTGTTTAGCACTCATTTTTCCCATTTACCTGCAAGTATGAAAAAGCTTGAATGAATCTATTCAGTTAATGAATAAAATTATTCTAGTGAACTCCTCATAGCCGGAGGTATTACCAAGAAAACTTAAAGAACAGTTTCAAAACATTTTAAACAGTAACCCAGGCTTTGGACCCCTGTGCCAGATTGATAGTTTTATTAATGGGACGGGTGAACTTTCACCAGAAACAGTTAAGTGCCATCATAGCACCGAGATTCAAATGCTGCCCCGTTACCTCAGTTGATGCAGTTCGGATCTTTGCTGCTTTTATAAATGTTTTGATTGATCTAAGACACAATTTTACCAGCGAAAATTTGTAACAGTACTTGGTCATTTATGTTTACAATAGCAGAAAAATGCTAAATAAATTGTAAATGATGCTATGGTCCAATAGTATTAATTAAAAGTTAATGCTGTTCTAAAATATTCATGGTTGTGTGTTGTTTTTTAAACAAAATAACTCGGAGTTTTTGAGCGCACCCCTCTGTGTGCGATATATCTCGAAGTTGGTTCTGTACATATCAACTGTTCGCTTCGACTCACTCGCATCGCATCCGCTTGTTACCGACAACAATATCAAAGAAGGTACTATTATTGAAACACGCTATGCGTCCTCATTTTGCAATTTTTAGAAAATAAGCGCAGAAATGCCGCCTTCCTAGCCTCTAACTGAAAGTATTCAGAAAATGTTATCAGCGTTGTAAATGTACCGATATTTCCCGTGGAGACTTTGAGATATAACGCACGCAGTAACTACCATGTTTTTTTTAATTATTTGATCTTGCGTTAATCGACACTTTTCTTGCATTTTTGAGCATTTTTCATGCATACTTGCATTCATATTTTAAGGTTTTTATGATGCATATAATCCAGTCTCTAGTCATCACAAAGGAACAATAGAGCCAGAATATGCAGAGAGTGGCATCGCATCATTTCGATCGCAAGGGTGCAAGAGATACAGTAAACGAGACCTAGTACAGCCACATGATAGCCAGTTCTATAGTATTAAACCTCATACGTTATCAATAAAACCGGAACAACTTCATCATCAGTCAACAGCAGTTTCAGTAACAGAACTGTGGTTCTGTTAGTGTTGTACATTTTCTATCAAATGAGAAGCATGCTCCATGCTCCTCAAATGCGAACCCTGCAGCATAATGGATATTAGCGAATATTTGCTCCAGCGAACAACCGACAATGAAATCGCTTTGGTGAATGATAAACGAATGCTGATAAGCACTATGAAGGATTTTTGAATACTTACGGACATTCGTAAGGTCGGCAGCTGTGGCCGAGCGGTTCTAGGCGCTTCAGTCCGGAACCGCTCTGCTGCTACACTCGCAGGATCGAATCCTGCCTCGGGCATGGATGTGTGTGATGTCCTTAGGTTAGTTAGGTTTACGTAGTTCTAAGTTCTAGGGGACTGATGACCATAGATGTTAAGTCCCATAGTGTTCAGAGCCATTTGAACCATTTGAACTATTTGACATTCGTAAGCCATTTCACAACAAACGAATCCCTCCATCGCCTCTTAGCAGAACAGCTTCTTAGTTATAAACGAAAAGCGCAATATGTACTACAGAACTAATCTGATTCGTTAACCTTGTTTGGCTAACAAAGACACAATCAGATATTGTCAGGTAGTCTGATGGCGGCTTTGTAAGCCGTAAACCGGATACGATTCATTGAACCTTTGAAAGAACCGAGAGAGTTGATGGAAAATTTGTTCACAGGAAGGAAGATTATTATATTCTACGCTGGGTAGGGCAACCGATTAAGAATATTTCAATGCCACTGAAAAACAGCTAGTCAGATTTTTCGATTGAAATGAATCAAAATTATTTTGTAGTATTAATTATGAACTACATTCATTAATAATCGTTACATGTATAAAAATGTACAGAATTGTGTCTTAGAGGAGACTGTTACCAAATTAAGAATGAGACGAGTCGTTCTGGGTCATGGGTTCACACTTATTTCTGCGATTTATGACGCAAACATACATTTTTGAAGAGTGGCGCAGTAAATTTTGGTGGATAAAAAATATTTGTCGACGCTACACGTGCAGGCTGTGACCAAAATTGCTACCCTCTGATGGGAGACTAGATACAGTCAGTGCAGTGAAATAGCATACTCGAGTGGCGCAAAATTAAATCACCGTTTCCTGACCTTTAGCAGCCAATATTCCGTTTGCAGTAGCGACAGCAAGCAAAGGATGCACTAACTTAAGTACCCCAACGGTAAAGGTCATTAAGCCATTCGCGACACTATCGTAATCATTGGCTCGTGTGCGTGCATTGCAAGGAGCTTCTGAGGTAACAGCGATTACATTAGTCGCTGAGACAAATATCTGAAGTGATGTTTCACAGGCTGGATTCTTTAATGTTGTGTCCAAATAAATAACAGGGTCAACAAATTTGCATCGAAATATAATTCACGCTTCTCCTATATAAACTGTTCACCACAATGTGTATCAACAAACGTTTACGGCAGAGAATGAATGATGAAGAAAGCGTCGTCGAGCAATTACTTTATTCAGGCAACAGCGTTAAATTATCGTTCAGAGCTATCGTTATTCCGGACAGGTATGAGGTGTTTGGTCATTTAAATCACTATTGGGTACATCTGCGTTCAGGTCGTTCAGTTATATCTCGATTCAGGCTTCCTGTGGTTTCCTTTAATCGTCTAAGAGAATCTTTCATCTCAGTCAAACCACGGTCGCTTCCTGGCCCAATACTTCTCTGAGGAGGTCTGTAATGTGCTCGACATTCACTGGATACAAAAGCCTAGCCTACCGTTCTCTTCGAAACGTAACTCAGTTCTCCTACAATTCCAGGGACAGATGATAGCGGAGTTCAAAGGCGTATTTTGTTCATTGATATCCAAAATGATGATCTTCAACCTCGAAACATTCACTGTTTCTTCTTCGACAAAACTCCTAACAAGGCAGTAAGATATTCTCGTCAACAGCTCTGCACACATTCTCCTTAAAGAAAGACCGGAAAAAGGAAACAGTAGATATAAGGTATTACTTAACAGACCTGAATTCCTTTATCTTCCCAAAATTTCCAAAAACAAGAATTATTTAACACACATATTTGGCATCAGATGTTATAGTTGGATTCACAAATGATGGCGGTCGAGTTTAGGTTTGCCTTGCGCATCTACGTCATGCAATCTGCGACAGTCAATAAGCGTTCAGGGCTATTTAGTGAATTTTTATTCTATTTGTTGCAAGTTTTCTGCGCTGATGGTGACTGTAAACTACAAATTCTACGTAAGCAAGCCAGAAAGATAATTCTCAGGACATATGCTTCCTTCATGTGCAAAGTACGTGTATGGGTGTACCGCAACTGTCGCTTCGAACTGGCAGCAGAGCAATCCCCGTCCGTGCCTTGACCTACTCGAAACTCCATAGCTCGCGAATCTGTCAACAACAAATTATGGACGCTGATGCAGGTTTAACGGGTTCCAGTAATGCACGTTGTGTCTATTAGCGTTACGACGGCTGGTGAACGATGATTCATTTGAAAATAATACTTAGCGGAAATGCGTTTATTTATTGTGTTATTCCTTTTATTCTCGTGGTACATGTACATATAGAGTGATTCAGTTGCCCCTACTGCAATCCTCGATGTTATATCTGGCCTATAAAAACCACGGAGGGATTTCATATTCTTTCGCAAGCTACACGCAAATCATTACCCCCACAGAAAAATGAATAAGATCTTTCTTGTGGGAAATTTAATATGTTTAAATTTTGTACCGGGGTACATTTCCCTAAAAGCCGAAGTTCGCGAGTAATTCAAGAAAAACGTACAAAACTGACATTCAAACGGACCCGCACTCCCACACTCAGCCTCCACCGGTCGGGATTTCTCGTATGTTGCTCATGCACTCCTCCTAGCACAGCATAAAAATTGAAACTGCACGAATTATTTCACACATTAGAGCTTTCCTTTTCCGTCATTGACTTACGCCACCGTCTTAGCCGAGTACATACAAAACGTAAAATTGACGTTTCTGAAAATTTAATCTAGCTACTATGTGAATTTTAACAACAAAAATAAACTTTTACATCGTTGTGTTCATCGGGGTTTTGGCTACGAAGCTACTGCGCTTGTAATGAATAAGTTTCGATCGAATTTTCAATATAATTAGTTTTAGCGAAACGTTTACATAAGTCTTTTTCGTTTCATTACCCTCACGGGCACATTTAAATCAATAACGTTAACGAAACAGCCGACTACGTTCGTGGCATAATAGCCCAATCAACAAAGACCAAAAAAGGTTGAATAGCGGGATTATCTCGTGTAGTCGGAAATTTTTTTACATTGGTGGGAGAGAGAGCCATGAATAACACACTAGAAACCATGAGTGGCGACGGACAAGTGCGGGGTGTAAGTGAATCTGAATGTCGCTTTTGAACGTTTTTCTTGAATGACTTGAAAACCGTATCCTAAGGCGAAAACACATACCAGTACAAAATACAACTATACCAAATTTCCTACTAAAATGTTCCCTTTTTCTAGTTGTTTATGAAGGCTAGAAATAGCATTCGGGATGCATAAAACGACACCGGTAGGTGGAATTTGAATCACTCTGTGTATTAACAATTAAGAGAGTTTTTTAAGAAAAATTTTGTCCTTTGTTTCACAAATAACGTCTGTATAGGGAAGCACAATATTCGAAATATTTTGATGTCTCAACTAAAATGCGCTACTCTGAAATGAAAGCCTGGCACAGTAGAAGAAGACGCGGAGGCCCGCATCACACCATTCACGGAAATGATTATGCCCTTAGAAAAGCTTTTAATTTCGAAGGGGATAATCATTTCCGTGAATGATGCGGGCCTCCGCGTCTTCTTCTCCTGTGCCAGCCTCTTCATTTCAGAGTAGCACTTACACACAACGTCGATACAGTGCAGTCTCTGTCCTGTTCTATTATTTCTGCTTCTGTGTCTCCCTCTGGAATTATGGAAACTATTCTCTGATATCTAAACGTAAGTTCTTGTATCCTGTTCCTTCTTCTAAGCGCTTCAGACATGTTGCTTTCCTACTCTGCGGATAACCTCATTATTTCTTTTCATTTGGCCTCACTTTTAGCATTGTTTTCTATCTTCATATTTTAAACCCTTCGAGTCACTTCTTTTCCGGTTTTCCCACTGAGCATGATCTACTGACATCCAATTTCTCTGTATTTGATATTAATAGTCTCTTTTATGCGAAATCAAATCTTTTAGTCTGTTAATCTGTTTCTTTCATCCGTTCCAAAGTTAAATAATTCCTTCACTTCGTCTCTTATATGGTGTATTTTTTGTTTTTTAGTCGTCTTCGTTACTATCGTCTTTCGTCAGTTGGGTCTCAATCCACATGCTGTGCCCTTTTCATTGTTAATTCAATTCAGCAATTTCTGTTATTAATCCCCTAGTTCATTGATGATGATAGCAACGATTTCAGTGAAGGTTATCATTAATATATTTTCACACAAAATTTTTATCACCCTACAGAACCATTCTTATGCCCACCATTTGATGTCGCATACACTCGTCAGTAGGGTGTAACGGGGAAAAGGTATTGTGGTCATTGGCACCTTAATACATACCCACTTTAGTGCGTTAGATGTTTTTCGTCTCCAATAGTCTTCCCACAAACACGTCACATATGTACCACCCGATGTCTACTGCACGGTCGTAACTGCACCACTCCTGTCAGCATAGGCTAACCATTTCATTTTTATGTGTCAACACTTTAACACCTGACCTGCTGCCGAGGGAAAAACAATCATGGGTTGCTCTTGCCGCTAGTACTTGCGAAATACTACCCACATTAAAAACATACTGCTCCTATTAGCTATAATTGTTAGTCTGCAAATGAAGTAAATACTGATGTAATGTTGGTCAGTACATTGTCCTTAGGCACTAATGAAAATCAAGCGCTTATACCCCTAACCCCATATAAATACTGATGAGCCGAAACATCATGACCACCTGCTTAATAGCTTGGCTGCCCGTCTTTGGAACGAAATACATCATTGATTCCGCGGATCACGATCCGCCAGTTTGTTAGGTTTGTCGAGCTATGTAGCATTAGCTGTCTAAGCATAGGCTTAAATAACAGGCCGCTGATTTTCGTATGCGGTGATGGCTCCCGATTGTGACCCAAATTGGTTCCATAGGATTTACATCAGGCGAAATTGGTCGCCCAGACATCAACATAAGTTCACTATAATGCCCCTCAAACCACTGTAGCGTGTTTCTGACTCATAGACAAGGACAATTATACTGCTGCAAGATGACGTCACCATCAGGGAAGTGATACGCATGAAGGAATGCAAGTGATTCGCATCTGTCAGCACGTTGTTGATTACTACCACAGATCCCATGAAAGTGCTGGAGGATGTCTCAGGAGAATGTCTCCCGTAGCATAATACTGCTTTCACCAGCCAGCGTCCGCGGCGCGATGCACGTTTCAAGCCGCCGTTCACCTCATTGACGACGCCTGTGGAGATGACCATGAACCTAGAGTAGAAAAATGTAATCCGACACGTTTCTATTGATCGATGGTCGAATAGCGATAGTCCCGTTTTCACTGCAGTCGTGACTGACTATGTCGTTGGGTCAACACGTGAACACGTAACTCTGGTCTGCTGCGGAGCTAAACAATGTACGATGAACGGTTTGCTCCGACACAATTGTGAGTGCACCATCATTATACTCTTTCGACGCGGATGCCACAGATCACCATATATCATACTTAACAGAGCAGATGAGCCTCCGAACTTCGCGCTCTGTGAAGAGTCTTGGACGTCAAAAAATTTACCGTCTAGTGGTAGTGTCACTGCGCTGAATTTCGACCAGTTTCACCATTTTCCTTATACCAGTTAACAATTATCCGCCCTTTGTCAGATTCGCTTATCACAACGGATTTCCCCACTTGCAGTCCATATTTTGGCTAGTGAGATTTCCCCCCCCCCCCCCCCTTCCATGTCTGCTTACTTTACTTTTCTAACAGCGTCACGTGACCGCAACGCCACCATGCGGCATCCAACGTGTCGGTGTATAGTGGTCATGATATTTTGGGTTATCATTGTGCGCGCGCGCGCGCGTGTGTGTGTGTGTGTGTGTGTGTGTGTGTGTGTGTGTGTGTGTGTGTGTGTGTATGGGGTGATGAGAAACAGTTTTAAAATTTTGCGGGGTGTCTTATGCTGAGAAATAATTGTTAAAAACGAATTCCACACGTCATGCCGTTTCCTAGGCACCTGTAATTATACCCTTAAGAGCGTTGAAATTAGTAAGTCAGGCCACTGCTACACAAATTCAAACGGCCCGACAAATACAGTACTAGCGTCACTTATTCTTACAGAATTAATAGCGTACATGATAGCGCACGAGACTGCTCAGCCTTTAGTTTGTGTTAGATTCTTACTACCGTCCCACAACCAATTTTTGTATCGCTCTCTTGTTCGACTTTATGGAACCAAACGAAGCACATTGAAATGCTTGGGCTAGCAGGACAGAGCGGATTAGGTTGTGGAAAGGGGCCAAAATGAGTTCCTGTCTGTTGCACTCAACATACAAACTTAATTTATCAACACACAATGTTACAACAAGGAAGAACTTTAGATCGGCTGAAGGCCATATACAAAATCCAAGACACAAGGCCTAAGCAAAATTGAAATACAAGGTTCTTCTGGAGGTTTCACCCAGGAATATTTTCTAAATCTTTAATCTAATCGGCTGAAGTCCTTAGTAATTTAATTTTAATGGAACTAGGCTGTAGGTCGCATATTACGCAATAAGAGGAGTTTCAATCAAAAGGCAGAAGGCCTTATCTTAGAAGATTTCATGTAAAATAATGAATAACTATTTCATGCCTTAAGGACAAGACAAGGACATTAATTGATGAGATATTAATACTCGGCTGAAGGCCACACATCAACAGAATAATTTAACGCCTTAAAGCCTTAAAAGATTTGATGTAAAACTCGGCTGAAAGTCCCATATAAGCAATAATAATCTTATGTGTAAAGGGCAAGACAGGAACATTAGTTCAGGATATATAAAAACGCGGCTGAAGGCTACATATTAACAAAGTAATTAAAACTCAAACATGGAAGTTACTATGTAACAGACACGGAACGGTACTCAGAAGTTTCCAAGGGTCGGCCTGGAATTGTAACACTAACACCCGTTTAGGCGAGACAGGCAGCCTCACCAACAATCTCTAAATCGGAAGGTAATCCAACTGACAGACAGCCGACCAACCAGCCAACCACCTGATTTCGGTGACCAGGCAAAAAAAAAAAAAAAAAAAAAAAAAAAAACACTCAAGCCAAAATGCCAACGAGGCGAAGAGACCAGTAACACTCGTTTCCTAATATTGGTTTGTTAATGAGCCAAGGCACAATAACTACTGACATACATGGACATCGCAACGGCCGTGGAACTACACGCCGTGGCGGACAGCATCAACACGGTAAGAAAACACTCACTCGCTGCTCTGGCGCAGCCGACCAACTGGCTACTGCAGTACGCAGACAGCATTACAGCATTTAAAGCAATTAAAGCATTGCTCAGTCGAACTGACACAGAGTATACAGTGTTGTACGAAACGCTGCCACAAGA
Organism: Schistocerca serialis cubense; assembly: GCF_023864345.2. Lineage (NCBI taxonomy): Eukaryota > Metazoa > Arthropoda > Insecta > Orthoptera > Acrididae > Schistocerca > Schistocerca serialis. The sequence goes on from NC_064643.1 coordinate 254,060,868, forward strand.
AACTCGAACACTCGTAAAACGAATCACTGATGAACAACTAGAACAAAACACCGGCGGAAACACACACAAACGGTCTGTGACGAAACACACGTCGTCTGACCAGACGACCGACCAACAACCAACCAAGGTCGTTGGCACTCAAACCATGTGTGTCCGCTGTCCGTCGGTAACTGGGAGACACGGCGATCCGGGCACACTGGATCGGACCCACTCATGCAGAGGTAACTCTTGCCCATTGGCCACGATGTCTCCGCAGAAGAAAGAACCAAGCCACGTCGTGCGAGATGACCCAGTGACGAGGCCCAGGAACAGTCAAAAGACCAAACACACGTCGCCCAAAGAGGAGACCAACAGAATGACCGACCAACGGTCGATCCCGCTACTATCTCCGTCCGTTGTACAGTTCATCCTGTGTCGCGAGCGGTCGGCGAGTGAGTGGCTGTCCGCACCTCCCTAGCGCTCCGTCCCCGACTGCTGCTACGTCCCGACTGCACTTCTGCCGCCCACCAACTCCAACTGCTCCAGGTCCGATCTCTCTCCACGACACACCTCGACTGGGAAGTAATAGCCGCCCAACAAAGATAATACGGCAGGGCAAATATCGATACGCGCTGTTGCTGCCACTCACGGGCAGGCAAGACAGTAATTCAGTGACACCAGTAATTGAAATTTAAAATGGCTAATAATAGATGGCACGAATATGAGCCACGCACGCCTCACACATGTATGGCGACACCATCAAACATGTCACATAATATATGCCTAGTGTTTCCTGCGTGGTCGTAACTGCACCACTAACTGGACGACATTTGCCAGTATAGGCTAACCGTTTCGTGTCCAGGCTTGCACTCTTCAACACCTGACCTATCCAGTGGATCATAACAGTTAATGGTTTGCTCTTGTCACATGCAATCGGAGGTACTAACCAAACTGAAAACATAGGACTTGTAATAGCTGTAATTACAAGTCTGCAAATGATGGAAATTCACATGCCATGTTATTCTTTATAACACCGTTAGTCATCAGTACGGATATCTGCACTTGCACCCTTAAGAGAAGATTTTCATTGATACCTTTGTTCTAAAAAGTCATGAAATTATTAGAAATGTAATAATTACTGAGCTGGTTTGCAATATTCCCGTGATGGGTAAATTATTATTTGGTTCGGATGTGTGACCCTTTTGGCACCAGAGGCTTTGTTGGTTATGTGGTGCTAGATAAAGCTGTCGTGAACTAGTCTGGACGAGTATTAATGGCGGCGCCGGTACTTTGCATCAGACAGGCAAGCACAGCGTGGGCCGGACGTTCCGTCTGTTAGCCGCAGTTAGCAACAGGGCGGGGCGGCCTGAGCGGCGCCAGGCGCGCCTTCTTGCCCGGCGGCCGGCGGGCTTTTTGCCGACTCTGCATTCCGTCGGCGGACCAGCGGCGCGAATCTGGCGCTGGCCGCGCGCCAGGGCGGCCTCAGCAGGGGTGGCGGGGCGCGGGACCCTGAGGGACGGCGGCAGGCGCGAGGGCAGCAGCCCGTGGTACACGCCGCGGCGGCGGGCGCGCTGCACGCGGCTGCTCCAGCACTCACCACTGACTTGCTGCGGCTGACGATCGTCCAGCCTACTTCCAGACCAGCATATTTAGCAAAATGGCGCCAGTAAACTCCTAGGCGGTCTGAAGTAATGGTGTAATGCGGGATTGATTCGTTCGGAAACTTCTGTATTTTCCGAATTATTATATGTACAAATATGGTTGATGCATGAATAGAACCATAAGCTCAACAAGCTTGTACTTTACACTATACGGATGTTTTATGAGTTCCCTTCTGGTCACACGACACGCTATGCTGACACAGCCAGGCTTAATGAATTTTCCCCCATCTCGAGAGACATCATTTGTAAATGACAGCGTCTATTACTCTTAAGTGAGAAAGTATTTAATTTTATTGGTTCCAATGCAGCGATATATGAACCTTGTGACTAGTACTGGGATAAAAGTTACGCAAAGATAACACTGGTAGAATATTTTAAAAGAACATGTACGCCTATGGAAAGCGCTCATGTTCTCATGCTCTTTCGTTATCTTGTGCTCTTGCTCTCTTGTTACTATGGCTAGGGTTGAATTAGGTCTTTGTTGCTAAACTGGATTAATGCAAGTGAATTTGATTTACATGTGTAGACAAAGTTCATTAAAGCATAAAAATAAATTGCATATTACGACTATCCTATTCGAAAACATTTCTTCATTTTACATAGAAAGAAAATGAAGATTTCATTCATTGAAAATGAACGTGTTATGTACTGAAGCTTCTAGTCTCTTTCACGATTACTTTAAAAGCTATTTTTTGTGTAAATACTATTTGCATATTACATTCATTGGAACCTGCAGTCATTTATTTTTCTCAATGTTCAATAATTCTTCTGAGTGTAGTTATCACGAAAGTGCCGGCCGCTGTGGCCTAGCGGTTCTAGGTGCTTCAGTCCGGAACCGTGCTCCTGCTACGGTCGCAGGTTCGAATCCTGCCTCGGGCATGGATGTGTGTGATGTTCTTAGGTTAGTTAGGTTTAAGTAGTTCTAAGTCTAGGGGACTGATGACCTCAGGTGTTAAGTGCCATAGTGCTCAGAGCCTTTTGTAGCATTTTATTGTGGAAGTAAACTTCACTTCTTTTCACGGTCGTTACAAAAAATGGTTCAAGTGGCTCTGAGCCCTGTGGGACTTAACTTCTGAAATCATCAGTCCCCTAGAACTTAGAACTACTTAAACCTAACTAACCTAAGGACATCACACACATCCATGCCCGAGGCCGGACTCGCACCTACGACCGCAGCGATTGAGCGGTTCCAGATTGAAGCGCCTAGAGCCTCTCGGCCACACCGGCCGGCGGTCATTACAATACCAAATGAATTTTTTTCCAAGATAACTTGGGCTGTAGCTATTTTCCAGGTCAAAAGTATAATTATGAATTTAAAAGTGTTATTATAATTCTTTACTGTCACGAAAGCATCTAACACTAAATAAAAGAGTATCAGGCCCAATTTGCTGTTAACGTTACCACGAAAGACACAGTTTACAGAAAAATTTCACTTAACAGTTCATGTTCTAGAATATCAGTTTAAAAAATATAAAGAAAATTTCACTTAATCACAGGTGGTAATGTTATAACACGTCCAAGCGCTAGGCAATTTCGTTGTACGTCTTATGTGTCAACATGTTGTCAGTCATCATTACAACAGCACTAATAAGTTTTATGTGTTGTTCCAGTGTTCTTGGCAGTTGTTACGTGAAAGTGATCTTTAATGTACCCACAGAGGATTAGGCCACAAGGTGTTAGGTCAGATGACCTCGCATGCCAAGAGAACAGATCCTCATTATCTTCACCAGGACATCCAATCCAGTGATGCGGAAATTTGTCATTGAGTTAGCGACGAACGTCATTACTCCAGTAAGGAGAAAGATGAAATTCTCGGAATCAGCAGTCTGTTGTGGAAACGACCAGCACTGCAACATATCAAGATAAAAGGTACCTGTAACAGTCTCTCACAGAAGAAAAACAGCACATACAGCTTCGTCTGTGGAACTGCACAGAAAGCGTCAACCTTCGGTGAATCTCGCTAATGCGAGGCAGTTGCATGAGGATGTTCAGTGACCTGCACTCTCACACTCTCGGTTAACCTTTCCAGATACATGGAAGGTCAATTCGTCCCTGAAAACCCTCTCGGAGGCGAATTATTCATCCCCAAATGCTACCTGCATCGTGATGCAAAATTGTAGAAGTCGGTCATAATCTTCCGGTTTTCATTGTTGTAGGAGCTGCGGACAGTACTGCTGGAAATCAAATCGCCAGCGCAAGAACTTCCACACAGTTTGCTGCGGTATTGCAGGTTGATGTAATACGCAGACTGTTGATTTTTTTACACTGCGTACGAAACTTTACCTCTAAGCGATTGCATCTCGTCCACGTGGTCAATTGGCACTTTTATGTTTACAGAGACAACCAGACTCCCTAAACTGTCGGTACCAACGCAAAATTCCCTGCTTACATGGAGTTTCTTTTCTATAATTCCTTCGGAATGCACCCTGCACTGTTGTAAGGGATAAACATCTTGCATTTTCCAATACATAAACACTCTCTTCTTTTTTCGTCGCCTTTTTTTTTCAAGGCATTGCACTCATGACTCTAACTGGTGGGACAAGGCAGACTCGCTGATCTTACGGTTCTGTTCATGCATCAGTCATATTTTTACGTGTAATACTTTTAAAAGCAGTGAATCATTTACAGTAGCCCTGTACTTTAGAACATACAAACTGAGAGCTTCAAATTCTTCGAAAGCGATATAGAAAACAGTAAAATTGGTAGGTGAGGGAGTGGGATACATCCAACTTGGAAAATCATGCGGCTCATGAGTATGCCGCTGATGAATGAGCATCAGCTGTAACCTGTGATCTCACTTGGAAGAATCCTCAGGAAACGCAGTCCATCCACGAGTGCCGTAGCTGATATATCATCACTCGACCGATACTAGTATATTTGTCGCTAGCGTTGGACGCTTAATCAGTAGAGAAGATCCTGTAGAGCAGAGACTCCCACAAGTTGTGCAGTAGGAACGACTGCCACCCTGTCCAGCTATTCTGAGATAGAAAGTGTGTCATAACAAAACACATTTTACTTTTGAGACTGTAGATTCAGACTATTCACAAATTTACGAATCATTAGATACACTTCAAAGGTCAACCCCGTTAATATTTATTTGTGTCTCTCTCTCTTTCTCTCTCTCTCTCTCTCTCTCTCTCTCTCTCTCTCTCTCTCTCTCTCTCCCTCTCTTCTCTCTCTCTCAACAAGGACTACACGAGCAGAACGCTCATTTGTATTGAAAATTGTTCCCCTTGTCTTGTCCAGCAGCAATATGTTTTCTGTGTCAGGTTTTTGGTACTCCAGTGAGTGCAATACCCGACATTTCAGATGTTACAAGCTACCTCGCATTTGCATGTTTGTCTTTATGGAAATTTATACAAGATTTTACCAGATCTGTCCGACTTGTGGTCTGTATAGTTTCTCAGTTGCCACCTACAGCCATTTAACTAATATCCAGAAACCGTTGCTAGAAGAGATGACGTCCGATGCTGGTCACGGTGAAGAAAGCAGAAGTTTAGCAGTTAATGTCAAACGTGTCTGTTAACTTTATCTGTTAACTGAGATTCGGCAGTCAGACAGGAATTTTAATTTCTGCCACCTCTATCGCCGTTCGTTCTTTTAACAGAAAACCTAAGGAAGCCGCAACATCTACAACGCGAAGAAGAGAATCGCGTTTCATCACAGATTCTTCATGTTAAGCGCGATAGTGTACTTTCAAAAGAACGCCAAGTAGTAGTTAGTAAACAAATTCTGAGACAACCTCTGTTTTGTAAAGGAATTGAAATCAGTCACGTCGCCCACAAGAGCAAATAGTTTTACTGCGTTTTGGTTTTTTGTACCGTGTCTCACTATGTCCTCTGTCCGACCCCGGTAGCTGAGTGGTCAGCGTGACAGGATGTCAATCCTAAGGGCCTGGGTTCGATTCCCGGCTGGGTCGGAGATTTTCTCCGCTCAGGGACTGGGAGTTGTGTTGTCCTAATCATCATCATTTCATCCCCATCGACGTGCAGGTCGCCGAAGTGGCGTCAAATCGAAAGACCTGTACCAGGCGAACGGTCTACCGACGGGAGGCCCTAGCCACACGACATTTCATTTCATTTCACTATGTCCTCTTCGGTATGGGGCGTTCTAGTAAGTAAATCGCTCCTACAAGTTGCTCAAAATGCAATGTTAAAAAAAAGTGAATTCAACTTATTAGCAACTATGTTCAAAATAAGCCTTGTCGACAATTCTGGAACATCACTTAAGCAGTCCTAAACGGAGGTGCTTTGACCTGCTTCCTACCTCATTTTAAGTGTCATCTGTCTGTTTGTATCCCGTGTATCGCCATGGTGGATGCTTGCGCAGCATTTTGAACTTTTTATTGCTACAGTAAGCGTGGGATAAAATACCTCTATCTCTGATCCACGTCATTTCTGATACTCTGATGTCCGGAACCTTCCCGCCAGCATCTGTTGTTTCTCTTCAACTGATAAAAATAAGTATTTAACAAACAACTTCAAACTTGGCAATTTAATATTTATTGCCTCTGTTTTACACTTTTGTAAATGTCAAGACTGTATCCCATTCAGAAAATAAGACCATTCTCCTGGAAGACATCAGGTCACTAAAGGGGTGACGTTAAAACTTTGTCGCAGTCGCAGATATTCTTCTTCTTTGCAAAACAATGATTGCATTTCTTTCCGCAAAACATTAAATGTGCCGGCCGGAGTGGCTGAGCGGTTCTAGGCGCTACAGTCTGGAACCGCGCGACCGCTACGGTCGCAGGTTCGAATCCAGCCTCGAACATGGATGTGTGTGTGGTCCTTAGGTTAGTTAGGTTTAAGTAGTTCTAAGTTCTCGGGAACTGATGACCTCAAAAGTTAAGTCCCGTAGTGCTCAGAGCCATTTGAGCCATTACATTAAATGTAACGAGAATAATATCACGGTGATGAGATTTCGTTTTAATTCCTTAATTGTTCCTTACATGTTTAGAGACGAATCGTTTAGGTTTAGCGGCATACTAGAACTATTTCGTTATATGGAATTCTGTTATTCTAGTAATCTTACATATTTTTCTCCTATGTATTTGAAATTTTAAGTGTTACTTTTTTTGCTGCTATGTGCTGTTTATCTGAAGTATCCACCTATTGAGAAGTGACCGAAAACACTAGAAAAGAATAACTGTTTATCACAAAACCAAAATTAAATTACAGTGTCCTTGTATGAATATTCACACAACTGTACAAAACATAAATGTCTCTCCTGTGACGTTGTTTGTGCTGTGCCTACAAGACGAACGCCAGAGTCTAGATAAGCAGCGGCGTCTAGACCTGCGGCTTTACCGGGCCAGTGCTGTCGGCGATTGACGGCTGACGTGCTGCTGGTGGAGATCAGGACGGATGAGACTGCCCGCATGGAGCATTGAGACAAAACTGCTGGTATTGCCATCCTGTAGCGCGGACATTTAACTGCTGATACTGTCGACTTGAGGCGTAGGGCGTAACTCACTTCGCGCGATACGGCGGTGCCCTAAGCAGCCGAAAGGAGCTCCATGGGCACGTGACCTGTCGTACCAAATGGTGCGCTACCGACCGCGCTCTCTGCTGCGACAGGCCCGCTACCTGTCGGCGTGGTTGGCGTCTCCAGACGCTTTGGAGGCGAAGTTAAACAACCCAGGTCATGCAAGAAAATATCTCAGTGTTAATGAAAGCCGTTTACCTAAGTCCTCCTGGTGGAGCACCTTCACACACAACCCGCCCGGTGGGCGGAGGAATCAACTACCAGGAGCATACACACTCCGTCGTCAGACCACGAGTGGCCTACCGGGACCATCCGACCGCCGTGTCATCCTCAGAGGAGGATGCGGATAGGAGGGTCATGGGGTCAGTACACCGCTCTCCCGGTTGTTATGATGGTATTCTTGACCGAAGCCGCTACTATACGGTCGAGTAGCTCCTCAATTGGCATCACGAGGCTGAGTGCACCCCGAAAAATGGCAACAGCGCATGGTGGCTGGATGGTCACCCATCCAAGTGCCGGCCACGCCCAACAGCGTTTAACTTCGGTGATCTCACGGGAAACGGTGTATCCACTGCGGCAAGGCCGTTGCCACAGGAGGGTACAACATTATCAAATTTTGACATTATGCGAGGGCTGTCCGGAAAGTAAGGCTCCATTAGGTGCGAAATGGAAACCAAGTCTGAAGAAACTTATACAGATGTGTTGTGCAGTATCTCTAGTATACCCGTCGATCGCATCACGTCGCTCTTTTCAGTTCTGAGCAGGAAGTGAGCACATATAGGTGCCTATAACCGTGCCTACCGCCAGGTAAGGGGGCCCGCTTTTGTAATGCAACCCACGTAACATAACTGTCATGCCTTTGCTTCTGAATGGCAGTTCTCGGCCGCACTCTGCAGTGACAACGGAGACGCACCTGCGGCGTTTTCGATCGGAATTGCTTGATCACCCACCATACAGCCCGAATTTGGCTCCCTATGACTTTCATCATTGCTCACATGAACCGCTGTCTACGAAGACAACACTTTGGCACAGACAACGAACTGCAGACCAGAGTAGAGAATTGTCACAAAGAGCAGGCGGCTGCCTTCTATGACGAGAGTATTGGAATGTCGATACGAGGCTATGACAAATATATAGAATTAGCTGGAAGGTGTAGCTGTTGCAAGTAAAACAGTTTAATTTTCACTGTGGTTTCCATTTCACTACCGATCGGACCTTACTTTCCAAGCGGCCCATGTAAATATACTTTCTACTCATTTACTATCCGCAGATAAATTTGTTTCACAAAATTGAAATATTCATCCCCTTAAATTTTCAGTGTACCGGGTGATCAGAAAGTCAGTATAAATTTGAAAACTTAATAAACCACGGAATAATGTAGATAGAGAGGTAAAAATTGACACACATGCTTGGAATGACATGAGGTTTTGTTAGAACAGAAAAAACAAAAGTTCACAAAATGTCCGACAGACGCGTGAAAGATCTCTTGCGCGCGTCGTCTGGTGATGATCGTGTGCTCAGCCGCCACTTTCGTCATGTTTGGCCTCCCAGGTCCCCAGACCTCAGTCCGTGCGATTATTGGCTTTGGGGTTACCTGAAGTCGCAAGTGTTTCGTGATCGACCGACGTCTCTAGGGATGCTGAAAGACAACATCCGACGCCAATGCCTCACCATAGCCCAGACATGCTTTACATTGCTGTTCACAACATTATACCTCGACTACAGCTATTGTTGAGAAGTGATGTTGGACATATTGGGAATTTCCTGTAAAGAACATCATCTTTGCTTTGTCTTACTTTGTTATGCTAATTATTGCTATTCAGATCAGATGAAGCGCCATCTATCGGAAATTTTTTGAACTTTTGTATTTTTAGTTTCTAATAAAACCCCACGTCATTCCAACCATGTGTAACAATTTGTACCTGTCTATCTACATTATTCCGTGATTTATTCAGTTTCCAAATTTATACTGACTTTTTGATCACCCGGTACTTCTCAAGATATGGTGATTTCGTTGCCCGTCAGTATCCGTCGTATCGAAGCAGTATCATTTTCTGTAATTACTGTAAGTCAGAATTGATGGCATTGTTATCTTCTTGTATAGCCTTTGTCGTGCATCTACGCAGAGATGGCACTGTTACTATCGGAACTGGCACAGTTAACTTAATGGATGGCCGGACGACCTTCCTGTTGCCCCCAACATCTGCTTTCAACGTTAGCATGTTGACGTGTGCGAACGTTTCCTAAATGTTTGTGAAACGTGTAACTCAGGCAGGGCTTGGGACTATCCCGGTAATCACCTTGTCGGACGTGAGGAACTGCTTAAAAACTACATCCACGTTGGCGGCTACAACGGCGCAGGTCATTAATCCGCCCCTGGGCCGTGGCAATTGCCTGTATCCCGGAAACAGTGCGTTAACACGCTCGGTTATTCAGGCGGGTACTGCTGGCATAGCACGAAGCCGCGCGAACCATACCAACCAACAGGGAGCAATATAAGCTGTGACGTGAAAAAGGAAACTTCGTCTAAAAAATTAGGCAAGTTAAGACTCTAAATTATTGCTCCTGTAGCTTAATTTCCGTGTCTTAGGAGTAGTGCAAAGTTAAAATTCTTTACGGGAATGAACTTGCGGGTTTTCAGACAGATTAGTCCTTCTTATAATTGTGAGAAAGACATTCCGAACTGTTGAACAGAGTGGACAGAATATTTGACTATAATCATAGCAACGTTAGCCTCGACAGCCGAGTGGTCAGCGCGTCCGACTGACATTCAGAGGAACCAGATTAGATTCTGCGAGGGACTTTTCCTTAGTAGGGGAACGGAGTACACTTAGCGTCGTGATGGCTACTGAGGAGCTACTTGACTGAGTAGTAGCGGCTCCACGTCACGAAGACTTACAACTGCCGGGAGTGCACTGTACAGAGCAAAAGCTTCTCCATTATGCATCTAATGACGCCGTTGGCAGAGGATGACACGGTGGTCAGTCAGTATGAATGGATCGGTCAGGGCTTATGGACCTAGTTTACGTTTGTAAATATACCATAGCCGCATGTGATAGGAAATTGTAGACTGAAAAGTAGATCTATGCTGCATAAAAGCCGAACCGGTATAATAAACTTATGTGGCAAGCAGTATTCTGTTACTTAAGAAGCAACACTGTACAAACCAGCTGAACAAGTAAGATAGTGAAAGCACACAGAAATAAGAGTAATTTCTTGAAAATTAGATCCGTGGATATAACAAATACTGACAGCAAGCTGAGTTAGTTTCTGAAACTGCGTAGCATTGAACAAATGTCAAATATAGGCCGTGTAAAAACCAGTGAAGATGAAAAAGAAAGCACATGAAGTTTAGAGTCACTTAGGGAAGTTCATAATTAAATGTACAATAATGTACGAATGACAGAATTATTTAAAAAACGAAAAAGGAAATGGCACGTCAGTAAAATTATCTAAGGAAAACTACACTGACATTGAAAATAGTCGCTTATGGGAGACCTGAAAAGGGTAGACAAGGGTAAGAATAATGCAAAGTATTGAGAATCTTGGGATTCTTAAGTGAATAAAGATGGGGAAAAATGGTGACATCGCCATTGGCATGTTGTCGGCACTGGGATGTAGTGATCGAGATACTTTCAGTAATACACGAATTTTCTTTCTTCATCGGAAAGTAGTTTCATTAACATATGGCCGGTTCTAATGAATTATGTACCATCATCAGATACAAAATGACTGGCCACGATATGCATGTCAATGTGAAATTGAGTATCACAAGCAGCAGATTGAGCCTGCAGTTCACAATGATAGTCACTTGATAGTTGATCATGATGCATGAGCCATAGAAACCGTCATATGTTAGTAAAAGAAATATACGATCAAGAGCGGAAATTTCCAAACACTAAAGACCGAAAGATTAGCACAGAACAGCGCCATGTTGTGGGTTGTAGTAACCTTCAACACGAAGCCGAATTTAACGCAGCTTCTCACGCTGGTGTACCAAATGTTCAAAATGTTCAAAAGTGTGTTAATTCCTAAGGAACCAAACCGCTGAGGTCATCGGTCTCTAGACTTACACACTACTTAATCTAGCTTATACTAACTTATGCTAAGAACAACAAACACACACTCATACTCGAGAGAGGGCTAGAACCTCCGGCGCCATCCGTGACATGGCACTCCACGTGGCGCTGGTGTACCCTGTCTATTAATATATGCATAGTTGCTGCAGCTTACTTGCACTTACGTCTGATTGCTGACGTCAAGCATTTGTTTTCCACATTATTTTTTACCCCGTCGCCACTATACCATTATACCTCAGGATCTCAGCTGTCAACCCACCCATTCTTTCACTGAAGTAGAACCATAAAGCTGTACAGAACCAGGCTGTAGTAGATTGCTTTCGATGAGTCAGTAGCAACGGACTTCGTGTGATAAGGGAACATATAATCGTTACTAGTTGCCGTACTTCTTTGCTCCGTCCGGTCAATCAAAACATACAATGTTCGCGTTCGAGACGAGAAAAACTCAACAACCCATAAGACACACGCCTAAAAAAATGTAAATATACATATAGCTACTTCAGAGTTCTCACCAACGAAATGCAGAAAAATACCGACAAATATAATATGATTACCCTTACTTTCCTATATTAACTGCTTCAGCAACTACAAACCAGTGCAGAACGTTAATTGACCTTTACCGTTTCTACGCATGTGTCCTTCGTAAATGCGTTGTCACAGGTAATTCTTTTATTACATATGCTGGTGACAATTTTCTTCTTTTTATCTTCCAAACACGATGGAAATCAATGAACTTGGAAGGAACGGAGCCCTCATACATTCAGTGGCTACCGGCCTCTGGGAGCAGAAAAGGAATGCTCCGCTCCAGCCATATATCTCTATTCCCAAAAGAGCCGCGGGAAACGTACATTACGTTCTCACTGCGCGATGCTGCAGAATGACGAAGAGTCATGAAATTTTGCTGCGATTGCCTGTATTTTACTCTTCTAATCACTCTGTCAGCGAAGAGACTCTGTAAAGAAAAAGTTGCACCAACTGTATCATTCTTTTATCGTATTATCTCTCAATACTGTGGCGAAATGTATACCATGACTGAGCCCGGTTCAAAATGGCTCTGAGCACTATAGGACTCAACATCTTAGGTCATAAGTCCCCTAGAACTTAGAACTACTTAAACCTAACTAACCTAAGAACACCACACACACCCATGCCCGAGGCAGGATTCGAACCTGCGACCGTAGCAGTCCCGCGGTTCCGGACTGCAGCGCCAGAACCGCTAGACCACCGCGGCCGGCTGACTGAGCCCGGTAACTGCGTTTAAGTCGGTGCCAACAAATGATGTTGAGTGGAAGTAGATTTCGGGTAATTTAGAACATCATTCACCATTATAAGGAACAACACTTGTATTTCATATTCAGAGTTAAAAAAAATAGACAGTAACAATTCTGGATTTTAACAAAGTAAAAAATTTTCTTTTTATTTAACTGTTCAAGAAAACTGTAAGTGGATTCGAATTTTAGCAGCTTGAAATTACGTGAGCAACCTTTTAACTGTCCAAGTAAACAATAGCTGGCCTCAAATAAATAACAACTCGAAATTACATAAAACAATCACTGCGCCCATAGTAAGGCCGCAGTAAAATAAATTTATAATATTAAACAATCAAAACACTAATCCATCGAAAGAAACAGCTTTTAAGATCCAAATGGAAGAACGACAGAATAAGCGTTATAAAATTAGAAATACGCTTAACTTCTGTTTTGGTCGCCACAACACTGCAGCAAAAAATACTGATTTCCAGAGTACACGCAGCCAAATGTGCCTGACATGATGGCAGACCGTTCTAATACATTTTCCGCCTCTGCTCAAACATCAAGGTGCTGGTCTAAACTGGCCTGTAGCACTGAATCCCGGCTATAATTGCAAAATAAAATCCAATGCTGAGATACATCAAAACATAGCAACAGTGTAACCATTATCAGGTCTCTAAGTAACTAATATATGCTCAGCTGCGCCCTTAGTCAGACGAGAGACTATTAGTTTTAATAATTATTCAGTATCAGATTCGATACGAAATAGAGAGTAGAACGTCAGATTTCTAGAAACGCAATTACGGCAGACTACAAATAATGGAAATACAGTAGTTTTTTTAATTAATTCCCTTACTTTGAACCTTACTGTGACAATGGTTCATTAATAACTTTTATGGCCGAATTTAGAGAAAATATATCAGTTAGGGTTGGAATTGGTACAAGTTTCACCTTGAATCAACTACAAATGACGCTTATCAGCAGATAATATACACAAGCATTGCATTTTAAAAAATTGTTATCTTAGAGACACAGTAAACCAATGAAAGCAATGTCATATAATAGAGGCCTGTGAGGGCTTGCTAGTCAAGAGGTAGGTACTCAAAACAAACACATCTGTTAATAACAGTGCTACGAGCTTGCATTAACCTTCAGTGCAGCTCAGTCATCGAAAGTGTTATAACCGACATTTAAATAGGAAAAAGACACATAGAGCAGCGATACCTTTAATTCTAAAATTTCTTACTGTTTTCAGCCTGATTTCTTTCAACCTATACATGTACGTGTACAGACAAACATTTGTCCAAATCGGACAGTGCCCCAGTACGCAACGACTCTTAGCAGCGAGCGAAGGTTTTAATATTAAAAAAAAAGGAAAACGGTAGCATACAGTTGACTCTCAATATGTTAGAAAGATCTACTTCCTTGTCAAGATCAAGCTTACCTGCAAATTACTTCAAAAAAAAAAAAAAAAAAAAAAAGGAAAATTAAGGAGTTAACATATAAAATGTCGAGGCTCGAACCTCATACACCAGCTTCAAAGGCACTTTCTAAGTCACCCAATGAACTGCACCACAAGTAAATGCAGAAGCAATTGCAAAGCGTAGCGTGAGAGATTACCCACATTTAAGCCTCCAGCTTCCCAATACGAAACACTTTACTTTCCACCTAGTCGAGACGTAAATCGCTGACCAAGCCGGAGTGAAACAAAACTGTTTCCACAACACTGCAATGCTCAAGAAGGTGCTACATTGGAACCATTACAAACTCGGTTACAACACGCTACGGACAAGCAAATGCCAAATCCAACTGCCCGGCCGCACAAAGAAGCACTCCGTGTCCCTACTCACGTCACCGAAAACCAAAAAGTGCGACTGCTATTGAAAATAGAATCGACACGAGAAGCCACGGCTCATCATTCCCCACTAAATGCCCCCCCCCCCTTTCTCTCTCTCGTGGCGGAAGGAGGCTAGGGGCACTCTAAACACATTGGCGAAAAAAGAATTGATAAATCAGAATATTATTACAGGAGAGAAATGAAGCCACATGGATCAATGAAAAAGGAGAGAATGATTGGAACAGAGACATGGCCATCAAGCTCTCCAATAAGGGAGACTTATCAGTTTGTGATAACTGTGGAGGTATCAACCTGCTGCCAATCCCAAGCAAGATCCTCCCCCAAATAATACTAAATAGGAGAAAAGCATATGTAGACAAGATAATAAGAAGAGAACAAGCAGGATTCAGGAAAGGTCGTTCTTGCATTGACCTGATAAACACCTTGAGAATAATAGCTGAACATTCATATGAATACTAGTCGCCATTTTACATGTTGTTAAAGACTTTGAAAAGGATTTCGACAGTATAATTAGAACAAAAATCTGGAGCTTACTGCAAAATTGTGGAACTTCCAAGAAAATAATTGTTCTTGTCAAGTGCTTGTATGAAAACTACACGTGCCGGATTCAATATCAAGGTCTGCTTTCAGATCCATTAGCCGTGAAAACAGGAGTTAAGCAGGGCTGCATGCTTTCGCCAATACTGTTTAACGAAGTGCTTTATCTTATAATGATGAATGCAATGGATTAAATGAGAGGAATAAAATGGAGCAATGGAACACATCTTGAAGACCTAGATTTTTCAGATGACCTTTGCTTTCTATCCCACAGATTCAACTGAAACCTGAAGCGAAAAAAGTCAGTTTGAAAATTAATCCACAAAAAGCAAAAGGCTTGCGGGCAAATTATAATAACACCGCAGAGTTTAAGCTTGGGCGTGAGGTAATGGAAATTGTTGATAAGTTTTGCTACCTTCGGAGCAATATTGCACTATATAGTGGTGAAACAGAGGACATTAACAGCCGCAGCAGCAAAGCCAAAGGTTCTCTGCTCTATCTGGAGTCGAAGGAAATAATATTGAGGAAAAAATTGCGGATATTTGAAAGTAATGAAAAATCTGTGCTTCTGTATGGATAAAAACATGGAAAGTGACAAAGTAGCTAATCCATAAACTGCACTCATTCAACAACAGATACCTGAGGAACATCCTGGGGGGTATGGCGGCCAAATGTTTCTCTAACGAAATACCCTGGGAAAGGACAAGCCAGAAGCCAGTTGAGCTGCATGTAAGAAGCAGGATGTTGCAAAGGTTAGGACATCCCCTTAGGAGACCAAATAAACATATTGCGAAGTAAGAACTTTATTGGATCCCCCAGGGAAGACGAAGGCGGGGCGGGCCCAAAATGACGTGGAGACGATCAGCTGAAGATGAAGGTCAACATTAATGAATAGGATGGGAGGAAGTCTAAATACTAGCAGAAGACAGAATCAGATGGTGATCCTTTGTTGCAGACCTATGGTCCACACAAGCCGTTCAAAGAAATTAATAATAAATATAATAATGAAATTTAGGCCTTAGTTTTACCTAGGTAAACATGTCCGAATTTTGAACGTGATAGGGAATATAGAAAATGTGAAAAGGGAAATACTAAGACTCAGTGTGCGCCAGAGAAGTGAAATGAGAAGAAGATACAGATTTACGTTTAGATGAGTATAGGGTAATACCAACAACAAAAGAAAATGGTACAATGGGAGTAGGATTCCTTAAGAAAAGGAAGGTATGCCCGAGAGTGAGTCACTGTGAACAGTTCAGTCATAATTTTGTTCTCATTTTCCCATTAGAATCAACACCAAGCGAACACTGACAATAATAGTTCCGTTGTACATGCCATCGTTAGAAGCAGAAAATGAAAAAATAAAATATATCAGGATACTCAATGAGTATACCTAATAGCAATGCGTTATTGGAATGCTGTTCTAGGGGAAAGAGTAGAGAAAGGGTTACGGAAGAGTATGGGCGTGGTAGTAGATGAGAAAGACTAACTCAGCTCTGAAATAAATTTCAAATGGTAAGTGAATATTCTTTCAAGAGTCACAAGAGATGTAAGTATATTTGGAAAAGGGCGGGAGACAGAGAAAGGTTTCAGTTCGATTACATCATGGTCAGGAAAAGATTTCAGAATCAGATATTGGTTTTTAAGGCGTATACGGGACAACTTAGATCACAATTTGGTAGGAATCAATGAGGAAAGAAGTTGGATGCGGAAGTAAGGAATGAAGAGACACGCTTTAAATTCTCTGAGGCTATAGACACTGCGACAATGAATAGCTCAGTAGGCAGTTCAGTCGAAGAGGGACAGACGTCTCTAGAATACTCAATCACAGAAGTTGAAGAGAAAAATGTACATACAGAGAAAGTAACTGCAAAGAAACAGTGGGTAACAGAAGAAATACTCGATCAACGAGAGGAAGAAGTATAAATATGCTCAGGGAAATTCAGGAACACAGAAAGTCAAGTCACTTAGGAATGATATAAAGAGGAGGAAGTGCATGGAAGCTAAGACGAAATGGCTACATGAAAAATATGAACAAATCGAAAAGAAATGACTATCGGTAGGACTGACTGCATACAGAAATGTGAAAACAACCCCCGGTGAAATTAAAAGCTACGGTCTGGAACCGCGTGACCGCTACGGTCATAGGTTCGAATCCTGCCTCGGGCATGGATGTGTGTTACTTTCTTAGGTTGGTTAGGTTTAAGTAGTTCTAAGCTCTAGGGGACTGATGACCTCAGAAGTTAAGTCTCATAGTGCTCAGAGCCATCTGAACCAAATTAAAAGCAAGGGCGATAGCATTAAGAGTACAGTGGACATTTCACTGTAAAAGGCAGAGAAGGGGGCGGATATGTGGAAAGAGTACATTGAGGGCCTCTAGGAAGGGGAATACTTATCTGATTAAGTGACAGAAGAAGAAACAGAAGTCGACGCAGAAGAGATAGGGGATCCAGTATTATTATCAGAATTTAAAAGACCTTTGGGTAACCTAAGATCCTAAAAGGCAGAATAGATGGAATTTCTGAAATCATTGGAGAAAGGGGCATCAGAACCATTATTCACGCTGGTGTGCAAAATGTATGAGATGCGATATACCATTAGATGTTCGGTAAAACATCATCTACACAATTTCGAAGACTGCAAGACGCGACAACTGCGATAATTATTGCATAATCGGCTTAACAACTCATGTATCCAAGTTACTGATAAGGATAATATACAGATGAATGGAAAAGAAAACTGAGGAAAGGTGAAGCCACCTGACAGGCAGTTCTGACGTTGCGGTTGATAATGAAAGCAAGATTGAAGAAAAATCAAGATGCCTTCATAGGATCTGTACACCTGGAAAAAGCTTTCGACAAGTAACATGGAGCAAGATGTTCGAAATCCCGAGACAAATAGGGGTAAACTCTAGGGAAAGATGTATAATATACAACATGACCAAAAACAAAGCCTGAATAGTAACAATAGAAAACCAAGAACGAACTGCACGGATTATAATGGGAGTAAAGAAGAGATGTAGTCTATGGCCCCTGCTGTGCAATCTTGACGTCAAAGAAGCAATGGCGGAAATAAAAGAAAAATTCAAGACTACGATTAAAATCCAAGGTGAAAGAAAGATAGCAATGTGAAGATTCGCTGATGACATTGCTATGCACAAACTAAAGAAGAATTACAGAACCTGCTGAATCGAATGAAGTGTCTCATGAGTACAGAACATGAATCGAGAGTAAATCGAAGGAAGACGAAAATAATGACAAGTAGCAGAATTGAGAACCGCGAGAAACTTAATATCATAATTTGTGATCTGGAAGTAGATGGAGTTATGAAATTCTTCTACCTAGGTAACAAAATAACCAATGATGGACTGAGCAAGGAAGACATAAAAAGAAACTAGCACTGGCAAAAAGGGTGTTCCTGGCCTAGAAAAGTCTACTAGTATCAAACATAGGTCTTAATTTGAGGAAGAAATTTCTGAGAATGTACGTATGGAGGACAGCATGATATGGCAGGGACACATGGACTGTCTGAAAAGCGGGACGGAAGAGAATCGAAGCATTTTAGATATAGTGCTATGGAAGAATGTTGAAAATTGGGTGGACTGATAAGGAATAAGGAAGTTCATTTCAGAATCAGCGAGGGAGGAAATACAAGAAAAACACTGACAAGAAGGCGGTACAGGATGGTAGAACATGTATTAAAACGTCAGGGAATAACTTACATAGTACAAGAACGAGCTGCAGAAGCTATAAACAATAGGGGAAAGAAAGAGATTGGAATTCATTCAGCAAATAACTGAGGACTTAGGTTGAAAGTGCTACTCGGAGATGACAAAGTTGGCCTAGGAGAGGAATTCTTGCGGACTGCAAAAAATTTATCAGAAGACTGATGACTCAAAAAAAAAAAAAAAAAACAGAAGCATGCAAACGTGCATGCACTATGTTCCACAGGTGCCAGACGTCACTTTGTGGGATCGAGTTCCATACGTGCTGCACTAGGTCTGTAACTAAAGGGACGGTTCATGCCTTTTGTAGGTGACGCTACGCTGTAGCTGTCGTCCTATGATGTCCGATATGTGCTTGATTGGAGACAGAACAGGTAATCGAGTCGGCGATGGCAGTGTCTCGGTACCTAATAGAGAATGTTGGGTTAGAACAGCGATATATGAGTGAGCGTTATCCTGCTGGGAAACATCCATGAATGGCAGCACAGCACATCGAATCACCAGGCTGGCGTAAAATATTTGTAGTCAGAGTGCATGGGATAACCACCAAAGGTCTCTTGCTGTCATACGAATTCGCACCCTGTATCATAATTCCAGGTGTAGGTCTCGCACACAAATTGGCTGACTGCAGGCTCTCAAATGGCCTCCTTCTGTCTTCCACACGGGCATCGCTGGGACAGAAAAAGAACCAGCTTTCTTCACAACACACCACAGACCTCCACTCTGCCTCACAATGAGGTCTCGCTTGATAGCAATGGAGTCGCAAATGGCGGTGGTTTGGGTTCTGTGGAATGGACACATCAAGACGTCTGGCTCGGAGATATCAGTTTGAACAGTTCATTGTGTCATTATGGTGCCAACTGCTGAACAAATTGCTGCTGCAGATGTAGTACGATGAGCCACAGGCATATGCAGAACGCAATGGTATTCCCTCCGGATAGTGCCACATGGCCGTCTGGATCCCCATCTTCTTGCGACATCATATTCTTGTTACCATCGCTGCCAGAAATCACGTACAGCAGCGACACTCCTGCCAAGTATTTCTGCAACATCGCAGTAGATACATCCAGCTTCTCGAATCTCTATTACACGACCTCGTTCAAACACAGTGAGGTGTTGATAATGCCGTCTTTGCCGCCTTAAAGGCATCACCTCACTACGTCCAATCTCAAAGGCAGCTAACGCTAACGATCGTTAAAGCGGTTACTCAAGCCAAACTTGATTTGCATCTTCATAGTGGCGCTACTAGCGCCACTCTGATGCGACTGGCGCGAAGTTATAACAGACATAAGCTTTCAGATGTAGAAACACGCCTACCAACTTTCGTTTATGTTGCACAAATTCTTCTTGCTGCTGTGACCTTTTTTCCATCAGTGTACCTTCCTAACTTGGGTGGCATGCTCTCTAGATGTCTTAATTGCGGCCAGGCTCCAAACCAGGAAATTAACAGCCCTCAAGTACAAAATGCCCTAGGAGCTGAGGGGACAGCTTAAGAGAAATCGCAGTATCCGCCCACACTGCAGCATTCAAGTTTCGAATGAAAACACGATTCCCAAACTTTGTCCTAAATTCACGCTGTCCCTGGTTGTAGCGATGGGCCTGCCTGCGGTGCTCAAGCACAATCATCCCCTTAGCCCTTCTTCAATTTTGGGAAATAGTCTCCACGGTAATTTTATCAGAGAGGGGCACATTTGTCGACCATAAATTGTCCAAAGGGGAATTGAGGAGGTAGCTGAACATTAAGGAGGCAGGAGTTGCCTTGACAATCTTGCTGATGGTCAGAATTGAAAGACAAATTCAACCAATGAGCCGATACAGCCAGTTTTTTCTGAGCCTGCACAAGAAACATAATGAAGGTGAGCTTTAGTTTCGGGTTTACTCTCTCTACAAGGGAAGGTGGATGATAATAAGGGTTGGTGGTGAGGTATACAATGTCGTTTCCAAAATAAAATCTCTTAAACTGGATAGAGATAAACGCAGGGGCACTGTCACCAGCCAGTGACTTTGGTGGACCAAATATAGTATTAATAGTTTCGACAAATGATAAATGGTCATCGCCGCCGCTATCCTCCTACTCGAGATTAGGGTGTCAACCAAAACTTTCGTATAACGATTCACAAAACGATTCCAATTCGCATGTAATCAATTAAGATTTGATCCACAGGATAGTTCTCGCCCATAGATTGCAAACAGCCCTTTCACGAATTGGTATTAGGTTCAGCTGCCTTACGTAGCTCACATTCTCTCACTAAACGCCAAATATTCCTATACAAGGAAGGTCATGTTAGATGTTCCTTAATTTTGTAAATCGTTTTACAGACATCAAAATGTCCATAGGCTCTAACTGCTTGTGGAAGCTAATTTTGTCCCCCCTGCTCATTCCTGGCACCTGATCCCTGTTGAGTTACCTCTGTTTAATAGGCAGAATTAAAGGGTCTCAGTCCTATTAACCCTTAACAACTCTAAAGAGTTTCGGTACCTAAGCTAACTCTGCTGGTTTCCCGCCCACTTTGCCTGCCGCAATTGTCTTGTCCAAACAAACGATCTAAGGCGTCAGCGACTCGGTTATCGGAAATTCTGATGAACCTAACCTTATAATGGAAAAAAAGAGATTCGGACGGCCTACCGAGAAATTCTGGCCATCTTCCCGCGGCATGCTAAAACCCAGCACAAGGCTAGATGTCGGTCTCTGCTACCAACTCCCTGCATGCTAGAGAAAATTTAAACTTTTCCGAGACAAAAATTATTGCTAGAGATACCCATTCCAGAGCCTTCCACCCATACGGTGGAGTACCTAAGCTCCCTAGGCGATAATCCCCTCGATACACAAACGATTGAATGGCATTCACCATGATGCTCTTGCAAGAGAAAACCACAACACCAGAATTTGAGGAATCTGAACGATGAAAGGGAGCTCAAAATTAAGACTATGAAGAACAGGAGGCTGCTGAAAGCTGTCTTAATGGCTTCGAAGACGGTCGGTCTGAAGCAACACACGTTGTTGTTAATCGTAACTGTTCAAACAATATGGTGCCAAAAGGCACGAACAGCTTCCATACAGGAGGCGGACGGTGGGCAACATTGATATTAGCCGAAGTTTTTATTGCACTTTACTGTCTGGCGGCCAATGTTTGGCTACAGCTCAGCTTGTCCATTGATATCTGTCGGAGCCTCTGCACTATCGTTGACTGAAGCTGCACTTAGGGCTTGGCTCCAGAAATCTGCATCTCCCTGTTGTCCGCTGTTGAGATGGTGTGTAGGTGGAAGACCCAACAGCGCCATGAAGGACAGCCCAACAGGCGGTCTCAACAAACACCCGGTAAGGCAGTACCTGTACTGTCCAGGAGTGATGGTACAAGCGCCCTGCTCCCAAACTGAACATCAGATGGGCAAATCGGTTCCTCATTCATGGAAGAAATACCTGGCTCTCATCTTCAGTCAGCCACATCTGTGACTAACAAGATTGCAGCTCGAAGAGTCGAAATCCCCCTATAGCCATACAGCGGCGGACTCGTAGCGGTGGAGTACAAAGTGCTGGTGGGCTGAGACCTCATCACGGTATCTTGCAAGTACTACAGCTGACCTTCGATCGGTATCCGTGATACAGATGGAATAGCCTAACTCTGAGAGTGATTGTAACGTAGGTGTGGGTTTTATTGCAGTCGATGTCGCGATTTCCCAGTATGGGTGATTGAATCTGCTCCCGTCTTTTGAGCCTGTCAGCGCTCTTTGGCATAATGTTTAACTTCAGGGCTTCAAAGCATTCCTCTCTGCAAGGTGGAATTACATTTGGGTTGGTGTCTAAATTTGTATCATTTTTCTATAAGTTCAATAAACACAACAGATACACATAACAGAAACTTTAGTCGTGAATAATATATCCTCCTTCCCTATTTACAACAGTCTGCCAACTGTAGATATCTTTTGATTCCGCGACTGTAAAAATTACCTGGTTTTGAGACGAAGAACTTGTCGAGCCACATTCGGAACTCACTCGCGTAGTAGAATCACTTCAGTCGGTCTTCCTGGTCGTTGCTCTTTGATTGCGTCTGCTAGACTTGTTGACAAAAGAAGTAAGCAGTGATGGTTACACTTCGAGAAAGAAATTCGTGGTACGCCACACCCTCTCTGGTCTACCAGATGCGTGACATTATCTTTTGTGGATGAGCGTGGGTTTTGTATGAGGACTTGCTGCATTGTTTGTGCTCAACCATTCGTTTCTGTTCCTTACGAGAACATAAAGAAACCATTTCTCGTAACCACAAATGCTGGAAGATAGGAATGGCTGGTGTTGTTCACGAGGCAAATGATGATGAGCAAGCAGAGATGCACATATGGCCACCTGCTGATCTGTATGATTTTTACTCTCATACCAAATTTTATATCTTCCCCACTGCGTGCAAATGTTACACGGTGGTGGAAAGATAACATCACATCAGCCAGTTCTCGAGTCACGGAATATGGTGGATAAATGCGTTTAAGCGATCTTTATCAAACGATGAAGGTCTTCCTAAAAGTGGAGAGTCACTAATGTCAAAACGATCCGATCCTCCTTAAATCGAGAAAACCACTTTTTGCCATGCTCTGTCCAGTGTCATTATCCTCATATACGGCGCAAATATTTTTGGCTGCCTACGCTGCTGTCACCCCTCTATCGCACTAAAACAGAAGAATATGTCGGAAATGTTCCGATTTCTCCACTTGGCACTCCATTTTCTAGCGTCCACAGCTCCACTGACTCTCTCCAAATGATAAAACGACAAAACGTAAACTCAAACAGCGACAGTGGAGTACAAATAAATAATCGCAACCCATAAATAAACCCATTGTACCGGGAATACCAAAATGCAAAACGAAAACTATACGAGCTTGTGCACCAACCTAATACATGTTATCTTGTTAAAGAACAGCGTTATCTCTCATCTTCCTTATTGGCTAAGTGCAGAGTCATGTGTTGCTGCCGTCCTCTCTCTCTCGCACACTATGTGACAATACGCTCCTTGTCTGTTTGTACTTCAGTTATTCCGAGTGTTGACAATGGTTACGTCACCGTTGCATACCCTGCCGATGTGTTCCGCTTAGAGCCGTCCCTGCCGGTTTTAACGAAATTTTATTCCAAACAAGGAAAATTTCAGCATTGGCCGTATAAGTTTTGGAAACTATTTTTTATTATTGCACATCGATGTTAATCACAAAGTGATCGTCTTCAGTGCGAGACTGTGTACAGTGGACTCACATAATCATAATAACTTCGGATATAGATGTTCATAGTGAATAACATTCCAAGAAGTAGAGAAGATCCTTATCTGTTTTTTGGCATGTTCCTCACAACGCCTAGGTCTAAAGTTGTATTTTTGCATGATGATATGAGTCCAATGGGCCTAGTGTTACACGGAAGATATCATTCTGTGACTGAAATCGATATGCAACAAAAAAACCGTTTCAAAACTTATACGACCAATGCTGGTGTTCCAATACTTACTGTGTTCTCTAAGTGAACAAAATTCCTGAGGGAATCCTATATCAAGAAAATTTTTTTCGTACGCTTAATTACTGCTCTGCTGTGCAGTAGTATGATAAGCTGTCCTATATCTAGATCTATCAAAACGCTCGCCGTCTCATCACTACTGATAAAACAAATGATAAAAAGGTGTCCAAAAAATAAATGGTTGTGATAGTTTCAGGTAGTGATATCGCAAGTGCAAACTACACATAGTGACTGAAAATGAAATGAACATTTTTAGCTCAGCTATTGGCCATTGATTTAAAACATTATATATTCTTAAAATACACTCCTGGAAATGGAAAAAAGAACACATTGACACCGGTGTGTCAGACCCACCATACTTGCTCCGGACACTGCGAGAGGGCTGTACAAGCAATGATCACACGCACGGCACAGCGGACACACCAGGAACCGCGGTGTTGGCCGTCGAATGGCGCTAGCTGCGCAGCATTTGTGCACCGCCGCCGTCAGTGTCAGCCAGTTTGCCGTGGCATACGGAGCTCCATCGGAGTCTTTAACACTGGTAGCATGGCGCGACAGCGTGGACGTGAACCGTATGTGCAGTTGACGGACTTTGAGCGAGGGCGTATAGTGGGCATGAGGGAGGGCGGGTGGACGTACCGCCGAATTGCTCAACACGTGGGGCGTGAGGTCTCCACAGTACATCGATGTTGTCGCCAGTAGTCGGCGGAAGGTGCACGTGCCCGTCGACCTGGGACCGGACCGCAGCGACGCACGGATGCACGCCAAGACCGTAGGATCCTACGCAGTGCCGTAGGGGACCGCACCGCCACTTCCCAGCAAATTAGGGACACTGTTGCTCCTGGGGTATCGGCGAGGACCATTCGCAACCGTCTCCATGAAGCTGGGCTACGGTCCCGCACACCGTTAGGCCGTCTTCCGCTCACGCCCCAACATCGTGCAGCCCGCCTCCAGTGGTGTCGCGACAGGCGTGAATGGAGGGACGAATGGAGACGTGTCGTCTTCAGCGATGAGAGTCGCTTCTGCCTTGGTGCCAATGATGGTCGTATGCGTGTTTGGCGCCGTGGAGGTGAGCGCCACAATCAGGACTGCATACGACCGAGGCACACAGGGCCAACACCCGGCATCATGGTGTGGGGAGCGATCTCCTACACTGGCTGTACACCACTGGTGATCGTCGAGGGGACACTGAATAGTGCACGGTACATCCAAACCGTCATCGAACCCATCGTTCTACCATTCCTAGACCGGCAAGGGAACTTGCTGTTCCAACAGGACAATGCACGTCCGCATGTATCCCGTGCCACCCAACGTGCTCTAGAAGGTGTAAGTCAACTACCCTGGCCAGCAAGATCTCCGGATCTGTCCCCCATTGAGCATGTTTGGGACTGGATGAAGCGTCGTCTCACGCGGACTGCACGTCCAGCACGAACGCTGGTCCAACTGAGGCGCCAGGTGGAAATGGCATGGCAAGCCGTTCCACAGGACTACATCCAGCATCTCTACGATCGTCTCCATGGGAGAATAGCAGCCTGCATTGCTGCGAAAGGTGGATATACACTGTACTAGTGCCGACATTGTGCATGCTCTGTTGCCTGTGTCTATGTGCCTGTGGTTCTGTCAGTGTGATCATGTGATGTATCTGACCCCAGGAATGTGTCAATAAAGTTTCCCCTTCCTGGGACAATGAATTCACGGTGTTCTTATTTCAATTTCCAGGAGTGTATTACTCTCACTGCCCTTACTGCTTCAATAATCAGTTACAAGAACTGAGAGCCCTGACATGGCGGAACTATGAACATGTGCTTCTGTAATGGATGCCATACGACTGACGATAGTAAAATCCATATTTTTTGAAGTCTTTGTTTTCACACCATTTTTCCCCACCACCGCCGTATCCATGTAGTTTCCAACTGCTCAATTTTTAGGATTGTTACGCTGCGACCTTCCTTGCCAGTTGTGATATGCAGTTGATTTAAACAGATCAATACAAGAAGTTTTTCCCACTTGTCGCCCTACACTCACCACTATGCAACTGTGCAAATTCATAAATTCATTACCTTCGCTTTTCCATATTAAATTAGAGGGGAATAAATAAACATACGTAGCTGGGTAATTACAGTATTGGTCGTAATTCTTTTATCTTTCAGTTGTTAATGTGTTCCGTTGGATTACGATGAGACTTGGACTTACGTCTGATAGTAGTTTAGACATTGTTTACTATTTTATCTTGGGAATTGTGAACGAACTGAAAGCGATACGATGTAACTACAACAGGCTGTTATATGCAGCTGCCATCTCTGTTTTACTGTGATTGAAGTGAAATAATGATAAGACAACCTCGCATATTTCCGCTTAAGCCACCAGTCACTTCCCTTCAAAAAATGGTTCAAATGGCTCTGAGCACTATGGGACCTAACTTCTGAGGTCATCAGTCCCCTAGAACTTAGAAATACTTAAACCTAACTAACCTAAGGACATTACACATATCTATGCCCGAGGCAGGATTCGAACCTGCGACCGTAGCGGTCGCGCGGTTCCAGACTGTAGCGCCTAGAACCGCTCGGCCACTCCGGCCGGGTCACTTCCCTTAATAACCTGAGTCGCTATCGAAGAGTTTGTCACATGCAGTGGTTAAATACACAGTTTCTTCTCCTTCTTCTTTCTTGGTGAAAGTTCAAGGATAGTTTTTAAATTCTTCTGCTATAACTTCTGCATTCGGAAAACAAGAAAGCGCGTCACTAAGTTATTACTATTGGAAAATACATAAAATCACATTCGAATTGAAATAGAAACTAACAGGTCTCAGCTGAAAGAGTGCTGCACAGGCCAGTAGTTGTCTAGTTAAACATATTGCCACGGAGAACCCTGGCAGACACTCCGTTTGTACTGCCATATTTAACTCACCGTTTCAGGTTTGGCATACGGATAACAAGAATCTGCTGGAGTAATTGGTAATTTGTTGGGATTATGTAACGTAAAATATAAAAAATAGTACGGCATATTGAAATTTGGTGCTTCTATAAACTGAGTATGCGATGGCACACTGGAGAACTGTAAATATTGTTGCGTAAAGTAGGGCCCTTAGAATAAAGGCGTGGAATCGATTGACAGTTCGGGTTTACAGATTTATCTATCAATTGATAATATGGGTACATTCAGTACATATATTTTAACTGAGTGGCTTGCTTCCTCGACTAAATGTTACTTCAAAGCGATAAAAAAGAATGATAAGACAATATTTTTTTAGTTTAGCACGCTGCTCAGTGTGAAGCAGAACAGTACGGAATGCCAGTGCAGTTAAGTTCAGAAATATACTGAGTCCAAACGAACCAAAAATAAGTTAAGAACAGTAAGACGATCAACACCATTGGAAACATTTAAGAACGAAGCTTGCTTTTGCTTGGAGCCTATATGTTTGCCGTTACAGACAACTTGCAACTCGAACCTCAGTCCACTGGTGCATAGAAGGCACGCGAAGTAGCTCAGAAACTAACCTAAAACATCACAGTATTACAAAACAAATACGCATTGTACGAGTATTATTAACAGGAACTTTATTGGTGCAGCAGAGCACTACAAGAGTAGCGCTGATCATTATATATAAAATCTAGCAAGCCAAATGTACACTAACAGCATACACTAGTTCAAGGTCTGTAGAATTAAACATTAAACATCAGCCACGGTGTGCCTCCAGTTCAATACAATCAATTATTAACACAGTCTATTGACGCAGTGCGCGTAGGTAGTTGTTAGATAATGGCGGTTATAGTATCCATCAGATTACAGTAGCAGTTCAGAACTGAATGTTGCTTGCCACATTCAATTATACACATATCGTGGTCGCAGTATAACTCCGTATGTTTGCCGTACATGGAATTTCGGCGCACTATCAGCTAATCAATAAGCCACAGGTTGCAGCACCTCAAGACCGCTCAGTTCCGTAGCCTCACTGTAACTCCGTGAGCGGGGACGGCCACGTATCAACAAACCCGCTCTCAGCTCGCGACCCGGCAGCCGAGCAGCTATCTCTTTCCTTCACCGGCGCGTGGGAACCCTTTCCGTTGCAGTATCTGTTTCTCTACGAATGTAATTGACAATAATGTCTCTTTTTCGACAAATTTTGAAGCACAGGTATAAAGAGGTATCCTTAGATAATTTTCTTCTAAAATAGAACGTACTGTACTATAAATAAAAAATTAAACTATGGTATTATAAATCTGTTTGTAAGTGGTTTACTTAATGAGCTCTAACTACGAGTAAGATTCAGGAACGAATCATGCTCATTAAACGAAGTAACACTGTACACAGTAGAATTTACGATGCAAACAAATTATTCAAAATTTAAATACCAATCAGTTATTTTTAATTTTTGTCAAACTAAGATAAACACTAACTGACATGTATAATGTAATTGAACATTTTAGCTGTCATTAACTATATGAGATTTCCTGAAAATTTACCGTACGTAAATGACATACTAAGGTAATTCACATAATGAAATTAAGCATTTTAATTATGATTAATGAGAGTTATGTATCTGCAACTTCCCACTTATAATTGTTTGCAGTTGTGAATAAAGTTTACTAATTGAAATTATCAGCAGCGACTTAAAATGCTCATCACTTAGTTGAGAGCTGTAAACACTTTTTGTATATTTCGTACCAAACAACCACATGAAGCTGTACAACATGAGAGGTACTCTCCTAAATTTAATGTGTTTTGTGCAGTTCCATTCATTCCGTTTTTTTCTTCGCCTGAATCAAATAGCTTGTAGTCATCACTCTGTAACTCACCATTTATTGTGTTCAATCTCTTTCTTCGCATCTTCTAATTTGTCGGGAAAAGTGAGAGAGAAATTTAATTTGGATGCCCTAAAGGAAGAAGGAATAACCAGAAAGCTTGAAGAAGAGTTCCGAGACAAGTGGAAAATTAGAGAAAACAGAACAGTGTATCGAGTAGCCAAGCAAATAGTTTTTCAGGGAAGGAAGAATAAAACAAATATGGAGATAGAAGGGAAAGATGGAACTCTTTTAAGTGACTCACATGCTGTTCAGAATAGATGGAAAGAATGTATTGAAACTCTCTATGAAGCGGCCAAAGACCTTCCGATCTGCAGATTGAAGAGGAAGAATCAGTAAATGAAGATGAAAAAGGAGATTTTTATCCTAGATTCAGAGGTAAACAAGACACTGCGAGAACTTAAAAAGAACAAAGCGTGTGGGGTAGATGACATTCCGGCAGAAATCTTAAGAAGTTTAAAAGAAGCAGGCGAAAATGAGTTGATCCCTCTTTGCAATTACATGTATGACAAAGGGGAATGGCCAGAAGACTTTCTCGTAAGTATAATAGCCCCAGTCCCAAAGACTAATAATCCCACAAAGTGTGCAATTCACAGGACAATCAGCCTAATTCGCAGGCAGCAAAAGTAGTTAAAATGGTTCAAATGGCTCTGAGCACTATGGGACTTAGCTTCTGAGGTCATCAGTCCCCTAGCACTTAGAACTACTTAAACCTAACTAACCTCAGCACGTCACACACATCCATGCCCGAAGCAGGATTCGAACCAGCGACTGTAGCGGTCGCGCGATTCCAGACCGTAGCGCCTAGAACCGCTCGGCCACTCCGGCCGGCAGCAAAAGTAGTTCTTCGAATTCTGAATAGGAGTCTATATGGAATGCTGGAAGAAGCACTTGGTGAAGAACAATATGGTTTCATAAGAGGAAAGGGAACACGAGATGCCATTGGACTTCTAAGAACCATCAGCGAAAGGCACATACAAAAGGGGAAAGAAATGTATGCTTTCTTCATAGACCTCCAAAATGCCTTTGATAGAGTGCAGTGGGATAAGATGTTAGATATCTTAACAAAGAAGGCAGTAAAGTGGAAGGAGAGAATACTGATTGCAAATATGTACCTGAATCAGAATGCTCAGGTGCGAATATGTAGTGGGATCTCTGACGACAGCAAGACTGGGAGAGGTGTTAGACAGGGCTGTTGTCTCTCACCGATCCTATTTAACATGTATCTGGAGGAAGTACTGGAAAGTTGTTTGGATAGGACAAGAGGCGTCAGGATAAGTGGGTGGAAAATCGAATGTGTGAGATTTGCATTTGACATGCCGATTCTCGCAGAAAATCAAGAGACGCTGACTTAAATGCTAAACGACCTGAATGAAACCTGTGCAGCATATGGCATGAAAATTAATAAAAAGAAAACCAAAAGCACTGTCATAGGCTTAAACAAAAGAAAAGTGAAAATTAAATTGGGGTCAGAAATCGTAGAACAGGTAAGAGCATTCAAGTATTTGGGAAACTGGATTAAAGAATCGACTGGTTAAGTAATTAATATGGAGTGTGGCATTGTATGGAGCAGAAACGTGGACTCTGAGAAAGCAGGATCAGAAGGGAATTGAAGCTTGTGAAATGTGGATATGACGTAGAATGGAGATCAGCTGGACTGATAGTTGAATCAGTCATTACTACAATAGTAAAGGAATGCGTAGAATCAAACTTAGAAAAATGTAGAGCTTTGTGGTCTGTCTATAAAGTGCATGCCTTGATCAAGAGAGTTCATGGGATCGATTCTCGGTCGAACCACGAAATTTTCCAGTCTGCCTTTAACACGTTGCCCGCCACACGCTTTGTGATAAGCGTATCACCGCCAGCCCTGGCACACGGTGTTAAGCGTGAGGCTACGCTGTCGCTGCTGTGGACCACACTGCAGTCAACGTGTTGATCTAAACTACACCTCTCGATGATGTGAAGATTCGAGGTGACTTTCACTTTTACTTTCGATTTTTTTTTTCCTTTATTGTAATTTTAAACACCTATACAGGCGGGCTGTCAGCAGCATAGTACGCTGCTCTTCAGCCTTAAGTGGAACAATAAACATGACAGAGAGGTGATATATACAATACAAAAAACGGCGGGCAAAAAATGGAGATACAAAAAAACAAACAAGAAGCCGTTCACGTTGGACGAAAAAAACACTAACACTTGGAGACACAGCGCACAAAACATGGAGAACGGCGATGGCACGTGTGAACAGTTGAGGTGTAACTGCACGAAACACAAAACGACGCACACACACTAAACACTGATGGCGATGATCTCCAGCGCGCGAATGTTCACTGAGCGTGTACGAGTCCGGGGACCTGCCAAGAGAGGAGGTGGAGGAGGAGGAAGGGGAAATGGGAGAGGGGAGAGCAGAGATGCCATGGGCAAAGGAGGGAGGGGGAGGGAGGAAGGGGGAGGGGAAGCCCGGGGGAGCGGGTAGGAGGGAGGGGGGAAAGGAAAGAGAAGGGAAGGGAAAGGGGGGGAGGGAGGGTGCCTAAAGGAAAGGACACAGGAGGTGGGGGGGGAGGATCAAAGTTGATAGGAGGGGTAGATGCAGGGGAGGAGGACATCATCAGGGAGGGGGAGCTGGCGGAAGCCACCTTGGGAGAGGGTAAGGAGGGTTGAGAGATGGAGACCGGGTGGGACATGGGAATACAGGCGCGGCAGCGGGCGGGGGTGGGTGAGGATCGGGGAGACGAGCGGGTGAGGAGGGTCGAGTTGACGGGAGGTGTACAGGATCCGTATCCTTTCGAGGAAAAGGAGGAGGTGGGGGAAGGGGATGAGATCATACAGGATCCGCGTGGGGGAGGGGAGACGGATGCGATAGGTGAGGCGGAGAGCATGGCGTTCAAGGATTTGGAGGGATTTATAAAAGGAAGGGGGGGCGGAGATAAAAGCCGGATGGGCATAACAAAGGATAGGGCGGATGAGGGATTTATAGGTGTGGAGGATGGTGGAGGGGTCCAGACCCCACGTACGGCCGGAGAAGAGCTTGAGGAGACTGAGTCGGGAGCATGCCTTAGCTTGGATTGTCCGGAGGTGGGGAGTCCAGGAGAGGCGATGGTCGAGGGTGACGCCAAGGTACTTCAGGGTGGGAGTGAGGGCGATAGGACGGCCATAGATGGTGATGTAGAAATCAAGGAGGCGGAAGGAAGGGGTGGTTTTGCCTACAACGATCGCCTGGGTTTTGGAGGGATTGACCTTGAGCAACCACTGGTTGCACCAAGCGGTGAACCGCTCAAGTTTACTTTCGACTGGATGTCACCTTTTATCTTTAGGATTTCTGTGATATATTAGGGACACGCTACTCGCCTATGTGGTGCCCAAGTGAAAGACATACACCACGCCGTTAACCCACGTGAAATTATATTATTATACTCAAAAGCAAATATCTAATTTGGCAAATCTATATTTCTGAAACTAATAAACATATTGTTGTGTACATAGTTCAGCGCAGTCAGCGCGTACACAACTTTCCCACTAGAGGGCGCCCCGCTAAGCACAACAGCGCAGGCGCAGCGCTCGTCCGTCTCCGCACTACGAGATGGCGCTGTCTTAGAGACGGACCAAATTCTGCTTACGCCGATCCGCGTATTAATATGTAACGCAGCCAATGAGATTGCTGCTAATGTAGAACCTTTTCTCCTCGCAGATCACACTCGCGCAGTGATACCTGAACACTCGAGGTATTATAACGAGCGTACAGACCTCCGATTAGTCAGTCTGCATTAGTCTGTAGTCAAGTTTCAGTCTGCGCCTAATAAGATCATCGTATTCCTGTACATAGCCATGAAGATAAATAAATAGACACTTTGTGAAGTATCAGAGATATGTGAGAATAAGATTAACGTACCAAGACCAAAGGAACTTCAGATCGTCAATTGTAAACAGCATCCAGAACCAAGTTACGTAATATCTATGATTTCTATTATGTTAATAAATGTATGTGAAAATTTATCAGTTTCTGTTATAAGTTAGTCACCGTCACTCTGCTACTCTAAGCATGCAAGTGGCATTTCTATCATCTGACCTAACAGCAGAAGATAAACACTCCACGATAAGACCACGAGACATATTGCTGACACTCGCCTACTTCACTTAGAGCGACAAGTCAAATAATCTGATGGTGTGTGTACCGAAGGTCTTACAGTACGCACACCACACATATACAATGAACTTTATTTTTTGATGAACGGTAAACTCAAAAAGTCTTTTTTTTAATACCTTTTCATAGGGGTTCAATATGCCCCCACTCCTCTCCCCCCGCTTGAGATGCACGGCATATGTCAGTGTGGTATTCAAATTATTCCCACACAGCAGCGATGTCTCAGTTCTTTCATTTTCGTTGGTAGCTGAGGCACATAAACAGAGTCTTTTACAAACCCCCACAAGAAATAATCACATATAGATCATTTAATCCAATGCGACTGATCCATCGTTCAGTGATTTTAGATTTAAAAATTCCCGCACTTCCAGATGCCAGTGCGACGGTGTCGAATCCTGTTGGTAAATGAAGTCGTTCGAATCAGTCTCCAGCTGTAGGAAAAGAAAGTTCTCAAGCATATCGAGGTATGTGCTTTCTGTAACCGTGTTCTCGGCAAAGAAAAAGCGACCACACACCTTTTCCCGTGGAATTGCACAGTCATCATCATCATCATCATCATCATTAGGTCGTGTGCCTTGCAGCAGGGTTTGACTTCGTTGTCCTCCATGCTTCTCTGTCTTCTGTGTACCTCTTCATTCTTTGGTACCCTCCTTGTGGCCTGCTGACATCATCCAGCATCTAGAACCTTCTTCTGTCCTTCCCTCTCCTTCCCGGAACGAAGCCTTCAATTACCTCTACTAGAAGGCAATCTCTTCTTAGATTGTGGCCTATCCAGTTTAGTTTCCTGTTCTTCACCGTCAACAGCATCCTCCGTTCTTCTCCAACTCTCTTCAAGACTTTTTCATTCCTGACTTTTTTTCTACTCGAACATTCGAATTCCTTGCACCACACAAGGCATACAAGAAACCCACAAAATCTTAAGAAACGTTGTCAGGATCAAAGAAACTTACATAGTTAAAACCATATTAGAACCCGAGGCATATGGTCAACACACAATCGCCTACAGTACTATCCCTAACAACAAGCACAGGCCAGAATATTCGAACAGTACATGTAGAGAACACTAAGTTTATAAATGTAACAGTACCACGTATATTACCAGAAGCTGCAACACTGACAGTCACGTGCCATACTCACGTGCTGCAGAACCAACTCAGTTTCTCTGTAATAAAGGTATTACTAGAACGAATAATTCAAGTCAATGTCCATCAGCTGAGAAATATTATTCCTGGTAACCGAGCCACACTAATTCGGACGTAACACTAGTTAACATTGAACTTCAGTCTTATAAAGTACGACATTCCACATCCAATCTAGTCGTATCCAAACCAATTGATTTAACAGAAATGACGTGCCGTTCAATTTAACTTTGGTTTGGGCAGCGTTGAAGTATGCACAGTTGAGCATTTAAACTCGATCCCAAGCGTCGCCAACATACACTATGTGATCAAAGGTATCCTGACACCTCCAAAAACATACGTTCTTCATATTAGGTGCATCGTGCTGTTACCTACAGCCAGGTACTCCATATTAGTGACCTCAGTAGTCATTACACATCGTGAGAGAGAAGAATGGGGCGCTCAGCGGAACTCGCGGACTTCGAACATGGTCAGCAGATTTGGTGTCACTTGTGCCATACGTCTGTACGCGAGATATCCACACTCCCGAACATCTCTAAGTCCACTGGTTCAGATTTGGTAGTGAAGTGGAAAAGTGAAGGGACACGTGCAGCGTAAAAGCGTACAGGCCGACCTCGTCTGTTGACTGACAGAGACCGCCGACAGTTGAAGACGGCCGTAATGTGTAATAGGCAGAGACCTATCCAGACCATCACACAGGACTTGAAAATAGTATCAGCATCCACTGCAAGTAGTGTTACAGTCAGGCGGGAGGTGAGAAAAGTTGGATTTCATGGTTGCTCGTAAGTCACAAGTCATGTCGTAAATGCCAAACGACGCCTCGCTTGGTGTAAGGAGCGTAAATATTTGACGATTGAACAGTGGAAAAACGGTGTGTAGAGTGAAAGATCACAGTACACAATGTGGCGATCCGATGGAAGGGTGTGAGTATGGCGAATGCCTGGTGAACGTCATCTGCCAAAGTGCCAACAGTAAAATTCGGAGGTGGTTCTGTTATGGTGTGGTCGTGTTTTTCATGGAAGGAGCTTGCCTCCCTTGTTGTTCTGCGTGATAGTACCAACAGCAGAGGCCTACATTGATGTTTCAAGCCCCTTCTTGCTTCCCACTGCTGAAGAGCAATTCGGGGATGGCGGCTGCATGTTTCAACACGATCGAGCACCTGTTCATAATACATGGGCCTGTGACCGAGTGGTTACACGACATTAAAATCCCTGTAATGGACTGACCTGCACAGAGTCCTAACCTGAATCCCATAGAACACCTTTGGGGTGTTTTGGAACTCCGACTTCGTGCCAGTCCTCACCGACCGACATTGATACCTCTCCTCTGCGCAGCACTCCGTGAAGAATGATCTGCTATTACCAAGAAATCTTCCAGCACCTGTTTGAATATTTGCCTGCGAGAGTGGAAGCTGTCATCAACCCCAAGGGTGAGCCAACACCATATTAAATTCCAACACTACCGACTGAAGGTGCCACGAACTTGTAAGTCATTTTCAGCCACGTGTCCGGATACTTTTGATCATATAGTGTATTCAGTCCATTAAAGCTGGACGTTAATACAAATTTCAGCGTAACGATCACCCAGCAGAGTTGATCTGAAACCCTGACGCTGCTGCTGCACATATCTGTTGGACAAGCTATCCAGCCATAGGCGACGGTAACCATGTCCTCGGGTAAGTACTTGTTCACGAGCTCACACCGATTGCTCGTCTCACCCGTTTCAGGCCCAGCACTCCGCAACTATTCGCGGCTCGACAACGATACACCAGCACCTCATGATGTGTCGCTAAAGGCATACTTGTCAATGGCATTTCCGTAGAGAAGCCCGTCTGTATCATACTTTAACCTCTAACCCTATTCCTGGAACAAGTCCACTTCCATATCTATATTTTTAACGGGAGTTTCGTGTCCCATCAGTGAAAAGCGATAAGCAACTTTGCAGCTGTCGTGTGACTAATAAAAGAGTGTGTAACGTTTCTATGAATTATTTAGTGGTTCGCAAAAATTCTGTTCTTGAGGTACAGCTCCCAAGTACTTTTTGTGCTCTCTGTCGTAGTCGGTATTCATGTACAGAGAGCTAAACGTCATCATCATTGTTTTCACACGCAACAGAAGCTACATTTCCTTGTTCCTAATATTCCTACACGAAACATAAAATTCTATAAATAGAACTGCTGTTCAGCTTACGTCGAAGATTGGTTATTTACATCAACTCAACATGATTCCAGAAGAACCTAGCCTCTTTTTTCGAACAATCTCATAACATTTCCGTTGTACATTCATAAAGCTGTCTTCATTCAGCAGCGTGTGTGCGAATTTCTTCAACGTCTTCCTGCGCACCTAATTCATAACGAACCCGAAAACACGATCAGTACTCTATAATCACACTGGATCTTGTTTGCGATCTCTTAACAGAACACAGAACCCACAGTGAAGTAGACCATCAAAACACGGCCTTCAATCACCTTTTGTGCTACTGATTTTAGGTATTCATTCCAGTTCATATTGCTTCGTAAAAATCCAAAATATGTGTACAACGTAACAAGCTCTGGAGCTCCCATTGATGCTGTATTCTGATACTATCTGATTCAGTCTCTTGTTGATTTCCGCATGTTTAAGAAGCGATGGCATTCAGCAATCTTTCAAAAGCGGGGAAAGAATATTCCGAAGAAATGTCCCCACATCTGCGAAGCAAAACAAACGTAAACAAAAGTATTGTCTAATACATTCTTCATTTCTTTATATAATCCAGTGAAATTACTGTAGGCACCATGTACTTGCGAAAGTCAAAGGTCCCAGGTTCGAGCTGTGGTCCAGCAAACAGTTTTAATTTGACAGGAAGTCTCAAATCAGAGCACGCAACTCTGCACATTGAAAATTTCTCAGGACAGAAACTATTCACAATTCCTGCCCTCGCAATACATGAATTTGAAAAGAAATCACTAGAAAAGTCACCCACAACTACTGCTGAACGACTTAGCAGATTTTACTGTCAGAATAGATAAATTAAAGACAGAGATTCTCTCTCTCTCTCTCTCTCTCTCTCTCTCTCTCTCTCTCTCTATCTATCTATCTATCTATCTATCTATTACGTAAGAGCGTAAAAAATGTAACAGGACATGGACATGGACATGGACATGGACATGGACATGAACAATTTGAGGTTAGGATCCTGGGGTCGGAGCAGCCAGCTGAAGGAGAAATGAAAGTAACCCTGTCTACCGCTTTGGCTTCATCATTACTGTTTTCCAGCTTATTTACAACTAGCATGCGTGCAAGTTTGCACGTACTGTTTATTTTCATGTACATTCTTTATTTCCTGCAAAATGACTCTATTGTATCGTATGTACATTGTCCCACGTCAGAATGTGCTGTTCAGGGACGTACAATACAATACGATGGAGCATTAGCAGTACAGTTACGCAGAAGTCACCGATATGCCCCTTGTGTATGGGGAAAAAGTTGCAATAATCTCACCGGCCGAGGTGACCGAGGGGTTCTAGGCGCTACAGTCTGGAACCGCGCGACCGCTACGATCGCAGATTCGAATCCTGCCTCAGGCATGGATGTGTGTGATGTTGGATGTGTGTGAAGTCCTTAGGTTAGATAGGTTTAAGTAGTTCTAAGTTCTAGGGGACGGATGATCTTAGAAGTTAAGTCCCATAGTGGTCAGAGCACTTTGAACCTTTTTTTTTTCAATAATATCGCTGCTGAAGGGCTGTACAAGGAACGATTTTCTAAAAGGCTTCATCCGTGACGATGAGAGTTTATTTCTCTATATCGACGAACGCGGGAGACTGGTTCACTGGAAATAAGAAACGAGCGATCTGGCAACATGACGACCACTCGCACATCCGATTCTGAAGAGGAGGTGCTAGAACGTGTTGCAGCGGACCTCACTACAAGTAGTCGTCGTGTTGCACGTAAAATGGGCGATGCACATACTAGCGTCTGTCGAGGACTCCACGAAAAACAAGTATACCCATATCACCCACAACCAGCCCATACACTCCTTGTGCCTGACTTTGCACCAATGGTCGCATTTTGTCAGTGGTTGCTCCAACAGTGGATTGATTGGGCAGATTTCCTTCAAATTGTGCTATTTGCTGACGAGGCCTCATTTCATAGTTGTGGTATTTTGAACAGCAAGAACAGCCATGTGCGGGATGAGGAAAAACCTGACGCTGTAGTAGGATCACACCACAAGTGCGTTTTGCTGTGAATATCTGGGCCGGCATTGTAGGCGACAATCTCATTGGGCCATATCTTCTACCTGGCCGTCTGACTGGCCACCTGTACTTGAGATTCCTGCAATGAGTTCAACCCGGGTTGTTGGGGAACGTACCCTTGGTTGTTCGTAAGAACATGTGGATGCAACATGACGGTGCATCGCCTTACTTCAGTGTTGATGTCCCCAAACATCTCAGTGCTGCATTTCCTGGTCGCTGATTGGAAGAGGAGGTCCTATTCCATGAACTGCGAGGTCACATGACCTAAATCCCCTCGATTATTTCCTATGGAGATATCTAAAGTGACTTGTGTATGAAAGCCCAGAAGATGGAAGTAGTGGCCAGAACTGTAGCTGCCTGTGATGTGATTCGAAAGACACCAGTAATATTTGTCGGGGTGCGTCAGAATCTTGTTTGCCGATGTCATGCTTGCATTGCGGTCAATGGCTGTCAGTTTCAGCACATTTTGTAAGGTACAGTACAAATGGTACGTTCATTATGTCAGTGATGGTTTTTGCAGTTAACTAATGTAGCTTTCAGTTAACTAATGTAAATAAAAAATAAATAACTAAAGTAAGTAAAAACTAGATTAAAAAAAAAAGAAACTGTTTTCCCGATCCCAGGCTCCCTACCTCAAACTGTTCGGTGGAGCATCCTCTACGTCTCGTTAAATTTTTGTATGCACTTACGGAAACAACTTGTATATCTCTCTCTCTTTATCTGGTGTTCATCTATATGATTCTTTATTGTAGCTCAATAATTCAATCCTTAAATATTACGTAAATCCCTGAAAAGCGCTTGACTGTTTCTTGCATGGTAAAGAGTACTTTACTGTTAATGATGTAAAGTGAAGACGGCTACATTTAATCTGTGAGCCATCTAACAAATATAAATTTTTTGTACTGATAGTTGTGTACTTAATCAGCAGTCTATTAGGTACAATACCACGAATATCGCACATCATCATTTAACTTCTGTGTCTTGTACTGTGAGATACTTTCATATTTCGAATTACTATTTAGGTTCTCCTTTGATATTTGTAGATTCTTTCCTTCACAGCATACTACAAGATATGAACAACATCTCTGAAATATTAGCTCTAGGAAAGGAGACTGTAATCCAAAACCTGAATCGTACAAATTAAAACTTTGTGATACTTAAACGAAGAAGTATGTTTTTTGAGTGATTAAAATATTTTCCCATAAAACCACAGTGAAGTGAGCTAAAATAACATCAGATAGATGGTTTTCTTATCCTCTCGCCTTAGAGGTACCTCCTTCTGAGGATGTGTAGCGGTACGTGGAAGAATGGAATATTGAAAGCTTCTTTCCACTATAAATCTAGAATCATATTCTTCCTCCAGACGACTCAGATTTACACTCGCTCTTAGGCGATGTGTCACAGGGAAATCGCTTACCTGTTGCAGCACGTTCTGCGGAGGAACATATGTTCAGTAGCAAACGGTACGTCGAAGAAAGGAAACCTACATTCACGAATCAGTAATATATAATCCTGAAAGCGATACTTTATACCTCTTGAGCATTCTGCATAGAGGGACTCGGCGTATGTGATTAGTGCCTCCATTCAGAATGTTATACCAGACTGTGTATGTAGACTTAAGACTGACAATGTTTATTACATTATATTATTAATAATGTTACATATTTTACAAAAACAGTGTCTTACACCGCCATAGGTTTTGCATCGCCCTCTATTTTAAACGCTATGGTGCCTGATGATTGCTTGAAAATTGAAACTGGCTGCAATAAAGAATTACTTTTAGCACCTCCCGGCGGTGAACCACGACGTTATTTAGAATCGATTTATTTCCTCCAACTTGAGTACGACCACTAAGGTACATATACCGAGGCATAGCGACTATGTCTCTTCTCGTACACCGTCCACTCATGTCACACCATGTGCTCACAGTCACCAGTTTCCGGAATACAGGTATGGAATACAGAAATACAGACCAAGGTGCAATATACAGGTCCTGATCTCCTGACATTGCTCCCACATAATTGGTTAAGTTCCAAACGTCTGTGTTTTACATCTGACATTTTCGTCGGATTTAATCTACTGTAACAGCCTATAAACAGTCTAAAACATAATGGTGTTGTTTAAATTAGGGGTATACTTACTGATGAAGACCTAGAACTAAAGGTAATGATTAGAATTTACAGCACAGACCAATAATGAACTCGTTAGACGGTATAGAGTGAGGTGAAAAAAGTCATGGATAACATTTAACGTCATGTAGGACGTCATTTTGCCTGGTGTATTGCTGCCATTCGACGTTAATAGACTCAAAAAGTATGTGGAAGTCCTCTGCAGAAATATTAAGCCAAGCTTCCTTTATAGTCGCCCATAATTGCGAAAGTGTTGCCGGTGTAGGATTTTGTGCACGAATTGACCTGTCAATTATGCCCCACAAATGTTCGGTGAGATGCATGTCGGCCGATCTGGAGGGCCAAATCATTCGTTCAGATTGTTCGCAAAGTTTTTCAAACCAATCGCGAACAATTGTGACATGGAGCATTGTCATCCATACAAATTCCAGCACTGTTTGGGAGCATGAAGTCCACGAAACTAAAGGTCTCCAAATAGCCGAATATAGCCGTTTCCAGTCAATGATAGATTCAGTTGGACCTGCGGAACGAGTCCGTCCAAGGTAAGCAAAGCCCACACCATTATGGAGCAAGCAACAGCTTGCACTGTGCTGTGTTTGACAGCTTGGGTCCATAGCTTCATGGGGCTAGAACCACACTCGAAACCTACCATCAGCTCTTACTAACTGAAAGCGGGACTAATTTGACTAAGCCACTGTTTTCCAGTCCTCTATCGTCTAATCAATATGATAGCGAGCCGAGGAAAGACACTGCAGGTGATGTTGTGCTGTTAGCAAAAGCACTCACGTTGACCGTCTGCTGCCGTAGCCCATTAACGGCAAATTTCGCCACCCTGTCCTAACGAATATGTTTGTTCGTACGTCCCACATTGATTTCAGCTGTTAGTTCACGCAGTACTGCATGTGTGTTAGCACTGACAACTCTAGGCAAACGCCGCTGCTCTCGGTCGTTAAGTGAAGGTTGTCGGCCACTGCGTTGCCCGTAGTGAGAATTAAAGCCTGAAATTTAGTATTCTCGGTACACTCCTGACACTTTGGATCTCGAAATACTGAATTCCCTAACGACTCCCAAAATGGCACATGCGTTTTGTTCCAACTACCATTCGTCTTTGAAAGACCGTTAATTTCCGTCCAGCGGCCAAAATGACGTCGTAAACCTTTTCACATGAATCACCTGAGTACAAATGGCAGCTGGCCGGGGTGGCCGAGCGGTTCTAGGCGCTACAGTTTGGAACCGCGCGACCACTAAGGTCACAGGTTCGAATCCTGCCTCGGTCATGGATGTGTGTGATGTCCTTAGGTTAGTTAGGTTTAAATAGTTCTAAGTTCTAGGGGACTGATAACCCATAGTGCTCAGAGCCATTTGAACCATTTTTTACAAATGACAGATCTGCCACTGCACTGCCCTTTCATAATTTGTGTACGCGACACTCCTCCCTTCTGTATACGTGAATATAGCTATCACTTGACTTTTGTCGCCACAGCGCAGTTCTCTTGCGGATAGTGTGAAATATAGAAGTAACGACATAGAATACAAGCAGTGAAGGAAGATCCGGGACGCTGTGCCCTGACGACAGTGGCTGACGATGACAATGTGCCGGCACCAAGATGAGATTGCGTTCCAAGGAGACCGAACATCGGCTTTTGTACCCGTAGAGGATGGATACTGTCACAATTATGGAGCATATGATGTGCTCGATCTCTTCGGCAGCCAATAACTTGAGCCCAACAGATGGAATTAAGCGACTGCTTACGTGCCTGTAGGTAACGAAATCGAGAGCAACATATGATAAGCCCAGATTGTACCACATTGCCTCTTCAATCGAATCATTTTGGCACAACGAAGAAGATTCGCGACTTACATATGAGAATTTCGAATCCTACTTCTCTCGTCTGTGACTATTACATTCACTACTACGCGTCTTCATTAGGTGGTGTATTCGAGAAACGAAGGCCGTATGTTGACTTCATTTCATTCTCAACATTCTCCCTTCTTCTCTCATGGTCAGCGGTCATCTAACCATGGTATTATATTTTTCACACAGTCCTAATATTTATCCACTTTACATTTACGAACTCCGTATATAGCACTCGTATTTCATAAAGTAAAAAAATCTGCGTATTCGAATTAAGAAATTCTTTTGGGGTTGGTGACTAAACCTATTCTTCGAATTATTTCGGCCAACGGTGCTGTACAGTGATGACATAATATTGTTTTTGTTCTCGGGGCGTTCAGTAAGATGACCGGAAGCAGTTCTCAACGCTAGTATATCATGTGTAAACCTCTTAATCTCTTAGCATCCTACATGGATTTGAACTTCCTTGCCATTGTCAAGCCTCGGTCTCCCTACAGAATTTTGATCTCCCACTCTTCCACCCATAACTCACCCAACGATTTCATGACACCTCAGGATATGTCCTAAAAAAAGATCCTCTTCTTCGAAAATTTTAGTCAGTATGCAACATAAGTTTCATTTCTCCTCCTTTTGATTCTGTACCTTCTCATTAATTATCTGATTTACCCATCTAATCTTCAGCTGTTTTCTGCAGCACATTTCAAAAACTCATATTCTTAGCTCTCCTGAAAAAGAGAATATGATTTATATTGCTCTTGTCGGTCTGGATCTTATGTACTCTCTTGATCGGACGTCTGCCAGGAAACAAATTTTTCTCCAACTTTTAGTGAATCACTTCCTAACCTAATTCCTCAACATGACCAGGTTTAATTCAGTTACACTCCGCTAACCACTTTTTACTTGTTTTGATATTCTTATAATCTATCTTCAAGACATCTTTTGCCGTTTTTGACTGAATTACAATGTTATTGTCCAACTCAGCTTTAATGTCTTGTCCCTGAACTTTAGTTTCCTTCCCAAATTTCTCCTTGGCTTTTTGACAGGTTTCTCAGCGAGCACACGGAATAAAATCAGTGACAAGCAGCAAATCTATCTCACTCTCAACAAAGTTTTTCTCATACTGCAAGATATAGAAAGCCCATTACGTACCCAGGACATTTATGACGCTGATAAATACATGGTCCAGACACATTAAAGTGAGCACTGCCTCTGTTAGGCGTCAACGTCCAATGACCAGACCACTCACGGACGGCAGGTGGTAACTCTAACAGTGGAGGGTGTATAAAGTGTGTCAGGGGACGAGAAGAAAATGCAGTTGTTGTCGTAATGCGAAACCGGAGCGAGTTATCTGAGTCCAAAAAGGGCATGATCAATGGATTTCGTCCAAGGGTGGAAGCATTTCCGGAACGATTAAGTTTAAAGTATGTCTTGCACGGAAAAATGGTGCTATCCAAAGCCGGAGCCGAGGCAACTGTGGTGCATCTTGGGCCATACATGACGGGCGAACAGACATGCCACTGTTGAGCATCTGACCGCCCAGCGGAACCAAGTGGCTAACAATAGTGTCTCCTCAACAAACGCGCATGTCTCCTCAACAAACGCCCACTGAACGTTGGTGCGTATGGGACTGTGCAGCAGGCGCCTCGTTCATGCACTCATGGTTATAGCTCTTCATTGGGGACGAAGGCTGGAATTTCCACGCCAGTTCCACAACTGGACGTCCACTGAATGATGGCAGATGGCCTTTTCAAATGAATGAAGTTTTACGCTCCATCGACGGATGGTCGTTGGTGTGTAAGCCGTGAAACGTCTGAAAGCGAAAAACCGGCAACAATCGTCGGAAGGGTCCAGACCGGAGACGGAAGTTTTGTGTTGTGGGAAATGTTTTCGTGGTATTCCCTGGGTGATCTCGTCATTCGGGAAGGCACAACAGATCAACACAAGTATCCACCTGTTCTTCGGGATCATACTGAGGCTTTCGATAGGCGATTACGCTAAAGTGAGTCAACACTTTAGCTAAAATATAGGGTCATATACACAACTTATAATTCCTAAGATACATGGGCACCAGGCCTAACGTGATTTTTTCTTGTGGGGTTAC
This sequence comes from Schistocerca serialis cubense, assembly GCF_023864345.2. Taxonomy (NCBI): domain Eukaryota; kingdom Metazoa; phylum Arthropoda; class Insecta; order Orthoptera; family Acrididae; genus Schistocerca; species Schistocerca serialis. The sequence continues at coordinate 254,105,323 of NC_064643.1, forward strand.
TTAAAAAATATTGCTGATGAGATTATCTCGAAAACTACACATCGGGTAAAAATAGAGGGTAAGACAAGTTCGTAAGCTCAAAGGGGGACATCAAATGATACTACACGTGACCTCCAACCCCCGCCCTCTTGGGTGGGGCGTGGGGCAGCTTTTAAATCTTAAATGGAAACACCCATTTTCAGATTCATATTCTCCATAAAAAAGTAATCAAGTTTTGTCTGAAACATTTTTTTAAACCATTGACAGATGGCGCTGAATTCGAGAAAAATTAAAATTGGCGATGAACTCTGATTTATTTAGAATGATCCGAGGAAGACGCATCAAATCGATAAAAATGTTTACCAATTATTTCATTAAGCCAAATTAAACTAAAAAATGTACTGCATCCTACTTTTAGCGTTACATAGGAACAACGACATGGACGTAGTAGAATGATGTTCCCAAGGGGTGCTTCATTAGTGCGAGTCCCCTTGCCTCTCACATGTTGATTGGGTGATTCATTAGTGTGAGTCCCCTTTCCTCTCACAGGTTGAGGTTCTTCATTAGTGTGACACCTCTAGCCTCTCACATGTTGGGGTGCTTCATTAGTGTGAGTCCCCTTGCCTCTCACAATTTGGGGTGCTTAGTTAATGAAATTAGCCACGAAGAAATTGTTCAAAAATAGCCCCATTTGCTTCAATGCATAAAGTCAATCGTCTGCGAAAGTTGTCCACAGTTTTGAGTAGCACATCCCGTGGTATGGTTGAACACGCTCTTCGAATGCGTTGCTCCATATCGTTTCGGGTTGTGGGCTATCTTTCATAAGCAATATTTTTTAAATAACCTCACAAGAAAAAATCAGGAGATGTTAGGTCTGGTGAACGTGGAGGCCACTGAATGGTCAGCCACGTCCTACCCACCGACCAGGCTACCGTAAATTAAAAACCTTCCGCACATTTTTAGCATAGTGGGGAGCTGCTCCATCCAGTTGGAACCACATTCGTTGCCTAGTTTATAAATCAATATCTTCCATTAGCTCCAACAAAAAAGTTATAAATAAGATTCTCCAGTAACATTTCGGTCAAAAAAATACGGGCCTATCAAGTAACCGTTTAAAATTCCACACCAGGCCATTAAAGACCTTTTGTGTAGATTGTCAATGGGTCTGTGCTAGTGTGGACAGGGGACCAATAATGACAATCATGACGATTTAATTCGCCATTGCTTTTGAATGTGGCTTCATTGGTGAACATAACGTATCTAAAAAAATCATTGTCACCTCTTATCATTTCCAAGGCTCATTGGCAGAAACGCACGCGTATTTACATATCTTTCGGCGTTAATGCCTGTGTCAGGCCGATATGGTACGCATGATATTTATGTGCCTTCAAAATCCTCTGAACAGTTGATTTCGGTATTCCACTTTGTCTCTGAATTGTACGACTATTCATTTAGGGATCCAGTTGAACACAGGCGAGAAGGGTAAGGGTACGACAGTCATTTTCATTGTATTCGCGATGACGAGGTGGACGGTGCATGCATCCATTTCGAGCTCGCTGACTGCAATTTCGAATACTGTTTCCGCTTGGGTGTCGTTTGTTTGGGAAAACGGTTAGCAAACAGTTGCGCAGCTGCAGCGTAATTTTATGGCAATCACCTAAAATTAACATCATATCAACAATCTCTGTAGGAGGACTTGTCATACCCACTATTTTTACCCGATGTATAGTCTTCGAGATAACCTCACCAGAAACTTCAGATGGACCACCCTGTATATATATGAGATGCTGCCTAAGTGCTAAGCAAGCATCTAAGATAAAATCAGTTACACGTACCCTCTCATTTTGTGTATATCATCTGATATAATGTTTTATTATTTTCTATATTTTCACTAGTAAATGGTGTAGATTAAGTAGTTGGAAAACGTGAGAGATATTTGACATTTTCCATTACAAGTTGGAAGAAGAAACTGGAAGCTGTATGTTGGTATCATGTCAGAATAATGCGGGAGGAGGGGAATGTGAAGCAGAGAAGACTAAAGACAGCGGAATCGACGAGTTTACAGTGAACAGCACGATTTAACAAGAAACCAGTTGACTGATTCTTCTCTGAAATTTTAAACGACCATTATGCCAAGGATTAGGAAAATATTCCAAAATCGACGAATGTCTATTATTATGATACCTCGTTTCATTATTATAAATACCTAAGCACCCGCTGCGTGGTCTGCATAAACGTTTCTTATCGTTTTTATGTTCTTTACAGTTTAAAACAACTCCTACACTTTTCTCACTTATTAAGGCCATAATACAAGATCTTTTGGAATGTACTGCTGACCAAGAAAGGGATACTAGTAGCTGGAGTCCAAGCGTTTCGCTAACCATACCTTTCACATTTATGTGTGTTGTTTTATAGAAACTTTCATCCTCTAACACATATTTCATAATACCTAACTGAGAAGCGGAATACCTCTTTTCATATATTTAGCTTTAAAATATTGTTATATAATGACAGATTTTCTTAAAAATTCTCATCGTTTAATTCATGCCTTTAGGGGTTGGGTTTCCAAAACTGTTGTAAAATTTATCTTTTCATTTTTAACAGACAAGACAAATAGCAATATTCATAGATTTAGCTCTGAAAATCCCTTCATAATGAAATAAGTTCATAAAGCTTTTCATCCCCTGTTTTACTCCCTAAGGGAGTTGAATTTTGAAAAACATTGACACATTTGTTTTTCATATACATAACTTTAAAAATGCTTTCATAATGAAATATTTTTATAAAACATTTCATCTCCTATTTAAACCCCTCAGGGGTTGAATTTCCAAAAGCATTGAAATATTTCATTTCTTTTTTCTTTCTGACCGAGAAATCAAACACGAATTTTCGTAGATGTAGCTTTAAATATACTTCAGTAGTTCCTTAATAGTGCTTTATTTTCAGATAAAACCTTCACCCAGTCTTTCACCTCATAGGGGTTGAACTTTCAAAACTGCTGGGAAACATATCTCTTTATTTCTCACTGAGAAAAAAAAATACCAATTTTCGTAGTCTAGCTTCAAAACGGCCTCAATAGTGAACAATTTGAAAAAGATTTTAATCCCTCAGTCCATCCTCCTGAGAACGGAATTTCGAAAAATCTCCTCTTAAACGACACCTACAGTACAGGATTAACACATTATCTGAATTTCAAGTGTCTATCTTCAGGGTTATGATGAGTCAGTCATGTAGTCCCTTATATGTACACGAGGATGGTTCAAATGGAAACCTACAAAGTGTTTAATATTTGTAATTGTGACTCATTTTTAGACATAGCCTCCCTGACGTTGAATGCACGTATTCCCTCTCTATGGAACTGCATAGTTATCCAGGTGAAAGAATTTCTTTGCTCGTGTGTGCAGCCCGTCGTGCACTGTGGCTTTCACCTATTCGTCACTTCTGAAATACCTGCCTCTCACTGCTTCTCTGAGTACACCGAATAAATGAAAGTTACTAGGTGCAAGGTATGATGGAAAGGATACCGTAGCAGACATTGAAATTTATTTTCCTGAGTAGTCCCAACTGTCTTATGTGCAGTATGCTGTCGGCCGTTTTCATGCTGTAGCGTTACTCCTAAATTCAAAAGTCCTCGTCCTTTACTCTTGGTTAGAGGGCGAAGCCAATTTTTCAGCATGTCAGAATAAGAAGTACTGGTTACCGTCAGTGCTCCATCCATGTAATGCTCCAGAACTACTCAACTTGCATCCCACAAGAGAATGAGCACGGCTTTTCCAGTGGAGGGTTGATTACTGAATTATTTTGGTTTCGGCGATGAGCTGTGGCCCCTTTCCTTGCTTGAGCTTTTTGTTTCTGGTCGGTGGTCTCGTGGCCTGTAGCAGTTTTTCCCAGAAATGCCTCACCGTCTACTTGGAAATAATGCAAAAGTTCTTCACAGGCATCAAAGCTACTGTCTTTCAATTCTGTAGTCAATTGTCGTGTAGACACCTCATGGAAGTGCAGTACATTATGAACAATATTGTGCACTTAACCAATACTAATCTTCAAACCTGTGGCTACTTCGATCGGTGTTATGCGTCTGTTGTCCTTTACAAGTTCCTCCACTAACACAATTTTCTCTTCCGTCATTACGCTGTGACCATATCATACTCTACGGGCATCATTCACAGAAGCTACACCGCGTTTAAATTTTTCTACTCCACTCGTACACTTCCTGCAACGACAAACAAGTCACGAGTCACCGGATTGCTTTGTCCTTCAGCGATGGATTTCTATTGTTTTGACACCTCCACTACACAAAAACGTATCACAAATCGCTGCTCATTCGGAGTGCATGTTGACATGAGGATGGCCGTCTTGTAGTGGGCGCTGCTGCCTTCTCCTGCGTTGTAACATCGCTCTGCCATGCCACCTGTCGGTGACTTTCTAAGCCTCAATGAAGACTACTGACTACTGCCGCCTACAACTCCATAACACAACTGTTAGAATTTATATATATATTACTTACACTATCACTGTGTAACCTCCCCAAACACTATATATATATATATATATATATATATATATATATATATATATATATATATATATATATATATAGAGAGAGAGAGAGAGAGAGAGAGAGAGAGAGAGAGAGAGAGAGAGAGAGAGAGAGAGAGAGAGGGTGTTTGGGGAGGAAAGGTCAATATTTTACACAATGATAGTGTAAGTAAATCTGAACAAAAAATTTTGAATGAACATACGTCCACAAATGCTTCGTTAGGGAGGTTTGGGTATTGAAAGGAACTTTAATTATGAAAAACTGATGTTCTCAACGTGAACGTATACGCAGTTCAACTGGACTGTAACGTGATTTTCTTGAAAACAGTGTTACAGAGAAATACAGTTATGTTACACATTTTACATAATATTTATTTACTTTGCATTTAGTACATAATGCATTGCAACATGCATGTTACATGTATTCAGCTGAAAAAGACGTACCACGTCTTTTACAAGTGGCTTGAACACTTATCGCAAAGGTGTTGTACAGTTCACAGAACAGGTTCAAATACCCCGCCATGAACGTCAATGCACATTTGCGCTCTAACGATAACATGTTGTGTTGCTTGTTCAGTTGCCTATGGTTGGTTCCTAATCAATTCAGCAGCGCCCATGATGTGACGAAGCAGTTCGTGTCTTTATCTTCACTTCATGCACCTCTGATTTCATCCAACCCCTTAAACAGAAATCTAAAGGCGTGAGGTTAGGTGATCTCGGAGGCCAATTAATAGCACCGCCACGGCCAGTCCAGCGATTTGGGTAGGTACGGTTGAGATGGTTCCTCACACATAAGGTAACACGTGGAGGGGAACCCTCATGTTGAAAGTACATTCCAGTTCGCTTGGCTAAAGCAACGCCTTGCAATAGTTCCACAAATGAATTTTCCAAAATATGGAGGTGCCTCTCTCCCGTCAATCGATGTTTGATAATAAATGGACCTATCAAAAGGTTACCGATCATGCCACACATTTATAACTGAACAAACTTGGAAATTTCTATCCGCTGAAGCGTGTGTATTTTCCCGTGACCATCGATGATTATTGCGTGTGTTGCTTATTCCATGTCGTGAAAACTAGGCTTCGTCAGTGAATAGTATGCATGGAAGCGAAAATGACTATTCTCAATTACCCAGTGACGGAACTGAAGTCGGTGGGCATTGTCGCCAACGTGGAGATTTTGGACACGCTGTATGTGAAATGGATACAGGTTTTCCTATTCCCATACACGTGTCTGTGTGACATTCATACACAGGGACGTTCTTCGTATACTCGTATGCGACCATTTCTTCCTGTTCTTGCAAAGTTTGTTGACGTGCACGATCGGACGAAAAATGTCTACTTGGAAGAGAGCCTGTTGCACGCAAAGTGATAAACATTTTGGTAACTTCCCTGCGATCAGGTAACCGTCGAGTCGGAAAGCGCCTGTGGTATTCTTCTCTTGCAGCGGTAGCACTTCCGTCGTAGAAGCCGTAAACATACACCATATCTTCGTATTCCCCATTACTGCAGAAGTATGGCATTGTTAGCAGCGCTTGTACGAACACAGTTAACACCATACACGACACAGCTAACCGATCCGTGGTCGGTACACTACACAATGTGGCTTACACGGCACAACTGCGCAAACAACGATTGATCGTAGAACGTACTACGTACGTCACGTGACCATAATACGTGGTAGGTTGCATAGCGTAACATGGCATGTATCCGTCCATTGCTTGCGCAGAAAATCACTTTACGGACTAGTTTTACTGCGTATACGTTGACTTTGTGCACATAAATTTAGCAAAATTAAAGTTCTTTCAACACCCATACCTCCCTAACGAACCATTTGTAGACCTATGTGCATATAATATTTTTTGTTCAGAATTACTTCTACTGTCACTGTATAAAATATTGACCTTTCCTCCCCAAACAGCCTAAATTGCATAACAAGCATTATTCTGCAACTGAAAATCCATGTTGACTGCGTCAAGCTGCACACCAAAAACAGGGGTCCGTGAATGTATGGCGTAGGGTTCTGGAGGACAGAATTATACGCCCCTATCGCATCGAAGGAACTCTTAATGGTAGGAAATACACCATATTCCTGCAAGAAACATTAGGTCTGTTGTTGGAAGAAACACCTTTAGGAACAAGGAACAGAATGTGGTATCAACACGATGGGTGTCCGGCACATTTTCCGCTGATGGCTAGAAATGAGTTGTCGAGACAATTCCCATATAGTTGGAATGGACGCGGAGGAGATGTGTCGTGGGCATCTCGTTCGTCCGACTTGACGCCTCTGGATTTTTTCTTGTGGGGATTCGTAAAAGACATTGTTTATAAAGACGTTCCTACTATACCTGAAGATATACGGGAGAGAACTGTCAGATTATGTGCTTAGATAAGTACCGATGTGATAAGGAATACCACTCAATCCATGATAATATATCAGCACTGCATTGCTACCAATGGTCATCACTTCTAACACCTTTTGTAAATGGACTTTCATGCCACATTTCTGACCTTCGTTGACCTTCAAAGAGCTTACTGTCGCACATCACAGGATTCGTCTCGATAACCGCTGTCAGAAGATAAGTACCAGACTATAGCATCCCATTTGGTAAAACAAGTTGACCTCCATATCTCCGAAGCGACCCCACCTAGCAAAAAAAAACCAACATCATATTATAGCCCCCGTTGTCCCATGCAACTTTTGTCCCACAGACTTTTCAGCTCCTATTATACTTTCGGAGTTATTCTTGGTGGCAATAGTTAGTGACTCACCCTGTTTTTATATATATATATATATATATATATATATATATATATATATGGTTATGGGTAGATTGGATAGAACTTGTCGCATAGGCCTAAGCTTTTTCGTGAACATAACATTTTCTACGTATATAAAATGCTATGTTCGCGAAACAGCTTAGGCCTATGCGACAGGTTCTATCCAACCTACCCATTGACCTTTTACTTGGGCCACCACTGAGAGTGCAGCATTGGTGAAAACAAAGTATCGCAGTTCGTTTGTGACCCTGTCTCCCTTTTTTTGAAGCCCGAGAAATAATTTGCTTACGCCACGATGTTCTATCTGTTTTGTCCAAACACTGCACGAGCGCGTTTGGGTCAGGGCCCTGGGAGTCCGTCGGAGCCCCTGGCGTATAGGTATCACAGCGGCGCAGTTAGTCAGCCGCAGGCAGGCCCGCCGCCCCTGGCCGCTGCCAATATCGGATCCAGGAGGCGCGGCGCGGCACGCACCTGCCGCTGCAGCTGCGCCAGATTAAAGCGTCCAGTGATGGGCGGCGCCGGACCACTCGATCGTAAACACCGCGCAGGCCGCCGCCGCCGCTGATGTAGTAGCTCCAATCTGGCCGCCGTGGGCGAGGCCCGCCTATTCATCAGTCCGCCGTGCCTGGCCAGCGGCGCCTCGCCAGCAGAGCACCACAGCGAAGCCCGCACGCTCCGGGGTCAAGAAGGGGAAGCGTGAGGAGGCCGGCCACACCACTGGGAGAGGGGCCTTAATTTATGCGTCCTTTCGGTGACAAACAGGCTCCCAAACTTCGGCACTTTACTCTTTCTCCTGTGGCTACAATTAGGGCCAACGAGAACTTGCGAATACTTTTTCTTTGCTTTTTCTCTTCTTTAATTTTCCTCCTCTAACCCTCTTTCGAGGGCCTGCACTTTTATTTCTTTGCAGAAAGATGATTCACTGCCTCCTTTAAATTCTATGCTGACGCCGATGGTCTTCATTTGTCTTCAAACTATGTACATAAAACAGTGCGAACGGCACACGAACCAAACAGTTGAGCGTCCAAAAGAAACAGTTTCATAGAAGAAAAAGTCAGAAGGTAAAAACAATATATCTCTATTCATCTACAAAATATACTCTATCGGCATAAATAAGATTTTTCCAACGTGTGCTATACGATTGGAACTTGGTAATCTGAAGTGGATCGAAGCACTCGCGAATGTCATTAGAGGCCTTTGAAAACATAGTGCAGGTTGCTGTTCATTGTGATTCAATCTGATGATTGCTTCGCTCAGGTCTAACTCAAAAAAACCACATGACAATAGCGCGGAGAAAAGAAGGATGTTTCAACTTTACCGCTTGAGTCGAAATTTGATCTTCAAATGTTCAAATCTGTGTGAAATCTTATGGGACTTAACTGCTAAGGTCATCAGTCCCTAAGCTTACACACTACTTAACCTAAATTATCCTAAGGACAAACACACACACCCATGCCGGAGGGAGGACTCGAACCATCGCCGGGACCGGCCATAGAAATTTGATCTTGGTTGTCATTCAGAAGTAATCACTTGGTAAAACGGCTACGCGAACCTCCTGAAAAATAATCTATGATGCTTACTTATTGGCAATTTTGAATGAGGGATGTATTTTGAGACAAATTCAACATAGAAATTTAACAGAATAACAAATCTCATATTATCACATTAAATATTAGCTGAAATCTAAGAGGAAACAAGTTTAAAGTGAGCTTTAAAGAAAATATTTGGCTGTTCTAATTTTGAAAAGCTGCTGTGGTAACGTTTTAGAGAAACGCGAAACCAATTCTTAAACGGCGACAAGCTATTGGACATTTAAGAAAACAGTCGCTTCTCTACTAATCTGACGAAACAAACATTTTATATATATATATATATATATATATATATATATATATATATATATATATATATGTGTGTGTGTGTGTGTGTGTGTGTGTGTGTGTGTGTGTGTATGAAGGTATAAAATCATTTACAAAGCTATTTTCGTGTAAGTTGTGATTCCACAGATTAAGAAGGTTATTTACAGTATCATAAAGAGAGTTTGAAGAAAGTTTCGGTTGTCTGAAGGAAGACCACAACTTTTTTTTCAATTATTTGCGTTGAATTTTGGTTGTACTGACGATACATACGTGTCCGGTCGTCCATCTACCATCTATGTTCTTTTTTTTCTTTTTTCTTTTTTTTTTCAGCGAGTCTTCAGTCTTCTGACTGGTTTCATGTGACCTGCTACAAATTCCTCTCCTATGCTAACCTCTTCACCCAAGAGCAGTGCTATCACCTCACGTCGTCAATTATTTGCTGCATATGTACCAATCTCTGTCTCTTCCTACAGTATTTACTCTCTGCTGCTTCCTCGAATACCATGGAGATTATTCCCTGGTGCCTCAACACATGTCCTATCATCCTGTCCTTCATATTGTCAGTGTTTTCCTTATGTTCATTCCCTCGCCGATTTTGCGGAAAACCTTATCATTCCTTTTTTTTATTAGTTCACCCGATGTTCGGCATTCTTCTGTACAATCACAATTCAAACACTTTGATTCTCCTCTATTCCGCTTATCCCATTGTCTCTGATTTCCTACCATACAATGAATTAACCTAAACATACGTTCTTTGAAATCTGTTCCCCAGGCTAATGCCTATGTTTGATAGTAAACTTATATTGGCCAGGTATGTCCTCTTTTCCTGTGCTAGTCCGCTTTTTATGCCCTCCATTCGTCCGTCATGAGTTATTTTGCTTCCAACTTAGTATAATTCCTCAACTTCGTTTACTTCATGATGACCAATATCGTTGTTATCCTTCCCTCTATTCTCATCTCCTCTACTTCTGATTACCTTTGTCTTTCCCCAGTTTATTCCGAATCCATATTTTGTACTCATTAGACTGTTCTCTCCATTCAACATCTTCTGTAATTCGTCTTTATTTTCACTGAACATAGTAATCTCATCAGCGAATCTCATAATTGAGTACCATCTACTTCGAGTTTATTTCCCCTCTTCAGCCTTTCTTGTATTACTCTCATTGCTTTTTCGATGTTCAGACTGAACAGTAGGGATGAAAGACGGTATCCCTTTGCTACATCCCTTTCAATACGACCACTCCAGTCTTGATCTTCCAGTCCTGGTTCAAATGGCTCTGAGCACTATGGGACTCAACTTCTGAGGTCATCAGTCCCGTAGAACTTAGAACTACTTAAACATAACTAACCTAAGGACATCACACACATCCATGCCCGAGGCAGGATTCGAACCTGCGACCGTAGCGGTCTCGCGGTTCCAGACTGTAGCGCCTAGAATCGCACGGCCACTCCGGCCGGCGTTCCGTCTTGGTTATTGTACATATTGTACATCACTCTTCTTTCACTATTGCTTAACCCTACTTTTCTCAGAATTTCGAACAGCCTGCGCCATTGTACGTCGTCGAAAGTTTGTTATAGGTCGACATATTCAATAAACGTACCTTCATTTTTCTTCAGTTTTGTTCCCATCATGAAGCATAATGTCTGCACTGCCTCTATGATGCATTTCCTTTTCCTAAACCGGCCCGCATCTCGTGGTCGTGCGGTAGCGTTCTCGCTTCCCACGCCCGGGTTCCCGGGTTCGATTCCCGGCGGGGTCAGGGATTTTCTCTGCCTCGTGATGGCTGGGTGTTGTGTGCTGTCCTTAGGTTAGTTTGGTTTAAGTAGTTCTAAGTTCTAGGGGACTTATGACCACAGCAGTTGAGTCCCATAGTGCTCAGAGCCATTTGAACCTTTTCCTAAACCCAGACTAATCATCACCTAACATCCTCAATTTTTCTTTTTATTCGTGTCTACGTTATCATGGATGCATGAGTTGTTAAGCTGATTGTGAGGCAGTTCCCGCACTTATCTGCCCTTGCTATTTTCAAAATTATTTGAATGATGTTTTTCCGGAAGTCTGAAGTCACGTCTCTAGCCTCTTAGTTTCAACACACCAACTTGAACATTCGTTTGGTTGCTCTTTCTCATAACGATTTTCAAACTTCTGATCGAATTTTATCTACCTTTGCTGCTTTATTTTATCTCAAGTACTGTGTCCCATATTGCATATCGACTCCATTTCCTCCTTCTATTACGTCATCGAGCAGGTCCTCTCCCTCATCCGCTCTCTCCTCTGCTTTATCAGCGGAATTCCCAATGCACTCTTAATGTTATCATATTTGCTTTCAATTCATCGAAGATTATTTAGACTTTTCTGCATGCTCAGTCTTACTCACAATTATTTCTTTTACCATTTCTTCGCCTCTTCCAGCCATTTCTTCTTGGCTTCTTTGCAGTTCCAATTTATTCCCTTCCTAAGAGATTTATGTTGCTGTAGTCATGCGTTTCCCTGAAGGTTTTTGTATTGCTTTCTTTCGTCGATTAACTGAAGCATATTTTCTATCCTCCAAAGTTTCTTCGCAGTTGCCTTCCTTGTACGTATATTTCACAGTCCAACATGTATGGTTCCCATTTTCAGAGATTTCCGCTCCTCTTCAACAGATCTGCCCAATTTGGTATTCCTTATCGCAGTATTTACATCCTTAGCGAACTTCAAACGTGTTTCATCATTCCTCTCACTTTGTATCCCAAATCTTTCCAAACCAATTCTTCTAGAGGATTCTCTTAAACTTGTCTGCTCTGCATCAGCACTACACATAGATCTCAGTTTATAGCTGCTCCTAGACACCTTACAACCCGATATTTGATTTCGAAATCTCTGTCTCATCGTCATGTAATCCAGCTGGAATATTCGCGGTCCATACGCCTTTCTCAAGTGTACGTCCTCCTTTTGTGGTTCTTCAACAGAATATGTGCTATTACAATCTGATATTTATTGCAGAACTCAATAAATCTTTCTTGTTTCTCTTTCCCACCTTTAAGTTCATATTCTCCCTTAACTGTTTCTTCTTTTCCTTCCCTAAAACCACGTTCCAGCCACCTATGATTTAAAATTTTTCATATGCCTTAACGCACTGTAGTACCCTTTCAGTATCCTCATACACTTTCTCTATCTCTTCAGCTTCAGCTTGCGACGTCGGCAAGTATACCTGAATTATCGTTGTCGGTGTTGGTTTACTGTCGTTTCTGATAAGAATAACCCTATCACTGAACTGTTCACAGTAACACATTGTCTTCGCTACCTTCCATACCGAATCCTACTCCCTTTATAACATATGCTGCTGCTGTTGATACTCACCTGAACAGAAGTCATTGTCTTCTTTCCATTTCACTTTACTAACCCTCCTATACCTAGTTGAACCTTAGCATTTCCATTTTCAGATTTTCTAGCTACCCTACCACATTCAAGCTTCTCATAATCAACGTCCGATTCATAGAACGTTGTTTCTTCGCTTTAGTCGAGATAAGCGTCTTGAGAGATTAGCATCTATTTAGATATTTATGATGATTCTCATTTATTGTTCCATGTGAGTTGCACATCTGAGGCGGCACCATAAATGAGAATCATCTTCGTTATCCTTTCGTTGGTTATTCAGTCTTTTTATAATGTTCATCTGCCCCTTGGGAGTTCCCTTCCAGAGATCTGATTGGGAACTAGTCCGAAATGCTTTGGCAATAGAGAGGTCATCATGAGAATTTTTTGAGTTATAGGCCACATGTCCTGTGGATGCACATTATGTGCCTTTAATGCAGTGTTTTCCATTGCCTTCTGTATCCTCACGCTGTTTATTATTACTGATTCCTCCACCCTTTAGAGTCAGTTTCAAACACCAAAGGCAAGGGGATGTCCCGAACCTCTGTCCGCTCCTCCACGGCATTCGACAAGGCCATTGGCAGAGCGACGGTGATTTCTTACGCTGGAAGTCTTCGGCCGACATTTCTGATGAGTTTTGTTCAAAATACCCGCAGTGACTACGTCAGAGCACCGGTATCCAGGACGATTTGATTTCTAGTCAAAGACCATGTCCCTATAACACCTGTGACTTGCCATCTCCACCTTACAATGTATCCTTACAATGTATTGTAAAACGTTCTCTCCATAGCTACACTGCTGTTTTGTGCAAATTAATATATTACACTCACACAGAATTGGGCTAATATTTTACATTGTTCTCGTACAGCAACAAAGTCGATAGCAAGTAATAGGTGTTGCCCAGATTTTACGTAAATGATCAGTAAAGCATTTTCGTGACTGTGGTAGCCCCTATGGGAAAAGAAGAAATAAAATAACATGGTTCAGTTCTCCAACAGATGTTACATCACATTCACAACATGGCAAGTCGGTATCCATGATTCGATACAAATAACTAGTAAATAAAACATGGTATATTCTCATCATTATTGACAGTGTTATTTGTGCTCTTTTTCCTTTAAACGCCGCGCGGGATTAGCCGAGCGGTCTGAGGCGCTGCAGTCATGGACCGTTCGGCTGGTCCCGGCGGAGGTTCGAGTCCTCTCTCGGGCGTGGATGTGTGTGTTTGTCCTTAGGATAATTTAGGTTAAGTAGTGTGTAAGCTTAGGGACTGATGACCTTAGCAGTTAAGTCCCATAAGAGTTTACACACATTTGAACATTTTTTTCCCTACAAACGAAGTACTCCAAGGTTACACGCACATTGATATTTGATGTAAATTGGAGATCTTCCTCTGTTATAATTATCTGATGGTTACAGGCGTAACAATACTAAAGAAAGTAAGTATAACTTACATGCAATGCTTTTCCAACTCTTGCACAACTTTACGGGTAATTGACTTGTGCGTCCATGTAAGGATTTCTGGTATACGTGCTTCTGTGCAGCTTTTGACAAAATTTTATCTACTTGATTTTCTCTGGGTGGGTAGCACAGCTTCAATAGATTCTTCTTATTTCCAACAAGCTGTTTACTTAAATTAGTAATTTATTTATCATCACTACCCAATTTCGATCTCAATCAGTATGCCAGTCACTCAAAATCACCGTGAGCACTGAGGCAACAATGCCTGCGCCGCGCCAGCTTGAAGATACTCATTTGGCAAAACACAATGTCGTGTCTGCTGCATAACCCCATCAGATAATAATGCTCGGTCGAACCGCAATCAACACGGAACTTGGCGTATAGTTCCACAACGGTGGTTTTCGTGAGACCCGCTGCCCCAACACACATTCTTCATTCTCCAGTGGATGTCTATCAGAATTCGTCCTTCGGCAGCCAAGAAGAGAATAACAGCAAGTTGGTCTTGTTCGGATACATTTGGTAATAACTTCACCATAGCTCACGTTTCCGAATTTAACGAACGCACGTCGGGAAGACACGAATACCACATTAATCTCTTGTCCTTGCCAACATGTCGTTGCTTATGTTCACACATCGGAGTCGCGCTACCTTGCATATATTCTGCAGCGACGCCCTAAAGTAGAAACATTTTGATTGCCGCTTATATCCAAAGCTATGAGCCACGCGCATTTATGCATGATATTGTTCTCCACGGATACAGCCTTGTAAATGTATACGCATCGTCTCTTCGTATTTCGAGGTCGTGAGGCAATACGAAAATGTGAGATGTAAATGTGCATGGCACGTAACCCTCGACAAGGTCTATGCCGTCCAGTAATACTTTATAAAATATTAATTTCATTGCGCAGCTTGATGGAAATTAAGTCTTTCTTTGTACTTGATGTACGATGGCGAGCTGAGAAGTAATGTGGCAGAGTTTTTTTCTTTCTGTTCTCAATATAGGCTGAAGTGTTACTCGTCATGCGTATTACCCGCTCGACTTCGCCATTCCGCTGACCCAAGCTGCAGCGCTCTGCCTCTAGACCGCTCCGAACTGTATCCTGTAACATGATAGTGTGCAACGTAACCATGTCGGTGCGTGAGAGGCAGCTTACTGTAATCGAGTTTATACGGTCTACACGTGAAGCGTCGTCTCCTTCAGCATTACAGTGCGAGACCACACACGAGCTCTGCGATATTTGCAGCAGTTCGACGCCTTGTCTTCACTGTCATCCATAGCCCTCCATACCGTTCCCACTTGGTCCCATCCCATTATCATCTGTTCCCAAAACTTAGGTTACGCCTTGGAGGCCTTCACTTCGATAGTGATAAGGCGGTGCAACCAGACGTGTCATTGTGGCTCCGTCAGCAAAGTCAAAAATTCTACAGTGACGGTATCGAAGGAGTGGACTCTCGTTCGCCAGGGTGACTATGTTGAGAAATGAATACCTAGACATGAAAAATAGAGATGTAAACGTCAATAAAGCTCGTGTTATTTCAAAAGCTTGAGTTTCTACATAAAAAAAATTCGGAGGCATTGCTTTTCAGCACGCCTTCGTGTTACGAAATGATGCGTGGGCAATGAGATCTGCTCTCATGAATACCCTTTCGTTGGATTTTGAATTCAAATTCAGAAGGAAGGCCCTTCAAATCCGCCTCCTGCCATTCAAATTTAGGTTTTCCGTTATTTCACTGAATCGTTACAGGTTAGTGTGAGGTTGGTTCGTTTGAAAGAGCACGGCCGATATCCTTCCCCACACTTAACAGACGAATCTGAGCTTGTGCGCTCTAATGACCTTGCTTCGAACGGGACTTCTTCTTTGTTTCCTTCCCTGAATGCAATGAAATGCCACTTGATGTCGGCAGTAGTCAGTGGAAGGCTGCAAAACTACAAACCACGCATTTCCACAAGGGATGCACAGCGCAATAGCAGAACGTTCGTCGAATGATAAAGTCTCATTACGAATTTGCAGTTGCTGTAGGCATCACAGAGCCCTAAGTGACATTGGAGATAGATGGCAATTTAATTACTAACTCATATAGGCCTACACAAATGTCGCAAAACTGGCGAATGACTTGATTCTGTGGACAGGTTAAACGCCAACTAAGGCATTAGTAGTGGCAACGGAGCTCACTACTATCCGAAACAATAGAAAAATCTGCTTGAAACTATAAGATTTATCCTCTCAGAACTGCACTGTGCGCGGTTTGCTAAAAAAAGAAGTTTCCATTAATTATGAGTATGTAACTGGTTTATGGCATCCTAGAAGAAATACACTAGCTTAAAAGTCAAGCCGTGGGACATTGCGTAATCAGTTGCAATGAAGGCCGCTCAGTCTATCAGATCGGCGAGTACAAGAATAACAAACATTCGTCATTGTCGTACCAGATGAGAGCCAGACGCCATCTGGCACCGTATCTGGAGTTCCTGTCTTGCAGTTCCCTGACCACAGTGTAACCACCACCACTTCTGCCAGTGCCTTCACCGCCAACATTAGTGTCCATCCGTATCTCTGATTGCGACGTGATTGAAACACTTGTTCGCCTTCCCTTGCATTCCAAACATGTCATCAGAATAACTTTACGCCTAATATTGCAAATTATGAAACTATTTAGTGTTTTCAGTAGAAATGTAAACAGTTTACTTTCACATAATGAATTTTTTCATACAGACTTTTATAGGAGTTCCTAAGAGGTAGAAATAGCGTGTGTGTTTTTGGTGAAAAAATTTTTTTGGGTCTTTAAAATTCTTATTAGAGTTGTAATATCGTTTTATAAAATTCTGATTCGTATATTCTAATTCCAAAGTGATACGTACTATAATTGTGTTGTATACCCATATGTGCCGAATGTATGAATAGATTACCTCTTAAAAGTCGAAATAAAAGTAGCACTGGTAACTAGAAAACCGCTCTACCCATTGTCTCTTAACGAAATCACGCTTCGGTATCCTCCCGCACACAACGTTTTATCACACATAACTTTTTGAAGTATAGTCACGGCGAAAAAGCTTTGGATTCCAGTCTTTGGTGCCAACAGACAGTTGTACATTGAAGTGATTTTTTATGAGCTGTCATATATCTATTTCTTGCCTACTCGCTACATTTTATTTACGCTCATTTTGCCAGTTAAAGGTGTCTGAAGGACACATTAAACACCTAGTTGCTTCTGTTCGGTCGGAGTATCGCTTATTTTCTTGTATCTGTTCCCCTGAAAACGATATTTCGTACTTGCATTTCTACGTTACGCAGTGGGTACAAGTATACTTTTTACTTTGATGTTAACACTACAAGTTCCGCTTTTAATTTGTCTTGAAAATCATAATAATTAGAAAGAGATGGGTAGATCTTTTTTTCCTTTCTTTCTTTGATCTTCTACGTAGCGTGCTTGCAACACATTTCGCCGGAATATTAAAGTAACCCTCTTCGTATAATTAATTTACACTTTCTCATCAGTTTAGTAGGTTCTCAATTCCTAATGAATTTAGTCCATTCATTATTTTACGACCAATTTGACTTGCATTCTTCTTCGAAAGATTAATACTTCAGTGGGGTTTCTTTATATTTTTTCTGAGAATACTGCGAAGATGTATGCGAATTCCAAAGTAAACCGGCTGTAACAGACTTAAATTTGTATATACCAACAATGTATTCTCTATCTGGTTCTTCTCTATTTCTTCTCTATGCTGGTTACTTTCTGCAAAGCACATTTACGCAATGTATTTGTATCTTTTGTTTGTTCTTAGGAATATTGTCGGAATTTATATATGTTATATGTTAATTACTCGCTTCTTGATATCGCGACATATCATTGTTTTTCTGTATGGGCACTGAGGTTTCCCATAAACGTCAAAACACGGTACATTTGTAGTAGCTGAAAGATAGATTTTCAGTCGTCCACTTCTGTCTTATCAAGGCGCTATTCTGCTACCTCCAAGAGTTATTACATTCCTTGCGAATCTCTGCCGAAGTCACATATTCATAAGTAATTATCTAGTCATAAGTCCCATTACGAGAGGATGATAAAAATCTAATATTAGGATACTTTGTCTTTGTGAAACAGTTAATAGTGACGTTGTGTGTGCCGGCCGAAGTGGCCGAGCGGTTCTAGGCGCTACAATCTGGAGCCGCGGGACCACTACGGTCGCAGGTTCGAATGCTGCCTCGGGCATGGATGTGTATGATACCCTTAGGTTAGTTAGGTTTAAGTAGTTCTACGTTCTAGGGGATTGATGACCTCAGATGTTAAGTCCCATAGTGCTCAAAGCCATTTGAACCATTTTTTTGACGTTGTGTGTAGTAGCGATAGAGCGTACATTGTATAAAAGAGTGGAAAGAGAGCGAAACAATTATACAGAACGGTTTATGAAAACCACAAGCAAAATTGTATGTCGTCCACAAATCATCGTCATTGACACAGAAGGAGATTCTAACACTGTAGTACCAAGAAATTTCAGTACTATTTTCCACTGAGTTGCGTTTTCAGAAAATGTAGTTTCGTGTATCAGAATAAACGGATCCCCAACTTTTAAACGTACTTTAGTTCATAATCTGCTAGCGTAAACTCTAACTACAGCCGAAAAAGAAATCTAATACCTTAATGCCTACTAATTGCATCACCCGTAGAATGTTAACGTGTTTCTATTGGATTTTGTCTCATAATGTAAAAGGCGACCTGCAATTAACGCGGTTGATGACCGAGGCTGTTTTTTATGGCTCCCGTCCTCAGCTCGTTATTGTGAGCGCTCCAAACTGAGAGAGGCATATGGACGTTAGGAGTAAAAAAAATTAAAAAAAGGGTTGTACAAACTTTTTTTACTGCAAATTTAAGGCACAATGTTTGTTTGAAGCTAATGAGGTCCGATGTTCTCTTTTCAATTAACTCTATTCGCCACCCTCCCTCACCCCCAATGCTACTTCCACAGATGCAGCGACTTTGTGGGTGTGTCTGTGTTTGTGTGTGTGTGTGTGTGTGGGCGTGAGTGTGTGCATGGCCACTATTTGCCCCGGCTTTGACTCAATTACACCAAATGGAATTGCCCTGTTCCAATGTACCAGTGGACCGTTGCGTTTTTAATCCAGACGCAGTCTTTCTAAAGGTAAAAACGTTCAACATTCTACAGTCTTCTCCCGTTTCGCATCAGTGTATTATGTACTTATCGGATTCTCGCCAGTAAATATTGAACTTCCTGTTCTTAACGACCGGCAACAAAATCGTTCAGGGCATTTTTTGTAAACTTTAAGAAATAAATTATCAATTTCAGGATTCCATCAATAGTCGCTTTACTGATTTGGAAGAGAATGCAAAACAGATGTTTAACTTATACGAAGACTCATACAATTGCCTTATTTTCAAATGGCTTATCCGAAATCTACACAGTTTACTAAGACTACCTGAAGGTAACGTTCTCTTTAGTAAGAAACATCGAATGGTTCAATAAATCGATCTTGATGTCATAATAGTAACTACGGTTACGAAAGTTAATAAATTAGTTAAGAAGTCTAAGAGAGTGTTGCTGTTAGAAAGAGTAGATCAACAGTTGTTAGCAACTCACGTAGGTAGTAAATGACATCACTTAGGTGGACGCAGAGGAATTATGGACAAAGTTTAAGCAATTTGTAAATCGTTCTCTGGAGAACTATCTCCGTAGTAAGTGGATTGAGGATGGAAAGACCCACCATGGTTTAATAACGAGGTTCGGAAAATGCTGATGGATCACAGGCTGCTGCACTGCAAGTTCAAAAGGAAACGCGCAAATGACGACCAAAAAAGGTTAGAAGAGATTCGTGCGACTGTGTAATGATCTACACATACTACCATCGTTACACTTCCGCAAAAGATCTGGCAGCGGACCCGTGAAAATTCTTGCCCTATGTAAATTCTCTAAGTAGGTCTAAGGCCTCCAATCCAGTCATTTGTTGAGCAGTATATTGTGGGAGTTGAAGATAGCAAAACGGAAGTCGAAGTTTTAAATTTCACGTTCAAGCAATCATTCACACAGGAGAATCGTACAATCATTCCATCGTTTCACCATCGAAAAGTCCGCCCCGGTAGCTGAGTGGTCAGCGTGACAGACTGTCAATCCTAAGGGCCCGGGTTCGATTCCCGGCTGGGTCGGAAATTTTCTCCGCTAAGGGACTGGGTGTTGTGTTGTCCTAATCATCATCATTTCATCACCATCGACACGCAGGTCGCCGAAGTGGCGTCAAATCGAAAGACCTGCACCAGGCGAACGGTCTACCCGACGGGAGGCCCTAGCCACACGACATTTCCATTTACCATCGAAAAGGCTGCCATATAGACGACATAGTAATAAGCATCCCTGGCGTATAGAAACAGCTAGAGGATATGAAAACAAGTAAATCACAAGGTACGCATGGAATCCCAATTCCGTTTCTCACAGAGTCCTCGACGGCGTTGGCCAGTTACTTACCTTGCGTTTTCTGCGAACCTCTCGCCCAGCTGAAAGTTCCGAGCGACCGAAAAAAAAAACTGCAGGTGACTCCTGTATATAATAAGGGGAAAAAAGCTGACCCAGAAAATTACGGACCAGTATCCCTAACATCGATTTGCAACAGGATCCTTGAACATATTTCAGTTCGAGAATAATAAATTTTTCTTGAGACCTCATGTATTTTACACCCTGTTTTTAACATACTTCCACCTCACCACGTTAATTTAAATTACTAGTGCTCGTCCGTCTCCGCTCAACGAGATGGCTCTGCCATAAAGACTTACGAAATTCTGCTTCCGCCGATCCACGTATTAATATGTAACGCAGCCAATGAGATTGCTGCAAACGTAGAACCTTTTCTCCTCGCATATCACACTCGCGCAGTGATACCTGAACGTGCGAGGTATTATAACGAGTGTACAGACCTCCGATTGGTCAGTCTGCATCAGTCTGCATTAGTCTGCATTTCTCTGTACCAGTCTATGGTCAAGTTTCAGTCTGCGCCTAATAAGATTACCATATTCCTGTACATAGCCACGAAGATAAATAAATAGTCACTTTGTCAAGTATCAGAGATATGTGAGAATAAGATTAACGTACCAAGACCAAAGGAACTTCTGATTGTCAATTGTAAACAGCATCCAGAATCAAGTTACGTAATATCTATGATTTTTATTATTTTAATAAATGTATGTGAAAATTAATGAAGTTCTGTTTAAAGTTGGTCACCGTCAATTTGCTACTCTAAGCCTGCAAGTGGTATTTCTATCGTCTGACCTAACGGCAGAAGATAAACACGCCACGATAAGACCACGAGACATATTGCTGACACACGCCTACTTCGTTAGAGCGACAATTCAAATAATCTGATGGTGTGTGTACCGAAGGTCTTACAGTACGCACACCACAACTACTGCCACTGAGCTGCTGCTTTGTCTGTCCGTGAGTGGCTTCAGCAGCGCGTATCGATGTATCCCCTGTCGTAGTATCTTTTCTTGACTGCTACACTCCTGGAAATTGAAATAAGAACACCGTGAATTCATTGTCCCAGGAAGGGGAAACTTTATTGACACATTCCTGGGGTCAGATACATCACATGATCACACTGACAGACCCACAGGCACATAGACACAGGCAACAGAGCATGCACAATGTCGGCACTAGTACAGTGTATATCCACCTTTCGCAGCAATGCAGGCTGCTATTCTCCCATGGAGACGATCGTAGAGATGCTGGATGTAGTCCTGTGGAACGGCTTGCCATGCCATTTCCACCTGGCGCCTCAGTTGTACCAGCGTTCGTGCTGGACGTGCAGACCGCGTGAGACGACGCTTCATCCAGTCCCAAACATGCTCAATGGGGGACAGATCCGGAGATCTTGCTGGCCAGGGTAGTTGACTTACACCTTCTAGAGCACGTTGGGTGGCACGGGATACATGCGGACGTGCATTGTCCTGTTGGAACAGCAAGTTCCCTTGCCGGTCTAGGCCGGCCGCGGTGGTCTCGCGGTTCTAGGCGCGCAGTCCGGAACCGTGCGACTGCTACGGTCGCAGGTTCGAATCCTGCCTCGGGCATGTATGTGTGTGATGTCCTTAGGTTAGTTAGGTTTAAGTAGTTCTAAGTTCTAGGGGACTGATGACCACAGCAGTTGAGTCCCATAGTGCTCAGAACCATTTGAACCATTTTGCCGGTCTAGGAATGGTAGAACGATGGGTTCGATGACGGTTTGGATGTACCGTGCACTATTCAGTGTCCCCTCGACGATCACCAGTGGTGTACGGCCAGTGTAGGAGATCGCTCCCCACACCATGATGCCGGGTGTTGGCCCTGTGTGCCTCGGTCGTATGCAGTCCTGATTGTGGCGCTCACCTGCACGGCGCCAAACACGCATACGACCATCATTGGCACCAAGGCAGAAGCGACTCTCATCGCTGAAGACGACACGTCTCCATTCGTCCCTCCATTCACGCCTGTCGCGACACCACCGGAGGCGGGCTGCACGATGTTGGGGGGTGAGCGGAAGACGGCCTAACGGTGTGCGGGACCGTAGCCCAGCTTCACGGAGACGGTTGCGAATGGTCCTCGCCAATACCCCAGGAGCAACAGTGTCCCTAATTTGCTGGGAAGTGGCGGTGCGGTCCCCTACGGCACTGCGTAGGATCCTACGGTCTTGGCGTGCATCCGTGCGTCGCTGCGGTCCGGTCCCAGGTCGACGGGCACGTGCACCTTCCGCCGACCACTGGCGACAACATCGATGTACTGTGGAGACCTCACGCCCCACGTGTTGAGCAATTCGGCGGTACGTCCACCCGGCCTCCCGCATGCCCACTATACGCCCTCGCTCAAAGTCCGTCAACTGCACATACGGTTCACGTCCACGCTGTCGCGGCATGCTACCAGTGTTAAAGACTGCGATGGAGCTCCGTATGCCACGGCAAACTGGCTGACACTGACGGCGGCGGTGCACAAATGCTGCGCAGCTAGCGCCATTCGACGGCCAACACCGCGGTTCCTGGTGTGTCCGCTGTGCCGTTCGTGTGATCATTGCTTGTACAGCCCTCTCGCAGTGTCCGGAGCAAGTATGGTGGGTCTGACACACCGGTGTCAATGTGTTCTTTTTTCCATTTCCAGGAGTGTATTACTTGCCGGCCGTTGTCTGTCGTAAGCCAGTTCGGTTTGGGAGCTCGGGTCGCGATTTCGGGCTGCCAGTCAGATGGATGGCGTCTGGAGTGCAGTCTGGACCTGCCAGTCGGCGAGTTGCAATGCGGCACTAGTGCAGTCGTGTTGGAGCAGTGTGGTCTGCGTCGACATGGCTCGCCCGACCCTTGCCGCCACGCGTCACTTGATTCGGGTCACGATCTTGGTAGATCGTCGGTCGGTCGTCCTACCGGACGACGCGTTTTGGCTCGCCGATCGTTCATGAGTCGGCTGTGTGTGTGTGTGTGTGTGTGTGTGTGTGTGTGTGTGTGTGTGTGTGCATAGACTCCCGATTTGTCTTCGTGCGTGCTTAGTTACTGTTTGGTATCGTTCTGGTCTTCGTGTAAGTGTTTGTCAGGTTGTGTGTGTAGTTAGCGTTATTTCCACTGACGACTATTTTAGATGTTGTCGACATTCTGAGGGCGGTCTGTTGGTTGGTGCGGACCAGGCAGGATATCTCCAGGCAGCGCAGTCGGCTGGGTTCGCTGGCGATCCCTGCGCAGTTTCGGAGCGTGTGTGGAGCTGTCCGATCGCTACGAGCTTCGTGCCTCACCGACCCAGGACGTCAAAGTTCAGTGGCGCTTTACGTACCCAAGCCACGTCCGTTCATGTTGTGTCGTTCGTTTCAGTGGTTCGCTGTTGGGGAGCTTTTCCCGTGAGCAACACCGAGTGGTTGTAGTGGTGAAAGTTCTTGGTACTACAGTATTAGATTCTCCTTCGGTGTCGATGATTTGTGGACGACACATAACTTTGCTTGTGGTTTTCATAAACCGTTCTGGATAATTATATCGCTCTCTTTCCACTCTTTTATACAATGTTCGTTCTATCGTTACTACACACAACGTCACTACTAACTGTTTCACAAAGTATCCTAATATTCGATTTTTATCATCTTTTTCGTGGTGGGGATTACGACTAAGAAATTACTTATGAATATGTGACTTCGGCAGAGATTCGTAAGGAATGTAATAACTCTTAAAGGTAGGAAAATAGTACCTTGATAAGACGGCGTCATATATGGCTTGTGGCAATATTAGTGACCGGTGGCCGTCAGATGTCGTTCCTGACACTACCATCTCCCCCCCCCCCCCCGCCCCCCCCCTCTCCCCCAAAGCGAAACCTGTGTATCCGATCTTACTGAGTTTAAAATAAATCTCGTGTTCCAGTATGAGATCGATTTCAAAACGTCTGCGTAGCGTTTATCAGTGGCGGGAAGTGGGTTGCAGCCTGGTGTTTACCTACTTGTGTTGTGTGAAACCTCATAAAAACTGCATCCAGGTTGGGCGACTCTTGAACCCACAACGGGGATTCAATGCAGGGCAGGCTCGCCTCCCCGAATCCAGAGAGCTCGGCTCTCCAGACGGGTATGTACAACAACAGTGTTATATTGGTTTAAAATATAAGAATCCCTTCGGAAGTTATTTAAGAATGTGGTGTCGGCTGACTCTCCCCATGTAGGGTTGTATCAGGAAACGTACTCGTATGTATATGGGTCTGTCTCCTCCAGAAGATTCAGTGTTTCACCCTTTCCTTTAAGGTGTAACATCTCCACGTTTTTATTGATATCATCTACTGTATGATTATTTTCTGCTAGATGGCTGGCAAGGGCTGATTTTCTGAAGTTAATCGGTCGTACGACATCAAGGTGCATCTGTTTTATGCCTGGATAAGTCCACTCTCACTCATGTCTCCTAGGTATGTATTTTCCGTTTATATGCATATATCGTATGCGTACTGCAAAAGTTTCACCTTCTACAGTAATGTCGTATGAGGGTCAATTGCGTAGACATGAAGTGGAAGAGGTACCAAAACAGTATGTGCGAGAACCCCATGTTCGTATCTCGAGGCCCTATCGTAAGCCGTACATCCGCCGTTCATAACAACTGATTAGAGAGAAAGGACGAGTTTCGCAAATGTGGGGGGAAAGGGTCGTTCCTTTAGTTTTGGGCCTACTACTGCGAGTACTTATACTGGGCACTGCCTATGTTCAGAATCGAAGCTATTAGATACGTTTTGGCTTAGAAAGAGCTGTATATCACTGGGAACAAGATGCATGAGGATAGCTTCTGCCCCTTTCCGTTTTAGAAAATCCGCAGGTCATTAGGGACAAGGGCACGGTATTCAATCGACCATTCGAAACGGTGTTTGACCATTCTTTCAAGCACATTGCACGGCGTTTGTAACAATGTTGTTGATCAGTTCTACGTCACCGACTATGGATTCTTACTTGGTGTGAGCAAAGACATCATCCTGCCTATCTTTAGGGGCGCAATGTTGTAATGTTGAGGCCACGTTTTATAGTAAATACTTGTAGGTATTGTTTCTCGTTCGCATGGAAGAAATGATAGCCGGAGACATTATTTTTAGCAGAGATGAACAAGCCGTTGCCACAAATCTTGGAGTCCCATAAGTACGGTGAGATAGGAATGGGATGGTAACGATTTTACTTTTTAATCGCTTATTTGCATTTCTCTTTTAGTTTGGTGCACACAACTCAAGTTTCTATGAAAATTCTTAGACTAGGTAACAGCATTTTCCTTTTGAATTATGTTTTCTTCACATAAGTTTTATTTAATTTGCCGACAGTAATGTTTAATTTGTCCAAAATACCGTTTATTACTTACTGATTGCCGGTTACGTATTCAATTTTAACTATTATCCATCTCGTCCTGTGTGTTTCTTCTTCTCCAAAGATTAGTTATCTCAAGACCTTTTTGCGTTAGATTAAATGAATTGTCGATATTAATGCATTAAAATTAAATTTATGTAAATAATTCTCACTATGAGATACCTTTTAAATTCTTATCACGCGTTAAAACAATTATGTACTATAACGGTAGTTAGCGATTCTAATTAAAGCCCACAAATTACGTTCTGCAATTACCTACATTTCACGCCAGATCTCCCGTAATTGTTATTTATTTATTTATTTTTTAGTTTCCGCTGATTCCAGGAAGCGAATATAGCAATAATTTAAAATTTATAGACATCACTTTGACGCAATATTATTAATATTATGATTATTCGTCTAGTATTTACAAACTGCATCGTCAGACGCTACCACAAGGGTTTTGTATTTCGTACATAGCCTTATTCACAAGAATCCGAAAAAATGTGGGCTGTTATTGCTGCACAGCAAACCTATTCCCCCGTGAACGAACAAACTTCCAAAGCTACTGCTCAACACAGACGGTAAAAGCACCGAGTCCGACGAAGGCTGTGTGTCACAACCATAGTCCAGAGCACACAGAGTGCCAATATTGCAAAAGCAGGGCAACGCTCGTAACTCATTCCCACACAGCGAGCAGAGACGTAGCAAGAGCCACAAACGGTGCAGTATGCCAGCAACCAGAAAGTCGTTCTGCAAACTCTACAGTACAGAGTAACAGCAAGCAATATGCGAGCTCCACCGCTCAAAGGCGTTCTAGTACTGACGAGAAATGCCGTGGGAGGGAAAATGCAGCGCAATTGAGACCCGCAATGCGGACGGAGCAGCTAACACCTCAGGTTAAACTAGGGCAAATGGCCACCTGATCTGCTGCCATGACATGATGTCTCGCTGTAGGTACCCCTGTTTCAGGCTTCTCGTCCTCAGTGTCTGACCATTTCGTCTGCATCACCGATCCCGACGGAATGACTGTCTCGCTTGTTACAGGTCAACTCTGTTCACAAACGGTGACGTACTGCTTGCTTTCTCTTTGAAGACTTCAATTACGAGACTACTGCGGGTGGACGTCATCGCAACACGTTCCCGCAACTGATGGGCCACAGCTGTGACTGACTGAAGAGGCTGACCTAGGGGGTCTTCCTCTGGCGAAGGGCCAAACCGACTGGCTACCAAATGGCATATTCTGCTTCTTGAATGCGCACCTCAGACCCACCCACGATGTACAGATGCCGCCTTCCTGGACGAACGCAGTGACTGGTGAGGTATCCCAGGACTTTCCGCGTTCACAACTGCCATCCAGGAAGGGGCTAGAGGAGATAGACAGTGGCGAGGAGGGGAGGTGGACAGAGAGGTGTGAGGGAAAATGTGACCGCTCAATGTCATTAAATACGATCACGACGACACCCCTCGATCGACGTTAACACTCTTGGTGTCACTCGCCTTCATACAGGGCAGTGGACGTTTGAAAAATTCGTGACGCTAGCTCAACGGTCGTCAATTGATTTAGATGTTATTCCCGGCTGACAATTCAATTACTGCCACGGGGTGAGGAGAAAGAACACATCCTGGTGATACCAGCATTGTGCGTATTTAAATGTTCGATTAATCTGAATGGTTTGCAATGTTTCAGCGATTCTATTAAAACTCTATGCTGATTTACCGACAAGGACCATTTTCGCAGATAACATGCAAGTACGTAATGGATGATTAGTTTCTCAATATAGTTCGTCGCACTCACACATTATACATCCGCTGTAAGAACAATTTCATGCATTTACATTTTTGGTGTCCCACAATATTGGTTGGCTAAATATTATGACGATACGTTGTATACAAGTTCCACAGATATTGTTTATCATGTAGTCAAGACTACGTAATGAAGCCAAAATCGTGGATTAAATTGAAACGTAGTTTGTTTATTATCACTTTTCTTCTCACTAACTAATTATGAAATATGAATCGGGATTGGGGGTGATTATCTTATCCTTCTTTCCAGTATTATAATGGTCGATATCGTGTTCTGAATAACGATTGTCATATAATGTCCAAATATCGACACGACTCAGGCTATCAATTCGGCACCTAAATGTCTATTCTTCGCTCTCGAAATGTTCGATGTGATTGTCTTTCACACGCAGGGCTCAATTTAACGGTGTATGCACTGTTTTTAGTATTTTAGGTCCCCGTTAATTAACATCTGGTAGTTAATAAGCGAACTATTTTTATGCTGGCGGGTTGTTTGTACCAGTTAGCCTCGCAACCGCCCAAGGATAAGATTCTCTTAATGTTCCGCGCACACGCGTTTCACAATTTCATAAAATGCAGAAATACGTACACTATAGCTTTCCGTTGCGTACAACTTTCGTGGGTTCCACAACCATAATAGTTTCCCAAGAGTATTTTTACCAGCTAACACAAAGTTCGAATTATGTTGTCGGAATCATTTTCACTTCACCCGACAATAAACGCCTCTGATCACTTCGTCACACGTAATGTATTTTAAACGTGCTTGAAGAGTCTATACATAATCTCCTCAACGAATTTCGCAGTCGCGTACCACTTTTTCATCTATTAGCCTGATCGCGATAACTGAAGGTAGAGAGCTCAATAATGTGTTACATGTTCTTTCATACGTATTAAAAAACAAACGCGCCCCTATATCTTTTTGTCCCGCTTGGTCTTTGCTATTTTTGCTTTTTATTACTTTTCACTAAATTGCTTCTTAGTAATACTGTGCAGTTTTTAAAGTTTCGTATTACTTTCCCCTTTTTAATTCTTCCAAAATAAAGTCTATTTATCCCCGATTTTAATTAATATGATGCTAATTGACACGCCTGCCCGCAAAGTACTGTTATAAAAGGGAGGTTGTCAGAGAGGGGGCTGGAGGAGATAAAGAGGGGTTGGAGGAAGGGGGAGATGGGCAAATAGAACTGGAATAAATACATACCCAGGCAATGCCAGGTGCTCAGCTAGTCGATAATATTCTTTGTCTCACGACAGATGACCGGCTCATTTAATTTTTTTAATGTGTTACTTATGAAAATGAACTTAAAGTCTCGAATGACTTTCAATGTAAGGCTCAGTTTATAATGGGTATCGCTTCATGACGGCGTAAAATGAACATTGGAGGTTGACCCTTTAAAAATTGCAGTGGTCATCATGGAACTGTGGCTACAATCCAAAGCCATAAGTTCAGAGGAAAACAGTGTTACAGCGAAGGATGAAATTAATGAAAAATGCCGTAACCGTTTATCGCTGTTCATTTTTCATTTTTTATTCATTATATAAAAATGGATGAAACAGTGACTGTCTTCTACTCTATATCACTGGACGATTTTCATAATGAACAAGGTCACAAACATAGCTGTGCTCTTGCCTATACATCTGGGTATGCAGCAGCTGAAGTTCACGAACTCAGAGTTTAATTTATCTTTACTTAAACCTGTGTGATATTACCTCTGTTCCCTGACAAAAAGTAGCCTTAGAGATAGGAAATTTCATCGAAAGAGGAAGTAATCTATACATTTAACGGCTGAGTTGAAAATAAATTTATTGTGTCTTCTTCTTTCTTCTTTTGCTTGTGCCTTGTTCCCACAATGACGCAGGGTCGGCATGGTTAATCGGAATTGGCAAGGTTAATTTAAGGGGCGGCTAGTTGCCCTTCCTGCCGCCACCCTGTACCCCCCTCGGGACAGAATTAGTGCACTCCAACTGTCTGTGTCTAGTGTAATCCATGGAATAGTGCGAATGTGTTCAGATGTATGCGAGCCGTGTAACTGAGGCGGAACGTGGGGACCTGCCTGGTATTCACCTAGGAGGATGTGGAAAACCGCCTAAAAACCACATCCAGGCTGGCAGGCATACCGGCCTCCGTCGTTAAGTCGCCAGGCGGATTCGATCCGGGGTCAGCGCACCTACCTGAGTCCAGGAAGCAGCGCATTAGCGCTCTCGGCTAACCTGGCAGGTTAAAATAAATTTATTGCGTAACTGAATAGAAATACTGCAATTTCATTATACCGAAAGCAATCAGTGTGACAAAAATTACATGGATGAAGAATATTTTATTTTTGGGAGAAAATGTTATTGACAATTATTTATTCAGACTTACAACAATGTAGTGAGGTTGAGGACTGTTGTCCTCTATGAGGAAATAGGGTGCAGACACTGCTTTTTCTTCGGTTGAACCAATCATTCCTCTATGGTCTCCAACAACATCAACATGATTCATTAGGCTCTCTCATATGTCAATGTATTTTGATTTTAATACGTTTGGCCAGTGTCTGTTAGCAAACACACACACTTGCATAGGCTGTCCACGCTAGTCTCCGACGCCAGAAACGTTTCCGCGGTAGAAATGGAGATTAAAGTCCAGCAAATTCTTCAGTGAAATTTTGCGGCCTGCAGCATCATAACACCACTTTAAGATTTCCACAGAATTCCTTTAAACTTTAGCCTGTTCTTATTTAAGATTCCTTTATCCAACAACTGGAAACGGATTACGCTTCTTTTTCAACTGCCGTTATTTTAAACTCTAGCCCTTCGCAATCCTGTGGTCAGCTGAAAATTATTTGCTCGTTCTGAGTACTAAAGTTCTCCGAATTAAATGTAAGTTCAATGGCTTGGAGTTCAGATTTTAGCGAACCGTTCGCAAGTTTTACTGCAAAGTGCAGAAAGCAGCAATCTCTCCACTCACATCAAGTATCCAACATAGTTATAGTTAGCTGTTCCGCCAAGTACTTTTACTCTGTTCTTGTAATTACATTGCACAATAATACATAAAGCAGGTGCACCAGCACACAGACAGGGACCAAAACGTACGGGCATAGAATTAGACTGTTTAGCATTTGTTGATGACATGGCACTGATCGCCCAAGACATTACCGATGCACAGAAACAGCTAGAATTATTACATGAGCAGGCAGCAAATTTCATTTGAAAAAACAAAATTTGTGACTGACATCAAAGACGCACCTTCTGATCCCAGAACTGGTAATAACTACATATCTCGAGTAAAAGAATTTAAATATTTAGGTGAATGGATTGCAGAAAATTGTAATGAAAAGAAATCTGTCAGATCAAGAGTCCAGAAAATGGAGACGGCGTTTTAGCTAAAAAAAACACGTTTACGACAAAAAGAGTCTATCGTGGAACTGCAAAATACGACACTTCACAACAGTAATTAAACCCGAAGCTCTCTACGCATCTGAGACACTATACCTTCAACACAGAACACTAAAAAATTGGAATTAGAAGAAATAACGCAAAATAATGAGGAAAATCCTAGGACCAAGAACTTAAGATGATGTGCATTATACAAAACCAAATTCAGAAATATATAAATATATCTCCAAAATAACAGACACAATGCGCATGAGAAGAATCCAATTCATGGGGCATTTAGAAAGAATGGACTCAAACAGGTTAACGCACAAAATCCATACATTTTTAAGAACAAAACTACAAGATCGAACTGATACAAACGGAAAAGGACTTAAGAGAATTAGCGAATCCAAATCTACAAGACAGAAATGAAATCAGAAAAATCACAAACACACGGGGCTTTGAGGAAGAAGAGAGAAAAACTAACCGACATACGTGGTCTACGCAACGGAAACTAGCCCATTAGTTGCTTATGAAGGAATACTGAGCGAAAAGGAAGGCCAACAAATGTTGATTACGCGAGATCCTAAGTGATCCATCCGCGAAGAAGATGAAGAAAATATTTCACAGACCGTAATTGAAAGGCATACATTCTAACAATCCTCAAGCTGGGTTACCATTTTTTTGTACTGCTTGGTATTCCAGCAGCTACTACCTATTACACCATACACGTTTCATAGGCCCATAATAAAACCTGATGCATAAAAAAACTAAGCTTAATGAGAAAATAATATGAAACCAGTGTTCATATACCTTCAAACCACTGCCACCTGTAGCACAGATTTCTTTCCTTCTGCTCTAATGAATCTAGACTGGGAAAATACATTCGAATGAGTCATTGTTAGTCTGACATTTTCCTTGGTCCGGAAATGATGAGTAGTGGCAGAAACGTTTTTGTAGTCTTACTTACGTCTGTTTGGGTGACTCTTTTTATTTATTATATTTTAATCGTGTACTGAAAGATTACTACGGTTGTAAGTTTTGTTATGTGTTATTCTCTTCCTTGTATCGATAAAGCGTCAGAGATTACAGAATAATAATGCCTCAGACATAAAAGCGTCATATATAAATAGTTTGAGTTTGGGCTCAATTATGTCATTAGCCTGCACAGTAGCAACAAGACGAATTAACACTTTAAAAATTCTGGGGCCGCTATATTTTTGCGTGGTGCTACCAAAGAGCAGAAAGGCAGTAATAAAAGTGGATAAACCAGCAATCTATAATGCCTCTGTGACGTCGATTTCCTATAAGAAATACTTGATTGATTCTGTTCTAATCCTACTCTGCCTGAATAACACAGCTTTTATGTCCTTCTGAACAAAAGTCACATTTATATGCATGGGATAGATGTGAGCTGGCGTGTGAGATTGAAACATTCAATATGAACTTATGTCCTAAATACCTGCTTCAGTTCTGTGAATTTTGTCATTAGGCATTTATTTGGCACTGTTTCAAAATTTTGAGAATAATATTTTTTTTCAATTAAGTGGGTGTCTTGAATGTAAAGACATATTAATACCATTTTATTGTAATTTATTTTCAGAAATGATGGCAGAATAGTGGTTTGTGACTTATCTTCTTACCATCTGATCAAGTTTCACACATGTTATGTTGTTGAAGTCCTCTTCCAAAACTCTTTCCACTGCTCCAGAATAAAGTACATAGCTCCATATAAATCAGAAACGAAGTTGGTGTCATAAGTCGGCAAGTGTAAACGTCCAAAATTACTTGCGTATGTAAACAAAAGCGTCATATTCATCGCTGTATATTTTTAAAAGCAATAACTTTATATATTTCCTCGTTCTGAATATGTTTCAGGTGCCTTATCGCTGTATATTTTTAAAAGCAGTACCTTTATATATTTCCTCGTTCTGAATATGTTTCAGGTGCCTTGTCGTGGCTGAAAAACGCTATTACGGAAAAGGGTACTTCCTACTAGGGACATCATATCAGTTACCTTAAAGAATAAATCTAAGTTGTTGAGACTCACATTAAATACTTCTACCTGTCGATCATACCCTTTTGAAAGAGGACATCATTTCTATGACATTTAGTTCAAACTGAAAGCATGGAACGTAAAATGATCACAATCATCTTTCCGAAAAGATAATTTTGACGTATTATCGGTTTCTGAAGTATCATACCCGTTAAAGTAATAGCGAAACAGACTAATATGGCAATTACGGTTGAATACATGCTTGTTGCCATCCTCTCCACTGGAATCGCAGCACACTTCTCGCAGTTCGGTGCTGCAGGCATCAGGTCTGAAAGATATATGTAGGCAGTCACCTTAGTATCCTAACTTTTTGAAGATCGATGAAGTGAAGGTAGTTGTAGTGCACATAGTAAATAAATGCTAGTAATCTTATTCTGTAGTACATAACATCCAGCTACGGACAACAAGCCACTCGCAGGGTGCTGGTAAGACTATCCAGAGATTTCAGAATTAAACCTTCATTCTGACAAGGAACCCCTTGAGTGCGTGTTCATAGGTTGAATCTTCAGGATGGCTCATTTGAAAGTGCTGTGTTAACAATTATGACAGGAAAAATATTAACTAGTAATGACTCACCATGTGCATGAGGCGGGCGACATAAAATGAGTGTATGGAAGGTGCAGAGATCAACCTTCTGAACGATGTATGTATTACACTTCACAAGAGGGACATCGTCGACATTCAAGAAATGGTCGAAACAAACCATTAACTTGCACCAAGAACACCGAATGAGAAATGGTACGCCAGAGTGATCACAAAGGTTCGCACCATCAAGATCGAAGCTGAACTCCTCGGCAGATACAAACCGTGCAGGACGTTCAGCTAGGTAACAAATGCTTCAAATAGCTCTGAGCACTATGGGACTTAACATCTGAGGTCATCAGTCCCCTAGGACTTAGAACTACTTAAACCTAACTAACCTAAGGACATCACACACATCCATGCCCGAGGCAGGATTCGAACCTGCGACCGTAGCGGTTGCGCGGTTCTGGACTGAAGCGCCCAGAACCGCTCGGCCACCCCGGCCGGCAGC
The DNA here is from genome assembly GCF_023864345.2 of Schistocerca serialis cubense. Taxonomy (NCBI): domain Eukaryota; kingdom Metazoa; phylum Arthropoda; class Insecta; order Orthoptera; family Acrididae; genus Schistocerca; species Schistocerca serialis. The sequence goes on from NC_064643.1 coordinate 254,139,343, forward strand.
TAGGTAACCCTCTAAAGGAATGCATAAAGAATCATATTTGTGTAACGAGGTGATGAGAACTGATGGAATGTGATAGTATGCAGCCGAATGCAAAACAATCTACCGAGGAACTTAACGTGGTATAGGCTATGCTTTAAGGTGTAAGTACAGATAGAATGATATGTTTTATAGTCACAGAAAACGCAAACATGCACCGGCTGAATTTGTCCAGTGGTTTCAGAAGGGATGAACTTCAATAGTTTGCTCTAAAGGAGTATGATATTTATTATTTATATGCAGACCAGGAAACAAGAAAAAGCTATTTATTTGGACCATCTATTTGCCAAAAGCAGTGTCCATACCATAGTTGTAGTTCTCTTACGCCCATTTTCCAGCTCTTGCTTGCTGTGAGTAAATATTCGCTACTGCCCCTGCAGGGTTACGCACGCTAGGGAGAATCGTAGGGGGCAGAGGCCGTCCAACTTCTCACAGCTCAATAAGTAACTTTCGAGTCAATTTACCTTCCAGTCGTTATATGCGAATGAGATAAGGCACTGATGTTAAGGGATTTTGATAAAACTCTCTCGGTACCTCTAATTTCCAGGGTTCCTTTCCTATGCATTTCCTCTTCAAATCCGATTAGTCGCAGTCGAAAGTAAATTCTTTACTGAAAGATGGAATAAGGTTTTTTTTTGTATTTTTGTTATCTGATCCACAAATGTTCGGACCGATTTCACAGTTTGCTGTGCACCGTGATGTTGACGTTTTGTTTGAAATTTCGTTATCTTACGTCTTCCAATCACTAGTACTGTTTGAAGTTATGCAACCATCCACTCTTCCCTTGAAATAACTGCAATCTACTAAGTCACACGCAGTTTGATGTGCATAACGTAGTAGATCGCCGTCATGCACATCCTGTAAATTGTATCGAGCATCCTTGAAACGTACAAAAACCAGGTTTTCTAACAAGTCCACCTTGTCTTCCCTCGAATATCTGTAGTCCTTCTTATGCACTACACGGTGATACTGCTACAGAATTATTCAAAATCTGTTCATAATAATTTTTTTACTATTCCATGTACGTAATTATGTTTAGTACACTCTTCTTGGACAAAGTGTCCTTTGCTACGTTTCACTGAAGACGGGATTTGGAGCTTCCTGTCCGACAGGGTTGATGAACCACACACATCAAAAATAGCTTTGCACCATCTCGGTTCCGAGAGTTCCGGAAGCTGTACAGAAAATTAGAAAAGAGATCAACATAAACATCATTTCCGCCCTTTTTATTTCTCATGAAAACCATACATTGCATGTTGTACCACCATATATTGAGACCTTCAGTGGTGTGGTACAGACTGCTGTACCCACCTGTACCTCTAATACCTCTTCCATTGATGCACGTCCTCTTCCATTGATGCATGCCTGTATTCGTCGTGGCATACTACCCACAAGTTGATCAAGGCACTGTTGCTCCATTTTGTCCCACTCCTCAACAGCGATTCGGCGTAGATCTCTCAGAGTGGTTGGTGGATCACGTCGTCTACGAACAGCCCGTTTCAATCTGTCCCAGGCATCTTCGACAGGGTTCATGTCTGAAGAACATCTGACCACTCTAGTCGAGCGATGTCGTTATCCTGAATGAAGTCATTCACAACATGTGCATGATGGGGGCGCGAATTCTCGTCCATGAAGACGGATGCCTCGCCAATATGCTGCCGATATAGTTGCGCTATTGGTCGGAGGATGGCATTCACGTGTTGTACAGCCACTACGGCGCCTTCTATGACCACCAGCGACGTACGCCAGCCCCTCATAATGCCACCCGAAAATATCAGAGAACCTCCGCCTTGCTGAACTCGCTGGACAGTGTGTATAAGGCGTTCAGCCTGACCAGGTTGCCTCCAAACACATCTCCGGCAATTGTCTGGTTGAAGACATATGCGACACTCATCGGTGAAGAGGACATGATGCCAATGCTGAACACTCCATTCAACATGTTGCTGGGCCCATCTGCACCACTCTGCATGATGTCGTGGTTGCAAAGATTCACCTCGCCATGGACGTCGGGAGTGAAGTTGCGCATCATTCAACCTATTCCGCATCATTTGAGTCGTAACACGACGTCCTGTGGCCGCACGAAAAGCATTATTCAACATGGTGGCATTGTTGTCGGTGTTCCTTCGAGCCATAATCCATAGGTAGCGGTCATTCACTGCAGTAGTATCCCTTGTGCGGCCTGAGCGAGGCATGTCATCAACAGTTTCTGTCTCTGTATCTCCTCCACATCCGAACAACATCGCTTTGGTTCTCTCCGGGACGCCTGGACACTTCCCTTGTTGAGAGCGCTTCCTGGCACCAAGTAACAATGTGGATGCCATCTAACCGCTGTATTGACCGTCTAGGCATAGTTTAACTACAGACAACACTAGTCGTTTACCCCCTTCCTGGTGGAATGATTGGAAATGATCGTTTGTTGGACCCCCTCCGTCTAATAGGAGCTGCTCTTGCATGGTTGTTTATATCTTTGAGCGGGTTTAGTGACATCTCTGAACAGTCAAAGGGATTGTGCCATTGATACAATATCTACAGTACATGTCTTTCTTCAGGAGTTCTGGGAACCGGGATGATGCAAAATTTTTTTTGATGTGTGTACATGACTCGACACCTGTGTCAGTATCACTTTCAGTTGTTAAGCAGATATCGTCATCATTGTACTCCTCATATATATTGTCCGCACAGTCGCACGTATGCGACACCACACATTTCACTGCCTCGTCTTGCAGAAACGCTAGTATTTAGTCTGTCTCTTATTTCACACCCTGCGAAATTTATTGGGTTCCTTTCTGACAAAATATCAACTTCGACAATTGTTGCTGTAGATATAATGCGATGTTTTCTTGTTTATCGTTGCCATTGTTCCGCTCTGTATCAATACCACGAGCACTAAAGCGCCGTTGTGGGTTACTCGTCGACTAAACAGTTCAGCTACGTTCTGTTTCATCATGCTGTGCACAGTTGTCGTTGAATGGTAGACAATGTATGGGGCGGCGATTCCCGTGAACTTCAATGGTCATTTGCAACCTCGGATTCTAGTGTTCCTTGAAAGCACCTGGAAATTTGTACGAATCTAACACATGGGGGTGATTTATCTCGACCTACAATGAGCCATCATCCGTTATGTGATGCTACAAAAGTTGTTTGCTTGTAAGTGCATGATGAAGTGCAAGAAGGCATTAGATAATTTCCTAACGACGTTGAAACACATTAGCCGGCCGTAGTCACCGAGCGGTTCTAGGCCCTACAGTCTGGAACCGCGCGACAGCTACGGTCGCAGGTTCGAATCCTGCCTCGGGCATGGATGTGTGTATCGTCCTTCGGTTAGTTAGGTTTAAGTAGTTATAAGTTTCTAGGGGACTGATGACCTCAGACTGAGTCCCATAGTGCTCAGAGCCATTTGAACCATTTGAAATACATTTATTGAGCGACCCGTAAAAATTACATCCTCAAGGAGATTGTTTGGACTCTGCTACTCACTCCAGCTGCCATCTAGTGGCAGCTTCAGACTGGCCAGGTCAGACTGTCCAGTATAGTCTGCTCCCTGTCGGAAGAATTTGCAACCTATGTGCGGAAGTGGACCTCCCAGGTCCTTTGTGTGCACAGGTAGGATTAGCCGTTGTAACGGCCGAGCAGGTAGCTGCGAGACCCCGTAGCGGACGGGCGTGTATGTCTTCCAGCTAAGCCAGGAGCCGCAGTTGGCGCGCTGCCTGTGCAAGTTGTAACGTTTAATGTAATAAACAATTATACCAGACAACTTGTTCCGTCTAGTTATTGTGAGTGGAAACAAGGGGAGGACAGTAAGTCCTCTCGTACTATACATTCACACTTCAATGTGCCACACGGGAAGAAGAGCCCGCGCGCACATTTTTTGGTCCTCCGGGCCGGATACAGTGACCACGCGGAATTTACGTTCGCGCGGATTTATTTTCCGGCATTTGTGAACTTCTAAAAAACCACGTGTGAGCTGCGCACGTTATCGGTTTCGTTGTTGCCTGCTATCGAGTGTCCCAAGGCCTGTTCGGCACTTCGACAATAACAGCCTTAACAACGACGATCGGGTACATATTAGTGAACATTTAATGTGTCTCTAATTCAAACGCGGGAGGCACAGAAACGCGTCGGTGCAGCATCGTCGGTGACGTCACCTCCTGCTCCCGCCGAAACTTCGCGCCGTCGGAGACTGCAACGCCTGCCACGCCAGCTGCCAGTGTCCGTGACGCCGCTGCTGTTCCAGTCCGTGCCGCCGCTGCAGCCTGGTAAGTGCAACTGTTGGCTTCCTGCTATCATCTTCCTGGTCCTAAAATGGAGCCCTCAGAGAAAACAAAATTAGTCAAGCAGAGAGGTGTAGCAAAGGCCGCTCTCGCGCGCTTAGCAAGCTTTGTGCAGTCTGCAGACAGTGCCAGCATCGAAATGTTGGAATCAAAATTAAATCGATTGACTCGGATTCAGACTGATTTTGAGTCGTCTCAAACACGGCTGGAAATTGAAGACGAATCAGCAGATCACAGTAAGGACAGGGCAGAATTCGAGGATTCGTGGGACTTTGTTGAATCCACTCTCAAGGGTTCAATGAAGAGGTACACCCAGATTCCGCAGCCTTTGGGCTCGAATCCATCAGGCAGTGTCAGTTCTTTGAAACTACCCGCTATTAAGTTGCCAAATTTTGAAGGTGACTACCTTAAGTGGTCATCATACAGGGATACGTTTTTGAGTCTCATTATGAATAACAATTCAATTGATGACGTTCAAAAACTTCATTACCTTAATTCGTCTTTGCGAGGTGAAGCTAAGGACCTTTTGAAACATATACCTGCCACAGCAGGAAATCTAGCGATAGCCTGGGGACTTATTACGCAGAGGTATAACAACCCAAAAATAATTGCAGCCAGACATGCTAAGGCTTTGTTGGCCTTGCCTACAGTCGGCCATGGCGCAGCGAGCGATTATAGGCAACTAATTAATCACGTATGCAGCCATTTGAAGGCCTTAGAAGCTCTCAAACCTGATGTTCCACTTCATGAAGTTATTCTTTCGGAAGAGATTCTGTCCAGTATGCGACCCACAGATCGTCATGAGTGGGAGGTAAAGATGTCTGGGTCGACATTCACCACATTAAATCAACTAATAGATTTTTTGGAAACAAAATGTCAGGCCCTTGAGTTGATCAGGTTCAGGGATAACACCTCAAGGGATTCGCAAGGAAATGCCATTAATTCAAATCAAACAAGACATGTGAGGAGGGCTCATCTCGCTAATGCTGATGCTGAGGAATCATGTAATTTTTGTAGTGAACCTCATACTATCACTAAATGCAAAGGGTTTCAGGCACTAAATGTCGATGAGCGGCGGGCATATGTGACAAAAAATAAGCTTTGTTTTTTGTGCATCTGCTCTGGTCATTTCTCGACTAAATGTAGGATTTCTCCTTGTAAGACCTGTAAAGGAAGGCACAACATACTGCTCCACAAGCCTGCTGAACCAAGGAATGGGCAGAATAGTAAACCAGGAGGCCATTCCTTGGCCCATCAAGCTACAAATGGGAAAGCAAACATCCATTGTAATGTTTTGTTGGCAACAGCTGTTGTCAACATTAAAGACAGCATGGGTAGACAGCAGGTTTGCAGAGTTCTGCTAGACAGTGCGAGTCAGCTATCCTTTATATCTAAGGGCATGGCGGAGAAATTAAAACTGAAACGAAGTAAACATTCGTTTCCTGTGAAGGGTATAAACAATGCCTTTGCAGCCTCAGTGTCTTACACTTGTGATGTTGAACTGTCGTCTAGGGTCAACGACTTTCATATCAGATCCACTTGTGCTATTGTAGATCATGTCACCAGTGACCTACCAGCGAGCAAGATAGACACAAGGTCCTGGAGTGTCCCCTGTAATCTCCCGCTCGCTGATCCAAAATTCAACAAGCCTGCCACAGTAGATTTAATTCTTGGTGCTGAGGTTTTCTTTGACGTTGTTTGTAAGGAAAGGCTGGTGAAACCAGGTCATCCCTCACTGGTCGAAACAAAATTTGGCTGGATTTTGTCTGGTAGGATGCCTTCAGTTTCATGCAACATGCCTCGTTCTACAGTGACCTCGTGCTTTGTTAGAGGTGACAATTTAGATGCCAAACTGCAAAGATTTTGGGAGTTAGAGGAACTGTCTACGAAAACGATTAGTAAGCAGGATATAATATGTGAGGCTCACTTTCAGCGCCACACGGCACGAGATGAAGAAGGGAGATTTGTGGTTCGACTACCAGTGAAACCTGACTGTAAATCATTAGGCGAATCACGACAACAAGCATCTCGGAGATTGGCGCATCTTGAGAGGAGGTGTAAAAGGCAACCGAATCTGCAGAAGGAATACGCTGCATTCATGCATGAATATGGTAATGAGATCGCTTTGTTGAAGGCCAGCTCCCCTATTCCACAATATAGCAAATTAAGGGATTTGCACCCGTTTGTTGATGCCGAAGGTATTTTACGAGTACCATATGATGTACCATATGATGAGCGCCATCCTATTATCGTACCGCCTATGCATCATTTGACAAAACTCTCATAATACGTGAACACGAAAATCTGTTGCATGCTGGGTCACAAATTTTGTTGGCTATGTTGCGTAGGAGGTTTTGGATCCCCATTGGGCGTAACACAGTCAAGGGAGTTATCACAAAATGTTTAAAATGCTTTAGGCTTAAGTCCAAGACAGTAGTTCAACTCATGGGCCAGCTACCTGCAGCTAGAGTAAACTAGTCTCATCCATTCCAGCACTGTGGAGTAGATTATGCAGGCCCTATTGCTGTAAAGCATGGTGGAAGGCGGAGTAAGGTTACCACCAAGGCTTATATTGCTTTATTCATTTGCATGACAACCAAGGCCATCCACTTAGAATTAGTTAGTGACTTGGTATCAAGTTCATTTTTGGCCGCCCTCGGGAGATTCATTGCAAGAAGAGGGAAACCTTCTCACAGTGACAATGGTACCACATTTGTAGGTGCAGACAATGAGCTTAAACGTTTTCTCTCCAACGATGTTACTGTTGAAGGTGTGGTGAATTATTCGACCTCAGAGGGAATCAGTTGGAGGTTCACTCCACCTCGTGCCCCTCACTTTGGTGGACTCTGGGAGGCAGGAATCAAATGCATGAAGTCGCCTCTCAAACGCGTCATCGGCAATGCAGTGTTGACATTTGAAGAACTGACTACTGTGTTAATTCAGATAGAAGCATGCTTGAATTCAAGGCCATTGTGTCTTCTCTCTGATGACCTAGATTCTCCTGCTGCTCTCACTCCTGGTCATTTCCTAATCGGACAGCCCCTTTGTGCTCATCCTGAACCCTCTGTCCTTGAGGTTCCCGCCAACACGTTGCACAGATGGCAACTTGTGCAGCAGTTGCATCAGTCCTTTTGGAAGAGGTGGTCCACAGAATATATACATGATCTGCAGCAACGCAAAAAATGGACATCGGAAGGAGCATGGCAAAACCAGATCGGCGATCATGTGCTGGTCAAGGAGGATAATTTGCCTCCCTTGGTGTGGAGGCTGGGTGTCATTGACCAGCTGTTTCCCAGTCCTGATAAGTGTGTGGGTGTGGTAATGGTAAAAACTGCTAATGGGCATATTAAGAGGCCTATAGCAAAATTGTGTCCCCTACCTAAACAGTGAATCAGTTAAGTGTTCCCTCAGATCTGTGTAGTGATATATGATACAGAGCCACTGCCAAATTGTCATTTACTGGAATAACCTCATAATTCATAAAATCACCTTGGGAGGCTGTGGATGTTTCTTGTGGACTAACTGCTGTTAGTATTGATTTCATGTTTTTATGCAGTGTGATATTAATACTCTATTGTTTTGTGTCCTGCATGTTAGTACCCATCGTGTTTCACATGCAGCATGACAGTGGTGTTTGGTGATGTGGGCATCCCAAAGTTAGTGTATTCATGTTTTATGTGCATTGATCTTGTACCTAGTTATATTTTTTATTGTTTACTTGTTTTGGTTTTGTTGTTTGTTAAAATTTTGGTATTTGTAAAATGAGAAAACTCATTTTAGAGTGGGAGTATGTTTGGACTCTGCTACTCACTCCAACTGCCATCTAGTGGCAGCTTCAGACTGGCCAGGTCAGACTGTCCAGTATAGTCTGCTCCCTGTCGGAAGAATTTGCAACCTATGTGCGGAAGTGGACCTCCCAGGTCCTTTGTGTGCACAGGTAGGATTAGCCGTTGTAACGGCCGAGCAGGTAGCTGCGAGACCCCATAGCGGACGGGCGTGTATGTCTTCCAGCTAAGCCAGGAGCCGCAGTTGGCGCGCTGCCTGTGCAAGTTGTAACGTTTAATGTAATAAACAATTATACCAGATAACTTGTTCCGTCTAGTTATTGTGAGTGGAAACAAGGGGAGGACAGTAAGTTCTCTCGCACTATACATTCACACTTCAATGTGCCACACGGGAAGAAGAGCCCGCGTGCACAGAGATTATCTACTGTGCCCAACGAAGTCAGAATTATAAACAAAATTACTTTTTACTACAGCATTGGCTCTACGTGGAAACATACCGACTACGTACAAAAGTCTGTAAAATCACTTGTCATTTTACTTGTCTCCGGATCAACACAGATAAGTATTAATGGAATTCAGTGTTGCTGAACGTATCATCAGGGCGTAAAAGTAGATCACCTAATATCCAGAAAAAAAACGATATATGGAACATCAGGTGGGATCCCTAAAATAAGGTCACTGCGGTTCACTACGCAGAATACTAGCAATCACCTGTATACAGATTTCAGTGACGCTTCTAAATTCTGTGAGTTATATTGCTGGAAGCAATGTTCAAATGGAGATCTGTGTAAATAAACCGTGCAGTCTACTATTATGAAAGCCACGAAAATCGTGTACTTCGAATTCGTGATCAACAATGACGGTAGGTGGTCAGCATCTGAATTTACTCAGGGTTTATGTACCTTTAGTTTAAGAAACATTAACCACCCCACCTTCTCAACCGCGATTAAATGGTAAAATGGAACGATCAATTTGTTCAGACGAAGATAATGTGGGAGAGATGATATAGAGATAGCACGAGTATTCCACCTGTAAGGTAGCTGATCTTATTATAACTGAACTGTATGAAGAAACATCGGGCCCTGTATTAGTAAATCCATGCCTCATTAGAAACAAATTCAAAAATTAAAAGAAAGTTAATAAGCAACTCGCGCTTATGTAAATCGCGCAACATAATAAAGAGCAGGCTTAATGCAAATGACTGACAATCAGTTAACATGAAAACCCCTCGTAAGCTACTAGCAGTTTCTTTAAAATCAGTAGTGAATAACTTACTGTAACTCCCCTGGCAGTGTGGATGAGGGCCACTTAATGTAAACGTAACAGTCAAATACGCAAAATGAATGGCTGTTACCAATACGACTTGAAGCCGGTTGAATGGGGTTGCAGTTCGGAATATTGGAATATACATGACTTGCCAAGTAATGCTGTATATATCGTGGTAATGCTCTATTCGGTTTGTTTTGTGGAGTCTGAACGCTACCCTTTACAGACTCAGCCATAGCGTATCTGCAACCAGCGACCGACGTTAATACCTGCCTTAGTAGATGAAATTAGCATCCACAAGAACAGGATACGAATTGTAAGTAATGTGAGATATGAAATGCTTGGTGAAATTTATATTAGGTGACAGTTAATTGAGACAAAGGTGGCGTTAGAGAAAGACTATAGTATTACATGTACAAATATTTGATAAATAAATCAGGTAGGTGTAACTCAGGATTAATATTTGTATTGAGATTATGTAAGTTGTTCCGCTTCAAGTGAATATAATACAGAAGCACCATGTCATACGAAAGACACGTGCAACGTAAGTCAGGTCCGCCAGAAGTAAAATAATTCTGTTTAATAGAATAAACTAAATTGTAGGGAATAGTGATTGAACTGACTGTAAAATGTAGCTGATTAAACGACACTAACGCGATGCTGTAACCAGACTCACGTCTACTACCTCCACAAAGATACCGAACGTTTGCAACACCACGCTGATAGAGTCAGCCGCGCGGGATTAGTCGAGCGGTCTAAGGTGCCGTCATGGACCGTGCGGCTGGTCCTGGCGGAGGTTAGAGTCATCCCTCGGGCATGGGTGTGTTTTTCCTTGGGATAATTTAGGTTAAGTAGTGTGTAAGCTTAGGGACTGATGATCTTAGCAGCTAGGTCCCATAAGATTGCACACATATTTGAACATTTTGATAGATGTTAGATCACTTCCGCTGTTCATAGCAAGTTAAGCGCAAACAATTAGTGAAATACTGAGCGGTGGAATTGAACACTACTCCAATGATATAAAACAAAACATTGTATATAAACAACCACGTCGAATAATTGTAATTAATTAAAACACAGGGGGAGGGAAAAATAAGAAAACACCAGAAACAATGCGTCAGTATGCCCAGTACCCCGTAAGAAATCCATTGGCGCTCAAAACAGCTTCCAGTCGTCTCGAATTAATTCAGATCCTGTATGGATTTCAAGAGACAGTTATATAATTCTTCCTGCAAAAGATAAGCAAGTACAGGTGACGATGATGGAGATGTGTAGCGAATACGCACCCTTGTCTCCAAAGTTCACTACAAAATCTCAATAATACAGGGCTATTACAAATGATTGAAGCGATTTCATAAATTCACTGTAACTCCATTCATTGACATATGGTCATGACACACTACAGATACGTAGAAAAACTCATAAAGTTTTCTTCGGCTGAAGCCGCACTTCAGGTTTCTGCAGCCAGAGCGCTCGAGAGCGCAGTGAGACAAAATGGCGACAGGAGCCGAAAAAGCGTATGTCGTGCTTGAAATGCACTCACATCAGTCAGTCATAACAGTGCAACGACACTTCAGGACGAAGTTCAACAAAGATCCACCAACTGCTAACTCCATTCGGCGATGGTATGCGCAGTTTAAAGCTTCTGGATGCCTCTGTAAGGGGAAATCAACGGGTCGGCCTGCAGTGAGGGAAGAAACGGTTGAACGCGTGCGGGCAAGTTTCACGCGTAGCCCGCGTAAGTCGACGAATAAAGCAAGCAGGGAGCTAAACGTACCACAGCCGACGGTTTGGGAAATCTTACGGAAAAGGCTAAAGCAGAAGCCTTACCGTTTACAATTGCTACAAGCCCTGACACCCGATGACAAAGTCAAACGCTTTGAATTTTCGGCGCGGTTGCAACAGCTCATGGATGAGGATGCGTTCAGTGCGAAACTTGTTTTCAGTGATGAAGCAACATTTTTTCTTAATGGTGAAGTGAACAGACACAATGTGCGAATCTGGGCGGTAGAGAATCCTCATCACGCATTCGTGTAGCAAATTCGCAATTCACCAAAAGTTAACATGTTTTGTGCAACCTCACGGTTTAAAGTTTACGGCCCCTTTTTCTTCTGCGAAAAAACCGTTACAGGACACGTGTATCTGGACATGCTGGAAAATTGGCTCATGCCACCACTGGAGACCGACAGTGCCGACTTCATCTTTCAACAGGATGGTGCTCCACCGCTCTTCCATCATGATGTTCGGCATTTCTTAAACAGGAGATTGGAAAACCGATGGACCGGTCGTGGTGGAGATCATGATCAGCAATTCATGTCATGGCCTCCACGCTCTCCTAACTTAACCCCATGCGATTTCTTTCTGTGGGGTTATGTGAAAGATTCAGTGTTTAAACCTCCTCTACTAAGAAACGTGCCAGAACTGCGAGCTCGCATCAACGATGCTTTCGAACTCATTGATGGGGACATGCTGCGCCGAGTGTGGGAGGAACTTGATTATCGCCTTGATGTCTGCTGAATCACTAAAGGGGCACATATCGAACATTTGTGAATGCCTAAAAAAACTTTTTGAGTTTTTGTATGTGTGTACAATGCTTTGTGAAAATATCTCAAATAATAAAGTTATTGTAGAGCTGTGAAATCGCTTCAATCATTTGTAATAACCCTGTACATTGGCGAACAAACATTGTACCATACGAATAATTTGATCAGCTAAAATGGTCACATAATTCATGGCAGTAGTGCGACCTTGAAGAGTAACCACGGGTGCCACTGGTACAACGATGTGGCTGGCCAAAGCATCACCGAAACAATGACGTGTTTCACTCTTGGGTAGTAAACTCGGCCAGAAGATGGAAGCGGTGTGGAACAAGTCTTATCCGACTGTATGACTTTCTTCCGTTGCCCCTGAGTCAAGTTTTTGTGGCTTCAACGCTAAGTTTTCCTCTTACGGGTGTTTACATCACTGACGAGTAAATGGTTCAAATGGCTCTGCGCACTATGGGACTTAACTTCTGAGGTCATCAGTCCCCTAGAACTTAGAACTACTTAAACCTAACTAAGGACATCAGACACATCCATGCTCGAGGCAGGATTCGAACCTGCGACTGTAGTGGTCGCGCGGTTCCAGACTGTAGCGCCTAGAACCGCTCTCACTGACGAGTAGTTTTGTAATTCCAGCTCACCCTACAATTCCCAACTTATGGACATCCCTTGGTGTTGTTTCGGTGCTGACAGGATGAGCGAGTTCGACATTTACTTTGCTGTGACTCTTGTAGCTGTCATCCTCTCATTTCTCGTCCCAAACCCCTGCGACAACCGTCTGCCACGCTTACTAAACAGACACTTTCGATCAGCGTGCTACTTAGCGGCTGATGTTTTTCCGCTTTCCCTGTAACCTCTGAGCGCTATGGGACTTAACATCTGAGGTCATCAGTCCCCTAGAACTTAGAACTACTTAAACCTGACTAACCTAAGGACATCACACACATCCATGCCCGAGGCAGGATTCGAACCTGTGACCGTAGCGTATGCGGTATGAATCTTCCATACGGTGCCTCTTGAAACAACAGCCACTTCGACTACGGGTTACAGAAACACCGACCATACGAGCACCATCAATTTCCCCACATTCGAAGTCACTTGGCTCCGACACAATGCAGCCTACTACACAGAACACTGCTCTGACCATAACACAACTTGCAACGTATAATGAACAGTGTACAGGCGCTGTCTGTGATCAAATAGAACAGCGGAACCTGCAGGCACGGCTAGCATCTGCATTAATGTTCGACAGTGCTTTTCTCGTGGTGTTCCCATACGTTCAACCCCTGTATCTCACCAGAACTCCAGACCCGCTCCCGCTGCAGCCAGCTTCAGTCCCGCGCCTACCAATTCCAAGCGCCGGCGGAAAGAAGTCGATTTAAAAAGTATTTGCAACTGCTTGTGGGCCGATTGATTAGTCGGCGAGAAACTCTTTATCGAAAGTTTGCACCAAACATCTCAGAGAGACACCTCAAACTTTACGCCGAATGTATCGATGCTGCCTACAGAAACACATCTGCAAATATCAGCAAAGACAAGCTAGTGGGTTCGCACCTCACATGCAATGTACAAAAGACAGAAAAATACCGTCATATTGTAAGAAAAGTGTGATAATTCCCATAGCAAAGTAGGTAGGTGCTGACACGTGTGAATATTAGCGAACTATCAGTGTAATAAGACATGTTTGCAAAATACTGCCACCAATTATTTACAGTAGAATTCGAAAACTGGTAGAAGACAAACTTGGTGATGATCAGTTTCGGTTCTGGGGAAATGAAGGAACTCGTGAGACAATTCCTATCCTACGTCTGATCCTAGAAAATAGGATGTAGGAAGGTAAACGAATGTTATAGTATTTTTGGTTGTAGCAAAACTTTGTCAATTGGAATAGAGCCTCCGATTTTCTGAAGTCTCACGGATAAAATGCAGGGATGGAAAAACTATCTACAGCGTGTGCCAGTGTCGAAGGACTTGAATGGGAAGTGGCACAGATTGTAGCCTACTGAACAATCAGCAAAGGAAACCAAGAAACATTTTGGAAAAGGAATTAAACTTCAGGGAGAGTTCCATCAGACACAGCAAAGGACTAGTAACAGCTATTTGATGAAATGGGTAGCCCCTTTAAAAGAGGTTATGGGCATCAAGAAAAATTATATGAAGTAAACACACGAACAAGGGGGATGAATTGTAGACGAATTAAATCAGACAGCTCAGAGATAATAACATTAGTAAATGAAACATCAAAAGTAGTAGACGTGTATTTCTGTTTCTGCATCTAAATAAGTGATGACTACTACATCTCGTGTAAGGATCAGAAAGACAAGATACGTAAGGACTTACACGGAGACATATAGATCGTTCATTTTCCCTAGCTGCAGTTAAGAGTGGAACAAGAAAGGGAATGACAAGTCGTGGTACAAGGTACCCTCCGTCGTGCACCGTATGATGGATTCCAGGGTATATATGTGGATGCGGAGAAGTTACAATATGCAGACTAGCAATAGCTAAAAAATGTTCCAACAAAAGAGAAATTTGTCGGCACTGAATATAAATTTAAATGTAAAAAAATCATCGAATAACTACAGAAGAGGTACTGAATATAACTGAGAAATAACAAATTCGTGGCACAACTTGACGATAAGAGGGGATCGGTTGGTAGGAAACATCCTAAGGCAGCAAGGAATCGTCAGATTGGTAATTAAAGGAAGTCTGAGAAGCAACAACTGTAGAGGGAGACAAGGGATTGGTTACAATGAGGATGTGCTAATTGATTTCGCTTGCAGTAATGAAACACAGATGAATAGGCTTGCACAGATTGGACTGTCAGTGAAAGCTGTTTCAAACCATTTTACGGATCCTCAACCGTAACAACTTCCTCTTCTTTTGGTACCTCATATGACCTCCTTTATTTTCAGCATCTTCCGATACCACTGCTTTCATGTGCTACCAGGTCCTTATTTTCCGCATTTCAGTTGGATACAATGCTGTGACCCAGCAGTAGCCTTTCAGAAGTTTCACCATCTACACCATAGCAATGTTTGATACACCAAAGACTTATAGGTAACAGTTCAGCAGAATTCACACATTTACTGTAGCTGGCATATAAAAGTCACCCTAATGTACACTTATTCAGTAATGCAATTTCTGGTTGATGACATGGATCCATTCGAAAAGAGCTGTAACATTCTCTAAGCCAACATTCGAAAAAAACATTTTCTCTGGTGTAACGCGTCATTCCCCAATATATCTGTCTGGTTCCATTTTGAAAGGTGATCACTCCAATTGAAAAGATCGTGATAAACTCTAAATCGTAGAAGTTTCTAAAGCTTCCGTTTGGTAAACGCCTTTCATTCTGTACAGGGGCTTCTAGTAGTATCTAGTCAATAAAATTTCTTCATACGTCCCGTATGCTATGTCAGGTTGTCTTTTTTCGTGTTTCTTGCTGAATTCTTCTTTCGTCCATTACATATTTTATTGGTATTTGTCCAGTTATTAGTTCCGTGATCGAGACGCTTGGTTACAATCGGTCTTAGGGAACCCGAGAATAACAAAAAATTGACAGCAACGCTTCTCGGTTGATCAGTGGGCCAGTCTTCAGATATCAATAAAACTTTAATTCGCTGAATGAACAATACTGCGCAGCAGAATTGAAGTATCACTTTTTCGAAATCTCTTGTGGATGGCAGACGAAAACATTTCAGACCCACCGCCGCTCAGAATCGACACGGAAGGACTATTAAATCACCCCTTCCATTGGCTCCTTCATTCCCACACATTTCACTGTCGAAAACGACAGTTCGCGTTTATGACGAATCTGGCCACTGCTGCCAACCCCTCGAATTTTCAACCCTGCACTACGGACACTACGGGGCTGCAGCCTTACTGCACGTGATTGCTAATTTTTACAGTGTAGCGTGACAGAAATTTTTGCTCTACCAATCAAAGTGGAACAACTAGGGACTGCCTGAAACAACACGTGTTCCGAAGGAGTAACGTGTTTTTATGCTTTTCCACCCGTCATTTTTTGCGCCCTTGTGGAGCGAGGTCACGGGAGGGTTCGATACTGACACATGCATGAATAAAATGCCAGTGTCCCTCTAATACCATCCAGATTGGCAACACCCTCGATACCACCGAGCCCGTTGAAAATGTAAATGCCAAAAACTTCGACACCAATTCAATCATACAGTGGCTCTAGCGCCCAGAGGTGGACAAGCTACACTAAGTGGTTTCAGAATTGGGTTGTATTAGAGGAATACTTCGTCAATCCATTCGCGTGTCAATGTCGAGCCTCTCACGAGGACTCGAAAAAGAAGGGATGAAAAAGCATAAAAACATCTTACTGCTTCGGATCACGTTAAAATTTGGTCGACTGGCCCCACGCTCTATGACGCAGCCAAAAGTGCTGTCACCTTTAACTAGAAAGGGGTAAGAGCACATTCAGGGGGAATAGCAGATCCGCGATGTCCTTAGAATTGGGTTGAAACGTCCTAGGATTAGCAATAGTGACCAGTTTTATCAAGAACGTCGTCCGTTTGCTCACCGAATTGCGAACTGTCATTTTTGACAGCGACATGTATGGGAATCAACGCACTGAGGAAAGTGGATGTTTCATTGATACCCTTTATGCCACCTCTTTTCGTATCGATTCTTAGCAGCGGTTTGGTTGAAATGTTTACCTCTAACACCCGTAAGAAAACCGCGGTCCAGACCTCCATCTCAGAGGCCTCAAGAAAGGGGTTAAATGTGGATAAGAGGGGATATGACGACCTTGCCATGGTATTACTCTTCCGCAGTGTACTTGGGCAGAATTGTTGTAAAATCTGGTGCCAATGTAACATCACTAAACCCTCCTTACAGCTCATACGAACTTGTGAGACGTGGCGCTCTATCACTTGCATCTAACCTTGTTGTTTGAAGCGTCGTCGAGCCCGAGGACGATATCGCCACCCCTTTGCAGCGTTACAGAGGAACGTTGTAAACACATATGAACCAAAATTCAAACTTATTCGTTGGAGTGGGACACAGTTACTTGACTTAGTGAAAATGATTCTTTAATTTTGTTGCACAGCATTGTATAGAGAAGTCGTCAGAAACTGTATCATTTTATACACAAGTCCACCTAGTTTTTATCCTCTGGTCGTAAAATATGTATTCAGATATGAATAATTCAGTTGCAATGGGTTTCATTCTTGAAACGTTCAGTTTAGGTATGACATGTGTTATGAGGGAGATGTACTCTGCCTTGTAATGTAAACAATCTGCATACATTATGTAATGAATTACTCATATAGAAGTAACGCATTTCTAAGTTTACAATTTTTTTAAAGGTTTTCTAGTTTTAAACGCCCACCTTACTACTGAGCGTCAACTTTACAGCACTAACAGAGAAAATGTTTGTTACAATACGTGTTGCAGCTAAACAGAACTAGGAAAAACCGATTAATAGATGTAATTGTGGGATGAACAATTGAATACATATTTTATGACCTGAGGATGATCTGAGTTTGACCGAAGTCTATAGTCAAAAATGCAAAAATAAGTTTAGCTATGTATTAAATAATACAGTTCCTGATATTTGGGCAACCTGTTCAACACGATCTTTACTTTTTACTTAGTAATCGAAATAAACGAGGTTGAGAAACAAATTTATGAGTGAAAATCAAATTTCATAATGATTTGTTTCACCGGACCTACCAACGTAATACAGAGAAGTGTACTTTGCAATATGTCAGACGTCAGGAAGGACATTCCTCACAAGACAGCAGGAGGCAATCTTTCACAAAGTGCTCTTCCAATCGACGTTATGGGGCATTTAAATCTACATAACTAAGCGGACGCCTGTCTATCGTGCTGACGTGAGAAGAATGCTCCCTTCCATCAAAATGTCCCTCCAGATGGTGGAAAGCTTCCGACGCGTTCATGTCGCCCTAACACTTTGCTTCGCTTTCCCCTGCCTGAAACCTATCCTTCTCCGTCTCTGTCTCTCTCGCTCCATCTCTGTCTCCATGCTCTCTCTCTCTCTCTCTCTCTCTCTCTCTCTGACGAGGGGCCCACGGACGGCTGAGCTTGCCCGCAGCACGTCGGTCGTGTAAACGTGTGGGTGTGTGGTTTCGCCAGCTGAGTAGCGCCGCCCTTCGCCGCATGATGAAAATGGAAGTCAATCGTGTAAATGGAGGGTTCGTGATCTGCATTTCCCATTAAGCAGATTTACGAGGAATATCGATTTCGGCGGCGGCGGCCTCGGCGCCGGGCGCAAGAACCCCGGGCCCCGGCTCGGCCCGACGTGTTAGCACCCTCTGTGGGGCGGAAGCGCGCCGCCCAGCCAGCCTTGCAGGGCTGAGCCGAGGGCTCTGTATGATTTATGAGCCGCTGCCGCGCCCTCGGCTAGTCAGCGCGAGACAAATGAGCGCCGCTAATGCTGTTACACTAGTGCAAATAAAAGGCTCGCGCGCCCGCACCGGGCGTACGCGTCTGAGGCGCAGAATTAACACCCGATGCCGTCCCCTCTCCCCACAGTAAAGCACGTGGTCGCCGTTTCTAATGACGACTCGCCAACCACTCTCTCTGCGTCCGCGTGTACGGAGTCCTAAACACGTGGAGAGTCAGCAACACCATTTCCTGAAAACAATTTAACTCCCCCCCCCACTCCTTTCTTTTAGTGTCCGATCATTCGTGAAATTAAAACTACAGTGAAAACCCGATGAAACTTTGAGCAAAAGTGTTGAGCAGTGCCTCTGGTCTCTAGCATGACCGTCCCACGCGCCACTTCGCACTTCTTAGTTATGAGCCCACAGTGAGAACGAAAAAATGTCTAGAACAACAGTGTCTGCCGCCAAGTGTGAAGTGCGTGCTGTCATTCGATTTCTAAATACTGAGGGGGGAGGGTCCGCATAATTTCCATGCAGCACAGATAATGTAACTACCATGAGTGACGTGGAACCGCGCGACCGCTACGGTCTCAGGTTCGAATCCTTCCTCGGGCATGGGTGTGTGTGTGTGTGTGATGTCCTTAGGTTAGTTAGGGTTAAGTAGTTCTAAGTTCTAGGGGACTGATGACCTCAGAAGTTAAGTCCCATAGTGCTCAGAGCCATTTGAACCATGAGTGACGGGAAAGAGAGGCAATTGGAGCAGGACTTAAAGACGATTATGATGCAGGCGGAGAGGGAGCGAGTGGATCAAGCGATTCCATAAAATCGTGTACTGAGAGATTTAAAAAAAAAAAAAAAGGTTCAAATGTGAGCGAAATCGTATGGGACTTAACTGCTAAGGTCATCAGTCCCTAAGCTTACACACTACTTAAACTAAATTATCCTAAGGGCAAACACACACACCCATGCCCGAGGGAGGATTCGAACCTCCGCCTGGACCAGCCACACAGTCCGTGACTGCAGCGCCCTAGACCTCTCGGCTAATCCCACCAGGCTGAGAGGTTTCGGTTGAGCTGTTTAGCGCACCCCTAAGATACTACGAGGGACGTTTTGAAAGTAAGTTTCACCACAAACTCTCACACAGAAAACATAATAACACCAGGGCGTAATCAACTACGCACCATTGTACCATTTTGCGACATACCAGCTACAGAGAGACATTTGTCGTAGCGTTCAATGAGTTTGAAAAACCACTCTGGTAAAGCTCAGTGGCCTGCAGTACAAGGAATTGTTGCACAGCCTGTCCACCTCAGTAAGGGTTTGGAAGTGACATCCGGAGAGTGTGGCTTTCAATGCAGGGAAAAGGTAACAGTCCGAAGGGGTAAAAACAGAGGATGTAGGCTGGGTGATATAGTCTCTCCCATCCGCAGCGATTAATCTGATCCTGTGTGAACCTTGCTGTGTGCGGTTTCGCGTTGCCGTCCAAGAGCATACCAGATAACAGCACGTACTTCTATTGGCGACCGCGTTGCCAATAAACGTGCATCTGTCATCGTGGTTTGTATTCGAATAACGTCGGACACGGTGGTTTGCTGCTACTCTCTCTTCTTCGGCGTTCTACGCATGCATAGTTCCTCATCCGCTGATGCCCCTTCCGTCGTTGACTCAGCAATCGGTATGACTTCATACGGCGTTTATTTATATCACCCTGTGTACCACTTTCTCTGTCAAAAACAATGACGAAACTTACCTTCGGAAGTTCACTCTTAAATTATGATCCCTGGTGACATACAGAGAAGGGAAGCTCCAATGCAAATTTAACTGAAATAACGTCACGCATTGGATAACATGTTATTAGAAGATAACTGCTAGGGCTTCCCCAGTTAAACATTAAAGTATGGGTACCATAGCTCACTAAAACATATTAACTGACTCAACAGACTACGAAAGCATACTGGAAACTAATGCCTCCATATTTTTATGTAAAATTTCCTCCAGCTTTTTAAATAAAACGAACTTTATTAACATCTCTGTTCATCATATCTACATATTTATTTCTGAGCATACCCACACTCAAGAAGAACACATTTCTCAAATCGAGAAACCAGTTTGTTAACACTGTAACTGGAGAATGTTTCATTGTGTTAATGGACTTTAACCTCACCTCTGCTTGCACTGCTTTATCACTATCGAGATAAAGTCTTCGTAGGTTTTGCTTAAGTTTTGCGAACAAATGAAAGTCGAGTGGGGTCAAGTCAAGACTGTATGGAGGATGATCGATGATGGTGAACCCAAGGCGCCGGACTCTTCCAGATGTTGCGGTGCTCGTGTTTGGTACGTCATGCTGAATGAGAAACTCCTCAGTGTGTGGACAAACTCTTCCAATTCAAAATTCGTTACAGCACACTGTTTCTCATGCACTGAAATACTTGTGTTACACACTGGCATGTTACATACTATAATTCGAAGTCCTTTTGCGCCACAGAGCTGCAAATATGTAGACACGAAGAATAAAGATGCATATTTCGCGTAAAAAACTCGGAGACATTAATTTTCAGCATGCCCTCATACAAAAGGGAACTAATAATCACTCTAACAATTTGCTCTACTGGCATAACACATCAAACAGTATTATTTACTAACTAAATTAAGCTAATGGAATTTAATGACTAGAAAAATTTTGAAATTGCAATTTATAACCTTGGCAAAGATGGGTGTAAATGATAACATAATCTGAAATATGTGACAGTTACAGCCAATGACTGTGAAAATCGTTTGATTTGTGGAAAGGTGCCCCAAAGGCAAGGACAAACACCATTAATTTTAATCAAATTGGTGCAAATAGCTAGCTGTGAGTGTTAAATCTGCACAATGAAACACTGATGTAAATTAACTAGTTTACTGACTCCCTTGCAACAGTGCTTGCATCGCTGGGAATTCTGGGTCCTGTTCTAAGTCAGAGACATCTCTCTGACCTGCAAGTATATTCTTCAGCGTCCCTGATGCAAGCGTGTGTTCTTACATTATTCGTTGAAACTTAGGTGGTTCTGTCAATGTAGGAATACCACCAGCCAACTGCAGCAGACCTTGTCACTTTTATAAACAAGTATAACAAGTTACTACTCTTGCTTATTTTGTTATGGTTAACTAGTAATGGTATAGCATGGGAAGAAGAGCAGAAAATCTCTCCAAACGCATGGCAGCTTTCGAACCCCATCAAAGGCCTTGCATCCAGGAACAAGTGGGAGAATGTCCCTTCTATCTAAATAATTAATTGAGCCATTCATAGTAAATCGGACTCAGATCCAAACGACGTTCCTACACCGTACAGCAGCTTCATATGTCTGGTCTCAAGATCTGAAATTCTTGATTATATATCAGATCTGTGTTTTTCACCTGACTTTCAGAACTTATCTAACCAAGACATTCATTTTAGTGTATCACAATGCAGTTTTTACAGAATACAGCCTTCCCTGTCCTACTCTCCTGCTTTGTGGACACAAAGGACTGCTATTTCCCAACCCTGCTCCTACGCAGAGATGCCTGCCAGTGCAAGACGAGTTTATGCCACTCCAGTCCTTCTAAGTTAAATTTCCTATCATGGACCAGCTAAAGAAAGACCTTATGTCCACAGAAAACAACAGGTCTCCCTCACCATTAGAAAGGAAACGTAAACAAGGTGTAGATAGCCTCTCAGTCATTGGTAACAGTGAATATCGTCTGGCAGCTTTCATGTAACATTGAAGAACTGACAATACTGACTACTGGGATCCATAAAATATATTATACAGATAGATTACGTGACATTTTGAACCCCCCTGCCACGTAACACTATGACCGCGAGTTCTGAACATGCAAAGCTATTGCCCTGCTTCATGACAAACCTCGGTCAAAAACTGCAACAAAGACGCTCTTGCAGCCTTTTCAATGGCACGTGTTTGATGACCCACCATACAAACTGGACTTGCGTCCCTCTGATTTTCATCTCATTCCTCACACCGACTGCTGGCTATGCGGATAGCATTTTTGCACAGACAACAAGAACCATATCAGCATAGAGAATCTGTGGAAAGGACAGGCAACTGCCATCAACGATGAGGGGATTGGACAAATGTCTAAGTTGAACTGGCACCTATGTACAAAAGTAGCTGGAGGGAATAGCTAAATGCTGAAAATAGAACATGTTAGCTTTTCACTGGGATTTCATTTCATAACAGATCAGACCTTAAAAAATAGTCATCATATAATCATTTAACTAAGTAAGTACCATTCTTTTCTGAGTGAAAAATATTAACTTGTGGTTATTTTAATTAATGTTGTTATCAGGAGCAACAATATGAAAGAAAATATTTCCCAATATTTAGTTTTCCGACGCGGGGAGGAGTGAATCCTGTTTGATTGTTCATAAATATCTCCAGGGTTTTAGAAAACGACTGCGCAAAATCTACAAGGCACACAGAAAACAAACACACATCAACGGACAGAGTACGTATCCAAGTTTTTAACTCACAGTACACGTTCTGAAAAAGGCGCTGTTTGTTATTTGGTAAACAAGAATACATGCGCACAAATTATTGAGTAGATTTGTGTGAGAAAATGCGACAGCAGACGACTTTGCTAATCTGTTCATTGGGTTTCCTGTCTCCAGGCATGAAGTAATTTGATGCAACAATACTGCGAAGTGCAGAGGAGAGGGATAATAATGCAACTGGAAGACAGCACATCCTACAGAGGAATGCTACGACTAATAACAATCCTGCAAACCTGTGGCAGACTTTCCATTATCAGAGACACATTAATAGATAGTAGCAACATGCAGAAATTCTTCACTGGTACCCTGAAAACGTATCGTTGGACAAATATGTCTCAATAGTAGTGAAAGGTTTAAGTAAGCAAAAGGAAACTACATCAATTATATTTCTCAAGAATATACACCTCCGTTTTTGGACTGTTTCTTAAATTGTGTTCGCTGCAATGCGAACTAGGATTCTGTGAAACTCACATAGCTTTTTTCATACAGAGGAAGAAAACAATATAAATTAGCATTTCTCCTAAATTAGAAATATAGTATGAGAACTAAACCTTGCTTGCACTAAATAATTTCGTGAATAAGTATGAATGTGTCACAAACACTCATCATTTTGTAAGGTAGCAGTATTTTGCCTCCTTACATGATCGGTTAACATACGAGGGCTTCCCAGAAAGTAATGCAGCGCATCTTTTTTTCTTCAACAGTTCTTTATTGAACATAATTAGAATTACATACACGAAAGAATGGTGTTTTATCTACAGACCCTATTTTTCCATGTCATCTCGATCCCGTTCTATGGGCTTCCTCCAGCGGTGCGAAACGAGGCCGTGTATACCCTGTCGGTACTAATCCTTGTACTGGTGGCGGATCCGGTGCTTCACTGTATGAATCACCTCCTCATCGTCCTCAAAATATCTCCCATGAATGACATCCTTAAATTTTCCAAACAGATGGAAGTACGATGGTGCTAGGTCATGGCTGTAGGGTGTATGGGGTAACACTGTCCAACCTTGTTTTGCGATGTGTTCAGCAGTCCACAGACTTGTGTGGGGCCGAGCATTTTCGTGTTGCAGCAAAACATCTCTTTGGTTGCAGTGGCGCTGAAGTTCCTGGAAGCGAGTCTTGAGTTTTGCTAATGTGGTGACATGTGCATCTGTATTAATGGTATCGCCTCTTGGCATCACATCAATGAGAATCTCACAGTCCCAGAACACGGTGATCAGGACCTTACCGGCAGAAGGAGTTGCTCTGAATTTTTTCTTCTTTGTAGAGTGGTATTAGTGCCATTTCATTGATTGTCGTTTTGTTTTGGGCTAAAAATGGTGAACCCAGGTTTCATCACCTGTCACAATCCGGAACAAGAATACCTCCCCCTCAGCTTCAAAACGTTGCAACAAAGGAAGACAAACGTTTTTTCTGTGTGATTTGTAATCCACCATTAGACACTGCGGGACCCACCTGGCACACAATTTTGAATATTCAGGAGAGCAGGCAATTTGCATCCACACTCCCTTTGCTGATTGGCAGCTACACCGTCAGCTGGCGAGTTGTTATTGTCTGTCCCCGCGAACATCAGCTCGTTGAAAACATGTCAGGTGTGACAGCCATGGACGGTCTCGCCGACCGCTGCAAATCGTGAGGCTACGCCGAACCGCCTTCTGAATACCTTACCCACCGTGTCCAGCGGCTAACTGTAATTCTTTCAACTGCAGATGCTCCATAGACTTTGCACAAGCGTTTGTGAATATTCCCCATAGTTTCTTTCTCTGCAGCGAGAAATTTGATGACGCAAGCTGCTTGCAACGTACATCACCTACAGCCGCTATTTTGAAACTGTCTTGTAGCTACGCTATCTGTCGGAAGTGACGGAAACTTGGCGCGCTCACTCAGGTGAATTCTAATAACACACACGTAACGTTTCGCATTGGTAGCATCGTTTTCAGCTAAGAAAAAAATGCGATGCATTACTTCGCAGGCAACCCTCGTATGTGCCACTGCTTGAGAAACAGGGAACAGCAATGGTAAGTGTGCTCAGCTCCACTAGACTGCGTCTCTGAGCTCTTTGTTGTCAGCGCCAGTCAGGGTGGAGGTTTTCACTGACGAAGAGGCTAGAAAGCATTAGCCATTTAAGTATTTCTGTAGTGAAAACGAGTGGTGCGAGAAGATATGTGAAATGCCAATCTTAAACTTAGTCTGACCAGGAGAATTAATTGAAAGTTGTAATTGTATAGATTCTGTTTTGCAAATTTTCTTAATGTTTTGTACTAAATATCATGACAGCCTCCTACTATTCTTATTAGTATTAGCCTCTACCCAAAGATCCTGAATAGGTTATTTAACAACATTAATCAGTTGCAATCAATTAAATAATTTTTGTCTGACGTCTGAGGTCAGTCAACCACAGCAGGGCTTGTCACATCGCAACATAATAAAAATCACGACCCACCCCAGTGCTATAATTTATCGGAGAGAAGATAGCAAGCTACAAGACAGTTTATTATGTAAAATTAGTATTATTCATAGCCTGATACTAAGTTGCACATTTGACACACCTCCTCACTAAAAGATGAAGAGCATTGTCTACACAAGATTGTCATTTTTGTTACAAATAAACTCGTTTACAGAACGTTGTAATAAAAACATACTGTAGAAACAAATCAGGCATTCCACACTGAATATGGCGTCAAAAATGCTCCCATTTATCGAAATAATGAAGAATGGGTCCTCTAGGTTAAGAAATTACTGAGGGAAAATATTAAAAATAAAAAAATGAAGTATCAAAACTGACTTGAAAGAAATTGTCAGCAAGAAAGCAGAAAATAATAATTGACCATCAGTTGAAAAGAAATATATTTACATATTTTTTACATAGAACGGATCAAACTGAGCTTTTGAGACTCATATCAGTTTTAAAGTAATAAGCATCTGTGTAAAATGGGAGTAAGCTGCGTGCGAATTTGACACACCAGTTCTATGAAATTGTCACAGTTTCTATAAACGTTGTTGCTTCTTTATGTACTGACTGTTTAGTTATCGCCACATTGCGAGTGGACTGGTAGAGGTAATACTGCTGCTCTTTTGTCAGACGATGTAAAGTTTCTCTTTTTTACCGTTAAGGCATAAAAATAATGATGATTTACCACGAAATGGAGATATGTTGCCAAACTTAAGGAGGTGATGCATTCAGCAAATCGGTCCCTGTAAATATTATGTGGATGTTAGGATATAAAAGCTGCAGAAATTGGGATAATAGCACACTACAGATACATGGATTGCATTGTCTGGGAGGGGGGGTTGACGAAGACCTGGGAGGCAGGGTGTGTGATGTGTAAGCTAGGTTGGAACAGGAAACGTGAGAATCTGTCGGGTTGAGAGACATATACAGCCTTCATCTGAGGAATGTGAATTATGGAGACCAGCGCTATAGCTGGCGTAATAGCTAGACGTCAGGCCATGTTGCTCGGTATAGAAGAGGGAGCTAGTTGAAGTTGACTTGGGTTATGGTATCAATGTTATGGAGGTTCAGAGAGGAGGGGACACATTGCTGTAGTTGTAGCAACAATCAAAGATTGCAAAGAACTGTGAAAACAATTCAATTATGATCTCGTATTTTACAGGAGAAACAATTCGAGAATTTGAGGAGAGGGTGCAATCTCGTCAACCTGAGATAATGTGTAGGAGAGGGAAAACAGATGTGGATGGGGAGGAAAGTTGTATATAAGGAGTACATGTTGTTGCAGGACAGTTTTTCCCGAAATTGTTCCAAAACTAAATTAATAATCCACCGTTCAAATCAGACTACCAAAACAATTCAGGTTACTAACAACACATGGAAGAAACATTAACTGTGAATTTAATAAGTACTTCGCTTGATTCCTATGGTGAATTATGAAGGATACGTTGAATAATGTTTCCATACTCTAGGTTCTCTGGCTGACTGTGTGAGTGTGAGCACTGCAGGAGTACATTTGCAATTCAAAACTGTTAAAGTCATTGTAGAAAGAAGGGAAATGGGTGTGGATTGAGTTGTGTAAACAGATATACATGACAGGAAAATGGCCAAAGGACTTTACAGAAATTATCTTAATACACTACTGGCCATTAAAATTGCTACACCAAGAAGAAATGCAAATGATAAACTGGTATTCATTGGACAAATATATTATACTAGAACTGACATATGATTACATTTTCACGCAATTTGCGTGCACAGATCCTGAGAAATCAGTACCAAGAACAACCACCTCTGGCCGTAATAACGGCCTTGATACGCCTGGGCATTGCGTCAAACAGAGCTTGGATGGCGTGTACAGGTACAGCTGCCCATGCAGCTTCAACACGATACCACAGTTCATGAAGAGTAGTGACTGGCGTATTGTGACGAGCCAGTTGCTCGGCCACCATTGACCAGACTTTTCCAATTAGTGAGAGATCTGAAGAATGTGCTGGAAAGGACAGCAGTCGAACATTTTCTTTATCCAGAAAGGCCCGTAAAGGACCTGCAATATGCGGTAGTGCATTATCCTCCTGAAATGTAGGGTTTCGCTGGGATCGAATGAAGGGTAGAGCCACGGGTCGTAACACATCTGAAATGTAGTGTCCACTGTTCAAAGTGCCGTCACTGCCAACAACAGGTGACCGAGACGTGTAACCAATGGCACCCTATACCATCACGCCGGGTGATACGCCAGTATGGCGATGACGAATACACGCTTCCAATGTGCGTTCACCGCGTTGTCGCCAAACACGGATGCAACTATCATGATGCTGCAAACAGAACCTGGATTCATCCGAGAAAATGACGTTTTGCCATTCGTGCACCCAGTTTAGTCGTTGAGCACACCATCGCAGGCGCTCCTGTCTGGGATGCAGCGTCAAGGGTAACCACAGTCATGGTCTCCGAGCTGATAGTCCATGCTGCTGCAAACGTCGTCGAACTCTTCGTGAAGATGGTTGTTGTCTTGAGATCGAGACGTGGCTGCACGATCCGTTACAGCCATGCGGATACGATGCCTGTCATCTCGACTGCTAGTGATACGAGGTCGTTGGTATCTAGCACGGCGTTCCGTATCACCCTCCTGAACCCACCGATTCCATATTCTGCTAACAGTCATTGGATTTCGACCAACCCGAGCAGCAATGTCGCGATACGATAAACCGCAATCGCGATAGGCTACAATCCGACCTTTATCAAAGTCGAAAACGTGATTGCACGCACTTCTCCTCCGTACAAGAGGCATCACTACAACGTTTCACCAGGCAACGCCGGTCAACTGCTGTTTGTGTATGAGAAATCGGTTGGAAAGTTTCCTCATGTCAGCACGTTGTAGGTGTCGCCACCGACGCCAACCTTGTGTTAATGCTCTGAAAAGCTGATCATTTGCATATCACAGCATGTTCTTCCTGTCGGTTAAATTTCGCGCCTGTAGCACGTCATCTTCGTGGTGCAGCAATTTTAATGGCCAATAGTGTACCTATAGAAAAGAAAAAGTTTGAGGAACATAGAAGAGTTATTATTAATTAAAAGTTTTGATGGAAGGAGAGGAGTCTGTATAAGGGGTCGGAGAGTGGAGTGTATAAGATTTGCAGACGACATGGTTGTGATGGAAGAGTGTCCAAGAGAGATGGAGCAAACGATAAATGATCCAAACACGAAATTAGAAGAATATGGAATGAAGATTAACAAGAAGAAAACGAAAAGCATGGTAACTGTAGGAAAGAGGAGAAAATGCCGTATGAAAATAGGGGGAGAGGAAATAGAGCAAGTGAATAACTTCAATTACTTGGGAAGCGTAATAATGGATGCCATGCATTACTCAACAGAAATTAGGAAAAAATTGCAATGGCAAAAGAAAGATTCAAGAGGAAATAGAAATTACTTTGCAGACCAGTAAACAAAGATCTGAGGAAAAGACTTCGCAAACATTACATCTGGAGCGTTGCACTGTATAGCGCGGAGACCTGGATATTGAGGAAGGAAGACGAATGAAGATTGGAGGTACTAGAGATGTGGATATAAGAAGAATGGAAAAAGTGAAATGGGAACACCGAGTAAGGAATGAAGAAGTATTAAGAAGAGTTGGAGAAAAAAGAAACATGCTGAAAGTCATCAGAAAGAGAAAACGGAAATAGATTTGACATTGTTTAGGGAAGGACTGTTTATTGAAGGGAGGAATAGAAGAAATGGTGGAGAGAAAAAGAGGAAGAGGAAAAAGTAGATATCAAATGCTGGAAAATATCGAAGGAGACAAATATTCAGAAAGGAAAAGACTGGCTATGGACAGACAAAACTGGAAGAGGCTTAACCCATCACAAGACCTGCGGTAAGGCAGAATATCACACTACTAATACTGCAATTCAGAGGCCCTGCTAGGTACACAATGAACAACAGGAGTTACCTCAGACGATTTCCAGTTTTCTGATAAGAGCTTCACAGAGATCATGAGGTGGGCTTCAGCAGGCTGTAAACTTCCATTACGAGAAGTGTAAAGAATGCTTTATAAAATGTCTGATCAGTCAAGTAGATGGGAAAACACAAGGCACTCAGGGTCAGAAGGACGTGTTGGACCCAAAGGTGGGCAGCAGCAACTGATGTTTAAATTTGTAAAGAATCCCAGGATTGGTTCACTAAAATTGCTTTTGTAGCAGGGATGAACACTCACTAGTGCATATGTGCAGTTGCTATCATTGGATGAAACATACAACCTCTATCATAGTGGACGAGAATTTCTATTTTCTGTCCCACTCCAAGAGAGAAATATGTATTACTGGTTAATCACAGCAATTACGAGAAGCAAAATTGTTGCTGTTTTTACAAATTTTCATTCGTCTTAATTTGGATGATATACAGTTATCGGCTAAGGAGAATCAAACACTGACAGAAACAGCAAGATTTTGAGGATATGAGCTGACAGACACTTTGCCTCGGATCGTTACAGGGAGAGATATCTTCACCTTAGAAATGCAGAGAGGGAGCATTTTGTCCTAGAGCTGATCACAGTTGCCAGGGCCGAATTTATAACTCTCGGCTGTCAGTGCAGTCATCTTCTGCACCTGAGTCTTAGAACGATGGTAAACATTCACTGCATTTGTGTACGTCTTGATGCTGGGACCAGACTTATTCGTATTGAGTTAGATTTTTGTTACTCTGAATTAATTCCAACAGTCTGCTAGCTGAAATCAACATACGCATGAGCAAGGGAACTGGTGCTTATGTCTACTTCCCCGGATCTTTTCTTCACTCTATTAATTAATCCACCAGTGATTGGTGGTTTACGTGTGCACAGGTAAGTGAATCATTTCATTTCCAATGCCAACTCCCCCCCCCGTGCCAAAGCATTGATGTATACGTTGAGCAATTCATTTGACTTTTTATGCACTTTATCACATTTGTATGGCCTATTCAATGACAGGAATCTAGTACATGCAACATAGTAATGAACAAGATTTTACTGTGAGCGTTAATTCTGCAATTATATGAAATTCCTTTCTCATTGTATCTGTGTGGTACCCATATTTCATGCTTAATTTGGTAACACATCTTTAAATACAGTTATTCAATTAAATTGTGCAAATTTGTCTTAACATTTGACATGATCTAGAATGGAGCGATCTATTCACTGTGTAGGTCACTGGCTTCAGTTACTGTTAACATCTCAGGGCTATGCCAAATGCTTTACTATCGTTAAGCAACATTGTGAGAGTGCAGATAACCAAGCTTAGTTGAGAAATGAGAGGATGGGTCCGATGAAGCTTCCATAGGTGTAGAGGATTGTGGAAGCATGTAATCTTCAGGACTGTAGACGTTTCTAGCAATCCTAAGCTACTAGCAATGGCACTGAAATTAAATTACGATTCATTTATATCCAAGTGACATAGTTCGCTTTCTGAAGGTTATAATCAGTTCAGCCGTACTTTCTACTCCAAACTGTCGAAATATCCCTAAATGATCCCGCCATAACACACGTACGACGGTTTGTGATTACACTACAGTACCAACAGGGAAGGCTATGTCAACAGCTTACGAGAATTCTCTCTCACAATAGATGTTATGTATCGTAGTTGGTGAAATCACTGAGGTATATAAGCATTTTATGGCTGTTTTGCATTTCACGAAATACTTGAAAATATTTGTAAAGTTACTATACGAATAGCTTTTGTAACCTCCACTTCATTGTGATGTTTAGCAACTCAGTGCTAGTTCATCTT
Organism: Schistocerca serialis cubense; assembly: GCF_023864345.2. Taxonomy (NCBI): domain Eukaryota; kingdom Metazoa; phylum Arthropoda; class Insecta; order Orthoptera; family Acrididae; genus Schistocerca; species Schistocerca serialis. The sequence continues at coordinate 254,170,354 of NC_064643.1, forward strand.
CAGTTGTTTTTTTCCTTGAATCTGGCACTAATTTGCAAAACTGTAGTTTCATCCGTTGTATGTAAATAATATACATTATTAATAAATAATATACGTGAAATTTAGATTTTTCTTGGTAGAAAAAAATTATTATTTGCTTGTTTGGAGCCTGTTTTTTTTCGATTTCAATATCTTTCACATTTTCCCATTATTTCTTAATCTTAAATGTACTTTTGCACATCCCTTAATTTTTATTTATTACTGCAAGGCCTATAAGAGCTTCTACAAACATGAAAATATTACGTTTGCGAGAAAGAGAACAAATGGAAAACGTACAGGTTGAAAAAGTTAACAATAGACAAACAGTGAAGGAAGTAACTCCTTAGATGAACGAATACGCGAGTAAGTAATTTTCCGGTTATGTCAATAAACTGCAAGTGACAAAGAGCGCCTCCTCACTTTTATGCATAAGCGGATAACAAATGAGGTTGTAACCATTTAATTTATAAGACATTTAAATCGATCTACCGTGTTCTCGACTAAACCCAAGAAACGTTATATTCTTCCTACCTCGGTTTGAATAAAACGGATGTAATGTAGGTCAATGTAAGTTACATCCAGAACTGGTTGATTAATCAGATGTTTAACGAAGACGCCATTCCATCGAAGTTTAGAATCGTTCTGCCAAAACCGGTGCAAAAAAGTCGCTTTCTTTGCTAAATATGGAACTAAAACAGCTAAACGACTCTTGCTTCAGTTGTATCGAGCGTAATACTTAGGACCGGCCGGAGTGGCCGTGCGGTTCTAGGCGCTACAGTCTGGAACTGCGTGACCGCTACGGTCGCAGGTTCGAATCTTGCCTCGGGCATGGATGTGTGTGATGTCCTTAGGTTAAGTAGTTCTAAGTTCTAGGGGACTGATGAAGGCAGCAGTTAAGTCCCATAGTGCTCAGGGCCATTTGAACCATTTGAACTTAGGAGCAGCAAATAATCACGATAATTTACAGTGTTAAAGACAATTTCAGATTAATACAAAGAAATCGAAAGGATTCATAGTTAACTGTTGATAAGTAATTCACTATACAAAATTGTTTTAGTATTCTGCCGGCTACCACTGACAGAAACTGCAGATGAACCTCATGTTTATAACACACAGTTTTGAAGGTGAATTAGCGCACCTACGCGGTTGTGAGTAGGCTGTGGAATTATGTTCATAGTAGACATGTACTAACTCAATGTAGGCTCGCAATGATATTCGTCCGTCATGGAGGCATAGTCTGCCAAATACATCCAGAATCATTAAAATGTGGAACGTCGTTTTATTACACTGCATGGAAACTGATTTTGTTCTGTCGTTTTTCCACAGCCCTAGTATACAATAATTTCGAGGTTTTTCTAGTACCTCATCATGTGCTTCACCGAAGTCATACAACGTCTGATAGGCCTGAAACTCACGGAATTAGGTGCAAGAAATGCTCATTGTATCACAAGGTCCTCAGCCTGACCAAGAACAAGACTTTTCACTAAAAGACATCTTCTGTCGTGATTATGAACGTTTTTCTATTTGAAAATTACGTTTCTGTTGGCGAATTTGTTTCTCCGTTGTATTCTAAGTAAACACGGAGCTAATCTGTGTTTTCCTCTTGAAGCATGTGAAACGTCCCCTTAGAAAAATTATCATGACTGTGCTTAAACTGACACACAATATTTTTTAGCGCAACGCAATCTGACTTTCAATAATCCCTACAAAAGAATGGCCCCCGCGCTGTTAACAGCCAACTGCCCAACGCTACAATGGCGAGTATTACAACAATGCCAACCAGCCACAGACTGCACACAGCACAGCCAGTGATTTTCATACAGAGGTAGCGTTACCAATAAGAAAACCTAAATAGCCTACTTACACATGCTCTCTTCATGCTCTTCTTACCGTTCAAAATCACTTTTTCCATCGTCTTTTTCTATATTTTCCTCTTCCGTCTCCGTTTTACTTCAAACTGTTTCCGGTTGTTTTTCTGAATATTCTTAATTGTTAGTCAGTGGCATTAGGACTCAAAATTATATATTATTTGCCCAGTAACATCTTCTCCATGTGCACACTTTTATGGGACTTAAAAGAAACCACTTATTACGAAAGTACTTTTGCATCCTTTGTAATACAGAATTGCACTCCAGACATACGTTTTGAGTTTTTATTTCTTTCCACTACTAAACCATATGTTTATTTACAATTTTCTACTGCTTCGATTGAAAGCACTTGGTTTTTTTAGTTTATTTCCAGCATTTGATGCCTTTCTCACTTAAGGTTTCAAAATTTCAATTATTTTTGAGATTTCCCTTTTATTTCTTTGAGCTTCTACGTCTGATGTTAAGTTCGTCTATGACTTGCTGAATGTTATAACTTTGTTTCTTAAGTACCCATTTTAAGTTCGAACTGTTTCAGAATTTTACTAAATTTAGATATTATTTTCAGCACATGTTTTCACTATCAGATATTATGGCAACATAAGCCACATATCTTACCCGGTAAATTAGAATTCCATTAAATTTAACTTCAGACGGTTTGGTTTTGAAGAGCATAATGAATTACTGAATGAAAAGATGAAATAAAAAAGGTGGCATTGAGCTATCTTGTCTTACCCCTTTTCTAATTTTCACATCTCGTTGCTGTCCATTAATCTCTATTCTCACAAATCTCTCCAAACTAAATGTGTTTCAATGCCTTAAAGAACTTCTTCAAGGAGCTAAGGCATTAAATAGTTTACCAAATAAATGAATCTCGCAAAACTGTCGCTGTTTACTTTAAAAAATGTCTCTAACAAAGTCCTTAGTGCTATGAAAGATTATTCTGTCCCTATTTTTCGTCTGAGCGTCAACTGATTTTGTGACATGGAAATTTTTGTATTTTATTCAATGTTTCATTGTGGTTGTAAGCATTTCTGCTGCAGGTTTATCATTTTGTAATTTGATTAGTCTTTTGTATACACTTTCTTACTGCTGAATGTTACTTACTATAATATTATCTGGAAGCGATCTCTGCCATAAAAACAGTGTACATTATTGTAAAGCTCATTACTGTCAGTGTACAACTCTTCCAGGGCTGAACCAACTATTAGTATACCTCGATTTTATTTCTTTAAAAATTACATTAAATTTCGTTTTAATAATTTGAGAATGTACTCAATCGAGTTTTACTGTTTCTCTTTCGTCTATGTACTCTTCTACCATGATGATAGCTTTCGCTTCATAATCTTACACAAAATGTTTCTTTCCGACCTATAGCTACTTCATTAGCTTTCTGTAATAGGTTTCTTTATGTATCTATTATTATAAAAGACTTTATTGCTCTCTTTAACTGACGATTTTGATCTGTATGCTTTATCGCTCAGTCCATTTTTGTCTGTTTTTGTATCCCTACATACAGCATGTCCTTTGACCTCTGATAATTTTTGTTTGATGCTGTTTATGACTCTCTCTCTCTCTCTCTCTCTCTCTCTCTCTTGACCTCTTGTGTTTCTTTTTCTGAATTTCTTTTTTCTCCTGATTCATGCTCATTGTATTTGTGTTCTACGTTCCATTTTGTTTTCTTTCGGAGTATATAGCCGCTGTTTGTTCTACAGCTTTTTTTACATTATTACATGGTTTTAGCTATTACAACTATTCGTAAGAATGTTGGTTCTTGTCGAGTATTTCCTACTTTTGTAGGATCTTTCTTCAACAGTCTGTAACTTTGAGTAAATTTTCACTCTTTTAAATCATGCTCATGTGATCACTGTCTACGTCTTTTCGTCGGCCACCATGGTTAAGCACTACTTGATTTCTGCACTTTATCTTTGCTAATATGAGATTTCTACTTATAATTGTCACTTGTTTCTTCCGATAAACTTCTTCTTCTTTGCTGTAGTTTGAAGGCTGTGTTTGTTGCCATGTTCCTTCAAAGCTCCAAGACATGATCTTGTCTGTTAATTCTTACTCCTAGGTGAAAACTCCATGTAATCTTTATGTCAAGACCATTCTTTATCGTAGATTAAATATCTCCCATAACGATTACATTGTCGATGCCGTTAATAATTTCCATGAACTTCAAGCTCTGGTTCTTTGTGAGCAGGAGCTGGGATGTAAAGATAGCGTAATTACTAAGTTCACAGGTTTATTAACAATTTATATAATTATTAACTTATGTATGTGAAAGCATTTGTACTCACTGAAACAGTGCTGAAATTTTCTTCTCTTTGCCATCTGATCTCATTCAGTGCTAAAATGATCCTGTCAATATTGTTCACAATAATTTTTAGTTGTTTTTGGCATTTGATTTCACTAACTCCTAAAATACAACTTTCAATATTGTTCATATTTTTCTTCTGTTTTCCATGCTCTTGTGGTGCATACATATTTCACTGTTCTATTCTCATTCCTTTCGAGAGATAGACAGGTTTTCGTTGAATCTCGATATGCACCACCAGATTTCTATCCCTTCAAATCTTTGTTATCCAGTATTCATGATTAAAGTCTTAATTATTCCATATACGCTACATGGTTCCTCTACTTTGGATATGATGTGTGAATATCCCCTTACCTTTGACATTACAGTTTTACAGACGTTCAAGTCGACTTTAACAAAGCAGAAAATATTCAGAATAACAACTTTCCATCTCGAGGATGGAAGATTCTGCCTCCTTGTCTGCCATTGGGATTGTCATCTTCACCCTCCAATCGTCATCTTCATTTGAATTCCTGGATAGGAATCTTTACAGATTTTTTAACTTCTTATCTTTCCACGTCCTCCTTTTGCAACTGGGCTTGGAACCAGCTGTGGTGGAGTTACCTGCAGGTTTGTGTAAACAATCACAGACTAAGCTGGTTGCAGACATCGCCAACTTTAAACGAAGCAGATGTTTCAAACAAGTGAAAAGCTCTGCTTGTCAAGAAAAAGGAGATACAGCGAACGACAGGACAGTTTAGAGAATGTTTAATTGAAAGAGAGAGTGCTCTCCTCAAAGAACTGACTCTACCAAGGAACAGCTTTGCTGCTAAACGCATTATGAATCCTGGGGGCCGAACCGCACAATAACCCTGGGTTCGGTGTGGGGCGGTGGTGGGGTGAGTGGCCTGCTGTACCCTGCTTTGGGTTTGTGTACAACTGAGGGCTACGGCCGGGACGAAGCCTCTCCGCGTTTACAGGTCCCCAGTTCCATACAGTACAATGGTTACGTACATTCGTGAAATCGGAATTCCTTTTGTCTGATTCTCAGCCGTGTATGTAAAGTTAAAAAGCAGGCATGTACATTACTTTAAATTCTGTGCATTCTGTATTACACATACTAGTGATACAGGAATTGCTCAAAGGGGTTAATGATGTAAGCCGCATTTTGGCATTGAAATGAATCAATGGCAACACGTGAAAATCTGTGCCGAATCAGGACTCGAGGCCGGATTTCTCAGTTAACGCGATCGCTCCCCTTTAGGTGCCTCTGTCATTATGCACTACTGAGATAGCATCACCTACCCATCAAGAGAGAGAGAGAGACGGGGGGGGGGGGGGGGGGGGAGGGAGGGAGGAAGAGCGAGAGAGAATTGCCTCACAGGCATGTGTGTAATTATGATTTGTATCTGTAATTAACATTAGTTCATAAAAGAAGTCTGCTTCACAGTCATGTACATTGGTTTTAAAGTCTTTGTTTTATATGTAGTGTACGTTCATTAATGCTCCGGTCTGCTTCAGAGAAGAATACACTATTTCAAATTTTCTGCTTTCCCTGATTTTAGAGGGTAGTGAGATAACCATCTCTTCTGCTTGCTTTTCAGTTGAGTATGTAACGTTGTTTTTAATTTATTTGGTTTTTTTTTTTTTTTTTTGCATTTGGCTGAGAATCAGCCAAAAGTAATTCCCATTTCACGAATGTACGTAACCACTGTATTGTACTGTATGGAACTAGGGACCTATAAATGACGGAGAGGCTTCGTCCCCGCCGTGGCCCTCAGTGGTACACAAACCCGAGACAGGCTTCAGCAGGGCACTCACCCCTACTGCTGCCTACTCTTCATTATCTGCTGCACAGAGTTATATGTATTATTTCTTGTGCCTGCCTTTTGCTGGTGTTTATTACTCAGTCTGTAGTATCAGTATATTTTGGTAAATTTTCGGTACTGCTCAGAATCTAATGAATTGTTTTCAAACTTGGCCTCTGTGACGAGCAAATATTATTTGCTTTCGTATTCCTCTGGAATAAAAGAATAAAAATTATTTTATGTTCTCTCAGCACCTCACTCTCCCAGACTCTAGCTCCCTACCAGTTCAAAAGGCTACTATCACATGAAGGAACAAAGTAAAAAAAAGAAATAAACCATCCTCTAGGTGAATGCAACTTCCAGTAACAGATGAGGAATAACGAAGAATAACGTTTACAAAACAAAGATAGAAAATAATCTTCTCAAATATAATACTATATCACAATGCTGAAGATTAGAGGAAATAGTTAATCGAAAATAGAAAACGAAACTTTTGGTGCAACTTAAGACTAAGAAGGTTTCAGTTGATAGGACACATACCATGGAATTGTCAGTTTAGTAACAGGGGTGGGGGGGAGGAGGAGGAGGGGGGGGGGGAGTGATGAGGGTACAAATTATAGAGAAAGAGAAGAGCTAGCAGCTAGTCAAAGGCGAAATAGTACGCACAGGATATGTTATCGTGCAGAACTAAACCTTACCTCTATTTGGACTGAAGACACAGCGAAACATGTACAAACAATGGAGTAATGTGGCCGATGTGAAAAGATTATTTTGGACTGGGCATTTAACTTGGATGCCAGACTGAGATTCATTGGAAGAATCCTAAGGAAATGCAATCCGCTTGTTCGCCCACTGCTTGAATACTGCTCAACAGTGTGGGATCCGTACCAGATAGGATTGATAGAAAAGATAGAGAAGATCCAACGGAGAGCAGCGCGCTTCGTTACAGGATCATTTAATAATCGCGAAAGCGTTACGGAGATGATAGATAAACTCCAGTGGAAGACTCTGCAGGAGAGACGCTCAGTAGCTCGGTACGGGCTTTTGTTAAAGTTTCGAGAACATACCTTCACCGAAGAGTCAAGCAGTATATTGCTCCCTCCTACATATATCTCGCGAAGAGACCATGAGGATAAAATCAGAGAGATTAGAGCCCACACAGAAGCATACCGGCAATCCTTCTTTCCACGAACAATACGAGACTGGAATAGAAGGGAGAACCGATAGAGGTACTCAGGGTACCCTCCGCCACACGCCGTCAAGTGGCTTGAGGAATATGGATGTAGATGTAGATGTAGATACCGGCGAGTTCCCATAATTCCATATTGGTCTGTAGTAGACCTGATGGAAGCAGAGGAAGCCCAAAAACTAAAAGAAATAATGACATCAACTGCGATAATTTACAAAGATGAATATGAGTCACGGTTTGGTGGAAGAGGCAAGTGGCGTGGCTACAGCTGTTTATTTGCTGAGACCTATAATATAAAGCACCATGTCATCAGTAAAAAGTAAGGTAACTCTCATGACATACTTCTAGTGAATTCTCTCCTGCATTATCAAGAAAAAGTTAGTTTCAATTTTTCAGTTGATCAGAAACCTGTGGAAAGACTACAAATTTCGCCTAACATTCGCTCTGCAGCTCTGTGTACATCTATCCTCAGCAAACTTCTGCAAAGTGCATTCTTATCCCTTTCCATTCGCGTAAGGAGTGCTAGAATACCTCTGTGCGTTCTTCTCTTAGTGTAATCTCCTTTCGTGAGTCCTACGGGAGCGATATGGAGAGAGTATTAGTGCATTCCTAGATACCTAAAGGCTGGTTCTTGAAACACTGTAAGTAGATTTTCATGGGGTAGTTGCTATCTCTATGCCGCTCTCACTTGCATCAAACCAAAGTGTGGCAATTCGTGCTGTGTTTCCTTGTGGACGTTAAATATTTCCTGTTAAGTCTTGCTTGGTATGTGCCGCAGACACTTGAGCAACATTCTGTGATGGGTCGAGCAAGTATTTTGAAAGCAGTTCCCTTTGTGAACTAGTTGCATTTTCCCAGTATCCTACCAATCGATCAAAGTCTGCCACCTTCTTTACCACAACTGAGCCTATGGGATAATTCCATTTCTTACTCTTTTAAATCGATGCACATAGGTATTTGTATGAGCTGACTGATTCTAGTTGTGACTCATTGGTACCTTAGTCACAGAACGCATCAGTTTTTTGTTTTGAAATCCAAACAAGTTTACAATACTGAATATCTAACACAAAACACAGATCTTTCCTTAATTTTAAAATTCCATCTATCTCTGATGGACTATTTATGTAGACTTTTTTCACACAGTCCTTCATTGTGAATGACTTCATTATCAGGGAAGTGTCTGAAATAACCGCTAATATTGACTGCCAAGTCATTAACACACAAAATGTACCGCTAGTGTCCCAACACACATCTCAACACCACACCTGAAATTACATCCGTCGATGATTCTCACGCCAAAATAACTTGTCGTCTCTACCAAGACGTCCTCGATCCGGCCACAAATTTCGCTTGATACTCCATATGATGGTACTTTCGTCATGATACTGAGTCAAATTCTTGTCGGACATCAAGAAATACTGTATCTACCTGTCTGCCTTGATCATGGACCATCAGGACGTCACGTGAGTAACTCGCGACTTCGTATTCCGGTTTTTCGGAATGAAAGCTAGTTGCCATGGACAAGGCCATCCTGTTCGAGATGCTTAATTACGTTTCTGTGCACTTTGCATCTTGTTGGAAGAATTAATGGTCGATGAAAGATATACACTTGGTTTGGCAAATAACGAAGTAATGTTTTATTTATTATGGTGCCCACACGTCTGTACTGAATGTTGTTTATAAACAGCTATCGATTTGGAAGCGCAAAAGAATTCATTATGAGACCATCAACATACTATGCTTACCTCGAGCAAAGGTAGACTTAAATTTCGTAACGGCCCATGACTATGAAATATATTTTGGGGTCGTACACTGTGTCGATGGTTATCACCTGTCTCATATGAGGCTTCTAAATGGATATTTATTAGCAAGATGTATGAAGATGATACGATAATGAAAAGAAGCAGTTCATTACTCTTCGCAATAAACCATTAAGTTTATGCTCAGAACATGTTCTAAGATTCTGCTACACATGAATGTCAAATACACTGACGAAAAAGAATTCCAAACACTAAGAAATAATGAACGTAGAGTAATGAAATTTCTGGAAAACATTTGTCTAGGTAACATTTTAAGTGTTTAACGCTACCGAGTCACAGGTTAATACTGCCGGAAAAAATTAGTACCTTATTTTAGAGTTTTACAACCCTCTCAAGATTCATTGTTGCAACAGTACATATGGAGTACATGACATTACTACACCTGAGATACCAGCTCTCGACGCACGTTAAAACACCCATATTAGCACTTGGCGTGGCAGTGTTGGCGCTGACTACGGCATCTAGTCGAACGTACACATGGCGAATAATGTTCTGGGATACGTTACTCCACACTTGCTCGACCTGTTCACGTAGTTCTGTAAGGGTAGTTGACTAATGAGTGGCACGAGTCATTTCTCGTCCCATCATACACCTGGAGACAAGTCGGGAGATGATGCTGGCAACGGAAGTTGATGCACGTCTTTCAGAGCACGTTGAATTTCACTGGCAACGTGTGGGCGAGCATTACACTGTTGATACTACACGTGTCTTTGTTGTTGCAAGAATGACAAAAGAACAGGTCTAACAACATTCTGCACGTACCGAGCGGTGGTTAGCGTCCCGTCCAGAAACACCAAAGCTGAACGAGAGTTGTAGCTTATCGTACCCCAGACTATAAGGCCTGTGAAGGGGCCAATGTGTCTTGGACGACGGCACTCCACGAGACAGTGGTCAGCAGGTCTGCGTCACTTGCATCTAGGCAGAATCTGCTTTTACCGCTGATGACCACGGCGCTCCATTCTCTCTTCCAAGTGATCCTCTGACGGTCATGCACTTCAATGCTGTGGCGTGAGTGGAAGACGTGCTAGGGGTGTTTATATCCATAGTCACACTGTTAATAATCAGTTCCCAACAGTTCGTGTTGACACGTCTGGGCTCTCAGGACCTCTTACCTGTGCTGTAGTAGCTGTACGAGCTACCACTGCTGCCCCTACGATACGATCCTGGCGGGAGACTGTGCTGCGTGGATGTCCAGAACCTCGTCTAGGGGTGTGAGAATGTTCACGTGACCACTGATACCACCATCATTGCCCGCATCTCGTGGTCGTGCGGTAGCGTTCTCGCTTCCCATGCCCGGGTTCCCGGGTTCGATTCCCGGCGGGGTCAGGGATTTTCTCTGCCTCGTGATGGCTGGGTGTTGTGTGATGTCCTTAGGTTAGTTAGGTTTAAGTAGTTCTAAGTTCTAGGGGACTAATGACCTAAGCTGTTAAGTCCCATAGTGCTCAGAGCCATTTTTTTTGAACCACCATCATTGAGCATCTGATGCAGCACGTCCAACTTGTGTGGAAATTATCTGAAAGGGCCATTACGTCACAATTCGACCTATAATTATTTTATTTTATTGGAATAGATTTAAATATAAATAATATAAATTTATAAAATTTAAATATAAATAACATAAATTATTTAATTTATTAGACACAGTTCCTGCGTTTACGTCAGGGTCTGCAGTAGAATTCCTTAGCCCGTGTCGATAATCGTTTGTTTGTTTTGAAAGATAGTGACCGCTTGCTGGCATTAGTCAGCCAGTCAGTCAGGCTGCAGCAGCCGACCGAGACAGAAGCAGCAACAGTGAAGTAAACCATTTTGTTACACAGCTTGAGTCTGCAGTGGATGGGCACCACTGTTGTGGGCCGGCCGCGGGGATCCAACGGACGTCCAGCACGTCCGAGCCCTCCGACCGGGTCTCACCGACGACCAGCCCAGTTGCTGCTCGCCCTGAGATTGACTGCTCACCTGTGGTCGAGTAGGAGGACAACCCAGAGAGTAGCAGGTGGCGAAATACTTCCCGGCGGCCGCACGTCAGGCCTCCCCGGTTTGTCTGACAAACAAAGTACAAGTGCTGTCTGTGGCTTTGACTGTCGCTGAGCCAGATTCTGTCACCTGTCTTGTTTCGGAGGAAATCTCTCAGTCTGCAAGTTCCCAGCAATTATAGAGGGTGGGATTATTGGTAGTTGGGAGCTCCAACGTTTGGCGCGTTATGTGGCCCCTTAGGGACTTGGCTGACAAGAAGGGAAAGAAAACCGTTGTGTACTCCGTGTGTAGAGCGGGTGGAGTCATTCCAGATGTAGAAAGGTTACTTTCGGATTCCACGAAGAGAGCAGAAGAGGTAAAGGCTGCCAGTCTTGCTTGCAAGATGAAAGTAGAGTTGACCATTTGCAGCATAGTCGACAGGACCGATTGCGGATCTCTGGCACAGAGCCGAGTGGAAGGTGTGAATCAGAGGTTCAGACGGTTCTGCGACCATGTAGGCTTCAGGTTCGTCGACTTGGGCCAAAGGGTGGTTAGGGTTCGGATTCCGCTGAATAGGTCAGGTGTCCACTACACGCAGGAGGCGGCTACACAGGTAACAGGGACTGTGTGGCGTGGACTGGGAGGGTTTTTAAGATAGAGGGTCTAGGGAAACACAATAAGGGCTTCAGTCACAAAGGGTGGAGGCCGAACACAGAAAGAACGTAGCTACAGGAACCATCGGTATAACAGTTGTAAATTGTCGTAGCTGTATTGGGAAAGTACCAGAGCTTCAAACGCTAGTAGAAAGCACTGATATTCAAATCCTTATAGGCACTGAAAGCTGGCTAAAGCCGGAGACAAGCTCAACCGAAATTTTTGCGAAGAACCCAACGGTGTTCCGAAAGGACAGGTTAAACATGATTGGAAGCGGCATGTTTCTTGCTGTTAGAAGTAGTTTATCTTGTAGCGAAATTAAATTAGATAGTTCCTGTGAGTTAATATGGGCAGAGGTCATTGTTGTCAACCGGAATAAAATAATAATTGGATCCTTTGCCTGACTTCCCATTTCAGATGATATAGTTGCTGAAAGGTTTAAAGAAAACTTGAGTTTCATTTCAAACACGTACCCGACTCATATGGTTATAGTTGGTGGTGACTTTAATTTACCGTCGCTATGTTGGCAAAAATACATGTTTAATTCCGGGGGAACACATAAAACATCATCCGAAACTGTGCTAAGCGAATTCTGTGAAAATTATATCGAGCAGTTAGTTCATGAGCCCACGCGAATAGTAAACGGTTGTGAAAACACACTTGACCTCTTAGTAACAAATAATCCTGAGCTAATAATGAGCATCAAAACAGGGATTAGTGAACACAGGGATGTCGTAGCGAGACTGAATATTGTACCCCAAAATCCTCCAAAAATAAACGAAAAATACACCTATTCAAAAAAAGCAGATAAAAATTCACTTGAAGCCTTCCTGAGAGACATTCTCTCTTTCCAAATTAATAATATAAGTGTAGACCATATGTGGCTTGAATTCAAAGAAGTAGTATCGGCAGAAATTGAGAGATTTATACCAAATAAATTAACAAACGACGGAGCTAATCCTCCTTGGTACAGAAAACGGGTACGAACACTGTTCCAGAAACAACGAAGCAAAGATGCCAAATTTAAACAGACGCAAAATCCCCAAGATAGGCGATCTTTTACAGAAGCTCGAAATTTAGCGCGGACTTCAATTCGGGATACTTATAACAGTTTCCACAACGATACTTTATCTCGAAACCTGGCAGAAAATCCGTAGAGATTCTGGTCGTATGTGAAGTACATTAGAGGCAAGAAACAATCAATGCTTTCTCCGTGCGATAGCAATGGAGATACTATCGAAGAAAGTGTTGTCAAAGCAGAGTTACTAAACACAGCCTTCCGAAATGCTTTCACAATAGAAGACGAAGTAAATATTCCAGAATTCGAATCAAGAACAGTTGCCAACATGAGTAACGTAGATGTCATCGGTGTAGTCGTTGCCATTGCTCTAAAAATTCAAATAGCTCTGAGCACTATGGGACTTAACGTCTATGGTCATCAGTCCCCTAGAACTTAGAACTATTTAAACCTAACTAACCTAAGGACATCACAAAACACCCAGTCATCAAGAGGCAGAGAAAATCCCTGACCCCGCCGGGAATCGAACCCGGGAACCCGGGCGTGGGAAGCGAGAACGCTACCGCACGACCACGAGCTGCGGACTCATCGGTGTAGTGAAGTAACTTAAAACACTTAATAAAAGCAAGTCTTCTGGTCCAGACTATATACCAGTTAGGTTCCTTTCGGAGTATGCTGATGCATTAGCTCCAAGCTTAACAATCATATACAACCGTTCGCTCGGCGAAAGATCCGTACCCAAGGACTGGAAAGTTGCACAAGTCATACCAATATTCAAGGAAGGTAGTAGGAGTAATCCACTTAGTTACAGGCCCATATCATTAACGTCGAATTGCACGATTCTGGAACATATATTGTGTTCGTACATAATGAATTACCTCGAAGAAAACGGTCTATTGACATACAGTTAACACGGGTTTAGAAAACATCGTTCTTGTGAAACACAACTAGCTCTTTACTCGCATGAAGTGTTGAGCGCTGTTGACAAGGGATTTCAGATCGACTCCGTATTTCTGGATTTCCGGAAGGCTTTTGACACTGTACGACACAAGCGGCTCGAGTGAAATTGCGTGCTTATGGAATATCGTCTCAGTTATGTGACTGGATTTCTGACTTCGTGTCTGAGAGGTCACAGTTCGTAGTAATTGACGGAAAGTCATCGAGTAAAACAGAAGTGATATCTGGCGTTCCCCAAGGTAGTGTTATAGGCCCTTTCCTGTTCGTTATCTACACAAACGATTTGGGAGACAATCTGAGCAGCCGTCTAAGGTTGTTTGCAGATGACACCGTCGTTTATCGACTAATAAAGTCATCAGAAGATCAAAACAAATTGCAAAACGATTTATAAAAAATATCCCAATGATGCGAGAATTGACAGTTGACCCTAAACAACGAAAAGAGTGAGGTCATCCACATGAGTGCTGAAAGGAATTCGTTGAACTTGGGATACACGATAAAGGAGTCAAATCTAAAGGCCGTAAATTCAACTAAACACCTAGGAATTACAATTACGAGAAACTTAAACTGGAAGGAACACATAGAAAATGTTATTGGGAACAAAGACTGCGTTTTATTGGCAGGACACTTAGAAAATGTGACAGATCTACTAAGGAGACTGCCCACACTACATTTGTCCGTCCTCTTTTAGAATACTGCTGCGCGGTGTGGGATCCTTACGAGACGGGACTGACGGTGTACATCGAAAAAGGTCAAAGAAGGGCAGCACGTTTTGTATTTTCGTGAAATATGGGAGAGAATGTCACTGAAATGATACAGGATTTGGGCTGGACATCATTAAAGGAAAGGCGTTTTTCGTTGCGACGGAATCTTCTCACGAAATTCCAGTCACCAACTTTCTTCTCCGAATGCGAAAATATGTTGATGACACCGACATACATAGGGAGAAACTATCACCACGATAAAATAAGGGAAATTAGAGCTCGTACGGTAAGATACAGGTGTTTGTTCTTTCCGATCGCTATACAGGATTGGAATAATAGAGAATTGTGAAGGTGGTTCGATAAACCCTGTGCCAGGCATTTAAATGTGATTTGCAGACTATCCATGTAGGTGTGGATGTCTTTCAAACTAGCTCAGTTGGTTGTAGGGAACACAATTGCGTCTCCGTGGCATGGTCGCCTGCTCGCTTCACACGTTTGCGCTACACTGAGCCTTCTGGCGGTGAGCATTTCCTGTTGAAGGATGGACACAGACGGCGCACTCGTAGATATGTCACGGTCCTATCTGTTGGCCGACAAACGTTGAAACCATTATCAATACAGCTAATATCCTCCAGGTGGCAGATGACGTCATCAGATCAAAATCGGTCTTTTCTGTTGTGCAACTTTTTCCGGCAGTGTATAAACGCGAAAAAAAATGCAAATGCGGAGTGCTGCTACATTAACAAACAGCGAACCCGCCAGAATGTAAGTAAGCAAACATGCATGCACTGTGACTCATAGGTGCCGGAATTCAGTTTGTGGGATGGAGTTCCATGCCTGTTGCACTTGGTCGGTCAATACAGGGACCGCTAATGTTAATCTTTTATGACGCTTTAGTTGTCGTCCACTGATGTGCCATACGTGCTCGATCGGAGACTGACGGCGTTCGAGCATGTCGAGGGAACATGTCGACACTCTGGACATTATTTTTCAATTCAATAAACTTTACTTCAGGTTGCGACGGAATCTTCTCACGAAATTCCAATCACCAAGTTTCTCCTCCGAATGCGAAATATTCTTTTGACACCGACATAGATATAGAGATACGAGCACCATGATAAAATAAGGGAAATCTGAGCTCATACGGAAAGATATAGGTGTAGGTTATTTTATTTCATACGCAACCAGTTTAGGCAATTCATTTTGCCATATTCAGGCCACGTACTCTTTTTTCGAACCAGAGCCATAAAACTGGATAACTTGAATCTCAATCGTTGTGCAACTGATTCATGCGAAGCGTGGCATAGAGTTTATTGAACTGAAAAGTACGTACCAGCCGATGTCCCCTGGCCATAATGGACCGACAGAGACTCTGTGGATTATGTTGGGTTACAACAGCAGTATGTAGTAAAGCGTTATCCTGTTGGAGAATAACCTCTGTAAAACTGTTTATGAATGACAGAACAAGCCTACTCACCAAACCGACGTACTACTTCGCAATTAAGGTGCGTGGGTCAATCGTGAGAGTGTTCCCGCTGTCACACGAAACTGCACCACACACCGTAACTCCAGGTGTAGGTCCAATGTGACTAGACCACAGACAATTTGGTTGTAGGCGCTCTCCTGGCGTCCTTACACCCGTCACACAGCCATCTCTGGCACCAAAGCAGGACCGGCTTTCATCATAAAACGCAACACACCTCCACCCTGCCCTCCACGCATTGAAGTCGTAAACGGCTGTGGTTTGGCGTCGATGGAATGCACGCTACAGGGTTTCTGGCGCGGTGACAACTTGTCACAGTTTGCTGGGTCACTGTGGTGCCAACTGCCTCTCGAGTTGCTTCTTTGCTGCTGCAGACGCAGTATGATGCGCCGCAGCCATACGCCGAACACGACGATAGCCCCACGAGACAGCCCGAAACACAGACTTCATGCGACCTGGACCACCGCTGCCAGGAATCGCGTACAGCATCTCATTCCTTCGAAGTTTTTCTGGAATATCGTGATAGGGACATGCAGCAACACGTAGTCTTTTACTATACGACCTCTTTAAAACTCAGTGAGCTGTTGTATTCGTCGTCTTAAAGGCATTATTGAGTAACATCGACTCATTGAATCGAGTCTCAAAGGTAATTGTAACCACGCTCACGACCGTTACAGAGTGTATTTAAAGGGAACCTGATTTTTTTATCCTCACTCTTATGTGACTAGCGTGAAATATGAATAAATGTCGTCAGCTTTTAGAGGCAGAAACGGGCCTGCAACTTTAGTATATCTCAGTCAACTCCTATCTGTGTTTGGATTTCTTTCCCGTCAGTGTATATCGTAAGTACTTTTGTATACAACTTCTCCTACGCTTCTTGTAAACGGGTGTTAGATGAACTTCCTTCCAACTACTGAGCACAGTTATTTGTTCCAGGAATATACGGTATATTACGCTTAAAAGAGCGGCTCGCTCAGCCACTAATGGTGTATAAAACCTGGTAGGCATTCAATCGATCGAAGGAGCTCATTTCATTTTTAGCGAATTTAGCCGTTTATCAACGCCACTAACATTAATACCTTCATCACTCATCTCTACAGTGGTGCGAGAATTAAACACTCCTAACCACTCCTCTGTCTTTCATTCATAAATTGAGTTCAGCATTTGTTTCCCTTCCTTCTTTTCAATTCCTGTGTCATACGTGGGTGGTCAGATATTGACTTTACTGCCAGTGACAGCATTAACATGTGCCAAGACTTTTTCTGTTTTTTGTGAGATATATTTCTATAGGATTCAGCTGTGGTCGTCGTTGAAAGTTTCACAGGCTGCTCTTTTGACAGCCAAATACATTTTGCTGAACATTTCTCTGTCTGTAAACCTAAGTTTTCTTTTACAGGTGTTAAGCAGCAGTTGCTGTCTCCTTATAAGTTCCTCTACAGAGACTTTATACCATAGATAGTCCCTACCATCACGAACAATTGTTCACTGCTATTCCAAACAAACTAGTAATTTCCCAAAAAGCCCATGACATTAGTCTTAACTGTATACCACCAAATATTGATTCCACAAAACGCGCTTTTTCTCTTCCAGCCCCTGTAAAAATCCGTAGATGTCGATTATGAAAAGCATTTTTGAGAGAAGTAAGGAGCGTTCAGTAAGGCTTTGAAAAGTAACTCAACAGTTTGTGGGTTGCACATGGTCAACAGCCGTCTGTTTATTTTTCCGAACCTGCAGATGTGCAACTGTGTTACTCTTCAAAGTTAAGAACATATAATATGGTTTATAAAGCTCATCACCTTACATACGGTGACCTTCAATCAATGTACACTACCCTAAACCCAATAAGTGACGTTAATAGAGCTGCTCTCTACGTATTTAATTCATTTAATACCTTTTACGAATGTCTTTTTATTGCAGCACATTTTGTTTAAGAGAAAATACAATTGTAGCAATACGTCAGCCAGCAATAAATGCTGTGAAAACGTATGCATCTTGTTAAGGGTCGTGATGGTACTCTGCTTAAGAAGGTGATTTACTAACAAGTTTAATATTTTCACTTCTGCGAGAAAAACTGCACCGTTTCGCTCCAATATTGCAGTGTTATCTTCACTGTATAGACAGCGTCAATTAATTCTGAAGGCTTTCGTTGACTGGAGGTATTATAGATAAACATGGGAGACTGGAGAAAAATGCTGCCTTCTGCTTGATACCTTCTTATCTTTTATAACACAAAACAAAAACGATGTGTTGCATAAGCCGGAATTTCTCTCCTACTTTTCTTAGCAAGCATGGAAACTTATGAGAAATATATCCAAAATATGATTAAAAGTAAGTGTATATAGTCATCTGACTGTACAGATTGGAATAGTTCTGCTGACTACGTTACTGAAACTTTTGCTGAAAGGACAGCCTTGGTAAGAGGTAGTTTGCAACTTTTTCATAAAAAATATTGCTATCTTCAGTTTTGCATATTTTTCGACATTTGCAAGATGTAGGTGACTTATTTACAAGGGCATAAAACACAGTAAAATCTTACAATGTGGGAAATGAACACCTAAATCTTCTGGATTCTGAGTTCGCTAATCATGATATTTCCTATGTAGTTGGAAACCAACAAAATGTTGGAGACAGTTAATAATTGCAATGAAGCAAAAAACGGCATGATTGTAGCGATTATAACCTCGACTCATTTACCATATCCTTGACACTCTCTCCTCTATTTACCGGAAAGAGTAATTACAATGACAACATCAATAGAATAGTATTGTGAGTAGGGAAGATTCTTTATTTACCAAGGTTACAACAGCAGTGAAGCGTTCTGAACAACTTATAACTACTATGAAATTCTCCATTTACTTCGCTGAACACTGGGAATAAAATATAAAACACTTTAACTGCACTAAGACACCACTTGTTTGCTAGCAAACAAAAAAAAACTCTTCGACTTCAAGTGGAATCTAATTTCTATATTCCACTCTTTCCTCTTAACTAATGTATGTACATTTTTAAACTTTTTCCGAAGGCACCGAAACTAAATTGAGATGAATGCATTCTATTTGGAGCTGTACGTTTCAGCACGTGGATAACTCGCTGTCATTACCTGGATTTTAATCCGTTTAGAGCTACTGGACACAACCGACTTCTTATTAAGGTCACGAAGCAAAACGAACAGCGTTTCCTTTTTTTCCAGTAATGGTGGCTTTTAATGTGTAATCAGGGCCATTATGAGTTAGCGGCAGGTTTTTAACTGTCCCGGCTTCCAGTAGTGTCTTCTTGGAGTATTTGCACGTACTCTACTGAGTGTATGTCGTTGCGCTCAACTAAAATCTCCGATTCCAGTAAAAAAATGTTTTTCATTCGTTCGATGTAATGGAACGCATCCAGTAAATTTGAACAGAGCGTGGTCGCATATTTTGTGTAATGCACGCCGACGTTGGCTCACCACCGAATCACAGATAGAAAGCGCTCAACTTCGAAATACAAGGAACTAGATTCTTTATGTACACCAGTATGCAAAAGAGCATTTTTAGCTCTTTCTCTTAAGTTAGACATAACTGTATGATGCTACCAAAGATTAGGTCTGTTCATAAAGAAGGAAACTTCCATGAATAGGCAACAATAAAGGGGCGAATCAAACACATTCTTAAGAATTTTAATCAATAAGAGGCATCATCATTTCTGTACTTTTCTGAGTGAGTTACATTAACGACCGTGTGAAAGAAATTAAGTTATAGCGTTGTAGCCTACATGAAATGATTCACATAATTAATTTGCCCATATTGCATACATCCTTGCAGATACATTTCATTCTGTGTTGCAAACGTACCAAAACCATGAAATACATCGAAGGAACTTCCTTTACTTTACATCTATGGTCACAAACTTTTTGTCAACAGATTATCGGTTTCTGTCTATAATGACCATCTTCAGATCTGTTTTATAAAAACAATGTCCTAATGTACTGCAGCATAGTGGCATCGTCAAATGTTAAACGCAAAATCAGCACCAGCATCGTCAAAAATATGTAAATAACAGCACAGTCATCTTGTCAGCAGCACAACTGTTCAAAACAATTGCTTTGAACAGTAGTGCTGCTGACAAGAAGACTCTTGCATGTGCTGTTGATTACATATATTTGACGATGTTGGTGCTGATATTGTACTTAATATTTGACGGTGCCACTATGGCTGCAGTACTCGATGAATACCTATAAGACATGTCTGATGGGCAATTCCTGCCAGAAAAATTGCTGATGTCAGATAACATGAATTCTTAACGTAATTTGAGCTAATAGGAGCATGTCTCTTGATTTAAATAACACAACATACATTCATGTTGATATTTAAGATATGAGTAAAACTAACAAAATTTCATTAAAGACAGTTATTTGAATAAGTCGGTGTTTTCGCATTTCTATATTACATTATAATATCTAAATGTTAAAGTATAATTAAGAAAATTACCATAAAAAAGTATTCTAAGGAAGCATTCGGCTACACACCTATCACACGGTATCTAATTGATCTTGACTTTCAATCCTGGGCAGTGACGTTATTGTTATTGGCGAACAAGTGTTCACAACGTATGCTGCATGAAGTCAAACTACTTATTAAGTTGAGTATCTGCTTCATTCACTGTTTTCCAAACCAACTGGATTATATTTCATGATGTATGATACCAGTTATTTAAATTCTCTTGCAATTCGCAAATTGCATGATCTGGAAGCGCAAGTAGACAAGCCATTTCAGTTTCCCTCTAGAAGAAAAATTTTATTGTAGCGTAACAACTGTCAAGCGATGGATACGTCATGAAATAAACTGATGGAGTACTGCAAATGGGTGTAGTATTTTTTTCTGTGAACCAGGACCAACAGTGTGAATTATGCAGTGCTGCTCTGTTGCTCTGTGCTCTACGATTTAAGAGGAACCTCTGCAATGAGAAAAAAATACAATCGCAACAAAAAGATACCAAGAAAGGAAGATATTTTGTAAGAAGTTAGATGTGACCGCATATGAATATTCATTTTCTCGCTGTGTGCATCATTATACACATAAAAATTTTAACAGGTTACCACATAACAGAATTTTATTTGAATAAAGTATATCGTTCCGTATTTCAAGTAAACATTTATCAAAAGGTATGAAATACACGATTGACCAACTCCTTAGCAGGAAGAACAGACTTATGCCGTATGTTTCCTCTTTGCTTGAGGTAACTGCCAGCGTTGAATGTATCAGGTAAATGCTATTCAGTTGCAACTACGTAATGCTTTGATGCATCAATGTCGTTGCGTAAAGCTTTGAAATATTACCTGACACGAATTTTAGTCGCAGTACGTCAATTCTAAAGCGTATTAGGCGTTACAGCTTCTTTCTGTACACGTTTCAGTTGATTAACGTGTGCTGAAAGTCACTAATGTCTTAATTAACGCGGATTCCAGAGTAATAATGTCAATGTAAGTCGTTCTAGAAGTAGCAGAGGCTTTGGAGCTCATTCTGTTTCAACGTAATGAGTGCACCTAATACTCAAATTTTAATTACGCTGAAATTCCTACGCCGGAGATCTTTTAATCTCCTGAAAGTCTTCATTCGATGCATTGTTCCACCGATTTTTACCTTTACGGCCTTTTACGGTCACTGACTGAATAAAATGACTGATTAAGATTAGTCACTACAGTTCCAGCTTTGCATGAAACCCGATGAGAGACTGCGTTAGAATGACTTTCAATTGTTTTAGAATATTTTCGACCGAAACAACTGGCTGTTGCTGCCTTTTTATATTACTCTCCGTTTTTATTGGATAATATTAAATGCTTAGTTCGACAGTGTGTTCTTAGATAAAATGAAACTCACAGACCAATACATTAGCGACTGTCAGAACCGCCATTGCCCCACTGAATCGATTTTCAACAAAAAGCCCGGAATCATTTTCTATCTGTCAGATGTAAGCCTAACTTGCGCACAAACACTGCTCCATTAATCACATTCCACGATAAGAAATTTTAATAACTTAACACTATCTTAAAGTAACAAATAAAGATTAGTAATGTAAGCTGTATTGTCCTTACGTGAATGTGTAGGATTAACAACTGTCGAGACTATACAGCAAATGTTTGGCTAAATTATGCTGGATAGTGAACTAAAACGTTCAGAGTACTCAACAGAGAGGGAAATATTAACAATACTCGTGATGACTAATGCCTGTGAGAAGTAATACCGTTAACCATTCGCAACTCGCACTTCAAAAATATTTCGTGAACAATGTATCCATTGTTTTAGATACGTTGCAAATTGTCAGTCAACTACAGAGTGTCCGGGTGAGACACATAAATTGTAGGTTTTTGTGTAAATACGAAATCGAAAGGGATTCTCTCCAAAATGTGATGCTCACCATTTCATGAACCGCCGTGACTCGTATGGTACATGCGCATGCCAACAAATGTTTACTGTGCAGACGTCATACGTAATCCTGACAGTCAACATATGGACACCACAAGGAAAGATGCAGTGTGTGCTATGGTTAGGGGAGCTAAAATCTGTAACACGTTTTCAGTGGTCCGCGAAAAGAGAATAGAACGTGGATTCACCCACACGAAAATCCATTCGTTAGTGGAACAGAACTGTTTGACAAACAGGAGGTTTGATTTGACATGCAGTAAAACATCCTAAAAAGATTGGGAATGAAGAGACCGTGAAGAGTGTGCACAAAGCATTCGCTAGAAGCCTATGTAAATCCATTAGAGAAACTAATAAGGAACTAGCCACCCCCGTTCGACGGTGCACAATGTTGTGCACCATCTTCTCCGGTTGCTTATTTATAATCTGACGACCACCGCAGACAATGTGATGTGGCTGTTGAAATATTGCATCGTATAGGTGAAAACAACGGCTACATCAATGAAGAGCTGTTCAGTGACGAATCTACCTTCCACGTCAAACGCAAAGTTAACCGACATGACTGTCGAATGTGGGGATGTGAGACTCCAGAAGAAGTGAATGAGTTCGAAAGAGACAAACCGAAAGTTAATATGTGCTTTACATTACATAAACATGGAGTCTACAGTGACGGGGACACACCTGTCTCGGCATACTGACGAACTATGCAGTTCCACAGATGCCTCCCGAGGTCATTTTCCACCCGATTGGCGCCCCACCCCACTACCACGGACATGTTAGCACATTTCTCCATGTGACGCTTCCTGAGCGTTGGGTGGGAGGGAAGGTCCCTTTGCTTGCCCCCTCGGTCTCCCGATCTGACTCGTCTGGATTTATTTTAGTGCATGGGAGTTTATTATCAAGGACATTGTTTACAGGACAAAGGGTCGACATCTGGTAGATCTGAGACAACATATCTACGCCGCATTGAAGGTCATGACGCCTATCATGCCTATGAATGTGTAAAATCTTAGAAAGCATTCTTTCACTAGAGATTTAACAGCGATCGATGTAAAATATTAAAATTGAGTAAAACAGTGGCTCTGAGCACTATGGACTTCTGAGGTCATCAGTCCCTTAGAACTTAGAACTACTTAAACCTAACTAACCTAAGGACATCACACATACCCATGACCGAGGCAGGATTCGAGCCTGCGACCGTAGCGGTCGCGCGGTTTCAGACTGTAGCGCCTGGAACCACTCGGCCTCCCTGGCCGGCTGAGTAAAACAGTCTCGAAAGCAACACGAGTTTATTGTAGCAGGCAGCCGGTTACCATCTATAATGACCATCCTTAGATCTGTATTATAAAAACAATGTCCTAATGTACTGCAGCCATAGTGGCAGCGTCAAATGGTAAGTGCAATATCAGTACCAGCATCGTCAGATATGTGTAAATAACAGCGTATGTAAGAGTCATCTTGTCAGCAGCACTACTGCTGACAAGAGGACTGTGCTCTTATTTACATATATTTGCCACGAACAAGTAAAATTTCGCGAATGCAGAGACATTGTGCACTGAGGTGCTAGGCAAATTCGTCTCTCGTCCAGTCAGGAGGGAGAAGCGCGAATGTAGTATGCCAGCTTCATATTAGGCGAAATCTGGCAACTCTGAAACCAGCACGGTGTTGCACTACAGTCAGCAAAAACACACACTGTCGCGTCGGATGTTTCCGTTGGACAGCTGCTCTATTTGGCTCTGCTTCTCATTCTATCCGAACAATTTGCTGGTGAAAGCGAAGGGACACCTGCCGCATGCGAAACGTTCGCACGCATCGTTGTGTGTGGGTTGAGGGTGCGCAGAGTTTTTGGTTTAGTGATCGCCAACATCAATGCGGTGAGGTTTTCTTCGTTCATTGTTTGCTGATCGGTGAACTGATAACGTTAAACGATCAAAGAGTCATGCTAGACGTTTTAATTCCTTTTTTTTTTTTGTTAAGGTAACCGATTATGCACCATGGTGAGCTGTTATAGGGACAAAGAGTGAAAAGCCGAAGATGGAGCTGAAAAAAACCGCTAGAGAAAATTTCGGGAAAAATTCCAACAATCACAAAAATGTGCTCTAAAAACTTTGTGCAAGGATTCAGTGCAGTCGTTTGGCCAAACATCAAAGGCAGAGTCCACCAGCGCAACGATGAGTGAAAACAGAGACGAAGAAACAACATAACGAGAAGTTTCGAGTAAGGATGACTATCAGTCTACATCTACATCTACATCCATACTCCGCAAGCCAGCTAACGGTGTGTGGCGGAGAGTACCCTGAGTATCTCTATCGGTTCTCCCTTCTATTCCAGTCTCGTATCGTTCGTGGAAAGAAGGCTTGCCGGATGCCTCTGTGCGGGCTCTAATCTCTCTGATTTTATCCTCATGGTCTCTTCGCGAGATATATGTAGCAGGGAGCAATATATTGCTTGACACCTCGGTGAAGGTATGTTCTGGAAACTTCAACAAAAGCCCGTACCGAGCTACTGAGCGTCTCTGTTCCAGAGTCTTCCACTGGAGTTTACCTATCATCTCCGTAACGCTTTCGTGATTGCTAAATGATCCTGTAACGAAGAGCGTTGGATCTTCTCTATCCCCTTTGTCAACCCTATCTGGTACGGATCCCACATCAGTTCAGCGAGCAGTATTCAAGCAGTGGGCGAATAAGTGTACTGTAACCCACTTCCTTTGTTTTCGGACTGCATTTCCTTCGGATTCCTCCAATGAACCTCAGTCTGGCATCTGCTTTACCGACGATTAATTTTATATGGTCATTCCATTTTAAATCACTGCTAATGCCTGCTCCCAGATAATTTATGCAATCAACAGCTTCCAGTTGCTGACCTGCTATACTGTAGCTGAATGATAAACGATCTTTCTTTCTACACATTCGCAGCACATTACACTTGTCTACATTGAGATTCAATTGCGATTCCCTGCACAGTGCGTCAATTCGTTGCAGAGCATCCAGCATTTCAGTACAATTTTCCATTGTTACAGCCTCTCGATATACTACAGCATCATCCGCAAAAAGCCTCAGTGAACTTCCGATATTATCCGCAAGGTCATTTATATATATTGTGAATAGCAGCGGTCCTACGACACCCCCTCCTGCGGCACACCTGAATTCACTCTTACTTCGGAAGACTTCCCTTCATTGAGAATGACATGCTGCGTTCTGTTATCTAGGAACTCTTCAATCCAATCACACAATTGGTCTGATAGACCATACACTCTTACTTTGTTCATTAAACGACTGTGGGGAACTGTATCAAACGCCTTGCGGAAGTCAAGAAACACGGCATCCACCTGGGAACCAGTGTCTATGGCCCTCTGAGTCTCGTGGACGAATAGCGCTAGCTGGGTTTCACACGATCATCTTTTTCGAAACCCGTGCTGACTCCTGCAGAGTAGATGTCTAGTCTCCAGGTAAGTCATTTTACTCGAACATAATACTTGTTTCAAAATTACACAACCGATCGACGTTAGAGATACAGGTCTTTAGTTCCGCACATTTGTTCGACGTCCGTTCTTGAAAACGGGGATTACCTGTGCCCTTTTCCAATCTTTTGGAACGCTACGCTCTTCTAGAGACCTACGGTACACCAGTCCAGGAAAGGGGGCAAGTTCCTTCGCGTACTCTGTGTAAAATCGAACTGGTACGAACTGGTAACCCATCAGGTCCAGCGGCCCTACCTCTTACGAGCGATTTTGTTTTTCTGTCCCTCTGTCATCTATTTCGATATCTACCATTTTGTCATCTGTGCATCAATCTAGAGAGAGAAGTACAGGGCAGTCTTCCTCTGTGAAACAGCTTTGGAAAAAGGCATTTAGTATTTCGGCCTTTAGTCTGTCATCCTGTGTTTCAGTACCATTTTGGGCACAGAGTGTCTGGACATTTTGTTTTGATCCACCTACCGCTTTGACATAAGACCAAAATTTCTTAGGATTTTCCGCCAAGTCAGTACATAGACCTTTACTTTAGAATTCGTTGAAAGCCTCTCGCATAGCCCGCCTCAGACTACAGGGCTATTACAAATGATTGAAGCGATTTCATAAATTCACTGTAGCTCCATTCATTGACATATGGTCACGACACACTACAGATACGTAGAAAAACTCATAAAGTTTTCTTCGGCTGAAGCCGCACTTCAGGTTTCTGCCGCCAGAGCGCTCGAGAGCGCATTGAGACAAAATGGCGACAGGAGCCGAAAAAGCGTATGTCGTGCTTGAAATGCACTCACATCAGTCAGTCATAACAGTGCAACGACACTTCAGGACGAAGTTCAACAAAGATCCACCAACTGCTAACTCCATTCGGCGATGGTATGCGCAGTTTAAAGCTTCTGGATGCCTCTGTAAGGGGAAATCAACGGGTCGGCCTGCAGCGAGCGAAGAAACGGTTGAACGCGTGCGGGCAAGTTTCACGTGTAGCCCGCGGAAATTGGCTCATGCCACCACTGGAGATCGAAAGCGCCGACTTCATCTTTCAACAGGATGGTGCTCCACCGCACTTCCATCATGATGTTCGGCATTTCTTAAACAGGAGATTGGAAAACCGATGGATCGGTCGTGGTGGAGATCATGATCAGCAATTCATGTCATGGCCTCCACGGTCTCCCGACTTAACCCCATGCGATTTCTTTCTGTGGGGTTATGTGAAAGATTCAGTGTTTAAACCTCCTCCACCAAGAAACGTGCCAGAACTGCGAGCTCGCATCAACGATGCTTTCGAACTCATTGATGGGGACATGCTGCGCCGAGTGTGGGAGGAACTTGATTATCGGCTTGATGTCTGCCGAATCACTAAAGGGGCACATATCGAACATTTATGAATGCCTAAAAAAACTTTCTGAGTTTTTGTATGTGTGTGCAAATCATTGTGAAAATATCTCAAATAATAAAGTTATTGTAGAGCTGTGAAATCGCTTCAATCATTTGTAATAACCCTGTACATTTCGCTTCTTGTAAATTTTGTTTGTCTGCAAGGCTTTGGCTATGTTTATGTTTGTTGTGAAGTTCCCTTTGCTTCCGTAGCAGTTTTCTAACTCGGTTGTGGTACCACGGTGGCTCTTTTCCATCTCTTACGATCCTGCTTTGCTCATACTCATGTAATGCATATTGTACGATGGTTCTGAACTTCGTCCACTGATCCTCAACACTATATGTACTTGAGATAAAAATTTTGTGTTGAGGCGTCAAGTACTCTGAAATCTGCTTTTTGTCACTTTTGCTAAACAGAAAAATCTTCCTACCTTTTATAATATTTCTATTTACAGCTGAAACCACCGATGTTGTAACCGCTTTATGATCGCTGATTCCCTGTTCTGCGTTAACTGTTTCAAATAGTTTGGGTCTCTTTGTCACCAGAAGGTCTAATATGTTATCGCCACGAGTCGGTTCTCTGTTTAACTGCTTAACGTAGTTTACAGATAATGCACTTAAAAAAATTCAACTGGATTCTTTGTCCCTGCCACCCGTTATAAACGTTTGAGTCTCCCAGTCTATATCTGGTATATTAAGATCTCCACCCAAAACTATGACATGGTCAAGAAGTCTACTCAAAATATTTTCCAAATTTTTCTTCAGGAGTTCTGCCACAACAGCTGCTGAGCCATGGGGCCTATAGAGACGTTCAGTTACCATGTCTGAGCATGCTTTAAACGTGACCTTCACCCACATCATTTCACATTTCGGATTTCAGTCAATTTTCTTCGATACTAATGCACTTTTTATCGCTATAAACACGCCTCCCCCTTCACTGACTTCACTGACAATCCTGTCTCTGCGGTATATATTCCAATCTGAGTTTAGAATTGCATTACTGTTTACATCTGGTTTCAGTCAACTTTCCGTCCCTAGTACTATGTGGGCATTGTGACCGTTTATTAATGAGAGCAGTTCTGGGACTTTTCTATAGAGGCTCCTGCAGCTTAACATTACCACATTAATATTGTTATTCCCTGCTGCGTTTTGACTACTGCTACGTTGTCGCGTTAGAGGAGGCGTCTTGTCGGGCCTAGGGTGCACTCCACACGTACTCCGCTACCATTGTAGCCGCTTCCTGCGCGTAGTGCACGCCGGATCTGTTCAGGGGGACCCTATATTTCTTCACCCGATCGCGGAGGTCGAGAAATTTGCAACCCAGATCTCCGCAGAATCGTCTGAGCCTCTGGTTTAAGCCTTCCACTCGCCCCCATACCAGAGGACCGCGATCTGTTCTGGGAACGACACTACAAATAGTTAGCTCAGATTCCACCCTTCACCAACTCCGCCAACCGCCTGTACGAACTGAGGATGACCTCAGAACCCAGACAGCAGGAGTCATTGGTTCCGACATGAGCAACAATTTGCAGTCGGGTGCACCCAGTGCTCTCTATCGCCGCCGGCAGGGCCTCCTCCACATCTCACATGAGATCCCCCTGCAAGCAGACAGAGTGAACTCTGGCCTTCTTCTCTGACCTTTCCGCTATTTCCCTAAGGGGCTCCATCACCCGCCTGACAGTGGAGTTCCCAATAACCAATAAACCCCTCCCCCCGTGTGCCAGCTTGGACCTTGCTGAAGGAGCGGCCACATGTCCACTCACAGGCAGAGTGGACGACGCTACACGACCAGCCTCCACATTGGCCCTCCGCCTCGTACGACGCGAACGCTGTTGAACCCGCCACTCCCCTTGGGGAGAGGGAGGCCCAACTGCGCCCGGTACCCACGAAGATGTCTCGACAGCGGGGACCGTGGGTGAAGGGGGTGTACCACGCGATGCACCAGACTCCCCTCTGCCGCTACACTCCGAGGCAGCGCCCGAACGCAGCCATCAGCACGTTCAGCTGTTCGCGAACAGTGGCCAGCTCCTCCTGCGTCCGTACACAGCAGTCACACATCCTGTCCATCCTAAGAAATCAACAGTTTACTCTAGAGAGTTAAGTAATCAACTTTTAACTAGCCTGCTAATTCACTAAAGGCGGCTGATAGCTGACTACACTGTGGTTACTAGACACTTCTTGTTGGAAACAATGAAAATAAGCTCTAGCTGTCTCTGGACTGTATTCAAAACAAACACGAAATCAATGGAACACTATTATTAGTACTCGAAAATTAAAGCTTCCTAAAAGTAAAAACACACGGAAAAAGAAGTGGCAAGTAAGAAAAACACAGTTAATACTTATATTTAAATTCTATTTCTTCTGTTAATAAATCAAACCAATGGTAGTGATTTCATCACCTGAAACTGCAAGATTAGATTTTAAAATAATCACTAGTTCCCTCAGAGTCAAAACTAGTTAAACTTTTGGGACTAGCAGTTGATTCGAAAGATCCGGGAAATGATCCTGCAGAAATTCCCTCATCACTCAAAATGATTCTGCATAAATTCCCTCATCACTCACATTCCCAAGGGACGAAGATGGTTGGTGCTTTTTCAACGGTTTTTGCTACTACAAATTATCAAATGGTGAAATTAACACAAGAAATTGGCCAATAAAATGTCGCTTACTTCTTCTGTTGCCAATCTTCAACGTTAACCCCACACCGCATATGAGATGTAAACTCTGCAACCTGAAGTATTTTACTCAACTCATGAAGTCGTTAAGACGACGCCCTTCGTAAACATGACAGCTCGGTAGATCACATTTCGTCCTTGACAAAGTGGAATTGAAACATAGACTAAAAAAGATTTGCACCATTGACGACATGAACAAAGCATTAATAATTCAAGAACAGAAAAATTGGCGAGATGTTTTAACATAAATAGTTGCAGCAGTGGAACTTTTAATGCAAACGAATTCAGCGTTCTTTGTCGTCAATTTACCAACCTGACAATGGAAATTTCATGAAGCTGATAGAAATGATAGCTTCTTTCGATGTAGTAAAGGAACACTTGCCTCGCATTCGTGACGAGAAGACTCGCTAGTATCTTGGACCGCAAATTCAAAACGAAGTGACTGAAATGTTAGTTCAGTCGTAGCTATATTTGTATTCTTGGGTCCAATAAAAACTAACACATGTGAAGTAAGGTGGAGGGGGGGGGGGGGGGGCGGGAACAAAATAAGCATTGGGTGTAAAAATTACGTAGCAGAATAATAAAATTTATACGTTACCCGTTTACATCCACCAGTGTTCATATATCTTCACTAGATATTCGTCCGTAAAGTCACATTTAAAATACATGGGTGGGACTGCGCGTTCAAGTGTCCCACATGTATGCGTGCTAGTCGACGAGTGGCTGGTACGGGTCAACATCTTCACTCCTAGATATTTATTTTGCAACAACTTTTTGCTGTCTAATTCGCTTCACTGATATTTATGTGGGCGAGGTGTCGCGTTACCGATGGTTGTTATTTAGCGTTGGCACTTATGATTGTTTGCTGCACTCACACTGTCCTTTTTTACCGTCGTACTTGTTTCCACGTGCCGTTTGAGGCGACTCTCCCCTGCGCCTGCGCTTTTGTGTATCGCTTCAAAATAAAGATTTCTTTACTGGTAACATAAAGATGTGACGAAGTATAAATGCAGTGAAATGAGACACTGACAAATAATTTTGAATTAAAGATAAATAATTACACCTTACTGACAGGACACAGGGACACACCGTCCGTGATTCAAGTGCACTCACTTGCAGGCATGTTGGCGCTCACTTGTCAGCTGCTCAGCCGCCATCCACTGATTCAAACCGTGCACCGTGATCACAAACAGGTGCACTTTGATCTGTCAATGCAGTGAGTGGTCTTGGATCAGACACCCTGCAGAGTTCAAACGACCGTATGATTTTTCCCATATATTACCTCCCTCAACGTTCTTTAAAATTATCGTAATAACCTTAACATTCTTCAAAATATCCTTCGCTTTCTTACACGTACGACAGCTAAGGGAAAGATTGTAGATGATATTCGGGCTGAAAAATATTACGCCGTCATTCTCATCCCAGACATTAGTCAAGGAGAAAAAATGAATCTGATTATCCGTTACGTTAAGATGTCGTGTGTTCCAGTTCCAACCATAGTCGAAAATTTCATTCACGTTTTAGTAGTGAGAGACACAAATGTAGAAGGACTGACGAAGGTGTTAATAGAACTGTTGGAAGAACATGGATAGTCGAGCACATGGATATGATAACGGAGCCAATATGAAAGGAAAATGCACTAGGATACAGGCTCGAGTTCTGAAGATCAACAAGTGAACAATATTTACGCCTTGTGTTACTCACAGCTTCAATTTGGTGATTGGGGACATGGCCAAAGGTAGTACAGTGGCAATGACTTTTTGTGCATAATAAAGTGATTTTACATTCTAGTTTTGGCATCCATAGGCAAGTGATATATTCTCACTGAGATCTATTCACAGCTAACCTTAAAGACAAATACAAATGTTAGATGGGAGTCTCGTGTTGAGAGCGTCAGACCTGTCAGATACCATAAGGATAAAGTTTATGAAGTGCTAGAAACAGTTGCCGAAGCAAGGTCTTTAGTAAATCGTTCGCTCAGCTCCTCCGAATTACTTTTGGCTCTTATCACATTGCACGACCTCTTACAAATCATCAATGAGGTCAGTAAAGTTCTTAAAACTGAAGATATGCGGTCAGACGTCGCCTACAAGAAATAAGTGGAATGAACGACTTCCTCAAAAATTACAAGGAGACAGGGTTCCCATTCTCTATGTCAGCTGCAGAAGAACTGATGGCAGATTTAAGATTGGACGAAAAGTTTTCAACTCGTCGTCAAAAGAAGGGCAAACGATTTTTCAGGAGACTGAAGATGATCCAGACATTGTCACCGAAGAGATCCAAAAGCAGCACGAAACCGAAGAAAGATTTGGATTCGAATAATTCTTGGTGGTCATCGATGAAGCTTTGAGTGGCATGAGATCAAAGAGCTGAGTAATTATTCTGAATACTTTGGGTTTCTCTTTCACCCGTCCAAACTTCATGACGTGCAAAATGTGGATATTGAAATGAGTTATCAGAAACTAGCGAGTTACCTGCAAGACGGGGAACTAGCTGCTGTAGACACGTCGGACCTCGTCTCAGAAATAAAACTGCTGCGGTGTACGATTCCTCCTGCACTGAAGACAGCGTTGAATACACTTAAGTACTGAGGCCCAACCAAGGAATCGTATACCAATATCACCGTAGCCTGTTGTATTTTGCTGACGGTACCTGTCACCTTGGCCTCTCAAAATTAAAACTTATTCAGAACTATCTAAGGTGTACCATGGCACAGCTTAACGAATTCGCTAGTATTTCAATCGAAAGTGACGAGGCACTTCAGCTGAAGAAGGAAGACATGATTTGAGAGTTTGCTTTGCGCAAGACACGCAAAGTTCCGTATTTGTAAGCATACGCAAGTGCAGTTGCGTAGTTTCCGGCTGTTAAGGTTTAGTATGCTGATAGCCAAATATTTTACATACTTTTTGAAGGACATCATCCTTACGCCAGTGACTGTAATAAGTTTTCATAAAAAGTTTTATATGACTGTGAATCCCCGCTACAACAAGTGTATTTTACATACAGTACCCGTTCTTGTGTTCGCCGCGATTTAATATGCGGTTGTCGGTAGCTCTACTTGCGTGCAAATAAAGTGTTTTACGACGTTAAGATTGCCAAAAACAATAGTACATTTTCCGTCTGTTTCGTTTCACTTGCTATTAGCCAACTACTTTACATACCTGTTGCTATGTTCCCTGATTTTACATGTTTGAAATGTGGTAAGCGAGGATTTTATTTAAAGTTATGTTCTAATTTGCCAGTGAAGAAAACGAGTTGTTTTAAAAGAAGTTTTGCGGTTCCCTCCCCCCCCCCCCCCCACCCCATCACACCCCACGCCGCGGCCCGCAGCCTCGTGCTTGGCTTCGTTACATGCCTCGCATGCCCTAGTATCGGGCCTGATTCTCAGCATTACTGGCGGCCTTGCCGTAATTTGAACCGCAATCGGAGGGACGTCTGTGGAAAGGCTAGAAAGACCCGTTGTTCCTGAAGTATGGTAGCACCCTTTTCCGTAGCGGCAAGGCTACTAATGTGGATAATTTACTGGTCTGGCCTTGTGACATTAGTCAACATGGCCTTGCTGTGCTGGTAATGGTAGCGGCTGAATGGAAGGAGAAGTACAATCTTTATTTTTTTCCTCAGCGGGTGTGCGGCTGTACTGAGTGGTTAAATGATTCTTCTTGGGCAAAATTTTCTGGAGGTAAAATAGTCCCCCGTTCGGACACTCCACGGGTCGGAGCAACGGAGCGTGGAATGTTGCCCCACGTAACAGCGTACGTACGTTAGGAGATGTGAAAAAGGAAACAAGTAGGTTGAAGATAGATATATTAGGAATTAGAGAGGCGAGGTGATAGGAAGAACATGGCTACCAGTCAGGTCATAATGGAGCTATCAACACAAAATGAAATAACGGTAACGCAGGAGCAGGCCAAACAAAATAGGAATGCGAGTAAGTTACTACGAACAGCAATATCATACTCGTAGCCACCATAGTAGTATAAGTTTATATCCCAACTAGCTTTGCAGAGAATGAAAGGTTTAAAATAATGAATGATTGGATAAAAGAAGTAATACAGATAGTTAAGGTGCCGAAAATTTAATTGTAAAGGGCGAGTGGAATTCTACAACAGGAAAATGAACAAAAGGAAAAATTGGAGGAGGACAATGAATGGGGTAAGAAATGAAAGAGGAAGCTGCCTGGAAGTGTTTTGCACGGAGCATAATTCAATCAACGTTAATACAAGGATTAAGTATCATGAAAGAACGATATAAACTATTTCAGATATTGCTAACAGCAATTAAATTAATTATTAGTTGGTTTTATGGTCCTAATCTTACGTGGAGTTCTTCATATGGGATAATATAATGATATTTTAAGACAGGAGAATCTTCAAAAGAGGTTTCAATATTCGTAGCTAGTGTGGTAACTAACTTTTTTCTTTAGATAATTACTAATCGCCAAGAGATGTATCTTTCTTTTGAGCAATGTAATGACGTAACAGCTCGCTGGTAAATTTCGTTGGCTACTCGTCCATGAAGCTGCAAATTCTCGACGAAGTCTGAAATCTTACGGCATGTAATTACTCCTTTGCTATATATCGGCTGGATTCCGTCGTTCTGCTATGACAGCGTTCAATGAAAAAATGTCCGTAAGTAGGAATTGATTAAATTCTTTTGAAACGAACGATAACCCTCTTTCAAATAATCATGACTGTGTGTACAGGTTCCCATCACCAGTCCAGTTTTCGTTAATACGAACGATATAAAGAACATGATAATACTTCGTATTACTGAGTTTAGGTTTCACCAAAGTCAGTCACGAACACGAACCATTCAGCTGAAAACCAGCCTGTGTTTTCCAGGCGATGTTTCCCCTAAAACGTTCTAATAGGTTCAAATTCAGTCGACTCAGTGATCACGTTATACACCTCGAACTCAACTATGTTCACACAACTTTTTTAACTTGTAGGGTCGGAATTTAAAATAAAATAGACTGCCAGCATAATCTAATCTATCCAGTGCCTGAATAATATCACATTCTAACAGCAGCTCTGTACTTACTCCATTCGACACGAATAACCGCACTAGGCACGACAACACCTCAGTTGTACATAAGGCTCGAGCAACTGACCTTTCAGGATGTGACAGGCATTGCTCATTCGCTGCAATGAAGAAAACCTACGTATATCTTGACTCTTCAAAAACCAGATATGATCGAGAATAGAGATGCTGCTCTGAAGGGGAGCCGGAAGTGCCTATGCTGCCCATGTTAAAATCACTAAGTTTGAGCAACATTTATGAATAAACTACCAAACAGAAAAATTTGAATTTTTTTTTTTTACATATAGAGTGGTTTAGTATTGCAGTTATGACAGAGGGATTTTGGAGTATCTTTTCTAGTTTCCTTCCGATTATTTTTTTTATTAATGACCCAATTTTTTTACAAATAATTGCTTTATAATTAAACTGAAATGAAACTACTGAACATATTGCCAAATGGCTGTGTTACAATGTAAGTTTGACCACTAGGAGTGCTGTATAAAAATTTCATCTCTCTAGCTTGAGTGGATTTTGAGAAAATGTTCCTTACATTCAAAAAAATCTAATTTACGGGAAATAGCTATCAAAGTTTCTCAATACATTCCTGCACTATAGGATGGATTATGAGGGTCTTCTTCTTCATCCTCCAAAAGCTTCCTCTTCTGTTTTCTTTTCTGGCCTGTTGTTCCATCATACTTCATATGCCTTTCTCTTCTTTCTGCTCCTCTTATCAATTCTCTGTCAATATTTCTTAGTGGTCGTACAGTGTTCACCCCAGCTGTAAATCCTAATGCCTTGAGAACTTCACACTTCACACTGTTCCCTTGGTTGTAGGTTGCTATTGCATCATAAATGCCAAAGTGCAGTGTTTTTATACTTACAAACACTCTCTTAGGAATCACTTTCCAAATCAAATTGTTTACGCTCTCATTAGGATTCTGCGTCTTTCCGTGTAGACATTTGTGTAACAATTCTGGCTGTGCTAAGTATGAAAAATTGGTTTTATTGTTCCCTCCTGATTCATGTACGTACTGCATATTACCCGCTTTAGACAAGAAGTATAATACTACCAACAACACGCGCAACACTGACTTACTTCGAAACGGTAAACAGCAAAGAGACGATGTTCCGCGCTCTTATTCATTGTATTATCGCAACTTGGTATTAGCGTTAATTTTCTTTTCCCTGTGTTCTTCCTCTTCTTATAAACACGGTTACTAAAACGTGGCATCGTAACCAGAACAAAAGTGTACGACAATATTAAATGGAGCAAGATGTTCGAAATTCTGAGGAAAATAGGAGTAAGCTGTAAGGAAATATGGGTAATATTTGTCATAGAAAACAATGTAGCCAACCCTTGCACACTCGCTGTATGCGTAACATAAGGCGCTGTATGTGTAACAGGCCGAGAAAATCCCAAGCAGTTCGCCAGGAAGTCACGAGAGGGTGTTAGATGCATTCAGCGGCCGCCCATTTCCTCTGCAGGCGTGGGGGAAAATGGTAATAACTCCACTTCTAGGGCGAGTAGAACAATAATTCAAAGTTTACATTGAAGAGGAATGTTCCAATTAATTTTCGGTAGCAAAAAAAAATCGTAATTTTTTGGATTTGACCACCTCCGGCTCCCCTTAACATCCTGTGAGGCACAGAGTGGTTCTCAGCTGCACACACAAAGGATAGTGTACATCTTGTCACCGCCTTCACCTTATAATGGCCTCTCGGCAGAACTTTAGACAGACGCAGCCCTTACCCCCTGACGTCAGTTACTCGCCAATTTCTTTTGTCCACGTAGCCATTCACGTGCGAAATCCCCAGACCCACCACAGCGGTAACAAGCTCCTGTGACCAAGGTAGCACTCCCATTACGTTTAGGCACACCTTACGTCACTTGCTATGCTCTACTCGAGGGACCCGTACAATTACATCTTTCATCAGCAAATCTGATGCTTTCCATGTCGGCGACTACCTTAACGAAATCAGCAAAGCTTTCAGGTTTTTCATAAAATAATACTAACGAATGCTCATGTGGTTGCATAACATCTAACATGTTTTCAACCTCGCTATCCGTGACCAGAACGTTCGGAGCACATTGGCTGTCCGAATTTGCTCTCTCTCTCTCTCTCTCTCTCTCTCTATATATATATATATATATATATATATATATATATATATATTGTTGTGGAGTCGCAAGACAGCCAATCCACAATGACGGGTAGCCGAAAGGCACGCGTTTAAGCTCACGCAGGATGGCGTGAGGTCTGGAACAGGTCAGGGATATGAGACTAGCAAAAATAGTACGTATCTGTTGGAATACTTAACTTTAATCCATAATTGGTGAACATCGGTCTGACGGCACATGCATCACAAGATAAACAGCAAATGATAATGGCGCCTTGCTAGGTCGTAGCAAATGACGTAGCTGAAGGCTATGCTAACTATCGTCTCGGCAAATGAGAGCGTAATTTGTCAGTGAACCATCGCTAGCAAAGTCGGCTGTACAACTGGGGCGAGTGCTAGGAAGTCTCTCTAGACCTGCCGTGTGGCGGCGCTCCGTCTGCAATCACTGACAGTGGCGACACGCGGGTCCGACGTATACTAACGGACCGCGGCCGATTTAACGGCTACCACCTAGCAAGTGTGGTATCTGGCGGTGACACCACACACACACACACACATATATATATATATATATATATATATATATATATATATATATATATATATATATATAAGAAATGTTGATTGATTAAGAAATTCTAAACCGTAGTTAATGGCGTCTCCAGTACAAGCGTTTCTTGTTAGTCTTCCAATGTGACACGATCATACAAGATGGCAGTAATCATTCTACTCAAACAAGCACAAAACAAGGGATATAAAATTAGAAAAACTACTGAATGCCTAATCTTCATAATATCGGCTTGTTTTTCCAAAGTAAAAGAAAACCTTAAAAGTTGTATCTTGAACATTCTCAATTGAAATATTATGAACAGCAATGAAAACCGTAAAAATTGGTCTGGGTAACACAGCCGAGTGGTGCCCTATATACTTACTAACATTCCTTCTCCGTCCACTGTTAAGCTCACCCACAATCTGATGAGAGGGAACCATCTTCTCATCACGAAATGAAGTAGCACCCCTCTCCAACGCAGTCAACTTCTTTTGGAATTACATAACCCTGTTCTTCAATTCATCAATCGTGGCATCCTGTTCCAGATTAGTGTTAACAATCTGCGAGCCTCAAATAAGTTTATGTCGATAGGAATGGTGTCATTTTACTCGATATGTCTGCTCGTGGGATTACTACGTTCCAAAAATTCGATATTTTTGCCTAAGGTCAAGAGACAAGCGGTACAGACCGACAGGGCTGCACTGCAACAGACGTGCCACTGTCCCACACAACTGTGTGCCCAGCTCAGCGACACCTCAGACAGGCCAGGTATCTGGAGCTTGTACTGCAACGGCTCCTTCTTGAAATCCGTAGTCCCTAGATCACCTCTTCGTTCCATAGCGCTTACGAGCACACCTAAAACACACAAAATAACAAGTAGACTTCCGGCAAATATTACATTTTCTTGATTTTCACCAAAAAAAATTGTCATCACGAATGATGCAAATTTTCAATTTGCCCCTCCTCCCAGAGAAGCGCGCTCTTCTGCTCTCAAAATGACCGGCGAGCTAGTTGGTTGGGGAGATGTTTTGTGCATGCTTAACCAAGTTAAAGTGTTTTTGGTTGAACACGGACTGTTTCGAGTGGTAAGTGATACAACAATTTTTCTTTGGTGACCCTGCGATTCCTTCACCTGACGTACAGATGCCCACTTTACTTCCTGTCCGCACGTTAGCATATGCATCTCGCCCACGTCGTTCACACATCCACACACGGTTGTGGAAGCGCTTACTCAGTTTGCCTGCTCGGAGTGCCCTCCGCACTCCTCTTGCCACTTGGAATCTCCCTTCTCGTCCGCCAGGCACATACTCCACACTGCGAGCCGAATATGCCTGTAAAAAGCTAGGAAGTCGCCGCAAATTCCCTCTAGGCCACCAAAAGCAAAGTTATTGCTGGGTAACAGCCAAAGAGCGTAATCACACGCAATATCAATAAGAGCTGGCACGATCCAGTCAATATCAGCAGAAGTAAGACAAGTGTAATTGAATGTAATGGAGTTAAATCAGTTGATACTGAGAGGATTGTTCTAGGATATAAGACACTAAAAGTAACAGAACAGTTTTGTAATTTGTGAAGCAAAATGACTAATGATGGCCGCAGCATAAACAGCAATTGCAGGAAAATTCATTTCTGAATAAGAGGAGTTTGTTAACGTCTAATGTAAATTTATGTGCTAGAAGGCCTTTTATCTGGGAATTTCGAGGGTATCATTCTACAGAAGTGAAACATAGGCGATAGCAGTTGAGAAAGATGAGAACAGAAGCCTGTGAAATGTGGGGTTATAGAAGAATGCTGAAGGTTAGATGAGCAGATGGAAAAACTACTGAGAAAGTACTGAGTCGAATTGGGGAGAACGGAATTTATGGAACTGTTTGACAAAATTGAGGAATTGGTTGATAAGACACATCCTGTAGCATCAAAGGATAGGAAATTTAGTAGTGGACGGAAATTGTGGGGTTGGACATTGGAGGGGAACGAACTGTATGAGACCTTAGCCTGAATCCTGTGAGGTTCAAAAGAACAGACGTTGCTCTGAGATGAACAGACTTGCACAGAATTGACTAGCATCGGCAGCTGCATCAAACCAGTCTTCGACTGAAGACAAAAACAAGTGCAGTCACTTATGTAGTCGTAATATTAGTACATTAGATCTGAGGAATACTAAGAGCACATACATGATTTCTCAATTCATCATGCAGCATACATCATACAGCTGTACAAAATGAAGCTTTCTGTTGCAGTATTTAGTCCGAAGTCCGAGTTGATGCAGCTCTCCGCATTTGTCTGCTCTGTGGAAGCCTCTTCATCTCCGCGTATCTACTACAACCTATAACTACTTGAACCAGCTTAATGTGGTCATGCTTTCGGCTGCCTCTACAACTTTCATACGCCACGCTTCCCTTCTTCATCAAGTGGGCTCTTACTAACTGACTCAAGATGTAACCCGTCAACTAGTCCCTTAATTTGCTCTTTCCTCCCTGATTCGATTACGTACCTCTTCATTCTGCACCGACGGAGGATCCAGTCAGGTCCTGTTTCCGAATACAGGGGCTCGCCGATCCTGCGTGCTTAGCGCATACATTACCTAGCGACTCTACAACTATGGTCATGGTGCTGGGAAAATAGCCAGCATTTCAAGACATTTTGACGGTGCTTTCCAGGCCGCGTATGTGACCTCAGCTGAAACGTAGCCCGCCCGGACGTGCGTAAAAACAGTCCGATAGACTAGGCTGGGATGTCGACAAAACTGGGCTTCGAATTGGTATCCGCCACGTGTTGGCTTCCATTGTGCGGTTATGCTAATTTGAGGAAAGGGGCCAAACATGGAAGTCATAGGTCCTTCACCGTAAGGCCGGCCACATTCTTCCTGTTGCAGAAGCCGGCCACGTTCTTCCTGTTGCGGACTGCCGCCACCGAAGATCGAACCAGTGCACTCGTAGTCACCGAGCTGCTTCAGCTGATCCTTGCCAGCAGCGTTGCAGTACCGCTCGAGGGCTGTTCAATAAGTGATGCAACAATTTATTTTTCCCTGAAAGTAGGTTGGATTTATTCAGGATTACCATACACCACATTATTCACCTGCCTTTTGGCGACAGAACCGTGTTTCTCAACATAATCTCCGTTCAATGCGACTGCCTTACGCCACCTTAGTGGGGGTGGCGGGTTATGACCACATGGTACCACTCTACCGGTCGACGTCGCATCCTAAGTATTGCTGTATTAATAACCTCCATCAACAACATACTGCTTCTCGCGGACCGCACCCTTCATGGGGCCAAGCATAATATAAGTCGAATGGTGCAAGATCCGGCTTGTAGGGTGGTAGAGGAAGAACAGTCAAATGACTTTTTGTGAGCTCCTCTATGGTACCTACACTTGTGTGAGGTCTTGCGTTTCTATGAGGAAGGAGACGTCGTTTGGTCAGTTTCCTGAGAGTATCACAATACACTTCAGTTTATCATCGCGCGGTGAGGGTGGTCAGCAAACAGAATAACGACTTCGGAGTCCCAAAAGACAGTCGCCATGACTTTACCAACTTTGTGTGCCGTTGAACTTTTTCTTCGGAGGAGAAGTGGTGTGGGGGCATTCCACCGATTCCTCGTTTTTCCGTTCCGAAATGATGAACCCATGTTTAATTGCCTGTGACGATGTTCGACGTAAAACTGTCACGATCGGCCTTGTAACGCGCAAGTAGTACCGCACAGATGGTCCTCCGTTGCTCTTCATGGTCTTCTGTTAGCGAAAAACTCAGCGAGCACACATGTTTGACTACCCCAAGTGGTGGACGAGTATGTCAGCACTATCAACAGAAACGTCCTATTTTATAGCGGGGTGTTTTATTGCGATCCTTCGATCACCCCGAATAAGAGTATTCGCACCTTACAACACATCAGGAGTCACAGCAGTGGGCAGCCGGCAGTCAAGCGGGAAATTGGGGAGGTTCCGATGATGACGAATCACCGTGCTTTTGTTCGCTGCCAATTCTCTGTAGACAAGCGCTTATGAATATGAAAGGAAACTTAATGACAGCTCTCTACTTGGGACGCACCTGCGTCCACTATGCCACAGTAGGAATTCTGCATTTTTTTCAACCGAAACTGGCTGAGAAAAAAAAGTCCGTTGCATTACTTACTGAAGGTTCCTTGTGTAACAGGCGCATCTGGCCCACTATTACCGAGGTACGGTGACCACGCAAGGCCTTCGCACTACTGACAAGGGGAGGCCACGACTCGTATTTACTGCAAATTTCGTACACTCGTAGTACTCCATGATCACAACAAAATGTGTGAGCAGTAGCGCGTACTTATCAAGCGTTACTGAGAAAACCGCAAGATAATTTCGGTAGTCAAATATACATATATCTGTGCGTGGTCATTTTAACCATGAAGCGGCTGCAGCTGAGCGGTACCGGCACGGTAGCTCAGCGTCTTCGGCCAGAGATTTAGCTTCCCTTTTCAATAAAAAAAAAAAAAAATGGTCGGACAAACTGAATGGGTGTCATCGGACGTCCGCCCTGAACAAATTCAACGAACAATATAGAACAATTTTTTTTTAATGTGGTTGGTGTTAAAGCCACTGGATCGCTGGATCGAGTTCCGTTCGTCAGATTTTTTTTTCGACACAGTCATTTTCTTTAGTATTTATATTACAATTGATACAATGGGGAAAATGCGTGTAATCGGACGAACTTTTATTAATTTTACGATGTTATTTGCCAGTCTACTAATTTTTGTTATCACAAATAATGCAATATTCATAACAATCGACTAGTAAACGACCGAACGCAAAAAGTGATACCGAAAATGTATGCTTGTCCGTGATTTGAGAAATCCCTTATAACTGGAAGGAGCCCGAAACTACTTGTTACCTCCAAGTTTTGACCGGCACAGAGGCTTTCGTAAGATGTACAAATAATCGTCGCTTTCGACATTACGAATACAAGTTGCAGAATGGTATTTTTTGTAAAAACATGGAAAACAAAGTTAAACGGCACCAGCTGCATTGAATAAATGCTATAAAACCTCTCTTTCAGACGATAGTTTGGAAGCAAACCATGCACAACGCAGTATTTCCTTAAAATTCGGCGCTGATGATTGATTATGCAGTATCGAGTGTATTTTAATAGCGTCTTCCGAGAAGCAATTTCTCGTTCTCTTTCTATTTAATACGAACAGTTTTGAAGAC
The DNA here is from genome assembly GCF_023864345.2 of Schistocerca serialis cubense. Lineage (NCBI taxonomy): Eukaryota > Metazoa > Arthropoda > Insecta > Orthoptera > Acrididae > Schistocerca > Schistocerca serialis. The sequence continues at coordinate 254,212,903 of NC_064643.1, forward strand.
ACGGACAAGCATACATTTTCAGTATCACTTTATGCGTTTGGTCGTTTACTAGTCGATAGTTATGAAAATAATATTATTTGTGATAATAAAAATTAGTAGACTGCCAAATAACATCCTAAATTTAATAAAAGTTCATCCGATTACACGTATTTTTCCCATCATATCAATTGTAATATAAATAGTAAAGAAAATAACTGCGTTCAAAATAATAAAAAAAAACCGACGAACGGAACTCGATCCAGCGATCCAGTGGCTTGAACTCCAACCATTAAAAAAAAAAAAATCTTCTATATTGTTCGCTGAATTTGTTCAGGGCGGTTGTCCGATGACACCCGTTCAGTTTGTTCGTTCTTCCGTTCCCTCAGTTTATTTTATTAAAAAGGGAAACTAATGCTCTGACCTGAGATGCTGAGCTACCGTGCCGGCACCACTCAGCTGCAGCCGCTTCATGGTTAAAATGACCACGCACAGATATATATATTTGACGACCGAAATTATCTTGCTAGTTTCTCAGTAACCCTTGATAAGTACGCGCTACTGCTTACACATTTTTTTGTGCTCATGGAGTACTACCGGTGTACGAAGTTTAAAGTAAATCCGCGTTCCAAAGCTCGTCGCCTACCCTTGTGAGTCAGCAGCTGCCGCTTTCCTAGTCACACATATTGCTGTCACTGTTGGCCGCGAAATCGACGCCTGACCGCGACCGCTCGACATGGATACCGTAGCTACCTCGAGTGATCAAGAGTTTACATACATTCCGTCTGTCTTCCTGCAGTCTCCTTCACTTCCGATGGACTCTCGTAGCCCTTTCCAATTTTCGAATCCACAATGCCCAGTTAGGAGAGCATCGCCATCCTGACCACTAGCGGAACTGATTTTCCACCCACTGCAGCGGTCATAGCACTCTCTAACCGCTACAATTCGTAACACTGTCTAAACATATAACCATCATTGCAAGTCTTGATTGCATACCTCCCTTGCTTATGCCATTCTCTTCAAATAGTAAATCTCGTCTACCTGTTTTAGTGTCTCATTTGCTAACTTAATTCTCTCAAAATAACTAGTATTGTCCTTCTTTTAAAGCATTATAAAATCAGGACTCCACACGATGGGTTTTCGATGAGTACTTGAGAAACCCAGAGTTTCTCAGGTATTTACTTATGGCTGTGCGTCTTCCCTCGTACCATCCACCGTGTGGCCTTGTGCTTTACGTTTATGGCTTAATATCTCCTGAAATATTATCTTCTAGAGGCATTCTGCAGCATATGTGGAACCTGTATGCAAAACGTGTTGCAACTACAGTTAGTAGCGACCAGAGTTAGTAGCAACGAAGTACACTACTCGCCATTAAAATTGCTACACCAAGCAGAAATGCAAATGATAAACGGGTATTCATTGGACAAATATATTATACTAGGACTGACATGTGATTACATTTTCAAGCAGTTTGAGTGCATACATCCTGAGAAATCAGTACCCAGAACAACCACCTCTAGCCGTAATAACAGTTTTGATACGCCTGGGCATTGAGTCAAACAGAGCTTGTATGGCGTGTACAGGTACAGCTTCAACACGATACCACAGTTCATCAAGAGTAGTGACTGGCGTATTGTGACGAGCCAGTTGCTCGGCCACCATTGACCAGACGTTTTCAATTGGTGAGAGATCTGGAGAATGTGATGGCCAGGGCAGCAGTCGAACATTTTCTGTATCCAGAAAGGACCGTACAGGACCTGTAACATGCGGTCGTGCATTATCCCGCTGAAATGTAGGGTTTCGCTGGGAAGGAATGAAGGGCAGAATCACGGGTCGTAACACATCTGAAATGTAACGTCCACTGTTCAAAGTGCCGTCAATGCGAACAAGAGGTAACCGAGACGTGTAACCAATGGGACCACATACCATCACGCCGGGTGATACGCCAGTATGGCTATGACGAATACACGCTTCCACTGTGCGTTCACCGGGATGTTGCCAAACACGGATGCGACCATCAAGATGCTGTAAACAGAACCTGGATTCATCCGAAAAAATGACGTTTTGACTTTCGTGCACCCAGGTTCGTCATTGAGTACACCATCGCAGACGCTCCTGTCTGTGATGCAGCCATGGTCTCCGAGCTGATAGTCCATACTGCTGCAAACGTCTTCGAACTGTTCGTGCAGATGGTTGTTGTCTTGCAAACGTCCCCATCTGTTGACTCCGGGATCGAGACGTGGCTGCACGATCCGTTACAGCCATGTGGATAAGATGCCTGTCGTCTCGACTGCTAGTGATACGAGGCCGTTGGGATCCAGCGCGGAGTTCCCTATTTCCCTCCTGAACCCACCGATTCCATATTCTGCTAACGGTCATTGGATCTCGACCAACGCGAGCAGCAATGTCGCGATACGATAAACGGCAATCGCGATAGGCTACAATCCGACCTTTATCAAAGTCGGAAACGTGATGGTGCGCATTTCTCCTCCTTACACGAAGCATCACAACAACGTTTCACCAGGTAACGCCGGTCAACTGCTGTTTGTGTATGAGAAATAGGTTTGAAACTTCCCTCATGTCAGAACGTTTCTGGTATGATTTTTTTTTCTAGTAATTTAATTGAAAGCTTTGTTGCTTTGGTAAAAATAAAATTGGTTCTTTTTGTCGTGACAGAATAAATTACTATTAATCACACCAGATTTGTCGGAGAACAGCAGCAACATGTGTAACTGATCTAGCTTTAAGAAATTCTATTACCTTTTAGCGGAAAATTCGTGCGGTACTCTCCGACGTTAGAAAAGTCGTGGTGTTCCGTTCGGAGCAGGAGGCGCCTGTCTTTTCTCATTCGCGATATCGAAAATTACTAAAAAATGAACAGAAATTTTTTTTCGGAGGAAGATCGCGCGGAGAAAACAGACAGAAGTTACATGAAAGAAACCTAAGGCACCAACTAATTGGATTTGTACGAACATATAAACGGAACTGAAAGAACTTGGAATAAATACTATAACGATGTCGTCACGACAGCCTCCTGTTCCGACAGAACACACGCTGGATCATAAGCTGCATAAATCTTTTAAACAGGAAAGATTATCACAAGTATAATTAATGAAAATAAGGTTGAGAGATTTTCTTTGAAATTAAATAAACTTCAAGGCTTCAAGTATTATATTATGAAACGGAAACTTACATTAACATGGCCACCCCATGTGGCGGTGGAGCGAACCCTCATGATACACACTCTTGCCCGCTTGTGGCTACATATATTTTTTAATCACTTAAACTCTTAAATTTACAATAAAATGATTATATCAGTATGGAGAACAATACTTTTGCGTCCGACTCGCAACACATTCACAGAAGAACAGCTAGAGAGCGGCGCGGCTCCCTGCAGAAGTAAAAATTGGCAATTGTTATTTTGAAACATAGGTGCATCGTTTTTTTACTGATCGATAGCAGCGTATAACAGTTTATAGCTATCGTGATATTCTGCGCTTTTCAGGAGCGCGGCAAAGATATCTGGTTACAACATTCATTGGTATATGTTAAAAGTTCGCACATACTGACGCGAATACAAAAAAAAATTTACATGTTAAAAATCGCAGTGATAAAGGTTGTAATGTCACAATGCCTCCCATGTGAGGCATGATGATTCCGGAAGGATCATCAGGGCTCACATGTAGTTTCAAGACATTACTGTGTTTTATCATCTGTTTACTTTCGTTCTAACATAAAATTGGAATGAGTTTGTCATCTAGTTATTTTATGCTTCCAGTACAGTTATGAAAACAAATAAAGTCTTTCAGTGTCTTTTGTGCACTTTGGCACTTCTCTCAGTTCATTGTAAGGTGTCCTTGCACTGTTATCTTAATTGCTGTTACTGTGAAACAAAATATGACAAAAAACAATCTTAAGTCTAACACACACAAAGTTAATGAATAATACTCTATATAGAAAACAAAACATGTCAGTAGACAAACATACACAGATACATTGAAATAATTACTTAATCAGTCCTCTAAAATTGTCTGTGACCTGTTTGGTCTCGTAATGTTTTTTTATCCGTTTCATTAGATTCCTTTAGAATGTCGTTGTTAATCAGGACGTTTCGCTTGACACTACACTGTACACTTTTATTTGTCACGCGCTCACTTAACCGGAGTCTGCAACGTCTATTCTCGTTCGGTGAGCGGCGTCGTCCGAGAGGTCACGACCCTGGGTAGCGTCTTTTTTGTGTTCGCTCGTGTTGCCTCTCTAGTGTCTCGCATCAAGCGTCATGTCGTTTACATGCAAATAAACAGAAAGAAACCTGTGTTAGGTTCGTGCTATAATGTGGACTTACAGGTAAAGGTTTTATAGGATTCTGGACAGGATTGATAACCTTCCCTTCCAGTTAACGTTTCAGTGCTCAGTAATGCCTTGTCTTTATTTAACTATCTATCGCAAAATATCCGACGTGACTGATTAAATGGAAATTAATTTGAAGCTAAGACTTCTCTTTTTACAGAATACATAAAGTTCATAATTAAGTTTCACTGTGATAGCTTTAGCAATGTCTCTTGCGTAGTAGTGAGACGGAAAACATTCTAAGGTCAATGACACGCCTCCACAGCGCGCGCGTCGGTTGTGTTTCAAATGTTAATTGTTGAGTCCAACTGCAAGCAGCTCCGCGCTGTTGCCGGTTAGTAACAGTGCAACACGCGCTCGTGTATGCTCGTATGAAGTTTAACGTGTGTCACTCGCGCTCTGCTAAAATGAGAACACGCGGAAAACACACGTCTAGTGTCCTTTCTCCATCGTCGATCGGCGTATCGAAACTTGGGTAGAAAATACCACCGTCTGTTTCGAGGATTTCACACGACAGTCCCTGCGACCTGTCATGCTGCTTACACACAGGTAAGTGAAGCCAATGTTTTACATATAGTTTGCAAAATGTTTTGCTGTGATCGCTGTCACTACCTGCACTTGCGTGTACACATGTCACTGCACACGTATTTTGTACACTTTATCACTCGCATTTTGTTTAGAACGTCTTAGAGTGTCTGCAAATTCACATCTCCCATCTCACATTGTGATTTCAAAGTTCACAGTTCAAGTTACTCACAGGTAAATACATTACAAGATTAAACAATGTCCATAAATTACATACATACATACATTTCTTAAGTTTGCTTACAGTCACAAAATTCTGTTAACCTTTTCAGTCACGCCACGCCGGATTATCGTATTGAATACCACTACTTGTGCATCAAGGCACGATTATTTCGGTTATTCTCTCTCCCTTTTACAAAGGTAAATTTTTTTTAAACAAATCTTTTAAGCAGCTTGTTATTTCGTTTCTCTTCAAAATTTAGTGTCACTGTTTATGTAGAGCACAGATTGAACAAATTCTGTCTCTACTGGTCGAATATACTCACACATTTCTCTCCGGAAGATTCATGCTTCATAAAGTTACTGGCTGCAAGTACTACTCGCGGAATGTATTATAATCTCTCAACATTGCTACTCGCGATACGCGATTAGAACAAAACTTTCGCTAACGGATCTCTCCCACAAATTTCGTTTCCACTTCAACCGTCTAAAGAGCACTCAGATGAGCCTGTCAAATTCTAATCCTCACTTTTTTTTAATGGGATAGGATGGGGAAGTGGAAGAGGAGAGGATCAAATATGAACATAAATACACTATATACATATACAAATTCTAGCACAACTACACTAGGATATTTTTGTGACCTTAGATGCATGACATGCGTCACGTGTGCCTGCAAGTGGCTATTCTTTAATCTAATATCAGATCTCAGTTTTATTATTATAATGTGAGTCATATCTGGTGACAGCTTTCTAGTTCCTCACGCTTCCTTCTGGGCGATTGTCGGCCTTGTCTGTGAAATAGCTAATTACTTTAGTGCATCTTACATGTTTAAAGAAGAAACGTTTACCATCAGGAATACTTCAGACTTGTCAGTACGACGTATATGTTTCCATGTAGTGGCACTCTCGACTACATGACTTAACAGCTGTTATAAAACAGAATAAAGGAAATGCTTTGTTGCTTAGCTATTAAATCTTTATGAGGCTTACTGTTCGTAGATGATACTTTGAATCTGAGATTGAATCTCCTGAAAACTATCAAATACTACGTGATACTCTCTCTCTCTGTTATTTACTGCTTTTGACAGTTCAAACACTTGGCTACACAAATCTGTTTAATTCTGAAGATCGCGCTAACAAAAGGTATAGTTCATGGCGGTGTTACAATAACGCACAGTTTACACGCAATAGGCTGTACTCTGTACACTTAAAGACTAACATTCCATCTTGAGGGCTGAAAAAAAAATTGCTTAACCTAATATTTCACATACATATATATTCATTGGAGTTGGAAGGTGGCAATCTGCTACTTCCTTCCGTATCTCCTTTCACCAATAACGGCATTTCTCAATGCCAACAGCCAACTTGGACTGCTTACACCTATGACTAACTTAAAACTAACTGAGAATCTGTCCTCTCAAATGGAATGTGCTTTCCTTTTCGTACGCCATAATAAATCAAATGTTCAATTACCTCCATAGTTTTTCGCCAAAGTGTGAGTACTCGTATTGGTGTGTTTGAATACCGAAGTGTTTCACAGGCTAAACCTTAGACTAATGTTCCTTTGCTTGTTACTTTGCCTCGTTATACTTCTTGAGATCCTGGCGGTGATACAATCCTTTAATTCTGCCAGATGCTGGATCCGCTATTAGATAACATCCTGTATGTGGTTTTCTAATTACTACAAATGGTCCGTCGTACAATAGCCTCCATTTCCGATTTCTTTTCAACAACTTCGATGGCTTAAAATGTGTCCGTAAAAGCACCTTTTCATTAATATCATATGTAAGAGCCTTAGATACTTTCTTGTCATAAGACTTCTTGCGTAGATTCGCCTGCACAGCTAAGGATACCAATGCTTGCCTAAGTTTTGCATCTAAATCTAATTCTGGTTCTACAATTTTAGGTATGGGATCTAACCATTCATTTCTTTCCCGATGACTCGTCATTAATTTCGCAGGTGTAAATCCAGTTGAGAAGTGTGGAAGATTGTTGACAATCTGCTCGAATGAAGATACAAAGTCAATCCAACGGTTTTGTCGATTAGGTATGTAGGTTAATGAATCTATTGAACTCTTTGAAGATACGTTCGGTGGGATTAGATTGCGGTCTGAAACGAGATATAAGTATTTGTTTGATGCCATGTCTGGCAAGAAAATTGCGCCATTGTCTGCCAGTGAAATTCGATGCATTATCCGATAGAATGGCCTCCGGCTTGCCAAATCGAGGAAAATAGTCTTGTTAGATTCGACGGATGATCGGAAGTGCACTGGATGATTTCACTGCATAAAGTCTCACATGTTTTTTGAAAAGATCCAACAATGCGACTAGGTATTTCACCCCTCCCCTCCCTTGCGGCAGTGGGCCGGCGAAATCAAGGGCCAGAACTTGATTTGGTCTCTCAGTAATAATTGGATTCAGAGGAATTAGGTTCGAATGGTTGAAGGGTTTTGCCTTCTGGCAGATAAGACATGTACTTAACAACTTGTGGATTCGATGGTGCAAGTTTGGTACATAGCAATACGCAGAAATCTTTCGTTTGCATTTTTCAGGTCCATAATGACCCCAGGAAAGATGTGTGTACCAGATAAGGTGTTCAACGTACGCGTGTGGTATACACACACACTATCTACCAGAGAGGAGAGAAGTTGCATGGAATAAAACATCGTTGTGTAGTTGATAAAATTTGGACAAGTGGTGATCGGGTTTTGTTAGAAGAAGTTGTTTGACCTTACGCCATTTGAGATCTGTTTCTTGGAGTATACGCATCTGCTTGCAGAGCTGAAGGAAATACTTTCTATGTAGTGGGTCTTTCATTAGAAGAATTCGGTAGTTAGACATCTGCTCGATAAGTTCACTGGACTCGGGAAGTCCTTTCGACATGCGTGACAAAGCATCCGCGATAATGTTGTTTTTACCCTTGATGTATACTATTTCGAAATCATACTCTTGTAAGAAGAGACTCCATCGTGTAAGACGAGGATGAAGAAGTTTACACGAGAGCAAGAAACTAAGAGCTTGGTGATCAGAAAAAACCTTAATTTTCCGACCATGGATGTAGTAATTGAACCTTTTAAAGGACCATACAATGGCCAGAGCCTCCAACTCTGTCACCGAGTATGACATCTCACATTCTGTGAGAACCCTACTTGCAAAGCTGATAACTCTTATCTCTTCTTTTCCATCAATTACTTCTATTTGAAACGAACAAGAACCAAGCCCCTGAAATGAAGCATCTGACGAAATACAGAATTCTTTATCCATGTCTGGATGGAACAAAATATTGTTGTTAAGAAGTGCTTGTTTAATGCGATCAAAATCTGCCTGACACTCTGGCGTCCAATGCCAGTGAGTATTTTTCTTTAGAAGATCATGCAATGCTTGACTGTTCATCGACTGGTCCGAAATAGACTTTCTAAAAAAGGAAGTCATTCCGAGGAAGCCTTTCAACTGGCGTTTAGAAGAGGGCACAGGAAAGTTTTTAATAGCTGCTAGTTTGTCTGGATCTGGGGTAATTCCCTGTGATGATACAAGATGTCCTAAAAAATTTAATCTCGCTTTTACCAAATTTAGACTTATGTAGATTAGCTGTGACTCCATAGTCAACAAACCTCTGGAAAACTTTGCTTATTATGTCTAAATGTTCTTCCCAAGATTTCGTAACAATTAGTAAGTCATCAACATACACTGTTACTCGATCCAACAGTTCAGGTCCTAATACATGATCAAGTGCAGCTATGAATACGCCTGAACTCACATTCAGACCAAATGGAACTACTTGGACTGGGTATGATCTACCTGCAAATATAAACGCTGTATATTTTCGAGACTGTGATGTCATCTTGACCTGCCAGTAGCTCGATCTCAAGTCTACCGATGAGAGGAATTTTACTCCATGAAACCTTTGTAATTGTTCATCCATAGCCTCAGGTTGAGTTCTTCCTGGAATAATTATTTTATTTACGTTTCTTGCATCCAAAACTATACGTACACTACCATCCTGCTTCAAAACTGGCAATAACGGACTACTGTAAGGTGAGTCTGACGGTTCAATGATCTCCCACTTAAGCATTTTACGTATTTCATTTTTCACAGTCTCGCGCCTTGCATACGGGACAGAGTACGTTGTCTTGCAAAAAGTAGAATGGGGAGCGACCTTCATGTCATATTCGTAGTCACGTATTACTCCAGGTTTCGAAGAAAAGACATGAAGATACCTCATAAGTAAGTGCAGTAAATCTTGCCTTTGTATGTAATCAAGTTCACTTGATTCGCTTACTTTATTCAAAATCTCTTCTCTAGTCGGAAGTCCGTCATCAGTATCAAAATCCGTCCAACTGTTACCCTGTCTTGTCATGTGTGCTTGGTTCAAAAACATTCGCTGTACCAGTCTGCGTACCTTAACTTTGTGCTCAGTGTTGAGTCTTTTGACCTTGCCACGCAACAATTGCAGCGTTACCTCCTGTTCACCTACTCGGATTGTACAGATACCCTTTTCTATATCAATCACTGCCTTATTCTTCCTCAGTTACTCCATTCCTAATAAGCATGACACTGACAAATTCTTAACTACTAGAAATACACACATGAAAGAAGTAGAATTAATCCTTATCGGTACCTGAGCTTGCAAATTGACTCGCTGTGATAAAGATCCTACCGCTCCTGTTACTGAACAACCTGGTACTGGTAACGTTAAAATTTTCATCCCTGCAGAAACTTTCTTAAACATACATAGTGATAAAGCATTTACGTTTGCACCAGTATCAATAATAGCATCTATTGGTGTATTGGCTATGTAAATTTTAGTCATTGCTTGTACTTCGTCTTCCTATACGTCATTCAAGTCTGTCTCAATATTTTCCTGCAACAAATCGTCTCTCAAGTCAGTGTCGCGATCATAACGTATTACGTTAAGTCGTTCAAGGTCGAGTTTGCCCCCATTATGTCCCGCAGCATCCCCGAGGAGGCGAAAAGGTGCTGCCTTTAGTTTTCCGCTTTCTTCTGATGCGACTGATTTGATTCTTCTGTCACATCACTTGACCATTCTCGCTGGTTTTTTACCCATTGTGTGTGTTGATTTGTATCAAACCCTTGTTGGTACTGCACTTGGTTACCAGGCTGAAAAATCGGTACATTACTTGCCTGCGTAAAATATACCGGTGGATTGTATTGTTTTCTTGGTTTATTGTTATTGTATCTAAAGTCCTGTTGTGGTGGCGTGTACTGTTGTTGTTGCATGAATGGTTGTTGCTGAGGCGTGTATTGCTGTTGTTGCTGGTGTTGTGGCTGCCCATAGGGTTGTGGTGGAGGTAGCTGACCTCCGCAATTTTGATTGTTGCAACGTTTACCCTTGTATTTGTTCCCATTCTGGTAGAAGTTACTACCGTTATTGTTTGATTGGTATGGGGCATTCCCGTAATACTGTTGTTGCGTGTTGTATATTGGATTGTACCGTTGGTTGCCGTAATGCTTGTTTTTGTGTTTACCATTACGGTAACCATTGTTTCGGCCTCTATTGCGGTTATTGTACTGTTTGTTTCCGTACTGTGTTTCGTGTGAACCATTTCCATTACTACCGTTTCCATTCGAATACGTGCCTGCGTTGTTGTTCTTACGGTTAGTATTCGCACGCGCGTCTTCGTGTATAAGATCGAGCGAATCAAGGACGGATAAAAATGCGTCCTGATCTTCCTCTGACACGTTCACTAATTTTTCGCGTATGGAAATGGGTAGTTTTGACTTGAGTATCATAATAACATCTTTTGTTGTTATGGGAGTGTCCCAATATTGTATCTTTCTCAAGTACTTTTCAAAGTACCGGCGAAGTCCGCCACTGTTCGAATGGAAAAGTTCGGCGTTGTAGACCTCTTTGCGTAGGTGTTGCTGAACACCTGCGCTCCAAAATTTGCTTAAAAAGTTCTTCTCAAACTCGCTAAATGTTTTGCACTTATCAACCATCTCGGTTCCCCATATAGCACTTTCTCCTTGTATGTATCCGGTAATGAATTGTATTCTCTGTTTGTCATTCCAGGCAGCTGGAAAGACTCCTGAAAAGTTCTTTAGGAAAACGACTGGATGAATATTTCGCTTTTCCGGTTGGAATGGTTGAAAAACTCTGTTTTTCAATACACTCTCCTCTTTCATGAGGGTTGTGAGTGTCAATTGTTCAGTGTTGTTGTTGTGTGAATCGTTAAATTCATTTTTCGGTCGCGGAATGTACTGTGGTGTGTTGTGTTGTTGTGTTGTCTGGTATTGATGTTCATCTGGCTCAGAAGGTAGTGAGTGTTTCCCGTCACTCTGGTTATCATACTGTAGTGTTTGAATTTGCTGTTTCAGGTCGGATATCTCATCTGTTACTTGCGTCCGCCATTCCGGCAAATCCCCGGTAAACACTCGTCTATTTTGGCCTAGTTCAGTACAAACAGTGTCTCCTGAACTGCCGGGTGCAGATAATATGTCTAAGGTTGCGGATTTAACAACATCTTTCAAGTCACGTGTAACCTTCTTCTCAACAAGCTTCTCTTGTACTGTACGAAGCAACACTACTGTTAACTCTTTCCTCAATAGTTCGGTCCGAAATGTCATTCGCCATTGCACTTACTTTTGATTCTACAGTGGCTACCGCTGTCGCTAACTCGTGTACCTGTCGTGCAACTGTTTTATACGCAAGTTTTACCGAATCGGTTTCTTTGCGACACGCTTCGATTTGAGTTGTGAGATTCTGACCAATGTTATCAATTTTGTTATTCAGAGTGCTTATCTGTGTTGTCAAAGTGGTTACTTGCGCCGTGACGTCACCCTTAACCGAATCTATCAGTGCTGTGAGGGTACCTACTTTCGCATCAATGGTGGTATTTACGTCATTCCTAACTGAGTCAATCTGTGCTGTCATATCCGTTTTCAACTCTGATAAAAACTTGTCTCTGTCTTTCTCACGTTGTTCGCGATCACGTTCGCGCTGTTCCCTCTCCTGTCTGTCTAGTATCAATTCCTGTAACATTTTGACAATGTCAATTGATACCGTTATCGGGGAGGTGGGTGTTTCCTGTTGAGTGTCGTCCAAGTTAGCTACCTCTTGTCTGTCGTCTGTCCTGGCCGTCGTTTCGCGTGAGCGGAGTCGGTAATGTTTGTTAACAGTGCCGTCGCTTTCGTCTGCAGAGTTCGCGCTCGATTGTCCGTCCGGCATAATGAAATTCAACTATTGGCAACTTAAAATGGGTACTGCCAACTGAAATTCTGATTGTCAATTATTCTTGCCGCGCAAGTTAAAGTCGCGGCGCGTTCGTCAAATGTCTAATGTTACATGGGTAATAACTGACACACGTCTGTAGCAAAAAGACAAGATGGAGTCAACGCCGTTGAAACAATTGATTGCCAACGCTGTTACACAGAAAAGACTGAAATGGCATCCATCTTGAACTCACACGAGAATACTAACTACAGTATAAAACAAATAGTCCAAGCAAAAGGTTACAGAAAATGTTCAAATATTTACGTAGGAAAAAAAGTGGTTTTTTACGTTAAGCTACAGAAAGGATAGAGTGAGGTCGAATTTGAAGGTCAAATGAGCTACTCTTTAGACAGAACTATGGCAAACGAAAATTTGGTACTCACTCGGCGTTGTCTTCAAAACTGCAAATCTGCGTCTTATTAAATCCCAAGATATTTGTGTAAATACCGCGTCCTTCAATATTGCGTATATTTATTGCTCATCCGTAATTTTATGCAGCATTGGGTTCCAAAGAGCGATACATGAAATAAGACAATCATACATTAGTACCGTGACACTTTCAATATTTTTAGTCAAGTCCCTGTTCGGGCGCCAGATCTGGTATGATTTTTTTTTTTCTAGTAATTTAATTGAAAGCTTTGTTGCTTTGGTAAAAATAAAATTGGTTCTTTTTGTCGTGACAGAATAAATTACTATTAATCACACCAGATTTGTCGGAGAACAGCAGCAACATGTGTAATTGATCCAGCTTTAAGAAATTCTATTACCTTTTAGCGGAAAATTCGTGCGGTACTCTCCGACGTTAGAAAAGTCGTGGTGTTCCGTTCGGAGCAGGAGGCGCCTGTCTTTTCTCATTCGCGATATCGAAAATTACTAAAAAATGAACAGAAATTTTTTTTTCGGAGGAAGATCGCGCGGAGAAAACAGACAGAAGTTACATGAAAGAAACCTAAGGGACCAACTAATTGGATTTGTACGAACATATAAACGGAACTGAAAGAACTTGGAATAAATACTATAACGATGTCGTCACGACAGCCTCCTGTTCCGACAGAACACACGCTGGATCATAAGCTGCATAAATCTTTTAAACAGGAAAGATTATCACAAGTATAATTAATGAAAATAAGGTTGAGAGATTTTCTTTGAAATTAAATAAACTTCAAGGCTTCAAGTATTATATTATGAAATGGAAACTTACATTAACATGGCCACCCCATGTGGCGGTGGAGCGAACCCTCATGATACACACTCTCGCCCGCTTGTGGCTACATATATTTTTTAATCACTTAAACTCTTAAATTTACAATAAAATGATTATATCAGTATGGAGCACAATACTTTTGCGTCCGACTCGCAACACATTCACAGAAGAACAGCTAGAGAGCGGCGCGGCTCCCTGCAGAAGTAAAAATTGGCAATTGTTATTTTGAAACATAGGTGCATCGTTTTTTTACTGATCGATAGCAGCGTATAACAGTTTATAGCTATCGTGATATTCTGCGCTTTTCAGGAGCGCGGCAAAGATATCTGGTTACAACATTCATTGGTATATGTTAAAAGTTCGCACATACTGACGCGAATACAAAAAAAAAACTTTTACATGTTAAAAATCGCAGTGATAAAGGCTGTAATGTCACACGTTGTAGGTATCGCCACCGGCGCTAATTTTGTGTGAATGCTCTGAAAAGCTAATCATTTACGTATCACAGCATCTTATTCCTGCCGGTTAAATTCCGCGTCTGTAGCACGTCATCTTCGTGGTGTAGCAATTTTAATGGCTAGTAGTGTAATAAATTATAATGACATGCTTCATGCGGTATTTTTATTCCGTGAACAGCGGAAATGTTGTAAGTGATAAACATTTTCCCTTTCGTAATTTTGTAGAGGGTTGTAGGGGAAAAAATATTTCGTAAAGGTTTGAAACTATGTGTAATGTTTGTTGCAAGTCGTAAAGTGCACTCGTTCTCAGATACTGGATGAATGAAGTCTGGGAATCCAAGCGTCGCGGGCTGCGTCTCTCTTTCTCCCCCGCCGCCACCCCTTTGATACGTAGGTGGTTCTTACACCCATAGCGATTGTCATCTGATAGTAATGTATCGGTGCGCTGGTTTAGGATGAGATGGGAAACATACCAACACACTCACACACACACACACACACACACACACACACACACACACACTGTAATATCTCTTTATATTCGATGAATTATTCAGATACAATTTTACCCTTGAATGACATTTACTAATTTTCTATCTTCATACTCGCAGAATCCATGCGAAAAGTAGTTCATACAATAGCTATGCCACGGGCGCATAAGTATTCTTTGTAGTACTCTCTCTGGTGGTTGTTAGAAAAAAAAGAAAGGGGAGCTTCCGAGATTGTCTTCGTGCCGATTAGTCTGAGATTGGTTTGGATGAACTGTAATCTGATTAGTGAGATTTATCACAGAAGATAACTGATACAAACTGTACGATTGAAAAGGAAATATATATAGATTGCTCCTTCAAATAAAAGGTGTGTACTTGAAATTTGAGAATTAATGATATTTATCGATATATTGCGTAGTTGTTAATCAGAAGGGAACTTCCGAAAGACTGGATACGAACCTGCATTTAATAATCCAAGAGCTCCATTACTTCTTCGGAAGGTTAAACTTCATCAAAGCCAAATATCCGCTTGATATAAGGTTTCCCGACTGATTATACAACGCTCCCAAAATTACGAGGCATTTTATATGTACAGATTAGCAGACTGCCGCAAAGCACGAGCCTGCAGAGAAGAAGAATCATCGCCTGATTTCATTCTAACAAGTAAAATTTCAGAATCATTTTGAGTGACTGAGCTATGACTGTGTTTCCTATCGTGAATGATTGATTGCTCGAACGAATTGAGAGCTACAGAATTACGTAGAATAGAAAGATAGGAAAAAAAATTACAGTGGCGCCAGTGTGACAGGACTCTCTTGGATTGTTATATAATATATGTATTTTTTGTTTCATGAAAAACAACGAGAACGAGAGGTAACTAATCTGAAGAGAGATTCGGTGCCCATAGTAAAAGATTGCTGATACCAAGAAACGATTTCAACTATTCGACAACACCGAGACTACAGAACAAGGCCAGAGAAATCTAATTTTTTTATCCTGTAGTTAAAATAGTTTGAAATCAATTTAGAAAGAACTTTTTTCCAGATAGTAGTTAGATTGTAGAACTGTATATTGTGTGATTTTCGTATCTGAACATTGAACTTTATACCATCTGTGAAGTAATTTGAAAGTTGATTGTGTCTACGACAGTAAATTTGAAACTGTATTTAGTGATTTGAACCTGATATTGACAGTTATTTAATGGTATTGACTAGAGCGGCATTTAAAATGTCATTGAATCAGCAACGAGACGTGCAACAGCCTTCAGCTGTGTGCACAGAAGCAGAGGCCACGGATAGCAATTCTGAGACTGTTGTGGCTAGCGGTAGCAATATAAATAATCCCGCTGGTTCAGAAAACATTCATACAACAGCTGATCAGAGGGTTGTTGACACATTAGTTGTTATTATGCAACAGCTGTCTCTATTAGCCGAAGGCCAAGCGGAGGTAAAACGAGACTTATCCGTTATACAAAATGAACTCCAAAATCAATTAGCCGAAAATCAAACAGAATTACAAAATCAGTTAAGAGCAACCTTTACCGAATTAGATCAGAGATTAAATACCCAGACACAGGAAATAAAGGAACAGGCAGAAAGGATCGAACAGAATCTTATTGCCCGAATTGAGCAGGTCCGCCAACAATGCCAAGAAAACAATTGTAAATTAAAAGCGGAACTAACCGAATATGTATCCGTCAAAATTGACACGATACAAAAACAAGTAGAACTGTTTCCTCAAGTAATACAAGCTCAAGAGGACATACAGTGTTCCGTAGCTATGATACCAGAAATAACAGAATCCCAAGATAATCTAAAGAAGCAATTTGACGAAGTGAAGGAAAAACAGGAGACAGTGGAACATAGAATGAATGTACTTGCGGGAAAGTTTTCAGAAATGACATTAGAGCGGCAAAGTTCTCCTTCGGAAACGACAGAAGAAACTGTGAAAGTAGCTTTACAGTCAATTTCAGAGAGTTCCGAGGATAATTTTTTTAACAAAGGGTTAAAGGAAGTTCGAGAACAACTTGGCGAAGATTTCTCGCGTTGGAAAGAAAATATCGAAAGATCACTAAATCTCTCGCAGGAGGATTTAGAAAAACCGAGAAGTAGGAAACAAAACTCTCAATTTGTGCGTGACATTCCGTCGACGTCAAGATCCGATGTAGACAGAACTGCAACGTCACAAGTTAGATTCGATATAGCGGATAGCCACAGGGAAAAGTACGAACAGGATGATTTTTGGAATCGTAGTTCCGTTGAGGAGAAGATGATTAAACAGAGACAATTTCAAATCTTTAACCCTGACAAAAAGAATGTTCATCCTGTAGTCTTTATTCGAAGTTTCAGAGGTCTATTTCCACGATCTTGGACAGAATGGCAAAAGATTAGTTTTGTATCTGGATATATACAAGGAACAGGAGCATTGTGGGCATCCGAACAAACATCTTCTTGTAAATGTTACAAAGAATTTGAGCAGGCTTTTCTAGCAAAATATTGGTCTGCTGGAATACAAGAAAGACTTAGGCAGGAAGTATTATATCCTGAGCCTTTCTCATTTTCTAGAGGATCTCTAAAGAGATATTTTGAGAAATACATTAATAAATCTTTGTATTGGGATGTACCGATTCCTTTGCCGGATATACTTAGAATACTCAAGTGCAGACTACCCACCAGTATAAGGAATCAGCTGTTGTATATAAATGATAAGGATATAGACTCATTTATGACTACGCTTGATCATATTGATATAATTGAGGACAATAAAAGGGCAAGAGAAATGTCATATCAAAGAAGAGTAACAGAAGCGAATCCGAGCTGCAACTCGAATGGGAATGGCAGTAATAGTAGCAGTAACAATAATCATAACCAACTACACTCTCCGAGGAGACTTAGAAATGGACAAAATGCAAACAGTAATTATTACCATAATGGAAACTTTAGTAATGGTGCAGCGAGGGCCTATTTTAGGAACAATAGGAATTTTAATCGGTATAATCCAATGTATGGCAACACAGGACAGTTCTACCAACACCAGCAAAACAACAACAATAATTACACGAATCAAGCAAGGCAATATAGTCGGAATTCACCACAACAACCGATAATCACTGAAGTAGCTGAAGAGACAAATACCAATCAGACCAATAATCAGTCAAACTAAACATGACCGCATCGTGCCCCGGAGGAGCGGTCAGGGGATCTGTTAGGGGCGAAACAGTAAAATTACAAATGTTAAGATATAATGATGGTGAGCTGTTGACTGAAGAGTTAACAAAGAATTTAATAACGTGTCATGATGACAGATCGAGTGTTCCGGTATCGGAAGTATGTGTTGAAATAGAGGAAGTTCCAACGAATGTGATATTGGACACCGCCGCTTCCGCCAATGTCATCTCAGGCGCTCTTTTTCGGAGAATTATTAGGAAGAAGAAGGTACCAATTTTGCCAGTACAGAACTGCAAAATCATCGGAGCTGTTGGAGCACGCTCTCCCAATGTCAAAATACAAACACAATTAGAGATGAAAATGGGAAATGTAGCAATAAAATGCACGTTCCTTGTAGTAGAGAAGTTATTAGTGGACTGTATTCTTGGTATTGGGAGTATGCAGGAGTACGAGTGTCAGATTGATTTTTTGGAAGGAATAGTTAAATTTAGATTAAATGGAGAAGAGATAGCACTGGATTTAAATAGAAAGGAAACTGTGCATGAGAAATATTGTCGCGGTGCCATAATTCAATTAATTGACACTACAAACGGTCGTTGGAAGGAGCTTTCAAAGGATTTGATACAACAGGAGGACTTTAACCAAACAACAATGATAAAAGCTAGTGAATCAAATCAGCTTACCGGAGAACAAAGGCAGCAGCTTCATTATTTGTTAGAGGCATATGAAGAGATTTTTGATGAGAAACCAGGAATTATTAAAGGGTATATTTGTCACCTACAAGTGAAGCCACATCAGACTTGCTGTTACACGCACTATCCGATCCCCTGGCGTTTAAAACAATCCGTTCAAAGGGAGATAAATAGAATGTTAGAATGGAACTTGATTGAGCCATCAACTAGTCCATATTGTTCTCCGCTCTAAGTCGTTCCAAAACCTGGAGGCAACGTAAGCAAAGTATGAAGACCAGAATTTAAAATGGGAGGAAAAGATTCGACTCGCACTTGTCAATTTAACTAAAAAGGCAATACAACGGAAATTGACATATGATAAACGGAGTCACCGGATTCAGACGTTTCATCTTGGAGAAAAGGTTTTATTGAGGCGACACATCCATTCCTCGAAACTGATGAAGAACATAAAGAAATGGAATCTTATTTATACCGGACCATATGTTATTGTAAATATGCCAAATCTTGGATCATACTTGTTGGCATATCCCGAATGGAAAAGAATAAAGGGATTATTCCCGCATAATGATATTAAGAAATTTTTTGAAGGATCGTAGATCTGTGATACCAAATATGGAGAAGAATTTAGAGTGGAATTTGACTATGAGTCGAATGTGTATATAAATATCAAGAAGTTTATGTTGTCTAGAGGTTAAGAGACAGTGAGATTGCTCCTGTGATAGGTTAAGAGACAGTGAGATTACTCCTGTGATAGGTTAAGAGACAGTGAGATTGCTCCTGTGATAGGTTAAGAGACAGTGAGATTACTCCTGTGACAGTTTAGCACAAAAATTTTAAGATAGGTAGAAGAATTTGTTAATTACTAGTGTTTGTAAGTGTGGACTACGAGCAGAAGCCACAGTGATATAAAATGAAAGTGCATCTACATTTCCTCAAGACACGGCACTTATGTGAGAATTGCGTGTGAAACTTGAACAGTGTGGGATATGTAGGTAAATACGATGTGTGTATGATGTGCGCTGTTCGCGCAAGAAAACAAACGAACTGTGAAATGAAGCAACAGTCGATAATGTCACTGTTGCAAACAACTGAAGAAACTCCCTGGTTGCGCGAGAGAAAATTATTATAATTTTTAGATTTTTCATTATGCCTTCTTTACCAGGATAATTAATTTAAGAATTTTAACTAACATTTTTAGAATAGCAGTTTGTGTGTTTCATATTATGGACATAATTGTTGAAATATATTTCCATAAATGTTCATGAGAGGATGAAGAAGATTCTGCGATTGGATGATTTGTTAAATGAACATACGTCATCATTAATGATATTTATTTGCAAGTGGATCTATAAACCAATTAATTATAAGAATGATGAAAATTTTTCAAATTATTCCTTTTGTGGAGTCAGTGTCATATGCCTGTTTTTAAAATTTTTCTTCAGGTGTAAACTTAAATTTTATCCATAATTTCGTAATTGAAAGCAAACCTCGGACAGATTCAATGCTCTACTTCCACCTGCACTAAACAAAATGAAGATAAGATTAAATATTTTTTTGAGAGGAATACATTCGATATGAGCTACAACAAAATTTAATTGCCCACAGTCTATTTGGCAATGTTTTGGACAATCAGCAGTTGTAATGCAAAACAACTTTGGTATTGAGGACTACAAAAAAAATTCGTGATTGTCAGGACTGATGGATATTCCAGTCTAGTACAGATGGAAGAATATAAGAATCCACTCCGATTTTGAGTTCAACGATGAAATATGGACTTCGTTGCCTTAATCCACTCTCTTCCAGGGATTTATTCAGTCAGAACCTTTTCTTATTCCACTTTAAACCTGTTTCATGTTCACGTACCTGACCATCTGTTCCTGAGATCATCTTCCTGTTTGTACGGCACGTTACCAGCTTCTATCCTGTACCATAAGCCATCGCCTGTCCTCCGTGCCGCGTCCACCAAACGCTGTACGTCGCCTACCTGGTGTCCGTACCCAGTGTTCCTGTTCCATCGACTTCACAACGAGATCGCCGGCTACATCGTCGAAAGAAGAGTTTTGAAAATATTTTTTTGAGCCATATTGTAAAATTTTTTTTTTGGCTATGAGGCACTTTTCCTTCGATCTAATCTATAGAGCTTCTACATATTTCAAAATTACTGGATTTAGGCTTTCCTATCTTCTTTAATACCTGAGCTGGGGTCTATTCTTCCAGGTTTTCCAGGGTTTCCCTGTGAAGGCCAGTTCCCAAATGGGTAGACCTTTTTTCGTAATTACACCAATCTACACCTTCCCTGGTTATGTACTCGGGATGCGGGTATACCCCGGTACATGTAAAAGCTACAGCTTAGGTATTCCCGTAACTTATTGTCTTAACATGTTACCCATACTCTCTACAGTAAAATTCTACTAATTCAAAATATTTCTCTTTTGAATAAACAACCCAACAAATTTTTTCTGTTAGCTCGCAAAGTGTATTATCATTAACTTTGCTCGCTGCGAGGGGCAATTGTAATATCTCTTTATATTCGATGAATTATTCAGATACAATTTTACCCTTGAATGACATTTACTAATTTTCTATCTTCATACTCGCAGAATCCATGCGAAAAGTAGTTCATACAATAGCTATGCCACGGGCGCATATTCTTTGTAGTACTCTCTCTGGTGGTTGTTAGAAAAAAAAGAAAGGGGAGCTTCCGAGATTGTCTTCGTGCCGATTAGCCTGAGATTGGTTTGGATGAACTGTAATCTGATTAGTGAGATTTATCACAGAAGATAACTGATACAAACTGTACGATTGAAAAGGAAATATATATAGATTGCTCCTTCAAATAAAAGGTGTGTACTTGAAATTTGAGAATTAATGATATTTATCGATATATTGCGTAGTTGTTAATCAGAAGGGAACTTCCGAAAGACTGGATACGAACCTGCATTTAATAATCCAAGAGCTCCATTACTTCTTCGGAAGGTTAAACTTCATCAAAGCCAAATATCCGCTTGATATAAGGTTTCCCGACTGATTATACAACGCTCCCAAAATTACGAGGCATTTTATATGTACAGATTAGCAGACTGCCGCAAAGCACGAGCCTGCAGAGAAGAAGAATCATCGCCTGATTTCATTCTAACAAGTAAAATTTCAGAATCATTTTGAGTGACTGAGCTATGACTGTGTTTCCTATCGTGAATGATTGATTGCTCGAACGAATTGAGAGCTACAGAATTACGTAGAAAAGAAAAGATAGAAGGAAAAAATTACAACACACACATACTCATACACACATGCCTGCATCCATTTTCGTAACATACATGGATTTCCTTAATGCGTTTCGCACCTTAAGGTCAGATGATAATCTTTACGTTCTTTCACGTTTACTGTAAAACGACACAGGTAAGTAGAAAGTATCACAGTCTAACCAAGACCACATTCATGTAGAGGATTCCTAAATGCGTACTGCTCACTTCAGAATGACAAGGGAGGTACGATTTGTAGCTAGCATTTCTAGTGGTATCCGAACGTCCATGGGTCACGGCATTTGAGAATGAACTTTTGTGTGATGTTATTTAAACGCTGGAATACAGGCATATATACTGTGGTTCAGGTAACGTGAGAATGTACCTGTACCGCACGTAGGTGTGCCTTGTGCAGAGTAGTGAACAGAGCACGTTCTACGAGTATTTTCTTGCTGTGCTGAACTCAGATAAACTTTGCCATTTGCTCATATCTCGCTCTGACCTTTCCCGAGTTCGTCACTTGCAGTTTTCATCATTATCATCTGTCATCACGGCAAATCGGTGTTGCGAGTGAAACTACTGTTGACTGACTTCGCTATTATTAGATGAAAACTTTTCATCGTAGTTTTTGGACGTGCAAAATTGCACTATACTGAGGTATGTGAGTCGCCTTAATCCAAACTGCGAGATTGTTTCGATATGAATCACTTCATTACAGTACGTTCATTAAAGCATTATTAACAGTGTATAAAAAATCACATATTCGAATTTTGGAGTGTTTATATTAGATAAAAAGACACTTTTTCATGTGAAAGAAACATCAAGGTGCACGGTTTCCCTATGTGGGTTTCTTCAGGAGTGGGATGCTAGTGATATTCACAGACGGTTTTCCAACTGCTGTGTAATGAATAATGTTTTAAAGGTGTTGTTTTAAATATCGCCCGTTTACATTAATGCAAAACTGGCATTTCTATGCTAATGATGGTCTAAAACGCTCAAAACAACGAGATGTTTCACGAATAATGACTGCTGCTTGAGACAAACGGGCAACCTGCACTCCTGATCTGTATATCGGTGTGTCACACACCGAACAGTTCACCTCACACAACTTGATGATATCCGTAGGAGTGAAGTCGCTAGAATATTCACGTAAACACAGCATAACAAACAATGTAACTGCCCTGAAGAAAACCGCTGCAGGTCAGACGAAACGTCATCAATTTAGTTGCTTTAGTGTTTTATTATGCAGCCTAATACCGAAAATTATTTCATTCAAAATAACGCTGGCCATGGCAACCTACGAACTCATATCCGTGGCCTGTAAGGGCAAGAGGTTTATGGCCATATTTGCAAATGTAACAACTGACGAAAAAACGGGACGAATGTATATAACAATGTAATTGTTTATATAGCGAACTGAACTCTGCTAGCAGAGCAGTAAAAATTTACCCTTCCTAGCAGTAAGATACGAGGGCATGTTGAAATGTATCGCCTGAGAATTTTTTATCTGAAAACTCGTAAAAAATTTAAAATAAAACGAACGTTACTAACGTTCTACATCACAATTTTTCATGCCTACATATTTGCAGCCCTCGACCGCTAAAGAACTACGAACTGTAGCGTGTAATATGGCGGTGTAACGCATCTGCGTTGGTGCCTGATAAACAGAGTGCTGTAATCGATCTGCGAATTCGAAGAGGTTGCCGAGCGCGGTAGCCGCGCGGTTTAGGGCATTTTGCCGCGGTCCGCGTGGCTCCCCCCGTCGGAGGTTCGAGTCCTCCCTTGGGCATGGGTGTGTGTGTTATCCTTAGCGTAAGTTAGTTTAAGTTAGATTAAGTAGTGTGTAAGCCTAGGGACCGATGACCTCAGCAGTTTGGTCCCATAGTAAGTTATCACAAATTCCGAAAAAAATTTGAAGTGTTCGTCCACACATGGAACACCCTCTCCCTCAGCTGACAATGCCAGACCACACACGAACATTGCGATGTCTGCAGTAACCCGACGCCTTGGGTTCACTGTCATCGACTGCCCTCCGTACAGTCACGACTTGGTTCCATACGAATTTCATCTGTGGCCAAAACTTGAAGAACGCCTTCGACGACTTCACTTTCACAGTAAAGAAGCTACGCAAGCAGAGGTGAGGTAATGGATTCGTCAAAGAAGTCAGTCATTGTACAGAGACGGTATCAACAAACTAGCCTCTCGTTGGGAGAAATGTGTTCGTCACTAAGTTGACTATGCAGATATGGCCGGCCGGAGTGACCGAGCGGTTTTAGGCGCTTCAGTTTGGAACCGCGCGACCGCTACGGTCGCAGGTTCGAATCCTGCCTCGGGCATGGATGTGTGTAATGACCTTAGGTTAGTTAGGTTTAAGTAGTTCTAAGTTCTAGGGGACTGATGACCTCAGATGTTAAGTCCCATAGTACTCAGAGCCATTTGAACCGTATGACTGTGCAGACAAATAAAAATACAGACATGAAGAATAAAGATGTAGAATGTTAATAACTTTTGTGTTATTTAAAATATTTTACAAGTTGTTACGTAGAAAATTCAGTGGCAGTACTTTTCAGCACACACTCGTATAATTGTTTTTAGATTACAGTGCCAGAGCGCCACATAATAAGCCGTCAAAACGGGTGTGGAAGTTAGCCTACCGAAAGTGCAGTGTGAAATCCTTCATAACACCCTAGCTGGGAAACGCTATACCTGTGACATTTGTATCAAGTAATAAAATCGTCTCCTTTTATCTCCTCTAAATCCCTGAAACAATATTCATCACAAAACACCTTGAACAGTGTCTCTGAATATCATTAGTGCCACATTGTACTTGTGAAAAATTCGTCACAGAAAGAAGTAAACACTAAAATTTTGTATATTTAGTTTCTTTACACGCTGAATACATAGGAAAAGATTCCTCTCCGGTATTAATACATGAATACATGATAATATAAACTCATTTTTTTCGGTCATACGAACAAATCACAGAAAGCAACTACTTCAAGCCAATAGACCATTTAGAGAATATGGAGGTATCATAGTTAGTGCAAGTGATAGTTACCCTTTTCTCCACATTTTAGATAAGAATATTGGACAGAAACAGAACATTCCCATAAAAATACGTGCGCTAATCTGTGCTTGCACAACGTTATAAAACAAGATCACTGTTTTCTCCTGTTGACACAATGCCACCTCTCTATCATTTCTTCTGAACAGTCTATCATTTACGTAGTTAAGACCATTAGAAACATTATATATTATCCATTTCCAAACAACTGTGCGCGAAGCACAGTTGCTCGGATCTGCTAAGTTGTCGGTATAGGAAGATAAAGTACGGGTTTGTAGATTTTTTTCCGATTGCGATGGATATTTCGTGATTTATCTTCACTGAGTGAAAGTCATAAGAATATAATTATATTATTGTAACAAATTTTTAGTGCCCCCAGTAACAAGTAACGAAGAAATACAGGTACTTTAAAATTAACTGAGTACAGTTTCATTTAAAAGTCTAATTAATTTACAGAAAACCAAACATACATCCCATTTCAGAACGCCCCATGAAAATGTCAATTACAGAAAGATGAAAGGTTTCGGGAACAGCAAACGAAAGTAAAACTATTATTGAAGTACATTATACTTGCGCCTTGGTTTCAACTTACTCGTTTTGAGAGTAGAGGACACGTTTTGATCTTTGCGTCCATTTTCAGCCATCTGCAACGTATAACTCGGAAAACATCACGAAGGGTCACAGTACATATATACATTCAAGCTAAATAATGCAGCATGCCTTAACGTGAAACCAACAACAGCGTAATTAAAAATCTGAATCAAATTAATTTAGTTACATCGACTTGCAGGCAGATACTAACAACCATTCTGAAACAGAAGCACTGACTTATTCGGCTGAAAACCGCACATAATTCTACAGTAAATCCCTGTTACTTTGAAGGGACAAACTGCGAATTCCACGAATTTTTCCAAGACAGTATACACCATAAATACCTCACTTTTCTCGAAAAGATACTGATTTAGTATAGGAAGTGAACCGAATGCCTATAATTTTGTGGCTGGCAAGACAGCCAATCCACGAGGACGGGAGGCCGAAGGGCACGCTCACGCAGGCTGGCGTGAGGTCTGGAGTTGATTCTAATAAAAAAAGTACGTAGCTTCTGGAATACTTAACTTTAATCCATAATTGGTGAACATTGGTCTGACGGTACATGCATCAAAGATAAATAGTAATTGATAATGGCGCCTTGCTAGGTCGTAGCAAATGACGTAGCTGAAGGCTATGCTAACTATAGTCTCGGCAAATGAGAGCGTAATTTGTCAGTGAACCATCGCTAGCAAAGTCGGCTGTGCAACTGGGGCGAGTGCTAGGATGTCTCTCTAGACCTGCCGTGTGGCGGCGCTCGGTCTGCAATCACCGACAGTGGCGACACGCGAGTCCGACGTATACCAACGGACCGCGGCCGATTTAAAGGCTACCACCTAGCAAGTGTGGTGTCTGGCGGTGACACCACATATAATATATCCTCTACATTAATGTACTACTAATCTAACCTTCAGTGTCGCTGCAATAATAGTGTTATTCAGAAGATACACTTGATCAGCCAGAACTTGATGACCGCCGACCTACTATCGACATAAACCTATCCGCGCGATAGCAGCGTCACCTGGAGAGAAATGACTTCTCGTCAGACACACGCACGGCGCATGTAGTTTCAGAGAGCGTGCTGTTCGTGTGTAGAAAGTGGACAGCGTTTGATCTATCTGAGTTTGACCCAGGGCAGATTGTGATGACCCGGAGGATTGGCACGAGGAGTTCGTAAACTGCACGACTTGTTGGGTGTTTGAGGAGTGCTGTGATGAGTGTCTTCAACATGTGGTGAAATCGACGTGAAAACAACGTCCAGGCATATTGGGGTTGGGCGGCCACACCTCATTACAGAGCCGGCCGGAGTGGTCGAGCGGTTCTAGGCGCTACAGTCTGGAGCCGCGCCACCACTACGGTCGCAGGTTCGAATCCTGCCTCGGGCATGGATGTGTGTGATGTCCTTAGGTTAGTTAGCTTTAAGTAGTTCTACGTTCTAGGGGACTGATGACCTAAGAAGTTAAGTCCTATAGTGCTCAGAGCCATTTTAATCATTTGAACCTCATTACAGATGTCGGATGTCGTAGGCTGGCCACACTGGTATAACACGAGAGACGGCGGGCTGTGGCGGAACTGACATCAGACTTTAATGATGGGAAGAGTACAAGTGCGTCTGAACACACAGTACAGGGAACACTCCTCAGCCCTCCGCAGCCGATGACCCATGCATATGCCAATGTTGACACCATAACATAGGCAGCTACGACTGAAATGGGCACGTGACCATCGGAACTGGACGTCGGCGCAGTGGCAGAGCGTTGCACGGTCTGATGAATCCCGATACTTTCTTCGTTATGCCGATGGGAGTGCGCGAATCCGTCGTCTTCGAGGGCCACGGCTCCTTGGATTTCCAATTGACGTGTTGGTCCTCCAACTCGGCAGACCTGAACCCGATGGAACACTTCTAGGATGTGATTTAAGATGGCGTCCGAGCTCATCGCCCTCTCCCTGGAACGGAATTTACGGGAATTAGGTGACTTGTATACGGAGATGCGGTGCCAGCTCCATCCAGCGACCTACCATGGCTTCATTTCTTGCATGGCACGACGCATCACCACTGTTATCCGTCCCAAAGGTGGACGTACAGTCGTGGACAAAACGAGCGAGACCCCTCGCCTTTTCGTTATGCTGATCCGCACAGCTTTAAAGTCTGCTACCAGTATAACAGGCAAGGCGACGAAGTGCTATCAACATACTACGCACAGGCGTGAAATTAACAAAGTATCCAAACTTTGTCACACTGCTTTCAATCATATGTAAGACTATACGTGGGTCGGAACTTAAATAGAGGCAACTATTTATTCACAACCGATACAAAAGAGTTACATGTTTGCACCTGTTACTGTCCTTCAAAGTAGTCACCAGCGTTGTGTAGAACTCATTGCCGTTACTCGCTAATATCAGTATTTTTTTATTTCGATAAACATCCCGAATGATTGTCACATAAGCGGTGACATAAAGGTAGAAAATTCATGTTTTAGAGTCCAGAAAGCTCTATGCAACAGAAACTGCAGATCATTTTGCCATTTTCATTGCGAAATTGCCGGCTTATTCATGTCTGGGGTAATAACAGAGGGCTTTTTGCCTGGGTTGTCTTCTAGCGTACTGAAAGGTGTTCGCTACTGCAAGGGAGGTCTGGTTTGTTTTCCGTTCTAATCTCGATGGGGGCAGATAGACTATCAGTAAAGCAATTTTAAGAAATTCTCGCGCCCCCAATACGTTTTATTTCTACCTTTATTCTGTACTGGCACCCTGTGGATGTCAATATGAAACTCTTGTAGAATTTCATACTTGTTACTGCCTTCCTTTTTCCGCTTCTGTCGATAACTGAATTGCCTTACGTGTAGCACTGAATGATTTTTAACTGAATTTCGTTATGAATGTTCACGCATTGCTAAATTTGCACACTTTCATGGTAGGTCAGCAACAGTAATTCACTATGACTGGTCTGAAAGTTGACATAAACCGTTTCGCGGCCGAATAAGCATAATATTTTGCTAATTCGTAACTATCTGCGGTACTTTGTCTTACTAGAACAGATGTGTTGTCTCGATAAGCAGAAATTCATTTTTATTAGTACAGTTCATACTAATTAGCGTTTCTTCCTTCATTTATATCTTATATTTACGTGTTGTGTTTAACACATTAATCAGTATTAATATAGTCTTACACATGATTAAAAACAGTCTGACAAAGTTTGGATAGTTTGTCAGTTTCACGCCTGTGCATAGTATGTTGGTGGCACTTCGTCGCCTTGCCTGTTATGCTGTGTAGCAGACTTTAAAGCTGTGCGGATCAGCATAACGAAAAGGCGAGGGGTCTCGCTCGTTTTGTCCACGAATGTCCCACCTGATGGGTGGGTAGCCACAATATTCTGTGTATTCAGTGTACCTTGTGCTTCCAAAGAACATTCAAGAATTTAAGTGGAGTCTTTCATGTATGTTCAACGGTTAGCCACGTACGGTGGATTATAGTAAATACAGTAGCTATAAAAGAAAGAGCAAAATCATCAAAGACAGTGTGACCTTCTGGATGAACAATGACAACGCTTCCAATTTCACGACAAGAAAGAACAGTCGCGATACAAGAATTTACCATAATGGACATTTCAACATAAAACTTGTAAATACTGTAAATAGCACAGGTTGCGGAAAGAGAGTAACGTGCCAGCGATTTCCTGTTGTTTGGACAGATACATTTATTTGTGGCCCTAGTTGCCACAGATACCGGTATCCGGCTGCTTGGTAAAGCGGAAACGCGCCACTTGGCCCGGTAAGCCATTAAGCCAGAGAGAGGACTCAACAAGCCAATCTTGGGCGCCCCCTCCCCAAACGAAGCAGTCGGCTTGCGAATCACGTTTCTTGCGCGGCACGGCGGACCCGTTCCTTTCCTCTCGCAATCCCTGGCCCTATTCCTGTCCCTTCCCGTATCCCTCCCTCTCCTCGGACTCTGCGCCTCGAGGGAGCTGTTTTCAGAGCTGCGCTTGCATTCGTAAAACTATTAAGACATTCTGCATTCTAATGGAAGCTCGTTTAACGAGCCTAGTTCCCCAATTATTTGAAACTTAGGTACCGGAGCTCGTTAGATGTCGTCAGGAAGCACAAAGGGCCTAATCGACTTGAAACAAAGGTCAAATCTTTAGTCTCACTGCTACCCAACGTCGATGATTTTCACTGATACAGTGTCACTTGCGACCGTAATTATTAAGTTTAATACTAAATTTCAGACTAAAAACCCTCACACACGTCGTTAGACTCTCTTCGTGATGCTGGTGGGGTGGTGGTAATACTAATTATCACCTGACACGTCGGCCGGGGTGGCCGAGCGTTTCTAGTCGCTACAGTCTGGAACCGCGCGACCGCTACGGTCGCAGGTTCGTATCCTGCCTCGGGAATGGGTGTGTGTGATGTCCTTAGGTTAGTTAGGTTTAAGTAGTTCTAAGTTCTAGGCGACTGACGACCTCAGAAGTTAAGTCCCATAGTGCTCAGAGCCATCACCTGACACGCAAGTGGTTGTAATAGAATTTTAACATCTAGAAAAAAAACAGATACTGGAGACTACAGGGGAAGTGGCTTGTCTTCAAATTATTTTCTACTTGCCAGTAAAATGATTCTTCGGGCAGGTAAGGTGGAAGAGAAACAGTGCAAGAGAGAAAGGGGGGAAACACAAAAATAGTAATAACAAAAAATAAAAGCAAGAAAGTCTGAGGGATACGGAATACAGAAATAAAAGATGCATTATGAGAAAACTAAAATACACCTGAAATTAATACAAAGTGGATAGTAAGGTTCAAGAGAAAAAGGCAGACAGCAACGAAACAAAGTCAAAGCAATAAATCACACATGCACAGCTATTTGGATTACAAACAGATAATGATGTGCATGGACGTATGGACTTCTCCTATAAATCGTTGGAAACAACCTCAGTAGTCAGAGAGAGATGCTGTTAAGATAGATGTAATAGAAGTTCAGGATTGGATGAAACACTATAAACATCATTTGTGTAATAACGATCAGGTTCAAATGGCTCTAAGTACTATGGAACTGAATGAGGTCATCAGTCCCCTAGACTTAGAACTACTTAGACCTAATTAACGTAAGGACATCACACCCATCCATGCCCGAGGCAGGATTCGAACCTGCGGCCGTAGCAACAGCGCTGTTCCGGACTGAAGCGCCTAGAACCGCTCGGCAACAGCGACCGGTAATAATCAGGTAATAGAAGAAAGGGATATAACGTAAACAAAAGGTTAAGGTTAACAAATAATACAAGAGTTGGGAAAAGCTTTAGGGAAAAGAAAATAGATCGGCACCCAGTTCTGAGGTAATTACTGCGGAACTACTGAAACACAGTGGAAAGCGACTGAAACATCACTTTCTGTATTTGATATATAAATGTTGGGTTAGAAACAAGATATCGGAAGAGTGAAGCGTAGCAAATATAGTACCATTGTTCAAGAAAAGGGATAAATCCTGTACAAAAAATTATAGAGGAACAAGTATCTTAAATGCAGCCTAGTACGCCGCCGGAAAGAAAATACTATACTCTTTTACAGATATCCAATCCACTCAAGATTTATTTTTGCAGCAGTGCATATGGAGTGCATGAAATCATTACATTTACAGATCAACAGAACAATTTACAGAACAAGTGGTTCTGAGGTATCAGGTATCGAACAATGCTAAAACATACATATTAGTAGGTGGGGAAGCCTTCACGGGAAGCAATGCAGGCGCTGAGTCTGGCAACCAGTCGATCGTGCAGATGGTGAATACTGTCGAGGGATACGGTATTCCACGCCTGCTCAACTTGGTTCACGTAGTCCTGGAAGAGTGGTCGGTTGACGAGTCGCATGAGTCACTTCTCATCTCTTCATAACCCACGTGAGTTCGATTCGACACAAATCCGGTGATTGTGCTCGCCAGGTAAGTTGGTGCACGTCCTGCAGAGCATGTTGGGTTCCACGGGCAGTATGTGTGTGAGCATTATCGTGTTGAAACAACGCATCAGTTTCCTGTTGCAAGAATGGCAGAAGAAAACACGGGTCTAACAATTGAGCCGTGTATCGGCTTGGGCTACACCTTGTATTTAGATTGCATTGGTTTTCCTTTTCTTCCCCTGACATGTTTGTTTGATATGTTGGTTCAAATGGCTCTGAGCACTATGGGACTCAACTGCTGAGGTCATTAGTCCCCTAGAACTTAGAACTAGTTAAACCTAACTAACCTAAGGACATCACAAACATCCATGCCCGAGGCAGGATTCGAACCTGCGACCGTAGCGGTCTTGCGGTTACAGATTGCAGCGCCTTTAACCGCACGCCCACTTCGGCCGGCTTGATATGTTGTCTGTCATTAAGTGGCTGCTTGGATGTTTTTTCTCTCTGCTATCGATATCTGCGTTTGCTTCCGGGAAACTGCTATGGAGCAAGTGGGATCTTTGACCGGTTGTAGCTTTGTGTGGTGGCGCGGAAGTAGGGGCGCGGTGCTCTGAGAGAGTCTGGTAGATACGGGAGGGCAGTGTGGCTCGCCAGCGCGGACCAGTCGTGGTCGGTTGTACCGAGTCGCCACGTGATGTATGTCGGTTGTGTGTAACGAGCGGGTGGAGTTGACGGAAGAGCTCCCCGCGTGTTGGTTGTATACAGAATCGCCCCACGAGTAGTTGCTGTTCATTTCACCTTGGTGGGACTTTAACAATGTTCTGTAAGTCCTCCGTTTCAACACTGGAGTTTAAAAGGAGACACCTAACATGAAGTAGCGATCACTACCCATCAACGTTGCAGAGAAGACATGAACTCCGGTGACAGAGCGTGTTGCCGCGTGACCGCGGCGTGTTGGGTACACTGGCGACGCGTGCGCGGTCGGATGTGTGAATCCTAGCCATCGGAGATCGTGAACTGCCTGTTCGAGCATAATTGCAAGTTAAGTTAGTGGAAGGTTTATCATTAAGTAATACGTTTGCGTAACCAGTGTCTCTTCTGCCTTGTGGTCTCCGGCGATCGGGTTTCCTGTCCCCGGTACCGGTGTAATTGAAGACAGTGATCCTTCCTCCTCCTCTCGTTACTGCCCTATGGGAGGTGTTGTTTTGGCAGTTTAATTGTTTCGCTATTCTGTCGTGTGTTATGAGTAAATTCATGCCTCTTGTTGGTTGACCATGTGGTCGCTCATTCAGGACTGTGTGGTGTAATGTTTCCTTGCACGAAGTTAGCTCTAATTCTGTCAGGAAGTTAAGCCATCTTATTACAAGTTTTCGCTGGCTAAAAGTCGGTGCAGTGACCAGCCTGAGGGTGACAATTGTGTTTACGGGCGTATTTAAATTGGTCAGTATTCTGCCTAGCGTGAGCATCCCTGAGTCGGTGATTGTGGCCGCCTTACACAGGTCCGTCGTATCTGTTATGTTCTAATGATATTGCAGGACACTTTTGTTTAAAAACTTTTTTAAATTCCTCCATTCCTTTATTGCCATTAATCGAGTGTTTTCTGAGACCTTTGACTCTTTTTTTTTTTAATGGCGGTGTTGGTAGCTTCACTACCTCACCGTACTTTATTAACAAAGTTCTGTATTTACTTTAGTAGCCTGTTTACTAGTGTTCTTTAAAATTTTTAAACTGTTGTATTGCTATAAATTACTTGACTGACGTTAGCGGCGTGTTTTGAAAGGCTGTTATTGCCCTACTGCTAGTGTCTGTAAGATATGAATAGAACATTTGTGTGTGAAAATCTGAACTCGGCACAAAACTACTAGAAATTTGGCCCCGTTTCCCAACTTGTGTTGTGGCTTGTGGTAACCGTAACCACTGTGTGTGTCAACAATATTCTGTGCTTGCTGAGTGGTGATTACCTTTCCCTCCAGAAACACCATGGGTGAACGAGAATTGTATGGTCGGGGTGGGGTCAGTGTGTCTCGGATGAACGCTCTCTACAGGACAGCACTCACCATGGGTACACTGTATACGAAAACGATCATTATTAGTGTGTAGGCAGAATCTGCTTTCATCGTTGAAGATCAAGGCGCGCTATTCCACCTGCCAAGTGATCCTCTGAGGCCACCAGTCGAGCCGTACCCATCGATGCTGTCGCGTGACTGGAAGACGAGTTAGGTGTTTGCGTGTCCGCACTGCCGTTGCGAATAGTTGGTTCGCAACTGTTCATGCTGACACGTCTGTGCACACAAGCCCTCTTGTCCATGCTGTGACAATTGTACGATCTTCCACTGCTGCCCTTACAATACGACGATCCTGGATGGCGTCTGTGCTGCACGGACGTCTGGAACCTCGTCTACTGTGTGAGAATGTACACGTGACCACTGATACCAGCATCGTTGCATAACTGACGCGGCACGTCCAACTTGAATGGCATTTCTCCGAAAGGGCCAACTCGCCACTCGGAAGGCCACAGTTTGGCTCCTTGCAATATCGCTGTGTTGGCTGTAGGAAGCACGAGTACATCTCCGTGTCATGGGTACCTGCTTGCTTCACAGTTTGCGCCACGCTGAGCCTTCTGGCTGTGAGCACTCCCTATGTAACGGTACACAATGTCGGCGCTCTAGTAGCTTTGCCACTACGCTATCCGTTGGCGGACAACGTTGAAAACATTGTCAGTACTATATACACTCCTGGAAATGGAAAAAAGAACACATTGACACCGGTGTGTCAGACCCACCATACTTGCTCCGGACACTGCGAGAGGGCTGTACAAGCAATGATCACACGCACGGCACAGCGGACACACCAGGAACCGCGGTGTTGGCCGTCGAATGGCGCTAGCTGCGCAGCATTTGTGCACCGCCGCCGTCAGTGTCAGCCAGTTTGCCGTGGCATACGGAGCTCCATCGCAGTCTTTAACACTGGTAGCATGCCGCGACAGCGTGGACGTGAACCGTATGTGCAGTTGACGGACTTTGAGCGAGGGCGTATAGTGGGCATGCGGGAGGCCGGGTGGACGTACCGCCGAATTGCTCAACACGTGGGGCGTGAGGTCTCCACAGTACATCGATGTTGTCGCCAGTGGTCGGCGGAAGGTGCACGTGCCCGTCGACCTGGGACCGGACCGCAGCGACGCACGGATGCACCCCAAGTCCGTAGGATCCTACGCAGTGCCGTAGGGGACCGCACCGCCACTACCCAGCAAATTAGGGACACTGTTGCTCCTGGGGTATCGGCGAGGACCATTCGCAACCGTCTCCATGAAGCTGGGCTACGGTCCCGCACACCGTTATGCCGTCTTCCGCTCACGCCCCAACATCGTGCAGCCCGCCTCCAGTGGTGTCGCGACAGGCGTGAATGGAGGGACGAATGGAGGCGTGTCGTCTTCAGCGATGAGAGTCGCTTCTGCCTTGGTGCCAATGATGGTCGTATGCGTGTTTGGCGCCGTGCAGGTGAGCGCCACAATCAGGGCTGCATACGACCGAGCCACACAGGGCCAACACCCGTCATCATGGTGTGGGGAGCGATCTCCTACACTGGCCGTACACCACTGGTGATCGTCGAGGGGACACTGAATAGTGCACGGTACATCCAAACCGTCATCGAACCCATCGTTCTACCATTCCTAGACCGGCAAGGGAACTTGCTGATCCAACAGGACAATGCACGTCCGCATGTATCCTGTGCCACCCAACGTGCTCTAGAAGGTGTAAGTCAACTACCCTGGCCAGCAAGATCTCCGGATATGTCCCCCATTGAGCATGTTTGGGACTGGATGAAGCGTCGTCTCACGCGGTCTGCACGTCCAGCACGAACGCTGGTCCAACTGAGGCGCCAGGTGGAAATGGCATGGCAAGCCGTTCCACAGGACTACATCCAGCATCTCTACGATCGTCTCCATGGGAGAATAGCAGCCTCATTGCTGCGAAAGGTGGATATACACTGTACTAGTGCCGACATTGTGCATGCTCTGTTGCCTGTGTCTATGTGCCTGTGGTTCTGTCAGTGTGATCATGTGATGTATCTGACCCCAGGAATGTGTCAATAAAGTTTCCCCTTCCTGGGACAATGAATTCACGGTGTTCTTATTTCAATTTCCAGGAGTGTATGAAGGTAGTATCTGTTCCCGAAACAACAGTTCCCGTTGATGACCATGCAGCTTTCGTTAGAATGAAATGGTAATTAAATGGACACCCTAGCTGCAAACAGGGGATGATATACTTCATTGGGGACATGTTGAAAATGTGCGCCCCGACCGGGACTCGAAAGCAGGATCTCCTGCTTACATGGCAGACGCTCTATCCATCTGAGCCACCGAGGACACAGAGGATAGTGCGCCTACAGGGACTCATCCCTTGCACGCTCCCCCCGTGTAAGCAGGAGATCCCGGGTTCGAGCCCCGGTCGGGGCACATATTTTCAACATGTCCCCTATGAAGTATATCAACGCCTGTTCGCAGCTAAGGTGTCTATTTAATTATCATTTGATTATCAGTACATCTACTATCCGTCAGTTGTCATATGCCATCACTGGATCAAAATCGACGTCGTTTTTCCAGGTATAATAATTTTTCCCTACAGTTTATACACTAAGATACTTATCGTCCGTTTCCAGTAATAGCAGAGGCCAAGTTAGCTAAAGTCCATAATGGGATTGGACTTATAAACACCAAACTGGAGAAACAGAGAGAATGTCACATACGTTATGTTCTTCCCTTCTGAAAACGTGTTTGACAAAGTAGACAGAAAGACATTACGGGAAATTTTAGAAGACATGGATCCCCTATACAGCTTATATCAGCAATAAATCCAGTACTCGAAAAAAGAAAAATCTGTGCCGAAAGGAAGAAACTGGCACGTATTAATTAATTTTAAATGATGGATTAAGACTTGGCTGTAGCGTTTCTTCCACACCGCTTAATATACATTTAGACGACACCAGTTGTATGTGACAAATTACGCTACCAGCACACGGTATTAACTCAGGACAGAGCGGATTTATTAATACCTGCTATTTGCTGAGGACGTGCTGCTTATACATAGACAAAGCAGAAGATGGATTGCAAATGCGTTATTTAAGTTGCGACTGTGCTCGACGAAATATAATCTGAATATTTCTCTAAGCATAACGAAGGAGATGACGTTGTTTAGAAGAAGGCCCTAAGAGCCAAAGTGATAAAAGAAATGATCAAGTCTCTAACTTGAGCTACAATGGATATAATACATCTTTTGACGGTAACAGAGCCATAGATAATAAATTTAGTAAGTTCCACATGATACGCGATACATAAGAAGAACATGAAAACAAAAATAAATGCAGCCGGAAAGTCACTTAGCTCAATTTCAATACTGTAATGACTGGCCCTACGCTGCTTAAGGGCAACGAGTAATGGATAATGAGGGAGAGAGAGAGAGGGAGAGAGAGAAGCCACGTAGAAACAGCGGAACTCAAATTTCTAAGGCCTGTAAAAGGTTGTGACGAAAGATGTGGTGTCACCGCCAGACACCACACTTGCTAGGTGGTAGCCTTTAAATCGGCCGCGGTCCGTTAGTATACGTCGGACCCGCGTGTCGCCACTATCAGTGGTTGCAGACCGAGCGACGCCACACGGCAGGTCTAGTCTAGAGAGACTCCCTACCACTCGCCCATTTGTACAGCCGACTTTGCTAGCGATAGTTCACTGTCTACATACGCTCTCATTTGCAGAGACGACAGTTTAGCATAGCCTTCAGCTACGTCATTTGCTACGACCTAGCAAGGCTCTATATTCAGTTCCTTCCAGAATGTACCGTCAAGAGCGATGTTCATCATTAAAGGATTAAAGTTAGGTATCAAACTAATTACGTCCGCTTTCTGAATTCTAATTCCTTGTCATGTTCCAGACCTCACGTCAGTATAGTTCTTCCCTCCTCACGCCAGGCTACGTGCGCTTTCGTGTGCATTTCGGCCTCCAGTTGTAACATGGTGTTGGCTCTTCTGCCAACAAACAGAAGACGTCTATTTAGAAATGAATATGTTAGCGAGGGGCTGCAAACATATAATCGACGCGATAAAGTACAGCCACATACAGAAGATGGAAAGACCGTCTGGGACGTATGAGCGAAAGAAGACCGTCAAAAGCAGCAAGCAGATACAAAACAGTGGAAAGAATGAGTGTGGGGAAACCACACAAAATATGGGAATAATTCCTATCATTTCGTAACAGATCACCCAGGCCTGATACTTTTTCGGAAGAAGGAGAAAAGAAAAAAAAATATTTCCACGAGAAATGTTGTTTCGAGTGCAACGAATGAAAGTTAATTAGGCCTTCCCTCCCAATTTTTATCGAAAGATATCCAGTTTTAGTCTATAGGTCGCTTTTACTTATTTTTAAATTACTCGTTTTACGGCCAGCTGCCAATCCGCAGATAATTTCTTACAGTTCAAAAGTAATCTGCGAACGTGCGCGGCAGATTTATCTGTTCATCTTGAGGAGAGGAGAAGAGACAGTCAGCTGAACTTTGGTGTTAAACGTGATAGACGAGTTTTGATTTAGTTGTTTTTTATTTCTTGTTAGGATTTATCGATAATTGAAATGGAAATGAATTTCAGAATTAGGCCAAAATGTCCAAATGTGTGTGAAATCTTATCGGACTTAACTGCTAAGGCCATCAATCCCTAAGCTTACATACTACTTAACCTAAATTATCCTAAGGACAAACACACACACCCATGCCCGAGGGAGGACTCGAACCTCCGCCGGGACCAGCCTTAGACCGCTCAGCTAATCCCGCGCGGCTAAGAATTAGACTTTGGAATTATGTTTAAGGAGAGATTATTCAAGTGAGGTCCAATTCTTGTAACTTCGTTTTTGTAATTCTTGCATTATAGTTACATGATTTCAGAGTGAGCTTAAGTATGTTTGAATTTTCGGTAAATGTTATTAAGTCTAAAAGATTAAACTGGAATTGAGTTCATTTAAACCAGTCACTGTCCAAGTCCCACGAGTCAATTAATTTTCAATCATCTAAAAACCATTACCAAAAATTATGATCCAAGAATGATAGCTATGTTCTTTGAGCTGGCATTGCACCTCTGCGTAACTCTGTAGTTAGATTTTGCAGCTCTGTTATCGACACGCGCCGTAGCTACGAGGGCAGCTTGCCCTCAGTTAAGACAAACTGCGTAGGGACTGATTATTTCTTTAATTAAATTTCACAGGAACGAACTCCACTTTCGGGGTAATCAGTTTTCTTCTATCATAGTCAGATGGAGTGATTGATTCGTATCCTGTGCTATGTAGGTCAACTGAAGAATAGGTTACTAGTGCTAGTAAAAGCGAAAAAAGCGACATACGTAAAGCTGGCATCTTGTCCCTCAGTTGAACTACGAAGATAGTTACGTTCGAAATATGGATGTACGTGATATAAGCCCACGATCTGTTTTCTCTGTTCTAAATTCATTTTTATCTTGACATTTGTCTTTTAAATCTTTGCAGTGTATCATCAGTGGTAACTTCTGACGTCATTGGTCAAAGCCGACGTGATATATCCCATTCTTCAGTATTCCCAGAAAATTCGAAGTCTCTTGAGTTCAGGGGTAGAGCATAGACGGTTGTGGTTAATATTACTCAAACATTTAACAACATAATAAATAACACGTCTCCTTACATTATTTGCCGCCATGACTCGTTTTCTCTCTATGGATGTTGCCATTCTGTTATTCTTTTCTGCCCTATTTTCTCATATTACGAACTTGAATGCGGCTGCGACAGATGAAGACATCTTGATGGAACTGAATTCCAGCCAATACCATCATTGTTAGAGATTAGAGAGCTGTAGAATTCTTTCGGAGCAAGGTCGATTCGGAAGGAGCTCCCAACAGAGCACGTCGATAAAGCAGCCATCAAGGGTCCCGCTGTTTAAATGTCAGAGTTACAAAATGTTCAACATCTTAAAGCGGCTCCGTGGTGTTGCATAGACAGCACCTCACCTCCGGAGACGGGCAGTATTATGCGATAACGATGATAAAGCTTCCAGAGTGTCTGGCTTGTAGCCGCCCATAAACCGGGTATCTACAAAATTACAGCAGCAAAAAATCGTATGTCTTGCGAAATCGCCATTTTATGAAGTGTACATCATCCTGCCATCGAGCGAGTGGGTCCCCAGTTTTACGATCGTGTCTGCGTGAAACATGGTCGTCGCTTCACAAAAGATTAAAATTTTCTGTGGCAGGCATAACTCTTCAGCCTGACAGGAACCAGGTCACTCAGCACCTCTAGCGCTATCTGCAGAGGCGGAGAGACTAGTTTTGTATCTGTAGAAATTACGATATCGGAAGTGGTTTCCACGGAAACGAAGTAACTTCGTCATTGCCCGCCTCCCTCTCACATTTGTCTCCGGTCACTGCTGCTGGTTCCTGGTATAGCGCGAGCAATATATTGTACGTAATGGTGCAAGGAAAGTTACCGCCCCATTCTGAACTCTCGATCGTGGATGCATTTGTTTTCTCGACTGAGCCCTCGAGCACGGGTCAAGAGGGAGGAGGCGGCGACAGAGTTAACTGAACACACCAAAATCAGGCCTTGCGACATTCACCCAAAAGCGTGTTGAATAACAGTTATTGAATTACAGGATCATAAAATGTTCATAGGGAAAGGGCGAAACACTTGCCTTCTCCATTCAAAATGGTTTACTTTTCTTGGTCTCTCCAAAACGCAAATTCGTTAACTACTGTTTTGTTTTAATTAGTTTCAGATAAATGATCTAGCCTGATGATTCGTCGCTCTTACTACGTGCATACACGTAGCTTCATTTTATTTCTTTTATTTTTTGCTTTTTTGTGGGTAGTTAGCTGGTGGTAGAGATTTTGGCTGAAAAACATCTGTAACTGTAGGTTTAATTAATATCTATTAGACGATGCGCGAGGATGATTGTGTGTACAAGAAATTCAAACTCGACTTATTCACGACAAATGATACATTGATTGCACGTCCAGGAAAGCTATGTCGATTGTTTGTAAATTATCAGGAGTATTAAAGTGAATATCTTAGAAGAAAGATTAAGCAATGGAAAACCTACATTTCTAGCATTTGTAGACTTAGAGAAAGCTTTTGACAATGTTGACTGGAATACTCTCCTTCAAATCCTAAAGGTGGCAGGGCTAAAATACAGGGAGCGAAAGGCTATTTACAATTTGTACAGAAAACAGATGGCAGTTATAAGTGTCGAGGGGCACGAAAGGGAAGCAGCAGTTGGGAAGGGAGTGAGACAGGGTTGTAGCCTATCCCCGATGTTATTCAGTCTGTATATTGAGCAAGCATAAAGGAAACAAAAGAAAAATTCGGAGTAGATATTAAAATAAAAGAAGAAATAAAAACTTTGAGGTTCGCCGATGACATTGTAATTCTGTCAGAGACAGCAAACGACTTGGAAGAGCAGTTGAACGGAATGGACAGTGTCCTGAAATGAGGATATAAGATGAACATCAACAAAAGCAAAACGAGGATAATGGAATGTAGTCGAATTAAGTCGGGTGATGCTGAGGGAATTAGATTAGGAAATGAGACACTTAAAGTAGTAAAGGAGTTTTGCTACTTGGGAAGCAAAATAACTGATGGTGGTCGAAGTAGAGAGGATATAAAATGTAGACTGGCAATGGCAAGGAAAGCGTTTCTGAAGAAGAGAAATTTGTTAACATCGAGTATAGATTTAAGTAGCAGGAAAGTATTTGTATGGAGTGTAGCCATGCATGGAGGTGAAACATGGACGCTAAATAGTTTGGACAAGAAGAGAATAGAAACTTCCGAAATGTGGTGCTACAGAAGAATGCTGAAGATTAGATGGGTAGATCACATAACTAATGAGGAGGTATTGAATAGAATTGGGGAGAAGAGGAGTTTGTGGCACAACTTGACAAGAAGAAGGGACCGGTTGGTAGGACATGTTCTGAGGCATCGGTGGATCACAAATTTAGCATTGAAGTGCAGCGTGGAGGGTAAAATTCGTAGAGGGAGACCAAGAGATGAATACACTAAGCAGATTCGGAAGGATGTAGGTTGCAGTAAGTTCTGGGAGATGAAGAAGCTTGCACAGGATAGAGTAGCACGGAGAGCTGCATCAAACCAGTCTCAGGACTGAAGACCACAACAACAACATTCAAATGAAAAGATATGAAACGTCATAAAAGGCAAAGCTGTTGAATTCTGCGTATACCGCTTTGAGATAACGTAGTGAGACATCTAGGGAGGCGAATTTAGTGTCACCAGCTCACCCTAAAAAATTCAAAACTGTTCCCGCAGCGGGCAAGATGATGCTCACAGTCTTTTCCGACGTTCAAGGATCCCATACTCACCGAATTCCTCGAGCACGGAAAACGGAAAAACCGTTAACAGTGACGAGTACTGAGAGATACTCCGTAGCCTACGCAAATGGATCGGGAGCAAACGGCATGGGCTACTCATGGAGGTGGTGATTCTGCTCCATGATAACACGAGTCCACACCTCACCAAGTTCACAAGAGTATGACGGCCAAGTTCAAGTGGGAGCTGCTCTGACATGCTGCACTGCGACTTCCGTGTGTTTGGTCTGCTACACCAACATCTCAAAGCGAAACGTTTCAGCGCGGACCACGAACTGAAGGATACAATGCAGGACTGGCTCCTGTGGCAGCCACAGGAATCCTAGGAACACGGAATCGTTTGGCGTTGAAACAGTGGGATAGTTGTGCTCAGTCCTCTGTGGAATAAAGACTTCAGTTTGGCCCTCAGCCTTTCTTTTGAACGCTCCTCATACAAATAAATTAAGTTTGCTTTACGTAATAAAAATAAACTTCCGAAGTGGAAGTCGCCTTTCATACAGGAGTTACATATATTCTAGAAACATAAAACTGATTCTACAACCTAAACATCTATTTTCTCTAACATGTGTGGGACAGAAGACTAGGCTCTGACAACTCATGGACGCAGTTATTGAAAACGAAAGAATCGTAGTGCAGTCAGTTTGTCACCTGTAATCCAAATGCTTCTGTTATGCTGTACGTTATCTTTACAAACGTTTTTGACACTTTACCTTACGAGAGCTCGCTTCTAAGATTCACACAATATAGCTGAATAGGAGAGTCGTTCTTACATCGCACAAAAAGTTAAAGAGCTTGCGTCTGCCATGATCCTATTTCTCCCCACTAGGTATGAAGGCTATCTCTTTTTATGTCTTTTATAGGCAAGAATCCTACTGATATTTAAAAGTCCTATACCAATATAATTAATCTGAGGCCTATTCGTGGATTACCATTCTTATACAGAGTGGCCCACTGGGGGTGTACAGTTTCAGTTGACTACCCTGTTAAGGTCCTCGGGACTACTGAAGAACGGGATACAACCCGACGGCTTTGACCAG
Source organism: Schistocerca serialis cubense (assembly GCF_023864345.2). Classification (NCBI taxonomy): domain Eukaryota; kingdom Metazoa; phylum Arthropoda; class Insecta; order Orthoptera; family Acrididae; genus Schistocerca; species Schistocerca serialis. Next base: position 254,255,410 of record NC_064643.1, read on the forward strand.
TGACGTCAGAATTTTCCAGAGATGATTTATTACCCAGATTAAATAGCAGAGACCAGTGTTCATAACCAAAGGAATGCAGGAGAGAAAACAGATGGTAGACATATATTACGACCAGTAATATTTCGACCATAATGTTAAGGATATCTCTTGTTTGAGTCCTAGTACTTCCGTAAAAAAATAAAGAAATAAAGGGGGAAGGAAGTAGCGGTAGCATAGAATACCTCTGTTGACATAGACACGGTGGTCCATTGATCGTGACCGGGCCAAATATCTCACGAAATAAGCGTCAAACGAAAACACTACAAAGAACGAAACTTGTCTGGGATGAAGGGGGAAACCAGATGGCGCTATGGATGGCCAGCTAGATGGCGCTGCCATAGGTCAAACGGATATCAACTAAGGTTTTTTTTAAATAGGAACCCCCATTTTTATTGCATATTCGTGTAGTACCTAAAGAAATATGAATGTTTTAGTTGGACCACTATTTTCGCTTTGTGATAGATGGCGCTGTAATAGACACAAACATATGACACACAACTTTAGACGAACAGTTGGTAACAGGTAGGTTTTTTAAATTAACATACATAACGTAGGTACGTTTGAGCATTTTATTTCGGTTGTTCCAATGTGATACAAGTACCTTCGTGAACTTATCATTTCTGAGAACGCATGCTGTTACAGCGTGATTACCTGTAAATACTACATCAATGCAACAAATGCTCAAAATGATGTCCGTCAAACGCAATGCATTTGGCAATACGTGCAACGACATTCCTCTCAACAGCCAGTAGTTCGCCTTCCGTAATGTTCCCACATGCATTGACAATGCTCTGACGCATGTTGTCAGGCGTTGTCAGTGGATCGCGATATCCTTCAACTTTCCCCACAGAAAGAAATGCGGGGACGTCAGATCCGGTGAACGTGCGGGCCACGGTATGGTGCTTCGACGACCAATCGACCTGTCATGAAATACGCTATTCAATACCGCTTCAACCGCACGCGAGCAATGTGCCAGACATACATCATGTTGGAAGTACATCGGCATTCTGCCATGCAGTGGAACATCTTATAGTAACAATGGTAGAACATTACGCAGGAAATCAGCATACATTGCACCATTTTGACTGTCATCGATAAAATGTGGGCCAGTTATCCTTCCTCCCATAATGCCGCACCATACATTAACCCGCCAAGGTCGCTGATGTTCCACTTGTCGGAGGCATCATGGATTTTCCGTTGCCCAATAGTGCATATTATGCCGGTTTACGTTATCGCTGTTGGTGAATGACGCTTCGTCGCTAAATAGAACGCGTGCAAAAAGACTTTCATCGTCCCGTAATTTCTCTTCTGCCCAGTGGCAGAACTGTACACGACGTTAACAGTCGTCGCCATGCGATTCCTGGTGCATAGAAATATGGTACGGGTACAATCGATGTTTTTTAGATTCCGGATTCTCGCGCAATTTGACTGCTACTGATGTGCGGATTGGCCGCGACAGCAGCTAAAACATCTACTTGGGCATCATCATTTTTGCAGGTCGTGGTTGACTCTTCACATGTGGCTGAATACTTCCTGTTTCCTTAAATAACGTAACTGTCAGGCGAACGGTCCGGACATTTGGATGATGTCGTCCAGGCTACCGAGCAGCATACATAGCACACGCTCGTTGGGCATTTTAATCACAATAGCTATACATCAACACGATATCGACGTTTTCCGCAATAGGTAAACGGTCCATTTTAACACGGGTAATGTACCACGAATCAAATACCGTTCGCAGCGGCGAAATGTTACGTGATACCACGTACTTATACGTTTATGACTATTACAGCGCCATCTATCACAAAGCGAAAAAAGTGGTCCAACTAAAACATTCATAATTCTTTACGTGCTACACGAATATATAATAAAAATGGGGGTTACTATTTTAAATAACGCAGTTGATATTCGTTTGACCTATGGCAGCGCCGTCTAGCGGGCCAACAATAGCGCCATCTGGTTTCCCCCTCCAAGCTAGAGGAGTTTCGTTCTTTGTAGTTTTTTCGTTTGACGCTTATTTCGTGAGATATTTGGCCCCGTCACTATCAGTGGACCAGCCTGTATATGAGTTGTATCTCGAACTTCAGTCGATGTGTATAGGTTAACTACATCGCGGGATACAAATTTAACGTACGTCGATTTCTTCGTTTTCGTTAGCATTAGTGTCCTATTCTTCAGCTGAACTACATAGGCTACTGAAGGACGGCATACAAATTTTACAGGTGTTGTTTCTTTCGCCTCCGCTACTACTAGCATTCTGTTCTTACGTAGCTAGTATTACTAGCGAAGGCGAAAAGATCTACAGACATAATATTTGTACCCCATACTTTAGTTGACCTATTTAGGTCAACTGAAGAATGGAATACTACTGCTAACGAAAACGAGGAAATCGACGTACGTAACATTGGCAACCTGTACCTCACTTCAATTACGCGAAGGCGGAAGAAGACGACACAGATGAAATTTGTACCCAGGTCAACTGAAGTATGGCACACAAATTTTTTTTTACCTCCGATATTAATAGTATCGAGTGAAAGCTATCTAGGTCTTCCTAGCGACTGCAAAAAAATCAACAGCATTGAAATTCTTCAGTTGAGCTATATAGGTCAACTGAAGAAAAGGATACTAGTACTAGCGAATGGGAAATAACGACTTTTATAACGTATCTATCCAGTACTTCAAGTGACCTGTGTAGGTCAACTGAAGAATGGGATACTAGTGCTAGCGGAGAAGAAAAATAGCGACATACATAACATTTGTATTCTGTTCTTCAGTTGACCTATACAGGTAAATTACATCACTGTTACGCATGTCGGTTTTTTCGTCTAGCTAGCACCAGTATCCCGTACTTCAGTTGACCTGTATACATCAACTGAAGCACGGGATACAAATTTTGGGTATGTCGGTCTTTGAGCCTTCAGTTGTGCTATTATAGACTCGAGAAGATCTTAGTGATACTAGTACTGGGAAGGGGAGAAAGAGCAACAACTGCAAAATTTGTATTCCGTACTGCAGCTGGCGAACCCATACTTAACGCAGAACGGTATAACGCGACAAAAAAATACATCAAAAGAGAAAAATTCAGAACAACATAAAGGTAAAAAACTAAAATTACCACACGCAAATACCTCCGCAAAAAACCAAAGCTCGCCTTGAAGGACATCAGCAAAATTTACATACCCACATACACAAGAGACACTACAGCAAGACCGAGCGGGGTGGCGCAGTGGTTAGACACTGGACTCGCATTCGGGAGGACGACGGTTCAATCCCGCGTCCGGCCATCCTGATTTAGGTTTTCCGTGATTTCCCTAAATCGCTCCAAGCAAATGCCGGGATGGTTCCTCTGAAAGGGCACGGCCGACTTCCTTCCCCATCCTTCCCTAATTCGATGAGGCCGATGACCACGCTGTCTGGTCTCCTTCCCCAAACCAACCAACCAACCACTACAGCACGAAAAAACACACATACAGACAAATATATAAACCCAGAAGTTCACATCAGTAAAATAAAAAAATATCCACAAGAAGAAAATTACGAAACCTAAGAAACTGAAGGATGATCAAGCCCAAAAAAAGCCAAATCAATATTTTAACCATCCCCACCAAACCCACCCATCTCCTTAATTATCAGTTACCGCCCATCCCCCATCCTAATCTGAAATTAACTAACAAATTTTGGGCGCTACATTTGCCCAACACGTTTAAGGAAACACGTAAACTGGAAATATGTATGGGGTACACTACGCCTCCATGAATATTCATCTAAATGGCTCTGTAGTGTCGAAATACGTCGTTTCCCCCTCCCTACAACAGATTTTATGGCTGACCAATCACCTTCTACACTACTGGAACAAGCCCCAGTTGATGAAAATCTGAATTCAATATTATGATTGACAATAAGATGCTGAAAACTCCTACTCCCCAAATCCCTATATGAAGAAAAAATATCTGAAATAACTACAGAACCCTCTGCAACATGATCTTCACCAAAACCTTCGTCGTTCGATTAGTAACGACTTTAAAAACTACATGATCACAATCTGGACCTGAAATTACAGCCCCCCAAATCCATAATCCTACCGCACGGTCTCCACTTTTGTACTTGTTTTGCCAAAATGAGACTCATCGATTTCGACTATAGCACCCGGACCTCCCACAGGCTCCTTATGCTTTACATATTCCCCACAAACTTTCCTACAAAACGGTACTCTCACTCACACGACAGTCATGCACACACAACCCGAACAGGATAACTCAAACGCCAACAGTATGTTATTTTTATTATATCTCTCAAGGCCAGTTTCACTTTCTCAAGCCATGTTCCTCGTCTAATTAGGCGCCATAGTCGATCCTTGCTACTCCTCCATTCGAATAAATCTTGAGTACAACGAGCAGATACAAATATCATGCGCATATTTTCGCCGCACTCACGGCATCAAACGTAATCAGCAAGAAGACAAGACATTTGCAAAAATCAAATGGTTTTCATCATGTCTACGCCAAAAGCCTCTTTTAATTCTTCAGTATTCATGGGAATAGATAAATCCATCTCGTACAAACAAAAATGAAAATCTAAAAATTCCTCTACATGAAAAACTATTCTTCCAAATAATCTCATACTCACTAAGAACGAAAGTAAGTATCGAATGAGTTGGAAAGAACCAATTATTTAAATCAATGCAAACTAAAAAATTCTTACGCAGTGTCTAGCGCTGTCTTTTGAGACCACATTCATTTTTTTCAGTTTACAATAGCAGTGCTTATACACAGCAGACAGACGATTTACTGTCTATGGCTCGAAAGTAAACACATAAATATCTATCAGAAACCTCCAACGTCATTTTCAGTTAACTACCCTGTTATGGTGTAGATGTGCTCACGTCCTTTACCGCATCTAATCGGAGCTACAAGGTATGCTATTCAGTCCGGTATGGAACTTTAACCACTACAGTGCTTATTAAGGCAGCGGAGGAGTCGTGTCAAGTGCAAATAGTTGCGGCTGTCTAATGCGCAATGCGACAAGCTAGAGACCACCATTTCCGTGTCCACGAAGAAGGACAGTATCCTGATGGACAAAACAGTTACGTGGGACCAGCCCTGTAACCAATGTGAAACATAAGGGACCTCAACCTTGGAAAATATCCGATGAGTTCTCGCAGTTCTGTAACCAAGCCCACAGCGATCTGCCCGTCGCCGTTCTGAAAGATTACAAATCTCTCGCACGTCTTTACAGAGGGATGTGGAACAGGATTTAAAGTTTCATCGAATCAAACTGCAAGCGGCTCAACAGCTTCGGCTAAGAGAAAAAGTGAGTAGACACAATTTCTGCACAACATTACTGGACAGAATTGAGCAGAATCATCCATTTCTCAAAAGAACTGTCTGATGAATCTGAATGGGTATATCTACAAACAAAACTTCCTGTATTACTCGGACACGAATCCGCAGCTCATTAATGCAGATCCCATGGTATCCCAGAGGGTGTCCCCTACCTACAGTTTGTAATAGTTTGGCCATAGTTTTTTGAAAATAACTAGAGCTGGCAGGTGAGTGTCAGTTAGGAGCCGAATGTGGCCATGATTAACAATTTCTTTATTCCGCAGATACAGGGATATCGACATGATTTTAGCAAGATAGAACTACATTAATACGGACCCGTAATCCAATGACTGTGGGGCGACACTGACCACACCGATTACTCTCTCGATTCGGTGCTATCCTATGGTCAGAAAGAACACCTGATCTGTCGGCCACTGTTTTCTTTCTGTGGGGTCGTTTCAAGGAAAAGAAGTTCTCGGCGGCTACAAAATATCGATGGACTGAGGGCATTCCTAAAGTAATAATTGAGGACGAAATGAGGAGCTTCCGCGAACGTCTTAGGAATGGATTTCCGACAGTGGAAGCCATTTGTGTAACGTACTTAGTAAGAAATAAAGTTGTGTTTGTTTTCCAGCAATGGTAAAGTATTATCTACATGATATTGGTGTAAATATGCGCTAAACCTCATAACAACCAAATGAAAATGTACTACTTCCCGTGGGCCACCCTGTAGATTATCATACAAATGTAAATAAGCGCAGCCAATGCGATAGTCTTTGAAAGGAGATTCCATGCTATTTCATGCTTCTCATATTGGAATTTTTTCTACGCTGTTCATTGCCTGGTGGTGCGGAATGTAATGTATTGCGAATACATAGAAAGAAGGATCCTTTATTGTATGATTATATGATAGCGGAACAAACACTGGTAGCAGTTACTTCTGTAAAATATCTGGGAGTATGCGTGCGGAACGATTTCAAGTGGAATGATCATATAAAATTAATTGTTGGTAAGGCGGGTACCAGGAGAGTCGTTAGAAAATGTAGTCCATCAACAAAGGAGGTGGCTTACAAAACACTCGTTCGACCTATACTTGAGTATTGCTCATCAGTGTGGGATCCGTACCAGATCGGGTTGACGGAGGAGATAGAGAAGATCCAAAGAAGAGCGGCGCGTTTCGTCACAGAGTTATATGGTAACCGTGATAGCGTTACGGAGATGTTTAACAAACTCAAGTGGCAGACTCTGCAAGAGAGGCGCTCTGCATCGCGGTGTAGCTTGCTGTCCAGGTTTCGAGAGGGTGCGTTTCTGGATGAGGTATCGAATATATTGCTTCCCCCTACTTATACCTCCCGAGGAGATCACGAATGTAAAATTAGAGAGATTAGAGCGCGCACGGAGGCTTTCAGACAGTCGTTCTTCCCGCGAACCATACGCGACTGGAACAGGAAAGGAAGGTAATGACAGTGGCACATAAAGTGCCCTCCGCCACACACCGTTGGGTGGCTTGCGGAGTATAAATGTAGATGTAGATGTAGATACTCCACTGTACGAACTGTCTACTTCAATACATGCCGTCAGAGGCGCTATATATCTGTAGAGATAGTTCTTGGTTTACTTCTAACACTGTTAATTTTCAGATTTAACAGCAGTTCTCCTTAGTGTCTGCTCTAAAATAGTAAAGAATCCTTTCGTTGATTTCTGGGTTTCCTGACTTCCGCACCAGTGGCGGATTCAGGTGTTTTGTACGTTGTGTAAAATTTCTTTCGAGAAATCGAGGCACCTGAAGAAAAAGTAATTAACTTTTGAATGTTAACTGTTGCATCATATTCTTGGTACAACCACCATCAACTATTTATAGTGCGCTGTGGGAAACACTACGAGAAGAGAACGAAGAGAACACTGAAACACTTATAATGATTAGTAACAAGAACACACGTATTTATCGACGAATACTCTGTACAGGCAGCAGATCCTGAAGTTCGACTACTATTCCAGAGGCAAAGGTTGGATAGAACCAATTCTTGTCCTACTAGAACGTTCATTGAAGACGAGCCAGTGTGGACTCGCTAGAAGCAAACGATGCTGCGCGAAGTACACAAGTAGAAGGCGGTCTTCTCGGTATTTGAGCCGACTTGGAGCTGCTCTCTCTGCTCTGGCGGCGGAGCATGTCACTTCTCTGACCGCGTCACCGCTGCGACTTCTTAGTGCGGCAATCGCTGGGCTATACGCCGTCTCTAGAGTGGGTTGTCGACTATCGAAGCCGGGGTCGCTGCCTAGTGGTGCGGGCCGTACTTACGACACCACATTAACTCTGTTTAAAACTCGAGCTAGTGGCCATATACACTACTGGCCATTAAAATTGCTACACCAAGAAGAAATGCAGATGATAAACGGGTATTCATTGAAAAATTATATTATACTAGAACTGATATGTGACTACATTTTCACGCAATTTGGGTGAATAGATCCTGAGAAATCACTACTCAGAGCAATCACCTCTGGCCGTAATAACGGCCTTCATACGCCTGAGCATTGAGTCAAACAGGGCTAGGATGGCGTGTACAGGTACACCTGCCCATGCATCTTCAACACGATACCACAGCTCATCGAGAGTAGTAAATGGCGTATTGTGACGAGCCAGTTGCTCGGCCACCATTGACCAGACGTTTCCAATTAGTGAGAGATCTGGAGAATGTGCTGGCCAGGGCAGCAGTCGAACATTTTCTGTATCCAGAAAGGCCTGCACAGGACCTGCAACATGCGGTTGTGCATTATCCTGCTGAAATGTAGGGTTTCGCAGGGATGGAATGACGGATAGAGCCACGGGTCGTAACACATCTGAAATGTAACGTCCACTGTTCAAAGTGCCGTCAATGCAAACAAGAGGTGACCGAGACGTGTAACCAATGGCACCCCATACCATCACGCCGGGTGATACGCCAATATGGCGATGACGAATACACGCTTCCAATGTGCGTTCATCGCGATGTCGCCAAACACGGATGCGACCATCATGATGCTGTAAACAGAACCTGGGTTCATCCGAAAAAATGTCGTTTTGCCATTCGTGCACCCAGGTTCGTCGTTGAGTACACCATCGCAGGTGCCCCTGTCTGTGATGCAGCGCCAAGGGTAACCGCAGCCATGGTCTCCGAGCTGATAGTCCATGCTGCTGCAAACGTCGTCGAACTGTTTGTGCAGATGGTTGTTGTCGTGCAAACGCCCTTATCTGTTAACTCAGCGATCGAGACATGGCTCCACGATCCATTACAGCCATACAGATAAGATGCCTGTCATCTCGACTGTTAGTGATGCGAGGCCGCTGGGATCCAGCACGGCGTTCCATATTACCCTCCTGAACCCACTGATTCCATATTCTGCTAACAGTCATTGGATCTCGACCAACGCGAGCAGCAATGTCGCGATACGATAAACCGCAATCGTGACAGGCTACAATCCGACCGTTATCAAAGTCGGAAGCGTGATGGTACCCATTTCTCCTCCTTACACGAGCCATCACAACAACGTTTCACCAGGCAACGCCGGTCAACTGCTGTTTGTGTATGAGAAATCGGTTGGAAACATTCCTCATGTCAGCACGTTGTAGGTGTCGCCACCGGCGCCAACCTTGTGTGAATGCTCTGAAAACCTAATCACTTGCGTATCACAGCATCTTCTTCCTGTTGGTTAAATTTCGCTTCTGTAGCACGTCGTCTTCGTGGTGTAGCAATTTTAATGGCCGGTAGTGTACGTACCCTTTGCAAGACCCCTTTCAAAGACCAATTGTGCAGGTTGGTAACCTGCTAGCTGATTAGCGCTGGCACTCGGTTTCGTGTAAAACATCAGCTGTCAAGAATGTTCACAGTAAGTACTCAATATGACAGATCGGGTAGTTTAGCTCCTTGTCGGCAATAGTTTCATACCTGGAAATACATTAAGTTATAAGTAGACTGATCTCTGAGTCCCTGCTGTGGAATAAACTATTCGTTGCGATGGAAAAATATTCGTCAGATCGAATGTGTCAATGAAAAACTACATGAATTTGCGATGGTTAACGGAAACGACTATTTCACAGAACAGTATGGCAACAGGGCACACAATGTTATCAAATATGGGCAGCAAAGCCATTCACTCAGTAAAAGAAATTCTAGAAATAAACGTTGTGCATTAGATTCAAATGGCTCTGAGCACTATGAGACTTAACAAAATGGTTCAAATGGCTCTGAGCACTATGGGACTTAACTTCTGTGGTCATCAGTCCCCTAGAACTTAGAACTACTTAAACCTAGCTAACCTAAGGACATCACACACATCCATGCCCGAGGCAGGATTCGAAACTGCGGCCGTAGCAGTCGCGCGGTTCCGGACTGAAGCTCCTAGAACCGCTCGGCCACCACGGCCGGCTGTTGTGCATTAGGATCACAAGGCAGATTAACGACCCCTTTTCGTTAATTTTTTGTTACTATTTGTATTTGATTGCTGCAGCGTCTGACAACTGTCATGACATTGCTACACCACTGAAGTGACAGACATGTAAGCTATGCACGTAAATGATCTAGCAAAACAATGCTTTAACATATTGATTACTATTCTTAGTGAAACTGTTATTGATTCAACAATTACTTTGACTATTTTTACTTCAGAAAAAAGGATAACCGTGTTTTAAAATGCGTCTGAACTACTGCAAAGACGATGGCGACTTTCCGAAGCGTCTTGTGCATACTATTGTAGTCTTTCCTAAATAAACCTTTCACTATCACTTTACTGCTTAGATGAGTTATCGGTTCGGTCGTATTATCCACTAAACGACAGTGTCAGCATTCACAAATGGGGTAGGGTTCAGTATAACCTTAGCATGTCAAAATACTTCTGTAAAACATTAATTACTGCGGAAAAGAATAATCAATCTTGAAGTGAAAAATGAAAATTTTGTTTGAATCTCGACTAAATTGTCACTGAATTAATGTGGCGTGAGACTTCACATTTTTACTTAAGTGAGAACCAAGATTATTCATTCAAGCACAATTAAAGCATTTTTTGGACTCACAAATACTGAATCGTTTCATAAGTGAATATACGCATATGTAAACCTTCAGTTGTAACAGCTTACCATTCCAAGAGATTAGAAGCACAATTCACCATGAAGACATTGACATTGCGACCATTCTTTGTAATAAAACCAATAAAATAACTGGGCCATCACTTATGAAATTTTCAGCTGTTTTACAGGAATAACAAATTAATGATATAAAGTATGCAATAGGAAAAGAATAAGCCACATTTACTTAATGCAGGGTGCATACAAATAACATTTAGACTGGTATTACACTACAGTTATTTTTCTGTGTACCTATTAAACCACACACAAAATTACTTTCCAAGTTATAAATAACCATAGGAGATGGAGAAGGAAATTAAGGATATAATCAGTCGACAATAATTTACAATAACGCTGTAATTCTTCTTCGCCCTCATTGAAGACAGCAATGTCATCAGCGAATCGTATTATTATTATCCTTGTACCTTGAATTTTAATTTCACTCTTGAACCTTTCCTTTACTTCTGTCAATTGCTTCTTCGATGTATAGATTGTTACTGTAGGGACGAAAGACTATATTCCTGTCTTACTCTTTTTTTAATGCGAGCACCTCTTTCTTGGGCTTTCATTCTCATTCCTCACTCTAGATTCTCGTACAGATTGTATATTACCCGTCTTTCTCTACGGTTTACCCCCTTTCTCTGTATTTCGAACGTCTTGCGGTATTTTACATAGTCGAACGCTTTTCCAGATCGACAAATCCTTTAAACATGTCTTGATTTTTCTTCAGTCTTGCTTCCATGACCAACCGCAACGTCAGAAATGCCTCTCTGATCCCTTCACCTTTCTGAAGCCGAACCGATCGTCGTCTAGGAGATTCTCAATTTTCCTTTCCATTCTTCTGTATATTATTCTTGCCAGGAAGTTCGATGCATGAGCTCTTGAGCTGATTGTGCGATAATTCTCGCAACTGACACCTCTTGTTATCCTCTGAATTGTGTGGATGACGTTTTTCCTAAAGTATGGTAGTGTATCGCCAGTTTCATACATTCTAAACACCAACCTCAACAGTCGTTTTGTTGCCACTTCCACGCCGACTTTAGAAGTTGCAGTGAAATGTTACCTAACTCTTATGTCTTATTTGATCTTAATTTTTCCAGAGCTCTTTTAAATTTTGATTCTTATTGTGTATGCCTCTTTGCTTCTCCGTCGACTCCTCTTTCTTCTTCTATCACGCCTTGAGACAAGTCCTTCCGCTCATAGAAACCTTGAAGGTACTTTTTCCACCTGCCCGCTCTCTCCCCTGCATTTAACAGTGGAATTCCCATTGCACTCTTAACCTTCCAGTCCTTGTTTAAATTCCAGTGAATATTATTTTGAGTCGAAAAACGTATGCGCCAGCAGTCGGACTTTCCGACAGTCATACCTTTTTCGATATCTTTACATTGTTCGTGCATTCGTTTTGCCTTATCTTCCCTGCACTTCGTATTTATTCCGTTCCTAAGTGACATTTCTGTCCTGAATTTCCCTGGAAAATTTTGAACTTCCTTCTTTCGTCAGTCAACTGAAGTTTTTCCTTTGTTATTCTTGGTTTCTTTGGAGTTAACATTCTTGCGCCTACGCTTCTCTTTACAGTTTCTGTGAGCGTCCATTTTCGAGAAGAACATTCCTCTTCGGTTGAACTGCCTGCTGAGCTGTTCATTACCCCAGTATCTATAGCCTCAGAGAACTTCATTGATTCTTCCTGATGGGTCTCTTAGTATTCAGCCTACTCTGCAATCAAACACATCCGAATCTTCGTTTAACTGCGCACAGCGTATTTCACTGCACAACACCACTGTTTGTTGTGGGTGCCAAAGCAAACGGCGTTATATATTAACTACTTGAGTGATATAAGACTACGTTTAGAAACAGTATTGTTATCCTTCAGGAAGAGATCAATTACATCAGTTAAACAGTTGTTGCACAGAAAACAGTTAGATAGAACGTAATCGAAATGACAATACACTGTCAAGGATATGAAACAACATACAAGATATTATGTTGTTACCTTACAATCTCAATGTTCAATATGTGCGTATGTACTGTTGAAACCAGCACTTGGGGTGTGGCAGACGGTACGTGATAGTGTAATACTGGTTTCATGCCGTCCATCACCTTTTCTTATCTTCTGTAAATATTTTTCATTCCTCCATAACTAATTAACATAACCTCCACAGAGTTTTGGGATATATTCTAGTGTTTTGTCTCCATAGCTTTCTATAGATCCTTTTTCTGGTTTTTAGTGTTACTGCCTCTACATCCGTGTGTCCCGGGTTCGATTACAGATCGCGTCGGATCTTTTCTACGCTCGGGGACTGGATGTCTGTGTTGTTCTCATGATTTCATCTCTTTATCATCGATGCACATGGTGCCGAAATGGCTTCGAACAGAAAGACTTGCGTTAGGAAGCCGAACTACCCGAGACGTGTCACGCCACACGATAATGCCATTGTTTTTTGTTTTGTCCCACATATCGTTTCTTCCTGTCTACTGCTCCTTCCACTGGCAAGTTAACCATCGTTGGATGTGGTAAGGAATGTCCCAGTAACCTGCATTTCTTGTAGTGCAACTGAACCTCTCTCAGCATGAGTTTATCCTGTCTTGTGGTTTACGTTGCACCACACCACTGCAGTAATCCTTCTTCCGTGTTCCTCAGTTCTCCATTATAGTTACAAAGTATAATAACAAAGCAGCAGTTTGTAATCCCGACATTTTTTTTAATAAGTGTTGCGAAATATCGGTGAAAGTTTCTCTTCGTGCAACGGAACGGAGAGAACTCATTACCTGCACGCTCTACGTACAAAGCACAGCGTGCGAAATGCAGTACTTGAGACCAACGTTTATGTTAATACCTGATTTAAATAATTTGCCTTATCTGACGCTTGGTCTAACAAACGCCGTATTGCTACCCTGCCAGCATTTTCTGGATTGTTTTCGCTTAACTGAACTTTGCATACACATTGATATACGTTTAAACAATTATTTTTTTTCAGGTTTTAAAATTCTGTTCTGTCTGCCCATTTTAACGACGCACTAATGCCGGGCTTGGTCAAAAGACCGGCTCTTACAGTGCCTACGTACGTGATGTCTGAATAAGAGATAAATATCTAGTGACCACTGAAATTTTTTGCCAGTGTTTACGCATAGCATTAATATTTAATTCATTGTTTATTATTATAACCTTAAAGCTATGCAGTGCCCTTCCTCTCTCCCTCAGAACCCAATGTCGAATGAAGTTTCTTTCTTCTCTCCACTCTTTCTTTGTTTTCTGTACAGCTTTCTTTCTCAATAGATGTTACCAATACGTTGCAAGTGTAATTTGGTTTTGGATTTGAGGACTGTATAGTAAAATATTCACGCAAGAAACAGCATTTTTAATGTACACACAAGGAACAGCATTTTTAGTGTAATGTGAATCGTAATATAAATGATAATTTAAATTTGCCCATGTTACATGTAATTCGTTGAGGTTTGCAACTGCATTACGAAAATTGTAAAATAACACCTCACCAGGTCCACTCACGTTTATAATCTGAAAATAAATTTGCTTCAAGCTGATAAAGAGTTGTTTAGCAATAATAAAACCGATATCCATATTTGTGAAATACGGCCTGCAGTAACTTCTGTGTCACCTCGGGTTAAAATTGTCTTGATTATAAGTTTCAGAAATGTGGGCTTACAGTAATTATTTTGTAAACTTATGCATCAGTGTAAAATTCCGCTCAGTGATGAACTACACAACTCAAAATTAAAAATTAACCGTTTAACTGATGTTGAGAGTTTCGTCGATCACGGGAAACATTACAAATGAAAGCCACAGAGCTGAATCCCGATCCCCTCGTCGAACTTCTCCAACTGAGCGGAAATAGCCTTGACGTCGGCAAGACGTGATGCCCTAAACCACTTCCGTCGCTGGTTTCCCAAATCGGACCACTTTTGTTCACTCGCTCAAGGTTGTTTACTTCTGAGCTGCTATTCAACATATTCCTTTGCTGTCGTCACTATGTGAAGGAAATGTCAGAGACATCCACAATTGTCATTAACGAATTCCAGCCAACATACCTCAATAATTGCCGCGACTACACGAAGCTTGGCTGCAGTGTTTAGTCTTTTGTACCAGACCTCATTCAAAAAGTACGGTCTCAAATATTCACTTGAAGCTTGGACGATGCCTTGGACGATTCTCCAGAGAAGGCTACGTAATACAAACATAAAAATATCGATATGTCTACAGTCTCCAATGTTAGAAAAACATCAACTGATAGCCCAGATACCAACATTTCCTATTCTTCTGCTCTAAGTCACAGTTTACGTCTGATGTGAACATGTACACTTTGACATTTGACAGTTACAGTGTAACACTACGTATATAATCAAAAAAGATTCAAGATGGATTTGCCAAAAGATGTGGAAAAGTTGATAGTAGTTTTAATGTTTCAGGTGTTCTACGTAGTGTCCCCGCAGTTGAGTAGAAAGCACGGAAAGTTCATACAAGAAGTGGAAACCTCTTTCATGTCTTGTTCAGCTCACGCGAAACAGTGATTTGGGTGTCAGTTATGTCGTCAAAGAGTTGACCCTTCACGTGAATTTCTGCTCTTTGTCGTTTTGTGGTAGGTTACTAGTCATGACACAGAGTCCCGTCATCCGCGATGATGTTTTCCAGAAAAGAATTGTCTGATTTTTGCATTTAAGTCAAATCACAGCAGGCGTCTTCACGCCCTTAATATTTCTTTACTTTTCTTCTTTGATTTATAGTGATCCGGACAAGATTTGCACACATTTTTCACATCTTCAAAGCCCGCATCTCGTGGTCGTGCGGCAGCGTTCTCGCTTCCCACGCCCGGGTTCCCGGGTTCGATTCCCGGCGGGGTCAGGGATTTTCTCTGCCTCGTGATGGCTGGGTGTTGTGTGCTGTCCTTAGGTTAGTTAGGTTTAAGTAGTTCTAAGTTCTAGGGGACTGATGACCATAGATGTTAAGTCCCATAGTGCTCAGAGCCATTTGAACCATTTGAACATCTTCAAACTGGAGAATCTCTTCAAAATTTGTTTCAGAGATCCTGTTACATTGGAATTTGCGACCAACATCGTTAACATACACCAATCTTCAGGAAAAAAAAGAACAGAAGGCCTTGAAAGACTAGAGACGGGACGTTCATACTCACCCAACACATACGTTAGTATGTTCTACGGAAATGATTAGCATTTCCTCGGTTTAGCGTGTGTCCTGTTGTCTAGTAGGCACATGGTCCGCCATGGGTCCTGATAACTTGTTCCATGCGTGTGGCCATCGACTAGTATAAGGCGCCAATTGCGTCCTGTCGTATAGCCATCCATGCAGCATTCGCTTGGTTCCAAAGTTCATCTGTGGTGGTTGACATTGGGTCACAGATGCGCCCATCGTTTCACCATATCCCACCCATTTTCTATTGGCAACAAGTCTGGTGATCTGGCGAGCCTGGGCAAAAGGCTGACATCATGTGAAACCAAAAAGATGCATTGCAATGCATTGCACTGCCTCACAATGTAAGGCCTCGATTTATCATTGTATAACTTGTGCGAATGCAGTCACTGTGATGCCGCTCCCCCTGTCTGCGACGAGCAGAAATTCGGCCATCATTTTCAAACAAACAGAACCCGGATTTTTCCGAAAAGGATATCTGATACCATGCCTGTACCCTGTGACGTCATAACATACACCAATGCTGTCTAGCATATTTCTGTATATTCGTCAAAGCCAGGTGGAGAAGTGGACGACACGCAAGTAACCCACGCCGTAATAAACGGTACCGAACTGTCACCTCTGATAGTGTACGACATGTTACACAGTTCCACTGTTGGGCCAGAACCGAGGAGGACACAGATCTGTCCTGCAGTACCATTCGGATTAAATGTCAGTCTTCCCCCAGATGGTCTGGGTGATGCGACCTGACCCATCCCGTCATGTTCTACGGCCTTCGGTGAACCATTCTGCACACACCCGTTGCACTGCCGAAATTCTTCTTCCCACACGACCTGCAATATCCCAGATGGATACATCGCATTCTCTCATGCCAACAACGCGCTCTCCTTCGAACCCTCTGATTTGACTGTACTGTTGGCGCATACGTCTGCGAGGCATCGTTGACGTCTGCTCAAGTCACACTGATCCATTACTTTCGGTTTATAGCGGCAACGAGAGTCGCAGTCACATTTTACCGGTAGGTTGTGCGCCGCCGCGATATCGATGTTGACTTTCAACCCGCTAGCCGATTTCGTTCAAATGCTAACCATATTTGCAGAACAAACTAGTGTAGATTTAGTATGAATGTGAACGCCTTATCTCTAGTCATTCGAGTTGTTGTGTTTTTTATGACCATGAGTGTACTACGGTCGCACATCCAATACTTCTCACTGCCTCCACCCAGCTGAGTCGTAGACTACGAGGGGCGTTTGAAAAGTCCGTGTAAAAATAAAAACTACTTACGTGTTTGGGGTAAACGTTTTTTTTTTTTCGACATAGTCTCGTTTTAGACTTATACACTTCGTCCAACGCTGTTCTAATTTGTTGATCCGTTCCGAATAATAGGAATTGTCGAAGTCTGCAAAATAGCTGATAGTTGCTGCAATCACCTACTCGTTTCAATAAAATCTTTGTCCAACCAGCCATTTCTCCAAATTGGGGAACAAATAGTAGTCCGTGGGAGTTAAGTCAGGAGAATAGGAGGGCTGTGAAACGAGTTTGAATCCTATTTCCATTAATTTTGCGACCACAATTACTTAGCTGTATGCTGGTACATTGTCGTGATGGAAAAGGACTTTTTTTGAGGTCCAATCGCAGCCGTTTTTCTTGCAGCTCGGTTTTCAAACGGTCCAATAACGATGAATAATATTCACCAGTAATAGTTTTACCCTATTCCAGAAAGTCGATGAGGATTATCCCCTGCGAATCCCAAAAGACAATCGCCATAACCTTTCCGGCAAAGGAATGGTCTTGCCCTTTTTTGATGCAGATTCTCCCTTGGTAACCCATTGTTTAAATTGTTGTTTGGTCTCAGGAGTATAGTAATGTATCCACGTTTCATCCACAGTTACAAAACGACGCTTAAATCCTGTGGACTCTTCCTGAACAGCAGCAAACCATCCTCGCAACACTTCACACAATTCCGTTTTTGGTCAAGCGTGAGCAGTAGCGGAACCCATCTTGCGGATAGCTTTCTCATGTCCAAATGTTTATGAAAAATATTATGTACCCGTTCATTCGAGATGCCCACAGCAAAATGGTTCAAATGGCTCTGAGTACTATGTGACTTAACTTCCGAGGTCATCAGTCGCCTAGGACTTAGAACTAATTAAACCTAACTAACCTAAGGACATCACAGACATCCATGCCCGAGGCAGGATTCGAACCTGCGTCCGTAGCGGACGCTCGGTTCCAGACTGTAGCGCCTAGAACCGCACGGCCACTCCGGCCGGCATGCCGACAGCACTAGCAATCTCACGCACCTTAACCCTTCTGTCATCGATCACCAAATCATGGATTTTATCAATGATTTCTGGAGTTGTATCCTCCACATGGTGTCCAGAACGATCAGCGCCACTTGTGCCCATATGGCCACTCAGAAAATTTTTAAACCACTTATAAATGGTCCTAATCGAAGTTGGAGAGTCACCGTAATGTTTACCAGTTTCTCTTTAGTCTCCTGAGGCGTTTTGCCTTTCATAAAGTAAAGTTTAATCACCACACGAAATTCTTTTTCGTCCATTTTTCGACGATCACTCGACTTCCTTGATTGACACGAATTCCAAACACAAAGATATAGACCAATATGGCTGAAACTTGGTGTGCGTTCTTTACAAAGATGCTACTAAGTAGACATGACCTGGATACGCGCCGCTGGTGCCATCTCTCCGACTTTGCACGGACTTTTCAAACGCCCCTCGTACACACCTGTTTTTTACAGTATTACTGTCACCGTACTTATTATGCTTGCGACAATAATGCTCCAGGAATACAGTCAGCCTCGGAACTCTATTTTTCTACTGGTGTCTGCTAGTTTACACCTTCCTACCTTTCCTGTGAAAATCTTATAGAAATAAAACAAGCTTTATACGATTTTCTGTGTCTTTACCTAGGGAGATTGCAACGAAAAGAAGGTATTCAGTGTTCGAGTTCCAGTTTTGTTAAGGTGTTCACTTAGGCTCAGCAAGGCAGATCGTTTTGCACTGATTTCATGTCCTTGCATCTTCACTAATGTCTTCCACATCGATCCATAGACTTCACTTCAGCGATATAGTAAGTGATATAGTAAGTGGGTAACTTCCCCAACCTCCACAAAAAAATAAAAAATATTAAGTGTCATGTAATACTTTGTGTAATGTAATATCTTGTATAGACACCTTTTATTAACCTGACACGTTCCACATCATTACGAAGTGTCGTATTCATGATCTATGGAACAAGTACTAATCTAATGTAACTTCACACACGCCTCGTGAGGCATGGTAAAGCACAGTCCCTCATCGACTCTGTTCTCGCAGAGATGCAGCTCCCACATATCAAAATGGCTCTGAGCACTATGGGACTTCACTTCTGAGGTCATCAGTCCCCTAGAACTTAGAACTACTTAAACCTAACTAACCTAAGGACATCACACACATCCATGCCCAAGGCAGGATTCGAACCTGCGACCGTAGCGGTTGCGCGGTTCCAGACTGTAGCGCCTAGAGCCGCTCGGCCACACCGGCCGGCTCCCACATATCCTGTGAGAGAATGTTTAGCAGACGTCGTCTTTGGCATCCGTGCACCGCGCATGCAACAGGATTCGAATATGATTTCGTAGCGATTGTAATAAATATAGTGACAATAAAACGTGTTGGCGTGACGAAACCGAAGGACAGTGCGAATCCCACAGACACAAATGACGAAAAATGGAATATCTCACATAGTTGGTATAGTTCCCGTTAAATTGGATATTACAACTCCACTTGAAATTGCTCTCATTAAAAATGCCCTTTATTCGAATTAATAAGACCCGGAGGAAGCAATGTTATTACGCAGTCTGGCCATCCGCAGAAATACACTCCTGGAAATTGAAATAAGAACACCGTGAATTCATTGTCCCAGGAAGGGGAAACTTTATTGACACATTCCTGGGGTCAGATACATCACATGATCACACTGACAGAACCACAGGCACATAGACACAGGCAACAGAGCATGCACAATGTCGGCACTAGTACAGTGTATATCCACCTTTCGCAGCAATGCAGGCTGCTATTCTCCCATGGAGACGATCGTAGAGATGCTGGATGTAGTCCTGTGGAACGGCTTGCCATGCCATTTCCACCTGGCGCCTCAGTTGGACCAGCGTTCGTGCTGGACGTGCAGACCGCGTGAGACGACGCTTCATCCAGTCCCAAACATGCTCAATGGGAGACAGATCCGGAGATCTTGCTGGCCAGGGTAGTTGACTTACACCTTCTAGAGCACGTTGGGTGGCACGGGATACATGCGGACGTGCATTGTCCTGTTGGAACAGCAAGTTCCCTTGCCGGTCTAGGAATGGTAGAACGATGGGTTCGATGACGGTTTGGATGTACCGTGCACTATTCAGTGTCCCCTCGACGATCACCAGTGGTGTACGGCCAGTGTAGGAGATCGCTCCCCACACCATGATGCCGGGTGTTGGCCCTGTGTGCCTCGGTCGTATGCAGTCCTGATTGTGGCGCTCACCTGCACGGCGCCAAACACGCATACGACCATCATTGGCACCAAGGCAGAAGCGACTCTCATCGCTGAAGACGACACGTCTCCATTCGTCCCTCCATTCACGCCTGTCGCGACACCACTGGAGGCGATCTGCACGATGTTGGGGCGTGAGCGGAAGACGGCCTAACGGTGTGCGGGACCGTAGCCCAGCTGCATGGAGACGGTTGCGAATGGTCCTCGCCGATACCCCAGGAGCAACAGTGTCCCTAATTTGCTGGGAAGTAGCGGTGCGGTCCCCTACGGCACTGCGTAGGATCCTACGGTCTTGGCGTGCATCCGTGCGTCGCTGCGGTCCGGTCCCAGGTCGACGGGCACGTGCACCTTCCGCCGACCACTGGCGACAACATCGATGTACTGTGAAGACCTCACGCCCCACGTGTTGAGCAATTCGGCGGTACGTCCACCCGGCCTCCCGCATGCCCACTATACGCCCTCGCTCAAAGTCCGTCAACTGCACATGCGGTTCACGTCCACGCTGTCGCGGCATGCTACCAGTGTTAAAGACTGCGATGGAGCTCCGTATGCCACGGCAAACTGGCTGACACTGACGGCGGCGGTGCACAAATGCTGCGCAGCTAGCGCCATTCGACGGCCAACACCGCGGTTCCTGGTGTGTCCGCTGTGCCGTGCGTGTGATCATTGCTTGTACAGCCCTCACGCAGTGTCCGGAGCAAGTATGGTGGGTCTGACACACCGGTGTGAATGTGTTCTTTTTTCCATTTCCAGGAGTGTAATTCATGACAGACGAATACGTAACGCAGTGGGTATTCGCTGGGCATTTGAAATCTGCTGTTGGTTATGTTGACCTCGTATTGTAGCATTTTCACAGAACGTAATAACGACACGACGAAACAGCTGAACTCCTGAAACTCTAAAACCAAACTTACCTTGTATGATCTGAAAATAATTTACTAATGCTAAGAAATGCTTGTTATTTCAGTAAACTGCTCGTAGCAGAAGTGGCTTCAGTTAATCTGTTAATCCATTTAATGCAGGGTATATTTCTGTAATTACCTCTGTATGGAGCGTCAATGTAAGCCTCGTGACTACTCAGTTCTACTATCTCGCAAATGTAATTTAATAATACTTTTAATTAAGTTGACGAAATCAACGAAATAGCAGTAAATACGAGTACATGAAATTTTCTTTTAATTCTCAGGCTTATTATTTGACCTCCAAAAGTACAATGATTCTACACAGAACAATCAGGTTAATGTTACAGACCGACTTTGTGCTCTCAGCACAATCATTCAAAATTCTTCTCCATAACGAGATTTTGAAAAACATAAAATCAAAGACCTTTTAGCGAATGACATATCTGTTTGCTACACCCGACAACGAGTCAGAAACAACATGTAAAGAAGGTGGAATCTGTCCCACGTTGATTGAAACGGTGACTGCCACGCAGCTACTCATTCGATAACACTGCCTAAGCATCCATACTGTTCCAACGTAAATCACAAAGTTGTAAAGTAAAGAAACGCAGTGCCTGTGTTACAGCGTAGGCATTTAGAAACGAGCCGTATATGCTTGTTACAATCACGTGGTGAAATCAAGCCTACGGGCTATTTTCATGCATGGTTACTTCTCACTCACAAGGGGACCCCTCGGCAGACGGATTTTTGTAGTTTTTTATATTTATGGTACGTGAAGTTCACAACTCAAATGTTAGTCGCACAAAATAATTCAAACAACTTTCGAAAATTCTCGAGAAAATCGTCTCTGAAGTTTCCCAACTATCTTTAATACGTTAAAGTTAGGTCGACTTTCATCGACAAGAAAAGATGCCTGCCAAGTTGAGCTTTTATATTCCATTCCAGGCTGATGCAAGTTTTTAGACAGAGATGCATGTTCTGCTAGCAGTTTCGTTAAGTTTAAAATACGTAAAGATGGGAAAAAAATCAATAGCTCTCGGAACTGTTAAACGCTGGATCGGGTCTCGTGTCGTTCGTTTTTTTTTCGTTTTCTCCGTTCATTTGGACTAGCTACGTTATTTAATTAAAAAATTCATGAAATTTTTGCTAATTAACAGATATCAGATTGCTATTTTTATAGAAAATTCACGTCTTCTTATTTATAATTTCATATCTAACAAATGAATAATTTCTTACGTTGATGATGTTTTTTATGAAATATTACGTGAATTGAGAAAAAACAAATTACAGGGTGGTCCAAAAGTATGGAAACACCCTGATAAAATCCAAATGCAGTAGCAAACACGGAAACAGAGTTCCTACACACGAGGACCGCGAAGGGGGAAACTTTATAGGCTATTCCACCAACATGGCGGCCATCTTGAAAGCCGCCATCTTGGATTAAACTTCAAAATTTCAAATGGGAATGTGGTCATGTGACATATCAAACAGATAGAGAATTTCACCAGAAAAACAATGCCGTTGTTATTTCAAACATAGCTTTCTTCATTCTCGGGTTATAGCCAATTACTTGCGGCAGCAGTGGGACGCTCGGCAGCGTGAGTATTACGTACTGAGAAGTCATAAAATTGAGTGTGAAACGGTGTAAAGTGACTATCCCATGTGTTTAACTGTTAGGTATCATTTACTCATGCTGACCTTTTAATCATTGTTTCCTTATTTACAGGCTACAAAATGTCCTTAACACATGAAGAACGCATTGAAATCATCTTGATATCAGGAGAAAGAAGCACACAGGTCATTGGTCATTGCAGACGATTTCAACAGTCGTCACCCAACCAGACAGCCCATCACTCACAGCGCAGTTGCCAAGCTTTTGCCCAAATTCCTAGCAACAGGTTCTGTCGCAGATAAACCTAAAGTTGGAAGACCAAAATCCGCCACTGATGAAGCAACAACACTGAGCGTGTTGGCTTCATTTAGCAACAGTCCACAACGGAGTACTCGTCGCCTGTCACAAGAATGTGGGTTAGCCGTACCTCCATACTGCGAATTTTATCGCAGCACAAATGGCACCCGTACAAAATTCAGCTGCTCCAACACCTGAACGAGGATGACCCAGACCGTCGGGCACAGTTCGCAGAATGGGTGACACAGCAGCTGCAGATAAACCCACGTTTCCCCTATCAGGTGTTGTTCAGTGATGAAGCCAATTTCTTTATCAACGGTGAAGTGAACAACCAGAATCACAGATACTGGTCCGACTGAATCTGCACAGGATTGATGCTTCCAAAACGGTCGACTCATAAAAAATGATGGTCTCGTGTGGTGTGCGGGTGTAGGGAAGCAGCCTACTCACGCTGTAGTAAATTCACATCAGTTTCCATTGTGTGCCAGCCAGTCTGCTGTAACTAGCTCTGACGTCATAAATGTTGCGCAATACCTTAAAAATCAAGCACATGAACTAAAACTTTTCTAGCATGTCAGAAATAATACTAAATTAATGTGTGTTAAATATCAGTTTGATAACTTCAGCCATTTCCGAGATTTGGACGTTTTTCTGGAAAAATCATTGGCGTAACAGAAAAGAGCTAGAGACTTCAAAATTTATATTTAGATTCATCTTTCATAATGATTTAATAAAAACAGTACTTTGGATTTCACAAATTAAGACTTTAGTGGAAATTCATGATTTTCTGGTTTTCGTCTCAAAACTGAAGGAAGCAAGATAGATTAAGTAGGCTAGTAAATAAGGCTAGGATGTTTAGATTTAAATAGGTTGGAGGTCCGCTATGATTATGAAAATGTGTAAAGTTTCTTTTTAATACCTATAAAATTATAGCGATAGCGGATCTCAACAGGGCCAGTTCAGAGCTCATCTAGTGCGTGCAGGGCAATTAAATTAATTCTCTCGCCTAAAGTATTTAACTTAGCCACGTCAAAATTTTATTATCAATACTTACCTGCGTGCTGAATGCACGTTTAAATTAAGAGTTTCTTCGGCCATCAGCCAAAGAAGCTATAAATTATTATGTAACTTGTAGTGGTGCGTTACTAGCCCAGCGGCTAGTCGGGAGAGCGGATTTGATCAGGCGATCCCTCAGCCGTCCGCACCGCGGCTTTATATATAAGAACACTGCGCGAGGAAGCAAGGCCCCAGTTCTCTCCAAACGCTGAATGACACGCCATCTGTGTCGGTAGTCGCGTCGCATCAGTGTATCTGCTACGAACAGCCTCGGGTGCCGTATTAAGTTACTAGAGATACGCGGAACCATGAGAACATTTCATGTGAAGTGTTAATTCTGGAATGATTTTCATTAACTAGCTTCAGTTTGCGTATTGTCGTATTTTCACGTGCCGTCGCGGGACAGACATTCTACCAAAAATTTAGCGTGGCGTTTGATGAAATATTTTCATCAAATTTTGGCGAGCATTCTTTTTAACATTTAATTCGGACATTTATAGTTGCATCAGCGCATTAGACTCTGAACTGCTCTGTTAGTTAGGTTGTAGGGATACTTGTGGTTTTTATCAGTGAATTTCAGAATATACTCAAATATTTTGGAAAACCGTTTTTGATTAGAAATCCCGGACAATCTCCTAATTCCTCAGAGCTATAAGCTGCAGCTGTAAGAACATTCTCAGGTAAAGTGGGCACTAGGATATCTATTTACTGGCTCCAAGTTTTATTAAATCACTTTCTGGGGGCCACGGAGTAAATAGAGAGCCAGTGTTGAGAACGGCAAAAGACAGCATTAACAACATTCAAAAAGCTAGAACTAATTCAACACGCAAGCGTTTATCCAGCAATAGATTTACTATATATTACAAACTTATACATCCGCCGCCCCACATATGGTGCATCGGCCGGGAAATCAACTAAGTGAAAGTGATTTTTAACTATTCGGATTCGCGAGTGAAATGCGACACGCAACTGAGTATAAAACAGTGAATGTGTTACGTGTGAATGTGGACGACGCAATTGGATTAACAACACATCTGGATTAACGGAGCTGGCACTGAGTCTAGCGGTGCTGCCGGCATCGCGAGAAGCCAGTCTCGCCGCACCGCAGTCGTCCCCTGGAGCAGCCGGCGCAGAGCCTGCAATTGCGGGCCACGCAAACACACAACAGCCGTCGGAGAGCCGTCTGCGGTTCAACGTGCCACGTCGCATCAGGAATCCTGGTACGCCGCGCCGGCAACGCCATACGTCGTGCAGAAGGAACTAAGTTAAGTGAAAAACTGTTAAAAATTTTACTAACCTGCACTAAAAGACTGTCGGCGATGGAACCGCCAAAAGAAACTGAGTTTAAACTTAAATTAGAACCTATGTCTGTTGAGGGAACTGTAAATCCAGACAACGGTTCAAGTGTAAATATGCATGAAAGTAGTAATGTTAAAGTGAAAAATGAAGTATTGTCTCCTGACAGTAGTGTGGGAAGGGGCAATGATTCAATAATAGAGACCCCTGTAGTAAAGCGGAAAGTAGAAATGGTAAATTTATTGGATGATAGTTTCTCTGATGAATTAAAAATGAAACAGTCATCAGAGATGGTAGAGTTTAAGAAGGAGAAGTTAGATATGACTAATCAATCAGAAGTTTCATTTAGTTTTGATGATTCTGGTGTTGGAGCTAGTTTTTCGTCACCTGAGTATGATAAAAAGCCAGCTAGTGAGCAACCCAAAGATGCTGGGGCTGTTGACTTAAATGTTATATTACAAGCAATAGCTGCCAGTAATGCAAAAATGACAGCTGATTTAAAATCTGATATAATTGAGGCAATGAACAATAAATTAGAATCCAATAATGCTGAATTAAAATCGGATATAATTGAGGTAAATAACAGGATTGTGGCCAGTCAAACTAATTTTAATAAACGATTGGAGGTAATGGACGATACCTTCAAGGCTGGTTGCAATAAGTTGAAAGAGGATCTAGACAGTTTGAATTGTAAAATTGATTGCAATCATGAGGATATTAAGAAAAAGGTTGCTCAACAGTTTTCTGAAATGTATAAAACAGTTAAATCCGAAGTTGCTGAGGTTCGCAAAGACTTCCAAATGGAAGATGCGAAGCTGGAGCACAAGTTAACAGAAAAGATCGAGGCGGAATCTGAACTGTGCTCAGATAGATTTAAAGATGTTAATATAAAAGTAAACATATGTCAAGCAGAAGTAGAACCAATCAAAACTGACACTACTCATATTGTGCAAAGAGTAGATAATGTTGAAATGAAAGTAGAAAATATAAGTACTAACATTGCTAACATTGAGAGTAAAGTAGCTTCAGTAACTTCTGGTAATGGTAATGTACTACAAGTTGTAGCTGCAAACGCCGCTTTTATCGGGTGTCGGCAGTTCTTGCGGTTCGATCCAGATAAAAATATCCACCCGCTAGATTTCTGGAACGATTTTGAAGATGTGATTCCACCAACTTGGTCTGAACGAGAGAAAATCTCGTTTGTTAGAAGTCATTTAGCAGGTGACGCCATGCGTTGGTCAGCTGATGTTATGTTAAAATGTAAAACATTAGCGGAATTTAAAACAGCTTTTATTAATGAGTATTGGTCTAGCAATAAGCAAAATGAAGTGTTGAGAGAATTTTGGAGTGGGAAACGCTTCAATGCAGGCAAGGAATCTATTAAAGAGTTTGCTAGGTCATGGATTTCACGTTTGTCACATTTGGCGGAAAAGCTAAAACCAGAAATGATTATACTAGGTCTGGAAGCCAAACTGCCATGGTACTGGCAAACTAGAATTATATCAGCCCCTAGAGACAATCTGGATCGTTTCATTGAATATTTGGAACGTGTAGAACGTGTTGCTGCCAATGAGGAGCAAGCACGTAATAACAGAAATGCCAATACCAATAATAGTAGTAATTTTAGGAACGACCAAAATGGCAATGTAAACATCAGAACAGTAGGTGTTCGTAATCCTAAGAGAGGTAGGAATTGGGGAAATAATTATCAGAACCAACAATGGCGTCCAAGGGATAATTATTTTGTTCCAAACAGAAATATGCATGTAAACAACAGTACGGAAAGTAAGGCTATGCCAGCTAACTATAATGAAACTAAAGGAAACAGTAGTATGCCGAGGCAGGAAAACTAGTTCCCGTCTATGAGGACACTGGCGCTCACCAGGCGGTTACTTTTCCTAAGCCAGTAGTTAAGGGAATGGGTAAGACAGATCAGAATACTCAAACTGAACAGATGGATGAAATGTCGGTAGCACCTAAGGATACAACAGAAATATTAGATCACTCACAGTATTTGATAGATACCGTGTTAGAAACGCTTTCTAAGTGGGAAGAGAAAGAGAAGGCGCAGCAGTGTAACAGTAGGGATGAGCTACAAAATACTGAATTGACAGGTGAAGAAGCAGAAGAAATTCATGCTTATATTTACGATGAGGATGATGTGCTCTTATCTAAAGTGCCTGTGCAGGATGTTGATAATGTACTAATAGATTTAGGACAGGAGATAAGTGAAAATGTAGAGGATAGGCTGTTGAGGGTCGATGAACCCAGTAGCTGTGACCAGTTGTCACTTGAGAAGGAAACCGACGATAATGGTGAAAGTGGTTTAGCTGTAACTAGTATTATGCCCGGTCTGGAGGCGCAGAATCGCTCAGACTACAGTAATTTGGGTCATGTTCAGCAAACTAAATGTAATGAAGTCGTGCGGTGTTTCGATTTAAAATTAATAGACCGACTGGAAAAGGCAGCTGAAAATGTAATTCAGGAAACCCCTACACACTGTGACCTAAATGTAATGAAGACAGATGTTGATCACTTTAGTTGGAGACAAATCCAAAAGGAACTATTAGATGAATTTGAGGAACCACCTGTACAACCTAGAATAAGCCACCCTATAATAATAGTGAATATGTTGGGTATCAATGTACGTTGTCTCTTAGACAGTGGAAGTGAGGTGAGTGCAATATGTCAGTCCTTCTTTGATGCATTACCTGGTAAAGACAAACTTACTGTAATGAGGGTATCAGGACTAAGAATAATTGGTGCTACTGGCAAGGTGTCAAAAACGGTAAAGCAAGAAGCTTTACTACCCTTTAACATTAATGGTAATTTAATTGATCATCCATGTTTAATTGTAAACAATCTCAGTATTGAGGTTTTAATTGGCATAGATTTCTTGTCAAAATATCAGAGTGTTGTTGACTTTGAAAGAAGCCAGTTAAAAATGGTCTTGCCAATAACCGGAGTAATTATAGTACCTTTTAGTGATAAACATGTAGTAACTGATCATGAAACTTGGGAGCTGCCTATACGAGTTCTGAAAAATAGGAGGTATTGGGACGAAGGTGTTAATCTTAATAACAATAAGCTGAATACAGAAGAAGAAGAAGAAGCAATTATTTTAGACAAAATAGAAACTAAATTGCAGGAAATCGATAGGATTTCAGGCAATCAAAAGGAAGAACTGAGACAGGTTCTAAAAAGGCATCATAAAGTATTTTCAGATCGACGTGGCAGATTCATAGGTAGCCAATGAATGCTGTAGGGAGGAGGTTGTTCTTTAACCTCCACACAGTGTGGCAGCTGTGCAGTCCCAGCTGTGTGAGATCTTCTTTCCCTTTCAGGTCTCACTCAATCTTCATCTTTCCTATCCCCAAAAATTTCGACCTCTACTTTCCAACACAAAATTTTCCGGTATGATTATCACGTCAATAATAAACCAATGAATGCTGTAGGGAGGAGGTTGTTCTTTAACCTCCACACAGTGTGGCAGCTGTGCAGTCCCAGCTGTGTGAGATCTTCTTTCCCTTTCAGGTCTCACTCACTCTTCATCTTTCCTATCTACAAAAATTTCGACGTCTTCTTTCCAACACAAAATTTTCCGTTATGATAATCAAGCCAGCATTAAACCAATGAATGCTGTAGGGAGGAGGTTGTTCTGTAACCTCTACACAGTGTGGCAGCTGTGCAGTCCCAGCTGTGTGAGATCTTCTTTCCATTTCAGGTCTCACTCACTTTTCATCTTTCCTATTCACTTAAAATTTCTAACTCTTCTTTACAGCATTAAACCAATGAATGCTGTAGGGAGGAGGTTGTTCTTTAACCTCCACACAGTGTGGCAGCTGTGCAGTCCCAGCTGTGTGAGATCTTCTTTCCCTTTCAGGTCTCACTCAATCTTCATCTTTCCTATCCCCAAAAATTTCGACATCTTCTTCCAAAACACAAAATTTTCCGGTATGATTATCACGTCAATATAAAGCTAACGAATGCTGTAGGGAGGAGGTTGTTCTGTAACCTCTACACAGTGTGGCAGCTGTGCAGTCCCAGCTGTGTGAGATCTTCTTTCCCATTTCAGATCTCACTCATTCTTCCTCTTTCCTGTCCTCAAAAATTTCGACTTTTTCTTTCCAAATACTAAAATTTTCCGTTATGACTATCAAGCCAGCATTAAGCTAATGAATGCTGTAGGGAGGAGGTTGTTCTTTAACCTCCACACAGTGTGGCAGCTGTGCAGTCCCAGCTGTGTGAGATCTTCTTTCCCTTTCAGGTCTCACTCACTCTTCATCTTTCCTATCTACAAAAATTTCGACGTCTTCTTTCCAACACAAAATTTTCCGTTATGATAACCAAGCCAGCATTAAACCAATGAATGCTGTAGGGAGGAGGTTGTTCTGTAACCTCTACACAGTGTGGCAGCTGTGCAGTCCCAGCTGTGTGAGATCTTCTTTCCATTTCAGGTCTCACTCACTTTTCATCTTTCCTATTCACTTAAAATTTCTAACTCTTCTTTACAGCATTAAACCAATGAATGCTGTAGGGAGGAGGTTGTTCTTTAACCTCTACACAGTGTGGCAGCTGTGCAGTCCCAGCTGTGTGAGATCTTCTTTCCCTTTCAGGTCTCACTCATTCTTCATCTTTCCTGTCCTCAAAAATTTCGACCTCTTCTTTCCAGACATGAAAAATTTCCGTCATGGCTAACAAGCCATGAGTTATGTAACCATTCTATTTACCGATTAGTGAAAAAAAAAATACCTAATGTGACAAACCTAATAGTGACAAACAATAGAGAAGTATGACGTAATTAAGATATAAATGTATTTGAGTAACAATTATGTATATTACCCTGGTAATATAATAAGTACAAAGTGTTGTTTTATTGGAAATGGTCCACCAACAGTAATTTAAAAAGGATATATGAATTCATGTACAAGCAGTATCTGAAGTGGTAGTGAAACCTAGTGTAGGCTGTAGAGCTAACTAATTAATAATAAAAGAGATTGCTTAGTGGTATGAAAAATATGCAGATAAGTTGTAAGGATAAACTCACCTGGTATAGCAAGGAAAGGCAGTGTAATGGAATTGAGCAGTGTTTGTGGTTGAGACGTGAAGGACACGTCCCTGAAGTATTTATAAGGTTGGAGCTGGCCATTATTTTAGTGTAGTGTGTGACAGGATACACCTACACGTATTGAGGTTATGAGTTGGAGGCGTGAATGCGACCATAGGTACCCTTATGTTAGATGAGACAGAGCAGCTCATGGTGTCCTATAGGTTTAAGGAATTTAGCATTACGCTCGTCCATAATTACTAGATGCACTTTAGTGGTAGGTCCGAGAGAGACTACCTGAGGTTTCAGCGTCCGATCGAGTGGAAATGGATTGCTACGTGAGCAAACTGATCAGCTGCAATACACTAAGAATATGAAATAAATGTGCTATCCTATGCTTTAAATATTAATAGAGTGAGTGTTAAATAAGTTCATACACTAGCAAAGTAAGTAAGTACATAATGACAGACGTAAAACATTATTTTAGCTCCGCATAAATACACTTCAAAGTAAGTAAGTACCTAATTGCAGATGTGGAACTGGCAACAGCAGAGGACCAATAAGTGGATTTTGTAGTCAACTAAACGTAGTGTGTTTTGAACACTCACAATTGTACTGTTACCAAAAGTTACTCACATGTACAAAGAAGCTGAGAAAACAACCACTAATCATACTCATACTATCTCTAAGAATAAGGTAATCAAAGATGAGTCAGTTAAGTGCTTAAAATACAAATGTATCAGGAATGTACCGAGCATTGGTTCAGTGTTCCGGCCCAGAACTAATAAATTCAGATTAAATAGGATTTATGATTATATGCCTTGAGCATAAAATTTTCTCTAGTAAGTGACTAACGGCGTTTTGAGCCATTTGTTTACCGATTTTATGACAGTTAAGTAACCATGAGAGTAAAATTGAAAAGGTTCTGTTAACTTTGTTCCAGAAAAATGTGGAAGAGAAAATGTATATATCCCCATTTCATTGTGACCCACCCATAGATATTAAGTGAACAGAGTCTGAGGCACTCTTTTTGTTTGTTCTACAGGACAAACCAGATAATGGCAGCCTGGTAGCTGTGTGAAAGCGTGGAGTGACTTGGACACAACTCACAGTGACCCCTCCCCTTTCCCCCATGTAATTTAGAGAGAACGTGAAGGACGCACACCATAGCAACTTCCCCTCCTCTACCCTTGTGAATGGAAGTGTAGGACGCCAGCCAAAGCGGCTACAACCACGTGTGTAAAGATTATTTGTGAACTTTTCTTTCAGGTTTAGAAAAGACTGCTAAGAGATATTCATCTGTTTATGTATCATGTTATTTTCTTTGAATTTGTTTATGTAAAAATGTATTTAATGGATCTAAGATTTTCATAATTTTTCAATTTTTATGTGTTGGTTTGTCTAAGGCAATATGTATGCCTAAATATTTCGTTGACTTTGCTTAAAATTTTGAGTAATGACATTGTTTACAAGGCAGTGAACATGCCTACAATTTAAATAATTAATGTAGGTAATAAGTTTTCTTTAATGTTTCTACAGGTTTATATTTCAATTTTGATTTTTCATAGGGAGTTAAACTGTACTCTTGCTTCCCTTTTTGTAATTAAATTTTTTTTTCATTCATTAACATTCATAAACAAAAAAATTTAAGTAGAGGGTGATGTAGGGAAGCAGCCTACTCACGCTGTAGTAAATTCACATCAGTTTCCATTGTGTGCCAGCCAGTCTGCTGTAACTAGCTCTGACGTCATAAATGTTGCGCAATACCTTAAAAATCAAGCACATGAACTAAAACTTTTCTAGCATGTCAGAAATAATACTAAATTAATGTGTGTTAAATATCAGTTTGATAACTTCAGCCATTTCCGAGATTTGGACGTTTTTCTGGAAAAATCATTGGCGCAACAGAAAAGAGCTAGAGACTTCAAAATTTATATTTAGATTCATCTTTCATAATGATTTAATAAAAACAGTACTTTGGATTTCACAAATTAAGACTTTAGTGGAAATTCATGATTTTCTGGTTTTCGTCTCAAAACTGAAGGAAGCAAGATAGATTAAGTAGGCTAGTAAATAAGGCTAGAATGTTTAGATTTAAATAGGTTGGAGGTCCGCTATGATTATGAAAATGTGTAAAGTTTCTTTTTAATACCTATAAAATTATAGCGATAGCGGATCTCAACAGGGCCAGTTCAGAGCTCATCTAGTGCGTGCAGGGCAATTAAATTAATTCTCTCGCCTAAAGTATTTAACTTAGCCACGTCAAAATTTTATTATCAATACTTACCCGCGTGCTGAATGCACGTTTAAATTAAGAGTTTCTTCGGCCATCAGCCAAAGAAGCTATAAATTATTATGTAACTTGTAGTGGTGCGTTACTAGCCCAGCGGCTAGTCGGGAGAGCGGATTTGATCAGGCGATCCCTCAGCCGTCCGCACCGCGGCTTTATATATAAGAACACTGCGCGAGGAAGCAAGGCCCCAGTTCTCTCCAAACGCTGAATGACACGCCATCTGTGTCGGTAGTCACGTCGCATCAGTGTATCTGCTACGAACAGCCTCGGGTGCCGTATTAAGTTACTAGAGATACGCGGAACCATGAGAACATTTCATGTGAAGTGTTAATTCTGGAATGATTTTCATTAACTAGCTTCAGTTTGCGTATTGTCGTATTTTCACGTGCCGTCGCGGGACAGACATTCTACCAAAAATTTAGCGTGGTGTTTGATGAAATATTTTCATCAAATTTTGGCGAGCATTCTTTTTAACATTTAATTCGGACATTTATAGTTGCATCAGCGCATTAGACTCTGAACTGCTCTGTTAGTTAGGTTGTAGGGATACTTGTGGTTTTTATCAGTGAATTTCAGAATATACTCAAATATTTTGGAAAACCGTTTTTGATTAGAAATCCCGGACAATCTCCTAATTCCTCAGAGCTATAAGCTGCAGCTGTAAGAACATTCTCAGGTAAAGTGGGCACTAGGATATCTATTTACTGGCTCCAAGTTTTATTAAATCACTTTCTGGGGGCCACGGAGTAAATAGAGAGCCAGTGTTGAGAACGGCAAAAGACAGCATTAACAACATTCAAAAAGCTAGAACTAATTCAACACGCAAGCGTTTATCCAGCAATAGATTTACTGTATATTACAAACTTATACATCCGCCGCCCCACACGGGGTACCAAAGTCGTTGGACCTTTTTTATTGATGGTACGTTAACAGCAAATGGTTATCTGAGGTTATTGGATGAAGAAGTGTTCTCCTCGTTGTTAACGGAGGACGGGACATTTCCGACATCTTCCAGCATGATGTAGCCCCACCACATTATGGGCACAATATGCGAGCATACCTGGAGGTGCAGTTCCCTCAGAAGCGGATTGGTCGTAAGGGTGCTGTGGAGTGCTGGAGTGCCCACTGCGTTAACCGGATTTGACTCCTTTGGATTTTTATCTTTGGGGTCATGTGAAAGCACTGGTTTATTCTGTGCAAATACGGGATTTACATCATCTAAAGCAGCGCATTGTTGATGCGTGTGGTCAAATTCAGCCAGATGTGTTGGTCAAACAAAGTTCATCAGGACTCGGTTCGGAGGATAGCATTAACAATACAACATAATGGACAACATATTGCCCGCATCTCGTGGCCTTGCGGTAGCGTTCTCGCTTCCCACGCCCGGGTTCCCGGGTTCGATTCCCGGAGGGGTCAGGGATTTTCTCTGCCTCGTGATGGCTGGGTGTTGTGTGCTGTCCTTAGGTTAGTTAGGTTTAAGTACTTCTAAGTTCTAGGGGACTTATGACCACAGCAGTTGAGTCCCATAGTGCTCAGAGCCATTTGAACCATTTGACAACATATCGAGCCATCCCTATGACTGTTGGTGGTCTCTCAGGACTGTGTAACATCGGCGTAATGTTTCTTCGGCACATTACACACATGCTGCCGAGCGTCCCACCACTGCCACATGTAACTGGCTATAACCCGAGAATGAATAAAGCTATGTTTAAAATAACAACGGCATTGTTTTTCTGGTGAAATTCTCTATCTGTTTGATATGTCACATGATCACATTCCCATTTGAAATTTTGAAGTTGAATTCAATATGGCGGCTTTCAAGATGGCCGCCATGTTGGTGGCATAGCCTATAAAGTTTGCCCCTTCCCGATCCTCGTGTGTAGGGACTCTATTTCTTTGTTTGCTACTCCATTTGAATTTTATGGGAGTGTTTCCGGACTTTTGGACCACCCTGTACATTCTTTTTCATCCTTACTTATTTTACGCATTATGGAAATTCATGGATAAAGCACCTTTGCTTAAAACTCTGCCGGGGCAAGGAATCGAATCCGTGCGACACACGTGGTGGGTGGGCATTCTACTACACAGCCACACGACTTGTAGAGATATATTTAACGTTGCTTCGACATATTAAATGCGGTCGGGAGACTTCAAAGTCTATTTTCTCGAGAATCTTTGAGAGTTGCTTCGAATCACTTTTGATCATTAATATTTGAAGTTTGAACTTGTCGTATCGTAAATATAACAAAAAATACAAAAATCCGGTTGCTATGCGGTGCCCTAGCCAGTACATGTCGATGCAGCCATACTCTTTAGCACATTACATCACGCACGAGCCAAAATAAAACTACACTCCACAGCAGCCAAACCGAATAGACAGATGCAGAACGCCTTCTTCTCCTTCCATACAGGCAAGCTAGCTGTGGCGACTATACCGTCGCAGGCCGCTGTTAGAATACATTCCCCTTCGAAGTCTACAGGCAGATTCATATATGTAGCGGAAACGGCTGTGAATATTCATAGCAGCAGAGACGTATGGAGGAAGTGTTAAGATGTGATGGCGTATTTTGTGGTTACGTTGTGGTCTCCTTTCTGCGTTTAAGAAACGCTAAATGTGCAACGATATGAACACTTTTTACAGTATTGTTTACTGTGTATAGTGGAGGAACAGTCCATAGACGATGATTCTTTGTAACACCACAACAATACAACAATGCCCTGCGTCATACAACAGCATATGTGAGGCAGTGCTTTGTGGAAAAAAAATTCCTGGAATAGGTTGCCTGCCCTTGGCACCTAACCGGAACCAAATGGAAAACTTTTGGTACGAGTTAGAACGTTCGTTTCTACCCCTACGTTCAACACCATTACCTTATCTGGTTTCAATTCTTGATGATGAATGGACTGCCATTTCTCCACAGATATTCAGACGCATCATTAAAAGT
The DNA here is from genome assembly GCF_023864345.2 of Schistocerca serialis cubense. Classification (NCBI taxonomy): domain Eukaryota; kingdom Metazoa; phylum Arthropoda; class Insecta; order Orthoptera; family Acrididae; genus Schistocerca; species Schistocerca serialis. The sequence continues at coordinate 254,291,022 of NC_064643.1, forward strand.
GTCCGCAGGACTGTTCAAACCATCATAAAGACGAAGAGCGCACGCAACCAAATTTAATGGCCAATACTATATGTCCGATACTTCTGATAAGATAATGTATGTGCAGGGTAGCTAAGATTTCACGTGATCATGATTATGACGTTTGGCTTGTGGGGCGCCCAACTGTTCAGTAATCAGAGCCCCTATAAAGTTCCAATTTTTTTCAAAATCCAATTTTTTTACAGAGTCCAGTCTGGCCACTGTCACGAGTGATGATGATGATGATGATGATGTAATGATGAGGCCAACACAGTCACCCAGTCCCCGAAGAGTTCTCGTGATTTCCGGGATGGACAATCACCTTCAAAGATAGGTTTCCACACTTTAAACCTGACTGTCAGACCTTATACAGACCCTATATATTAGTTCTACCATAGGAAGTAAATGAAGCAGCGGTATCTGAATACCTAACGGAAAATAGGGACTCAAACCAAAAACTTTGCCTTTCACTAGCAACGGCCTACTCGACTAAATTATCCAGACACGAATCACGGCTTTCCTTCCCAGCTTTATTAGCGCCAGAACTTCTAGCCCACCTTCCAAACTTCACAGAAGTTCTCCTGCAAACTGAGTGACTGACACACAGTTTTAAGTTGCCAGGATGTTTCGAATGGCTCTAAGCACTAAGGGCCTTAATATCTGAGGACATCAGTCTCCTAGACTTAGAACTACTTAAACGTAAAGGACATCTCACACATACATGCCCGAGGCAGGATTCGAACCTGCGACTATAGCAGCAGCGCGGTTCCGGACTGAAGCGCCTAGAACCGCTCTGCCACAGCGGCCCCAGGATGTTTCAAAAACAGATGTTAGTCAATCGCTGTGTGTGCCACAGTATTTTCTTTTTTTTTGTGACAGAGTCCCTTCAGTAATCGAAAATAGGACGTCTTTGTAAAGATACCCGAACACGTTGACGCAAATATATACAAACGTTTTCTGTACAAGTAGCACTTTATTGTTTCTGATTATGTTTAACGGCACTCAGCCAATCTTATGCCAAAAACATTTAAAAAATCAGTACAACGGTTACGTAATGCGCTGTATTGATTCCTTAACACTAGAACCGCTGATATTTGGACATACCTAGAACCGCTGCTGGGTCACTAATGACCCTCGATCTTTTCCTTTATTTCCCCTATGCCAATGGGTTATTGTTACTGCCAATGAATCTATTGTTAGAAGCATTAGGAAATTTAGAATGAAATTAACAAAAATAAACTAGGTTTACATAAATTATAATTTTATATTTTAAAACTTACATGTATTTGCTGAGTGTTTTTACTAGCTACCGTTACATAATGAACACTAGTAATAGTCTTTTGATGTACATTTGTTGCACACAGTTTTCTTGCGGATGTGACACTTTACAAATGATTTGTTTCCTTCCCAATTAGACTTTACAAGGCAACGTGTTCGCTTTTTTTGTCTGTCAGGAATATCTTCAGGTCTGACAGGGACGCTAGTCTTTCTAGTCGATGCGTACTTCTCAGCAAGCTCCTCCCTCAGCTGCAGGATGAAATTCCTGCGTTTCAATTTTTTATCATTTAGAGAATTGAACAATACCCACGCATTTATCCCAGCCAAATCCAGCAAGTTGTAAAATGTGTGAACAGGCCAACGTTTCGATGGTGCTTTGACAGAGTATTTGCGAGCCATTTGGTCGACCACGTCCACTCCATATTTAGAGCAGTTATAAAACGTAACTCTATCTGGCTTCTTTTTTATACCATCTTCAATCGTCACATAAGGATGCATAGTGCTCAGAATCAGGACATTCTTGTTGCTCTTACCCTGATAAACAGTCAGTGTGGTATCATCTTTTTTCAACAATACTGTGCTGTAATACTGTTCTCTTGCCTTCTTGATACACACTGGTATTTCCCTGCGAGACCGATTTATTGTGCCCATAAGCCTCGTAGAACTAGCTTTCAGTGTCTCAGAGAGCGCTAAGGAGGTGAAAAAATTGTCACATGTGACATTTATTCCTTTGTTGAGGTAAGGTTGCATCAATTTTTTTACAACAATGTCACCAAGACGCTCATCACTCCGCCTAGTGTCATCCTTCCCTAGATAAGGGATAGCATTCACAATATATTTTGAGTCTTTATCTACCGCCATCCAATACTTTTGCCCGTATTTGTCCAGTTTTGAGGCCATAAACTGCGTGAGTCTGCAACGGCGCTTTGAAGGAAAAAGCTGTTCGTGAATTGTTATATATGGACCCGGTATGTAGCTAGACTGTGCATTCGTAATGAACTCATTCCAGATTTCTGATACCAAAGCAAATTTGTCTTCTCTTAGTTGTTTTGATCTTGTGGATCTAATGTCAAATCTGAGATAACGCATTACCTCTCTGAATCCGTCACGAGCCATTGTTGATTTCACAAAATTATTTCCCCACTTCACTGACCACAATGTGTCTAGTTCTAAACACTTAGCTCCAATAGCACCACGGACCTACAATATAGCTATAAAAGCTTCCAGTTCTTCAATTTTTATAGTCCACTCATCTGAGCTCAGTACGCTACGTGCTTCAGTTTCTGTACATTTTACAATATGTTTCAAAATTTTGCCCGTTATTATTAGATGCCATGCACTATAACAGGTCTCATTCACGTTTCGTTTTGCAGGCGGAGATGGTCCTGTCTTATCTTTGAAAACATTCTGTTGTCCATATCTTCCTACTGAACAGTCACCTATTACTCCAACTTTCCAGGTTGTTCCATCGGGTGCTACAATATCGCTACCTGAAGGAAACTGAAGTAGTCCAGAACCATGGGCATTTTGTTGTCCACGCTGACCTTGAGGACGTCCACTTCCTCTAGTTGACTTAGTCTTTGTGGCAACTGTTCCTGTAATAGTAGTTATACGTATTAGAACGCGATTTAATATTGAATATATTTTTTTTTCTCTTTCGAATAACCCATTTGGGGGGTACGATGAATCAACTTTGGCTACTCTTCATTGTATTAGATTTCTTCAGTTTCCAAATTTCCTTCATCCTTTTAGAGTGTTGTTCCCTTTCTTCTTGAGTCCACTTTCGTCTAGTTATTTTCTTTCTCTCCTGAAATTCTGCCATTTGAACTGCCTTTCTGAAGTGTGTTCTGTTTTCTATTGTGTCTATTGTAACTCCAGCATTTTCAATGTCCTTTTCAGTCTCTATGAACCATGCTGGCTTGGATTTGTAGCTATTGAGTAATGTGAATATCCGCTTGGTTAGTCTGTTGTTGTCCATTCTGAATATATGTCCAAAAAACTGTAGTCTCCTCTTCCTCATTACATCAGTTAGTTTCTCCGTTTTCAGATATAGCTCTCTGTTTGGTCTTAACCTGTATTCAGCATTATCGTTTCTTTTAGCTCCCAGTATTTTCCTTAAAATTCTTCTTTCGACCTTCTCTAGTTTCTCAAGATCTCCATTTCTTGTTAGTTTAAGTGTTTCTGCCGCATAGAGAGCTTCAGGTCTGGCCACTGTTTGGTAGTGTCTTAATTTCGTGTTCCAGGACAAGGATTTTTTATTATAAACGTTTTTGGTCATGTGAAACACTCTTTCCATTTTGTGCACTCTAGTTTCTATAGCTATCTTTTCTTTGGCGTTGTATGTAATCCACTCTCCTAGGTATTTAAAGGAATCTGTTTTGTGTATTGTGTTGTTGTCAACTGCAATATTTTGAGGAGCATCACAGAAGTTTGTCATAAACTTTGTTTTTTCATAGGATATTTGTAGTCCTACTTTGGCTGCTTGTTTTTGTAGTTCTCTTATTTGTTCTTGGGCATTGTCTAGCGAATCTGTAATAAATGCCATGTCATCTGCGAAGGCTAAACAGTCGACAGTGATCTTGTTTGGATTTCTCCCTAGTTGCCCTTTAGTATTGATGGCCTTCCTCCATTCTCGAACTACCTTCTCCAAGACACAATTAAAAAGCAGAGGTGACAGACCATCTCCCTGTCGAACACCTGACTTTATTTCAAACGATTTTGAGAGCTCTCCCCTAAATTTTACTTTCGATTTTGTATTTGTCAAAGTACCTTTAATTATTGCAGTTGTTTTAGCATCGAGCCCAATTCTTTTAAGATATCAAGCAGTGTATTTCTGTCAATTGAATCATAGGCTTTCTTTAAATCCACAGAAGTAATTACATATTTTAAGTTCCTGATGTTCCTCATTTCTATTATGTTCTTTAAATTTAGTATTTGTTATGCACATGACCTTCCCTTCCTAAATCCAGCCTGATACTCTCCTAGCTGTTTGTCAAGTATCTCTTCTGCTCTTTTTAAAAGCGCCTTAGACAAGATCTTATAGGTCACTGGTAAGAGGGAGATTCCCCTATAATTGCTAGGATCTGTTTTCTTCCTTTTTTAGTGGATGTATTAATGCAGATGTCCAGTCTGGTGGTAATCTGTGTGTTGTCCAGGTTTCTTTTAGTATTTATGATAGACACTGTATCATGTTGTCACTAGAGTACTTCCATAGTTCAGCATCTATATTATCCTCTCCAGGAGCTTTATTATTTTTAAGCTCTTTTATGATTTCTTTTATTTCTTCTGTGGTTGGCGGCTTGGAGTCTGATGGTGTTGGGTTTACAATATTGAAATTAAATTTTTTCTTTCGGTGGATAACAGTTATGTAGTTCTTCAAAATATTCAGCAAGTATTCTACAGTTTTCTATGCTATTGTATGCAGTTTTCTGCGTTTTTGGGTCCGTGAAAAATAGACTAGGAGGAGGGTATTTCCTTAAGTTACTTTTGAAGGTTTTGTAAAAGTCCCTAGCATTGTTCTGTTTGAAGTTGGAGTCTATTGATGCTAGTTGGTCTTTTATGTATTGTACTTGGATCTTTTTAAGGCCTTTTGAAGCTTGCTTCTGGGATTCTTTTAGGGAGTTCCTATTTTTATCAGTTTTGTTGGCATTCCAAATGTTCCAAGCTCGTTGTCTTGTTAGGATTAGTTTGTCACACTCATCATTCCACCAGGCATGTTTCCATTTTTTGGTAAGGAGAATGGTTTCTTCTGCTGTCTGTACTACATCTTTTTGAAGTTGTTCCCATGTTTTAGGTGTTTTCTTTTCCAAAAGTGTCCTGAAATTGAGATCCTTGGTTAATTTCTGAGTGTCAAACTTTTTAGGTTGATATTCGCTCTTTATTTTATATATTGGTCTAATTTTGAATTTAACGACAGATAGATAGTGATCTGAATCTAAACTTGCACTCTTAGCAACTTTTACATTGAGTATCTCTGATGCAGACAGTCTGCTTATAGCAACATGGTCAAGTTGTTTCCCCCCACAGACTGGATTCGAGGATACCCATGTAGTTTGTTTTCTAGGGTTTTTTTTTTTGAAATATGTAGACTTTAGAACTATGTCATGTTCTCTGCATAAACTAATAAGTCTTTCTCCATTTGCATTGGTTCTTTTATGTGCAGGGAATTTGCCTACTATGGATTTGTGATGACGTTCTTTGTCGATTTATTATTGTGTTTTGGATGAAATCTGGAATAAGGTGTTTGACAGTTTCTGCCAAAAAATTTCTGTTTATTCTTTTTGTGTTCTGTTTTTCTCATTTGTTGGTGCATGTGAGTTTACAATGGTTTGTTTACTGATTCGAACGTTAATGTTGAAAGCCTTTCATTGACAGATTAAAATTCTACTATCGAGTTTAATATATTTTGGTTTACAATGAATCCTGTTCCAAATTGGGATACATTCTTCATAACTCTTTTTCCGGGCTTCCCTTTGAAGATTCTGAATCCCTCTGAATCAAATGAATGTTCATCAGTATACCTTGTTTCTTGGAGTGCAATTATCATTATATTTTTCTGTTTTATAAAATTTATTAACGTTTTAAGTTTTCCTGTTTTTAGAAGTGAGTTTATGTTGAACGTTGCCAAGTAGTTTATATTTTTGTGTTTAATTTTATTTGTTGCTTGCTTAAGGCAGGTTTCAGGATGCTCCAGCTCATCCTTCGCACATTGCTGTAGGCCCCCAGAATCCGAATGCCTACTTTTAATTTCCTTAGAAACTGGAGATTGGTTACTCCCTGGGGTAAAATCTCTTACAAGGTGCGTATCCATTGTTGATTGTTTGTTGGGTTAGGGGAACAAGTCCCCTAAGGATTCTACTCGAGGTTATTAGCTCCGAGGAATGGTTTTCAGCCGCACCACTGGTGGACAGACGCTGACCACTCAGCCGCTTGTTTCAAGACACACGCCAAGTGGATTTTTTTCTTTGGTTGCCTCTTCCGCTAGTTCCGCCGTACCGAGAACTATTCCCTCTGCCTTCACTACCGTTGAGGTCTTCACTGTAGTCCTAGCAAGGAGCCCTTACAAGGTGCTATCACCCAGGCCAGGTGAACCTTGGTTTTTTAACGAGGTTGTTACTCCTCCCCCTCCTCCTTCCTCACCTCTTGTATGGTGAGGCCCCGGGCTTGGGACCGGCGTAGCGGAGTTATTGAATATATTGTGTAATATTAGAACAAAAAAGACCTTCATAAATTTAATATATAACTTGTAAAAATTCAACACGAAAATAAGTATAAATATAAGTGTTGCAATTGAAATTAGTGTCTACGCAACATATACATAAACAAAAATTATTATAAAACAAACACATGAACAAGCATACCTTTCCGATCAGCATTCAGTAGAACCTTCTCAGGTGTAACATCGTCTTCTGATGAAGAATCTGGAACATTTGGTGATGGGAATTCTTCCTCGGATAAAGACTCCAGCGGTTCGCCCTCAGATTCATTGTCTAAAATCTCATTTAGAGCATTTACAATGTCCTCTTCTGTGCGTAGAAATTTGGCCATAATGTATTCGTAAGTTAGAAGCACTATCTACACAGACAGAATTTATTACTAAACCCATTTTCGTGGTGCAAAACTCTGGGTGCGCAATATCTGCATACAAGGTCAGACTTGTTTGAACCTCTCTCCCTCTCGTTCCCTGCTGAAAACTGGAACGTCAGCCGGAAGTGAAGTAAAAACGAGTTTTGCGATTGTTGACCAAACACACACTAACAATAGGCATGAAGTTACATGAAAAATGCGATTGTTATAGCGACTGGGCCGGGCGGGTCAGAACTGTCCCTTCCGCAGTTCTAGGTGAATCTTCATATTTCTCTTTTATGTTTTCGCCATAAAATGTGAAATAAAGTATAATCACTAATTACCTTATTTCATAAAAGTCACAGAAATGTAACACTAGGCAATAATATAAAAGAGTGACAAACAAAAGAATTATCAAGTGGGTCACGACGAGTGACCCAGCCGCGGTTCTAGTGTTAAATGTATTTGAGTTGAGGAATATATAATACCTTGCACTGATTATTAGAATGTTATTTATCTAGGAATTGCTGAATGCGGAAATGCTTTCAAGAGGCAGGAAACATGGTACAGGTGGAGTGAAATGTGCCAGTGTCTTTACTGGATAAATTTAACTTCATCATTTATTGACAGAAACCAAAACCGGACTTTAAACATCATCGCAAGAGCGAATTCACGCTGGCTGGTGACAACCCTCGAAATACATTTATTATGTCAGTAAGACAACAAATTTTTTATGTCATAACTGTTATAACCCCAACGTATGACAGTAATCTCTGATGCACATTATATAAAAAGTACAGATATCACCCTCAGGCATACACATATTATCGAAGCACAATTATACATGAAAGATGATAAACTGAATGTTAATTATCAGTATTAAATCTCAAGATATTAGGACGAATGCTTCTGCGAATTCTTTGAAGTAGTATTCACAGAAAACGTTACACAATAACATACATGGTTTGTACATCAGCTCAATTGAGACAGATGGAAACCTTTACGTCTCAGTCAAGCATGATTGTTCTTCATGGCATGTAAACACATAATCACAACCATAAATACACGACGACCCACAGGTAACACTATTTTTCACAAACAAGTGCGAAAGAGAGAGAAACTTGAAATGTCATAACATGCCTCCTGATTTGTACCGGAACCAACGAACTGACATACACAGTTTAACATAACACTATCTGACATGTAGTAGTGTAACGCCCCAACGACCATCTTAAAGTCAATTAAGAAAGAACATGAAGTAGGGAAAGTTATCTTGGCAGTTACGACACCTTTGCCGATGAACAAACACGAAAGAGTTTTGTCAACAACTACATTGTACACCACTAAGCATATTTGCTAGCGAAATAGAAAGAAGAAACATCGTATTTCAGCAATGGACAAATATCCATGTGACAAATGTGAAATTAATATCTCAAAAGTTAAGTCCAAAGTAATGTCATCAGAGATAACTTTTATGTGAAAGAGAGTTGTAAGCGCAACGAAGAAATTCAATGCGCCTACAATGCTCTTCCACAGAAGAAGTCACTTGCTAGAACTCATCCAGTGCAGACGTACGAGAGCAGTTCTGATCTGAATGATTGAGATTGCGAACCGTGACGAGACTGTTTTCGAGTTTAGAAGTGTTTGTTGCGTGACGAGATTCACGGCTTAAGAAACTGGTTTTATGAACTGAGACAGGAACCGATAGACTCATTTAACCGTGCACTACGGGTTAATTGAAATCTAATAACGGAATTAGTGAACATTGGACTTGACTTTAAATTAGTTGGACCTTAAGGAGAAGTGAACATTCTATGAAAGAATACACGCAATTAGTCTTGAGTAGAACCCAAGTACACAACATGATGAAGATAAAACAATTACGCTAAAGTGTTGAGTTGTGGTAATTGCCAAGAACCTATAACTCAATCGGACTGACTTAACTAAACTATTCCGTGTGCGTGTGGTGTTGGAGTTATAAGTACTTAGTGACAAAATAACAATCAAATACCCGGTGTGGACTACATCATTAAATAGTTTGATAAATGACTAAATCAACGACTACTGATGAAAGACTATTTCACGGAAGTGCAAATATTCACGTCATTAGTTGAGAAGTGAACTTTAAATTATTTTCGTATTACGACGCAATCTTACAAAGACTGAATCAAAGAGTATCTCTGGATCACGCTGCATACCAGCACAACAATTCCATAGCACCGAGACAACAGCGTAAGAAAAAACTGTTAACTAAAATATTTCCTCGCAATCAGTGGTTTGTGCTATGTGAACGAGAGAAGAATTAATAACTACTGCAAATCCGGGCAATTAACAATACAATATTAATAATGAAAAGCATCAATTATACGAGTTCGCATAAGTGGAAACGCTGCGGACTTGTAATTGAGATACAACGACTACGCGAGGAACGCCTTTTCGGAAGTTTTTCGGGTTTTTTCTCCCGTTAATCTACGGGGACTGACGTTATATCGCATCGTGTCTCTACTCTGCCGCGAGAGCTGGGACAGTAGCAGCTGTACGGCGTCGACTACATCAGCACGCGGTTGAAGTCCGGGGCACGCGCCACAGTAGTCAACACAAACACAGCTCCATCAACAACACAAACGTCACAGAGAAGACAGCTAAAACCGCCAAACGGCAAAGCGTCGTATGAAGCATAATGGCGGGCCTCTATGACCGAGCGGTTCTAGGCGCTTCAGCCTGGAACCGCGCGACCGCTACGGTCGCAGGTTCGAATCCTGCCTCGGGCATGGATGTTTGTGCTGTCCTTAGGTTAGTTAGGTTTAACTAGTTCTAAGTTCTTGGGGACTAATGACCTCAGCAGTTGAGTCCCATAGTGCTCAGAGCCATTTTTTGTACTGACCTTCGGTTAGTTAGTTTTAAGTAGTTCTAAGTTGGAGGGGACTGATGACCTCAGATGTTAAGTCCCATAGTGCTTAGAGCCATTTGAACTAAGCATAATGTCCGACAGAACAACGTCGATGCACACATGCTCTACGTGTAGCAGCCTCAGCTGAGGACTTTCCACAGATATAGTCATCCACACCAGCAGCAAATCTGCTTTCTTACTGAAATTTTAACTGGAATAATTTACAAAAATGCTAATAATTTGATTTGGATGTCCTAGATTCAATAGACGCCAAAAAATATGACATCATTGGTACGACTGATTCCAGAAGAAACCCTAGCGCATGTTGTCCACCACCACACGAAATTTCCGAAAGGTTACTGTAACCAATGAAGACGCTTTTCGTTTCTCTCCCTCTCCCTCCTTCTCTCCCTTTCTCTGTTTTGATCACAATGTAGACCGATATGTTTAGCCCTACCTTTTAGCTAAGTCCCATAGTGCTCAGAGCCATTTGAACCATTTTGAGCCTACCTTTTAGCATAAGCGTTCATCAGATACAGTAGGTTACCGGTACCTATTACGCGTGATGTACAACTGGTCTTGTGGTTCTGGTTAACGCCTTGTCATCTACGGTTCGGAGCTCTGGCACCGTGAAAGCGAATCTTGCCTCTCTTGCTCGGTCGGAGCGTCCCTCTCTCCGGGATCTCGTTACCGGCTGCTGCGAGTCGATTCCATTCGGTCGAGCTGAAGAGCCGGGTGAATCGACCGCGGCGTCGATTAAGGAGACAAAGCGCCGTCTGCGCAGGTCCCTATCACGGCGTGAGGGCGCCGTCCCCGTTTCATTTCCTGTCAGTTAAGTGTTTTCAACCCGCTGACCGTATTTCAGTCTATTCATGCCTCTCACCAGAGGATGACACTCCTTTTAGCATTTATTTATGGGAGGCCAGTTCTCAATTTTCCGTGTGGCGACCACAAAAACTTTTTCATGTATATCATGTTTCTGATTCGCTCAAGCGTTAAGCCGTCCGTCGAAATTTTCTTTCCACTTTGAAACATCAGATTTTTTAAATAAAAGCTGTGTTTCAGTTCTACAGATATACTTATGCGGAAAGAGCGTATCATATGGGGGGAGGGGAGGGGGAGGAAAAATAAAACAGGAGAAAAAAACGCTGAAAGCTTCTAATGGAATTTCGGGGCTGTGACTCGAGGAAAAGTTGAACGAATTATGAATTAACCGGTAGTCGGACGATAAATTGCGTTTTTCTACTTTATAATGAATCCTGTCAGTCTAAATTTGATGCGAAGTCGTTTTTACGCAACACATATTAAATTTCGGTAATAATCTGTATCTGTTTATGATTGGTAGGTTACGCAAGACGCAACCGTTATTTGCAACAGAAGAAACTCTACATGAGAAACTCGTGATTACAGTACTACAGCAGTAAAACATACACATATTTGAGTAAGTGTTCCATTTTGTCCTTCGCTACGAGAACGTTTTTCTATCCCACAGAAACAATGGATCACATATGTCAGTAGAGGAATATTATACTTCCTATCTCAGTACACAAAATGACTCATTTTCTATACGATTTTCAGCTATGTTAGGACTTTATAAATAGATACATGGTATACTTTTTTATATGAATTCACCTGACAAGAACAGTCACTTTGAGTTTAAATCCTTAATGAAGCATTATTTTCAAAAACAAAAGATTATGCTTGAGCGACTGATGAACGCAGTACCTGTTTACGTAATACTTTGGCGATAATGTTACAAAATTGGTGTACCTACTCGTTTTAGGAGGAAGATGATTAACACATTTATATGGATATGAATAAAACGCTATAACTGATTGTTGATGAAGACAAACAAAATACATTGACATACTGATAATGAGATTACAAAAGACTCCAATATACCTAATACACATTTAATACTTACAGTAAATCAAAATGCCCCATGGGAAGTGTATTTATTCCATCATGTATAATGTGTCTTTTATCATCCTGTGGATGTAACGCTATCTAGTTCTACTGCATTTATTTCATGCTTATAACTTGGAATTCGGTAAATTGTTTTACCTAATCCACAGTTGTTGAAGAAACAAATTTTATAATCGTTTAACGTCTATTCTTCAACCTTTTAAACCTTTTGAATTTTTGCATTCATCATTTCTAACGCAATATGCATACTCCTTCTACCTTTCAACACACTGAACTCAATTATAATCACTCCACTGCACTCTCTTTTTGTCTTACCTAACACATTTTTATTCAGTTCTACTACTCTCTGCACATTACTGCCATTACTGCATAGATAATCACTTGTGTTTCTATCTCTGCACACACGTCAGTATTATATTGTATATATAACTGTCAGTATCACGATAACGCAGCTCAGTCTTAGAATCATACTTTGAATTCACTGCATTGTAATGGAAGCTGTATATTACACCTTCAGATATATAAAATAATCGCATACCAATGTAGATTTGGTTATTGAAATTAACTTCTTTGTTATTAGTAGGTGTGTTAGATTTTGATTAAGTATTGTTGTACATTTGTAGTTTTGATCAGCTATTGTTTTATCACATTTTTATTATAACAGGCTAATTTTTTATCCAGCCAGTTATACACATTTTCCATACTCTCACCAGACACATCTTTCTTCTTTCATAAAAATCCTTTTCAACCCATTCATAGCATTCGTTCACATCTCTGTAATGAAATTAATGTACATTTGTACTGTCCATGTTGCTTGACGATTTATCTTCATGAGTTTGATGCCTAAAGATAACTAACGTTTTAGATGCATATAATGAAAAACAGTTTTACATTTATCGTAAATTGTAGTTAACACACTGTCTGATAAAAAAAATGTGAGGATGAGGGGACAAAATGCTGCTTCACGACTTATGTTGCCTCAGTCATTACAATATCGGTTCAAATCTACAATGAACATAGCAGTTTAGCCCAATTATGAATATGACATTTCACCTCCTCTGGCCTGGTTGCATGCATTATTCAAGTTAGGAAGGGTGTCATACTGGCTTCATACCATCTCCTGAAACAAATATGCCCACAGTTTTTGTAACAGTTTCATGATATGCTGGTTACTGGCACTGGGTTGAAGCTGACATCAGAGATGGTACCACACAAAGTCTACTGGGTGAATCACACAGCCAGTTTATAGGGACAACCACCATGCATGGAGGAACACTATCCTACTGAGAAACGGCAGCACCATACCATCACATTAGAGATAAGACGTTAGGATTCAGGATTTCCATGACATACTTTTGTGGCATCAGAGTTCAGTCAGTTATTACCATCTGTAACCTGACATCATACCTGTTAGCTACATCTTACATGACGTCAGATTGTAACCTCCCCACTACAAAAATATATATTTATCTTTCACATTTAGTGTAACCTTCCAAAAAATAAATCGCGTAACCTATCAATAATGAAATGTGACTAATCTCTCAATAATAAAAATGTGACTCACTTATAACCTTTCAATAACTGACTGTGAATTTAAACTGGTAAATTTTAGACGTCAGCAGTGATGCGTCATGGCCCTGAAAGATTATTCTGAATAAATAGAAAATTCTTACCTCAATAAGGTCGCCGGATAACGCATATATATCTGCTTCTATAAGAAATTTTTCTGGCACAGCCGAGTGCAATGCTGGCCGATAGATTTGTCATGTACAAAAAGAACAACTGATTTTTCTTTGCAATACTCGGGATGACCATGGATTGGAGAAATTAGTAAATTCTTTAAATTGAAATGAATGATTGTCAAAAGTTACTTTTTATGAGAAAGATTATTACTAAGAGATTTTTTAAAACATTTACATGGAACTTGATACAACAATACTACATATGCGCGAGGCTGCTTTTACCTTATGCTACAACGCTCAGGCTCCGCCATCGCTCCACCACAACCGGCGCAGCCAACACGATACACCAGACTGCTAGCAACTACTTACTGCTACTAACACACAGTTCCTACTGCAATCAACACTGTTCTTTGGTCTGAGATTCTCTTATAGCTTACATATCGCAGGCAGCGCGTGAGCAATCCATCGAAATTACATCTGCTCGAGTGCGCTAACGACAATTTCCTTAATCATGGACCTCTTACAAGATGTAGAGCTGTGACCTTCCAGAATATTGGAAAAATGGAACTCTTCTCAGATGACAACTCTTACTCGCCGACAGTAGTTATCTAGAACGTGCAAAACCATAACTCGTCATTGAAGACAACCCAGTGTCATTCATCAGCACTCCATGCCCACATCAAGGAGCCACTCGAAATGCAGCTGTTTGTGTTATGGTGTTAAGGGCAGCCTATGCACTGAACGGAAATTCCTCCATCTCGATGCGCTAGTCTCCGACACAGATTGTTGGAGGGAGTACATTACCTGTTAGTGAAAGGCAGGTGCAGATATTAAGAGGTTATAATATATCTGATGCACAATAAGTCAATACTCATTTGTTGTGGTGAGACGCTGTCAGCTATAATCTTGACGATGAGTATGCCTACCCTCTCTTTCCTGTGCAGTGCAACCTTAGGTCAGAGTGTCACCTGAATGCCCCACATGACTGACTGCTTAAACGGAGATCCGCAATAGGCCTCTTACAAAAACTGTCAGGCGCTGATAACGTTGTCTCAAACGAGAATGGGATATCTCTGTGTCTCTCACAGAGAAGTTATTCACTGCCCTTACTTACCATAAGAGACCTGGCAACAACACTAAATGTGAATAAAATAAAGCACACTAGTAGTCGCTCTACCTGCCTCAGAGAATTTCAACTCATCATTTACGTAGCCACCGAAGGTATGTATGTGGATGAGGCAACATTGACGTTTGATGATGTTTTCTGGGTACTTCACTTTTTTTGTCATGCTGTGTAGTTTGTTCTTATTCTCAGGTGCTAATGAAAGATCTTTATGTTTTTCATATTGTTTTTTGGAGACTCCCAATAAACTACAAGCACACATCCAGTGTGTAATCATCATCTTAGTCACATCAGTTCATATTTAAATTTTGTTCTACTTGGAATCATCGTCAGGTGGAGTTCATGACGTTGCCCATCTACATAATTTATTTGCATCAAGATCTAACCAATAATTTGATTCTTGGTTATGATCATAATCTTTGATATACTTATTGTTTGCTTTAACATGTCTCTCATATGATTGTGTTATGCTACCTCTCACTCCCTTTCCAGTCAGTAAAATGATATGATAATCATATAGTAACTCAAAAGGCTCCTAAGTCATTTTTAACTCTGCATCCAATGGTCAACAAGGGGCAGTATAGTACTGAACAGAGTCTAATCAGTGCGATTTTATACGTTTGTCTCTAGTGGTTTGTAATACATCTACCAATAAAAGAACATCAGTTTTCAGGTACAGGTCATGGTATCACCAATATCTCCTACACTAAACTTACTGCAATCTAACTTTCTACGTATAGTGTCTCCCTTGTTTTCTGGCCCTGTTTCCTCAGTGCAATTATATAGTTTATGAGTACATAGAACAGTACCATCTTTTGTGGTTGTAATAAAAGTCTTGTATAGATCACTTGTGCTTAGCTTCATTTTAAAGCAAACATTAACAGTTCTCTTGCTTAAACTTACTATCTTTCACAAGCTGCGACATCGTCGCAAAAAAACACAGTGACCCGTATACGTAATAAGTTTCCTTTAATTTACGTCTATGGTCACAATCTTTTCTGCTTAACAGAGTACCGGTTTCGGTCTTTAATGACCATCATCAGATCTGTTTCATAAAAACAAAGTCCTAATGTACTGCAGTCATAGTGGCATCGTCAAATGTTAAATGCGGAATCAGCACCAGCATCGTCAAATACATATAAATCACATCACATGCACGAGTCATGTTGTCAGTAAAACTACTCGTTTAAACTTGTAAAAATCGGTCGAGACTTTGGATGATCAATGGGTAAAGTCACAACAAATTTTCTTTTATCCACTAATCTTTTTACATTATCGAGATACGATGGTTTAAGATTGCGCTAAATGTCGTACGTAAAATTCGTTCTTACTTGAATTGAATTCACGGAAACGGTTTAAAGTGAAACATAGAGAAAAAATTTATTCTTACGATAAAATTAAACACAAAAAAATCTAGTTTCATTCGGATTTTAGCACAAAAACAAAAGTTTTTTGGGTTTTTAAGCGTGTCACTTACGCGTTTCAAACTTGTGCGAATGGGCACAAATTTTGTAAGAAGGGAGACAAACACATCTAATTAATGGTCGTCCTGTCACTTTACAAGAGCTTTATACGTTCCCACAATATAAACAATAGAGTTCTAAAGACAATAAAAAGAACCTGTACTGAAATAGGCACCACTCAAGTCAACAAAAATCTTCATCGTTTGCCAGGTTATGGCAGTCTAATATCAAAATTATGTTAAAGTTGGGAACCAGAATGAAAAATGCTCTTATCGTGGCACAAAAAAGTGAATAGTTCCTGGGCAGAGTTAGGTATGTAAAACTAGATTTTCAACTTGTATGTCATCTTCAAAGACATTTAAACCAAAACGTCTTGGAACATTGGCGATTTTTTTTAGTTTATCATACTTCCCCAGCGCAGTGAGCTCTCTTAGATGCAAGGTGTTGTCACGCCTCCATTTTGAAATTTACAGGCTAAAGTCCCCGATCCTGTGTCCCAAATCCAGAAGTTTTGCGAGCCATAGTAAACAATATGTAGTGTCATACGGCTGAAGAGCATACATCTAACAGCTAAGAAAGCTTTTCTTTGGGGACAGAACTTCTGGGGGTAGATTTGTCCCTGGGTGACACTAAAACAGTTTTTTGATTTCTGGGTGGTGGAGAGGGGTTGATTTTTTCCTTGAAGGGACTATTTCTCGGAAAAACTCACCTCCTATTAAATTTGTGATGAGATGTAAAAACAATTAGACATAAATCTATGTGCTCCTAGTGAGTGGGATGCATCTGCAACAGGAAGTATCGAAGAGTGGGGGTGCATCTACAAAAGAAAGTATCCTGGAGTAGGGACACATGTATCTTAAGGTTTAATCACACATTGTGTTATACTGCACATCACAAATGCCATGACATAATGTAATGTGTCATGCTATACAATATTACACGATGTATCATATTACCGTACTTCACATGATGCATTACATTTCTTCGCATAGGTACTAATACTTATATGTAAAAAAATAATGAACATTCAATATGTTTTAATTTAAACGTCTTTGAAGTTGAAAAGTTAGTTCCCTTAGTAGTAATTCGAGTATGTCTGTGTAAATTCTAGAACCACACAGCCTTCTAACATCTCGAACACACGATATTCTAGATACGAGTGTGGGATGGTAAAATCCTACCTACTGTGCGTCACATGCTTGTGTGTGCAGGTTTAAAATCAGTCACGGGAAGAAAGCAGATGCGGCGTTCGAACGGCATCGCAAGTACCTGCCCGACAATTCATAGAGGTTTTAGTGTCTGTGTAAGGAAGAACCATGGAGTTTTTATGCCGCTTTGTGCTTATTGTGTCATTGACTATTGTTCGTGAAACAAGAATAGAAAAAAAAGAACTCTTGTAGATTTCTGACTCAGCCTTGCTAGAGGCAAGACGTATTTTCTGATTCAGTTTAAGAAAGTCTTGGAAGTCAAGCCAACTTTCTGTAACTGTTACTCATTTTGTTCTTATGTTCGACTGTACGAGGTACGTACAGAAAGTTACATATGTATGTTGAAAGTGCGAATTATATTCTGCATGAAAATCAAATATTTCGTTAACTGACGAAAAGGAAAATTTGTATGTCTACTCATTTTATAAGTGGAAAGAGGCTTAAAAGTTCCTGTGCCTAGCGTTATGCGATGGAGAAGAAGTCAAGACATTTCCCAGCAGCCGACTATCCCGTAAAGAAGACGGGCTGCAAAATTCCAAGTAAGTCACCTCGTAAAGAAGTAGAAGATGGTTCGGGGAAGTAAATCAGTAGAACCCACTCCCTCACTCGCACTTTAAGTCGTCGGAACATGAGAAGGTGGTGACCTGTGTGAAAGGACCAGGACCAAAAAAACAGGAATTTTCAATATAAAAGAGAAAAGAAGCTGTTGTGTGTTTCCATAGTAACCAAACAAAATACGATAAGGGATTTTTTCTGAGACATTGGAATATGTTCAAGTGTCTAACTGAGCAAAATTTGAATGAAAAATTGTGAAGACATTAAAAATTCACAACGATAAAACACCAAAGAAGATTTCGGCGTATTTTTCTAAGAAGAAATACGCATAAAACAGTTCAACCAAGAAGATCCAGTGTTGGGAGTGTACAGCTCTCATACACATCGTGGGGACCCAGACGCGGAAACCAACATACATCCGACGCCACCGCCACCAGCTTCTGTTCACCGGTGCTGACCTGCCTCCACATCCGCTCACTTACGCTGCGAGAATTCTTCTCTAATTGGTACAAGATACTTTTTATATCTGTAGTTACCATATATAAAGTCAGTTTTAAATGCTTATAAGAGCTAAAACATACAAGAGTTTGGAAAACACACAACAAGTAATTGGCCATGAATATTAGCAAAAGAAGTGCCTGACTAGGATAAGCTGATAAATTTAATCAAAGCTCAGAGTGCAACTCTAAGTAATGAACTTGGTTTGGTAAATTCTCAATTAAATGCTCAGAGTCTTAATTTAAACTCATTAGATACGCAATTAAATATCCTGAGTGAGGCTTTAAATGCTCAGAGGGAAACTCTCAATATTCAAAGATCAAATTTAGGTTTGTTAAGCGCCAAAGTAGACTCTCAAAGTAAAGACCTTAGTAAACTATGCGAAGGCGTGGGTGCTTTGAAAACTGAATTTCGCGCTATAAGTACTAAAGTAGAGAATTTAAAAGTAGATTTACAGAACGAGTAGACAAATTCTTTAACCACTCACATAAATCATATGTTTGCTGATCTTGGTCAGAAACAAAATGACAATTTGCAAGAGTTATCAAAAAGGTTGTATCTGGACATTGAGAACAAATGTAACAATGTCGAATCAGAACTTATTTAAAAGTTAGGATCTTTTGAAAATGTGTACAATATTAAGTACAATGATGTAAGGCATGGATTGTATACTTTGCAAGAGAGTGTAGATAAGCAGAATGAATTAATGCCGATCATTCAATCGCAAATTACAGGTGTCAGTACACGAGTAGATAATGTAGAACGGAATTTCAAAGAGAAAATAGCCAACTCTGATATTACAAATGTAATTAATTTTGAGGAACAATTTGGCGAAATTATAGGTCGAAAAGTTACCGAGAGAATAACATCCGGGAACGTATCACCTATTCCTTTTTCCGAACTTAATGATACCAGGAAGAATACGGACGACCTGTGGAAAGAGATTAAGCTTATCCAGCATAAAGTTTAAAATGGATATCTTCATCTAACGTTGTATTAACTAGTGAAGCTGTGACCGATTTACAATGGGGAGCTAATTAAGGGTTATCTAGACAATTCCCTAAATTTAAGCCGGACGGAGATGTACATCCCACCCATTTCTTAGAAAGGTTTAACCAAGAATTACCAAAAATTTTGGATGATTCTAAGAAGATCGAATTTGCTGTGGGGTGCCTTCTAGGGGAACCCTCAGAATGGGTTACAGTAAATATTGAGAATTTTTCCTCTTGGGAAGACTTTCAAAAGAAATTTAAAGAGAAATACTGGTCCGCTAGTGTTCAAGAAAATTTAATATCAGATCTATGAGACCCAAAATATTACAATAATACTTAGGGTACTATGAGGAAAAATTTCGATTGGAATTTAACACGAGCGAATTATTTAGATAAGCCAATGCAAGACGTGGGATTGGTACGTATTTTAATTAAACAATTGCTCATCTGTTCGAGAAAAGACATCTTATGTAGTGGTTGGAAAACGGTAGAAGAGTTGTAATCTTTTGTTGATGCACTTGATGCAGTAAATAAGGACCGCAACGAAACCTTACACCAAAGTGAAAGTTCGAACTATGAAATGAATAGCGGAAATAATTTTAAAAGGCATGAGGCAAACTTAGCAAAACTACATCAGTGCAGTAACAAAAGTTGTAACGGTAATTGTCAAAAGAGGCATCCGCATTCAAATTTAGATCCTGTAACTTCTCAAGAATTTGTACCGAGTAACCAAAAAACACAAATGGGAATGTAGTACCTCGTTACGGTAACCAACCCCTAATTATTAGTAATGAGGAAAACGTTGTTCGACCTGGATCCAGGACCAGGGCCCAGGTGGATGAAATACATTAGGAGGCCGTTTTCCGTATAAGTATATTAACTTTACGCACAAAATACCCACAAGGAATGGTTGTTGCTTGAAGAACCAAGCTTAGCTACTAATAACCCACAGCCTATAATAGCAGGGACAGTGGAAAATTCCGAGTAAACTTTCAGATTCGGGAAGTGAGGTATCACTGATCTCAAATGCATTCTTTAACTCGATGCAGAATAAAGAGCAGCTAGTGACTGGAGTATACATAATCGGAATAACGGGAACAAAAAGTAAACTTGTAAAATTCGAAACTCAAGTTAACTGAAGTTTTGGAAATATGTTATTTCGTCAAACGCTATTAATAGTAGAGAATATTAATAGAGATGTACTGTTTGGTTTAGATTGGTTATAAGAGTTTAAAGTCATCTTAAGCTTTGACGAACATCTTCTTTGCTTTGGTAAAGGGGACAATAGATGCTGTACACCTTTTGTGACAAATACTCACTTTGAGGACCAAGCAACGGAGCGTCAGTGTCTGCGATTAACAGCTACAGCTCAATTATCAACAAAAATCGATAATGTTGATCAAGGAACACATTGAGCTGATAAACAAAACAAAGTTAATGAATCGTTAACAT
Organism: Schistocerca serialis cubense; assembly: GCF_023864345.2. NCBI lineage: Eukaryota > Metazoa > Arthropoda > Insecta > Orthoptera > Acrididae > Schistocerca > Schistocerca serialis. Next base: position 254,311,672 of record NC_064643.1, read on the forward strand.
TAACCAATCAACAAAGGCAAGATTTATATAAAAATTTTAAGGGAGTGTGGAGCAGTGTTTTTCCATTGTCCAGGTGATATCAGCGACTAAATTTGTAAGTTCAAAATCAAAGATGGCACTCCAGAATTCAAAAAGTATGTAGCCTTTTTGTTTGATGGAAAATAATATCATTCCAATGTATTAATATCTCTGTGTTCGTATTTATACGAACTACCACTAGGAAGAGACTTATTGAAGGATTTGATGATATACGTAGATGATATCCTTATAATATCAGCTACTTGGGAAGAACATTGTCTAACTTTGTGCAAGACACTGAAAATATTTAAAGAGAAAGGTATTACGGTGAAGCTGTCAAAATCGTTTTTTCGCGGCAAGAACTGAAGTTCTTAAGGCATTGTAGGGGTAGAGGGAATCAGACCACACCCTGAACGTATAAAAGCTATCAAAGAATGTCCGCACCCCAAAAACGTAAGACAGTTAAAGGGATTTATAGGTATGGCCGAATACTATCGACGGTACGTACGAGGTCAGGATTCAAATTACCCGAGAATTTTTGTTTATTAAAGAAGGGAGTACCGTGGACTTGGGATCAACGTGCAAATGATGCATTTGAAAGCGTTAAAAGTACGCTTGTTGAGGCACCATATTACGTCATCCAGTTATGGGAGAACCGCTTAAATTTCGACGGATGCATATGATTACGGTATTGCTGCCGAACTTTACCGAAGAGAATGGGATCCGACTAATGTAAAACACAGAACCATAGCCTAAATAAGCACGAACTAAATTACACAGCTACCGAAAAGTAACTATTGGCGACTGTGTGGAGTATTCAAAAGTTTCAAACACTAGTATGGGGATCAGAAATCCATATTTATATAAATCATCAAGCTTTATTCTTTCTGACGATTAGTCTATTACTACACAATAGGTTGATGTGCTGGATGCTTTTAGGCGGCCGTTGTGGCTGAGCGGTTCTAGGCGCTTAAGTACGGTACCGCGCTGCTGCTACGGTCACAGGCTCGAATCCTGCCTCGGGCATGGATGTGTGTGATGTCCTAAGGTTAGTTACGTTGAACTAGTTCTAAGTCTAGGGGACTGATGGCCTCAGATGTTAAGTCCCATAGTGCTTAAAGCCATTTGGACAATTTTTATGCTTTTATTACAGGAATCGAGATACGATACGTAAAAGATTCCGAAAATACAGTACCTGATGCATTATCGAGGCTACCAAGAGGAATGGAAGACTCGAAACGTATGGAAGGGCCCGGCGCTATTTTTACCATTAATTTTATGTCAACAGAATATACGAACATCAGGGTAAAAGAAATTGTTCAAAGAATAACATAGAATATCCATCATGGTCCTACTTTCACAGAAATGTTTTCTATGTGTATCCAGAGCTCGTTACCTCCTAAGCAATTGAGAAAATGGAAAATTGTAGAGCATAACTTGTTTTGGAGGGGCTGTGTAACATCATAGCGTTGGCGTTTATGTATTACGAAGGTAATGGAAGACAAACTTGTATGGTATGTTCACACAGGGTATGGATACTTCGGAATCAAAAAATGCATATCTCATATGAATCAATTTTATTATTTCAAGAAACTAGGGCATAAAATAGCATCTTTGATTAGAACTTGTGAAACCTGTCAGAAAGTAAAAGAGAGTAATACTCACGTTTAATACAGAATGTATCCTATTAACCGTAAGTCATTACACGAACTTACAGCAGCAGATTTCCTTGGACCAATTCCACTAGGAAAGGGAGGAGTATCATATATTTTGATTATCATAAAATGCTGGTCACAATATGTTAAACTATATCCTGTTAAAAGAGCAAATACGCAGACGGTTGTACACTGTTTACAACAATACTTTCTAGAAGTATGTAAACCAAAACGGTTTCTTACAGATAACGAACCACAATTTGTGAGCAACGAATTTAGAGAAATCCTAGCGTAGGAAAGCATTCGACAAGTGTTAATATCCAATTATAGCCCATCATCACGGATAATGAAGAAAATTGGGAAATTATGTCGTACATACTGTCATAAAAAACACACTTCGTGGCCAACGAAAATTGAGGACTCTGAACTTATCTTAAATGAAATACCCAATTTATCGACTGGGGCCTGAACAACCTAGTGTTAATAACGAAGTAAATCAAGAAACACTGTAGCATCCCCTCAGAAAAATTAAGAATGACTGTGCTGGTAAACCTCTATGTTATTTGATTTTCAAACAGCTGAGCAAAACTGAACGTAGTCAGACATTTCTCTCTTTACTTATTCTGATCATCACTAAACTGATACACAATATGTTTTTTTAGCGCAACGCAATCTGACTTTCAATAATCCCTACAAAAGATTGACCCTGACTAACAATAACCTATACCTTTCATGAATCACTTACCTCACAAAAATCTTCATTACTCGAACTACTGCAATACAGCGAGCGCCAATACTACCAGCTAAATAAAAGATTGTAACTACTGAAGGCACTAACTACTGATAGGCATATATATATATATATATATATATATATATATATATATATATATATATATATATATATACATCTGTTTATGATATACAGTATTACAAATTTACTCTTTCTGATGGACACACGTCTAGATCGTCCACTCTCAAAATTCTGCCATCTCTCTCCCCACATCCACCACTGCTGGCGGCTCACCTCCAACTGCGCAACACTACACTTTGTTCACATCCAATTGCACAACACTACAATGGCAAAAGTTCGAACAATGCAAACCAGCCACAGACTGCACACAGCACAGTCAGTAACTTTCATACAGAGCGCTGCGTGGTGTTACCAACATAAAAACCCAAACAGCCTACTTACAATGGTTTCTAAGAATTTGAGTAAAAAGGAGCAACAAAGGTAAGTAAGCATAATGAAAAGGGCGTGGAATCTCAGTACCAAATAGATGACCTGGTTCTTATAAAACAACAGCTTCCCAGCTCCTCTCTGAAGAAAGAGACTCTAAAGTTTTTCCAAAAATATGAGGGACTGTACAGCATACAAACGGTGGTCCATCCTATGACATTTTTAGTAGATCCCACAACTGGATTAGGGAAAAAATATGAGGGACCGAACCACATACAAACGGTGGTCCATCATAAGACGTTATTTTTAGTAGATACCGCAACTGGATTAGAGAAGGGTAAATACAATGTAAAGGATGTAAAACAGCATTTCCCAAGGGACGTTAACATTCCGAGTGACGACCGTCGGATCCAGAGTTGTTTTCAGTGTTATTTCCAAATAGTTTTCTGCATCGAATACCATTAAAATCTTAAACTATCCTGTCATCTATCCCCAAAGTACGATAACATTCTGAGTTAACGGGCGGAGTGCCGACGGTCGGATCCCGAGTTGTTTTCGGTGTTTCTTCCAAACTAGTTTTCCTGCACAGAATTCCTTTAAAATCTACAACTATCATATAATCTTATTGCTTAAAAAACTGAATATGCCCATAAAGCAGAGAACAAATTAAGAGAATCACAAAAAAGTAATGTATAGACAAAATAAATTGAATAGAATATTATGTTTCTGGAAAAAATAATATGATGTGACTAACTGAAGTGAATAGCTTTTCTATTTTGTGTAGAGTATTTTATACCTTTTATGAGATGTGATATAGATGGAAGGGTTTGCATAAATTTTGAAAGGGGTGAGTATTCGGCTGAAAGCTTCATTTACAGGAAAAGATAAATCATGACTAGCACAAAGCACATATCACACCTTTCAAACAACTGTCACAAACAGGTGTGCCTGATTCTTCTTCATTTGCCGTTTCCATAGGGTTGCTAGGATTCCCTTCTGGGACCTCAAAGGGTGAAGGTGGGACACGTCCGTTCGTGGAGACGATTTAACACCAAACCTCCTCCGGCGTCTCACTCAAGTACCTGAGAGGTAGGGATCCTGGGGAAGTGGAATGGGAAGGGTTTTCTGTCTTTGCGGCTGTCTTCTTTCTCTTCTTCGAACCTAGCATCCACATCAATTTTGATCCTTTCTTACTTCTCGGGGACTTGTCTATCTTTTCTCTCTTTCCATATTCATAAACTTCTATCGCTAAGTCCTTCCTTATTTCCGTGGTTACTAATGACCGACATCTTATCTTTAGGTAAGAAGGCCGAAGAATCAGACTATACGAATACACATCCACATATATACAAATATACACTTCTACGCAAACATTAAATTATATAAGACAAAGCCTATCACGATGTGATTCAAATGGCTCTGAGCACTATGGGACTTAATATCTGTGGTCATCAGTCCCTTATAACTTAGAACTACTTAAACCTAACTAACCTAAGGACATCACACACATCCATGCCCGAGGTAGGTTTCGAACCTGCGACCGTAGCAGTCACGCGGTTCCTGACTGAAGCGCCTAGAACCGCAAGGCCACACCGGCCGGCATCACTATGTGAAAACCGCCAGGTGTTACAGGGGAAATGGTGTGTACCTATGGAATTATGCGCACATACATGGGGAGTTATGACGACTCTACATCGAATATACAAAAGAAGAGGTCCACATACATAACGGAAAACTACAAAAGTAGTCATGAGTAATGGATAAATAAGAGAGAGGCGTCAGCAAAGAAGGAAAAGGAAAGTAGGAGTAGAATTAGTCAAGTTGATCACTAAGCAACGTCAGTGCAATAAAAACTCTAATGAACCGAAGCATAGTGGGACGTAAGTAGAATATACAGACATAATATCTATTGAACGTATAGACGTTGATAAGTAGAAGAGGACTCTAGGGAATGAATGATATATTAAAGAAGGAATGCGAAGTTTAAAATAGATATCAGAAGATAATTATGGTATACATTGAAATGTTTTATAGTGTAATGCCCCGTGAGGCCTACTCAGAAAGGATAAGGGGCGTACCCGGCATTCACTAAGTATAAAGGGCAGACGTACCTACGTGGAGATAGGCCTAAAAAATAAAGATGTTTTGTAAGAGGCGTACCTGCCAGAATGGAAAGAGGAAGTGCTCTCATAAGGCCAACTCACAAGCAAGGAATAGGTGCTGATGCTAGGAGAAGGGGACAGTATTGTGACAAAAGTCACAAATTTTATAGGAATTGTTCTGGAAAGTGTAAATTCTGTGAACGACTAGCATTATTATGTTTCGTGGAAATAAATGAGTGTCAAAAGAACACTTTCATTTCGCCCAGAGTTCCTCCAAGCTACACCTAATGAAAATAGTACATACTAGGAGAAAGGTAATACGAAAAGATAAGAATAGAAAATAGCTACTCATGTGTCATAAACATCTGAAGTTTCTATTTTAAAAGCAAATAAAGAAAAAAAAAGAGTCCTCACAATTCCTAAATATTAGTACAGCTGTCTAAAACCACGAGTAAATGCTCATGTCTTAGTAACGAAGTAAAATAAGAAAAGAATGGAAAGACAGTAAGTGAAAGAGTGTTCCAGAGAGGACAGAATTGTTATGGAAAGGAGGGATATGTATATAAACATACATAAAAAATGGATATTGTTAAGATATGAAATATTATGAGTTATATTACTTGCATAATGATTATGTATAAAATATCGCGTGTTCGATCTGCGGGCGGGGGGGGGGGGGGGGGAGTGGGAGGGTGGTATATGTAGTGATTCGAAAATTTCTGTGTAAATTCTAGAACCACTCACCCTTCTACTGTCTCGAACACACGATCACACGTTATTCTAGATACGAGTGCGGGATGGTAAAATCCTACCTACTGTGCATCACATGTTTGTGTGTGCAGGTTTAAAATCAGTCACGGGAAGAAAGCAGACGCGGCGGTCGAACGGCACCGACAAGTACCTGTCGGGCAATCCATAGAGGTTTTAGTGTCTGTGTAAGGATGAACCATGGAGTTTTTATGCCGCTTTGTGCTTATTGTGTCATTGACTATTGTTCATGAAACAAGAATAGAAAAAAAAGTACTCTTGTAGATTTCTGACTCAGCCTTGCTACAGGCAAGACGTATTTTCTGATTCATTTTAAGAAAGTCTTGGAAGTCAAGCCAACTTTCTGTAACTGTAACTCATTTTGTTCTTATGTTCGACGGTACGAGGTACTTACAGAAAGTTACATATGTATGTTGAAAGTGTGAATTATATTCTGCATGAAAGTCAAATAGATCGTTAACTGACGAAAAGGAAAGTTTGTATGTCTACTCATTTTATAAGTAGACAGAGGCTTAAAAGTTCTTGTGCCTAGCGCTGTTCAACGGAGAAGAAGTCAAGAGATTTCCCAGCTGTTGACCATCCCCTATATAAGAGGGGCTGCCAAATTCCAAGTAAGTCACCTCGTAAAGAAGTAGAAGATGGTTTGGGGAAATAAATCAGTATAACCCACACCTACACTCACACTTTAAGTAGTCATAACGTTAGACTTTCTTTTAAATCCGTAACTTCCCAGGATATATACGCCTTTTTTACGCTACTGTATAGCATTTTCCATTCTTGTTCTCAGCTTTTGATGTTTACATTCATATTTAGGTATATTATAGATTTAAATGAGTGTTTACTTGACATCACTTTCTCTCTAATGAATCTGTGCTTTCTTTGTAGCTGATGCACATTTATAAAAGCTTTCTTATTGCTTATGAGCTTTGATAATTTATATACAACATACCACAGAGTTATGTATCTTTGTCATTGCCTAATTTTAATCTTCTGTTCCTACCCAACATCCATATTGATTCTCTGAAATGAAGGTCTTGTATATCTCTCGTTTACTATCAGTGTAAAACTGAACTAAATTTAGTTCAATTTCTGTCAATTCTTATAGTATAGTTTTATGTTGAGAATATGCACTCTTTTTCGTGTTTGGTCATGTTTAACTTCAGCCCAATAATAAATTCACTTCAAAATACATGGAATATTTTTTACCTTTCATCAGCTTGTAACACCTCACTCTCATTTTAACGTCTGTGGTGTAGATAGGTGACATTCTCCGTACAATATATTGTAAGTGTGTCGTCTGCGATTTTTAACAAGGTAGCGAATTATATTTCTACTCTTTCATTTTCATTTCTCTCTCTCTCTGCAGAAACACAGACAACATAAGAGATTAATTCTTAGTTCTAGTTCATTAGTCAAACAAGCTAGAAACTTTTTCAGAAAAAACCAGTTTGTGCATTTATCTTAGTTTAATTAAATACATTATATGAAGTATTAGCCACAATCATATTACATAATACAGAGTGCATGTGGAATTAATATCTACAGTGCTCAAAAATGATTAAAGAGCAAGATACAACATTCTCTCCTTTGTCATGTAACTGTAATTACTAACACTTTAGAAATGTATGTTCACAGAGGGAACTACCAAACAGTGACAGAAGATAAGAGGTAAAATAATTGTATTTATATATTGTACTTAGTGTCAAAAAAGGCAAAATATTAATTACTATAGACTTTTGACTTTACACAGAAATATTTTCTCATCCAGACATGATATGTGTATATACTGTAGGTCAACCTGACGAAATAATGTATTGTGGATTTTTAATTATGAGCTGGTTTTCAGTGTTATATCTTTTAAAACCGTTTAAAATTCTTTGCCAATCAAATGATATTCTTATACATTTCCTTTCTTAGGCTTCTCATATCTAGCTACAGTTAATGGAAATAGTGATTCTTGAGCTGTGGCCACATGGTATGGATAAACTCCTTGACTTCCTTACACATCTAAACTCCATACACCCCAACATCAAATTCACTATGGAGATTGAAACGGAGGGTAAATTACCTTTCCTTGACGTCTTGGTCAAGAGAAGGGCTGACGGCACCCTAGGTCATGGGGTGTATCGGAAGACTACGCACACTGATCTGTAGCCGGCCGAAGTGGCCGTGCGGTTAAAGGCGCTGCAGTCTGGAACCGCAAGACCGCTACGGTCGCAGGTTCGAATCCTGCCTCGGGCATGGATGTTTGTGATGTCCTTAGGTTAGTTAGGTTTAACTAGTTCTAAGTTCTAGGGGGCTAATGACCTCAGCAGTTGAGTCCCATAGTGCTCAGAGCCATTTGAACCATTTTTTGAACTGATCTGTATTTGCACGCAGACAGCTGCCACCACCCTTCACAGAGGAACGGGGTACTTAAAACTCTAGTACATAGGGCGCGCATTATCTCTGATGCAGAGAGTCTACCACAGGAACTGGAATATCTGAGAACTGTATTTCGAAAAAATGGGAACTCAGAGTGGCAGATTCAACGTGCTCTCCGCCCAACCACTGCAGCACAACCTGTTGAGATGGATTAAGTCACGAGGGAGGAGGTAGGCACTGCATTTATTCCATACACAGGCGCACTCTCGGGGAAAATCGCCCGCATTCTGAAGAAACACAGGGTCGGAACTGTGTTTTGTCCTCCGAATAAAACTCATGCACTGGTGGGGAGCGCCAAAGATGACCTCGGTTTGAGGAAGGCCGGCGTGTACCGGATTCCGTGTCAATGTGGCAAGTCGTATATTGGTCAGACGATGCGTACCGTCGAGGATCGATGCCGTGAACACCAGAGGCACACTCGACTGATGTATCCGAGCAAGTCGGCGGTGGCTGAACATTTTTTGTCGGAAACTCACACCATGGGGTATGACCGCATGAGGATTCTGGTACAGACGTGGAGATACTGGGACAGCGTTGTTAGAGAGACCATCGAAATTCGCACCAATGACGACCCCATAAACCGTGACTGTGGCTATAATCTTAGCAAGGCTTGGGAACCAGCGATCGGGTTAATCAAGAGTAAATCGAGCAAACGTATAGTTGTGACGACCACGGCGGACAGAGCTATCACACCGACGTCATCTCAGACGCCGTCGCAATCTGTTCCACCGCGCGACCGTGGCGCGGGGCGCGGACGGCGGAGGGAGCGCGCCGCGGGCGGAGGGTATTTAAATCGGCCGCCGCCGCGACCGAACCCAGTTCCCTCTGAGCAGCCACAGCGTACGGATCTCCGTGCCGGCACGTTCACAGAAGCTCAGTCCGTCAGTTCACCTGATGATGGCGACATGTATGATCGCCGAAATATTGTGCCCGTTGGACACTATAGACCTGCAGCACACCCGTGGATATTTTGATTAATGGAAATAGTGGTTAACTAATTCCAATAAACTATATCAGTAAATTTTAACGTAGTCTTGAGTAACCTCAAATGTTTTAGGTAGGAATTAAAATGATTAAGGATTTATCAAAGACAGAAGATTAGTATGAATGGATGACTTTATATTTCCTTTGAGTTTATACCTGACCTCATTTCTATAACATTTAGATGTACCTTCCCAATATTTTAACCTTTATTACTTCAAAGTATTTCTTAGTGTAATAACATGTACATTCTTTACATGCATTACAAAGTTCATCTGATCGAAACTGATCACTGTCGGCTACATATCTGCCACAAGCACACCCTTTGGTGATGTTCCATAATGAGATATATGAAAAATTGAAGTTTCTTATATTCACGTTCAGTATCAATAGAGAAGTCAACCTGTTTGCTGTCTCGCATCACTATTACACTCCCAATATTCTTAGTCAACAATTTTTTTTTAATTAAGAAGAAATCTTCATCATATTCTTAAATACATATGCAATATATGATAAGTACATTCTTTGTATACCTCCACATGTACTTTTATGTCTGACTCATCATACCTTTACACATAATATTCCAATGAACCATAGGTCTGCAATCATTTTTGCGTATGTATCTGGTAATAAAATTTTAAAATCATTACTGAGCCACAGAAGCCTCTTATAATGTAATATGGTGTTTATGAAATCTACATTTGCACTGCATCTGCATTATATACTCCGTTGTTACACAGTATCTTCAATGTTCTGTCTTTGTTTACACTATTAAGTTGGTAGCTCCATTTTTAAAGGAGTAAAATATTTTGGTTTTTCATAATATTATTCAGAAACTAAAGCAGATAATTTACTGCAGTCTATGGCAAATACCGTTAAATCACTTGCACCGCCTCTTACTACATTTCTTTAAAAAAATTCATTTCATTCACAGGATGTACAGTACTTGAAATCGTACATACCATTAACGTATCTGAATGCTGAACTTACTGCTCCACACAATCCTGGAAAGTCTGTTTTTGTAACTAAGTCCACTAAAATTGCACTCATCACCCATAACAAGAATCATCAAGGAATACAAATATTCTATGTGTGTACCTACTGACTACACCATTTGATACAGAACCTTATAATCTTGACATAATATTGTTCTAGATAGTGCCATTGGATATCATAGGATAATTTCGATGCATATAAATGGGTCTTATGCAGAGGTTCGATAAAAATATGGGAAACTGTGCGAAATAAGAATACTTAAACGTTGTGAGAAATACTTCAATGTAGATACATACGCTGGCTATGCCTACAGACTCGACTTTTAAAATTTCATACAAATGACAAGTTTGCACCCATGGTCTAGGGGTTGCGTCTTTAATTAGTAATCAAAATCCGCTGCAGCTTAAAATTTTTGTTAATGATCAGTATAGGCGACCAAAGACTTCTGACATAGGAATTGACTCTCATTCTGCCAATGGCCCTGTCAAAGTGGGCGCAGGAGCGGACAGAGTTTCAGGACACTCTCTTGTCCTAGGGGTGGGAAACTGCCCCCAAAGGAAGAAGAACCAGCAAATACCGACGGCATGAGGATGAAAATGGCAATGGAAACCATTACTTTAGAGACATATAACGTGTATCAACGAGACACATAGACTGTAATTGAAAAAGTGTCATGATAATCTCTCCATAGGCAAAATATTCTGGAGTAGTCCCCCATTTGGATCTCCGGGAGGGGACTGCCAAAGGGGAGCTGACCACGAGGAAAAGATTGAATAACTAACGAAAGGATGACAATCCACTAGTCGGGGCGTGGAATATCGGAAGTTTGAACGTGGTTGGGAAACTAGAAAATCTGAAAAGAAAAACGCAAAATCTCAATGCAGATATAGTATTGGTCAGTGAAGTGAAATGGCAGGAAGATAAGGATTTATGGTCAGATGAGTATATCAACAGCATCAGAAAATGGTATAACGAGAGTAGGATTCGTTATGAATAGGACTTTAGTGCTGAGAGCGTGTTACTGTGTCAGTTCAGTGACAGAATTGTTCTTATCAGAATCGACAGCAAACGAACACCGGCAACGACAGTTCAGGTATACATGAAGACATCGCAAGCTGAACATGAAGAAAGAGAAAGCATATCAGGATATTGAAAGGGTGTTACAGTAGGTAAAGTGAGATGAAAATCGTAGTCATGGGGGACTGGAATGCAGCTGTAAGGGAAGGAATATAAGAAAAGGTTACAGGAGAATATGGGCTTGGGACAAGGAGTGAGAGAGGAGAAGGATTAATTGAGTTCTGTAGTAAATTTCAGCTGGTAATAGCGAATTCTCTGTTCAAGAATCACAAGTGGAGGAGCTATACTTGGAAAAGACCGGGTGATACGGGGAGATTTCAATTAAATTACATCATAGTCAGACAGAGATTCCGAAATCATATACTGCATCGTAAGGCGTACCCAGGAGCAGATATAGTCTCAGATCACAATTTAGTAGTGATGAAGAGAAGGCTGAAGTTTAGGAAATTGGTCAGGAAGAATCAATAAACAAAGAAGTTAGATACGAAAGTACCGACGAATGACGAGATACGCTTGACGTTCTCTAAGACAATACATAGAGCAATGAGGAACAGCTCAGTAGTTAGTACAGTTGAATGGGAACGGACATCTATAAAAAGGGCAATCACAGAAGTCGGCCGGCTGGGGTGACCGAGCGGCTCTAGGCGCTTCACTCTGGAACCGCGCGACCGCTACGGTCGTAGGTTCGAATCCTGCCTCGGCCATGGATGTGTGTGATGTCCTTAGGTTAGTTAGGTTTAAGTAGTTCTAAGTTCTAGGGGACTGATGACCTCAGATGTTAAGTCCCAAAGTGCTCAGAGCCATTTGAACCAATTTTGAACAGAAGTCGGATAGAAAAACAAAGGTACAAGGAAGATAACTACGAAGAAACCATGAGTAACAGAAGAAATACTTCAGTTGATCGATGAAAGAAGGAAGTACAAAAATGTTCAGAGAAATTCAGGAACACAAAAATACAAGTCGCTGAGGAATGAAACAGATAAGAAGTGCAGGGAAGTTAAGACGAAATGGCTGCATGAAAAATGAGAATAAATCGAAAAATACATTATTATCGGAAGGACTGGCATAGCCCGTTCTCTTACGGCAATCCTCACCTTGTTGCCGCGAGTAATGAGTGGATGGGCAAATATCTATTAGGAACATTACGTGTGTAGACTGTGTTCAGTTGGGAATGTGGGTCTCACAGCAAGCGTGCAAGTCCCTGCAGTCGCGCTATTCATCTGTGTCCTCGGTGGCTCAGATGGATAGAGGGTCTGCCATGAAAGCAGGAGATCCCGGGTTCGAGTCGCGGGCGAGGCAGACTTTTAAGCTGTCTCCATTGAGATATATCAACAATACCTGTCGGCAGCTGAGGGTTTCGGTTAATTATCAAATAATTGAGGACTTAGTGTGTAAGTGGTGCTCTGAGATGAAGAGATTGGCTCAGGAGAAGAATTCATGGAGGTCTGCATTAAACTAGTGATAAGACAGATAACTCAGAAAAGAAAGACCCAAGTTTTCGAATATGACGTATTATTGTAAAGAAAACGCTAAAATTGAAAGCCTCTCTCAGGTATTCCCAACTTGGCCTCTTTCTACCACTTTGACAAATAAAGCTACCAGGGATTGATTTGAAGAGCCTTGTGCCTTGTACCATTGGCACTATGTGTCCGCGTCTTGTTAACAGAGAGAGAGGTGCTTACCTTGGCTTTTGCGAGGTAACAGTCGTGGTTGGTTGCTTCAGATCTCCTTTTTGAGTTGGTGTCCTGAGCCAAGTGGTGAAGGAAACGCTCAATAGAGATATCTGAGCAGTGAAGCCATAAAATGGCCAAAGTATGTTGTTGTTGTTGTGGTCTTCAGTCCTGAGACTGGTTTGATGCAGTTCTCCATGCTACTCTATCCTGTGCAAGCTTCTTCATCTCCCAGTACCTACTGCAATCTACATCCTTCTGAATCTCCTTAGTGTATTCATCTCTTGGTCTCCCTCTACGAATTTTACCCTCCACGCTGCCCTCCAATACTAAATTGGTGATCCCTTGATGCCTCAGAACATGTCCTACCAACCGATCCCGTCTTCTGGTCAAGTTGTGCCACAAACTTCTCTTCTCCCCAATCCTATTCAATACTTCCTCATTAGTTATGTGATCTACCCATCTAATCTTCAGCATTCTTCTGTAGCACCACATTTCGAATGCTTCTATTCTCTTCTTGTCCAAACTATTTATCGTCCATGTTTCACTTCCATACATGGCTACACTCCATACAAATGCTTTCAGAAATGACTTCCTGACACTTAAATCTATACTCGATGTTAACAAATGTTTCTTCTTCAGAAAAGCTCTCCTTGCCATTGCCAGTCTACATTTTATATCCTCTCTACTTCGACCATCATCAGTTATTTTGCTCCCCAAATAGCAAAACTCCTTTACTATTTTAAGTGTCTCATTTCCTAATCTAATTTCCTCAGCATCACCCGACTTAATTCGACTACATTCCATTATCTTCGTTTTGCTTTTGTTGATGTTCATCTTATATCCTCCTTTCAAGACACTGTCCATTCCATTCAACTGCTCTTCCAAGTCCTTTGCTGTCTCTGACAGAATTACAATGTCATCAGCGAACCTCAAAGTTTTTATTTCTTCTCCATGGGTTTTAATACCTACCCCGAATTTTTCTTTTGTTTCCTTCACTGCTTGCTCAATATACAGATTGAACAACATCGGGGAGAGGCTACAACCCTGTCTTACTCCCTTCCCAACCACTGCTTCCCTTTCATACCCCTCGACTCTTATAACTGCCATCTGGTTTCTGTACAAATTGTAAATAGCCTTTCGCTCCCTGTATTTTACCCCTGCCACCTTTAGAATTTGAAAGAGAGTATTCCAGTCAACATTGTCAAAAGCTTTCTCTGAGTCTACAAGTGCTAGAAACGTAGGTTTGCCTTTCCTTAATCTTTCTTCTAAGATAAGTCGTAAGGTCAGTATTGCCTCACGTGTTCCAGTGTTTCTACGGAATCCAAACTGATCTTCCCCGAGGTTGGCTTCTACTAGTTTTTCCATTCGTCTGTAAAGAATTCGTGTTAGTATTTTGCACCTGTTACTTATTAAAGTATCGTTGTTAAAATACCAGTTACGCAGGCCTCTTATTTCGTCTCTACTGATGCCGCTGCACCAAACTGTGAACGATTTTTCCGTAATAGCCCTGTCAAAGGGCAGTTTTCCCATAACATAATTGTGGAAATTCTTTTCTTAATAGCTCTATATTTTTTCTGTGGAGCTAAATCGTAATTTCATGCCTGCTTTCTTGTAGGAGGTCGGCTTCACAACGAAAATCGTAAAAATATCTATAAGTATTCGCCTTTTTCCCCAAAACTACGTGTACCCAAACATTACCGCTCAATATAAAATTAAAACAGACGCAATTTCCTGCAAAGTGCACTAGTCAGGTCTGATTTTCCAACAAGCAGTATTGGCTCTAGAGTTCGGTGAAAAGGAGCGATTTTTTTAACGCTTCCGCGAAATCTTCCACCCTCATCGTATAAGTCGAAAAATATACATTTTATCAATAAAAATCCACCATGGAAAAGTGGATTGCAGTTCGTACAACAGAGGCGACTTTAACATTCAGTTTTCTCGTAAGAGGATAGAAAGCAAAGCGAAAATTATGAAAAATGCCTTCTGTGCCCTACAGCCAAACGACCCCTCCCGCCAATCTTGTCTTTCATCGGCGCTACTCTTTCTGTATAATCGCTTAAATGAGATTGTTTGGAGTGAAATAATGGGATAGAATACTTGAGGAAAACAATAAGAAATTATATTGGCAATATATCAGGCGCAGTACATGACAGTGAATAGAAAGCTGAATATGAAATATGTAAGTAGTAATGTAGATGTGTCATAAATACATTAATATCGAACCCAGGATTGTTTCATCATTTCGAGTAGGTTCTGTGTCTGGAAAAGAAACAAGGAATTTAGGAAGAATATTAATACAAAAGACAGATAACTCGTGTGTAGAACTATCAGTGTATGAGGAAATACCTGTATTGATGTCATGTCCGCAGGGTATTTTACTTTTTCCCGTTTGGCTGTTGGCAACCCAGGCATTGTTTCTTGGGCACTAGAAGGTGCTGGTGAAGGGTCTTGGGCAACGGAAGGATCAAGCAAAGCATCAACCGATGTGGTAATCGAGGCTAACAACGCGCTGTTGCTGTTCCTCGGCTGAAAAAAAGAACTATAATTCATCGATTAATATTAACATAGAGAACTGAAAAATGTGCGAGTACTCTACTATATATTTGCGTTTTTCTTTTTTTTTTTTTAACCAACTTCCTAAAAGTTAGCAAACGTGAAATTCGGGTTCAGCACCCCAAAAACTGTTGAGGAAATAATTGTAATTTTGTGACCAAAACGGCTGTTTTGAACACCAACTGACTAGGCTAAATGTGTGTCCGTGTAGTCATTTGTGTTCTTCCTAGGTTTTCATTAAAATGTGTGTGTGTGTGTGTGGGGGGGACTCCATGGTATTTCTCCATTTGCAGTCAAGGCACACTTTGCCAACAGCTATGTGCTAACTTTAATATAATGAACTCGATGTGGTACGGCAATTCCAGATTCGTTTTCACTGCTGAAAGGGTCACTAACCTCCTTTTATTTGCTTCTTTGTTGCAAGTAGCACATTTTATTGTGTTGAGTGATGGCGGTGGGAAGAAGACACCCAATCCCTTGCAAGTCACAGTAAAAGAAACAGAAGAGAAAATTGTCTTTCGGTAATTCCGCCCAACGCGACACTAGTCGGCGCTGCAGACGAGTGGCGCACTAAGAAAAGACCCTGATTTGGCGACAGGGTGCTCGACGACCACGCCTCGTCCTAGAAGCTGGAGGCCAGAGGCAAACCAGTTCTGTAAAGCCAGATAGGAGGCGGTTTGCTGCTCTGACGACAGAGTACAATGCTGGTGCAGGTTTCAGAGCTTCTGAACACACTGTTTAAAGTACAAACTCGCCAAGGCGCTCCGCCGACGACTCATATGTCTTGCTATATTTACCCAACGACACAGTGATTTACGATTGCTGCGGATACGGAATGGTCTAGGTTGAACCGTGAAATCAATAGAAATGTTCGCCTGCTCGGTTAAATCAAGTTTTTGTTACACCAGGTTAATGGTTATATCCGGAAATGCCATCTTTCAGGTGAAACGCTGCCTGAAACATACATCGCGCCCCAGACACAGGCCGATGGGGGGCAATGTTATGTTATGGGGACATTCGCCTGGGCTTCCACAGGACCTGTGGAAGTAATCGAAGGCAACATAACAGCTATGGACTCTGTGAACATTATTACAGACCACCTGCATAGTCATATAAACCTCTCGAGTTTTCAGCCGCCTCAAATGGTTTCAAATCTACGAGCATTCGGCCGAGTACACCTGGCCATTGTGAAGTAGGGACTGAAAATAAGTTAGAACTATGCGGACTTGCGACAAGGTGAAGGGATGATACAGGATGGCAGTATTGTTTCGATTGCAATTGTTCATAAAGGACAGACGACTACCTAATGGAATGTCGGTGGATAACATCAGAGACCACACACAAGCAGTCTTTTGCTATCGTCGTTACAAAGCCGCGCTAGTTTCTGTGACGTCACAGGTATTCGTTTGCGTTGCGTGACTGCCCCGCCCGCTTCAACCTTCCGAAGGTCGGGTCACAAGCTGTGCTTAGCTGTAGGCCGCCGTCTTTATCGTCAGTGTTGTCAGAAATTCTTATCTCGATCGCTTCTTTTATTACGTTGTCCCAGAAACTATTAGTCCGTGAAATAACAGATGTCTCGTCGAATGCAATACGACGTTCGTTTTCTAGAGCATGCCCTGCTACCGCTACACAGAGTACGCGAAAGAACTTGCCCCCCTTCTAACAGCCATGTACTACAAGTCTCTAGAGCAACGGAATGTTCCAAATGATTGGAAAAGAGCACAGGTAGTCCCAGTCTTCAAGAAGGGTCGTCGAGCAGATGCGAAAAACTATAGACCTATATCTCTGACATCGATCTGTTGTAGAATTTTAGAAGATGTTTTCTGCTCGCGTATCATGTCATTTCTGGAAACCCAGAATCTACTATGTAGGAATCAACTTGGATTCCGGAAACAGCGATCGTGTGAGACCCAACTCGCTTTATTTGTTCATGAGACCCAGAAAATATTAGATACAGGCTCCCAGGTAGATACTATTTTCCTTGACTTCCGGAAGGCGTTCGATACAGTTCCGCACTGTCGCCTGATAAACAAAGTAAGAGCCTACGGAATATCAGACCAGCTGTGTGGCTGGATTGAAGAGTTTTTAGCAAACAGAACACAGCATGTTGTTATCAATGGAGAGATGTCTACAGACAAAGTAACCTCTGGCGTGCCACAGGGGGAGTGTCATGGGACCATTGCTTTTCACAGTATATATAAATGACCTAGTAGATAGTGTCGGAAGTTCCATGCGGCTTTTCGCTGATGATGCTGTAGTATGCAGAGAAGTTGCACCATTAGAAAATTGCAGCGAAATGCAGGAAGATCTGTAGCGGATAGGTACTTGTTGCAGGGAGTGGCAACTGACCCTTAACATTGACAAATGTAATGTATTGCGAATACATAGAAAGAAGGATCCTTTATTGTATGATTATATGATAGCGGAACAAACATTGGTAGCAGTTACTTCTGTAAAACATCAGAGTATGCGTGCGGAACGATTTGAAGTGGAATGATCATATAAAATTAATTGTTGGTAAGGCGGGTGCCAGGTTGAGATTCATTAGGAGAGCCCTTAGAAAATGTAGTCCATCAACAAAGGAGGTGGCTTACAAAACACTCGTTCCACCTATACTTGAGTATTGCTCGTCAGTGTGGGATCTGTACCAGGTCGGGTTGTAAGAGGAGATAGAGAAGATCCAAAGAAGAGCGGCGCGTTTCTTCACAGGGTTATTTGGTAATCGTGATAGCGTTACGGAGACGTTTAACAAACTCAAGTGGCAGACTCTGCAAGACAGGCGCTCTGCATCGCGGTGTAGCTTGCTGTCCAGGTTTCGAAAGGGTTCGTTTCTGGATGAGGTATCGAATGTATTGCTTCCCCCTACTTATACCTCCAGAGGAGATCACGAATGTAAAATTAGAGAGATTAGAGCGCGCACGGAGGCTTTCCGGCAGTCGTTCTTCCCGCGAACCTTACGCGACTGGAACAGGAAAGGGAGGTAATGACAGTGGCACATAAAGTGCCCTCCGCCACACACCGTTGGGTGGCTTGCGGAGAATAAATGTAGATGTAGATGTAGATGTAGTCTTTTGCTGTCGTCGTTACATAACCGTGCTAGTCTCTGTGACGTTACAGGTACTCGTTTGTGTTGCGTGACTGCCCCGCCCGCTTCAACCCTCCGATGGTCGGGTCACAAGCTGTGCTTAGCTGTGCGCCGTCGTCTTTATTGTGGGTGTTGTCAGAAATTTTTATATCGATCCATTCATTCATTACGTTGTCCCAGAAACTATTAGTCCGTGAAATAACAGATGTCGAGTCGAATGCAATACGATGTTCGTTTTCTGGAGCAATCTCTGCTACCGCTCATCTCTCTAGCTACCGATGGCGGAAACATATCTCGAATTCTATACAGTGTGTCCAATATAAAACTGGCCACACACACACGGTACTTTATACATTCCTCGCTTTCTGAGGTCTACATCGTCTTCATAGGCCCCATACTTGTCGAATTTTTGCTGAAGCTCTGAATATCGAAACGATTTTATGCCTCTTTAGGAGCCGGCTAATCTTTCCCGTTATGAGCCACGGAACAGCAAGAAAAGCAAACTTTTCGAGTCCTCCTCGGTGTCCTTCTGCTTACGTGTTTTGGGTAAGATGGATTGATAAATCAGGCGGTTGTTGTAGCCGTTTTCCTTGAATACTTTCTGGAAGTGCCTCTGTTCCTTCGACAGGTTTTTAGCGTCTGAGGTGGCTTCCGCTCTATGCGCCAAGGTCCTCATAATAGGAAGGTTCTGCAACGTATGGTGATAACGTGTTAGCGTGCAGATATCGGTCAGTGCGGATGGGTTTGCAGCACACCTTGTCGCTGAGACACCAATTTGCTACTGATTCGCTGGAGTTGGAAATTTTTGAACAGAAACAAGCCAGTATTTTCGTAAAGAGACTGTCATTCCGGCCACCTGATTCGCTCGTAAATCAGACGCCGCATATACATTACTTGATCCAATCTCGAATGTAATTACTGCTGCCATAAATTATGTATGTGCCGTGTCAGGGGGAGGGGGAGGGAGTGGGAGGGGGGCAGAGCGAGAGTAACGACCGAATGTATGCCTCTAGTCATTACAGCAGCCAGCATACCGGAAAGATCGGCTTCTACGTGGAATAACACCGTGAATCTAAATTATCTTGGTCTTTCTTATTCGATCTGTTCTGGTGACGATCAGATTTTAACTAATGCATTGACAAGTCACGTATTTTTTAAAGCTCATGTAAAACTGTCTGGAACGCCTGCATCTGCCGTAGGCCCTGTTGCGTCACACAGTGAGGGAGTATATAGTGTCTGTAGCGACAATTTTTAGAGTTTCGTCGGTAGAAAAGGAACCCTTGTAGTATAACTTTGTTTCCCGCCTGTCTCTCTGTCTGTCTGATTGTGCAGAAGAATTTTTCTCAGGAACGGGTGAACGTATCAAGTTGAAATTTATGTCACACACCCAGATCTACGTACAAAAAATTTAAGATTCTAAGGTAGTGCAAACAAGTCGGATACTGAAGTACTACGGAATGAAGTGATACGCTTGAAGATCTCCAAAACTGTAGATACTCCGATAAGGAATGGCTCATTAGGTAGTTCAACTGAAGAGGAATAGACATCTCGAAAACAGGGCAGTCAAAGAAGTAGGAAAAGTAAACATAGATACATAGGAGATAACTACGAAGAATCTATGGATAACAGAGGAAATACTTCAGTTGATCGATGAAAGAAGGAAGTACACGAATGTTCAGGGAAATTCAGGTATACAGAAAATAAAAGTTGCTTAGGATGTGCAGGGCAGCTAAGGCGAAATGGTTGGATAAAAAATGTGAGGAAACTGAACAATAAATGCCTGTCGGAAAGTCTGACTCAGCATATAGAAAGATCAAAACAGCCATCGGTGAAATTAAAAGCAAGGGTGATAACATCACCAGTGCAATAGCAATTCCACTGTTAAATGCAAAGGAGAGAGTGGATAGGTGGAAAGGATACGCTGAAGGCCTCTATAAAGGGGAAGACTTGTCTGGTGTGACAGAAGAAGAAACAGGAGTCGATATTGAAGAGATAACGAATCCAGTACTGGAGTCAGAATTTAAAAGAGCTTTGAAAGACTTAAGATCAAATAAGGCAGAATGGGTAGACAATATTCCATCAGAATTTTTAAAATCACTGAGGGAAGTGTAGAATGGTGTGTAGAATGTATGAGTCTGGCGATATACCATCGGACGTCGAAAAAATATCATACACACAATTCCGAATACTTCAAGAGATGACAAATGCGAGAATTATTGCACAATCAGCTTAACAGCTAATGCATCCAAGTTGTTCACAAGAATATTATACAGAAAAATGGAAAAGAAAATTGAAAACGTGTTAGATGACGATCAGTTTGGCTTTAGGAAAGGTAAAGCCACCAGAGAGGCAGTTCTGACGTTACGGTTGATAATGGAAGCAAGGCCAAAGAAAAATCGGACACGTTCATAGGATATTTCAATCTCGTAAAATGCATTTGACAATGTCAAATAGTGCAACATATTCGCAATGCTGAGAAAAGCAAATGCTACTGTCATGATGCTATAGGGAAAGACGGATTATATACAACACAGTATGTAGAAGGACACAGAGAGAGTAATAAGATTTGTAGAGCAACGCGTGTAAAAAAGAAATGTAGTCTTTCACCCTTACTGTTCAGTCTAGACACTGAAGAAGCAATACTGGAAATAAAAGAAGGGTTCAATAGTGGAATTAAAATTCAAGGTGAAAGGATATCAATGATAAGATTAGCTAATGACTTAAAGTTTTAAATATGGGTGAGTAGTCAGTTACCTTTTACAAATTAAGCATTTAAAGCACTCGGTCACAAAATTTGAGTCTTTTGACCAGGTTTCGACACTCCTATCAATGCCTTCATCAGAAATGAAATATTCAAATTGGCCTATAACATAAGTACAAAACTATGGGATTTTTTTTTTATTAAAGTGTAAGTACTGACTAACAGTTCAAGAAAGAAACAGTACTTACATGTCACGTGTAAGATAAATATCAGGCGATAAGGCTTTAGTCATATAAATTTTAAAAAATAATACGTGGAAGGCGAGCCACTATGGGCTTCTCATACACATAAAGCCACAGGTGAGAAACTGACTGAGGCGCCCGCGTTAACAACTGCGGGCAGGTGAACATTGCGCCAAGAGTGACATCTAGTAGCCGCAAGTACAAACTGGCTTTTTAACATTCAAATAAAGACAGACGAATATTATGATGAACATTATCCAGTACATGACGTAAAAGGCAATATTTTGTTTGACGGCAGCAGATAAGGTAACATTTTGTTTACATCAGAGCTTATAAATACAGTTTAAAGGATGGAAACCCCGTTATAGAAAATACAAAGAGGGCTGAATGACACAGTCTGTAGAAAAACGATATCACATGAAATGCAGCCAATATAAACCTTTTAACAAACAAAAACTTACGAGCTGACTTACATCGAAAATACATTTCGGTAACTGCACGAGGAAACCCGAAATTAAATATCAAGTTACGGCTTTATACCTTGAAGAAGCTTTTATTACGTCATTTCGAGAAAGATGTTTAAAAATTTCTAACTCTTCCAGGATATCTAATTTACGCACTTTCTTCTCGGTGTGCAAAATGTTGATATTGTGAACAGCTTTAGGAGCGTGACCTGTAATCAGAAGGTGGTCGACAAAAGACGAATTTTGCGTGCGAGTTGTAAAGACACGTCCTGTTTGTCCTATGTAGTAAAAGGAGCAGGGGCCCAGAAAGTCTTACAGACGCCAGAATTTTCCAAAGGGGAACGAGTCGATATTAAATTATGAATCAAGTTTTTTTTTCAAATTACTGTTGGTAGAAAAGGCAAGGTTACTGATCTGATTGGAGATGGGCCCCGAGAAAGGAATAGAAAAATACTTTTTTAGGTTAGATCCAATGATAGAGATGCCGAGCCTAGTAACTCAACAGTTTTCTTTTTAAGGATGTCATCCACTATGCTAGGTTCATATTCGTTATTAACTGCTATCGGTTTGAGTAAATTAATTTCTACATTGAATTTTTCTTTCGAGAGTGGCGTAGAAGTAGCTCTATGAATATCAGAGTAAATGAAAGCGTTTTTATGAGATTGTTCGTATATTTAAGACGCAAGTACGATCTGATCAGTGTATGTTTCTTTACGAAAAACATTGAAGGAGATTTTATTTTCTTCTGCTGTGAGCGTCAGGTCAAGAATGTTTAATTGGCGTTCGTCGTTTTCGAGTTCGATGATGAAAGATATTTTCCCGTGAAGTTCATTAAAGAGATTGACAATACGGTCAATGCCATCAATCTGCAAGTCCCTTGTAGATCACTAAAATACCATCAACATATCTGAAGTAGGAGAGAATGCCTGGTGCAGTTGCTGAAAAGCAGTTGAAAAACTTTTCTTATAGAGAGCTAATGAAAATGTTCACCAGTGAACTGTGGTTCTGCGAGAGACTAGAAAAAAGGTAAGCGGCAAAAACTCAAGGAATTTGGAACACATTAAACTGAAGTCTAAAGGGTATTGGACAATAGCTTCGCGTCATGAGTTTAATGTCAAAATACAAGCTTTCAATGCGCAATTATGTAATCAACAGCAATAAAAAGTAAACCCAAAAATGGAAGTGATCGTAAAAATTAAAATTCATTTTATGTCATCAAGTACTCTAAATGCCCATCCAATGCCCAGTACACGTTTCCAGCTGTTCGCGCACGGTCTTCTGGACAGACTGAAGCGATTTCTTCGATACCATTGCAACAGTGTAACGTTTTCAATACCTTGGGTCGTTGGAATTTGTGCCTGACTTCATCTTTATATTTTCTTCAGATAAAAAGTCCAATGGCAGCAAACCAAGTGAAAGTGCAGGTCAACTGACAAAACCCGCACACCCTGTCCAGCGACTGGGAGGGAGCCGGATGACAGCTTCCCCACCCACTATCGAGTACTGAGCCGAGCAGCCATCGTCGTGACACATCCTCAAGAAACGCCTGTAGCAATTCGGTAAGAAAACGTGGGTATCTCTTACTGGTTATAGTTTCTCCAATGAAGTAAGAAGTATTCACGAAGTCTTTAATAAACGCCCTCCAACTGTCCACACTACTTCGTCTCTGAGTTTCAACCTGTAGGCAGTTCAGGTTCTTACCGATTCTATAAAGAATGTTTCTTACACTCATCATACAATGATTTTCAAGCGTAGCTTCATCGGCAAATGGAATTCTTTCAGGAAAAAAATCTATTGTCATGATGCAGCATCAGAACCGAGCGACAGACTTCCACGCGCCTTCTGCAGCATCACCGGTTAATCTGCTGGTGAAACGACACTTGATGCGGATGGAAGGTATTTGCACGCATAATGGATAACAACGTTGGTCTATTACACAGACATTTCCAGTTTGTCTGGAGCTGACTCGCGGATTATGATCAGGAGCTGCTATATCTGCTAGTTGCAGGTTTCGTCTGTGCGTGGTTTTTCCAGAGCTCTCCCAATAACATTTTTTTAAAATATTCGCTGAATTGTCATTCTTGTTGGGAACTCTCAGTCGGCTTACGTCTGTGGACACAACTCAACTTTTCTTTAGGCGTTCCTTCTGCGTCCTCCATAAAGAAGCATCATATTTAGTTTTTTCTTCGTTTGTGAAAGCCATTTATTCCTAAAAACTAACACTCGTCATATGTGTACGACAATGACAGAACGAAAGCTACAACTCCTCTGTTCCCCTTTTACACCGGGATCGCGGTATCCGCGAGAGAACATCTTATTTCCCGCTCATATTTTTTTTATTTGGGTATGAAACCACGAACCCCTGCACACACAACAATCAGTTTCTTGTTCAAAACAAGATCTAGCCTAAGTTCTAAATACTGTAATTACTACGAAACTAGCAATCGGATTTTGAAGAATAAGACCTTGTTTGGAAAAAGTGAAGGACTTAACACTACACAAATGACTAGCATTACAGACCAATAGATGCACTGTGACTATGGAAATTCAGGGTGCAGTAGCGCCACCACGTACTGCAATCAGAGCCGCTAGACGTCGTGGCATGGAATTAAAGAGCGTCTGAATATGCTGCTTGAGAATACAGTGACACGCGGTTTGTAGCCGTTTCCACAAAGCATCAGCTGTGGCTGCAAGAGGATTTGAACCGACCGATCGACCTACCAACCATATTCCAGATATGTTTAATGGGTAACCAGTCAGGCGAATGGGCAGGCCAGGGAAGCAGTGGTACCTGTCGTTTTTCGAAGAAGTTTTGCACATTCCTCGCCGCATGCTACCGGGCGTTGTCCTGCCGAAATATGGCACGTGGAACGGCCTGCAGGGGCAGCAACTCGGGCTGTAAAACCTCCTTAATATTGCCCTAAAGACGTGGGAGGTGAAATCGCGAGTTATAGGCAATGGCGCCCCAAACCATTTCTTTTGCCGTTTGTCCACTATGCCGGCGGCGTTGAAGGCGCATACAGCCATGACTGTAGATCAAGTTAAGGCGGCATTCGTCCGAAAACACTGCATTTTGCCACTCACCACGACAGTGGAATCCGACGCAACGGTATGCATTCTCCCAGTACAGCCCCCAGAAGATGCGCCGAATCGCTAACGAAGGCATGTTCACACCGGTTGCAGTAATCCCACGTTGCGCCAACATAGTGGAAGAACTTGTTCTGTCCGTTACGGCCAAACGGAAAAATGGCGATCATCACTCGTTGTGCTCACATTGAGTCGTCCAGTACCCTGTCGGCCCGTGTGACGGTACGTCACATAAATGGACATTTGGAGAAAGGAATAGGAAGTTTTTGTAGTGTGACTTGTGAATTATAAATTATTTCAAGACTAAATACGTCTGCACGATTTATAACAAATAGTAAAGAACGTAAGTTATTATTATCAAAACACAAATATCGATGCAATTAAGAAAACACAGTTTTTTGTATAATCTCTGTGTAACATACACCATGAAGATCAGAGACAATGCTTTGATTGAACTACCTCTCCTGTTTTTGTTTCGTCTAGCGGTAGGCCGCCATTGTAGTGCTGTTTGATAATTAACGTAAGTTTTATCTGTATTTCTGAAAAATGTAATAGAAATTGTTATTGGAATGTGTGTATCATTGACTTAGTTGTCACCTCTCATGATCGCAACCATTAATTATAATTAACAAAATTTTTACAGAACTTCGTAGTGCAGGGAGTTCATCTCCCCTAGCAGGATTCAGTCGGCCATTACGCCGCCTGTATTATTTAATTACAATTTCATGTCATAATATTAAATGTAAATGTGAGAGGTTTCTGTACCTTGATCTTACCATAGTCTCAGAGTCAACAGAGTTAAAATAGATTTCGTTTATTAATATTTAGAATACTGAATGAGTTCAGTATG
This sequence comes from Schistocerca serialis cubense, assembly GCF_023864345.2. Lineage (NCBI taxonomy): Eukaryota > Metazoa > Arthropoda > Insecta > Orthoptera > Acrididae > Schistocerca > Schistocerca serialis. The sequence continues at coordinate 254,337,528 of NC_064643.1, forward strand.
TTTCATTTTGGCCGGCTAACGGCAGATGAGATTCTCTCCGGTTTTGCCTTGCAAATAATGAACAATAAATACTGAAAATCATTACATTCCGCAATATCTCAGTTAATTTGTGTAGTCTGGTACATAAATAACGAATGAGACCCATATTAATAAACTATTTATATACTATTAATAAATTATTTATTAGAAGGCTGTGAGTCGCGCGTTGTGTTCAAGAAATATTAAATCGTACTTCGGGGCAGCCGATGTCCGTACGAGTGTTATTGCGGTATAAGTTAATTAAAAGTCTTATGCTAGTCCACAGTATTTAAAGTCACCCCAACCAAAATCATGAAATATAATTATAAAAACAAAATATATAATAATAATAATAAAAATATATAATTATCCTGTGATAAGTGGCCACACACAAGCACACATACATATACACTTATACCGTGATACCCGGTGTACGTTCTCTTCTTTCCACTGGTTCCACATATGCCTCACTGTTTAAACAGTGTGCCCTATATGGGCCACAATGTCACGAAACGGCAGATCCACCTCCCGGAGACCAATCATTCTGTCCCGTTCGAACGCACTCATATGCCGATATTCTACCCTGTGATGTCGCCGAGGCTAAGTGACAGTTGGTATGACGGCTCCGCACCGACTGAGCACTGCGTAAGACTGACCTGTCCAGTCACACAAAAGAGGACGCTATTAGGCATACGTGCACGCCACCTCTCTACCATTTCAGTCACCTATTACGGTTCCGCTGTTCTACGTGTCATCTTATCGTCGAGTGTTGCAGATCACTGCTTCGGGGTCTTTCATTCTTTACGAACAGTAGTGCACTCAATATACTAGCAGCAGAAATCACTGCGTTTCCATTTGATAAGGCTGATACCTGCTGTAAATAATAATATATTTATGAAAGAGACTGCCCGTCGTTTGAGAGGAATTGCTTATGATTCATCTAGGTGAAAACAGAAAATAATACCTCAAACGGTTCGTAGGAAATGTTTTGGCAGGTTTTGTTTTATTTTGATCTCCGGAATGTCGTATTTTGTTTGTGAATACTGTTTGAAAACTGGCTGTATTAAATAGATAGTTACATTAAGAAAGGATTAGCATGCGAAATGCCGTATTATAGATTGTTAGGGTGCATTTTGGAAATGTGTGGTAAGTTCCTATGAGACCAAACTGCTGAGGTCATCGGTCCCTAGGCTCACACACTACTTTGATCAAACTTAAATTAGTTTACGGCAAGGACAACACACACACACACTCATGCCGGAGGGAGGACTCGAACCTCCGATGAGGGGAGCCCCACGAACCGCAGCAAGGTGCCTAAGACCGCTCGGCTACCCCGCGCGGTAGTACATTTTGATAAGGTACTTAAAAACGGGAATTTGCATCTGGCATAGAGGTACAAGTAGAGAATAATGTGTGTGCAGCACCAGAAGGTACATTTGTTTTTTAATTTTTGTACGTACTAGTTACTTGAGGAACATATGTTATTCTAAATTATTCTACGTTAGCAAATTTATGTGATATTGAAATAAAGTACGCCGGGAGCGCACAAAATCCACCAAAGCCGAAACTGGAAGCGAAAAGTACGCATAGTTCAAGAGAATAATGAAGATTGCCTGTAACAACCCGGTGTGAAACTGGTGGCAAATTTTCAGCAAGAGACAGCTATTTGTTGTATATGGGATGGCAGAGAAATATTCACCTACTTTTCTCTAGTTCCCATTGAGAGTCGCTGAACAGCAGGTATATTAATGCATGAACTGGCTAGAGGTCGGAAGTGCGATGTTTCTGTAATAATGTGGTAACGGAAACCACAAAACGCTTTTGTCTTGCCTAAGTATTAACAAATTTTTGCTGACCACATAGTTATTATTGTAATATTTTCAGGATAGTAGGAAAGTGGATTGGTCAAAGCAGTGAAAAAAATTTTACGCATTTCCTTCTTTCAGGACACTAGATATTATGTGAGGCCATGGTAAAACAGCCCACAATGAATTTATTTTATTCTTGTTTCTAGCATTCGGTGCAGACATACTTACAGCGTGGGTGTTTGTCCACTTTTGACGAGATAGATAAATGATCATAATTATTCATCTAGTTTCCTTTTTAAAAACGAAGTTATTTCGTAGCCCATTATAATGCAGTACGTCTCTCGCAGACGCTAAATAATATGCCCGAATTCTTAACGTATCTAGCGGTAGGTAGCGGGAAAACACAACTAAATGTACAATGCCAACTTTGGGTTAGTCATCGATTGGACTGTCTGTACGTATAAACAAATACACTATACACACACTACACTGTCATATTGTTTCTCCGAGAAAAATAAAAGAAGTTAAAAACAGTAACCATTCCACGGTTATGAGTGAGTTTTGCTGGAGTTTTCACCCGGCTGTAAGTCTAAATGCTGGAACCGAAAACCAGTCCCAACTGGAACTGGCTTTGCACCATTACCTTTTCGTCTGGTATTTCGCTGGAAAGTCCCTGACCGTCCACTATGTCGTTACTCGAGCAGATCAACCTAACCTGATAACGAAAAGCAATAAAAAAAGTCTCACTGTAATATAGCAAATAATACCGCACTGCGGTTTCCTAACCACAGACAATATTATCTCCAAAATGTTATATTACTAGAGGTATGTTGATGACACGCTGATGGTAATTGGTCGAAATACTGAAGACATTCATCTAACACATTCAGCTCGCAAGAATCTGCACCCCAAAACAAAGTTCACAATAGAATTAGAAAATAACAAAGCGACGTACTACTTGTATTTGACCATAGAAACATCAGTTATGCACACAGATTCCAGATTTATAGGGAACCGAACTCAATACACATCATTAACGCTTCTTTCCGTCATCCAAAATCGCAAAAATACCCATATTTTCATATTATGATTCTTCTATTAAGGAGCCTGCCTTTGGAGCGCGACACGATGCAAAAGAAAATAAAAATCTTAAAATGTGTCGCAGAACGAAATGATTTTGATCCTAAAATCGTCACATACCTGCTGTATGATAAACGCATTGCGCCTATACAATCCACAACGCTGACTAGAGAATTATCAACAAAACAGAAGGTTATGTATATATACTCGCTTCATGTCTAGGAATAATATCGCACAGAATCAATGTATAACTAGTATGGAAGAAGCCTTGGGTATAGAAGTCGCATGAGCAACATGAGCGACGTATGTTGAGTTCCTACCTGTTGAACTGATGCCAACATAGGAATACAAGACTAACGCAATGTGAACTGAAGGAAATGGTCAGTGGAACCGTAATATTACTCGCTCAAGTTGCAGCGATTTAGTAAAGAAACATAGCACACTTCGCGACAGAATCCGTAGTAGGCACAAACACAGTCATAACAGACACTTCAGTTTCAGAAGTAGGGGCTTCTAGCTTATAACTTCTCACTCACAAAGAAACGACAATAACATTCTCTTCAGTTCTCAATTTTGACATGTCAAACAACCTTCTTCATTGGCGATTGTGCTGAATAAAATAATCAAACCAGCAGCGTCTGTGGTCTCACGAGATAATATAACAATATCTTTGTTTTTATTGTGATCCAAGAATAATTATACAAAAATCCTTAACAGTCACAGTTAATGGTTTCCAACTAAAGTTATTACATCCCCAGAATAAATGACATCTCAAAAAATAGTAATTACGGTTCTGAGCATTGCACATAGGTAGAAACAGAAACAGTTCATACTATTGTTCAAATAAACAATACACTGCTCTTGTACTTTCGCCAGTTCATCTACAAAAGAGATGAATTAAATTACACTAGCAAAGTTCACATTTACCTCTCGTAACGATAACTTTTATGCAACCTATGGTAGAATCAAGCGTAAATCTTCTCCAAGACGTTTACGTAAAAAAACTTTTGTGCGACCTTAGCAACAGCATATTATCTCTCTAATTCTCCGCCAGATGATAATTCATCACACTGGCAGTAATAATAATGATAACGGTAGAAATAAAAGCAGCGCTTTAAAAAGAATGCTGAGGATTAGAGGGTATGAATCAGATAACTGGTGAAGAGATACAGTGACAGGAAGTATGTAGGGGTAAAAATGGTAGACGGCCATCAAAACCTGAACACAATATGCACATTGTGGCAGCTGTGCAAAAATGAAGAGACTTGTACAGGATGGCACGCTCAGCTGAATAGACTTAGATTTTGGACTGAAGACTAGAACAAGAACATGTTAATGGAACGAAATAAATTTTCCGTATAAGTCGGTGACCACTGTCAATATTCTGCGAATAAGACCGTCTATATCGTTTAATGTATGTCTTTATTTATCACGTTATTTTGCCCATTAGAAAAACTAATTAATGATCGAGAGAAAAGATCACCATTTGGATGCGGGTTTGATCCAAAACTATCCTCAGATCAGAACTCAGAATTTGGAAAACAAGGTTCAGTGTCACTGTCAAACTAAAGACAGTAATTGAGTTTCTTTCAGCGAAAAACCAGAGCATCGCAGCTATTCATGGGTGCTTGTAGGATATGTACCGATACCTGGCACGGCGAGACGTCTGTCATCATGGCAACATGTCCGATCTCTCTATCGGCAACACGCAGCTGTGACTGCTGCAATGATGGAACGTGTGGACACTCTCATTCGAGGTGATCGGCGGATCACAACCAAACACCATGCTGCACGATTGGACATCTATGTTAGTAGTACTCACAAAACTTCACAGGACTGTGCAAGATACCTCGTGTGGGAGGGAGAAAGAGGTGTGGATTTCATTTAGATTCTATAAATGAAATGCAAGGAGTGCTGTTCAAGATATAAGTGGTTTATTCAGTAAAACTGTATTAAACTGCATATGCAATAATTATTGAAATTTTATCAAATTCATTAAACATTCACTCACAAATTATTCAAATAATGATAAACGAAAATAAAAAAAATTGGGTCGCCAGATACTGTAGAAAGTATACAAAAACAACAAATAGAATTGAATTGACACCAAGAGCTCACAACAAATGAATTATATAAGGTGCCTGCCCTGGTATTTGCCTTTTAACATGAGCATTGTATGACTTCATTCTAATTTAACATATAGATAAATTACACCAGACGGGTTGACCTGGTGTAATAAATGAGAAAGGAACAAAAAAAAAAAAACAACTGAACAAATGACTCTGTTAGCGGGAAAACGGTGAATACTGTGCCTTGCGTCTTTATGAGCATGTAACACATTGCAAAGAAATTGAAGAAGGCGAAAGAAGAATATGTAGCTAGGAAAGCGGGCGTTTTATGTATTACCATGTTCATAGCGTGGTCGGCATGGCGGTGGAGTCGGCTGATTGCGTGCGGCTGCATCAAGACTCTGCCGGCATCGTAGTTGATAGTGTCTAACATGCCCTACGCTGAAAATAGTGACCAAAACCTGCTGGTGGAAGTTACCATTACTGGACGACGGTATGCGTCCATCTGCAAGTGCAAACCTACGTGAAACTGCATTAAACAAAGCTCAAAACTGTTCTAACAGTACTACCGTCATTGAACATGTAGAAAATCAAAATGTGATCCTGAGTTCTTGATGACGCGCACAGTGAGTGAAGCTCGCCTACTTGGATCAAACAAACTTTGCTCTCTACGCCGTTTACGACGAATGCAAAATGCATTGTCTCATGACAGGCGATAAGAGAATCCTTGCGACTTACCGGAAGCAGTCAAGAGTGAACTCCTGCCTCCTCAGAAGCAATATTCGGAATGCCCCAAAACTAGTGCGCTCCTCGCACCTGGAGAGAGAGAGAGAGCCGCTCCCCTCCAGCATCTTGTCTCCGACCTTCCGCAAATTACGTAGCTCGTACTATTTTTCAAAGTGAACATTAGATTCTTGCCAATGAAGAAGTCTCTTTCAAATTTTTCTCCCTCCTTGCCGTCGCATTCCGCGAGCAAAAGAGAGCGATACATTGTGTGAGACGCAGTATACCAATAAACCAAGACTTCTCCCTTTGAATATTGCCCCTACGTTCCCAGGTGTTCTGCTCGCGGGAAACGGCCAAAATTACCCGGGCCACTTGAGATTCTTGGACACCCAAGTGGTGCTGTTCAACTCGCCGCTCTGTCCACGTTACCTAGAATCGTGCCAAAACTGTTTTCGCTCTAAGTTTGTAGTTTCCGCTGCCTCGGGCACACGTGCGAATGTCCACGGCTTCCCTTGGCAGCGTGTTGATGTATGCAGCGTCTTCACCTGTTGCTAATCCTCTGGGGGCCTGCCCTCTGTGAAGCGTGCCGACATAGGCGGGCGACCGCCGATCGCCCGTGGGCGCACTACCTGTGTCCACCTGGTCGCCGGGCTACCCAGCTAGGGACGCATCAGAAGAATTCCTTTTATGCACAAAGTGTACCAAGTTTGCAAAGAGAAGAATCATAGCTCTTTACCAATGCTTAATGACACAATAAGTCACCTCCATCACACTTCATATATTGCAATAAACTAATGACTAATTTCAATAGCAATTATCTCCTTTAATTATAAACATGAAAAGCTTTGACGCTTTTCAACTGTTATTTCTACAGCCCGGATCTCGCAGCTTCCGACCTCCAACTCTTTGGCCCAATGAAGGACACTCTGCGGGAAGCAGTACGTGGATGACACGGAGCTTATTTATGCAGCAGGGGCTACAATGTTGACCAGCAGAGTGGTGCTATGTGGGCATACGGGTCCTCACTGAAAGGTGGCGTGAGGCAGGTGGAGATTATGTTGCAAAATAGGGTTTTGTAGCCAAAAGAGTGGGTAATAATGTGGTGTATTGGAATTCTGAGTAAAACCAGCCTCTTTCAGAAAAAACTGTTGCGTTACTTATTGATCGTCCCTCGTCCTGACGAAGCGTTATCTTGTCAATAAATCGTTGTTGCTGTTTTGGCTACCCAGTTATTGGCTTTCGTATTAAGGCCATATTTAGTAAAGTTTCTGTAAATATTTTATGTGGTTGTTAATGAGCTGTGGGCTAACGAGAGGTGCCTGGGGCCTCGACGGCCAGCGAGGCGGAACCGCCGGCGACAGTGTTTGTCGACCAGCTGGTGGTGCGGGCGTCCGCCGGCGCGCCGTCTCGCCCGCGGGGCAACAACTCTGCTCTCCACAATGGCGGCAGCAGACAGCCGCAGGCAGCGAGGAAGGAAGGAAGCGACTGCCGTGACTCAGTTCGCAGTTCCTGAGCTGCGCTGCGCCTCTGCAAGGCAAATGCCGCCCCGGCGCTATCCCAGTCCAGAGCCGCTACGCCTCGGTTTACAGACTCCCCTTCCGCCCCCAGTCCATTACCGGCGTCTACACTCCGAGCCGGAGAAACACGCTTCATTGAACGCCCATCGCCGCGAGAAGAAAGAAAGAAACACGGAGCCGAACATTTCGCGGCGAAGACGGTAACTCTATTCCTCGCATCTGCGGAGTTACTGGCTGCGGCGAGGTACAGTCTCTTCATTGCGCGCGGGCCCGATGTGTGTGTGTCTCGCCGCTACGTTACGACTGAACTTCTGAAGAGACTTGCTCCCGTGTCCCAGTTTCTACACTCCGCTCCAGTGGCGTGGCTTTTTCCGGGTAGGCAGGCCCAACTGTTGCCACGGTAGCGTAATTCTCTGCTTCGTACTACGAATGTGTGTGTGTGTGTGCTTAATCACAATAATTTTCCTGTTTAGGTAATTTCGTCCAAGCCGAGCATGTTAAATCGTTCATGTCCCCTCGCGCCTAAGGAGGAACGGTGAAACTGAAATGCAAGTCGAGAGAAGTGCGCGCCCGCGCGCACATATTTGTGTGTGCGTGTGTGTGTGTGTGTGTGTGTGTGTGTGTGTTTGAGTTATTCAGTGTAGAAATTAGGCACTTGCGTCCCACTCCCGAGTGGGCTTTGCTCCGGTAGAGCAAGCTAATACAGAAGCCGTGAACATTTCATGAGTAAAATACAGTGAATTGAACTGTTAAGAGATCAAGCGACGTGTCGCTTTGATTAAGGAACTGAATTCGCAATCCAGACTACCGGAATCACAGATCCCTTCCACCCCTCCACCCCCCCCCCTCCCCCAAGATACACACACCCTCTCCCCAGAAAGTCTCGTTTACGTTATCTATAGTTCCCCGAACTCAACCCAGGCGAATACTGGATTTTCTTCAACGACAGAACAGTGATTCGTATCTTCCATCCCTCTCCAGTGTGAACATAACATAGTGATCGTTATTATTGAAGCCGAAGTCCGCGCCAAGGGAAACATTGGAACCTGCTGCAAGAGGGCTAAGGCATATATCTGAACTTATTTGCACTCTTTCTAAACTTTCTCTCCTGTTTGGTCATTCGTTCACTACAGTCATTAAAACAAATTCGTTTTACGAATTACCCATCTAATTATCATTATCATGGACTTACAAAAAGTTCTTGATGAAGATTTTTGGTCTTCGAAAACTGGTGACAGTAGGCCTACAGAGGTTTTGCTCACCTAGAAATCTGCGGTAAGAGTCTTTCAAGTATCGTTGCAGTCTCATTAATATACCAACCCCGAGGATTAAAACGGAAGCAGTCCTTTTTATTTTGCCGTTTAGAATTTTAAATTTATTTTCAGGTTATACCACGGCGTGAAACTGCTTACTGAGAAGCATATTTCGCGGCGACATTTTCTGGAACGCGTAGTTCAAAGGTCACAAATTCGGGATCTTTCTCCATTTCTGCAGCTGTATCACATACAGTAAAAAATACAGGGTGGTCAGAAACAGCCTGAAAAGCTTGTGAGAGTGTTGCAGGGTAGGCTGTGGTGAGAAATAATTGTTTAGAAAAAAATCGGATCCGTTGCCACGTTTATGAGTTAATTTGCAATGAAGTAACGCACTCACCACTATCAGTTAGCCATTCGTTGCGCGCGCAAATGCAAGCGGCCCACCGGAGCCGGTGCCGCCAAACGTGTTCTTCATTTGGTTTCCTAAAACCGTCTTTCTGCTTAGCTAGCTTGTAACGTGTTTGCCTCCCATGCAAACGGGCCCGGGTTCGATACCCGGAGATTTTCTCCGCTCTTGGACTGGGCATTGTGTTGTCCTCATCATCATTCCATCCTAATCACCGGCGCGCAGGTCGCCCCTTGTGGCGTCGAATGAAAGAAGACTTGCACTTGGCGACCGAACTTCCCGATAGGGCCTCCCGGCCAATGATGCCACATGTTCATTTCAATTTTTCCTAAAATCGAACAAGAGAGCGATAAATTGGACATGAAACGGTAGTAAGGACCCAACCCGAGGCAAAGGTTGAGCGGTCTTACGTTATGATATTTGTGTACATCTGACCCTAATTGTACCTGGTGGGGTACGAGTTGTAACTAATGGCTCCCCAACACCGTGCAGCCTGCCGTGGGCGAATGCACTCCTGATTTGCTATAAAATGTACAGCTCCGTTTTAGAGAAGTCGTTTAACAACTGAAAATGCTATATTCTCTTTTCTCTGTGGGTACTGGATGGGTTAAACAAAAGGTTTCGAACGATAGGCATATTTTTTTTACACTCCTGGAAATTGAAATAAGAATACCGTGAATTCATTGTCCCAAGAAGGGGAAACTTTATTGACACTTTCCTGGGGTCAGATACATCACATGATCACACTGACAGAACCACAGGTACATAGACACAGGCAACAGAGCATGCACAATGTCGGCACTAGTACAGTGTATATCCACCTTTCGCAGCAATGCAGGCTGCTATTCTCCCATGGAGACGATCGTAGAGATGCTGGATGTAGTCCTGTGGAACGGCTTGCCATGCCATTTCCACCTGGCGCCTCAGTTGGACCAGCGTTCGTGCTGGACGTGCAGACCGCGTGAGACGACGCTTCATCCAGTCCCAAACATGCTCAATGGGGGACAGATCCGGAGATCTTGCTGGCCAGGGTAGTTGACTTACACCTTCTTGAGCACGTTGGGTGGCACGGGATACATGCGGACGTGCATTGTCCTGTTGGAACAGCAAGTTCCCTTGCCGGTCTAGGAATGGTAGAACGATGGGTTCGATGACGGTTTGGATGTACCGTGCACTATTCAGTGTCCCCTCGACGATCACCAGTGGTGTATGGCCAGTGTAGGAGATCGCTCCCCACACCATGATGCCGGGTGTTGGCCCTGTGTGCCTCGGTCGTATGCAGTCCTGATTGTGGCGCTCACCTGCACGGCGCCAAACACGCATACGACAATCATTGGCACCAAGGCAGAAGCGACTCTCATCGCTGAAGACGACACGTCTCCATTCGTCCCTCCATTCACGCCTGTCGCGACACCACTGGAGGCGGGCTGCACGATGTTGGGGCGTGAGCGGAAGACGGCCTAACGGTGTGCGGGACTGTAGCCCAGCTTCATGGAGACGGTTGCGAATGGTCCTCGCCGATACCCCAGGAGCAACAGTGCCCCTAATTTGTTGGGAAGTGGCGGTGCGGTCCCCTACGGCACTGCGTAGGATCCTACGGTCTTGGCGTGCATCCGTGCGTCGCTGCGGTCCGGTCCCAGGTCGACGGGCACGTGCACCTTCCGCCGGCCACTGGCGACAACATCGATGTACTGTGGAGACCTCACGCCCCACGTGTTGAGCAATTCGGCGGTACGTCCACCCGGCCTCCCGCATGCCCACTATACGCCCTCGCTCAAAGTCCGTCAACTGCACATACGGTTCACGCCCACGCTGTCGCAGCATGCTACCAGTGTTAAAGACTGAGATGGAGCTCCGTATGCCACGGCAAACTGGCTGACACTGACGGCGGCGGTGCACAAATGCTGCGCAGCTAGCGCCATTCGACGGCCAACACCGCGGTTCCTGGTGTGTCCGCTGTGCCGTGCGTGTGATCATTGCTTGTACAGCTCTCTCGCAGTGTCCGGAGCAAGTATGGTGGGTATGACACACCGGTGTCAATGTGTTCTTTTTTCCATTTCCAGGAGTGTATTTAACTAAGGCGTTTGATTGTGTTGATCACAAAATATTGCTTCAGAAGTTGGACCATTACAGAATACGGGGAGTAGCTCTCAGTTGGTTCACCTCTTACTTTAGCAACAGACAACAAAACGTCATTATTCGCAATGTTGAGAATGGCTGTGATGTGGGGTGTGAGTGGGGTACAATCAGTTGGGGGATGCCCCAGGGATCAATGTTGGGGCCACTCATGTTCCTTATTTATATAAATTATATGCCCTCTAGTATTATAGGTAATTCTAAAATATTTTTGTTTGCTGATGACACGAGCTTGTTAGTAAAGGCCAAGTTTCCAATAGTGCAGTTCATGACCTAAGTTCATGGCCCGTAGAAAATAAACTAACGCTAAATCACAGTAAGACTCAGTTTTTACAGTTTCTAACACAAAATTCAACAAAACCTGACGTTTTAAGTTCACAGAATGGGTGTATGATTAGTGAAACTGGACAGGTGTTCAGATTGATACTGAACTGCCGTGGAAAGCCCACATTCAGGATCTTGTTCAAAGAGTTAATGCTGACATTTTTATTATTCAAATGGTAGCTGAAGTGGGTGATCGTTCGACAAGAAAATTAGTCTATTTTGCTTATTTTCTTGTGCTTATCTCGTATGATATTACATTTTGGGGTAGCTCTTCCCATTCTAAAAGTATATTTTTGGTTCAGAAACGGGCGGTTCTGGCAATAAGTGGTGTAAGTTCAAGAGTCTAAGAATTTTGACATTAGCCTGTCAATATACAATATTCCTTACCATCATTTCTTGTTAACAATATTAGCTTCTTCCCAAGAATAAGCAGCTTTCACTCAGTTAATACTCGGCAGAAATCAAATCTCGCCGGCCGGTGTGGCCGAGCGGTTCTAGGCGCTTCAGTCTGGAACCGCGCGACCACTACGGTCGCAGGTTCGAATCCTGCCTCGGGCATGGATGTGTGTTATGTCCTTAGGTTAGTTACGTTTAAATAGTTCTAAGTTCTAGGGGACTGATTACCTCAGTCGTTAGTCCCATAGCTCAGAGCCATTTGAACCATTTGAAATCAAACCTGCATCTGGATCTGACTTCGTTAACTCTTGTGCAGAAAGGTGTGCAGTATACTGCTGCATCCATTTTCAATAAGCTGCCACTCGAAATCTTAGCAGTAATCCACGCGCTTTTAAATCGAAACTGAGGAGTTTCCTCATGGGCCACTCCCATTCTGTCGAGGAGTTCCTTGAAAAATTAAGCTGATTCCTGTTGTATTGTTGATTGATCTTACTTAAACTTATAGACTGACTTACTTCGGAATCACAAAAATTTTATTGTTATCCGTTATTTCTTTTATGTTGTGATTTCATGTACTGACACGTTCTGACCTTGGAGATTTGCTCCTCAATTTGTTCATACGGAACTTGAGGCATAAATAAAAAGAATTCATGGCTAACCACATATACTTCCGTCAGTCGCATACGAGTAGAGCCTACTCTCATCACTGACGACAACAAAGCGGCATTCTATTCTCGAGTCGACTGTTTCACGACACCAAACTAGCCACGCTAGGTGGCCTGGTGTCAGTGGCAACGTGGGCAGAGGCACACGTGATCTTCGTCCTACCGCGAGCAGGCGGGTTCCCTACGGGCCCTGGTAACACAACAGGTGTAACAAGTGTCCCGATTTCAGCCCTGAAAGTTTCTTCGATCTTGACGTGGGCCTGTACCGCGTGGATGTCCAAAACCTGGTGTCCAGGTGTAACAATGTTCCACAGACCACTACTCGGAGCAGCGACTCACCGCCGATACATGGCTCCCAACATTTGCAGCTTCTTCCAGCCACAATGTGTCCCCGTTCCAATGGCTGAAGCTGTTCAGCGTGAGTTCGTACTCGTCTGTGGGGCATGTTTGCTCCCTAGAAAGCATTTTGCAAACTCTCTTCACTTCTTACAGCGGCTGCCTACAGAGGAAAGCAGACGGTGCACAGACAGGCCTTCTCAGCTTTATCTCATCGCCAACGACCGTGTCAAGCGAATCGCTACGAAAATGGAGCTCCACAAATTTGTAGCGATATACAGAAGGACAATACCGGGGATCGACGATTGGCGCAGGGATTGCCAGTTGTCCAACACCTTCCGCAGCCCACCTTATGGTGTGTGGCAGAGCCGCTTTGGGCCCCTGTTACTTCCCAGTTTTCCTGTTCTAGTCGTGAATGGTAAGCTTCCGTCTGAGATTGAATTTAAATTTACGTCCATGGTCTTTTCACAAGGCGTGCATAGAATGAATGAACGACTCTTCTGCGAGCGCACGCTTTTGGAATTTTAAAAGTGAACCACACCGATATGCAAGACGTCTCTCTTGTGGAGTCTGCCAACGCAGTTGAATAAGCGTCTTAGCGTTAACTAATGCAAAGTACTGCTCATAAGTGGGTGGAAAGACCCATTATTCTCTGAGCAAACAAATGCGGAATACTCACTGGAAGCAGTCACATCCACTAAAAATCTGCGGATTTGAATGTGAAGGTACTGAAATGGAAAGACCACATAAAATCGCAGGTAAAGCAGAAGAGACAGATTCATTAGGAGGACCCTCAGCGTAGTCCATCCACAACAGAGGCATGTTACACAGCCCTCAGTCGACGGATACTTGAATCTTGCTCATTAGTCTGCGATCTTCAATAGATATGACTAATACAGAAAACGGAGAAGATCCAAAGAAGTTCAAGGTTTTTTTTTGCCATTCATTGACACATTCCTTTAGCAAGCGGGAATTATCTTACAACTCCGTGGCAGACGCTACACGAGAGACGTCGTGCGTCAAATTCAGAAAGACCAGGCTCCTAGTAGAGAAAACCAATACATATTGAAAAAAGACCATAAAGATAAAATTACTATTTCGAGCTCATGTGAAGGCATAATATGAATGTTTCTTCCAGGACATTATCTGCGATCGCAGCAGGAAACGGGGAAAGTGACAGTGATACAAGAAGTACCCTCCACCACACTCCGTACGATGGCTTGCGGAATGTTGCTGTCACTGTATATGTAGAAATTTTACCACCTCATACTGATAAAAGCTGGTCGCCATATTATCTACATATGGACATTGCATGGGGGCTTAATTATATATAATGCAAATAATTTTAATTTTCGCAGCTGACTGTCCGAATACGAAGTCTCGTAAACGGTTGCCCCTGACTAGTATTTGTACGCAATCTGACTGCATAGAACAACAACAAAGAATGAAACGAAATTTCCGTTAACACAATTAATTAATTAAGTCCCCAGCAACTATGAAAGCTACGAAACAACAAGGCACAAGTGTCGCTGTTCTGTGTGTGGGAGTGTGATTCAACGTACACATCTCGCACGGTTCTTCCTCAATAAGACCGGATATTTTAAACACCATTTATACTGAAGTAATTAAAAAAAATAAACAGAAATACTATAATTGCACATAGAAACCAGAAATACAGTCTAATACAAGAACACGAGCCAGATGCTTTGTTGACTGAACCTGTGACCATTATTGTTTAAGACATTGAAATAGTAAAAAAAAGGAATTTTTTACCTTCATATATATTGACGAAAAGCACACTCTGATCATTACAGCATCCCCAATCCAACAACATCTGGTGTCAAGCCCATCAAAACAATACTACAAGTTCTAAACAAGCACTCTCCATGGGAACTTCTCAACAACGACTCACCACTGCTACATCTCAATAGCACTCTCCACCACGACTTCTGGACAAGAACTCACCACTACGACTTCACGACAAGCACTGCCAGTGGAGGCGGCGGAATAATACTCTTTGGCGCAATCTCTGGCGCTGTGGCTCAGTGTAGCCACCTTTCATATGCCCCTCCTCCATGAGCCAGAATTTGATGGTATTTTTGCCAGCATTGGTGGTGAAAATACCACCAAATTCGTCCAAAGAAGAAGAAAAAATTACGGACAAAAATAAAAGATAATATTAGTAATTAAATATCACATAACTACATAAATTTTGGCTTTGCAGTGACCCTTCAATAACCTAATATGCAAAATACAGTAAGGAATACAAATGCTTGCATACATATGATTTTACATAATAGTTTACATAAGTATTATTCAATCAATGGCACCCAGTAATGTTGAGCAGGTGCAGACACCAACAAGTGACATCATTTCAGTAGAAGCAGTTCCATTAGTGACACCCAGTATTGTTGACAGGTGCAGACAGCAACAAGTGACATCATTTCAGTAGAAGCAGTCCATCAGTGGCACCCAGCAATGTTGAACAGGTGCAGACACCAACAAGTGACATCATTTCAGTAGAAGAAGTTCCATCTGTGGCACCCAGCAATGTTGAACAGGTGCAGACACCAACAAGTGATATCATTTCAGTAGAAGCAATTCATCAGTGGCACCCAGCAATGTTGAACAGATGCAGATACCAACAAGTGACATCATTTCAGTAGAAGCAGTTCCATCTGTGGCACCTAGCAATGTTGAACAGGTGCAGACACCAACAAGTGACATCATTTCAGTAGAAGCAGTCCATCAGTGGCACCCAGTAATGTTGAGCAGGTGCAGACACCAACAAGTGACATCATTTCAGTAAAAGCAGTCCATCAGTGGCACCAAGCAATGTTGAGCAGGTGCAGATACAAACAAGTGACATCATTTCAGTAGAAGCAGTTCCATCTGTGGCACCCAGCAATGTTGAACAGGTGCAGACACCAACAAGTGACATCATTTCAGTAGAAGCAGTCCATCAGTGGCCCCCAGTAATGTTGAGCAGTTGCAGACACCAACAAGTGACATTATCTCAGTAGAAGCAGTCCATCAGTGGCACCCAGCAATGTTGAGCAGTAGCAGACACCAACAAGTGACATTATCTCAGTAGAAGCAGTCCATCGGTGGCACCCAGCAATGTTGAGCAGGTGCAGACTCCAACAAGTGACATAAATTCAGTAGAAGCAGTCCAAAAGTGGCACCCAGCAATGTTGAGCAGGTGCAGACACCAACAAGTGACATCATTTCAGTAGAAGCAGTTCCATTAGTGGCACCCAGCAATGTTGAACAAGTGCACGTAACAGTCCATAATATTCACAATCACTAATCAGACAGTTCATCAGAGTTTATCAGCAGAAATTAAACATTTCCAAGTGGCACCCAGCAATGTTGAATAGTTGCAAGCACGTACAACGGTTTGAAGGCACACGCAATTGCTTTTACAAAATTATCATCAATGCTCTTACACTAAACATACAAATTATAATAAACACACAAATGATATCAGATAATTGTCATATTAACTATTACAATACACAAATAACAGTGAACCTATAATATTTGTGGGTGTCAGTGCAAGCCACAACAAACACGAAAAATAATATTTAGGAGATAGGTCGGTACCAATTATTTGGGATTAGGAGAGGAAAACATACAAAACACACTCACTCATCTTTCATCCACATTAAGTACTACAGTGTAATTGAATAGTGTTAACTGTGTAAATGCAATTCTGTCAAAGATTTGATGTTCGACATGTGTACCAAGTAGTAGTGGCAGCAATGTATAACAGTCAATAATAGTTAGTCAACGTCATAGTCATCATGTCAAGACCAATGTTTGCCAAGCCAAATCAAAATGTACAGTTGCTGAACAACTGTCAGTGTGCCAAAATATGCAATTACTTCCTCCCTCCAAAAAACGTATATACTGCTTATTGATTTAACAAAGTGTGTGTGTAGACAATATTCTTTCCACTTGTGTGTTCTAGTCTGCCATCTTCATCCTCCTTGTTCCATATAAACCAACAAAAAAAAAAAATATCCTCCTCACTTACTTTACCTCTTATCCACCAAAACTCCAATAATCATCAGCATCACATAATCTTAATACTTCAATAATACCTCTTACGTCGATACATATAAACCTTATCATCAATATCATTTACCTTACCTCTTGTCCACCAAAACTCCAATAATCATCAACTTCACACAATTTCAATACCTCAATAATACCTCTTCAATACGTCAACACATATAAACCTTATCGCCAATATCATTTCACTTCCATAACAACTATTTCCTCTAGTCAGTCTCCTCGAACAAGTACAGACAAAATCCTAGTGCAAACTTCAATTCATCATCCCATACAATCCAAAGACACAATGTCCACACACAACCTCTCTGTAGTCCACCTGAGCCAAATCTACTCATTATGAATTATAAAATACATTTTGGTTACCTTGTCCGTCATTAAATAAAAGAAATGCATACATGACCTCTAACAGCCTTCAGTTTGAATAACTTTCAGTAAGTAGGTGCGAGTACGTAGTATGAAAGATCACGTAAGACTTTGAGTGAATAAATCGTAATATTTCACAGTGTGTACACCACTTCAAGAATCATGGCAAAACAGAAACAAACATGTGGAGTATTTCTTGTGTCAAGTGTCACTTGCTATTTCAATTGCTCACAAAGAATGTAGTGTAATAACTGTCAATGGTCTAAACCTAATGTTGGTAATTCATGTCGTTAGCTTCCTTTCTATTAGCATAAATCTATACAGCATCCACAAAACCTCCAACTCACGGCAGTTCATTTTCTTATCTTAAAAATATAAAGCACTGAGCGTAAGCAAAACATGCAATAGCGAGTAAATATACCAGTAGAGAACAGTGTCAACAAGTGGATGCAGCACAATCCCTACAACGAGGCTCTGCCAAGCGAACAATCTATAATTAATACCATAGTGTGACCTAAACTCCATGTTCGTACACCGCATATCAGCATTTCTATATACCAAATTAAAGAGTAGTTATGACAACAAACAGAAATGCGTAAATATGCAATCCATACGCAAAGCAGCAAATATGTATCTTACATAATAAACAGGTCATTAGCATCATATCAGCATAAGCAAATAAATGTTCATATGTAATCTTAATAAGTAAACATGAAGGGGCAAGCAGATACATCACAAAGTATAACCTACATACACAACCACATCAGCACAACTAATCTGGTGACAATTATAATTTAAATAAATAAGCACAGCAGGCACATAATAAAAAAATATGACATCAGTGAAAAAGCAGTGCGGCCAAGCGATGCATAATATACATAATTAACAACCCTGTTCATTAATCAATCATTGTCAATATCAGTTAACACGAAGTATGAATCACGTAATCGCGAGCAGCAAATTACGTCTAAAGTACGTACCAAGTGGAAATACGTTACCTGAAAAATAAACTCAATTAATAGTTACCTTTTTAGTTTATTACTTTCTTCTTCGAAATGACATTCTTCCTGAAATTTTCTCGATAGCAAGTCCTCTTAACGTCGGACACACACAGAATTTACCTGAAGTTCTTAAATATTTTATACAACCGTATCCTGAAAAATACTGAACGTTAATAACATAATTTATCAAGTCACTATAGCTTTATACTGAATTTAATCGGAGAAATTCGACTGTGTATTTGTTTACGGCTGTCAGTGCATTCGCACTGAGCGCTCGATCAGCTGTAGGTACGCGTGACGTAGGAAGGAATTGTTTGCGGTCAACGACTGCCTTATGCGGCGCGCAGACTTGACTGTTGCTTTGAGTATGTGCCGCCGCCGGAACACGGCGCGGTATCCTTGTATTCTCTGCGTGTTTACATGTAACTGTTAGTCTCTCAAAAGTATGTCATTCCACAAAAATTTTAACGTTCGATATGTGATGTATTCCCTTAGAGCGCCGAGATTTAAGAGTTTCTACTTCGACAGTGTTGTCATGAATAATTTTGCGAACTCTATATGGACCGTTATAAAGCAGAAAAAATTTGCGACACAAGCCTTTTCCTTTGTGCGACAAACGGTGAGACTTAATTAACACCTTTTGACCAACTGACAAGGTTTTTAAACGACCAGGACGTTTAGCTGATTTCTCTCTTCTAGCAGACGCAGATGCAATATTTTTCAGAGCCAGGTTCACAACTTCAGAATGCCGCAGTTTCCGTGTAGGCGGAAAAGGAACGATTTCAGAAATGCGATTTGTCGGTGCTTTATTTTTTAATATTAATATAGGCGGTAAAGAAGTTGAATCATTAGGGAGTTCATTCAGAATGTTTTGAAAAATATGAAGATACTGATCCCATGTTCTGTGATTCTGATGACAATAAAGTCGACACAATTTATTGATTTCCTTCATCCATCTCTCTGAAGCGTTAGACTGAGGGTGAAAAAGTGAAATGAAAATTGGTTTAATCTTACGACGCCGTAGAGTACGAAGCCAAATTTTAGAGCGAAACTGTGATCCATTATCTGATATAACTTTATCAACATGACCCACTTCTTTAAGAAAATGTTTGATGAAAGCATTAGATACTGAACGAGCTGTTGCTTTGCGTAAAGGGGTAAAACACACATATTTTGATGTCAATTCCACTGCTACCAAAATGTACGCAAAACCATTAGTAGAACGAACCACTGGACCGAACAAATCGACTGCAGCCATGTCCTTTAATTTCGCTAGAATGATAGGAAACAACGGTGCTCTGTGAGAAATAGTTGGCGGCTTAGCCTTTTGACATAATTTGCATTTGGCAAGAACAGATCGAATACTTTTTTCCATATTACTGAAGTAACAATTTTTTCGTAATTTGTGAAAGCATTTTCTGGGACCAAAGTGTGCATAACTGAAATGTGTGTACCAAATCAATTTATTAACCCACACATCAGGAATACAAACTAACCAAACAGAGTTGTCGACCGATTTTCGTTTAAAAAGAATATCATTGCGAACTAAATAATGCTGTCTAATCGCTGCGCTTTCCTTTCTCCTCCACTTCTCCCTAATGTCCTTCCAGATTGGATCCTTATTTTGCTCCTTAGCGATGTTCTGGAGCGAAGACGAAATAAAATTCTCAAACGCAACACCTTGAATATACATCAAACAATAATTGTTTTCTTTGCAGTCCTCCTCAGCACTTTGTTTCAAACCCATAGGTGCACGTGATAAAGCATCAGCAATAATATAACCCATCAGCAATAATATAACCCTGTATGTAAACAATACTGAAATCAAATTCCTGCAGATACAGCGCCCATCGTGACAATCTTCCATGTGTTAATTTTGTTGACATAAGAAACTCCAGAGGTCGGTGATCGGTGTAAACCTTAGTATGTCTGCCATACAAAAATATGCGAAATTTTGTGAAAGCCCATACAACAGCCAAAGCTTCAAGTTCCGTAATCGAATAATTCTTTTCTGATTTAGAGAGAACACGACTTCCAAATGCAATAGTTTTCTGTACTACAACGCCGTCTTCTTCTATCTCTTGAAATAAGTGTGCACCTAGGCCTTTGTATGATGAGTCCGTCGCCAAACAAAAATCTTTAGATACATCCGGATGTGAAAGAAGTGGAGCAGCAACTAAAGCATCACGAAGTTGTTCAAATTCTGATTGAGCTTCCTCATCCAAACACCAATTAGATTTCTTTCCAGATAGTTCACATAAACGAGGTGTGGTCAAATCGTCCAATTTAACAAAGCGTCTAAGAAAATTACAGACACCAAGGAAACTACGAACATCACGTTTTGTAGTAGGAACAGCATAATTACGAATAGCATCTAGTTTCTCTGGATCAGGAAGAATACCTTCTGTACAAAATAATATGACCAAGAAATTTCACCTGAGAACGACCAAATTCAGATTTTTCCAAGTTCACTGTAATGCCAACTCTTGCAAAAATACGTAATAATGAATCCAAAATTTTGTTATGCTCACTCCAAGAACGTTTAGCAATAAGAATATCGTCAACATATGAAGTAATATTGTCACGAAGATAAACAGGTAAAATGTCGTTTAAACTACGAATGAATTCTGCTGAAGATACAGTAAGTCCAAGCGGTAATTTCCGAAACTGGTAACAGTTACCAAAGGCTAAAAAGGCAGGGTATTTTCTACAATCAGGGTGGAGTTCTATTTGCCAAAAACTTGTGCGCATATCAATCGTGGATAAAACTTTAATTCCATGGAAATGTTGAAGAAGTTCATCTAAATTTTGTGGACGGTCAGTTTCAGGAATGATGATATTATTTATCTGTTTGGAATCCAGAACCAAACGAATTGACCCATCCTTTTTAAGAACGACGTGTAAAGGGCTGGTATAAGGACTGACTGCTGGCTCAATAATGCCTTGATTTAACATGTATTGAAGTTCACTCTTAACCTTATCTCTGTAAGCCAAAGGAAGAGCGTTCGTTTTCCCCCGAAAAGGTGTGTGTTCTTTTACTTTAAATAAATATTGTAAGCCTTGTATAGTTCCTGTGTGATGACTAAATACTGTAGCATGTGAAGTCAAAATTTGGTGCAGTTCTTCTCTCGCAACGTCATCTGGCACTTCAGCTTTCTTAACCTTTTCAGTAATTAATTCTTCGCTATTAATTATATCATCCATCCCGTCTCTGTATCTATTTTCATTGTCATGAATGAACACATTGTCGTCATAATGCTCAGCGAAAACATCAGAAGTAAGAAACCTCAAACATTTTGTGTGTGATACAGATTTTGTTAAACACTCGAAAAATTTCAAACTTTTCGGCATTCCGGCAACAGTCAAATTCACACTTCCTTCTTTAAAGTTCAAAATTGCCTTATGTGCGTTAAGAAACTCCATACCTAATATAATTTGTGTACTGAGTAATGGAACAATAATAAAATTAGCACAAAATTTGTATCCTTGACAAATAGATTTTAAGTTGGTCTGTTGTTTGACTTCCACACTTTTTCCAGAAATAGCTCCTCGAATTGTAGTTGTAGAAACAGGTAACACAGGACAAGCAATAGTTCTTACACATATACGGAAAACTGATTCACTAATGACATTCAATGGGCTCCCAGAATCTAAAACTGCAGTGAACTTATTCTTACCCACACATACTTCAATAACAGGATGCAAAAATGCGTCTACATTATTTTCCTTTTCGTCTAGCAAAATGTCTCTCATGTCTTTCAGTCGTACGTAGTGTAAAGTCGTAATGTCATTACTTTCTGAACCGTCTATATTGCTCCAGAAGCCGAAGCTACAAGTCATTGTCGATTGTTTGCGACACGTCTTTGATTATTCCTGTCATTTCGCGGATCAATTTCTACGATTTGCACTTGTCTCTCTGAATTTCTGTCACGCGGAGGATGCCAATTAGGTCCCTTCTGTCTGTTAGATGTAAATTCTTGGTTGTGTCTGTTATTAAAATTTCTGTTTTCCTGGCTATCTGCACGACTACTTCTTGTGTAATTTCGACTGTCACTTCTGAAATTATTGTTATATCTACTACCCTGGTTATTGCTGTAGTAAGAATTTCTATTATTGTATGAATAATTTCTGTCTTGATGATACCGATTACTGTTTCCGTATGATTGATCATTCCGGTAGGAATTTCCGTTATTATAATTGTCTGTGTAATTTCTGTTAGAACGTCTGTTATTGTCATAAGGCTGGTATCTATTGTCCTGTCTGTTTCGTCTGTCATTGTCAAAATTACCCATATAACGTCCGTTCCGATCATTATCCCTTTTCTCTGAAAATCTATTGTAATTACTGTTACTAAAAAAATTGCAAGAAGTCCCGTCGTCGTTGTCATACTCAAGTTCTTGTAACAACGTCTTAAAAGTCTCAATATCGTCTTTACATCTTCCGGCTAAAGCAATTTGTCTTATGGATTGTGGCAGCTTAGTTAAACAAATGCGAATTAATTCAGTGGGGCTATAAGGGCTGGAAAGGAACTGATTCTTTCGAATCATGTCTTCAAAGTATTCCGCTGGTGTGCGGAACTCAGACTGTTTAAAATTACGCTGCATAATAAGACTATGTTTGACTCTGTCTTGCGTGTTTTCGGACCAATATGCCGATAGAAATGCATGATAAAAATCATTTAGATTATTACAATCTCTAATAAGTGCGCGCATCCGCGTCGCCGGTTCGTTTTCTAAATATCCACACATAAATTCCAGTTTGTGACTTAGTGGCCAATTTGGTGGAAGTGCGTACATAAATTGGTCTAACCATGAACATGGATGTATGTCATTCTTAGAATTGCGAAAGATCTTAAATTTCCGAACAGTTAAGAAGTGTTTATAGTCAAAGTTTTCTCCTCGTGGCGACAAAGACCTACCGCGTCTGTCCCAGTCCCAGTGTCGATTATTGTCAAGTTCGCGCGCCTGGCGCTCTCTTGTTGCATCTCGTAAATGAAACAAATTATTTTCTTCAAACCCCTCTGCTATCTGTGATTCTAAATTTCTTCCACTGTCTTTCCCTACGATTTCGCCTTCAATTTGTTTGACTTGCTTTCGTAACACCTCAAATTCCCTTTTAACGCGTTCATTAAATTTTCCCTGATTTTCAACATGTTTATTAATGCTCTGGTACTCTTCGGTTCCTGCAAATGGCAATGGAGCTGTATCATCTGAATCTCTGTCCCCATTTAAACTAAGACTTGTCAGTTTATCTGAAATCTCCTCAACTCTTTCTGATAAGTCATCTATTTTTTCTTTCTGTTTATTTACGCCTTCCGTAAGTGTCGCGACTCGGGTTTCAGTATTGACACATTTAGTAGTTAACTGTTCATATTGTTGTGTTAGGTTACTTATTCTGTCATTTGGTACGGATTCCTCGATTCTTTCAAGTATTTCTTCCTTATCGTGTGCACGTTGTAAATTTAACTCTGAAAATTTTTGTACTATCACGCGATCTCTTTCTTCCTGTTCTCTATCCTGTTCCTTTTGTCTAATTTCTATTCAAATTAATCTATTATTGTGAGCATTCAAAATCAGTTGTACTTCTTCTCTAATTTCTTTCTTTAATTCATCTTTCATGTTTTTGAAACATGTCCCTATTCGTGAATCTAACCGTGTTTCCATTGTTTCCATCTCTGTTTCTAAACGTGTTGCCACTGTTTTTGATTCAGATCCTAACCGTGTTTCCATTGTTCCCATATCAGTTTTCATTGTTCCTATTTGTGATCCCACTGTTTTTAATTCAGATCTTAGCTGTGATCCCAGTGAGTCTAACCGTGTTTCCATTGTTCCCATATGTGATCCCAAATTTAATATAGCACCCATCAACTGCTCCATGTTAATTGGTTCGAGATTCCTTTCACCCCTAACATTTCCCGCAAAACCAACTTCTTTCGTCATAGCTGTAAAGCTATCTGTGTTCGATACTCGTATTCTGTGAATTTTCTGATTGAGAAAAATTTTGAAATGGTTCCGGACTATTTTCCCGACTTATTAAATTGTTTCCACTTCATTATTCATCATACTGTTCTCCTGTGTTGGCGAGTTCGCCATGTCAACAATTTCGTCATTCTGACTATCCATCATTTTTGCCTTTTTCATCGATCGCGTAATCATTTACAAAACATACAAAATTCGTCACTATACGAAAATTACACACACTGAGACTTTATCTCCAACAATACCATTCACACGAAATGCTTCCCGACAAACACGCCTAACGAACAATTGAAATCTTCATAATTGCACAAAATTGTCAAACGCGTATACAAGACATCAAAAATTAAATTCTGCAAAAATACCATTAGAAGAATGACAATTACCAAATCTACACATGCAATATAGACTACAATTACTAAACTACAAATTACTTCAACAATACTACTGTCTGATATTTTTACAATCAAAAGAATTCCAAGGGACGATCCGAAGCAGCGGTCGCCACGTGCATGGGGGCTTAATTATATATAATGCAAATAATTTTATATTTTTGGTAGCTGACTGTCCAGTTACGCAGTCTCGTACCGGTTGGCCCTGACTAGTATTTGTACGCAATCTGACTGCGTAGAACAACAACAAAGAATGAAACGAAATTTCCGTTAACACAATTAATTAATTAAGTCCCCAGCAACTATGAAAGCTACGAAACAACAAGTCACAAGTGTCGCTGTTGTGTGTGTGGGAGTGTGATTCAACGTACACATCTGGCTCGGTTCTTCCTCAATAAGACCAGATATTTTGAACACCATTTATACTGAAGTAATTAAAAAAAACAGAAATACTATAATTGGACATAGAAACCAGAAATACAGTCTAATACAAGAACACGAGCCAGATGCTTTGTTGACTGAACCTGTGACCGAGAGGCATTATTGTTTAAGACATTAAAATAATAAAAATAAGGAATTTTTTACCTTCATATATATTGACGAAAAGCACACTCTGATCATTACAGCATCCCCAATCCAACAACATCTGGTGTCAAGCCCATCAAAACAATACTACAAGTTCTAAACAAGCACTCTCCATGGGAACTTCTCAACAACGACTCACCACTGCTACATCTCCATAGCTCTCTACACCACGACTTCTCGACAAGAACTCACCACTACGACTTCACGACAAGCACTGCCAGTGGAGGCGGCGGAATAATACTCTTTGGCGCAATCTCTGGCGCTGTGGCTCAGTGTAGCCACCTTTCAACATTCCGAGACGCTAAATGTGTCTAGAATAAGTGATTTTTAATGTACCGGGTGTCTCTGCTAAGAGTCGTCAGGCACACTTTCTCTGATGCTTCGGCAAATATTTGCAATTTAATTTTTTGGAAAGTAGTTCGAGTCAGCCCAAAGAAATACTGGTCATCACGTCTTTCACGCAACGCCCAGCATGGATAGAATGCGTCGGTTTGTTTCCCGTTACAAACAGTTTTACACATTTAGTCGATAGAGCGGGCCGAAATTATTCCAATGCGATATTTGTTTTATCGATGTATATTAATAAGTACAGTAAAACACGGATTGTAGTCAGTACTCCAGTAGTGACTGAGGAACGCTGCTGTATGGTGATAGCAGCGTGGGCAGGGGCAGTGCTGTCGCAATGGGAGTACGCGTTATTCTTCAAGTTTTACTGCCACTGTTAAGAAAGATAGACAAAAGAAATATCGCATTAGACTAATTTTGGGACTCTCTATCGGGAAACAAACCGACGCTTCCCATCGGCACTGGGCTTGACATGGGAGATATGATGAGCAGTATTTGTGCGGACCTACTACAGCTAAACACTGAAAAAACGAAATTACAAATATCTAACCAAACGCAAAAGAGATTTCCCGTGGCGATGCTTAGGAGGGACATCTACTAATTTATTTATTTATTTTTACTACAGAACTTGGCCAATTATAGACGATTTAGAACCTATTGTATGTATGTAATGTATGTTAACCAGGGCCCTAGAAACGACGGAGAGGCTCCGTCCCTGGTGCAGCCGCAGTGATCCACAACCCCACGACAACTACCCTAGTCCACTTCACCCCTCTCCCGCCCCACACCGAACCCAGGGTTATTGTGCGGTTCGGCCCTCCCCCCCCCCCCTCCACCTCAGGTAACGTCTCACACGAGACGAGTGTAACCCCCATGTTTGCATGGTAGAATAGTGGTGGTGTACGTGTACGTGGAGAACTTGTTTGCACAGCAATTGCCGACATAGTGTACCTGAGGCAGAATAAAGGGAACCAGCCATGGAAGATGGAAAACTGCCTAAAAACCATCCACAGACTGGCCAGCTCACCGGAACTCGACCACAAGTCCGCCGGGCGGATTCGTGCCGGGGACCAGGCGCTCCTTCAGGCCCGGAACGCCGTGCGTTAGATCTCACAGCTAACCGGGCGGGCTGTTTAGAACCTAAGACAAAGGTACAATCTGTTTCTTTTCTTTTTACAGGAACTTCTTCATGCGTTGGCTGATGGTCTACCTCTGTTCATTTGACATCACCCTCCTAGGTTGTGAATTTCGTTGTTGAACAGGAAATTTTGCATTATCGATCAGCAGCCTGAAACTTTCCCTGTTCTGTGTGGTGTCTTCTGGGATGCTAAATTTTTTCAAGTCCTTTCTTGTCTCTTCCAGCCATCCGGTTTTTTTTTTCCAATTTGGAAATCAAACTAAAAATTTTCTTCATTAACCTGTTGTCATTCATTCTGTACATATGACCGTAAAATTTTAATCTCCTCTTTCTTATTTTGCCTGTGATTGTTCCTATATTTCTATGTAGATATTCATTGCTCCTCTTCGTCCAGTTGTCATCTTTGTTATTTTGTGGTCCTAAAATTTTTATGAGTACTTTCCTTTCTTTCTTTTCCTGATGTATTAGACGTTCTGATCCTTGAAATGGTTCTGGTTTAATTACCATTGTGTAGTGTTTAATTTTTGCCTGAAATACTACTGACTTTTTATTGTATCGGTTTTGAGCGAATTTATATGCTAATTCCATTTTTTTAGATCTTTCCATTTGTGGTGTTATCTAACCCATTGGATTGTATCCATTCTCCCAACCACCTAAACTTATCAACTCTTTACATGTTTTCGTGTCGCGTTTGTAAAAATTTTTCTCTGTTGTGTTTATGTTCAGTGTACTCCGTTTTCTGCTATGATATTAGTAATATATTTCAGTGCACTATCATTAATGCTGAACGCTTTCTTACCAACAGCTTTGCCACATTTCACGTTAACAGAGCTGCTATAAGTAAGTGATTATTTTCAGTTCTACTGCTCCAGCAAATAAAATGTCAAAAGTTTTTCCACGTTAAGGAAATGTGCGCAGAAACTGTTCTGAAGTGTCAGTTGCGTACCTGTGTCGTGTGGATGACTGTGACTACAGTGTAGTGCTGGGTTTCTACAGATAAGGATGAAAGTAATGGTGAGCGTGAAACCCGGTGCCAGCCCATAGTCTAACCTTCTCGAATAGCATGAAACGCCCCATCTGACGGAAGTATTACCACCAGTAGTCACATGACCTCAGTTCATGAGACACTTGGGAAGGGATTCGAATTTAATCCAGGACATTGATGCAAAAACCAGCTCTCCTCCCTTCCAGGCCAAATACTGGCAGCCAAAATTTTCCGTCGCCTGAAATCGAATCGACTTACCTCTCATTCGAATTTCAACGCACATGTGTGCATTGGCGACCTCCGCTTCGGTCGAATTAATCAAGAAAGTAAAGAAACAAAAAACTTTAAAAAATACTGAATAGAAATCACATCAGAAACAGCTTAAGACAGATAAATTTTATTTCTTGCACCAATAGGAAGACTACCAATTTTGAAAGCACGTAGTAGAACTAGCGTTGTGAATAGCAGAGCATATCGCTGTAACACGTATAGCTCTCCCTCTGCTGGTGGTGATAAGCGGTTAACATGTTTATCCTTCGAGATGCATGCCACATGTATGTAGCACTCGTTCTTTCATTAGCCACCAACAGGATAAAATTCAGGAGGTATTTATGTAACAGAGATTTCTTGGTGCCAAGGAAGACATAATAACGATCCTCGCGAAATTATTGAATTCCGAAGCGAAGAAATATAACTTCTCCTGTAACAGAGTTGTACACCACAAAAGGTTGTTACATTAAAAATCTTATTTCTGGTCTAAATAGAATCAATTTTCTGAACAGGCGCGATTGGTTACAGGATCTTAAAGTATGAAAAGCCTTGAGAAACACAATGAAAAAATTGTATTGCAATTTTATAACAAAAATAGCAAATAACTGAAAAAATTGCATAAAAACCCATTGATAAACTTACTACACACTGACTACAATGGGTCACACAGCAATAGAAGCACAGGTAACAGAGGAAGTCTTGTAATATTCAATGTTTAGTACATCAGTTGTGAATTATTGTGAAATGTATTGTACACAGTCAGTCCAGTTATCTCACTTACAATCGGCATAATCTGATCTGGAAACGAACGAGTCGAAAGATACGGTGCCAAACGTGTTGTAGGTTAACTCTCTCATTAAAGTACTAGAATCCACCAATCGTTGTTTCTCCGATATATTGGTCTGATTTATGAAGTACATACACTGCCCGATAAAAACAGTCAAGTACCTCGAAGACGTGGTCAGACGTCATTATAACTGTTTACACGTATACAACATTGGCAGGTGCATAAGGGAAGAGAGTTGCAATTCCTAGTGACAGATAAAGTGGCCACCAGAGTACATTAGTGTTGTTCGTGTTTAGTGTTGTTACCAAGACTGGTAGGGTATATAAGGGACGTGTACATCGTCAGATATTGAATGATTACCTTCAAGGATACGAGGATGCCACGTACTCATGGGAGCCGGTGTTATCAGCACCTGACGAAGTTTGAAAGGGGCCTCGTTGTTGGTCACATTTGGCCGGCTTGTCGAATCCTGAAACTTCCATATTTCTGGGGCATTCGGATGTGACAGTGGCCCGATGTTGGATTGCATGGGAACGTGAGGGGAGGTACAGTCATCCTCAAGCTTCCGGTCGACAAGGTCTGTCCACAACAAAGGGGGATTGCCTATTGTGCATCAATGACGTAGTAACCCTGTCACATTCTCAACTGTCATTCGAGATCGACTCATGGACTACTCGGAACTTCCTGTGTCATCCTGCACCGTTAATCGGACAGCAGCAGCAGCAGCTGGAATAGAGAATTACTGTCCCATGCGTAGACTGCCGTTAACACCACAACACAAATAGCTGCATTCGGAGTGTTGCTGTGGACAGAAAACATGAACTGCTGATGAAAGGCTTCACAATGTATTCGGCAGTTAATCGCGTTTTGACATTACACTGTATGACCACCGTCGGTGAACTGGAATGAGTCCCACTCTTCTAATCTTTTGGAGAGGCACAATTGTGTTAACCTCGGCGTCATGGCGTGGAGAGCCTTGAGGTAGGACTTCAGGTCATGGCTGGTTGTGACTGAGGGAGATCTGACGGCAAAGTGGTACATCACGGACATTCTGCGTCGTCAAGCGTCATTTCTCATGTGACTGTACTGTGGTGCCATGTCTCGTCCATACATGACACTTGTGTCTATGAACTGTTTGCCTGCTGCTGAGGTATTCCCATGTTCAGCAAGATCATTAGAAATGTTCCTGAGAGAACATGTGTGGAGACAGTTTGAAATCAACTGTGTCCCAGTTCCTGTATACAGGATATAAAAGGACCATTTACAATAGGTTTCGGCCAGCTTGTCACCCTTACAAACCGAATTAGACCATGCGTCCAGATAAGAGAAGGTTCTTTGTTTTACCGATTAGTGGGTTCCTACTGTCAAGATCTTTGTAAACTTGATTTTGTAATCACAAATCATAATACATACCATTTCAGTTCGCAGTGCTGTTCGTCAGACAGTGTTGTTGTTATTTCTAACACTGTAGGGTAAAGAAAACAGTCCAGTGTGACTGGGAAGGTTTTGAACGGTGGAGGATACTTGGGCACCCTCTTGAAGGGTATCCCACTTGATCTTTGTTCACATACGTGTTTACAACGCGATGGAGCCCATCCTCGCTTTCAACTTTCCAACAGTCTTGATTCCATTGGCACCACTGCGCACAGCGACTGCGATATATTTCAAAGGGGAAGGAAGTCCGCAATCAATCGCGATACAGTCTGTACTTTATTGTAGATCTATATTTCAGCTACAGTAAAACTATCATCAGCTCGTTTGAAGTGAGCCATGTAGATTAAACAGGCTTCTAAATGCACATTTACAAGCTTGTTGAGTCTACATGACTCACTTTATACGCACTGATGATAGCTATACTGTAGGTGAAATCTAGATGTGCAACAAATCACAGATTGAATGGAAACTGATTACTCTCTTCCTTCCTGTCTGAATCACTTTCACACCTTAATCTACAGGACCCATGTCAAACATGAACTGAAAAGTGGAAAGTAAGACAGAGACCTGCTATAACTGGGTAACCTGTTTTGATGCTAGTCAATTGTCAGGATGAGTATTACTGCAAAGGGCATTTGATTCTAAAGCATTATGTCAGGGTGAAAAACACTAAATAAATTACTTTTTCTCTCTTAACAACATGCTGGGTGGGTTGTTCCTTGGCTCTGGAATGAGGTAGAATGAAACAGCATCTTTACGTTAGATAACTTTTATTGAAAGATTTTTACAATGGTTTCCTTACTGGATTGTTCTGCCTGGGAGAGCGGCAGCTGTGTCGTTTGCGAAGCCTTCTGCTGCGTGAGCGGCGGCGTCTGATTACGCCTGGCGATGTGTATCTCGTATCGCTGTTTCACCCAGTTGACTGGAGACGCACATCGTGAGGTGGCCCGTTTAATTATTGAGAACGAAGTCGTCAATCGGATGGTGATTCCTTGGATGTGGCGTCCCAGTGTTTCCCTTCTCTATGCGACCGCATGTGTCAGTGTTGTGCGTCGGCCAGCGGAGCGGCGCGGCGGGGGAAGGCCAGTGTCCCGGACTCGAACAACGGACTCCAGCTTGCCAGTCTTCGGCTGTCAGATCTTCATCACCAGCTCACAGGTGACTGCTGATGTGAGGCCGTCTCCTTCCCGTCCTCACGAGTCACCCGGGTACGTAAAAATCAGTCTTCAAATCCCTTCCAATTTCTGTCTTCTGGCGGCGAGGCTGCTGCTTGCTATTCCATTACAGCGGCGGACTTGGTGCCTCTGGGTACGATGTAGTTTCTTTCTGCATGACGGTCTTCAGCACCGACTGAACTGTACTGTAACTGAACTCGAACCGAAACTGAACTGAAAACTACTGTCGGGCCAACTGCGTCTCGTGTATTTATTTACTTCAGTTCACTGGAGGTAAACGACTTCATGGTCATTGCCTCTTCTGTCACGTTGAAAAGCTACTCGAAGAATCTTCTTAACGTCGGTCATTGGCTCTTGGAATGTAGGCGAGGGCCTTTGATCACATGTGACAATTGAAAAACACGTGATCCGGTCGGGTGATGCCCTGACAGCTGAATCAACAGCTTCCACTTATGTGGGGAGGGCGATGGCTTCTCCTGAACATGCTGACTTGCAAGGGCCGGCCGTTGCCACTGCTGCTCTGCCCGCTGTTTGCCAGTGTGTAACTCTCCTCAACTGAACTAAGTTTTTCATTTATTTTTTAATTTCCACTTCACTTCACATTGATTTCACTAATTTATTTACCTATCTTAAGTACCACTCAACACTGCTTTGAAGCAACCTTGTTTACCTGATCTCTACAATGGTGTGAAAATTCAGATATGTGAGACACCTTTCAAGACTGAGAGGTATCCACTGTCCACAATTCCCGATGTAAAGCTGTTTGAAAAAGATCGGAGGTGTTCAAACTGCACGCAGAAATGTTGTGCCTCTTTAGAAGGTGGGGACCACCACTCTGAAGAACACTTTCCCTTCGAAATAACAGTTTCAGAAGTAATTTTTTCTTAATATTCACTTTCAAGGGTAAGTTGTTCACAGCCTCATTCTCAGGTGGTCATTCTTGTTCATATCCGAATGAGCGCTGGAGAACTAGGATGCGACCAACAACCAAGTAGAGAACTATTACTTCCAGCGCAAAACGCTTTATCATCTATGGACCTGAGCATAAATCTTCTCCTTACAATATACTGGAAATCATCACAAAAATAATTTTGAAGAACTCTTGTGAATATAGCATTATTACAAAAATGTAACTCCTTGAATGTTTATCAACGTTAGGAGGTCAACAAAAAAAGAAACGAAAACTGAAATTTTCGCGGAAAAATTCTCTATATCAGACTAACATATTTTCGGTACTCTATCACCTTCGAAAATTTGTATCACCATGAAACACTGTGTGATAGTATGTGTGTCCATGCGGTTGTGATCAGGCTTCTTCTGTCTCTCCACCACCACCACCACCACCACCACTACAGGCACATGAAACGCAGTGGTGACGCCTAGTCCTTGGTAATTTCGTATGTCTCAGCAAAGGAAGTTAGGGGAGAGTAAGCCTTGCGGTGCTGGCTACACAGTTCGTGGCAGACCGCAACAGGATTCAGTACAGGGCTGCCAACAGACGTCTGCGTTCCCTTGGGGAGGGCGCAGAGGCCACCGGCCGCTGTCGAGGTTGTAATTAGGTGCACTGGCCCCAGGCAAAGGTGGCCCTTCTCAAGTATTCTGTTTGCTCCGGTCCAGGCGGGGGTATTAACTGGCGCGATCGGCTTTAGACCTCGCAGGGAAGCGTCTGGAGGCTGTAGTCTGTCGTTTTTATTTACAGCAGGGGGAGGGGCGCTCGTCCTTGGTGCTTCTTTCTCAGAAAAGTTAGGAGGTTCAAAATCACTGCGCAGCGTAATGAAAGCTGAAAGCAAAGCTTTCGCGAACAAATCGACTTATCCTTCTATACAAAGCCTGCAGAGCAGTCCGTGTGTGGTTGTTCCAAGAATAGTGATCACAAGGCTTGCACTGCCAGTTAATTAACGTCAGCGGTTGCCACTTTGCTATACTCCTCTAGAATAAAACGTGGAACGACAAATTTATATTTGCCTACAGATAATTATGTGAGTACAAGGGTATTCCTAAACAGCAGAATATTACATTTAAAAATTTTGCAGCGCAAAAAAGTAGCTACAATCGCTTAGTAGTGAAAGGTATCAGGGCTGGATGAGATACCTGTAGTATTCTGCAACGAAGCACACCCAGAGACTAGAAAACATCTAAGGTCATTCAAGTTTTCAAAACGGATATTAGAGCAAATGTACATTATAATAGGCCCATATCATTGGCGTCAGTCTGTTATAGAACTGGAGAACATGTTTTATGCTCAATAATTATGACTTTTTGCAGAACGAAAATCTTCACTATAAAAATCAACTGCTGGCTCTGATGTTCCGTGAGATCCATACCGCTGTGTAGATGATGCTTTCACTTCAGGAAATCATTTGACACCGTCCCGCACTGCCGTATAGTGAAAAGAAACCATATTACTGAGTATCTGACCACGTTTACAACTGGATTCAAGACGTCCTTCTAGTTAGAACTCAACAGCTCACAGTTAACGAAACGAAATCGACAGATATCAATGTAACTTCAGAAGTACCCCAAGGAAATATAATACGACCGTTACAGTTTATAACGTATATAAAAGATCTAGTAGAAAGCGTCTGAAGCGCTTTAAGATTGTACGTGGACGATGTGGTTCTCTGTAAGAATGTAGCAACGGAAAATGACCTACAGAGGATTGATGAATGACACAAGCTCTGGCTGCTGACCCTGAACGTAAAAAAATATACCATAATGCGCATGTATAGGAAACGAAATCCACTGCTGTACAGTTACATAATTGTCGGCTAAGTGCTGGAAACAGTACTGCCGTAAAATATCTAGGGGTAACTATCGAGAGTGACGTTAAGTGGAATGACCATATGAAACGAATTACAGGAAAATCAGACGCCAGAGTGAGGGTCAGAGGAAGAATTTTAAGGAAATGTAACTCATTCACAAAAGAATTGCATTAAAGGCGCTTCTATGGCCAATTCTTGAATACTGTTCACCAATCTGGGACCCTTACCATCTCCATAACTGTAAAAGTGCTTCACGTACTGACCTCTCGATAATGTCGCATAAATGATCAACGGGATTCATGTCTGATGATCTGGGTGGCCAAATCATTCGCTCGAATTTTCCATAATGTTCTTCAACCCAATCGCGAACAATTATGTCCCGGTGACACGGTACACTGCCATTCATAAACATTCCATAGATTTTTGGGAACATGGACTCCAAGAAAGGCTGCAAATGGTCTTCAGATAGTCGAAGATGAACGTTTCCAGTCAATGATCAGATCAATTGGACTAGAGGACCCAGTACATTCCATGTACACACAGCCCTCACCGTTATAGATCCACCATCAGCTTGCACTGTGCCTTGTTGACAGCATGTGTGCTAGGCTTCGTGGGGTCTGCGCCACACTCGAACCCTACCATCAGCTTTTAGCTACTGAAATCGGGACTCGTCTGACCAGGCCACAGTTTTCCAGTCTCCGTGACCCAATTGATATGGTCACGATTCCAGAAGAGACGCTGCAGGCGATGCCGTGCTTTTAGCAAAGCACTCTCGTCAGTCGTCTGCTACCATAGCCGATTATCCCCATATATCGCTGCAGTGTCCTGACTGATACGTTCGTTTTAAGTCCCACATTGATTTCCGTGGTTATTTCAGGTAGTGCAGCTTGTCTGTTAGCACTGGCAACTATACGCAAAAACCAGCTGCTCTCGGTCGGTAAGTGAAGGCCGTCGGCTACTGCGTTGTCCGTGGTGAGAGGCAATGTCTGAAGTTAGATACTCTCGGCTCATCCTTGACGCTGTTGGTTACAGAATACTGAGTTCCCTAACGATTTCCTAAACAGGATGTTCCATGTGTCTACTTCCAACTACCATTCCACACTGATGCAGATGTAGAAAATTCGTTTACAGTGCCTTGTAATAATGAGTGAAGTAATCGTACTAGCGTATCCTCTCCGGACAAAGTATAATTTACCTCCTTAAAGGAGCACACAGGTCGCTGTATATGGGGTAGAAATGATACCTTGCGGTTCTGCGTTGCTCCAGCGCTGTCGTATTTCACGCCAGCGAAGTGGTGTGTGTGTGTGTGTGTGTGTGTGTGTGTGTGTGTGTTTGTGTGTGGGTGTGTGTGTGTGTGTGTGAGAGAGAGAGAGAGTGTGTGTGTGTGAGCGCGCGCGCGCGCCCGAGTCGTTTGTATGGGAACAGAGCAGTAAAACTGGTAGACGTGAATACGTGACAGACTGGGAAAGATGAGCTATCGCGTTTCGACTTGCCACAACATACATGAATTTGTCCGATTTGCTAGTGTATCCCTCCAATATGTCTACAGGGAATAGTGTACTACTCATAGCCATGTACCAAGGTGGGAGACCGGTGGTCATAAAAAGATCATAACCAGTAGATTACATCACAACAACTTCGTACTGTAATATTAGAAGTAGCGGCAGAGTTGGTCTGGCTTTTCGTTGTCATTTGAGCGTCATCAGGCAGTTCTTTAGCACAAAGAAATAGCAGTACAGCGGACAATAAATAAGTTTGACCCACTCGAATAGTCGAGCGGACGGAGAAGCGCTGGCCCCTTGACGAATCAATCCGGAGAACTAGCGCTGGTGTTTTGGCAGGACTGCTTGTTGTTTTTAGACGGTTTCCGCATTCGACTAGGTGAGCACCGGACTGGTATCCACGTCATTATTCAGTTATCGAGGCCTACGAGAAAGACAGGCCGTGCCACATATGTCACGAAGGTAGTGCTGCGCTCGCTCGCTCGCTCAAATCAGCAGACAAACTACGTTTCTACACCTGTTAACTCGCAGCTAGGTGTGTCCGTACGAACGAAAACTGGATCTTCTACTGGAACCCGCTATTATGGAATATTACTGTTATTAGTCCTATTATGATGGGAAGTCCATGGGGCTACTTATAATTTGTTACAGCTGTACTGGCGTACAATAAAATAAAATTATGCTAAAATGATGATCAGTTGCATAAGGCACCACTTCCAGCATGTAATAAGTACTGTTAAGTAGAAGAGTCTAAATGCTATAAACAAGCCGTTATACCATTTATATCGAGTATTGATCTTAAATTAAATTTTGTTGTAGTACTGTCAATCAGTAAGACTTCATAATAGCAGATTCCAGTGGAAGATGCAATTCTCGTTAGTACTTAAACGCCCAGCTCCGAGTTAACAGGTTTACAAACGCATTTTGTCTGCTGTGCTGAGCGAGCGAGCGAGTTCAGGATTACATTCGTGACGTTCGCGCCGCGGCCTGTCTTTCTCGTGGGCCTCTTCAGTTATACGATTGACAAATATTAGAAACAGTTCTCACACTTTTACATGAGGTAACACTAGCTGTACACATATACAAATTCCGTCTCGTTTGGAGATATTGCATGAGTAAAGTCATCTACCCACCACTACCATTAAGAATGCCATATCCGAAATAACACCCCGACCTCTTGGGAAACACGGGTTAGGTCAGGAGGAAGAAGAGATGCAGTACAATTAATAAATACAAGGTGTCATTTCCAAGAGACAAATCAGAGTAGACAGCAAAGTTAATTTTGTAGTTATGTCTGCCTATACAAGAAATCCATAAACGCTGTGGTGCGACGTTAAAAGCCCCGCCCAGCAGAGCAGTGAATACGGGGCTGTGACGCCTGGTTCAAATGGCTCTGAGCACTATGGGACTTAACACCGGTGGTCATCAGTCCCCTAGAACTTAGAACTACTTAAACCTAACTAACCTAAGGACATCACACACATCCATGCCCGAGGCAGGATTCGAACCTGCGACCGTAGCAGTCGCGCGGTTCCGGACTGAGCGCCTTAACCGCGAGACCACCGCGGCCGGCTATGACGCCTGCACTCTGAACTTCATGGTGTGTAGGGAGCTACCTGCTTGAAGGAGTGGTGGAGCATTTCGTTAGTAATTTGAGTCATTACATTTTCTTTCACTAGCGCTCAGATTAGGTGTCTTTTCGCGGAAACGTTTCCACAACTTGTGCAGTGCAACTGGCCTACGCTCCAGGCTCGTAAGCGTTAGAACAGGATCGCCGACAGTGAGGGGCAGGACGTTGCCTGTCTCAGCCTTGCTCATTCCTTCGCGGGAGTACTCTGCACACGGCGACATTTCATGTAGCATTGCGGTGGGGCATTTTTCGGTTGACGCACCTCTCTTCCGCTCGGCAGACTCATTGTGTCAGCGCTCTTTAGTCGTCGCTGTTTATTCATGGTGTGAGGGACGTTCACAGGTCCAGTGTCTGTTTGTACAAAAAGAGAGCTTTAAAAATGAATGGGAAAGACAGAAGAGAGAGATGAGAATTCTTAATCTATATTATGCAGTAGCACAAGCGAAGGCAACTGCAAATTAGGTATGGAATGTTATTAAAACACCATGCACAAAGAATATAAGGATTTACTTGAGAGTGAAAGAGCAAAAAATTATAACAGTCGACAGACGGGATTCAGTGTTCTGTACATCAAGAACTACTGTGCGCTAAATTTGCAGGCAAGCAGAGCATGAAGAGACTGATAAAAAGAATAGTAAATTTTCCGAAGTCGCGCCCATTATTGCACTGTTAGTTGCTACAGTTTTCGTTAAGCCTAGAGGTATTTTTCGATACAAAATCCGCTATTCTTGAATTTATGACGGAAAAATGAGTGCAGGAACGAAAATTATGATTTCCGTAATGGTTTGCAGACCTCGCATTTTAAGTGGACTTGACTGCATACAGCTCACAGTAAGAAAATGCAGTAGAAGAAACGACTTCTTTCCTATTTGATTCGGATGCATTTAAAAAGGAATTTGTATTATCGAAGAGACACATTCAGACAAACAGCCCAGAACCCAATCTCACTGTCGTGACAGAAAACGCAAAGCTTGTAGAAATCATTGGGGCTTTGAAAGAATTACGAATATAAACGTTTGAGGATACTACCAACCTTACTAAATCTGTTTTCAGATAGTTTTCCATTTCAGCTGAAAGCGCCTCTCTGCTTTTGAAGATGCAACTGATTGACCTGCAAGGTGATTCCTGTTTAACTGCAAATTCTCATACGTTAAAACTGCTCAGGACGTCTATATTGCACTCCTCAGAGTTTCAACATCTCCATAATAAGGCTCAAAAAGTGCTGTAACTTTTCGATCGACATATTTGCGTGAAAGACTCTTTTCGATCATGAAACTAAATGTCACGATGATGTGACAACCTGAGTGCAAAAATAAAAGAATTTCTCTGTGTCTGTTTTTATGCCAACAGATTGTACTAGATAAAATGTATATTCTGCCTTTAGTGCTAGAAAAATAATTACATAATATGGAAAATTTGTTTCGTTTGTAATTTATATTGTTGTGAAATATGAAATATAAAACCAAGACATATGTAGTGCGACTGCACTGCACTTTAATTGCAGTGTGGTTTCAATTTCCTTTTCTTCCCCCTCCTTGCGTTCAGACAACAAGCAGTGGTGGTGAGGGAAGTATCAACCGGCGCTATGGCAGTCGGTCAGCGCACGGCTAAGGAGCCTAATTCTTGGCCGCCCCTGAGTTACAGAGTCTGCTAGCGCAGTACACTTTACCAGCTCCGTCTACAGCAACCAAAAGAAAATGTGGAAATGACATTAAATGTAGCTATAGAAGTTATGGACGTGGCGTCGATTACACACTTAGTTCACTCTCTGTTCTCAGCTGTCATCCTTACCTCTCTCCCCAGTCCTGTTTTTCGGACTTTGGTCTGCTTTACCTTAGCCACTATGGCTCCCACAAACTGCTGGAGACCACCTTCCCCTGACACACACCTTGTATCCTGAGTATTGAATTGAACCAGATCTATTACCTACTCAGGTCCTCGTTATCTGCTGAAGCTACCCTCACCAGATGACCTGCTCAAAACTATGCCAGTCGAGTAAGATCTCCCACTAAACTATCCATAAATGCCCATATTTTAATACTGGGATTCTGCTGGATGCCTGCTGTCGTTGGTCGGGAGAATGCAGGCCCACGAGTGACTCAGTCGTGGCCAACTTCTGCCTGTGACCGAGTACAGGTGAGCTAGCTGCTGCTGTGGCATTCTGCCACTGTATTGAGAAATGTGAAGCCTGTGTTGCTGGGGCAGTAGCATCTCGCAGCAACCTGTAGCTGTGTATCGAACTGGTGACGCAGCCAGCCGCAGTGCTTCCGTGGCTGCCCCACCTGAGGATGTTGACTTTGATGCAGGAGGCCACACTCTGCCTCGAGCTGCAACCAGCTGTTGCTACTGGTTCAATGTCACCTCCATCTCAGAGCCAAGTGCCCTCGGGCCCAAATGCCCTAGGTGCTCCATTGCTCCTTCTTCCCATCACTCTTTGTGTCGCACTTGCTGTGAATGTTGCCAGCACTGCAGCTGACATACCTGTAAGAATGTAGCTTCAGGAGCAGAATATTTCCTTTACAGAAGCTTTCTGAGCCGTTATGTAATTTATTGTTAGCAATTTTGGCTTCCACTCTGGGTAAAAAAAGCCTACCACATCCTTGCAGACAGAGAGCAGAGATGAGTAGAAGTAGTGAGGTCCTCATTAACGTTTTGCAAGAGCTGATTGACAAACTCGCTCGCTCGTAAGAATTTTGATTTAGAGGGAAGGTTTGGGCCGACGCTAGTGAAGCTGTCTGTGTCAAAGAAAGATGTTAGTGTTCAGGATACTCCTAACGAATTTGAGTGGAGCACTGCTGCCAACCCAAAGTACAGTGTAATAAATAGTCTTCGAGCAGTTTTCTTTATCCCTTCTTTCGCGGGGAAACCCTCAGAGAATGCGTCCACTTTCTTACAAAATTTACGTGAAGTTGGACGTATTTGTCCATTTTCAGATGGCTTGCTGTTGAATTTGGTACACTTAAAATTATTGCGTGATGCATGCTGCTACATGGAGTCTGTAAACACGCTAAAGAATGCATAAACTTAAACTATTGGCCAATGGTTACCAGAGACATTCTATGATAAGAGAAGTGTAAGTTATTATTGCGATAACTGTAGACAAAGACAGGGAGAAGTTCTGAAGTACTAACGGGTAGAATTCATACAATCTTGTGCCATGCTTTGGAAAGACAAGCGTGAAATAACATTCTGTTAGAAGAGGCTGAAACACATGCTGCTGATGCATTCATCAGAGTAGCATCTCCCTCATCCTGCACTGTTGTCTCAGAAAGCTGAGTGATTCGTTCGGACGCAGTTGCGCAATAATGACCACGTGTTCACAAAGGTAACAAACTGAGAGAGATATAAGCAAAGTAGCCATACTCATGACACATGCGAATCACTGTACTGCCCCCATTCTACGGAAATCGATTAGATAGGTGTTGACTGTCACTGCTAGCAAAACGGATAAAACTATGTCCATGTCAGGTACAATAAACTTGCACACAACAGATCTGGCGCATTTTTGGAGGGGATAGGAGTTCTAGCCAGGGAAACGACGGAGGGTCTGTATCAGCAGTCTCTCAGAACTCTCAGTAAGGTCAGTAAACCCAGTTAAATTTAGGGTTTAAAAGACGTGGCAAATGTAAAATGTGACAGTGATAGGGAAAATATGTGCGAAACGGGACAGAAATTTGATTAATATGGTTGTAATTTACTTCTCATCCCTCCCCTTCCCTCCCAGCAGTCAGCAAGCATTAAAGCTGCCTCGCTGCCCTATCAGTGGGATGGAAACTGAAATAAAAAAAGCCTGTGGTATCTTGTCGTGTCAACCTGGTAATTGATGAACGAAAATATGAGTTTAAAAAAGAAGTATTACGATAGGAACGGACAAGAATTCGGCACATTGACTGTATTCCCACACGTGTTCATAGATCTCTCGCCGCCGGCCGGAGTGGCGGTGCCGTTCTACGCGCTACAGTCTGGACCGAGCGACCACTACGGTCGCAGGTTCGACTCCTGCCTCGGACATGGATGTGTGTGATGTCCTTAGGCTAGTTAGGTTTAATTAGTTCTAAGTTCTAGGCGACTGATGACCTCAGAAGTTAAGTCGCATAGTGCTCAGAGCCATTTGAACCATTTTTATTTAGATCTCTCGCCTAGCTGCACACTTCCTCCACTGTCACGCCACACTGTCTGAGCATCAGGACAGGATAGAGGGACAAACTACAAAACTGACACGTTTAGATGGCAGTCAGTCGCACCGCATACTATCTGGTTTCGTATTTCACGTTTCTCAACGACACAGACCACAAAAAAACAAATTTTAAACATTAGATAGCTATTTTTGGCACGCTGAAGACGTAATATAATTTTTATCCGGTACAGATTCTCGGCATAAAGACAGAGACAATGTTACATTCTTTCCCAGTCTGTTTGCCATGTAATCGTGGCTTATTTAGTTTCATAATCGAAAAAAGCCTTTAACATATATACACTATGTGATCAAAAGTATCCGGACACCCCAGAAAACTCACGTTATTCATTTTAGGTGCATTGTGCTGCCACCTACTACGAGATACTCCATATCAGTGACCTCAGTAGTCATTAGACATCGTGAGAGAGCACAACTGGGCGCTCATCGGAACTCAGGGGCTTCGAACGTGGTCAGGTGATTGGGCGTCACTTGTGTCATAAGTCTGTACGCGAAATTTCCACACTCCTAAACATCCCTAGGTCCGGTATTTCTGATGTGATAGTGAAACGGAAACGTGAAGGGACATGTACGGCACAAAAGCATAAAGGTCGACCTCATCTGTTGACTGACAGAAACCACCAACAGTTGAAGAGGGTCGTAATGTGTAATAGGCACACATCTGTCCAGACCATCACACAGGAATTCCAAAGTGCATCAGGATCCACTGCAAGTACTATGACAGTTTGGTGGGAGGTGAGAAAACTTGGATTTCATAGTCGAGCGGCTGCTCATAAGCCATACATCACGCCGATAAATGCCAAACGACGCCACTTTTGGTGTAAGGAGCCTAAACATTGGACGACTGAACATTGGAAAAACGTTGTGTGGAGTGACGAATCACGGTACACAATGTGACGATCTGATGGCAGGTGTGGGTATGGCGAATGCCCGGTGAACGTCATCTGCCAGCGTGTGTAGTGCCAACAGTAAAATTGGGAGGCGGTGGTGTTATGGTGTGGTCGTAGTTTTCATGGAGGGGGCTTGAATCCCTTGTTACTTTGAGTGGCACGATCACAGCACAGGCCTACATTGATATTTTAAGCATCTTTTTGCTTCCCACTGTTGAAGAGCAAATCGAGGATGGCGATTGCATCTTTCAACATGATCGAGCACCTGTTCATAATTACGGCCTGTGGCGGAGTGGTTACACAACAATAACATCCATGTGATGGGCTGGCCTGCACAGAGTCCTGGCCTGAATCCTGTAGAACATCTTCGGGATGTTTTGGTACGTCGACTTCGTACCAGGCTTCACCGACCGACATCGAACCTCTCCTCAGTGCAGTAATCCGTGAAGAATGGGCTGCCATTCCCCAAGAAGGCTTCCAGAATCTGATTCAACGTATTCCTGGGAGACGGGATGCTGTCATCAAGGCTAAGGGTGGGTCAACACTATTCTGAACTCCAGCATTACCGATGGAGGGCGCGACGAACTTGGAAGTCATTTTCAGCCCGGTGTCCAGATACTTTAGATCACATAGTGCATGTTGGTTGAGGTATTTTATCACGTTTATAGCTCCATTGTTCAGACATGAAAACTCTTCCAGAGAAAAACAAACTAGACCTCCTGGGCAGTTTCAGCTTAAAAGACTGTCTCGGTCAAAGCAGCAGTACATTGCACATCCATCTCCACTTGCTTTAAACTGAAACGGTAAACGGCCTCGAAATCAGCTCAGAAAAGGATGTAAGACAGCCACTGCCCAGGAACGTTTAGAGAAGTATCCTTGTAATTCTTAAAAACTCGTGTTTTCCTTAAAGCTAATGAGCTTAGAGAAACAGATGGTGCTTTTTGTCATGGATCCCATCAATTCAGAAATAAATTGTTTCTGCAAATGTTTTGCGGCAGGCAGTGTTCAGTCAGATGCACTTACGAGGCCTGAAATCCATCCCAAATGTTCCAATTTTCCTTTTTGCTTATTTTTTCCTTCATAAATTAAACAGAAGCGGCTTTTAAATCGTTCTAGGCGTGCTCCCTGACTTTATCAACATTATTTTCAGTAATATGTAAAGTCTCTATACTCTTCGTTCATTTCTCTCGAAAATTGTTGCAACTGGCTGTAACAATATGTGCGACTTTAGAAAACGTACTATTCGTACTATTATTTTCATTACATGCTCCTTACTTGCAAATTTAACACAAAGGGCGACTTGATATACAGAACAATAAATCCGCCGCGCGGTATTAGCCGAGCGGTCTACGGCGCTGCACTCGTGGACTGAGCGGCTGATCCCGGCGGAGGTTCGAGTCCTCCCTCGGGCATGGGTGTGTGTGTTTGTGCTTAGGATACTTTAGGTTAAGTAGTGTGTAAGCTTAGGGACTGATGACCTTAGCAGTTAAGTCCCATAAGATTTCACACACATATGAACATATATGAACAATAAATCCCACCTGTTGATCGTTGTGATTTTTACAACTTTATAGTGAACTAAATCTTTAAATTTTTCCTGTGTTGTGTTGTAAGGTTATTTCGTAGCAAATCAGTGGTACTCATGTAGTTATACATACATAATGTGATACTGAGAGTTCTTAGTCTTCTGTCATTCCCATTAATTTTTAAATGCTTGGACGACAGATCGCTAAAATGCCTCTTTTTGTCAAACAGCCACTGGGCACGTAAATTCCTTTGTACCATAAACAAATAGCA
Source organism: Schistocerca serialis cubense (assembly GCF_023864345.2). Lineage (NCBI taxonomy): Eukaryota > Metazoa > Arthropoda > Insecta > Orthoptera > Acrididae > Schistocerca > Schistocerca serialis. The sequence goes on from NC_064643.1 coordinate 254,381,571, forward strand.
AAGGGTAAAGAGTGATGACACCATGATTTTGTCAAAATGAAGAAGGTCGTATTGAGTGAAAAATGCTGAACCATGATGCTAATTTAAAGGTCTCATTGTACTGAGTGCTTTCAAGAAGGACTGAGCAAAGCAAAGACAGCTCAAACTTTGGTCAGCACACGTGCACCAAATCATATTAGCCTGCAGCTTTTCCACGTTATGGCCAACCCTGTATTAAGAGAAAAAGAGCAGAATTTTCGTGTCATCCTGGGGAGCGATTTTCTGCTCCATTTTCAGAGTGTCGTTGACTGCTGATCAAAAACTTTTCAATTCGGTGAATGAGTTTACCGTTTTCGTGGCGACAGCACTATGTACAAGAGAGAAACCAAAGAAAAAAAGCCTATTTCCCGAGTTTCCGTTGAACCCCATGAATCCATATGTTGAAGTACTGGAATGTTCTTTGGTTGATAGCCAGACGTTAACGCCTGAGAAAACTATCTTTCTGGTTCACCTACTCATCTAGGGTGAAGTTCTTCTAGACTGGCTTCAAGTTCATATGAAATAAACTCGTTTACCATGGCAGAGGCTGTGAATGAGATAATTTGTGTCACACAGTATTTTTGTAATTTTGGAATGAATAATATTTAAATTCGGCATGGAACTCTACTGGACAATACGCAGGAAGTAGTTGGTGAGAAACAGCCTCCGGTGGCAGACAAACAGTTTCAAAAATAGTGCAGAAGGAGCCATTACCCATGAGGGAAGTTTGTATTGTCACATCACCCCTTAAAAACTACATATATTTATTTATTTATTTATTTAACCTGGCAAGGTTAGGGCCATCAGGCCCTCTCTTACATCGAACCAAGCACTCTACTTATTTTACGTTCATATGTTTTGGTAGACATGTTAAACTACATCCAGTACAGAAAGTGAAATAAACAATTACAAAGGCACACTTGGAAAAATACATACATATAGAGTTTATATTCGTAGATGATAAGTACTGTTATAATTAGACATTATGTAAGAGACAGATTTTAGGTAGGAGTGCTAGCAGCAGGGAGTATGAGGGAGACTGATGGTGAAGGGAGGAGAAGAATAGAGACATGATGTAACATAATTAAGAAAATATAAAGGAAAAGAAGATTGCATGGTTAATGGAGATAAATGAAGAGGAAGAAGAGAAAGGAGCAGGATAGGAGACACTAGCTTTCCTATTTGACAGAGGAGAGGATTGGCCTTGTACATTAATTTTGTGGAAAACGCTATGAGAATGATAGTAGGAAATGCTTCAACTTCTTCTTAAAAACAGCAGGGGATTGAATTTTGCGCAAGGTAAAGGGCAGTTTGTTCCAGAGGCGGACAGCGGTGACTGAGAAGGAGTTTGCAAATGTTTTTGTTTTGTGAGTGGGCATAGTTACGATACCAAATAAGAGTGGCCTTGTGTTCCGATTATGATGGCTTGAAAGGTGTTTAATTTCTGAAGCAAGATACTGGGGTGCTTGCGCGACGAGGTGTCGGTGAAGCATACATAGAGTGTGGTAGTCACGCAATTTGTCCGGCCGCAGCCATTCAAGCTGGGAGTATGAAGCACTAACATGATCATATCGGCGAATGTTGCAGGTGCAACTAACACTGACATTCATAGTTAGTTCTAGCCGTCGGTTGTTTTCACTACTCGTGCCTTGTTGAATTACATCACAATAGTGGAGGTTCGGTAGAACGAGTGCTTGCACGAGCTGGCGTTTCAAGTCCTGTGGAAATACGTTCCGAAACGTTCTGAGAGCATAGAGACAAGAGGACGTCTTCCGGCACACTGCGATTGTATTCTCCGCCCAGTTGAATTGCTCATCCAAAGTTACACCCAAGTTCTTAACTGTTTTCTGATATGGTATTGGAATACCGTCGAGCAGAATAGGAGGCAGCCGTTCTCGGAAATCTGAACTTATTAATTTCTGGTGCGCTATTAAGATTACTTGTGTCTTTTTATCATTTAGTTTAAGCCCCGGGTGTTTCGCCCATTTCACTACTGAAGACGGATCATCATTCATCTGAGCGATTGCAGTGTTTTCCTACCTACATGTAGGTGACACCCCACATCTAACAAGTCAGAAGATTGATGACTCAAAAAAAAAGACAAATTATAGGCCTGACAGTGACAGTCAAACTGAATTACAGTAGCCAGACCACTCTGCAACTGTGGACATTGAGGACAAGCAGCGCTGTCCCCAAATGCGTTTTCGGTAGACTCACCATGAGTCAAATCCAGGAAGAAGGGAAAGAAGGTTAGAGTTTGTTGTACCATCGCCATAGAGATCACTTGCGGCAGTTCAAACTATATCCCCAGAGGCTATTCTGAATAGGAGAAATCTTCCACCTTCATGCACCATACCTTACATTCCAAGCACCCTTATGCCTTGCAATCATAATACTGAGTGCAGTGCTTTCTAATTGTTTGGTGATTATCAGTTACTGCATGCAAATAGAATTCTCCAATGCCTCCCCCCGAGTAAAGAGGAGGTAGTACACTATTGAACGTCTTCCTTTGCCATACACACTCCTTCAGTATTTTATTTGTTGTACAAGTGTTACTATAAGTTAAATGTCAGCTTTGTATACCCACAAATAGCTGGTATATGATTTCTTTCTTATTGCTTTGGAACTAGAAGGAGCAGAGGCCGCCTTTTATTAGTTTTGTGCTATAATTGCTTGCTTCTTTACACATTGTATTCCTTTACTAGCTACACTTCAACACTTTCGACATCTCTCCACCGAGCCCACACAAAGAGATTGTCATCCGTTATTGTGTACTCTCCTAGGGTTCTTGGAGCCTTAAAATGGTATGCCTATATGCAGTACGCTGTGTCAACCTGACAGCTGGCACTCACAAGTGCTGAAAATTCACATGCAGATGTCAGGTCGCCAGCCAATGTGAAAGTGAGAAGATGGAGCCTGGATTATGCTACAAGGCAATATGGCTTCCATAGACAAAGATAAGCAGCTGTGCAAGCTAACTGTACTACCTTCAAAGCAATAACCAATTAAACAGTATTTTTTGTGATCAGTCAAGGAATTATTTGTATTAGAATCATACCACTATTAGTAGTTTTCCTCGCTCATCAAGAAACTGATGGTTATAGTTCTCAGAATGTCTTTGAATGCCACATGTTTTATTGTTGAAACAACTGTATGAAGTGAACAGGTAGTGATGTTTTCCATCCGCACTTCTTCTACTCGTTCCCTCTCCTGCAATGGACGTATATGTAAAGCCTCCACATGACTGTGACCCTCCCCTATCGCTCCAGTCCCCTACCTGCTGTTCCTGAATAGGAAGCCATTACATGACGTCATGAACCCCTCCTTGCCCTTCTCAGAAGCAGACAACGCCGTTAGGGTGTGCCTGTAGGGGTGAAATGGCTGGTCATGCCCTGACTTTGTGCTACGTGAATCTTGTCAGTCACGACAATGTGCTCACATATAGAACGTATCCGCTCTATTCATGAATAGTACCTAATGATTTAATAGTTCTCGAAATGACATGATAGCACCTATGGTTGCTGCAGTACTTGTTCAACCTATTTCTGAATTCACTTTTCCTACCTGTCAGATTCACATTTCGAAATGGTCACTAATGATAACTGGACAAAGCCACCTAATGTTACAGGTAGCTATGTGCTGTAATAAAACGACGAGCTCTTAGCTCATGAGAAGAGACAAGTCAGCATGGGTCGTCCTGTTTTGCATGTCAATGACTGGCATCACCAGAACTACTTTATGGCTGTGTCAGTGCATAGTTGCTCTAGCTCTCATTCTAATTGGAACAGTAGTCCAGATTTGACACAATTCGTCAGGCAAAGACACTATCCCCATACTGTCACAGTGTCATGTGGAGCATGAGACTGTGTGCCTTGGAGCCCTGTTAAACATGATTGCAGTTGCACGCGCTGTTTGACTGGAGTCACATCTGTTACCGGCTGCACGACGTAGCGGTCATCTCCTGCTGTAGCAGGCCATTGTCGACCACATCCTGTCCTTCGGGCAGCAGTGCCGCGGTTCGGAATGTTACCCATTCACGAGATACAATTTTATGAGCAATACAAAACTCATGGGCTACACTCGTCATTTTTCTTCTTTCCCGATGATCCTTTCTCGTGTTAGGTCTTCTAAATGTTGTCCCTGGGCCACGTTGTAGTGAAGAACATCACAGTTCAAAAAGGGCTCTGAGCGCTATGGGACTTAACTTCTGAGGTCATCAGTCCCGTAGAACTCAGAACTACTTAAACCTAACTAACCTAAGGACATTACACAAATCCATGCCCGAGGCACGACTCGAACCTGCGACCGCAGCGGTCGCGCGGTTCCAGACTGTAGCGCCTAGAACCGCTCGGCCATGCTGGCCGGCGAACATCACAGTGCATTGTACCTCCTCGCTGACTGATACAAATTGTCTTTTCGCACTCCTTCAGTTGCCTCGTTTTGTGCTGCCAGTTCTATTTGGCACTATAGTGACGCTGATGTCATGCCACGTTATGTCCACCTCTCCGTGCATGATTGGGAGATTTCTGGCTAAATGTTCCTGCACTTTCTTTAATTTCTACCTAATTGATAATATGTTATGTTACTTTATCTATCTCGTAAATCAGTTTTCGAGAGCATTATCACGTACGAGAGGCGTTCAGTACGTAATGCAACATTTTTTTTCTGAAAGCAGGTTGGTTTTATTCAGGATTTAACATATCACGTTATTCGTACTCTTTTGCCTACAAAACTCTACTTTTCAACATAATCTCCCTTCAATGCGACGGCCTTACGCCGCCTTACTGCGAGGGCCTGTATGCTCGAGTGGTACCACTCCACTAGTCGGAGGCAACGTCTTGCTGCATCAGTAACCTGCCTAACACCTACGTACTGCTTCCCGTGGAGTGCATCCTTCATTGGGCCAAACAGATGGAAGTTGTAAGGTGCGAGACCTGGGAGTGTTGCCGGCCGCTGTGGCCGAGTGGTTCTAGGGGCTTCAGTCCGGAACCGCGCTGCTGCTACGATCGCAGGTTCGAATCCTGCCTCGGGCATGGATGTGTGTGTTGTCCTTAGGTCAGCTAGGTTTAATTAGTTATATGTCTAGGGGTCTGATGACCTCAGATATTAAGTTCCATAGTGCTTAAAGCCATTTTGATCTTGGGCCACTGGGTGTTGTGTGCTGTCCTTAGGTTAGTTAGGTTTAAGTTTTAGGGGACTGATGACCATAGATGTTAAGTCCCATAGTGCTCAGACCCATTTGAACCATTTTTTTTTTTTTAACTTGGGCCTATTGTCGATGAGGAAGAACAGTCAAATGAAATTTTGTAACCTCTTCTTGGGTGCGCAGACTGAGTTTTAGGCCTTTCATTGTCATGGAGAAAGGGCGACGAACACGCTGAAGTCGTTTCTTCAGTATCTTGAGCGTAGCACAGTACACTTCAGACTGGACCGGTGCACAGTGAGGGGGGACATCAAACATAATAGCAAAAACAGACATAATGTCTGATGGGATACCGCAATCACTGGTTATACAATGTTACTTACAATCCGTTTTGATTGCAAAATTGTTTATTCACAAGACCGGTTTCGGTTCCTCTGGAATCATCTTCAGATCTGCAGCTTCCTTACAGGAATAACCCGTCCACACACAGCAACCAGATCTTAAAATGGTTCTAGAGGATCCGAAACCGGTCATGTGAATAAAAATTTTTGCAGTCAAAACGGATTATAAGTAAAACAGAATAGCCCCTTCACAGTCAAATGGCCCTGAGCACTATGGGACTCAACGTCTGAGGTCATTAGTCCCCTAGAACTTAGAACTAGCTAAACCTAACCTAAGGACATCACACACATCCATGCCCGAGGCAGGATTCGAACCTGCGACCGTAGCCGTCTCGCGGTTCCAGACTGCAGCGCCTAGAACCGCACGGCCACTTCGCCCGGCCCCTTCACAGTCCCAGAAGACCGTCGTAATGAGTTCACCGGCTTGCGGGTGCGTTTTTGAACATTTCCATCTGTTGTTTCATCACCTATGACGATATTCGACAAAAATTGTCACGATCAGCCTCGTAACGTGCAAAGAATTCTGCACAGATGGTCCTTCGCTGCACTTTATGGTCTTCTGTTGGCAAGCAGGAGCCCAACGGGCACAAAGCTTTGAGTACCTCAACTGGTGGACGAGTTTGTCAGCACTTCTAACAGAGACGTTCAATTGAGTGTGGTCCGTCGATCACCTCGAATGAGAGTGTCGCATATTCCAATACTGCAGGGATCACAGCTGTGTCAGGCCGACCGGCACACGCAAGATGGCAGGTTCGCGCGCCTTCTTGTGACAGTGGTAGACGCCACACTCTACATTTCACTGAGCTTTTTGTCCGCGGCGCGTGGTCTTGCGGTAGCGTTCTCGCTTCCCGCACACGGGCTCCCGGGTTCGATTCCCAGCTGGGTCAGGGATTTCCTCTGCCTCGAGATGACTGGGTGTTGTGTGTCTTTCATCATCATTTCGTCCTCATTCACTCGCAAGTTGCCGTAGTGGCGTTATAGAACTTGTGGAGCGGCGGCCGAACCGCCCGGCGGGGGGTCGCCCGGCCACCAATGCCATACGCTCATTATTATTACTGAGCTTTTGTTCACTGCCAGAACTCCTAGACAGTCTGCAAGCGCCTACGAATGTCTGCAATGCTCTGCTTTTCCACCAAAAGAAGCTCAGTGATTCCTCTCTGCTAGGAACGTACCTCCGTTAGAGACGCCCTTTTTGAAGTCTAGATGTAGTGCTGCCAGCTATCGGAACTTCATTTAACTACAGGGGCCGAAGCGTGATTATTTCATTATGTCACGCAACGAAGTCAGCCTATTTGCAATCGAAATAGGCTTTGAAAAAAAAAAAATTGCGTTATTTATTGAAAGCCCATCACGTGAACTTTTATACTGTAATGATGGTTGTTAACCGAAATTAGTGGTGATAATGGACACATAGACATAAAATGAGTGCTACATAGTTTCTGAAACATCTCTCAGCTAAAAGCCAGGTGGGTATACAGCGGCACCTTAATTTTACTTTCTGGCGAGGAGAGCTGAGCGAAACGGAGGGGAAACCAAATTAAAGGCGCTGCTTAAGAAGCGGCGGCCGCCCCAGTGATTAGAGGTGCGACCGCCTTATCTCGGCCACAACAAGTCCAATAAATTCCCCGGCGGGCGCCGCCTAAATTGTCGCCGGTGTAAATCCAGTGCGGCGCTGTTTTATGGCGAGCTGTGCGGCCCCAGACTCGGCCGGGCCTCATTCCTGAGAAAGCGGCCGCGGAGAGTTATGGCCGCCGGGCTTACCTTTCACGAACGGCGATGCTGCCACGTTTATTTCAGCGCCCGCGGTTTGCCTCTTTTTTTTTATTATTTAGAAAAGAAAAAACTCATCTGGCAAAGTGTTTCGTGTGCGAGTTTAGTTAAATATAAACCCGATCCCACCTATAGCGCCAAGTTTTATACAAACGGCAGCTCCTTTTTTCGACACTGTGTATCTGAATATGCACTCTTAGCGCGGATCGATGATCGTTTCGCAGCTCGCGTTCCAACAGGGACACACACCAAACAGACGTGAGAGTGATTTGTCCCTGCCGAGATACAGTTCGCCGGAAACGCAACTCTTTGGCCTGTATTCACAATTTTCAGTAGGTTGTAACTTTCCTTTTCATCTGTCACTGAAAGTAGACAATAACACTGCCAAATACTGAAATCCTTGTTCTTAACGGAAGTATCATATAAAACAGATATTTAATAAAAAGATTATATAACATCCATTAACACATTACTCAACTGTTAATGTGTAAAGTTATTAGTCAGTGTCCTAGTGATGCTGAACGGAATGTCACCCTTGTTGCTATTATAAAATCAAGTAATCAGTAACGTATCTTCTAATCTTGCCATTGTACGCAAAGGACAAGGCCGATACAGCAGAACGTAACTTGGTAGTACACCAGATTATACACTGGCCGGAAAAAATCGCAACACGAAAAAAGTAATCAATGTAGAGTAGTGTAATTTCGAAAATATATTTGTCTAAGTAACATATTTAAGTGATTAACATTGCACGGTCACAGGTTAATGTAAGTGCGAGATAAGCCATTGCTAATGTGAAATGCTGGTACATTAATAATCGGCGTAGACTTGCGTGCATTGTGTCGTGCAGATGCCGGACATGTCCGGAAGAACAGACACCATATAAGTATATAGTTCTGCCAATACCGGCCATGACCTTCGCCTTCTGTGCGGATGCACGCATATTCCCCGAACTCTAACGGGGCTTGGTAAGAATGTCTTCCTCGAGTAATGACTGTGTTGGGGTGGGACAGTACGAGTGTAGTGTGTGGACATACAAAGTCAGAATGTGGGTATCGCGGAAGGCATGGGCGAGATAGTCTCTGTCCCCGGTGGCTCAGAGGGATGCAGTGTCTGCCATATAAGCAGGAGATCCTGGGTTCGAGTCCCGGTCGGGGCACACATTTTCACCTGTCCCCGTTGATATATATCAATGCCCGTCAGCAGCTGAAGTTATTACATTAATTCTAATTCGTGTTGCACTTGGTTGGTGAATAGGGGGACGATTAATGTTGATTGTGGATGACGCTGGATTCGTCGTCCGATGGCGTCCCATGTGTGCTAGATTGGAGACGGATCTGGTGATTGAGTATCCTGTTGGAAAATACTCCCTGGGATGCTATTGATGAACGGCAGCTCAGCAGGTCGAATTACCTGATTGATGTACAATTTTACTGTCAGGTTGCTACCAATTGCACCCCAGACCATAAATCCACGTGTTGGTCCAGTGCGTCCAGCATGCAGACAGATCTGTTGCAGGCCCTCAACTGGCCTCCACGTAACAATACTCAGCCGCCACCAGTACGGAGGCAGAACCAGTTTTCATCAGAAAACACAACAGGCCTTCGCACTGGCCTCCAGTGAGCACTCGCTCGACACCGCTGAAGCCGTAAAGGGCGATGATTTGGGGTCAACTGAATTCAAGTTACAGGGCTTCCAGAGCCTGGTCTCTTGCGAGCTTTCTCTAGACACCCGCTGACAGCAATCGTGTACACAGGCAACATTCCTGCCAAGTATTTCTACAGCTTCACAGAAGGCACGTCCAGCTCCTCGTAGTGCTGTTACGCGACCCCTTTCAAACTCAATGAGGTGCTGATAATTTCATCTTTGTCGCCTTAAAGGCATACTTGACTAACATCCACTCACTACGTCCAATCTCAAAGGTAACTAAATCCACGATGATTACATGGTATAGGACAAGCTAAGGATCTTAAAATTAGGGCCGACTCTACCTTCAAAGGAGTTTTACTTACACTTAAGTTTCACGAAGGTTAATCAAAAGTTACCTGGAACAAGAACAACTGAGTTACAAATTACGTTTACAAGAAGTGAGGCTGGTACAGTGGGAGGTAACAAATGAAAGGAAATCTAGAAAATAAAGTTCCAAGATATCATTTCAGACCATCTCATGGATACAAGGTAAAGAAATACACTAAACCTTCAACGTAGGAGAAGGAAGCTGCTCAGATTACTGATCGCACTATCGCAGCTTAGAAAGACTTACATCTCCTCAAGATCAGCAAACCGAGATTGGTGGTGCAGTGGTTAGCACATTCGGGAGGATGACAGTTGAATCCCGCGTCCGGCCATCCTAATTTAGGTTTTTCGTATTTTCCTTAAATCGCTCAAGGGAAATGCCGGGATGGTTCATTTGAAAGGGCACGGCCGACTTCCTTCCCCGTCCTTCCCTAACCCGATGAGACGGACGACCTCGCTGTTTGGTCTCTTCCCCCACAACAACCCAAGATCAGCAAAGTGTGCCAACCAGCCACAAATGGCGGTCAGCTCGTAGTTTCTTCAACGGTCACTCCACGAATATCCAAAAATATTTCTTCCTCCTGCACAAATTCCAGTCTTTCAAATATCCTGTAGAAAGGGGACAGCTCTAAGTTATCGGCAATGTAATAGACGACTCTTGTTGAAACATAGCAAACCATTCACACTTGTTTTTCGTTTCACTGTAAAGATAGCATCAGAGTTACTAGATGGTACTGAGACACTATAGTTCAATTCTTTTATCTTGGCGGCTCGCGCACGCCCGCCCATACGCGGGAGATTGCTGCGTTGCCAAGTTGCAAACGATGCACGCGCCAAGAGAAGCAGCGCCATAGTATAGTATACTACGCAAGCTTACCTTTAGGGGGACGCGCGCAGTTTATGAAGTAAAGCCACCACGGCCGCATTAACCCTTTCGCTGCTACAGAGACGTACTCCCCGCATTCGGCGCTGTGTGCTATTTTGTCATCACTGCACTGATCGCCCTGTGTTACGACTGCTTTGACACTTATCATTCGATTTCTCAAAAACTATTTGGCCCAAAAATTTGATTTTTTAACATCTTCTTGACTGATATCTTCCCCCCATAAATGTTTCGATGTTCAACGCAGTTATTGTGCAGCATTAAATGTGGTAAACCATTGCACGAAATTTTTAAGAGTTTTCAAAGGTTTTATAGCGTATACTTTCCGTATGGTCGATTTTAGTTGGCACAATATTGAGAATGAAATATGGACAAGATACCTAAATTTCATATAAAATTTACTGGATAACAATATCTCATTTAAGTAAGTACCTGATAGGTGTCGTATGTAATATTGAGAAATATTCCGTCTTTCGCGACTGTACCCAAAGTTTTATTTATACCAGAGTCATTTCGATTTTTTCTAATCAGTTCTGATTAAAACAAAGTTGGTGAAGTACACAAAACTGAAATGTGGGCGTAATAAAACATAGAAAAAACTAAAATATATTGTCAGTGAGGCACAGTGCGCAAAAAATTTGGGTTAGTGACAACGGACAGCAAATACTTGCCAAAACATAGGTCAGTCGACGAAAACATTGAATATGATGATGTTGCCAAACCAGCGAAGCAAAGAATTTCGCCCGACAACCAGGTAGCTCGGCAACGTACGAGCCGAAATTCTGCTCTAAATAATACTTTTAATACTGTCTCAAAAGAACATATCTCAATATGAATATTAAAACAGCGACTGCGGAAGAGAAGATACACAAACAAAACAGATAAAATGAATATTGCATGTGTACCTTTTCATTGTTTTTAATTGCTGTAAAAAGAAATATTGGAGGACAAAATTAGAAAAACCGAAAACTTATTATGATAATAATGAAGAGACAAAGCACTATAAATTTCAAAATATTACATTGAAACGAGTAAAATTCATGAGGTAAGACACTTCGATATTGTTTTGAATAAAGAAAATATAAAGTACTGAACGAGGTTTGAACTCAGATCCTCTCACTTAGCAACTAAACACCTTAACCATTACGCGAACGCAACTCGTCATTCAAGAGAGCTCCTAGAGGATTTTAACATGTCACGCAAAATGCCGACAAACACTGTTGGTATGACTATGAATTACTCATGTTTCGTCAAAGTACAATAGGAAATAAACAATTACCGCTGTTCTTTATTGCGAAAAAATTCGTGAGAATGATACAAACACCTTTCCTTTCTATCGCCTGAATTAGGAGGCTTACTGCTTGTTTGATTTAATTAATTAATAGAATATGAAGCAATTGGTATAAAGAATGGTTTTTCCAAACTTTCTATAAAAGAAAGTCTGCTATCAAGACATTGATTTTGTTCAATTACTTTATTTATGACTGAACGTTTCTAAAACTGAAGACACTCGTCCGTGCTCTGCACTGCAGTCGAGCTCTGGCAACGTCGTTCTCTGTTCATTGGCCGACTGCGTTTTTTGACGTGAGATTCGCAGAACTAACCTAAACTCGGCCGCCGTCGTAAATGTCGCGCACTTTAGTTTTTCGGTAATTAATTGTGCTGCATAATTGGGTGCATATTAAACAATCTGTTGACAACGGTTTAGTTCTTGTTTTGGTTTGTGCATGAAGGCGTTTCAAATTTAATATAATTTTGTTTGTTGGGAATTGGCCGCGGGCAGAGCGGCGATTTCACTGTGCCAGTGACAGAAAGGGCATTTATGGCTCGTGTGGAGCAGATAGCAGAGACCCGCATCACGTCGCTTTCTAACAGGCAGGGCGCCGCTGAAAGATGTGGAGTGGGAAGTTCGCTGCCGACAGTCTGAGGCCTGCGATACAGAGTGCCTCTGGGCCGCTGGAAAGCGAAGATATTCTCTTGTGTTTGGTCGGACTCCATCAAACAGGAAAGAAAGGCAGGAAATTTTGTGGTCATAATACACGACACATATTCCTGATGAAAAATCTGGAGTTACCTCCAATCCCCGTATCTCGCGGACTGCCCCGCAAAAAACATAATAACAAGGGAATCGGGCGCAGAGAGACATGGTGTGGTGAGCCTTGCAGCCACTGGCGTGGAAATGGCCGCCGATAAAAATTTTTAAGGTTAATCGGCTCTCGCAAGCGTTCGTCTATCAAGACATAGACGGGACGGCTAGTACACGCCATGTGATGTCAGAAGAGAAGCTTGTAATTCGTATGGAGGGGGATTTTTCTGGAACTGGAAAGTATGTATTGGCGCAAAGAAGTACAACATCATTTACACTGGCGTTCTTGAGACGGCTCCACGTGGAGTAACGTCGAAACTTTATGGAGCGAACAGAGGGTGAGGCAGACACTTAGACTTTGGCAAGGGCGCCGTCGAGAGGAGACTTCAGACTGGGGGAGCCATGTAGAGAGGACGTCAGGCATTCCAGCCAACTTGTGAAGATTTCGGGGCCGGCCACCGTCTGTCCGGGACTCTCTTCTGAGACAACGTACTAGGCGTTGTTCTAAGACAACATACTAGGCGTTTTACCAGCTATAGTGCAGCCTGTTTGGGAAGGAGGTGAGATTCTTACAGAATACGCAGAGTATTTTCATCCAAGCGTTGGTTCAGGCGTAAGGCCGAGCTATTTCTGATAGCCACAGCTGCTCTTCTTGCAGATTTAGGTTCACTACCATTGTCAGCCTTCTACTAACTTGTCGCACTGCGTTATCCGTTTATTTTTATCAAAGGGGTAGTTCTGGAATTCCTCCATCACTATCTTCACTGTGCCAGCTCTAATTAATTTCACTCTTTTGATTAATGTTAGCTATTATTTGTTCAAACTTACGCTTAACTGGAAGCAAACATTATCGTGACCAATAACACATTCTTTCCTTCCAGCAGATGTAACCCGATGGCCTTATTTTGGAGAATTCGAGTTCATCAGCGAATTAAACTGATTAATTTGTTTATAGAGATGAGGCTATTCCAATAGTAAATCTGGCCAAATAACATTGTCATTTGCATTTTTATTCCATTGTACACAGGTTGTAGATCACTGTCGGGAGGTAGTTGTTCTGTGCCGACGTACATAGTGCTCCCTTTCCCCTCCTTGCCCCCTTCATTCGTTGCACCAAACCCCCGCACTGTTACATGCATGTTCATTTGAATTTTTACTGTACTCCTCTCTGACCCCCTCCACCCGCTCATATTTGCGTTTATATCTACTTGCTCTCCTTTTCACCACCTGCTCTGTACCACCCCCACTCCCAGTTTACTTCCATCACCCCACACGAACAACTGTTTCGCAATATATTCCTACATTATCGTACGGAATATTTATATGCCACTTCATAGAACGATTATATCCTGTTCATGGCTCAGCTTCATAATACACGTCGACAGCTGGTTCGTAAGCTGCCTTATAACTGGACTATGATGTACTATGGCATGATATATTTCATATTCCTTACAGCATAAGATGTATAGTAGTTTCTTCCCCTCCCAACATTGTTAAACTTACTGGAATCAGTGCATTTGTTTTCATTGTGTATGTACGACTTACAACGACCATCAAAAGATATATGAACCTTGTTCAGTTTATGTAACTTGGGTTTAGTATCTTCATAAATTCTCTGGAGTCAACTATAGATGACGCCACATAGATTGGCAGCCTACGATGTTCCTTTTTGGCTTACATCATAGTATATTAGACGTTATGGCTTGAGATGATGGTCGCTGCACCTGTGACGGCTGTTTTTGGTGACTATCTTACGGCACAATTACTCAAATTAATTCACGCGTGTTTATTTTATTTCTACCAGAAACTCGGTGAATATGTTCTCGTTTTTTATGCTGTGATACATGCATTAGATAACCAAGTTTAATATCTTTCGACGATGACTTCATTCATATAAATCTGATCATGCCCGATAAAAATTTCTGTCCTACATTGAATGGATATAATGTTACACTTATTTGGTCTCTTCTATTTTCATGCAATCTATATACATATACTTCTGAGTGTGGCACTTGAAAATGACAAAGGCTGAAATCATGATTGTACAGTAGCATGAAAGATCTATACAGTCGAATGGCGGAACTTTAATTCAGAAAGTACTAAATTACTGTAGTCCAAACCATGGTAAAATTATACTTGCCTTATATTAATGTTATGTGTCTTAAAGGTTAGAGAGCAGCCTAAAGAAACACTGAAGGAAACCGGATCATTATTGTGTTCAAACTCTATTTGTGTCTGTTCCACACGTAGCTTCTGTGCGGCTTCGTTGTATTTCAGTTCGAAGGCACAGGCTTTGGTTTTCGCTGGATTTTCCTCATATAATCTAAAAGCTTATTCTGAGCATTACTGAGGTTTTGCTTCACAGCTTCGAAGTCTGTATTCTGAGTTGCCAGTGCCAAGTCTTCCGCATACGGAAAGATCATTGTGTGTGATGGGAGTGATTGATCATTAGTATACACGTTAACCAGAAACAGTGCTAGGAAGCTGCCTTGTGGAACATAGTTCTTCTGTATTCTCTATCTACTCCAGTGTCTTTGAAATTCTACAAAGCAACGTCGTTTCTGCAGCAAAGTGACAACAATTTTTGTAAATTTGAAGTCCTTGGTAAGATGATAGATCTTCCTGAAAACTATCTAATGATGTACAGTGTGGTAAGCAGAACAGAGACCACCGAAAGCTATTCCACTAATATACCCACTTGGAAAGCCATCATAGGAATGAGATTTGTGTGCATATCCATGGGTCTGTAGGTTGACTACCAGGTTTCACTACTGCAATCACTTTGATCGTCCTCCGGATCTTAGAAATTTGACATTGTTCCGGGCAATTATTGAAAAGCTGTAGAATTTCTTGTTTGTTAACGTTTATGAAGTAGTGAACCTGCTCTATACTGATATCATCTAACCCACCTGTCTTGCCAGCCTCATTCATTCTCATGGCATCTTCCTACTTTGTATACCGAAGGGATTGAGGAGACTGGATGTTTCTTGTTAGCTATATGTTTGAAGATTTGGCGCCATTTTTCGATTTTGAGTTTTGTCACTTATTAGGACTTCATGAGCAATTTGGTTAGCTATAATGTTCGTGCGTGGAGTTCCTCTTGTGTAGTCACCATCCACGCTTCCATGTCGTTTCATGTCATATCTGGTTATTCCATCAACTTAATCCAATGTCTTTACTTTATGTTGCTAGTTGACTGCTTTTGTTGTTGACCAAAATGAATTTCTGAGGGCTACATTGGTTATCGTCTGAGAGAAATGGTTCAAATGGCTCTGAGCACTATGCGACTTAACTTCTGAGGTCATCAGTCGCCTAGAACTTAGAACTAATTAAACCTTACTAACCTAAAGACATCATACACATCCATGCCCGAGGCAGGATTCGAACCTGCGACTGGAGAGGTTGCTCGTTTCCAGACTGCAGCGCCTAGAACCGCACAGCCACGCCGGCCGGCAGAGAAATCAGGGCACATATTTATTTAATTTATGCGCTGAGCTGGAGTCTAAACTTTGTATGTACTGAGACCTATAGCCTCTTGCTATCGACAAAGAGGGCATTCTTGTTCAACATCGTACACCTATGGAACCGTTTCGATATGTGTTACCATTTTGTCTGTGCAAGTTGTGTATTTCACCGTCATTTTTACCTAAATGGTACAGGTTATGGACATAGTGCTGAGAGAATTTCGTACGCGATACGTTTGTGTTGAACGTAAGGTACAAGGTCACAAATAGATTTGCGTAAACAGATTTTACACATTGCTGTGATATGTCTGCACTCTCGAGAATGAGATCGGGATTGTCCGTGTCTCTAACGGCCACAATTAAAAGAAGCGGAAGCTTACTGTGATGTATTACGGACAGTTGGCTAGACCCTGCCCATATAATCACCACGTCACCCTCTTCACTGACTTCACTACGTCTCCATAGGCAACTACTGCTATCGAAGTTCCCACAATAATATAAAGTTCCTCCTCTCTCTCTGCAGCTGATTTGGGAAGATGGCTTGTGGACGGATGTTATGGCACAGTTTCATTAATCGATAAGGGGGCCCATATGAATATTGTCAATAGTGGTCGTAGATCCTAGATTTATTTCTGGCCTTGTGAATGCAGAACTGTCTTACTTTTCATGACGTCTTTTACTTGTAAAGTGCATTCCTGGTACTCTTGATGATCTTTGGTTGCTACTCCTGTGGTTCTCTTGAACACAAAGAACATCGCACTTTCGTGTTTGACATAGTTGTTGTAACAGAATTTCCTTGTTTGAGATTACAGCTTCAATGCTACATGTCACAACAAATTGCTTTGGGCCTGAGAATGACCGCCGTACCATCTTGGTACTAGCCGTTGTTCACACACCGTTTCTCAGAAAACACCTGAGGGTAAAGCATGGGGAGGCTTCTTCCACAGTCCCCAACACTAAATCTGACGCGAAAATATCGAAGAAGAAGTATGAGTTTAACCTGAATAAGCATCTGTAGTCTACAGATTCATACTGCATTACTATTTCTCTAGAAATATTTCGAACACATCATGCCCTGAGCGAAATCAATACGATTCATAATAATGATCAGCGCCATATAGCTTCCTGAAACTATTCTCTGTGACTCGTAGACATTCTACGCCGAAAATTATCTTGGAAGCTGAAATTCAAAACATGCATGTATCAGTTCAAAATCGATCAAATATGTTTCGGAGGTGGTGTAACTGACAACATAGGGATGAAGGAGGGGAAGTTGGAAATATTTCACTTGCGTTATATCAATGGATTTAGTTAATTCGCACATATTAGCCGGAATCAAGGATAACAGGGGCTCTATAGTAATTTCTAAATTAAATAAATTAATAACCAAAAATAAATAAATAAAGAACACAGCAATGAGTGTGGAGACTACCTATATGGTCTATAACTGCCTTAAGCAGAGGGAGCAGGATCTGATGTCACGTCAGATACATACTCTTACAGACGAAATGAAAACCGAACATGTGCATAAGACAACGGAAACACTGCTTTGGTCCAGGATCAAAAACATCTCTCCTTCGAAAAGATCGATAGTGGAAAAAGAAAAAATCTGACTATTGTCACTATGTATGCACTAAATTAAGAGGAACAACGATATATCCGCATATGTGCCTACAATCTTTTATAATGCGGCAGTTATTAGAATGATTAGAGATTGTCAACAGACAGTAGCCACTCATCTCTCTCCATAGTGAACCTCCGGTGACATGCGGAGGAATCAGAAATTCAAACGGCTCGCTATTATTAATTATTTTCGTAACATTATAAACTACAGCAAAATACGCCTCGTGATGCCACTGAGAGTTGTCGAATGCAGTGACAGTTTCGTTTTACTTGTTCCGCCCTTAAGTTAACATACGCAAGTTTTTGGCAGAGTGGACTGGAAATACTGTTAGGAAAATTCAACAGAACTGGATCGACTGGAGAAGTAATAGACTGCTGCACAATATTTTACACAAAAAAGTGCTCTGAAGGCTGTATGTCCATCGTATTTCGTATTGAAATTTTAAGCTCTTTTTCCATGCTCGTAGAAAATTTTTGAATTAAAGAGGGTTCGCCTTTTTGCAAGTACATAATGTTTGTTGAACTTCGATGCAAGGCTAGCCAGCGAAGTGATAACAAAAGAAGTATAAAGAACAGAAATACCAACAATGATAACAAGACAATGACCGATGAGTCAATGAGATACGCAAAAAAACTGATGATTCACTGTGCCATTGGTGGCAAAAGCAGTCATCACCTATGAAATTGACTATACTGACAAAACACTGAAGTGCATAACAGAGAACCAAATAACAAGGCAGAAAAGTGATTCTACCCAAGATTCTAAAGAGGCACAAGAACTGTTAAAAAACAGCAAGTCCATCCTTTCACAGAAAGCGGGCAGTATGAACAACACATAAAAACCACAGAGCACACACATCACTACGTTAGTAAAATTTCACAAGCCTGACAAATTGATAGGACCAGTAAAAAGTTCAGAACTGCACCAGCATATCATTTACCCAGACACATGCAAACTCTTTTACAGAAACACTATACATATACAGACAATAGAAGCCTAGAAAACTCACAAAACAAAAGACATTAATATACATGAAAAGCTACACTACTCTCATTTTGCATCAGGTCAGTGTACAACTACATACTAACTGAAGAGACAATTGAAATAATTTCCTTAATCATCTTGAAAATAAAATATTTTAATTAATAATAAAATCTAAGCAGTATAAATTAGTATATTGGTGCCACTATGTTGATAACACAATGTTCCCATCATGTTCTGTATGTGGATGAAATACATGACAGGATAAAGTTATACATTCATTTTAAAGCTTTGGCTTCCTGATTAATGTAGTTAAAGTTAATTAAAATATAGTTTTACAATTTAGGTTTTGATGACGCTTCTTCAGACAGCATTTCCATAATTACACCACTTGAATTGTCCAGGATTACAACATAAATACACGATCTATAAACAACAGAAGTTCAGTTTACTCCATGCCAACTTCAGGTCACAAAATCAAACGTAGAAAATTTACACAGTAGACAAACTGAACCGAAAAATAAAAACACAATTGGCATGAAAAACACACTCAACAGTATTACACAATAACACTGCGGTATGTATAATATAACAGAGAATATTCAAGGCACTCAAGATGAAGAAACGCGTACACATTTCTGAATAAGATTCTCAGAACATACTGAAGTGGTGAAAAGCAAAATCACACACTCCACATTTGTTGACCATCTCACTGCAAGCAAATGCCATCCCAGTGGCACTGGAACAGATCTCAAGATCTTAAAACACAGTAACCCTCCGTACCGCTTAGCAGAAATATAAGAAAATATACAGCACAAAATTTACGCATGCACACACACACACACACACACACACACACACACACACACACAAAATGGAAACACATCGGCAAAATTTCAAACTCGGTGCCGCCAATCGAAAGCAAAAGAGAGAAACAAACACCTGTCAGAGGCGGATGTAAAAAGTAAATTGTGCGGTTAAACATGTGTCCAGGCCACAGCAACATAATGAGATCCAAAATTCACAAATGAGCAGAAGAAAACATACGTAAACGCTATTAAAATACGCTACGCAGTCTGTGAATAACAGACCACAACAAAGCAGTTTTACATACCAGAGCTTCCAAAAATTCTTATTGATGTCCACAGGTCATTTTAAATTTAAACGCAGTCAGTAGAAAAATAAAAACCGAATAACAATTCAAATACGGGAATGGTAAGCGTAAAAAATGGACATATGCCACTATTCTCCTGGAATATATAGTTTAAAATTTGTATTCTAAACAAAAATTAAATTCAGACGGTGCTATAACATCTCTTCGTTGGCAGATGACACGGGGTATTACTTTAACTTGTGGCTGATTTTTGTTGGCAACCACAGCACATACCTTGTGTAAAAAGTAGGTGAAGTACATTTCAACAACAATAACAAAATCTGATTTAACCTATTCCAAACCTATGCGAAATTTGCCTGTCTGTATTCGTATTTCAGGAGTAGAAGGGGAAAATCTACTGAGGGTGCCACAATTGTGTTGAACCATATTGAATGTCAAACAAAACTAACATTGTGTTCTTTCACAAGGTCAACCCTCTTCAATTCTATGTATTTCCATTTGTTTGTAGACTGTGCAAAGGAACAACGTTAATGACTACAAGGAGATTATAACTCACGATTAAAAAGTTACTTCATCAGATCTGATGCTGCTCTTGTCGTGCTAGCAGGTTCAAAGTAAACCACACATTAGGCACTTTTACTGAAGCGCTGCCCAGTCACGAACAAAGGATTAACACCCCCACCCCCACCCCCACCCCACCGTCACCACCAAAAAAATACGAGAATAACAGAAACTGAAAATGCATGTGGCGCCAAATATTCAAATTGAAAATGCGACCTTAAAGGAAGTAAATGAATCACTCAGTTGCTGTAGTATGGTAACTGATCCCAACAGAAGGCAAACAGAGGTTAAAAATAAATCAAAAAATAAAATTACAAATTATAAATTTTGTCGATACGATTATATTGTGTTATACGCTGTCGCTCATAGGCTATGGAGAAAAAAATGTTCAAATGTGTGTGAAATCTTATGGGACTTAACTGCTAAGGTCATCAGTCCCTAAGCTTACACACTACTTAACCTAAATTGTCCTAAGGACAAACACACACACCCATGCCCGAAGGAGGATTAGAACCTCCGCCGGGACCAGCCGCACAGTCCATGACTGCAGCGCCTGAGACCGCTCGGCTAATCCCGCGCGGCTGACTCTGAAGAAAGAAGAAATTACAATTAGTCTCAATAAATTGTGAGTATAGAGAATATTCATAACTGTATTCTAGGCTGAAATAAAATCCCGTTAGATGTGCTCCCTGCCGCCGTTGGATCAGCAGCTGCCAGCAGCAAGTCGTATACTCCTAGCTCACTTATTTGTTACAGAGTTTAATTCTTAATTTCTTTGCGTGTTTTTGGGTACCTGTATTGTTAACTTCATAAATTTCGGGCGTATTATAGTATTTGAGAGTTGTAGCATCGCGTTTTAGTACCTGAATGGTATAATTCGCGTAGTCGTTTGTCTTCTGTTTTTGTTTTGAACGGCCAGTGTCGGTTGGTCACAGCCAGTGTGCTCCCTGCCGCCGTTGGATTAGCAGCTGCCAGCAGCAAGTCGTATACTCCTAGCTCACTTATTTGTTACACAGTTTCGTATAGGAGGTGTAATTTCGAGTTTTAGCTACTGTAATAGTAAATTCAGGCAGACTGTAGCACAGTCGTTAGGCATTTGTACAGGTCAGTTAATACATTCTTTGCGTGTTTCCCTTGTGTTATCTAGGCACTGACTCGTGTTTCAGTAACTGTTGTTCAACATCGATTAGAACGGACAGGGACTGTGATTGCTGTGTTCGGATGAGGGCTGAGTTGGCATCCCTTCGCTCACAGTTGCAGGCGGCGCTGACTTCAGTCGCGCAGCTTGAGGCTGTTGCCAATGGGCACCACTGTGGGGAGCCGGACTTGGGTATCACGGGGATGTCAACCTCGTCCCGTCTGTCCCCAGATCGGTCTGCCGCTGTGGTTGCCCCAGTTGCTGCCCGCAGTGGGGCTGAGCCCTCGCCTGTGGTTGATTGGGAGGTCGTTCCAAGGCGTGGCAGGCAGCGAAAGACGTCCCCGGAGGCTGATCAGAAAGCCTCCCCAGTGCGTCTGACAAACAGGTTTCAGGTACTGTCTCTGACTGAGCCAGATGCAGCTGCCTGCCCTGTTTCAGAGGATGATTCTCAGCCTTCATGGTCCGGGCAATCGCAGAGGGTGGGCTTATTGGTAGTTGGGAGCTCCAAAGTTAGGCGCGTAATGGGGCCCCTTAGGGATATGGCGGTTAAGGAGGGGAAGAAATCCAGTGTGCACTCCGTGTGCATTCCGGGTGGAGTCATTCCTGATGTGGAAAGGGTCCTTCCGGATGCCATGAAGAGCACAGGGTGCAGCCAGCTGCAGATGGTGGCACATGTCGGCACTAATGACGTGTGTCGCTTTGGATCTGAGCAAATTCCCTCTGGATTCCAGCGGCTATCTGATTTGGTGAAGGCTGCCGGTGTTGCTTACGAGATGAAGGCAGAGCTCACCATCTGCAGCATCGTTGACAGAACCAACTGCGGACCTTCGGTGCAGAGTCGGGTGGAAGGTCTGAATCAGAGGCTCAGACGGTTTTGCGACCGTGTTGGCTGCAGATTTCTTGACTTGCGACATAGGGTGGTGGGGTTTCAGGTTCCGCTGAATAGGTCAGGAGTTCACTACACTCAGCTGGCGGCTACACGGGTAGCGGAGGCTGTGTGGCGTGGAATGGGCGGTTTTTTAGGTTAGAAGGCCTCGGGAAAGTACGGGATGGGCTGCAATCTCAAAAGGTTCATGGCAAATACAGGACGTGTTTGGATCAAGGAACAGTCGGAATTGTAGTTGTAAATTGTTGTAGTTGTGTTGGGAAAGTCCATGAGCTTCAAGCGCTAATAGAAAGCACAGAAGCTGAAATCGTTATAGGTACAGAAAGCTGGCTAAAGCCTGAAATAAGTTCTGCAGAAATTTTTACGAAGTCTCAGACGGTGTTCAGGAAAGATAGATCAGGCAGAATTGGTGGTGGAGTGTTTGTGTCTGTCAGTAGTGGTTTATCTTGTAGTGAAGTCGAAGTAGATACTCCGTGCGAATTGGTATGGGTGGAGGTTATACTTAACAGCCGAACTAAGTTAGTAATAGGCTCCTTCTACCGACCCCCAGACTCTGATGATATAGTTGCTGAACAGGTCAGAGAAAATTTGAGTCTCGTAACAAATAAATACCCCACTCATACGGTTATAGTTGGTGGGGACTTCAACCTTCCCTCGATATGTTGGCAAAAATACTTGTTCAAAACCGGTGGTAGGCAGAAAACATCTTCCGAGATTGTCCTAAATGCTTTCTCCGAAAATTATTTCGAACAGTTAGTCCACAAACCCACGCGAATTGTAAATGGTTGCGAAAACACACTTGACCTCTTAGCCACAAACAATCCAGAGCTACTAGAGAGCATCATGACTGATACAGGAATTAGTGATCACAAGGTCGTTGTAGCTAGGCTCAATACCGTTTCTCCCAAATCCACCAGAAACAAACGTAAAATAATTTTCTTTAAAAAAGCGGATGAAGTGTCACTAGAAGCTTTCCTAAGAGAGAATCTCCATTCCTTCCGAACTGACTATGCAAATGTAGACGAGATGTGGCTCAAATTCAAAGATATAGTAGCAACAGCAATTGAGAGATTCATACCTCATAAATTGGCAAGAGATGGAACTGATCCCCCATGGTACACAAAACAGGTCCGAACGCTGTTGCAGTGGCAACAGAAAAAGCATGCGAAGTTCAGAAGAACGCGAAATCCCGAAGATTGGCTAAAATTTACAGACGCGCGAAATTTGGCACGGAATTCAATGCGAGATGCCTTTAATAGGTTCCACAACGAAACATTGTCTCGAAATTTGGTAGAAAATCCGAAGAAATTCTGGTCGTATGTAACGTACACAAGCGGCAAGACGCAGTCAATACCTTCGCTGCGCAGTGCCGATGGTACTGTTACCGACGATTGTGCCGCTAAAGCGGAGTTATTGAACGCAGTTTTCCGAAATTCCTTCACCAGGGAAGACGAATGGAATATTCCAGAATTTGAAACACGAACAGCTGCTAGCATGAGTTTCTTAGAAGCAGATACCTTAGGAGTTGCGAAGCAACTCAAATCGCTTGATACGGGAATGTCTTCAGGTCCAGATTGTATACCGATTAGGTTCCTTTCATATTACGCTGATACAATAGCTCCCTACTTAGCAATCATATACAACCGCTCGCTCACGGATAAATCTGTACCTACAGATTGGAAAATTGCGCAGGTCGCACCAGTGTTTAAGAAGGGTAGAAGGAGTAATCCATCGAACTACAGACCTATATCATTGACGTCGGTTTGCAGTAGGGTTTTGGAGCATATACTGTATTCAAACATAATGAATCACCTCGAGGGGAACGATCTATTGAACCTAATCAGCATGGTTTCAGAAAACATCGTTCTTGTGCAACGCAGCTAGCTCTTTATTCGCACGAAATAATGGCCGCTATCGACAGGGGATCTCAAGTTGATTCCGTATTTCTAGATTTCCGGAAAGCTTTTGACTCCGTTCCTCACAAGCGACTTCTAATCAAGCTGCGGGCCTATGGGGTATCGTCTCAGTTGTGCGACTGGATTTGTGATTTCCTGTCAGGAAGGTCGCAGTTCGCAGTAATAGACGGCAAATCATCGAGTAAAACTGAAGTGATATCAGGTGTTCCCCAGGGAAGCGTCCTGGGAACTCTGCTGTTCCTGATCTATATAAATGACCTGCGTGACAATCTGAGCAGTTCTCTTAGGTTGTTCGCAGATGATGCTGTAATTTACCGTCTAGTAAGGTCATCCGAAGACCAGTATCAGATGCAAAGCGATTTAGAAAAGATTGCTGTATGGTGTGGCAGATGGCAGTTGACGCTAAATAACGAAAAGTGTGAGGTGATCCACATGAGTTCCAAAAGAAATCCGTTGGAATTCGATTACTCGATAAATAGTACAATTCTCAAGGCTGTCAATTCAACTAAGTACCTGGGTGTAAAAATTACAAACAACTTCAGTTGGAAAGACCACATAGATAATATTGTGGGTAAGGCGAGCGAAAGGTTGCGCTTCATTGGCAGGACACTTAGAAGAAGCAACAAGTCCACTAAAGAGACAGCTTACACTACACTCGTTCGTCCTATGTTAGAATATTGCTGCGCGGTGTGGGATCCTTACCAGATGGGATTGACCGAGGACATCGAAAGGGTGCAAAAAAGTGCAGCTCGTTTTGTATTATCGCGTAATAGGGGAGAGAGTGTGGCAGATATGATACGCGAGTTGGGATGGAAGTCATTAAAGCAAAGGCGTTTTTCGTCGCGGCGAGATCTATTTACGAAGTTTCAGTCACCAACTTTCTCTTCCGAATGCGAAAATATTTTGTTGAGCCCAACCTACATAGGTAGGAATGATCATCAAAATAAAATAAGAGAAATCAGAGCTCGAACAGAAAGGTTTAGGCGTTCGTTTTTCCCGCGCGCTGTTCGGGAGTGGAATGGTAGGGAGATAGTATGATTGTGCAGAATGAGATTTTCACTCTGCAGCGGAGTGTGCGCTGATATGAAACTTCCTGGCAGATTAAAACTGTGTGCCCGACCGAGACTCGAACTCGGGACCTTTGCCTTTCGCGGGCAAGTGCTCTACCAACTGAGCTACCGAAGCACGACTCACGGCCGGTACTCACAGCTTTACTTCTGCCAGTACCTCGTAAAGTTTGGAAGGTAGGAGACGAGGTACTGGCAGAAGTAAAGCTGTGAGTACCGGCCGTGAGTCGTGCTTCGGTAGCTCAGTTGGTAGAGCACTTGCCCGCGAAAGGCAAAGGTCCCGAGTTCGAGTCTCGGACGGGCACACGGTTTTAATCTGCCAGGAAGTTTCAGTATGATTGTGGTTCGATGAACTCTCTGCCAAGCACTTAAATGTGCATTGCAGAGTAATCATTTAGATGTAGATGTAGTGGAAAAGGACGTTAATTAACACCATTCAGAAGAGAGAAACTGATAGGATACATTATTGTGCGTAACCTCACAGCAGTATTACCATTATGGTAAACATCTGATAATAAAATTATGAGACAGGCCTAGGAAATTCGTATTGCAGCGTCGTAATCAGTGAAATGAACTGCCACTGTTACAAACGAATGGTACACCTCGATGGTCTCGTGGCCTGACGGGTAAAATTCCAGCTTGGCAAAGGCACACAATGACGGCATGACCGCACCTGTTTGTCAATAACGAATCCGCCACGAGTAGAACCAGCAAGTCACAGGAAGCTGAATAAGGGAAGACACAAAAGAAACTACCGTAAAAGATAAAAATTAATAACAAGAAGCAATTTCCCGTACGTAGACATAAGCGACTCACAGAAGCAGCGCTCTTCACATCTACATGTTCATAGACTATCGCCCCAATTTAGAGAGCACTGCTCACAATCGCAGTGCTTCGTGAGGGCATCCTTCGGTTTTATGTGCCACTAGAATGTTGTTTGCTGTAAACAGTACACCGATGGTGTCTTGAACTGAAGTACAAGCCCAGCTGTTCCACCAAAATATTAACACAGTGCACCCTAATATTCAATTTACGTTAGAGCACCACACTAATTAAACATTTACTTTTTTTAGATTTAAAAGTCATTTTGCAAAGCAATAAGATTACGTATCACATTTTTAGGAAAGAGGCTACGACTGACATTATAATTCACAGCTCATCAAATCACACGCAGAAATATAAGGTGGCTGCAATGGGTTTGACTGTCCACCGTGCTACGAAAGTACCCGTTGGCAAACAGGAATATAAAAATGAACTTGGTATTATCAGGTACATTTCGAGTTCTAGAGGCTACCCAATTCAGGCTATGGACACACGTATCCAGAAAACGCAACAGATATGACTTCATAATTTTCACCATGGTGTTACTCTGATGAAAACATTCGGTGTACTTCACGGAGTAAAATGCCCTATATGGATACCATTGCAGATATGATGGCTCAAAAAAAGATGGAATCACCGAAGCACTTTTTACACCAAACAGAATTGGTCTTCAGTATAGGCACCATGAAGCTAGGACCCACAACCGCCACATGGGCTAAGGGACTTATCAAACGAAATCCAATGATTGCCAATGCCTCTATATCGGGCAGACGGGGAGCTCTTTTAACATCTCATTCGAGGAACATCAGGAACTTAATAATTCTAAGTCCACTTTGTTTACTCATTTGAAAGTAAATTGACCTTCCGTTGGTAACGTAAATACCAATTTGAGTATCCTTCATCGTCACCAAAAACGCCGCTTCATTAATTCATCGGAGCAAATAGAAATTCTGCACAGTTTAGACAAGAACTCTTCAGTAATCCTAGACTAACATACCATGCTGGGTTGCGTGTATCTTCTAAATAACTGTTCTTTTTTCGAAACAGCACTCAAGCCTCACCAATATTCCCCTCAGACTTCCCTCTCAAAGGTATTGTAACATTTTTTATCACTTTTATTTTAGTTGGCAATTGGTACTATTTCTCCAGGTGGATACTCAATAGTCACTATATTTAGTTATTTTTATCCAACCCGTGGCTTTTCTAAATCTAAATCTGGCATTTAAATAGTTTTTTGCAGATGGTTGGGTGCTCTCAGCATTTATGCGCTATGCGCCTTCTTTTTTTTTTTGGGGGGGGGGGGGGGAGGTGGCAAGATGTACATCTGACATTCTTTTATCAGTTGACATATTTGTATTCATCATTAGTTAACGGTCGTGGTAGGCAGCTGTGACGTAGTTCGCGACTATATGGCTTCACTTTCATTTGTAGTATCCCGGTCGCTAGTTTTAGTGTGCGGCTGCTTTCTACAGCCACATCACATCGAATCACGTGCGATTGTCACCTGCTCGCAGTCTGCTGTCCAGCGTGCAGCGGCCACACGCCTCATGGTGTAAGTTCTCTTACGTTGTTTGCTGACATTCTCTTACCTTATTTCTCCTTTTTTTCTTCCTTTTACCACTCACTTCGTTAGGTAATTTTATTGATTATCTGATGCGACACCCGTGTTACATTCTGACTAACACGACTGTATCAACTTCATACTTACAGCTGGGCAGTGAATTCCCGCAATTATTATAAGAAACAAGTGTTAAGTGATACGCAGTCTCTCATTCCAGATTCTCCGTTTTTCTCTTGTAGTCTTGTTCATCTGAAGATAGCCTTATAATCACCCAAAACTAGTCGTGATTGAACCAATAAAGCTATTTACAACTGAAGTTGTTTACTATCTGATTCCGTTATTTGGAGACAGGTAGAACTTTGGTGTTCCAATATTTCACTATTTCACAAGGCAGTGGAGTAGTAAATATTATTGCAAATAACATTACATTGAAATCAATGCATAAAAACTCACTTGGGTTACACACTGTGTCACCCAAAAATCGCCTTGATTAACAAATATAACGCTCAAAATACCACGGCTGCATTTCTTTAAATGAATTGCTGAAAATTCTATCATAGCAATCCCGAATGGCAAAATATGCCCAATCTTGTCACCCGGATGGTACTTAGTTACGGAAACTAGTTCCGACACGGAAAGATGGGGACAGGTTTGTGGAGAGCTTCGAATCTATCCGCACGCAATTTTTAAAATGGTTTTCTGTGGTTTCCGGCCTGTGGTTTCCTACTTGGGTTCGTACTTTACTATAGGCAACAACCAATTCGTTCCAAATTCCTTTCTTCTTGACAGATTCCAGTTCCCTGTCCTTAAATGAAATGAGCTGCGTCAAAGCTGAGTCGAACATCTCTTCCGACTAAAAGCCATAGCTGCACTGTAAGGTGGCTGGCGATCATCATTTTAAACTACGTACCTGTGCTTAAAGGTGCCTCATATATGGGACGGCGATATATCATATCTTCAAGTTTTACTACAAAAACAGTGTTATACAGTGAAATGTCTTATTCGTAATATCCTCGGAATTGTGAGTCCAACTGTCACAACTCTAAGCTGTTTGTATATAAAAGTCATATAAATGACATGTAAGCTGCACGTCGTAGAGGGATTTGTTAGCATCAAAGACTATATAACCATTTTATCATGGATAAGTGCAAACTCATTTATGCGGTCACATACATTAGAAGTCTAGTTGAAATCAGTGTGGGAATCAACGCTAAGATCTCATAAATGTAACTTAAAGTATTTTTGTATTTCGTTTTGTTTTATAAAGAAGTTTGGTTGTTATAGTTTCAAGGTAACTGCTGAAATAATAATGTTTTAAAAAAGTTCTTGATCACTTAAGGAAATAGAAAAATTTTAACGAAAGGCAAGACTTTAATGAAATTTAAGATTGAATTGCATAACTTGCTGAATTAATTGTGACTTTGTATCTGATAACTTCTAAATTTAAATACAAGAGTGCAGTAGGAGATTAGCTGTTGCCAAAAGAGATTTGAATTGGTTACCTTTATAAGTTATTCACAGTAATGCTAAGACTCACCTGCTCTGCTATAGTGAACCTTATATTAGAAGATGTAGCTGTGCTTTGGTAGTAACGAGACAATACACTATATTCGTATTTTAATTCCTTTGGCAACAGAGTTAAGTTAGTATATTGCGAAATAGAGAAATTCTGCGTTTGAGTATTTGTTATACTGTTGAGAATATATGTTATGCTTTTTAGCCAAAACTTTTTTTGCTTAATTTTGTAGTCCAAATACAGGCCTCTCGAAAGCGAATTATAATCATAACACTAAAAAGTAAATGAATATATTTTCAGGAAAATGGAAAACATGGTCATTTTTAAGGTCTTCTTTAACAAATCGGAGCTTCCTTCCTCCCCCCCCCCCCCTACCATTTTGACAAAATTCTGACTACGTACTTGCCTCTTCAGCTGACACTTCGGGCTCTTCTTGCCTATATTTGCTTACAATGTGGATTTGATACCTGCGTGGACGTTTCGCTAGAATTTCCCTCTTTGACAGTGATGCTGTATATAAAGGCAAAAAGTGTGGGATCACAAAGGGAGAACAATGGAAATAAAAGAAAGGTTGACAATGATGTCTGCCGGTAAGGTAATATTTTTGGGATGGCCTGCAACCCAGACCACAGACAGTTACAGGGTGAAAGGACTGTGTCGCCCCCACCCCCCCATCCCCAACCCCCGCGTCACACATTGCATGCATTTTTGTAAGCTGCCTACTATACGTTTTGGACGTCAGCTACTTGTAGCCGTCTAAGCTATCACTACAGGATTTCGTCATCCCTAGACGATTCAAGCAAGTAAAATTCCTCTGGTTTTTCTGGTAATTAAATTTTATTCAGCGGAGTGTACTTTCCACTTTTCCATATGTTCTCTACGGCACACCAAAGAGATGATACAAAGTTACAGTTATTTGTGTTTCCTGGAACTTGATCCCATACGATTTCTTCTTTTTCTCGAGCTTCAGTGGCATTACAGTGGTTCTAGAAAGCTCAGCCTCAGCTATCTATAGATACAGTGAGCACGCAAAGTGACGCCTGTTTCAAAAACGTAACAAGCAGAATACCTCTATGAGTCGATCACATTTCTGGTTCACATTGTATTTGCGCTCTTGTCATTTCATCGAAATCTGCGCAGATATCTTCTCGTTGGTAGTGACCTCATGCCCTCCCCTTCTCCATGCTTTTCCCAGCATTATATTTTTCTTGTTGAAGCCTTAAAAATGTGTAATACTGTGTTACGTCATGTTCATATCTAAGGTTTCCGATCATGAAATGTCAACAGACGATATAAATCAACATAAGTAATTGGAACGCTCTTGTAGTTCTCCCTTAACAATGACAAGGAGAAGTTTGCTGTTCCACGTAACTGTGGGGTCTCTCAGCACTGATTACAATATCCTGTATTTAGCATTAAAATGTGTGGTTTTATAGTGAGGTACTGCTAGTTCTCATGCTTATAGCTATAAGATTGTATCTCAGGGTACATCTAATCCTCTGAGTGATGCAGGGAAGTCCGTATTTGCTCTTCGACAGTGTACAAAAGATAACTTCTGGTTTACACGTGATGGGATAGTAGAACACTGCAGTCACACATTTCAATAAGATGACATCTATCACCGTATATAGGTAGACAAGGTAGGAGCATTACCATAGCCTGTGCATTTCGAGCTTCTGTTCCTCGGATTACCTGTGGAGCAATGTGAAACAGTTTGCTTATACAGCAGAGTTTTAAAAGCATGTGAATTCACTCGAAGGCGATTGTAGAGTTGAAAGGCGCAAAAGTTCGTATGTCCCTATAAAAAAACAAGGTACATTTCCAAGATTTGTTATTAATTTCTGACTTGGAAACATTGAGAAACGTTCATTCATTAACACCTCAAGCAATACAGCTTTCTAACATGTGTTTGTATAGCTATTTT
The DNA here is from genome assembly GCF_023864345.2 of Schistocerca serialis cubense. NCBI lineage: Eukaryota > Metazoa > Arthropoda > Insecta > Orthoptera > Acrididae > Schistocerca > Schistocerca serialis. The sequence goes on from NC_064643.1 coordinate 254,412,462, forward strand.
TGTTTTGGTGTGAGTAATTATCTTCCAGAGTTTGCAAAAGTAATTCTATTGCACCCTGTGTATTCTCCGTAACATAATCAATTAAATTAATGATTCAGTGAAAATAAAGGTGATCGTGGTCGTCTTACAAGGAACCCCTCCAGTGTGATGTCGCAAAAGGCCAACGATGGTGACGGCACTCAACAGCCCACGTATTGATTACCATGCAACCAAAATATTAGCTGCTAATGGCAATAGGGGGCGAGACTGGATGTGTGCAATGTTGAGCCCAGTTTGAGGCTACGGAGCGTAGTCGAACTGCTTAGTCCACGACTGACTCACAACAATACTTTTGGACTAGATACAAAGCGGAGCAGTGGCAACGATAAGCAAACGAAACATTGTATGATATCAACAACAACAGTTTCTGAAGTTGACATTTCGTCAGAGAGGAATTAGAGGAATTGCGCAGCGTGAGAAAGAAGAAGAAGACGAAATATTATCGTTTCTGAAATATGAGTCAGTGGAATGTTTGCTGTCACGTACACTCGACTGTGCGGTAAATGTACATGAAATGATGACGATACGTGCTTAACTGGTGAAAGCTTTCTTGAAACACATGTCGAGCCATGTAGTTCATCATCCTTGTCGGACAGGGAGGCACAAATTCCGTCTCCAGTGAAACGTAGTAACGGACAATCATTGCCCAAGGAGCGGTACTAAACATAATTACGTACATGGAAAATCATACGCAGTAGTGGAAAAACATTTGCGAACAGATTTCGAGTTAAGTCTGTAGTGCATAAGAACAACTATGGATACTCAGATAAAATATTTAGGATGTGCATGATAGTGACCTACAACCTTATGCACATCAAATTGTGTGGTTACATAGATTTCAAGGGAAGCAGTGAGTGGTTGCATAACTTCAGACAGTGCTACAGAATTGGGGAACGTAACGGCTGAAACAAGGGGAAACTACAGCCGTAATTTTTCCCGAGGGCATGCAGCTTTACCGTATGGTTAAATGATGATGGCATCCTCTTGGGTAAAATATTCCGGAGGTAAAATAGTCCCCCATTCGGATCTCCGGGCGGGGACTACGTAGTTATCAGGAGAAAGAAAATTGGCATTCTACGGATCGGAGCGTGGAATGTCAGATCCCTTAATCGGGCAGGTAGGATAGAAAATTTAAAAAGGGAAATAGATAGGTTAAAGTTAGATATAGTGGGAATTAGTGAAGTTCGGTGGCAGGAGGAACAAGACTTCTGGTCAGGTGACTACAGGGTTATAAACACAAAATCAAATAGGGGTAATGCAGGAGTAGGTTTAATAATGAATAGGAAAATAGGAATGCGAGTAAGCTACTACAAACAGCATAGTGAATGCATTATTGTGGCCAAGATAGATACAAAGGCCACACGTACTACAGTAGTACGAGTTTATATGCCAACTATCTCTGCAGATGACGAAGAAATTGAAGAAATGTATGATGAAATAAAAGAAATTATTCAGATAGTGAAGGGGGAAGAAAATTTAATAGTCATGGGTGACTGGAATTCGAGTGTAGGAAAAGGGAGAGAAGGAAACGTAGTAGGTGAATATGGATTGGGGCTAAGAAATGAAAGAGGAAGCCGCCTGGTAGAATTTTGTACAGAGCACAACATAATCATAGCTAACACTTGGTTTAAGAATCATGAAAGAAGGTTGTATACATGGAAGAACCCTGGAGATACTAAAAGATATCAGATAGATTATGTAATGGTAAGACAGAGATTTAGGAACCAGGTTTTAAATTGTAAGACATTTCCAGGGGCAGATGTGGACTCTGACCACAATCTATTGGTTATGACCTGTAGATTAAAGCTGAAGAAACTGCAAAAAGGTGGGAATTTAAGGAGATGGGACCTGGATAAACTGAAAGAACCAGAGGTTGTAGAGAGTTTGAGGGAGAGCATAAGGGAACAACTGACAGGAATTGGGGCAAGAAATACAGTAGAAGAAGAATGGGTAGCTTTGAGGGATGAAATAGTGAAGGCAGCAGAGGATCAATTAGGTAAAAAGACGAGGGCTAGTAGAAACCCTTGGGTAACAGAAGAAACTTTCAATTTAATTGATAAAAGGAGAAAATATAAAAATGCAGTAAATAAAGCAGGTAGAAAGGAATACAAACGTCTCAAAAATGATATCGACAGGAAGTGAAAAATGCCTTAGCAGGGATGGCTAGAGGACAAATGTAACGATGTAGAGGCTTATCTCACTAGGGGTAAGATAGATACTGCCTACAGGAAAATTAAAGAGACCTTTGGAGAAAGGAGAACCACTTGCATTAATATCAAGAGCTTTGATGGAAACCCAGTACTATGCAAAGAAGGGAAAGCAGAAAGGTGGAAGGAGTATATAGAGAGTCTATAAAAGAGCGATGTACTTGAGGACAATATTATGGAAATGGAAGAGGGTGTAGATGAAGATGAAATGGGAGATACGATACTGCGTGAAGAGTTTGACAGAGCACTGAAAGACGTGAGTCGAAACAAGGCCCCCGGAGTAGACAACATTCCATTGGAACTACTGACGGCCTTGGGAGAGCCAGTCCTGACAAAACTCTACCATCTGGTGAGCAAGATGTATGAAACAGGCGAAATACCCTCAGACTTCAAGAATAATATAATAATTCCAATCCCAAAGAAAGCAGGTGTTGACAGATGCGAAAATTACCGAATTATCAGTTTAATAAGTTACAGCTGCAAAATACTAACACGAATTCTTTACAGACGAATGGAAAAACTAGTAGAAGCCAACCTCGGGGAAGATCAGTTTGGATTCCGTAGAAACACTGGAACACGTGAGGCAATACTGACCTTACGACTTATCTTAGAAGAAAGATTAAGGAAAGGCAAACTTACGTTTCTAGCATTTGTAGACTTAGAGAAAGCTTTTGACAATGTTGACTGGAATACTCTCCTTCAAATTCTAAAGGTGGCAGGGGTAAAATACAGGGAGCGAAAGGCTATTTACAATTTGTACAGAAACCAGATGGCAGTTATAAGAGTCGAGGGACATAAAAGGGAAGCAGTGATTGGGAAGGGAGTGAGACAGGGTTGTAGTCTCTCCCCGATGTTGTTCAATCTGTATATTGAGCAAGCAGTGAAGGAAACAAAAGAAAAATTCAGAGTAGGTATTAAAATCCATGGAGAAGAAATAAAAACTTTGGGGTTCGCCGATGACATTGTAATTCTGTCAGAGACAGCAAAGGACTTGGAAGAGCAGTTGAATGGAATGGACAGTGTCTTGAAAGGAGGATATAAGATGAACACCAACAAAAGAAAAACGAGGATAATGGAATGTAGTCGAATTAAGTCGGGTGATGCTGAGGGAATTAGATTAGGAAATGAGACACTTAAAGTAGTAAAGGAGTTTTGCTATTTGGGGAGCAAAATAACTGATGATGGTCGAAGTAGAGAATATATAAAATGTAGACTGGCAATGGCAAGGAAAGCGTTTCTGAAGAAGAGAAATTTGTTAACATCGAGTATAGATTTAAGTGTCAGGAAGTCATTTCTGAAAGTATTTGTATGGAGTGTAGCCATGTATGGAAGTGAAACATGGACGATAAATAGTTTGGACAAGAAGAGAATAGAAGCTTTCGAAATGTGGTGCTACGGAAGAATGCTGAAGATTAGATGGGTAGATCACATAACTAATGAGGAAGTATTGAATAGGATTGGCGAGAAGAGAAGTTTGTGGCACAACTTGCCCAGAAGAAGGGATCGGTTGGTAGGACATGTTCTGAGGTATCAAGGGATCACGAATTTACTTTTGAAGGACAGCGTGGAGGGTAAAAATCGTAGAGGGAGACCAAGAGATGAATACACTAAGCAGATTCAGAAGGATGTAGGTTGCAGTAGGTTCTGGGAGACGAAGAAGCTCGCACAGGATAGAGTAGCATACAGAGCTGCATCAAACCAGTTTCAGGACTGAAGACCACAACAACAACAACAACAAAAATGGTTCAACTGGCTCTGAGCACTATGGGACTTAACTGCTGAGGTCATCAGTCCCCTAGACCTTAGTACTACTTAAACCTAATTAACCTAAGGACACCACACACATCCATGCCCGCGGCAGGATTCGAACCTGCGACCGTAGCAGTCGCGCGGTTCCGGACTGAAGCGCTTAGAGCCGCTCGGCCACCACGGCCGGCCCAACGACAACAACAACAAAATGAAATCCCAAACACAGTGTCAACGACGATGCACAGGAAACTGCGGAATCTGCCAGAAAACTTGTAGGTGAAATAAACTTATTTCGTCGTTCAGTAACGAATTTGTTTCCAATTCCGACCAATCGGGATTTGAAGAGGAAATACATACGAAAGGAACCCTTGAAATTAGGGTATCAAGAGAGGTGTACTAAGCTGACCTAACATCAACGTCTTAGCGCATTAGTATACAATTCCGCCGACCGTTAATCTGGATGGTATATTTCCTGGAAAATTATTTACTGCCCTCCGAGAAGTCGGAGGTGCTCCGCCCCTACGATTCTTTCCCGTGTACGTAACTTGCAACGGCAATGAGGAATTTTTAAATCAAAACAAGCAAGAGTGGGAAAATGCTTAGAGAACTAAAAGCTGGTTAAAATAATTAGCTTTTCTCGATTCATGGTCTACGTATAAAAATCATACTCAATTACGAGAAACTATCCCTTCTGAAAAGTGTGTAACATTGCAATTCATACGCCTGGAACCACCGGACAAATTCAGTCTCTGGATATTTGTTTTTTCAGTGCCTTTAAAACATATTATCGCACTCTCTGTTGATGCATTGCGCATACGGGACCGCTGCCAGTCAAATATTTACCAAGGAAAATCGCCAAAACAGCGGTATGTTCTGAGAAGTTATTTAATGTAGACAACCACTTTCGATATCTCAGTAATCCCATCTTCACACTCATGCATATTAAAAATATGTATGCACGTAGTGTATAGCAAGGTATACCACTGCTGACTTTACAGAAAATGAAGCGTAATAATAAAAGTCAACACAGTCTACAATATCCAATTTGCAGCGTTAAGACAGGGACCTGTGTACATGCAGCACAACAAAACAGAATATGAACATACAATGGTTATCATTGAAACTATTTTGACATCACAGAATTACAGCAGAACATGCCAAAACTACATTAAAAAAAAAAGAAAGTAGACAATCTAATTCAGAAGCACAAACGAATAAGGCTTGTTTATTTTTTTCAACTTTCTAGTTTTTCAAATTTTTTATTTTTATTTATTTTTTAATTTGTTATTCTTATTTTTTTTAATATGAAAATTTACATAATTCTTACAAACGAGAAACATGCTAGTTTTTACGAAAACTTATCCCCATTCAAAGTGAAACGTCGCGATGTAACCTGCGAAGTACACAGTAGTGTGCCTATCTATCGCCTAGATGTTACCACTAATGGTAGTAAATCAAAATTAGTTGCCACAACATTGAAAACGCAACCGGATGCAAAACCCAACGGCTGACAAAATGCTAAGCGAAAACGGTACGCAAAGAACATGCAAGGAATACTCATAAAAAGCCTGGAGGGCAAATTTATACACCAAATCAAAAAAAAAGAAGTTATGACTTTGTGTGCCTTTCATCAGTTAACGAAGACTTGAGTGGAATATCCAAGGACCTTTAAGCCATATTAATTAAAGCGAGACCTTTAAAATCTCAACTGCCAATATACTTACTATTTCCCTGGGAATATAAAGTATCATATACTAGACCTATCTATAAAATGACGAACCCATCCAATTAGGAACTGACACATAGAAGCTGTATCGCAATAGGTAGTGGGGATGGAATATGTTATAGTAAGGTGAGATCGTGAAGACCAACAGGACACAAGACTATAAGACCACTAATTAAGGAACATAGTGGCACAAAAAGATGCAACAGTAGAGAGCGGGAAAGGAATTGTTAAATTGCCTCATATTACAAAGCAATCATGGAATGGAACAATATTAAATTAACGCCTTCTAAACGATGAGGAAAACTAAGGCGATAAAATAAACAATGTAGTTGCACAAGCCTTCATTTGCAGCAGTCTCGAGCCACACAGTAAAACTTGTGAATAGTAGCGCATCGGTTTTCTCCATTGTCCGTTTAACTTTCTAGTCTTCGGTGTTTTACGCATTATCGCCGTTCACGATGTTACAATGTATCGATCTACGCCACCAACGGTTATCTTTTATTCCCAGACTCCATTGTACCATCTTCGAACACTTTCTCGGATTGCAGGTTTGCGAAATTGTTGTCAAGTCTTCGAAGTAAACACTCAACGGTATGTTGGCATTTAGCATCTAAGGGTTCGATGTTCTTCTTGACTCGTTACTTTAGGCATGAATGTTTGTTCTTTCGTTGTAGAATTCACGGAATCCTGATACTGGTGGCTCCATTATAAAAATATCGATATATTTCATTGTCTGTAGATGGAGATCATATGTGAGTTATTTCTTGCTCGGTGGCATTTGTCGCTATGATCAATCATTTAGAATGGATATTTTAACTTTGTACCTACGTTTCATCGCTGGTATATCGCAGTAAGTCGGGGTATCTTTCTTATGTTTTGATCGTACACTTCTTGACACAGGGACGGTTTGATTTTGAAGTGTTACCTGACAACGGTCTCAAAGTAGAGTGGTTACTGTATCTTTACTTATATCGTTTCCCACTGATTTTTTGTAAATTATGTGGCATATAGTACTTATCTTACGTTCGTACATTTCTCCTCGCACGGGTGGTTTCATTTGGCAATGTCACCTGAAGATAAAGATTGTTTACCTTCTGTTAAATGGCTTTGTGTGCCTGGTGAGGGATTAAAGTTAGGCCTTTATATTTTCTTTCGCACAAACCGTAGATTTTACCACAGTTTGATAACCGTTTCTTGACGATTTGATTTCAGTAATGGTTGCGCACTATAGCGGTTCTTTTATTGCACTTTTGAACATGAAACGTATTCGCAATTGCGATTATGGACTACCATTAACTGTATAATGAAATGACGACAGTGAAAATTTGTCCCGGACCGGTACTCGAACCCGGATTTCCTTCGCGAGCGGTCGCTTCACCATTTGGTTAACCGAGCATGACTCACGGCTACACCCAAACCTCCGTATGTCGTCAACCATGTGTCCACAACATGTTCTCGTACATCCATTACGTATATTCCCGTGCAGGGGAGACATTATACTTGAAAGTCGCTTGCTCGGCGGATGAATTGCCAGTTATGGTCACTCTGCTATATGTAAGTGAATGGAAGTAGTGCGTGTCCAGTATATTTTATCAGGACACCTCTACGTGATGCACAAGCATCTCCGAAACATCTCAAATATAAAACGAACACACCACGAAACCCTTCCCTCTTCTTTCGATTTGATCTGCTTCATTATTCCTGTCTAGTAATGGTCTGTAACATATGGTTTCTTACTGGCACAATAAAACTTGAAAAAATATTTAGCATTATATGCAATGCATTTTAGAAAGGTTTGCCTCGGCAAGACACGTGACAAGTGCCATGTCGCGATGCAGTTTTTAGTTCAACGCGATGCAGTTATCAGTTCACTTTGTTGTCTTACTTACGCCACTCGAGTTTTCATGTTCCTTCGATGTATCAGGCCCTGGTGGCTATTGTTCATCGTCATTGTTTTAAAGCATTGACCGTGAAAATATTTTATATTGACGTCCGAGCACAATGAGCCAAAAAGTGTAAATTCAGACTTCGTAAAAAAATAATGCAAAGTCTAGACTTAGTAAGTGCATAATAATGAAACGACAGGACGTGATAAGACGTCGGCCGTTTGTATTCCGAAAAATGTGTACAAAGTCCTGGAATACAGACCTGAAATATTAAAACTCGTAAATCAGATTAGTGCGTGAGGTCCTGAAGGATTCTACAAGTCATTGCAGTCATATTTATGAGAAAACTAACTTTTTATTCAATAATAATCACAAATTACACAGAGCAGTTATACATACATACCTATCTTCACTAAGGAAACACAAGAAGAAGTGCAGTGAACATCAGAAGAGGAAGACCTCACTTTCCTACTTTTTTAAAAACGAGTGAATAACATTTAGACAAAATGTTTGCTGGTTTTCAATATACACAATGTGTGTATTAAATCTACTCTCTCCTGAATAATATTATATTCATGTTTTACGACATAGCTATGACATAGCATGATCATTTGGTGACAACATAGACAGTAAATTAAATTAAGTACATTTTTGTATTTTAAAAATTCGTTTCAGGTCCATATCTCTTTTGTGGATGACTTATACTGTATTTTCTCATTATTCTTCCAATAACTTACAGCTTGGAATCGGCTATTGTTGCAACAAGTTGTAAGTGAGCGTTGCACTTAAGGTCCCTTCATAGTGATGTTCAAAGGTATTTTGCAGTTTATATTGTTAACAGTGATTTATCTCCAATAATTCAGTCTGACAGTAACTGATGTCTATGCGTATTTAACTACAATACCTTACAGTCACTTATGTTAATGATCAACTGCCAACCACGCACCAAGTATCATTTCTTTGAAGGAATTTCTGCATGTCGTTATAGATCTCTTGCTCTGCAACTTTCGCATGTGCAAGAGCACCATTCACAAGCAATGTCTCCGAGATTCTTCGTTTATTCATCGGAGCATTTTAGTATACAATTTTAATGAACATTGATGTCACCTTAGCTCCCCCTTGGGGTACGTCTGATTTTACGAACGATGTGTTAAGTCCTATCTGCTGGGAAGTTTCGTATACTGTCACAAAGCTGACCTGATACTCCGTATCTTGGGTTTTGTTCGTTAAATGACAATGCAGAACTACGTCGGATATTTCTGTCAAGCAAGATGCTTGACTTAAACTGACCATGGTTATCAAAGATTATCTGGACCCTTAGACCGACAGAGAGAGCTGAGTTTAACGAGGACATTGTTCGTGTAACTCACATTGACTGTTATAAATGAGATGTTTCGTTCTCCAGATAGGTCACAACACGTGAGTACAGAAAACGATCCAGCGTTTTACGTCAACTGTCAGCGATTTATGAAATGTAAATCAAAAACTAAATACAACTGTATTTCAATCAGTTCTTATTTATTTCTCTTTAAGCTACCAGTTTCGGCACTTCACTGGTGCCTAACCGTTGGGGTACTCAGTTCAGAAAAATATTCTCGGAATCCATACTTTTTATACTGCACCAACTTTTGTGGTACATCTGTTCACAGCGTGCATAGGGGCCTCAGAGTAGTAGAAGTGAAGAAACAGGTAGCTTGAAAAAATAAAAACTGATTGAAATACTGCTATTGTTTAGTTTCTGTTCTACATGCTATTTGATGAACCGCTGTTCCGAGTCCATGAAGCATCGAAGAAGATATCCCAAGATATCCCAATATTAGCAGATAGTCCATCGTTCATTATATACAGTAAAATAGCAAAGCAAAAGAGTGGAAGCTATTTTGACCAGGCCTCAGCTCCACAACCACTCTTACATAGTATCTGCCTCATCTATTATCACAGTATTGAATCCTTTCAATAAACATACCACAAATGTCGTAGTATTTGTAGCGCCTGTATCGAGGTGCAAGCAGACGACATCTTATGATTTCCTCGAGATTGTACACACCGTAAAAACACAGAGTTTCCGGTAACTCTGAATACGTGTTTCTTTACGTATCTGTGAACACAATAAATCCATGCGTATCTTCTTCAGATGACCAAGCCTTTTTTCTCCGTCACGTCCCATTAAACATGGCATCGGGCATTTAGACTTGGAAGCGGCTTCTTAAAAAATAATTTCATGCTGCTGCCAGTTGTGCAAAGTATTCTGTACACGCCAACCTCTAATGGTCCGGAAAATGTCTCGCGGAGGAAGACAAATAAATTAGTCCCCGCCTTTCGCCCCATGCCTGCGAAAAAGTTGGCGGAATTTCACTTTCGGTCCGCCAAGGCTTTTAGAGAAACGTTGCATACATTACGTCCGGAAACTCTTTTCCTCGCTTTAGACTCTTTCCCGCGTCTTAAGCACTGTCACATGAAATGTGACCTCTGTCTCACTGGCGCTTTATCTTCTCTCCGGCGGATGGTATTTCAATAGCTGTTATAACCGTAACAGAATTGTCTTCAGACGTGAGAAATCTTAGTACGGCTCGCTTATTCATGTTCATATTTTCAGATAAATGTCTGACTTACAGATCCCCCTCCTCATTTGCTCCCGCAGTTCCGTACGCGTCTCAGTTATTGTTTAGGTATAGACTGCTCAGCTGCTGGCCGGACAAGTAAGTAATAGAATCCAGTACGTTTTCCTCGATGGTGAGTGTTCATCGGAGGTGAGGGTATCATCTGGAGTGTCCCAGGGAAGTGTGGTAGGTCCGCTGTTGTTTTCTATCTACACAAATGATCTTTTGGATAGGGTGGATAGCGATGTGCGGCTGTTTGCTGATCATACTGCGGTGTACGGGAAGGTGTCGTCGTTGAGTGACTGTAGGAGGATACAAGATGACTTGGACAGGATTTGTGATGGATGTAAGGAATGGCAGCTAACTCTAAATATAGATAAATGTAAGTTAATGCAGATGAATAGGAAAAAGCATCCCGTAATGCTTGAATACTCCATTAGTAGTGTAGCGCTTGACACAGTCACATCGATTAAATTTTTGGGCGTAACACTGCAGAGCGGTATGAAGTGGAACAAGCATGTAATAGCAGTTGTGGGGAAGGCGGACAGTCGTCTTCGGTTCATTGGTAGAATTCTGGGAAGATGTGGTTCATCTGTAAAGGAGACTGCTTATAAAACACTAATACGACCTATTCTTGAGTACTGCTCGAGCGTTTGGGATCCCTATCAGGTCGGATTGAGGAAGGACATAGAAGCAATTCAGAGGCGGGCTGCTAGATTTGTTACTGGTAGGTTTGATCATCACGCGAGTGTTACGAAAATGCTTCAGGAACTCGGGTGGGAGTCTCTGGAGGAAAGGAGGCGTTGTTTTCGTGAATCGCTACTGTGGAAATTTAGAGAACCAGCATTTGAGGCTGACTACAATACAATTTTACTGCCGCCAACTTACATTTCACGGAAAGACCACAAAGATAAGATAAGAGAGATTAGGGCTCATAAAGAGGCATATAGGCAGTCATTTTTACCTCGTTCTGTTTGGGAGTGGAACAGGGAGAGAAGATGCTAGTTGTGGTACGAGGTACCCTCCGCCACGCACCTTATGGTGGATTGCGGAGTATGTATGTAGATGTAGACAAGCTCAGCAGCAACAAAGAAATGCAAAGCTCTACTGCTTTCCAAGGCTGCAGTTAGCACTGTGAAATATCAGTGAGATTAGTTGTTCTGACGAAGAGTTCAAAGAATAGTCATTCCTTTAGAGTCTTATGGTGGATTGTCCATTCGGTACACCTGTTGTGGATGTTGGTCTCAAGTCATCGGACGAGACAAAATGCGACAGTAGTCCGTGGCGTCAGTGGCTGTTGGTGCAATATTCAGAACGACTAGTTGCGGGAGGATCAATATTACTCTACTCACTACAGTTATCTGTAACAGTGGTCCTTGAGTTCAGGCTAAATTAGTGAAATTGATGCTTGACATCCAGTATAAACTGAAAATAGAGAAATAAACACGTTCGTAAACATCGCGGCTTCAATATCCCCCAGGTATCTTCTGTTCGTAGGCCTTTTTAAAAATAAAACATCTCGTATACAATGCTTCATATTATCTTTTGCGTTCAAGGTATCTTCGTTGTAGAGTACGAGTCCTCTGTGTATTGGCATCACCGGAAGAGAAAATACAACGCTGTCATGCAACATGTATTTCCGTGTCGGACACACAAAAGCGAAATATTTCTTCTCACGGATTTTACTCGGACTTCCGATGTGTCGCACGCGTCTGCCTGACTGCAGAACGATACGTCGTTCCAACAAGAAACTGGATGACACTTACAAGGTGCTGAAATCTTTGACAAGGCAACATCAGCTGCCTGACCACTGCCAACTTGTCAGAAACCTAGCTTCTGCCTCAGGCCGATTCCGCCCCAAGACACTGCTTGTTTTAATGGGTCATCAGGAAGAGGCTGACGGCCATAGTCTGTCTCTTCCCCACTCTGCACAACACGTATAATGCCGACCATCATGTGCCTTAAACGAGCGCCTACTGCCGTTCGTAAGTTCTACCAGCCACCCTTCTTCCTTTTGTACAAACTGATTAATTTTCCAGATCATAAGTATCGTAGTTTCAAACATAAGGACATTCTCTAAAGGCGATATGTATGGGGAAGAGCAACTGTTCTCATTTGCAATTGAAACTGTTGCTATGCCGATTACTTTACTTTAAATAATATTATATTGATTGAATTGAATGGAACACATAAAAATGAGCTTCGGGCAATAAGATATAGTTGGTTAACGGCATGCTTGGTGATGAACAACGAAGTATATAAATATTAGTGGTCATGTGCGTACAAAAGAAACTATTTTGTAAACAGTGACTCGGACTCCGTATTAAGATGCAGGCTTGATTCTTAATAACAATAAAACAAATGATGACAGCGTGCGTATGGCAGTCAATCGTAGCATCAGCAAACATGTTGCTTCCAACTACATTTAAATGGCTAGAAATTACTTGCACTATTTAATTACAACAAAAGAACTGAGAAGATTATCGTTTTACGAAATAAAATATGTTTTAAATGCAGTATTCTAATAACTATAGGCGAAAAGCCTCAGAGAGTACAATTTCAATCCTTATCATGTCAATGACAGAACAAGAAGAAGAATGTTGTAGTTTTCACAAATGGAACAATTACAATTGTAAGAGAACAAAGAGTGGTATTATATCAGTGGGCTACAGATATTACTTTTTCCAAGACTTTACTTTTTCGCAAGTACAAACATAAGAAATAGTTTTTGTTGTCCATCCAATGGAACTGATATCATAAAAATTTCAACGTCAATACTACTAGTAACTGCTAAGTAGCAGTCTACAAACATAAATATTATATGACATTTTCGTCATCATGCCTCTTAACCACCATTCAACGAGGCACAAGGGTTCTCGCTTGCGTCGTTATCAAAAGACATGTTCTAACATGCAGGAATTCTTGTATAAACAGTTTGCGTCCACATTTTCCGTGTTTCCCACAGTGAATGAACGTTGCTTCCGCTGAAGTACCAGATGAAGCCCGCATACCCCTACTTGATAACTTGGAGATTGCTTCTTCATTTTTAATCAGTGGCATACACACTGTCTGATTATGCACTACCTGTTCTCTTTGAAATGATTCTCACGCCGTTCACTCTGCAACCAGTGCCAGCGTCAACTGTGTAAAACGGCCTCTTAAATTTAGTTCTTTGTTCCTAAATTATGTTATTACTGATGCTAGTTAACTCATCATTAATTGTAGTTTCATACTCTGTTTGCCTTAACTTCACTGCCGCTGTGAAGGTGCGATAACCACTATGATTTTTGATATTGGTTCTTTGTGGCTATCATCACAATTATTGCGCACTGCAACAGTATCAGGACATATCTTGGCAACAATTTATTTCAACAGTGTCTCCATCTGGTGTTCTAATTGCAAACTATATTTTATGTACGTTTACCAATGCAATGCTTTACGCGACTGCTACGGTCGCAGGTTCGAATCCTGCCTCGGGCATGGATGTGTGTGATGTCCTTAGGTTACTTAGGTTTAAGTAATTCTAAGTTCTAGGGGACTGATGACCACAGAAGTTAAGTCCCATAGTGCTCAGAGCCATTTGAACCATTTGCAGTGCTTTACATCCGTTCTTAATCTTGCCATTTTCGAGAACACATGAATTTACCGCTTACATCTTGTCATTCACTTTCTTGATTTCAGTTCATACATTGTCATTTATTTTTACATTTCGCTTTGCACCAATTTACCTTTTACGTCAGTGAGATCCCTTAATGTGGCAATCAATGACCATAGCAAGACATTTTGCTCCTCTGGCTTTACTTCTGGAGCCAATTACTGTTCCACTTCGCCTGTCGTTACTTGAGTGTATTCAGTGATCGCCAGTACTGAACACACACAAATTAATTGCCAGTGGTTCCACTTTCAGTTGTGTTAACTATACAGTTCTTGGAGATTCAGTTCTCGCTTCCTCTTCAAACAATACTTATGTTGAATACATATGTGGCCTAAAACTTGTGTACTACTTGTCTCTTAATGATATCCTTAGTAATTAGCTCCTCGCCTTCTCCTGGGTCATGAAATAGATCTGACATATTTCTTTAAAGAATTACTAATTATTATTGTGCTTAATTGTTTAGTTCCAAAGTAAAATAATTTCTCAAAATACTTAACTGTCCGAAGTACAAAGCACAGGTGGCGTTACTGTCGTATCTTAATTTTTCTATAAGATTATAATGTGCATATGGTTAGTATATTAGTAATACTGACAGCAGCACTTGCGAATGTCTGAGGCACATTCCCTGTACCACACTTAACAAGCTCAGTGGATATAAAATTAAGTACTTCCCCATGTAACTTATCCATAGTAATTATCAGAATACATATGGTCACATAGTATCACTAATGATAGAACTTAGAGATCAAGCTGCACTTTTCAACCACTGAAGTTTCACATCTGTACTACACTTTACTGGACACAATGGGCTGCCAGACTGAATTGTCTGTAATACCTATCAATAAATGCTCAGCTTGCGCAACAGCACTACTGATAGAACTTACAAGTTAAGCAGTATTTGTCAATGGCTATAAATGCATATCGCTACCACAATTTGGAAGACAAAATGGACTTTCAATTTAAATATTTCCAAACCTACATTGTCAGCATTACTTATCAAAATACATGCAGCTTGCTTCGTGTCACTTCTGATACAACTTACAGCATAAAGTGACTTGTGAACGGGAACAGTTTGAGCTTTGTGCCATAGTAAGCAATGCTATTCCCACACCTAAACTGTCTGTATTATCAATTAAATATTCGTCTTATTGCTAAAACCAGTACCAAAAACAGTCAAACGTTACAGTGACCCCGATTATAGGGTTTTCCCTTCAGCTTTCAGTAAAAAACGACTGTCATCATCTGCTAATAATGGTGACTTACGTTGTCACACAGAGGAAAATATAGGATATGGAATAGCATACTTCTCATTAATAAGAAACACTTGTACAGAAAAGAAACAGTTACTCTCTTCCAAAGCCACCCGATTTCTTGCTGAGATATTAACTTTATCTTATGTTCCAAAACGTTTGTCATCTCCCGCTGGTAATGTTAACTTACGCTGTCACACAACAGTGAAAACTGCATGACACTTCGATGAAACAGGACAGTGCGCAGTACTAATACACATTCTGAAACTAACTCTTTAATTACTTTTTTTTTTGCTAAACACTGACCAACAGAATTTTACCTGACAAAGACCACTCAAACTTAACCTTTTCATTTATTGCCCACAGGATACAAGCCCAACGCAGTCTGACTGTTATACATTGACAACATGACTTCCAATAATTAACACAAAAGACTAGCCCTGAATTACAAGAAATCCTAACAGTAATACAGATCCATAAAATATGAAATTAAAGAAATATGAAACTACCTCCAACTATGTTAATTGCCTAAACTCATTCCAATCACGAACCCCGAATTTTCGTAAGTCACTTACCCCACAGAAAATCTTCATAACACGAACTACAGCAAGTAGCAACAATAGCCAGTTAAATAAAAAGATTCTAAGTACTATAGACTCTAACTAATAGGAGGCTTATGGTTATTAAAAGAAAGATTTTGTTGAAGAGAAAACAATGTATTTAGAAAATGTTACCTTATTCATGTGGCACCCAGTTCCAAAAATTATATAATTGTGAATAATTCCACTACCCAAACATTATCAACAACATCCATCATCATTTTACAATACATGTCCTACCAACACAGAGTCTCCACTAAGAAAAACATGTCCACACACTTCTCTATCCACTCGCTAAGTGCTAGTCCGTCCAACCACAGAATCTCTTGCCGAGGGCGCAGAGACCTGTGATCGATATTATCACCGTCTATAGCGCTGCCAACATACAAGCAGGCTACTTACAACTCACAGAGACAAGAAAATGAGGGTTGTTCTGCTTTGAAATACCCACTGCCGAAGTAAGCCAAATATTAACGAAATTTGATATTAGGGTACTAACTTCTTTTAAATGTATTGTAGAACTTCGTGGTGTTCCTATCCATTCAATTCCATTCCATTTTGAGAATGTCTTATACCACCTCCCAAATGCATTGTACAGCTGCTTCACGTTCCTATACATACTGTTCCATTCTGTTTTGATGGTGTGTGGGAATGGTTCCATTCCATTTTGTCTGTCTGTGTACGAATTCCACCAATGGAAATGCACTGAGGAGTTATTTTTGACATCCTGATCTGTCTCATTCCTTTCCGTTTTGGTGGTCTGTAATATGCATACCTCCATTTGAAATTCTGTATGCATTTGGGTGTCAGCTACTGGATCTTAAAGCTGCCTTGCAATGCCTATACGTCGTAACTTGACTTGGGTGTCAGCTACTAGACCTTAGGGCTGTTATGTAACACCAGAAACTGACTGCACTATAATTTCAATCTGATGCCAATTACTGGATCTAAAAAACATAATGTAACACCAGAATCTGAGTGTGTATGTGACGTAACTTGGCAGTGGTGTCAGATACTGTGGGGAAATTATGATCAGTTAACGTAGAGTCACCTTCATTATCGCGGATGATAGTTTTTTTCTTTTCTTCTTGGAGTGATTGCCATGACTCCAGATGGTATGTGGTGGGCCAATGATAGGCACTTGACACGTGCTCAGTTTCCTTATCCCTCAAACTTTGCGACATATGGCTTACTAAGTAATTTGAGACTTGTTCTGAGAAGTTGCATCTTGTTCGAACAAGAAAAAGCAGTCAGTACATTGAGACATGTCATCAGCCAGTCATGGCTTATTACGATAAGCATGGTGCTTAGTGATGCAAATTGGTGACTACATACACATCTTAGCAAGGACCACCTTACACACACACACACACACACACACACACACACACACACACACACACATACATGTGGTCAGGTGGGAGGGAGGGGTGCCTGAGGGGCAGCATGTGTATTACTTCAAGAGATCTGCTCTGAGATATGGACATATGCTTAATTAGCTTCTGAATTGAACAGAATGGATGGGGAATATTCAGACACAGACAAAAAAACAGCGAATCGGATTGAAGCGGAAAGTAAAAAAATATCTCACAATACATTTCAAATTGCGCTATTCACAACAGACAGTCGAAACGAAACTGAATAAAAATGACTGGAGCGTCAGAAAGATCCACAATGCATTTCAAATAATGGCATTACCATAGACCACCAAAATTTAGGGAATTGGAAAGAACAGGTGCTTCAAAAAGTTACACATTGCATACCCACAAAATTTCTCAACGGAGTAAGAGGGATCAGACTATCAAAAAGGTCCATATTCTTTTCAAATGGCAATATATACGCTGACCGTCGAAATGTAACGGAATGGGAGGGACGGAAATGTCCCAAAATTCCACAATATATTTCAACGAAGTTAGTAAGACAGTATGAAGATGTTGAAACGCTTGGCTTACTTTGAAAATGGATATTTGAAAGTATAGTCACCCTCGTTTCTTATCTATATGAATGTGTACCAGTTGTGTATGCTATTTCATCAAAGTGTTATACAGTTTTCCCTACGTGACAACATCAATGGCAAAAGTTTCGCACTGCAAGATGAAGAACTCAACCAATCAATGCCAAGACGAATAACTGCATCCATAATAACTACATCACGTCTAGCAATTTTCGTCGAGGTGCACCTTTCCTTTCATGTCATGCTTTAAAGATCTCATCAAAAGCCATTATTTTTAGTATGGTTTGTTGTGCTTCTCTGTCGGAAAAACGTTTTTGCTATGGTCTGTTGTGCTTGTGTGTTGGTAATTGTAACATCGCTTAATACTAGAAAGCACCTGTGGAAGGTAACATCTGGTATGTTGTGGATCAAGAAAAGGTATTTCATTCAGGCAGTAACGCCAATTACATTTTTCTGGTTTAGAAAAGATGCGTTATCTTCTTCCTGCTAAAATGGTACATGCCGAGATGGTGCTTTACAGAAAATTTTCTAAAAGCTTCAGGTGATAAAAGATTGTTTCTTGTACCACCAATAACACAGCCTCAATCGAAAAGCCAATATTGTTACATATTTTTCTAGATTTTTAGATGTGGTGGAACGATTGTAACACTTGATATAAACATTGTGTGTGTGTGTGTGTGTGTGTGTGTGTGTGTGTGTTGTGTGTGTGTGTGTGCGTGTGTGTGTGTTTGTGTGCGTGTGTGTGTGCGTGTGTGTGATATCCTTCGACATACATTTTGGATATGAAAATACTGTAAATTACATTCTTTACGTCTTTTGATGTAAATTTAAAATGGCAAAATAACATTGAGACACTCGACAGAAACATTTCGTGATTTGTTGTCCTTTTCTCCCACAAAATTATGCTTGTCCAGGTTTGGTGTGTTAATACTCTCATTTAGCCCTAGAACAAAATTTCAGCTGCCTGCTTAACATTCTACATGAATCTTGTACAGTTATAGACCAATTTAGATGTGGAATTAGCATTGTGAATGTTAATATGAGAATTGACAGTCACACTTCAGGCATCCAGTGCAATTTATAGCCGGCCGAGGTGGCCGAGCGGTTCTAGGCGCTACAGTCTGCAACCGCGCGACCGCTACGGTCGAATCCTGTCTCAGGTATGGATGTGTGTGATGTCCTTAGGTTAGTTAGGTTTAATTAGTTCTAAGTTCTAGGGGACTGATGACCTTAGAAGTTAAGTCCCATAGTGCTCAGAGCCATTTGAACCATTTTTTTTGTAATTTATACTGCTAATTATTGTCAGTGTCCATTTGCCTGTTCCAGTTATCATTGTTTCGATGCTTATCGTAATATTTTAGCCAAATTATGTATTGTGCAGTTACAGAGTTTGTCAGTAGCGTTTCTATACATGGCCTCATTCAGACCTAAAAAGAATACTTAGCAGGTTACTTTTTAGCTACTCTAACCACCTGTGTTTTGTAATATTTTACGTATCGAAACAGTGTGGGCACTTAATTTGGGGGTGTACAGTTATGTCTTTGGCAACAGTTTCAATGGGTATTTTAGACGTAAGTATAACATTGTTACACTTGGTGCATATGTTGCATTTTTGCGTTGCAGACTTCTTTTTTGTAGTTATTGACATAGAATTAATATGGCGACACTTGAAAAGCCTCATGTGTGACATAGAACAATTTAGGCGAGGAAATATTAAATTTTTGGTATCCTCTGTGCCTTATACCAAGTGTGATAGTGAGATCGAACTATATATGCTTCCAGGTGGATGTCGTAAACATTGTTTGTTGCGTGTGAGCGTGCAACTGCGTGTGTTGGTGGGGGGTGGGGGGGGGGGGGGGGGGTACGGAGCAGGGAGAAACAGAGATTAATAGTCTACATTTAAGCATTTCAGGTGAAGCTTACGTATTTCAGCACATAGTAGACTTTGTAATTGAAGGTAATTTACAGACGTATCTACCAACTGCAACCTGAACGATTAAATCAAGATTTCCTTTTCACTGTCCCTAAGCACGGCGGGGGCTGATATAATGTCAGAGTTTACAGCAATGGAGAACCGTTGGTACTGATATCCTTCACCGTCCACGACTGACAGACCTCCTTGAAGTACTCGCAGTTTGATACTTTCCAGGACCTCGCCTTATTCCCTATTAATTTTGCTTACACATCTGCGTTCTGCAGTTTCCTCATAATATTGCTGATTCTAATATTAACCTTTTAGGAAGATGGGCTCATTTAGTCTCCTCCTGGTCATGTACTCATGGGTAACCCTTTTCCTGACAATTTCTTCTTAGGTTATTCCACTCCGATCTTTTAAAATGATATGAGTTCGCACGTGCAGTTATTCGAATTTGAAATAATATTAGAACCCTACATGATGTGTATCACAATTAAAGTGACTTTGATGCAATACAGGGTGATTCAAAAAGAATACCACAACTTTAAAATTTGTGTATTTAATGAAAGAAACATAATATAACCTTCTGTTATACATCATTACAAAGAGTATTTAAAAAGGGTTTTTTTCACTCAAAAACAAGTTCAGAGATGTTCAATATGGCCCCCTCCAGACACACGAGCAATATCAACTCGATACTCCAACTCGTTCCACAATCTCTGTAGCATATCAGGCGTAACAGTTTGGATAGCTGCTGTTATTTCTCGTTTCAAATCATCAATGGTGGCTGGGAGAGGTGGCCGAAACACCATATCCTTAACATACCCCCACAATAAATAATCGCAGGGGGTAAGATCAGGGCTTCTTGGAGGCCAGTGATGACGTGCTCTGTCACGGGCTGCCTGGTGGCCGATCCATCGCCTCAGGTAGTTGACGTTCAGGTAGTTACGGACAGATAAGTGCCAATGTGGTGGCGCTCCATCCTGCTGAAATATGAATTGTTGTGCTTCTTGTTCGAGCTGAGGGAACAGCCAATTCTCTAACATCTCCAGATACTGCAGTCCAGTTACAGTAGCACCTTCGAAGAAAAAGAGACCAAAAACTTTATTGGCTGAAATGGCGAACAAATGTACAACTAAATGAAACTTTATAGCTCCCTTAATTCGCCGACAGATAGTGCTTAGCTCTGCCTTTTGTCGTTGCAGAGTTTTAAATTCCTAAAGTTGTGGTATTCTTTTTGAATCACCCTGTATTTTCTGATGGCCTACCTACCACAATAATTTTGATTCTTCTGTCATTAGACTTAGCCTTCTTCCCCAAGACAAAAGTAACCGCAAAAATCTGCCCATTTCTCCACCTTATTTTCACAGATCACTGAAAATATGTTGGTGATTTGTTATGCTGCCAGTTTTCCCCTGCCATGGGCAAGTATTGTGAATGAAATTCTAACAGATCGAACCAGGAACTTTGGATATATAGGAAAGAATATGGTGAAAATATTCAAAGTAACACACCCACACATATTTTCTACGATGTATAATGTAAAAACGAACTGTCCTTGATCACGGCAAGAGGTTCTAGAGACGCATCATTAGTGAAATATTACAAAAATGATATCTGTATTTAATTATTATTTAATTAATTATTTAATTAATTATTAGCTTTTGTGGACAACTGTTATAGTCTCAGCGTTTTACCAGTATCCTTCATATAATCCGGATAAACACATTAAATCTTTTCTAGTTCCTGTACAATAAGTACTTGTCTTCTATTTTCTAGTGACGAAATACTGTAATGATAGTGCCACGCAAGTGTCCTATTCTACAGATAAAACTGTTAGCTAGCGAACAATGCGTTAACTTTCGTGGTACTACTGCGCTGAACTAAATATTGTATAGGCGAATTGTTTCGTAATGTTTTAAAGTGAATTGGATCTCTCCATTTAGTATCAATGTGTGAGTCGATCACGTGGAGCACTAACTATTACTTTGTTTTAGAGTGTCGGTGTCACAGCGGCATTCCGAGAGTCATTGAAAACATATTGCCTATTAATTAAATACGGAATTTACTTATAGTTTTCGAAACTCAAATAAGATTTCCCTGCATCTGGTAACTATGTCGTCTACACGGTATTAACGAAAGATCGTAAACTGTCGCATTTATTTCAGAATACGTGTAAGTCTGCCTTTTAACTGTAGTATAATATCAAAATAAGGCATAAAGTAACCTAATTCTTCCTAAACTAGACAGGAGCCATAGCCTGTCAATAATTCATGGACAAAAGAATGGAAATCGAAGATGAGAGCTTCGTTTTTATACAATGGAATGAACACAGTCAAGGCTGAAATTATTAAATTCAATTAACATACAGTGTATGAATAACACAATAGCAAGTTGCCTTCTTTAAAATTCAAAGTTACTGACACCAAGAACTAAATATGACAGGCACCGATGGGTTTTCATTGCTTTTTTTAGTTTTAGGTTCACATCTCAAACACATATCAGCATAAAAGACACATGAGCTGACTTATCGGGCAATAATCAGAAAAGATTTTGAGTTGTTTACGTATTTCGCTGCATCCTGTATGCTCAAGATGTACTAATAATTCCTCTGCATTTACGACTGTCTTTATAGACATTTGTCTAATCTCAAAAATTTTGTTATGTTTTTATTGTTGTGATGTGAACTGCGAAACCGGTAATTACTGAAATCCCAATAGAGTTTTATATTAACTGTCTCTGCCTGGGAGACAGTCTTGCTTCCAGGTTACTGCTACACAAGTATTTTTAATCATATTGTGAGACCTACATTAATGCTATTTCATTAATAATTTCTCACTGTTCTTGTGCTATTTCAAGGCCCTGACAAGACACTCGCAGGTTGTCTGCAAAATCTGTAAACTGTTCCTTAATATTGGTTCTTCTTAATACAATTGGTTTGACAGTTATAAGCTGCGATTTTAATTTTCGTCACTCTCGGATTGCTGTCACTATTATTTTATTGTCATCTTCATTATAAGGAGCTACCAAATAGTTTCCTTTAGAAGGCCGTACTGTCCAAAACGGTATGCAAATCACGCAAAGTCGTCATCAGCATTGGGCAATCACACCACCAACGTACCGGGTTGAAGACACCCGTTTGGTAAAACACCGTGCCCTGGTAAAATAAAAGATTTGTAGGCACTTTAAAAATTAAGGTAATGAATTTCTTTGCTTCTTCTAAGTTCGCAAGAGTGCGAAGTTATGGCTTAACGCCGTCCCGTGATATCATCCAGCTGTAAGGTACCTGACTGATCAAACTAATGCATATTTTACGACACTTGACTACCGTCCAAGTAGTGTCGGAATAAAATCCCATTCTGGTCATACACGTACATATTTCTCGTGGTTTTACTAAATCGTTGACGGAAATTTTGAAAGATTCCATTGAAAAGAACACGGTCGACTTCCTGCATTAACATATCAGAGCTTGCGTTTATACTTCTATAAACCGAGAATTTCATGTCGACTAAGCATTTAATTTCATATTAAGTCTCTGGCATCCTCAGCTCTCTTTTGTACAATCCCCGTCAGTTGAAGACGCAACTCACCACGGTATTGCATAGAAGACAGGCTTCCTTAAAATAAATGAAATTAATATTCATGGAGGTGTATCCTATCTTTTCAAGAAAATGAAAGGTAGTTTGCTTTTTGCCGTACCCGTTTATCTTCTACGATTTACAAAGCATCCGCAGTGGCTCACAATAATGTGTTTTGTGTATATAATAGATGAATTCTATAGTAGTTACTAATATGATACTATCTAATATTTCCTCTTGTTTTTCAGGTTAGAGACAAATTATGTAACACACGTTTAGCTAGGGTAAGTTCTCATTCGGTATTACTTACGATTTCTGATGTTGTAATCCGTATGTGTCCTGGAGATCTTACTCGGTCTAACACTTCGAATGGCTGATTTTCGGCGTTTTTTCGACAACATTTATACTTCAGCATTTCACTTCTACTTTTCACAGAGTACTGAAGGTATGTGCTTAGAGTGTACAGTGGCGGTAGTTGTCGTTGCGTGTTTATCTTTAGTGTTTTGTTTGTGTTGTGGTGTGTATGTGTAGTTTGATATTTGTTTATTTGTTGTGTGTGTGTGCGTGCATATATGTGGTTAGTGTGGTGGTGGTGGTGGTTAGTGTTTAACGTCCCGTCGACAACGAGGTCATTAGAGACGGAGCGCAAGCTCGGGTTAGGGAAGGATTGGGAAGGAAATCGGCCGTGCCCTTTCAAAGGAACCATCCCGGCATTTGCCTGAAACGAATTAGGGAAATCACGGAAAACCTAAATCAGGATGGCCGGAGACGGGATTGAACCGTCGTCCTCCCGAATGCGAGTGGTTAGTGTATATATATATATATATATATATATATATGTGCGCGCGCGCGTGTGTGTGTGTGTGTGTGTGTGTGTGTGTGTGTGTGCGCGCGCGCGTGTGTGTGTATGTGTGTGCGTGACCAAGTAAATATATCGCCAACAGGACACAGAAGTCGTAACTAGCGCCAAATCATAATTTAACCTCAAGAAACTTGTGCTGCAAAACCTGATTTTGTCCTGAAAAAGAAAAGAAGGTAATAGGAGGAAACGTAATATACTAACACATTTGTAACTACTACAGAACACATTTATTACATACACAGAACAACCATTCATTACAGGCTTCTGACGGCGCTTCACAAATAAAACAAACAAAAGGCGTATGGCAAAAATCAAACTGTCTTTCTTTCAGTTGCAAAGCCGGAATACACCTCCAAACATTTTTAAGCAGCTAAGTAACGACGGGAAACGGATAAAATTACGAAAGAATTGTTGATTTCTAGTTGTCCATATTTTTATCAACTCTTTATGACATTAGATATTCACCGTTCTCCCTTTACAACGAGGGTCATCCGCTGTTTTCGAATGAATAGAATTTCATTGCCTTGCAACGAGCATGCATATTTTATTTTTTATCGGCTACAAGAAAAGATGTCATGGTAAACAAGAGAAAGTCACTGTTGTCTCTGACCAGTTATTCCGCGCCACTGCAGCAGACGAAAGTAGACAATGGTCTGTCGCCTGACGAAAGGGCTGTTCGCTCTGAACCTACAACGCGGAAAGGGACAAACTCAATCGCTCAGACGGCGCAGGAGGAGGCCCGACCACCCCTCCCCGGCTCCCTGCTCACCGCCGCCTCCCTGCCTCACGCCATTGCACTAGGGGCCGAGCACACCCGCCCACACACAGACGGCGACCAGCAGGGGATGGTGAGGACATCGAGATTACACCAGCGCCCTCCCACCAGGGTCGAGCCCCCGTTGCCAGATCTTTTATTTGGACTTTTCTCTCATCTCACCAGAACCTCTTTCACTCCATTCCACTCTGCCGCCTTCCCCACCCCACTCTCCACTTGCCTTAAGTCCTCTGAGATTTCTCGCCCCGCAGAAGATGTAAGTGTATGTGTTTCTCGTTCTCCCCTGAAATGTTTCTCTCCTCTGTGAACCAAATCCTCTTATGTGATTCTGTCCATATTGCCCCAGAAAGTAAAAATAAATATGAGTGTGTTTTGCTTCTACATTACCACCTGCTCCTCTTAAACAGTCGTATGGAAGTTGGTGACGTAAGGTAGCTGTTTCCTTTTTCATCCCCACTTCGGCAGATAAAAATATTTTGAGCCTCTGGAAGCAGCTTAATATCTCTTCATGTATAACTGCAAACTTATCGAAAGAACAATTTTATCGTTACCTCTCTTCGTGAAGGAGAAAATGACGACTTTAAAAAGGATTCGGGATACCTGGAAGCCAATGAGCAGGTATAAATACGCTAAGAACTTTATGAAAGTATCAAAGAAACCTCCGTCATGAATCCAGCCCCGAAAAGAGATTAATATTAATACAAATAGTGACACTGTCTAATGAAGAGCTTTTTTCTGAATGCACCTAGTGTAATTCGACACGATTGTAAGTGGCGTCTTGATAAACTCACCATATGCACCACGATCCTTTCGATGGAGTTAATGTACGATTTTGGAGAGAAGAGAGAAAAGCGATGACGTGTAACACTGCTGACACCTTTTTCTATCTATCACGTGTCACTTTTCTAAGTCATTAGCTGAGGAAAAAACAATAATTGATAAGTATAAAATAACACTACGGGTAACCACACAATTGGTGTCTTGTCTCTTACTTTTCATGGAGTCATCTTCTCCTTCCAAAACTACTGTGTAGCTTTTACCGTCTTTTGATAAAATCCGAATTTCTTCGCTACAGTTACATGACTAACCGTCATTAAGCACGTAAATCCCGTAGAATTAATAGTTACACGATCACAATTACAATTTCACAAACTAAGAAGCGTCATAGAAGGAAAGAAGATTAGAATTTAACGTCACGCCTACAGCGAGTTCATTACAGACAAATGAGGGATAAATTGGTATTTGTATTAACAGATTTAGGGAAATCACGGAAACCTAAATTGGATAGCTGGATGGGGATCTGAACCGTCGTCCTCCCGAATGTGAATCCAGTGTGCTAACCACTACACCACCTTTCTCGGGGCGGCATTACAGAACGTATTCCATTCACAGTTTTTCGTTCCTACTGATGATCAAAACTATCCGGACACCCCCAAAAACGTACGTTTTTCATGTTAGGTGCATTGTACTGCCACCTACTGCCAGGTACTCCACATCAGAGACCACAATACTCATTAGACGTCGTGAGAGAGCAGAAATAGGCGCTCCGCGGAATTCACGGACTTCGAACGTGGTCAGGTGATTGGATGTCACTTGTGTCATACGTCTGTACGCGAGATTTCCACACTCCTAAGCATCCCAAGGCCCACTGTTGCCGATGTGATAGTGCGATAGTCGTAACGTGAAGGGACACGTGCAGCACAACAGCTTACAGTCCGACCTCGTCAGCTGACTGACAGAGACCGCCGACAGTTCAAGATGTTTGTAATGTGTAATAGGCACACATCTATCCAAACCATCACTCAGAAATTCCAAAGTGCAACCGGATCCACTGCAAGCACTATTATTGTTAGGCGGGAGGTGAGAAAAACTGGATTTCGTGGTCGAGCGGCTGCTTAGAAGCCACACATGACGCAGATAAATGCCAAACAGCGCCTCGCCTGGTGTAAGGAGCGTAAACATTGCACGATTGAACAGTGTAAAAACGTGGTGTGGAGTGACTAATCACGGTACACATGCCAACAGTGAAATTCGGAGGCTTAACAGTAGCCCAAACTCTTTTAAGCCTAAGCTGAAGAGTTTCCTCATGGCTCACTCCTTCTATTCTGTCGAGGAGCTCCTGGAAGAGCTAAAAAATTAAGCAAATTCCAGTGTTACACTGTTGATTTTCTTTATTTAAACTTAAGACTTATCGCCTGAATATATTTTTTATATTTCATTTTATCTGTTTCTACTATCGTGTTATAATTCCATGTATTGACTCGTTCCATGACCATGGAGACTTCTCCTTACTTTGGTCCCACGGAACAGTAAATAAATAAAAAAAATTAAAAAATATGGCGTGGTCGTGTTTTTCATGGAGGTGGCTTGCACCCCTTGCTGTTTTGCGTGGCACTATCACAGCACAGGCCTAAATTGATGTTTTAAGCATCTTCTTGCTTCTCACTGTTGAAGAGCAATTCAGGGATGGCGTTGCATGTTTCAACAAGATAGAGCACCTGTACATAATGCACGGCCTGTGGCGGAGTGGTTACACAATAATAACAACCCTGTAATGGACTGGCCTGCATAGAGTCCTTATCTGAACCCTATAGAACACCTTTGGGATGTTTTAGAACGCCGACTTCGTACCAGGCCTTACCGACCGACATCGATACCGCTCCTTAGCGCAGCACTCTGCGAAGAATGGGCAACTATTCCACAAGAAACTTTCCGGCACGTGTTTGAACGTATGCCTGCGAGAGTGAAAGCTGTCATCAAGGCTCAGGGTGGGCCAACACCATACTGAATTCCAGTATTATCGATGGAGGAAGTCACGAACTCGTAAGTCATTTTCAGCCAGGTGGCCGGATTCTTTTGATCATACCTAACAAAAAAATCTTTGCAGACGATACTTGTCAGTCCTAAACAATTTTAGTTGAGGAATTTAGTTAACATTACATAGAAATAACGATACGGTTTTAGAGAACTTATAACCAAATTGCAGATTAAATTAAATTAACAACTTTTTTTCAACTGCTGGAGCTTTCAGAAGTTTTGTGAAGAACCGAAAAGAAAATAGGTAAATGAGGGACATATGACGTATCACAAAAGGTACAGACTGCTTAATTTTTATTGTTTATTCCTATAAAGAGTTTGTTGCTAGACGCTTAGTGGTGAGCCTTCAGCCTATTGCCATTCCGTTTTCCGCTGAGCGGCAACACTGAATAAATGCAGGGTCGTCCAAACGTCCGCTAACATTTCAAAATTTCGGAAAGAATGTCGAATCAAACACCTTTCGGCCGTCTAAATTTCCAAACTGTTAGATTATTTAGCAACCAGTACCGGCGATAAATTATATCTTCAAAGTTCTGTACTTAACGGAATAAAGTAGATAGTGAGTTAAAAATTGACACACATG
This sequence comes from Schistocerca serialis cubense, assembly GCF_023864345.2. Taxonomy (NCBI): domain Eukaryota; kingdom Metazoa; phylum Arthropoda; class Insecta; order Orthoptera; family Acrididae; genus Schistocerca; species Schistocerca serialis. The sequence goes on from NC_064643.1 coordinate 254,440,657, forward strand.
CTTGAAAAGACATGGAGTTTTACTGAAACAAAAAAAGTGCACAAAATAACCGACAGATTACGCTTTGTATGATACTAAATCAATAATCAGCGTAACAATTGACTTTTTATCAAAAACAATGTTCTTTATGTCACAGACTCATCGTATCGGTCGGTATTCGTCAACAATACCTCTAGTACTGGACAATGTTGTGAACAGTACTGTACAGCTTATTAGTAAGAACCGCCGTGCGGGATTAGCCGAGTGGTTTAAGGCGCTGCAGTCACGGACTGTGCGGCTGGTCCGGGGAAGGTTCGAGTCCTCCCTCGGGCATGTGTGTGTGCGTTTGTCCTTAGGATAATTTGGGTTAAGTAGTGTGTAAGCTTAGGGACTGATGACCTTGGCAGTTAAGTCCCATAACATTTCACACACATTTGAAAATTTTTTGAGTAAGAACCGCGAGAAACCGCCGTCAGATTTTTTCTTTTAGAATCCCGAATAAGATCGGACAATCGCGGCAGAATTCAGGTAATCCCACAACCAATAATCACACTGATCGTGGGCTGTGGACGTGGGAGGCCAAGCATAACAGATATGTCATCTCATCACGCGATCCTCACCAAACGATGTGCGAAAGAGATCTTTCACACATATAGCAATAACGGATGGAGTGCCATTCTACATAATAGTTGTACCTTCCAGCAAGTATTTACCAACAAGGCTAGGGATAATGATGTTCTGTAACATATTGCCATACCTCGCACCCCATCATGCCGACGATTCTCATGCGGCGGCACTGACATGGTTCTGACAAGTGCGATCTGTTGGCCGGTTTTTGCACTCATTCTGGGCTTCTGTTAAACCCCATATGGTTTTAGCAGCGTATGTCAAGTTTTACCTCTCTGCCTACATTATTCCGTGAATTAGTGTATTTTTAAATGTGAAGCCACACAGTATATCACAAGTGCTGAAATAAATGTGCGATAATTGGCTATCGTATTTTGTTCTGTATCGCAGGATAATCGTGCATTAAATCTATAACAAGTTCCATGAGTTCATTAATTTGCGTCGTAGCTGTTGACAGGACTTTCATCAGAGACTTTTCTTTGACGTTTCTCAGTAATAGCCTGTTCCCTGGCTGCGCAGTGTAAGTTGCGTGGTGGTACTGCCACCTCCTAGTAGCTGCGTGCACATTACCCGACACGAGGAGGAATTTTGGCATCAGAGAAGAACTGAAACTGTAACGCTTAAATGAGCAGGGTAAGAAATACAGGAACATCTGGAACGATCATGTCACGAGAATGGATCACGACAGAATACCAGCGGGCGGAAAGTCTTTAGGAAGACCGAGCAAAAGGTGGAAAGATCAGTAATTTAAAACGAAGAAAGCGTCAAAGGCAAAAGCCTGATAATCAAATGAGGGGGGAATACCAAGTGGGCTGAAAAGTAAGGGGAATTTGGACTGAGGAGGGAGGCGCGCTAGGGTAGCGCGTGAGTTGGCGAGAAGTCCCTCTGCCAGGTGTCGTAGTTGTTAGTGCATCTGCTTAGTGACCGGGAAACCCGTGTTCGAATCCTGGTCTTGGTACAAATTTTCATTCGTCGCTTCAGTCTGCGTATACATATCACTAATGTCTAATACATGTATGAAGAAGAAGAAGATGATGATGTTGACTTAATCGGTTGTGAATTTAGCGACCTTGTGTGTAACAAATGTGGCTTCATACCCTAAATGTCACAGAGCACCCAATTAAAAATACGAGAAACTTTCTCAGTCTCAATACCAACGCCAGTCATTACATTACAGCTTTCGACCGTTCTTCATTATTTGGTCACGGTCACAACGAATAAATCTTCCTGAGAAACAATATAATACAAGCAACAATTCCATTTCACTTCTGTATCTTTCTAGCATTCCAACACATTTCGGCAAGGCAAGAAGAAACGCATTACAGCGCAAAGGAAATTAAAAATTGTTTAATCTGTACGTTAAAGACAATTTTACAAGAAATGGTTGCAAATTTTGCCTGACATGAGCAAAGACAGAAAAAGGAATCTCAAATCAGTCAGAGACGGGAAAACTTTCCATTAAGCTTCCTTTGATCTGCAGTCCTGGGTACTTGATGGCATGTCCACTGCAGTCACGAGATTCTCTGGTGAACCGCGAGCAGTGCAGACGTCTTTGGTCGTCCTATCTATTTCATCAGCAGACAGCGCTCACTCACACTCGCTCATATACGTCCTGTAAAAAGCACAAGATGTGCCTGGGATGGATGGGTGTGCGTGTTTCTTTTAAAACGGCTACTGGCGCACTTCGTAGCACTTTTCATCTTTCCTGCAAATTATTGTCACAGAATTGCAGGTTACTAATCTGTGCATTGCATCACAGAGCTACAAATATTCGACTTTCTTCAGTTCTCCTAGCAGCCATCTATGACGGTCCACCCAATAAAAAGTTTTTCGACCCTTTCGAGCATGGTGCCTCACCGAATCAACTGCCAACCCATTCTGAAATATGCAGTGCCTCCTGCGAACGTAACATTCAAGTGAGCTCTCTCACCAAATCAACTGCTTCAAAAAAAATGGTTCAAATGGTTCTGAGCACTATGGGACGTAACATCTGAGGCCATCAGTCCCCTAGAACTTAGAACTACTTAAACCTAACTAACCTAAGGACTTCACACACATCCATAGCCGATGCAGGATTCGAACCTGCGACCGTAGTTGTCCCGCAGTTCCAGACTGAAGCGCCTAGAACTGCTCGGCCACCCCGACCGGCCTCAACTGCTTCCTTGTTCTCAAATATGCATGTATCTCCTAATTGCATAACACACAAGCAGGAGTACAGCGTCACTGGTAGGGATGTAGCAGTTTTGCGAAGCACTATCGTTTTACCAACATGCTTACCCTCGCCGACCTGTAGATATTGCTTTATACTTTCTCGAGTTATTCGTGTAAAAATTGTTTCTTCCTGTTTCAATCAAGTGCTGGTGACACCGACTCTGTATCAAGAACTTTCGTTGCTGCTCTTGTCTCCAGCGGTAGCAACCTCGATAAATCATTCGGCACGATTTCAAAATTCATAACGATGTTTCATTTGTTGCAAATAGTCGTTGTCAAGCATTATGTCTATAAATACATCTGGATGGAATCAGGATATTTAAGAAAAAATTAATATATTGCTGTTCAGTGGAGCAACTGAAGACACTGCAGAGGGAAAATTTGTGGTAAGTTCCTTTCGGACCAAACTGCTGCGGTCATTGGTCCCTTGGCATACACACTACTTAATCTAACTTAAACTAACTTACGCTAAGAACAATACACACACCCATGCCCGAGGGAGGACTCGAACCTCCAACGGGGGGAGCCGCGCGAACCGTGGCGACACGCCACAGACAACGCGGCTACCGCGCGCGGCACTATAGAGATAAAGGAGAAGAACACTGGAAACAAAAGTAACAAATGTAGGGGAACCGACCGGAGAAAGATACTGAGACACAGAGGACATTATGTTTAGAAGTAGCTAGTACGATTGTGACGACTTCGAACAGTGGAGATGGTCGTGGGCGCATTAAGTGTTCCCAAATCTCGGCATACGACGGTATGTTCAGCGTTGTCGAACTTGATTGTTTTGGTCGTGCACTTGTCATGGTGTGGCGGAGGCATAATATGGCACGAACGTACTGACCTCCAACGTGGTTCACTCATCAACATTAATGTGACAGTCTACTTCTTCGCCAAGTGCATTATGACACTATGCACCTTCCCCATGTGCGAATTTTCAGGGGCGAATAAGGATTTGAATTTTTTTTATTTTTATTATTTTTTTTTTTAAATCACAATGCTCGACCGTACCGAACAGTGCAGGTGGAGCAGTTCTTGGAACGAGAGGATATTCGGCGAATGGACTAGCCTGCCCGTCCCTCTGACTTGAGGGCCACCGAGGTCGTGTGGGGTTCGTTGGGCAGCCGTACTGCAGCCGGACCACATGCATCAACGATCGTCCAACAGTTGCATGAAAAAAATGGAATGCCCCAACACAAAAACTCGTTACCAACCTTGTGATCAGCGTGGGAGCACACCGCAGGGCTTGAATTGCCGTCCGCGGAGATTACACACCATATTATAGAACCATGACTCGCCGTTTGTAATGCTCAAGGGACGATGACTATTCGAGGTGACTTGAGTATAATTATTGACTCTGAATAAAAGTGTAATTTCTGTTCGTATCATTGCGTATTTCCTTCAGTTTTCTTTTGTGCTATACTGCTCCAGTTCTTTCTTTGTCTGGTCCTGATCGAGCTATGTTGCTTAGTAGCGACACATCTTGCCTTGGTTACGGTACTTACTTCTTCAAGTATTGCGCACTGGTGTATGTCTGTAACTGTCAATATCTAGAATCTCGTAAATGGTGTAATACGCAACCATTAGCTACACTGCCGGTTTCTCCGACAGCTATAAATTTTAATTACCATATCGAAAACGTAAAGTTACGTCTTAACCTCCGCCATACATTGAAATCACCGCGCAACAGCAGCACAGTACGCTGGTAGAAGAGCCAAAATAAAATATTGATGCCTATCGATATTTAAATGGAGTATCGTGCGGTGACTCGTTTTATGTATCTGAAAGGGAAAACGCGACAATAATTCATTCCCAGTTGGTAGATACGTATACCAACAGCGCACTACCTAATGGCACCGTGGCTGGGTGGCGCAGGCGCTTGCAGCATAGTCAATTATGTCTGAATAACGAAGAGGTCAGTGGCAGATCGTCTCTCTGTGAAAAATCACGAGTCTTACGAGAAGTGGAGGCCCTGCTGCACGAAGACGAGTCTGTCACGGCCAAAGCTATAGTGGAAAAAGTGAGAATCACTCATGGACCAGTTTTCAACACCCTGCACGGCGTCAACACGAGAAATGTCGCCATTCATAGATTTCATCAACTACTCACACCATTCAAAAAGCCTGCTGGATCGAGGCAGCAGCGGAAATGTCGCAAGTGTTTCGTATCAATGCAGACGACTTTATTAGTCACCACAGACGAGTGCTAAGTATTTCACTATGCTAGCAAGACAAAGGAATACAGAGAGCAATGGAAGCATGTGGTTTCAATACTATCGAAGATATTTCCATCCACGGTGAAGGTGAAACTTAATTGAATCTCATCATCAATGATACAATTCGCTACAGTTGCAGTTTCTTATAAGGCAATTTATAGCCTACCAACAATACAGATGAAACAGCTAAAAAATTATGAAAAATATTTTTCACAATAACAATAGCCTTAACAGTAAAACCCAAAATGAAAGATTTTTAAGGGATATTGTTACGGCAACAGTAGTCACATCTTTAAAAACCAAAATAAAAACAGAAATCACTGACAAAAGGCCAGAGCAGTAAAATACGTAGTAACCTTCTATAGGGAAGGCCCGTAACTTTGCTGAGTTCAAACACCACAATTCTCCTTCCTTCTCAGAAATACTTATTTAATTTCTCTTCTGTGAACAGAAAGTAACCATATAGTTACAATAAGGCAATGGCAAACCCTCGTGGCACCAGCAGAGAGTCACGCCGTGAAGAATCCTAACGTGAGCTCCAGGAAAGAAAAGGCTTGCCTTAAGTAAAACGTAAATAATACCAGAATGCAACTGTAAACGGAAAACACACAGACTCCCTATATTTGTAACATGTACCTTGTTTTATCGGAGCGTAATTGAGTGTGCATTAGTGTGGTGCTGCAAGATCATGCTCGTAACGCTCAGACCATCATAAGACCATACTTCTAGAATCTCCTGACGTGGCCACGCGGGGTTGTCACGACGAAGGTTGAGCTGTGCGGGAAGCTGTAAAGGGGGATGTTTCTGCTCCGCTACAACACCCTGGCACGTTCACATATTATGCTGCCACTTTAGGCTGTCAAATGGTGTTCCCAAAGTCCTGTGTTGTCGTGACATGCACACAATGACGTTTTCCTCTTTCCTCGGATGGAGATAAGACTACACGGCAAGCATTTCCGGAATGACGATAATTTAAGTTTGCATATTGAACGTCTGCAATACAGAAGTACGCAACTAACGTCTCCGTCAAATGAGACATTGTTGGGAAATATGTGGTGGTGGTGGTCGTGGTGGTGATGTTGATGGTATACCAATTAATTGGATGTGAATGTGGTTTTGTTTTCTGAAAAATATGTACCTAAAGATGAAACATACGATACAGTTACAGTAATGTGACAACCTGCCTGAATCCTGAATAACCACCTGTTACAGCATGGACGCGCAGGAAGAAAGTCAGTGAGATTGTGAAAGGTACCGACAGGGGTGTGATGCCACGCCACTCAATGCCGTACGGTAAACTCATCTTGCTGCTCTTTCAACGGCTCACATACACTGCGAGCTGTGAGGCACTTTGCATTGTCCTTCTGGTAGATGTCACATGCCCAAAGACGCATACTTGTGTTCATTCGTTGTGCCTTCCAGAATGACGAGATCACCCACGGAATACAGCGAAAACATTCCCCAAAACATAAAGGACCCCTCTCTGGTCAGGACCACACTGATAATTGTTGCAGGATGTTTGCTTTCGCAAATTTGACGCCTTGCACGCCAACGGCCATCTGTCCGACGGACCTTATAATGTAATTCATTTAAAAAGGCCACCTGTCACCACTCAGTAGACGTCCTGCTTGAAATTCCAGCCTTCGTCGCCAACGAACAGCAGTTAGCATGGGTACATGAACCATGCACCTGTTCCAGAGGAGCATACGCACGCCAGCGTCGCTCAACTGTAATTGAGGAGAGACACTCTTACTAACTGATAATTTTAAAACAGGAGCATCCACAGCAAAAGAAGTTGCGCATGACTGACTGACCAGTTCATAGAGTACAACAGGTGTTGACGTACAGGTGTTGAAACTATTAAAATACCAATTCAATGGAAAGTCCAATTATACGATGAACCTGTACCTGTTTAAGTCACTTAAAGACTCCCCCAACTGGTTTCGCAACTTTTAAGTTGCATCTTCTAGTGCACATCTGTACAGAAAATTTTATAAATTAATGCTTTAATAATAGTGAAATGAAGTTACCTGAGATATCTTTTAAGTACCGAGTGAACAGAAAAGTAAGAAAATATTTTGCATTTAATTAGGAAACTAGGTGTGGATCACATACACCCCACAAAGATTAGGCATTTACGTATTTAATATATCAGATTTTTCCTTTCATACAGAAAGAAGGTTACACAATGCCGCAGAGTAACACTTGGCGAGGGTAGGTAAAGCGCTCAGATTTACTCAGTTGATAGAAACCATCATCAGTGACGAATGTCAAGTCTAAAAGAAAGCAAAGAAGTAGAATTCGAATTCGGACGCCGGTCTTTGATTAACAAACAGTGAAGCAGTAACTAAAATGAAAAGGATATGCTGACAGTCCCCAAGTAAAAGGAACAACCACCAAAAACGCGATTGACCTTTGTTAAAGTCAAGATCTGTCATCACTTTACCGATTAAAATGTGTCCCTGTGGGCCTATATCAAGCAACAGACGACGCCCCTCGTAAGTGTTATACAGGAAATTATTGGGTCTTGGAGTGATTGAAGAATAAAATACAGGTTTTCTTAGAAATGAAATAAGTAGGAAGTGCAGGGAAGCTATGGCGAAATGGCAGCATGAAAAATGTGAAGAAATCGAAAAAGAAATGTTTTTCAGAATAACAAACTCATCATATACAAAAGTCAAAACAATCTTCGGTGAAATGAGAATCAACGGAGGTAACATTGAAGATGCAATGGGAATTCCACTGTTAAACATAGAGGAGAGGGCGGATAGGTGGAAAGCGCACATTGAAGGCCCGATCCAGTATTAGAATTAGAATTTTAACTCCTTAAATCTTTGGGAGAAGTGGCAAAAAAATGGTTATTCACGTTGGCGTGTAGGATGTATGAGTCTGGCGATATACCATCTACGTAATTCCCAAAAAAAATTCGAAATTTGTGGTAAGGTCTTATGGGACCAAACTGCTGAGGTCATCAGTCCCTAAGCTTACACACTACTTAATCTAACTTTAACTTAATGCTAGGGACAACACACACCCCATGCCGGAGGGAGGACCCGAACCTCCGACGGGGAGAGCCGCGCGGACCGTGCAAGGCACCCTAGTCCGCGCGGCTACCCCGCGCGACCAATTCCGAGGACGGCAACACCTGGCAAGTCTGAGGATTATCGCACAGTCAGCTTAACAACTATGCATCCAATTTGCTGACAAGAATAATACACAGAAGAACGGAAAGGAAAGTTGAGAATGTATTAAATGACAATCGGTTTGGCTTTAGGAAAGGTAAAAGCAGCAGAGAGGCAGTTCTCACGTTGAGGTTGATCATGAAAACAAGACTAAAGAAATATCAAGACACATTCATATTATTTATCGACCTGGACAAAGCATTCGACAACGTCAGATCATGTAAGATGTTCGAAATCCTGAAAAAAAGGGTAAGATATAGGGAGAGACACGTAGAAGAGGCGAGAGGGAATAATAAGACGGAAGACCAAGGACGAAGTGCACGTATTAAAAAGGGTGTAGGAGACAGGGACGTAGCCTTTTGCCCGTGCTGTTCAATCAGTATATCGAAGAAGCAATGATGAAAATATAAGTAACTTTCAAGAGTGACATTAAAATTCAAGGTGCAAGGATATCAATGCTAAGATTCGCTGATGACACTACTATCCTGAATGAACCTGAAGAAGAATTACATGACCTGCTGTGGAATGGTCTAATGAGTACAGAATATGGACTGAGAGTAAATCGAAGAAAGACGAAGGTAATGACAGGTAGCAGACATGGGCACAGCGAGAAACTTAACATCAGGATTGATGGTCACAAAATAGATCAAGTTAAGAAATCCTGCTACCTGCGTAGCAAAGTAACCCATGACGGATAGGGCAAGGAGGACATAAAAAGCAGTCTACCACTGGCAAAAAGGGCGTTCATGGCCAAGAGATGTCTTCTAGCATCAAATATAGGTCTTAATTTGAGGAAGAAATTTCTAAGAATGTACGTTTGAATCTCAACTCTGTAGGGTAATGAAATATAGACTGTTCAGGAACCGGAAGAGAAGAGAGTTGAAGCATTTGGTGCTACGGACGAATGTTGAAAATTAGGTGGAGTGATAAGGAATGAGGAAGTTCTGCGCAGAAGCGGCGAGGAAAGGAATATACAGTAAACACTTCCAAGAAAAAAGGGCAGGATGATAGGACATCTGTTAAGACATCATGGAATAACTTCCACAAGGCGCTGTAGAAGGGAAAAACTATAGAGAAAGACAGAGTCTGGAACACATCAACAAATAACTGAGGATGTAGCTTGCAAGTGTTACTCGGTGGAGAGGTTGGACAGTATCAGCAGACTGATGAAAAAAAAAAAAAAAGGAAATACTTGTTACACTGTATGAATTGGTCAATCAATCATATAGTGTTAGTAGCCCCTTGATTGATCTGGGCTGTCAGTTCAAAATGGTTCAAATGGCTCTGAGCACTATGGGACTTACCATCTGAGGTCATTAGTCCCTTAGAACTTAGAACTACTTAAACCTAACTAACCTAAGGACATTACACACATCCATGCCCGAGGCAGGATTCGAACCTGCGACCGTAGCAGTCACGCGGTTCCGGACTGAAGTGTCTAGAACCGCTCGGCCACCGCGGCTGGCGGCGGTCAGTTATTCGACATTTGGACGTCTAGTCGCCCGTTCACATCTCCGTAGCCGTCCTTCATTCCTGTTACCTCTGGTCCGTGGTGCACCACAGCCGCCTTGGCGCCAATTTTGGATTGCTCTATTTTCCACTCACGGTATATTTTAACCACGGCTGAATGCGAACCATTTACAAACTTAAATGTAATAATATGTACCAACAGCTGTTCTTTCAATATTTTTTTACTAGGCAACCAGTTTCGACGTTCCAGTCACGTCATCTTTAGACCTGTCGCATGAATGACACCACGTACTACTCGTGCATGTCTAAGACAAGGCACCAATATTCGTATCTAGTTCTGTGGACCTACTCTATATACCGTTAACCTGCACGATAGTTACTTGAATTTTGATTTTGTTTTATCTGGACTTCTGCTGTTTGTCTTGGTAGCGGTTGCGGGGTCCTGGGTTGCGTCCTGCTTGTTCTGTTGTGTATTTTCCGACACCTTTGCCTGCGCGTGCCGGCTGGCCGTGTATCTAGTTCGCTCGCGGCTTAATGTATAATTGGCCTTGCACACATAATAGATTTGTACTGCTTAGCTGATGTTCATTAATAGGTTGATTAATTCTACAGGTGATGTGATGTAATGAATTATTGTGTTTTTAGTTACTTAAGGCAGATGTCAGTCTGTTTTAGATACCCACTTGTTCTGGGATTTTTCGTGCCTATTCGTGACCGTTGCTGCTCCCGTTTTGGGGTCCATGGCGAGCCTGTATTGGAAACAGCTGAGTGAGCGGGCGTCCGCTTCTGGGTGTAGGTTAATTCGTCACATGAAACTTTATATTTTATATACTACAGTGTAGGGTGCCTGCCATTTAAATAACGTGGTTGTGTGCCATGGTATCTGATTTCTTGTTGCCTCTGCTCTGAATTACATTGGTAATACCAATCACTACAGTACCGAAAGACTACATTTTCTCGTAAAATTTTAGTAAATTGTTCTTCAGGTTGATCATAGTTTTTAAGTAAACAATTTTACCTCTTTTCACTAAACATGTAATAGGCCGTAAGTGCCGTGGTTTATGACTGTTTAAATTTTGAAGTAACTTTCTCTCATCTAAGTGGTAAATTAAAGATGTGTGGTAATTTTAAAAATGTGTTGATGGTTTTATTGGTTGTTTGTATTGTTTAAATGTGCCAAATAAATGTTCAGTGCAACTGTCGATGGTGATTGCCTGATGTGTCACTTGGTCCTGTTCTACCACCCCACAGACTATTGTGCTGAGCTTGTGTCGTTGCGTAAAACGTTGAATTCCATGCTGTGGCCGGCCGCAGGTTCGAATCCTGCCTCGGGCATGGAGGTGTGTGATGTCCTTAGGTTAGTTAGGTTTAAGTAGTTCTAAGTACTAGGGGACTGATGACCTAAGAAGTCCCATAGTGCTCAGAGCCATGCTGTGCTGACACATCAGTCACACTAATTTGACTGGATAGTATATAAGATATAATCCTCACTCACCATGAGACACTCACTGTCACTCACACACTTTCGCACAGAAGACCAAAAGACATCGGCAGTTGTAATTAAAATACAAACACTATAACTACGTCACATATAAACAGTGTCACAGGGAACTGTGCCTGGTTGATCGATGGGAGCCGGCCGGAGTGGCCGTGCGGTTCTAGGCGCTACAGTCTGGAGCCGAGCGATCGCTACGGTCGCAGATTCGAATCCTGCCTCGGGCATGGATGTGTGTGACGTCCTTAGGTTAGTTAGGTTTAATTAGTTCTAAGTTCTAGGCGACTGATGACCTCAGAAGTTAAGTCGCATAGTGCTCAGAGCCATTTGAACCATTTGATCGATGGGGAAACAGTAGATGAAGCAGTCATCCTGGAAACACATTAAAATCTTCTACCTAAGAAAATACTGACAAGATCGGACACTCACAGGATCACATTCGACTCGTCGTCTCCTAAAATGGAGGGCAGGTCAGCTGGAAAGTTGATTGCGCTCGTCATAGCTTGATGTGAAACGCATTCTGTTAAAAAGTGGTGTACAGGTACCTGTTACATCCCCCTGCCGGAGGAGGAATCAATGCGTCAGTCAAAGGCCAGTGTCCTATGTAGAGGCGCGTTAAGATTCCTTCCTCGAGTCTCAGGGCTGGAAGGAGGAATGCCACATCTATATCGTTGATTTCAGCGATCTTAGCTTGTTGTTCTTCAGCACTGACCGCTCCTCCTGCCACAGATGCACGATCCTCTGCCTCAACAGCTGTTTAACCGCATGTACACGGGCAGCACATTCAAAAGTTGCGTTTTCCATGCAAAATTCTTAGCTGCTTCATCCGCTGCTTCATTAACCTGAATGCCGACGTTCCCTGGTATCACGCATAATGATATCTCCTTGCCCTGCCTCTACAAATGGAAAAGTGTGTCTTAGATGGATAGAAATTTGGGAGCGGGAAGACATCGCCTCTTCCTCCAGCATCCTCAAGATCGCATGTAATTCAGCGTCAAACACTGTGAACGTAGAAAAGGATACAAAGTTGAATGGTCGTAGCTTGCTTTTTTGGTAATGTACATAAAAATTTCATCACTGCCTCTCACAGTCTTCCAACAGTATCTCACGTCCCACCAATGAATATTCGTGCAATAAAGTATTCTCGAGATTCTTCGTACGCCAGTCCGCATTTTGTCCGCTAACAAGGAGAAACCGGAGTAGATTTAACTGCTGTGACAGTGTGACTAGGTTTTTGCCTACCTGCTGTTATCTGCTTTAATTAGTTGATGTTCACATATTAGCATTTTTTGTTTCGCGTGTACATACTATTTTATATTTTATTGAGTTATTTCTGTTAACACAAATGTAATGCACTTAGGAATGTATCTTATTATGTAAAGCTTAGTCTATAAAAATGTTTTCCTATAAAAATTGTACGATGTAATAACTCACTGTAAATTAATTCATAAGAAACAGATGGGGAAAAAATAGTGATGGGGAACACGATATATGTATACACTAGACCAAATTTTGATTATAAATTACTTAAGAATTTAAATAAAACAAAGAAACATCGCACGAATTGTCGTTACAATACATGGAGAACTGATTGGACAATATAAATGCATTCGGGTTACCACTGAGGCAGATAGCTCTATTATTCCTTAAGAAAGGAGCAGAGAACTAGAAAGAAATATTGACGTAGTTATTGGAGGACAGTCCGAGGCAGTAATAGGAAAGGGAAACAATAAAAAAGACACCAATCCCAAAGGGCATAAATGTCTGACTCGTAAGAAATGGAAGAGTTTTATCAAAATCCACCTTCTTCATCTATTATACACCTGTTGGCTTATAAAGAGAATCCCACATTTATGGGTAACACGAGCTGTTTCTCACAATCTACACAAGTGAAACTACATTACATTCAACGTACAAACTGTATGCTGGTATGTTAAATAACGAAGTAAAGGCAATAGCAGAGTCATTCTTTCAAGAACAGAATGTATTTCGAAAAGGGAACATTTGTATTGACAATGTATTTACTACGAAACAGCTAAAAGAGAAAAGAAAGAGTACAATCAACCTACCTATATGGCGTTTGCAGATCTACGGAAGACTTTTGATGAAGTAGGCGGGTAGGATCTATGGCTATGATAAAAGTAATTCACGCTGTAAAACGTAGGAAAGAGACAGGTGCTGTCTCTGACGCAGAGGGTTCCATTGTGTGTGTCTAGATGCTCTGGGAACATTACCTAACGTTACCTAAGTGTATTGGCCATCCTACTTATACGAGTTTCAGACGCCTGTAAAGTTCTAAAAAATAGCCCATTACCATCGTCTGTGCCATTTGTATCCAGCGGGGTATTTATCATGAGGTAATCGGTCTGTCACTACAAATATTTAAGAACATCGAAATCGTGAATGAAAAATGCGGAGGAAACACTCGTAAATACCAATGGAATATATCCTTGCGTTCTCTTGTATATACAAAATGTAAACGGATTTTGAATAATTGGAATTAAATACATAGTTCTCCAGTCCCCATTCGTGCATATTTAAATCTCTAATCCATTTCGATATCAAGAATAGAGTTTCCAAGACAGGAATTAGATGTTATCAGTTTATAGTCTAAACTGTTTAAGAAGAGCATACTAAGAAAACAACTTTTTTCGAGCCTAACAGTTCATTAAAGACAAAATAGCGAAAAGCTGTAATGACAGTAGCAAAGGTTAGGACTTGGTAATTTGATATTACGAGTGATGTTAACATGTAAGCAGATTTTTCCGAATAAAGTTTCAATTATGCTTCAACACTTTTCAATGTGAAGGTCCTGATATCATACGTACCTATTAAGCCTCCTGTCCACACTAAGCAGCATACTGACAAGTCAAATTAACTTGTATCTGCTTAATCATGTTTCTCGTGTAGACAAGCATAAATATTATCCTTTTGCAACCGAATGTTTTTTGTTTTCAATGAAACAAGTTTCACCTTTTCGTATTAGGCATCATCCGTAGTTTTTATGTCCCTTAACTTTTTGTGTATCAATTATTTCTTGTCTAGTTACTAGATGAATACAATACGAGCTTCCAGTAACTGTACTGTATTTCATTGAAAATGACCGTGTTTGCTGTACCTTGCAGTGTGAGTAGGTGAACCATGTTTGGTTGAAAGCAATGACATTCAATTAGAAGGAAGGTCAGCGTTGTCCGTAATTTTGATGGCTCACTGACAGCAAAATAGATTTTACTGTCAATGAACCATCAAAATTAAGGCCAACGTTGACCTTCCTTCTAATTTCACGTATATGGTCGTTGTGCACACAGCACTCTATGGAGTCGCCAATCAATAAACATTCAGTTGGAAAAGACGTATAATATTTATTCTATCTAAACATTACAGAATTTGCAACTGAGGAAGATACAAAGACTGACAATGAATCTCTTTCATTCAAATCCTTCCGTCGTTATGAAATGAAGCAGTACCAGATAAAACATGAAAGACAGGAAACCATGGAAAACTGTTACCAGAAAAGCCACACGCTTGTGCTTCTGATTTAAGTTCCAGAACAGTTAACTTGATCGTCCGTGAGGTAGTGCACGGGGAAGATTGTCGAGCATATTGTCCATCATTAGCCCTAGTTAGTATGAATTTGAGGACGATATTATTTTAATCGGGAGCCTAGTCTTCCGTTTCTTCGTATTTTGTTCCTTCATCTTGACAGAACTTGTTTTGAGTCCGTGTTACTCTATCAAGTAACGTATCTGAATATTTAGGGTATTCGTGTTATCATGTATTTTAACGGACTATTAAGGACGCGGTCGCTCCTTGCGACTCCTACCCACGACTTCCATTGTGCAACACTGCATTTTAAATACATAGCGTTCATAGAGACGCTCTATATACATCGTACTCATAGACAGTAGAAGGTATTAGACAGGTTTTTAACCAACCATTCTATTCATATCGACAACTGGTAGTAGTAAGAGAGCTCAAGACCAAACTTTCTCACATATGTCAATACTGACAAAAATCGATAGATTTTGTTATCCGAAAAGTGAAAATATTAATTTCAGATACTTCTCGCGACGGGTCTAATATGACCGCATTTCCTGAAACGTCAACAAATTTGATCCCAATTGAATCACAGAGATACGTCGGATTTTTGGAATGTAGTTAAATGATGGATCTAAGATATCTAAAACAATTCTTTCAGAAGTCTGTAGCTAACGCAAACCCGAGGTAAATAAATAATACAACAAAAACTCAATCACAGCAAATCATCTGAAAATCTCCTTTACTGCTAGATTTGGGTCACTTAATCAGAAAAAATATTTTTCCAGAAGAAAATCTGAGCACCTTTCCTATTAAGACCGTTTTCAAAATGTTTTACATTTCGTTAGCAAGCCATTACATATGAAAACTGTCGGACATTATAAAATAAACTGCCAGGATGTAGAAAAAATTGAGACAAATTTAGTGCAGCACCTTACTTAGCAGACAAATTTTTGATACTCAAAACTCATAAAAAACCGCCCTGAGGCATAAATAGTCCGAGTTGCAAGTTAATAAATAAGTAGCAGTCCATAAATCCCGACATGATTAATGAAGTGCCTACTCGATTCCGTCGTACTGAGGCTGAAGGATTCTACCCTGGAATGAAGTTTGAAAAATACAGTTTCTTTAAAGAGAAAAAATTGTAAACAGTTCTAATCACTGTCTCACTCAGCGTCATTATCGTCGTCATCAAAATCACTCTACAAGTCTTTATCAGTTCGTTCAAAGCCTACTATTAAAAAACAAACATAATTAGTCAAATTCACTCATTTCTCTATACAACTTTTACAGTATAGTTTATGGCAACTATACCCTTCGTGAATCCTGATTGTTCGACTAAGTAACGTTGTTCATTTCTGGTAGTTGGCTACCGGAGAACCACGAAAAGTCGTAACGTCCCTCGTTGTCGTACCATCCTAAATGTTTGGGGTTTACATGCAGTAAATTTTTCCTAAGAGTGTTGTTCCATATTTGCGCAATATGTTTTGTGCACAACATATGCTGTTCCAGTTCTGATTTCGACGGCGGTAGAATGCAGGCTCGTAAATAGATCCATATTTAGAGCTGTAGAAGGAGCTTCTTCCCTTTTGGCGTTTTTTTTATGTTCGTAACTTCTTTATATGTAATCTTCACGTGAATTCTTCTAAGGCGTTCAATACATTCCCGGTATCAGACGTATATCTACGTAACTCTGTAAAAACCTTTTAACAACTTTTTCAGGATTATCAACGTCTTTTTTCTTCTCCTGGCGGTAGAATGCCGGGTTACAATCGCAGACGATCATGGAATGAAGCCGGCCGAAGTGGCCAAGCGGTTAAAGGCGCTACAGTCTGGAACCGCGCGACTGCTACGGTCGCAGGTTCGAATCCTGCCTCGGGCATGGATGTGTGTGCTGTCCTTAGGTTAGTTAGGTTTAAGTAGTTCTAAGTTCTAGGGGACTGATGACCTTAGAAGTTAAGTCCCATAGTGCTCAGAGCCATTTGAACCATTTGAACCATGGAATGAAAAACAAGTGACTATTTTCCTAAGACAGTACCCATCATACAGACGTGAAACAGCAACGCAACGGCGGCAATTACTAATGACAAAATCCACCCAAATCTTCACGGAACATTTTTAAGATACCGTATTTCCAAGCATTACAATTAAAATGTCACCGTCAGAAATAGATACTGGACCTCGTTGATTATTTTGACAGACATAGTAAACATTATTGGTATCTGCCTATTCGTGTTCTCAACAAGTTACATTTTCATTAATTGTTTACCACCATCATCCGCAACGTAGTATTCATAGCACATCACGTTATTCACATGGATGGCTTTGTTCGGGATGAACTGTGTAATGTACCGTTGCGACCGTTTATAATTTAAAATCTGATGGGAGCTTCTTTAAATTTTGTATTTTTCCATACATTTGCGAAATTCGAAGGTCTAACTTCCTGCAACGTTGAGACGTGGAAATCTGCCGAAGTTACGGTTTCTTACAGTCTCTTTTAGCGTCCATAGTATTTGTCAAATATTAGATCAAGCTGGCCGGTGTGGCCGAGCGGTTCTAGGCGCTTCAGTCTGGAACCGCGCGACCCCTACGGTCGCAGGTTCGAATCCTGCCTCGGGCATGGTTGTGTGTGCTGTCCTTAGGTTGGATAGGTTTAAGTAGTTCTAAGTTCTAGGGGACTGATGACCTCAGAAGTTAAGTCCCATAGTGCTCAGAGCCATTTGAACCATTTTTATTAGATCAATACTTGCAACGCCGTGTTTACACAAAATGTACAAAATTTTCTTCCAGAGATCTCCGAACGTACTTGGAATATTTTTATGGTATGTAGTAAAAAGAAACTATCAGTATTTAAAACGTCTACAGATTCCGGCTCAGTGCATTCATTTTTTAAAATAAGGATCTCACCGATTTGCCGTTTCATATATTGTTCCGTTCATGTGAGAAAGTGATAGAGGCGCTGAAGTTATCGCACAACCCAGGACTTTTTAATATTTTTTTTTGTAAGGGTAACGCTAAAAGCCGTCCAAAAAAAACTCGTCTAGCCTCAGTTCTTGCCAAATACCGTTAATTAGCAATTCTCTCTACAGTGATGTGTAACAAGCGCTGGAATGTCCTTCTTCTTTCTGGAAGTATAGATGACATCGAAAATGTTTGAGAACAGTATTCTGGTAATCCTGACGGTCATTCAAAAGGTTTTTTTAAAAACTGAACCGGGTGCAAAAATTTTATGATGTATTAGGAAATGCGCTCAGAGTAAACCCTACGCCCCAAAGTCTGAAAACAAACATTTTTGTATCTAAATGACAAAATCTGAAAACTTTTTTCATATCGCACATACGTATGTGTGACAATGACACTCCCTTTTTCTTATCGTATCAAAAATCGACCCTCGCGACGCTGTGGCGTTCGTTGCCGTTACTGCCCTTCAAGTTGGGTTATGGATAATCTAATCTAAAGCTTTTGTACTGTTTTGACCTTAAAACGATGAGATATAGTTTTAGTCGTGGGATCTCGCACTGTAATATCTAACTCAGCACCCCGACAGAGAGAGGCACAGCTGTTTGGATAGCGAAATTCCCCAACTGGAGGGAAGTGCTTGTACGCTTCTCTTGCAGGCAGACAGACACATGCCACTTGTCCAGTACACATGTTGACGTATAGCTCATCATCATCATCATCATCATTTAATACTGATTATGCCTTCAGTCTGGAGCATAGCCCCCTTATAAAATTCCTCCATGATCCCCTATTCAGTTCTAACATTCGTGCCTCTTCTGATGTTAAACCTATTACTTAATAGCTCCCAATCACATTACCATTTGTTTGCCAAGTTGTATCTTAGGAGTCCCTGGTTTGTCAGTTAGAGGTGGGACTCCGTCACCTCCAAAGGTTCGAGGCATTTTGCTCTGATTGTTGCCAGCATCATATTTAAAGTACCAGGGAAGCAGGCTGCTAGCCTTACTTGCCCCGAGTCCCATTGGGTTTTACCCCTAACGGTTGAGGGACTAACCAGTGGATTTGGTAGTCTTTGCCGTATGAGCTCAAAGGTGACCATGACTCAGAATATGTCCGAGATGCCCAGCCTTATTCCAAAGTAACTGGTATCCCGACTGTCGGGACCACTTACTTCGCCACTCATACGTTGCCCGTGGTTCATGAACTAGGACATGACTACAGGAACCCACACCGGTATATATATATATATATATATATATATATATATATATATATATATATATATATATATATATATTAGGTGATGTTACAGAGACAAATATTGATGTTCACATCCTCTAGTTTCAGCTTGTCAGTTCTATTAGTATCAGAGGATGCATAAAGCAACAAGGTTGAAACTTCATGGTAGATTAAAATGGCGTGCGACACGGGGACTCGAACCCGAGGCCTTTTCTACCAGCTGCACATTCCAAACACAACGACTCTTCCTGTACATTTTTATTTCCCTCAGTAACTCTGTATTACTCCAAACTTCGCAGACATTCACCCGCGTATCTTGTACGACAGGCACATCGGGAAGAGTAGATATTCCGATTAAATAGCCTAAGGGATTGTTTCCAGGATGGATTTCCTTTCTGAAGTTGAGTGTGCGTTGATCTGAAAATTCCTCGCGCATTAAAACTGTGTGCCGTACCTGAATCCAAGCCTGTCCTTCAAGATATGCAGGAGAATTTTGATGATGTTTGGATGGTAGAAGAAGAAGCCCTTGTGAAAGTGAAGCACTGAGGGCAGGTCGTGAGGCATGCTCCAATAGCGCAGTCGGTAGAACACTTTCCGGAGAAAAGAAAAGGTCTCAGGATCTAATCCTGGTTCAGTACACTACTACATCTGTCACCAGGATAAATAATAGATACCATTTCTTCAGAACAAACGGCTGAGCTGGAGGAGCGTGTGTTACGTGTATTGGTTGACTTTCGTAAAACCACTGTATGATGATTAACAGCATCCTCTTTTCTGGCGGCATTAAATGAATTACTGAATTACTCTACCCAATCCATCCTTCACGTCGTAATGGCACAGCGCCGCCGCGGCATATAGCATTTCCGTCAATGTGTCTTACAAAATGATGCCGATCCTCTGTTTACATCTAAGATTTTATTTATTGATGACGAGGGGTGGCAAACGATGTTACAAAATTGTCATAATCAGCATGTGTGTGCGGATGAAAATCTCCATACAAGTGCAGATACAGGGCACAATCGTCGCTTCTCAGTCATGACGTAGGTAGGTGTTCTTGACGATATATCAATAAGGTCACAAGTGCTACCACGGAGATTAAATGGGGGCCTATTATGAGGACTTTCTCGTGAGAGTATTGCCTGGCTTGTTGGAGGATACGATATGTCAACAATGAATGCTGCTGTGGTTTATGCACGGTAAAAAACCAGTATATTTTTGCAGCAAATGTCATGAACATCGGATGCCCAAATATAAACATCAGGGCCACTGGGCTGGTCGGGAAAGTCCCATAAATTTTCCTCCTGTTTCGCAGACCTTAATATGCTAGAAAATTCTTTATCAAGGCACTTGAAAGAATTGGTCTGCTTCACTAGTGGCAACGGTGTACGGACATTAAAATTTTACAGAAGTGAATGCCAGCACTTGTAACCACCATCGAATAAATAAAGAGTTCTTAATTTCTTACACCTCTGGGCAGAGGGATGCATTGCCATTTATGGGCGTTACTTTCAGACTATTCTTCGAAAAATTGTTGAGTTTATAGAATCTATGCGTTTCTGGACCTGTCTTGTATTTGTTGTTTAGATGAGTACCACCGCCAATTATTCTATACTCTTGTTTGTTTCTTTCATCGCGACTGAACTTCACGTGATCAGGACCGTGATACACCAAACAGGATATACAGTAATAAAATCTTACATGTTCACTCAAAGTATAAATAAAAATACAATCGTATTTTATACAAGCCGGCCGAAGTGGCCGTGCGGTTAAAGGCGCTGCAGTCTGGAACCGCAAGACCGCTACGGTCGCAGGTTCGAATCCTGCCTCGGGCATGGATGTTTGTGATGTCCTTAGGTTAGTTAGGTTTAACTAGTTCTAAGTTCTAGGGGACTAATGACCTCAGAAGTTAAGTCCCATAGTGCTCAGAGCCATTTGAACCATTTTTTTTATACAGATTGGACAAATTAAAATTATATTTGGCAGAGAACCATTTATTCTTCTCCTTCGGTGCTATTCATGTACTCGCGGCTTATGAAAAATAGGTAGCTACACCAAAAACTGTAGTTTAAATACTTCAGTTTGAACTACAAATGTACGATCCAGTTAGCCACTTGTCCTCTAGGGAAGATACTTTTGCTTAATAGAAACGCTAATATGGTATGCACTTTTGTGTGCAAGTATACACACTCATACCTAATAATTAATAACAGTTAAGAATCGTGCACTGTACTACATAAACCGCGAAACTCTCCGTGCAAAACTAAAGCAATTTCGATCCAAAAATAATTATTTCGTTACATCAGGTTATCGGACTTAGGTGATTTCACTGAACGAAATACACTACTGGCCATTAAAATTGCCACACCAAGAAGAAATGCAGATGATAAACGGGTATTCATTAGATAAATATATTATACTAGCACTGACATGTGATTACCTTTTGACGCAATTTGGGTGCATAGACCATGAGAAATCAGTAGCCAGAACAACCATCTCTGGCCGTAATAACGGTTTTGATACGCCTGAGCATTGAGTCAAACAGAGCTTGGATGGCGTGTACAGGTACAGCTGCCCATGCAGCTTCAACACGATACCACAGTTCATCAAGAGTAGTGACTGGCGTATTGTGACGAGCCAGTTGCTCGGCCACCATTGACCAGACGTTTTCAATTGGTGAGAGATCTGGAGAATGTGCTGGCCAGGGCAGCAGTCGAACATTTTCTGTATCCAGAAAGGCCGGTACAGAACCTGCAAAATGCCGTCGTGCATTATCCTGCTGAAATGTAGGGTTTCACAGGGATCGAATGGAGGGTAGGGCCACAGGTCGTGACACATCTGAAATGTAGTGTCCACTGTTCGAAGTGCCGTCAATGCGAACAAGAGGTGACCGAGACGTGTAACCAATGGCATCCCAAACACGGATGCGACGATCATGATGCTGCAAACAGAACCTGGATTAATCCGAAAAAATGACGTTTTGGCATTCATGCTCCCAGGTTCGTCGTTGAGTACACCATCGCAGGCGGTCCTCTCTGTGATGCAGCGTCAAGGGAAACCGTAGCCATGGTCTACCGAGCTGAAAGTCCGTGCTGCTGCAAACGTCGTCGAACTGTTTGTGCAGATGGTTGTTGTCTTGCAAATGTCCCTATCTGTTGACTCAGAATCGAGACGTGACTGCACGATCCGTTACAGCCATGCGGATAAGATGCCTGTCATCTCGACTGCTAGTGATACGAGGCTGTTGGGATCCAGCACGGCGTTCCGTATTACCCTCCTGAACCCACCGATTAAATATTCTGCTAACGGTCATTGGATCTCGACCAACGCGAGCAGCAATGTCGCGATACGATAAACCACAATCGCGATGGGCTACAATCCGACCTTTATCAAAATCGGAAACGTGATGGTACGCATTTCTCCTCCTTACACGAGGCATCACAACAACGTTTCACCAGACAACGCCGATTAATTGCTGTTTGTGTATGAGAAATCGGTTGGAAACTTTCCTCATGTCAGGACGTTGTAGGTGTCGCCACCGGCGCCAACTTTGCGTGAATGCTCTGAAAAGCTAATCATTTGCATATCACAGCATCCTCTTCCTGTCAGTTAAATTTCGCGTCTGTAGCACGTAATGTTCGTGGTGTAGCAATTTTAATGGCCAGTAGTGTACATAAGGGGCAATCAAAAATTTTCCGTTCGAAGAGTACACTAACCACTTACCAGCATGTCGGTGCTTATATACCATCTTCGGAGTAGCGCAGGGTTGCATATACGCTGCAGCAACGCAGTCAGACAGAAACTGTTTGTCTGTTCTTTACCATTTCAGCTCCAAAGAGCAAAGAATTTACTGGAACGAATTAAATATTTACTTCGTTATTGACAATTCTTGGCGTTTTTGGGAGCATTGATCAATATCAGTGTCAGTCAGGAAGAAATTCTTTAAGTCTATTATCGCATATGAAACACAGAATGCTATGCAAAAGGCAGTTGGTCACGTCAGATTTTTTTTTTTACATCAAAGGGTATCGAAAAATCGTAAATCTATAATTGAAAACTGACGTTCAAATGTTTTGGAGTCGCTTATCGCGACGGGGGTGGTTTGAGTGTGCGACCGGCGGTGGACAAGCGGAAATTGCTTGCCACTGGTCTGGGGTCCGCAGGTAATGGTTTCCTCTTCGCGGATGGCTGCGCCTGACAGATAATTATTATGAGACCCTAATTACCAGAACATCGCGCTAATTGCCTTCGCTCCAGCGTTCGCGTTCCCCGCGGCTTCCGGCGGCGCTTTCACTGCGGCCGTGCCGCCGTCTGACAGCGGCCACGAGATTCCGCATCCGCCGCTGCGCTGCAGCCGTGCGGCTGCACCGCTGACAAACGCAATCTCACACCGGCACAAGCAACACCGCCGTCATGGAAAACGGGTTGCATTTAATCCTCAGGCAGAGCAGAGTCTCCAGGTGTTTATCAGAAGCGGAAGGAATCAACTGTAGTGCAATTCTGTAGCGTTCACTGAACAGTCCCTTTGCAGACTGGCTGAATAACTAATCCGGCTGATTACAGCCGATTGCCTACAGGAAGGTGAAAGTTTCAAAGCCATTATAACTATGGGAGCAGTA
Source organism: Schistocerca serialis cubense (assembly GCF_023864345.2). Classification (NCBI taxonomy): domain Eukaryota; kingdom Metazoa; phylum Arthropoda; class Insecta; order Orthoptera; family Acrididae; genus Schistocerca; species Schistocerca serialis. The sequence goes on from NC_064643.1 coordinate 254,464,189, forward strand.
AAGGAATTCTTAACGTCGAGAGTGAAGAAAAATGGTATTGCCAGAGGAAGTGTTGTTTTCAAGCTTCACTGAGGTGGTGGAAGGTACACAAAATCCAGAAGAGTCAACTGATGGAGGAAAATGGCTTCGATAATCCTTAATACATTGCTTATGATTTTTCAGGTGCTCCAGAGTCTCGTATTTTGTCACACACATTTGTTTCCTTTCATATTGTATGCTGGGAGGTATATAGTAACAATAATGTAACGCCTCTTGCTTATTTTTGGTAGTCGATGAGAGTGATGTGAGTTCTCTTTTTATTTGATGCGTCATACTGCATACCTGCACCCTGGATATATTTCAGACGTATTTACACTACTGGCCACTAAAATAGCTACACCAAGAGGAAATGCAGATGATAAACGGGTTTTCATTGGACAGATACATTATACTAGAACTGACATGTGATTACATTTTCACGCAGTTTGGGTGCATAGATCCTGAGAAATCAGTACCCAGAACAACCATCTCTGGCCGTTATAACAGTATTGATACGCCTGGGCATTGAGTCAAACAGAGCTTGGATGGCGTGTAAAGGTACAGCTCCTCATGCAGCTTCAACACGATACCACAGTTCATCAAGAGTAGTGACTGGCATATTGTGACGAGCCAGTTGCTCGGCCACCATTGGCCAGACGTTTTCAATTGGTGAGAGATCTGGAGAATGTGCTGGGCAGAGCAGCAGTCGAACATTTTCTGTATCCAGAAAGGTCCGTACAGGACCTGCAACATGTGGTCGTGTATTATCCTGCTGAAATGTAGGCTTTCGTAAGGATCGAATGAAGGGTAGAGCCACGGGTCGTAACACATCTGAAATGTAACGTCCACTGTTCAAAGTGCCGTCAATCGAACAAGAGGTGACCGAGACGTGTAACCAATGACACCCCATACCATCACGCTGGGTGATACGCCAGTATGGCAATGACAAATACACGCTTCCAATGTGCGTTCACCGCGATGTCGCCAAACACGGATGCGACCATCATGATGCTGTAAACAGAACCTGGATTCATCCAAGAAAATGACGTTTTGCCATTCGTGCACCCAGGTTCGTCGTTGAGTACACCATCGCAGGTGCTCCTCTCCGTGATGCAGCGTCAAGGGTAACCGCAATCATGGTCTCCGAGCTGATAGTCCATGCTGCTGCAAAAGTCGTCGAACTGTTCCTGCAGATGGTTCTTGTCTTGTAAACGTCCCCATCTGTTGATTCAGCGATCGAGACGTGGCTGCACGATCCGTTACAGGCATGCGGATAAGATGCCTGTCATCTCGACTGCTAGTGATACGAGGCCGTTGGGATCCAGCACGGCGTTCTGTATTACCCTCCTGAACCCACCGATTCCATATTCTGCTAATAGTCATTGGATCTCGACCAACGCGAGCAACAATGTCGCGATACGATAAATCGCAATCGCGATAGACTACAATCCGACCTTTATCAAACTCGGAAACGTGATGGTACGCATTTCTCCTCCTTACACGAGGCATCACAACAATGTTTCACCAGACAACGCTGGTCAACTGCTGTTTGTGTATGAGAAATCGGTTGGAAAATTTCCTGATGTCAGCACGTTGTAGATGTCGCCACCGGCGCCAACCTTGTGTGAATGCTCTGAAAAGCTAATCATTTGCATATCACAGCATCTTCTTCCTGTCGGTTAAATTTCACGTCTGCAGCACGTTATTTTTGTGGTGAACCAATTTTAATAGCCAGTGGTGTAGTTATTCGTCTATACATTACGCCGCTGAGGTTCTTAGTACTAGCAATGTGATCTTCGGTTGTCGATAGTTTATCGTTACCAGTCTAGCTTTCGCGTGTATTTAGGGAGAGTTCGATGTCCGCCATGCTGGTGAGTGGTTTGGGATGCAGACGCAGAGGATGCTGGCTTTTAGAAGTGTGAAGGTATTCACGTTATGTTGTCGCTGTAGCCGGCAGCGGTGGTTTCGCGGCTAAGGCGCTCAGTCCGGAACCGCGTGGCTGCTACGGTCGCAGGTTCGAATCCTGCCTCAGGAATGGATGTGTGTGATGTCCTTAGGTTAGTTAGGTTTAAGTAGTTCTAAGTTCTAGGGGACTGATGACCACAGATGTTAAGTCCCATAGTGCCCAGAGCCATTTGAACCATTTTTTGTCGCTGTATCGCTTCCTCTGCCGTAATTTATGACGCGTTTGGAAACGGCAAATTTTCGGTATGATTTTTCTTCATTGATCTGATGGGTTAGATTGTCTGGACGAGATTTAAAAAAATTATCTCATCTCGTGGCCTGGACTCAGAGTCATATATTAATCTCTCCTTTATCATTTCATTAATGAGTTACGTGGGCGAACTATATTTTTTTATATGAGAATTTTGTAAAGATTGGAGTAATTGTTAAAATTCGGTTTCGTAATACAGTTTTTTGAATGTTAGTCTCTACTCTATGTTTCAGTAGGTTCAATTTCTTTCACCGTCCACTTATTAAAGTTTTATTACTGCAGTCGAGTTCACGGCATTGCACTTACCGGAACATAGTTACTGAAATCTTAAAGCATGATGTCCTTAGCAGAGTTCCTTTACCTTGTGATGCATTTGAGCGAGGTTTTCCTTAGTTGGTTTGCAGCACAACTGCATTCTAACATTCACCACTTTCGAACAGTACCGAGTTTCTGTTGCCACAAGGTAATTCAAAGTTTATTAGCGCCAACTTAACATCGCTCTTCGGGCAAACTAAGGTAATTTATAGTCAAGTAACGTATTACAAATGATGATCAGGGTCATTTCAATTAGAGATTAGTTCAGATCTAATTTATTTTGACAGGCATTCTTGCTCTTACAGCGCCGCGTTACTTGCTCGCCTGTGTGTCATTCAATGTTCGAAACTTTACTTAGTCAGTTTGGGTACGTAAATTTGCACGGCATTTTAAGAGAATCATTTTGGACATTTAGTCTTTAAGAGTTCAGTTCGTAATTTCGTGCAAGATTTCTAATATGTTTCTTGTGTCAGGCTTAAGATATTTACCGTGATGTCACGCATTGTTGCACTGTTCATTGCAGTGCATAATACAGAGCTTCACATAATTATTTTAGTAAAAGTGAATTTGAATACAGTTACACAGTTTGAGATGAATCTGGCGACTCCTTTCATCAGAGAACTTTTAGCTAGGCATACCACTTGCATTGTTCAGTTGAAAGAACTTTGATATTACAATATATACATAAACGAAAATTAAGAATAGAAGACTTTCGTACAAAACAAGACAAATAAAACGGTAATGAATTGAACATCATCAGGCTGCTACGAAACAATGTTAGACGGCCAAGGATAGCCGCTCGGTCTTCGGCGCCTTGCTACGGTTCGCGCGGCTCCCCCCGTCGTACGGGAAGTTCGAGACCTCCCTCGGGTATGGGTGTGTGTGTGTCGTCCTTAGCGCAAGTTAGTTTAAGTTAGATTAAGTAGTGTATCAGGCTAGAGACCAATGACCTCAGCAGTTTGGTCACGTAGTATCTTACTACAACAACCATGATAGTGTAATCATCGGTTCTTAACACTAGTTTGAATAGGGAGAACAAGATTCGCTTCCAGGAACACAAAAATACGCTTACATTATATTGTGTAGAATGCAGAACAACTTTATGCACGAGGAGCTAAAAAAAGGATGGGGAGTGATGGATATAAGGGAGTCGGGTAGAAGTTTAACGTTACGTCGAAGATGAGACTAATAGAGATGCAGTGCGGGTTCAAACTGATGAAGGATATCAGCTGTGACCTTTTCAAACCAAATACCTTGACATTTACCTCGTGACTGAGGAAAACTACGAGAGTACCTGGCAGCGATTTTCATTTAAAATGTCCCCTCCTGAACGGGAATTACATAATGTGTGCGAGTGTGGGTTGTGATGCATGAACGAAGACATATATGTAGAAGTTTGGGTCTGGTCGCGAGTCGGGCGCGGACAGCCAAAGCTGTTACGGCGATCGCTAGGATAAAGCGAAAAATGCGGAGCAGAGCCCCGGTTCGGCAAGAAAATCACCTCGTACCAGCCTAATACGTTCCGTGACAGGAGAACGGTATTCCATTGGTACTGAGGGAACAAAACGATGTATTCGATTTTTAAGTGGTACAGTGGGCTTTAGCGATAATTTCGTTCACGTAAGTATCGTTCACCACCGATGCAAACCTATTATTGAGACACACAGCATCAGTGCCGTTAACTACTTTCTAGTATTGCCACGTTCTCATACAAAATGCTAGTGCAACCACCTTTATCGCCATACTGTGACGATCGTGCAAAACGTACAGCTTTTTCTTTCTAGGTGCTTATTCATGAGGCAATACCAGCAGTATAAAACGATCCCATAAGTTTGCCGTCGATTCATATTGGGATCTCATTACCATCAAGCATTCTTATCCATGAATAGCGTGGAATGTATTTTTTGCTCTATCCTGCTACCAACGAGTGATATTTTGAAGCCAAGAAAGCATTAAGAAACTGACATCCGGTGAATGACGAAGTAACCACCCTTACTCAGCAAGCTGCGGAAGGCTGCTACACCATGGCAAAAACGCCGCTTATTTATTATTCTAGCAATTTACCTTGTCTGAAAGCAAAGCAGTGCACCGCGAAAGATTTTAAAGAAACTGAAATGTGAGTTCTTCGTCCAAATGGAGTGTCATGTATAGCAGTTGGACTTAAGCCCTTCAGGACACGGTTAGGACGTACTCAGGAAGTGTGTTGTGCTGTCTTACTTAACTATCGGTTATCAATTATAGCTTTCAGCTACACTCAGGATAATGCAGCAGAGCTACATGCTGCATTTTTTTATACTAACGTGAGGGCTGGTCAACATACATAGTACGCACTCGCCTTTACACGAGACCGCCAGCCGACCACTCTCCTCTCATATGCCCTCCCCACCTCCCATCCCCCATCCAACAGCAGGCTACACTTGTAAATTTGTAAATACTCACAGTCCGATTAATGTACCATACATAGTGTGAAGCACACCAGAGTCTCAAAATAACTATTTTCTGCATCTGTGAAGCTAGTCAAGTGCTACAGTGTTGTTTTAAAGTCTAAAACATCTTCAAAAATACTTCAGCAATGCAAAAAACTAGAATGTTTACGTCGAGTAAGGCACTGTTATAGTCCGCATACCATACATCTTTAAATTTGGTGCCTAGCGCTCTAAAGTAAGTACCCCCATACTATTTTCATGTCTACATAGTCGCATATAACATGCTAAACAGACAGTTGGAAATAAAAGCTAGGCCTAAAAGATCGTCGTCGTAATACCGCCCTGATAAGGGTGTAAATGCAAAAAACGTGTTATCTACAATACTACATTAAGCAGGCATGCACAAGATTAGGCAGTCTGAATTGCTGCCAGGTTATGCACGAACGTAACCAATTCCATTATTTACGCTTAATCTTTGTGTAAGTCATGATACATGCTCAAAGCATTCCCCATGTATACCGTCCTATGATGATTGTCAAGTGTTACAGTGGTGCCTGAAAAATGTGAAGTGTGTTGGCAGTTCAATGTGAGGACATGTTGTTGGTGGTTCACGGAACGGACTGTCATTATCTAAGATTTTAAACATTTTCCAGTAATTCTGCGTCTTAGCAAGTGCATTTTTTTGGGGGGGGGGGGAGAAGATAATGTATCATGTGTAACACTAGAAAAATCTAATCGATGTTACTAACAGCCTAATAGAACCTTTTACTTCTATTTGAACTAAGTATAGAATAGGTTAACTAAAAAAAATGAACTTTGGAGAAAAGTAGCACTGTTTACCAATCGGAACTATAGTGCAATGCTCTAAAACGTTCATAGATTGTATTTTTGATATTAAAGCAATAAATTACTCCACATCTTTGACAAAACCACGTAACAGGACTCGATAAATCAAGTGTTTTGAAGATATTATTGCTGTGTATTACTTAAACTGCGTATTTTCGCAGTATACAACGACAGCTTCTCCTATGTTTATTTGCTACTAAACCAGAGACGCTGGCATAGATCAGACTTTGCCAAAGATGACAAAGTCGATATTTTCAGCAAAATTATTGGAATACAATTATTTATCAAAACACATATACATAGTTTATTAAAATACATAACCATGATCACTGATCTCAAAAATTCTAGCTTTAATCCAAAATAAAAGTTTGTTATTTTTCAAAATACGTAACATTTTGAACACAAAATACACTTCACAAGCCGTGCGGGATTAGCCGTGCGGTCTAGGGCGCTGCAGTCATGGACTGTGCGGCTGGTCCCAGAGGAGCTCCCTCGGGCATGGGTGTGTGTGTTTGTCCTCAGGATAATTTAGGTTAAGTAGTGTGTAAGTTTAGGGACTGTTGACCTTAGCAGTTAAGTCCCATAAGATTTCACACACATTTGAACATTTTTTTGAACACTTCACAAACATAATGACATTCAAATTAAATATGTCTACTTCCAAACTGTTTGTTCTACTTAATAAAGTACGTTCAGCTTGCATACTGGTACTATTCAAAAAGAGTCTTACGTTAGGTAACAATAGTTAATGACGAAATTTCGATTGTTGTGCTTTACTTTGGAAGCACAATGGACTCTCAAATTAAATATTTCAGTATCTATTGTCTGCATAACTTATTGAAATACACACAGCTCACTTACTGGCACTACTGGCAATAAATTCTAGGTTAATAGTGACCAGAGTTCAGTCTTTCTACCATGCAATAAATTCATCTAAATACATAATAACAGTTGAAAAACACGGAGATGCACATTACTACTGGTCTGCCTTACAGCCAAAAGTAAACAGATAATTAGCAAAGGGGGTCATTGACAACATCTTACCTACAAAAAGCAGTTCACCATTCATCAACACAGCGTGGAATGCATTTCGCATAGTAGCATGATCAGAATGAAAATGCTTTTTGTTGATATAACAAACACTTATGGGAAGGTAGAGCTATTTCCCGCAGTATCTTACAAAATCTTGGGTCAAAGAACGATGTCATAAAATTAGTATGACCATGAAAAAAACTAATGTTAGCTAAGACAGTAGACAAACCAACAAGAAACGGAGTCTCAATTCCTGTAAGAATGTAATTTAATCCATTATTTAGGACTACTCTTAGTGTAAGACACAATGCACCCTTAAATATTTCCACATTAAATTCTTCTATGATTCTTGTCAGTTGTTATGGTATCTTAACATGTACAGACTGTTGATATTTCAGACTGCTCATGCATCATGGAATCCATTGTTATCACACATCATTTCTACAGGTTTTTCTGTAATGCTTCATATACGAGCAATATGCTGTACACGGAATGGGAAGGTAAAACATAAAATATTCTAGATATAAAATTTAATGGAAAACCATTTTTCAATGACTTTTTTTGGATAGAGCATATTAACATTTAGTACTTTTACATTTCTGCAATTACAATTTTTTTCGTGATGGATCATAAAATTTTCATCCAAAACTGTACTCAGTACAATAATAAAGTAATATATGAACTCACATCAATTGTAAAGGTGGTACTGACTTCAGGCTACAATCTAAAATTTAAACTGTTAGCGCACATCTAAATATAGATTAAATTTTTCCTTGGAATGAAAGTAGCACAGGCATCATTCACATACTTTAGTGAATCTACAATGAGCATTAACACTATTTTGTGAGAGTCTTGAAAAGTGCCTAATAAAATAGATATAGTATGTGTCTATAGTATCTAGCTGCAACACCAATAGATTTACATGTTGTATTGATAGTACTTATTGATATGTATCAGTAGAGTAATATGGGATAAAGCGGCCACCTGAGTGAAACTGAGATTTAGTGAAATCATGGCTATTAACTGAAGCTTGTTGCATATACATTCGAAATTTACATATGGTAAGGTATAAATCTAATATTTATATCTATGATAGGAATACCTTTTATAGAATATAATAGTTTTTCTGAATGCTTACATAGTGGCCACTTTTCCCTACATAATGAGGAATGTGGCCAGACCTTTGCCACTATTCCAAATAGATTGTTTAGATATACTTATAGTTTTTAATTCACCATTGATTGTTATTAGTAGGAGAATAATATAAATGAAAAAGTAACGTGTTGCAATACATTGTGGCGCGAAAAGGCCAACTATTTCTAATTATATAAATGGACAAATAAATGATTAATTATTGGTTACTATTATAGTCTAATTCATTCACAATTTACAAGCTCAGAAACAGTATTAAGTCATGTACAAAATTCGCTCAAGGAGTTGTCACAGTTCTCATCAGAGCCAACGCATAGTTCATGAGCCCAGCATTTAAACATCCAACGTCATACCCACCCCGTCTTTGCCTGCTATTTCTGACTCTTCGTTGAAACGTTGTGATATTTTGTTGTGCGCTGCCAACGGGAATGCTAGTCGCCGTAGATCATTCACTGTAATTCCGTATTGTTTTTCTATTTGAAAAATGTAATTAAGAGTTTCTTGCTCTTTTTCTTCACTCAGTACTGCCCTTAAGCTGCCTATAACTTTTTACTGCCAACTGCGCCTCTATTTTCCCCTAGTACTCTTAGCTTTAGCGTATTACATGGAATATTGAGTGGTATTGCTGCTATTGAAAAATACATGTTATCATTATTTATTGTTTCAGTTACCTTTTGCACTGTATCAGGGTCCCAAGTTCGTTGCTCTGTGTTTTGGATGCATTTCCTTGTCATCTTGCATACCCCTGCAGAAGAGCAGTACAACGGATATTAGTTTTGTGTATAAAGCGATTTGTAATGTTTTAATTTCAGTTGTTATGCTATATGCATAAAGTATGGAATTAGCTGATTCTCACTGGTACAAACAGACTGAATATGAATTGTCGAGAATAGTGGCCATTTGTTGAGGAAAGAGGCCACCTTAGCCGCTTTTCCTGGCGTGTAGCTTGGCAAATTTTCCCTGCCGGACGCCATGTCTGTATCAGTGGGCCACACGCAAAACAATACAAATAGCCAAAAGACCCGCCAACATGAATAGAGAGGACGGGTACAAGCTTCCGAGGTCTTGGCTGCCCGCAATAGCAGGGCTACGGAGCGGCGGCAGAGCCGTGGCGGCCCATGCAGACACGCGGAGAGCCGCAGTAGTGGTCGCGAGCACACAAAGCAATGGCACGCCGCAGCCGGCTTCTGGACAGCATGGAAACAGTGTGACGTCACAGCCATCACCTGTTCGCTATTCGTCTGTCTCCTCCAATGGGGTGGATTAATATAAAGACCAATAGAAAACAGCTGTTTCAGCCAATGACAGATAATAAAGGAAACACCAATAAAGCATACCTTTCACCCCTCCTCCTCCTCCTTTTACAGCCAATCAAGTAACGACACGGTTTTCTCGTGCAGCTATTTAAGGAACCAAGTGTGTTCATTTAGCAGTTAACGTAAGGCCCTGATGAAGGCTAGCTGCAACGCTGGCCGAAACGTTGGCGCATTTTAAATTATGACGATGCGATCTGATACCCTGAAGAATTTTATTGAAGAATACAACTGAAGGAAACGACTGTGACTTACATTTGTAAGCCAAAAGGCATTGCGTGAACCGTGATATCGGAAAAACCTATTCCTCTACATAAAGGTGAAGCAATTAAAGTAATGTGATTGACTTACCTTACTCGATAGAAAAACTTTATGTTTTCACAGAAAGATAACGGAGACTGCTTCCTTTGTCAACGACACTGCCAACACTAACGATGTCGATTACAACTAGTCTAGCTACTTGTCTGTAGGAATCAAAACTGTGAAGACATCAAATTAGCAGTGGCCACTTTTCCCAACCTCGCCACTTCGACCTTCTTTCCCCAACTACCCGAAATTCATTCTCACCTCGCTTGTCATCTACAACCATCCATTCATAATCAGAATTCTGGATGCCTTAGATGTTTGCAGAGACATCTTCAATCCGTTTTTGAAAAGTGCAAATATGTTTCAGCTCTGCACCAAACAGTATGTTGACAACATTTAATTTATTTGTATATGGAAAATATTTAGTCGTATGGTACTCATGATTATTTATTTTAATAAGTAGCAAAATGAATTTAAATGTGGAAATATCTAATCTGATGGTTAATAGCAAAAACAAATTTGAGAGACATGTTTGGTAACAGACGAGTTCTTTACAGAAAAACAAGTTGACAGCTATGATGAAATAATGCAAATATTTTCCTCGAGTTAAGTTCCCGGCTAAATTTTTCCCAGCGCCTTGGTGTAGTTCGAATATCTCCTCCTGAGTCAGAAAGTTATTTGGAGAGGATTTTCTAGAATATATCTCAGGTGAATTAGCAGGTAGTTGGGGATAGGAATTAACTGGAATTTCTTGTCTTGTGATATGTACTCAGCAGAAAAATACTGTGATTCTCTAGATCAGTTCTGTAAAAAGATTGTAAACAACTATGAGAAAGAAGTGTTTGAGCTTGTAATGAGGGGAATGTAGTGGGTATGGGAATCGGAGAAGTAAATGGGTCTCTTCCATAATAGTGCAAAGTATTTGTAAGGGATATGAATATAGCTGAACAGTAAAGGAAGATCAGAGCCCTTAACACTGAACTAAGTAGTGCTAGGAAGGAACTGATGAGGTTAAGGGCGTAGAAGGTTGAATACAGGTGCGAAGTGGTAGCGAGGAATAGGGGCCACAGAAAGAGAACAGTATCTGACAGCTTCATCATAACAGATTTACCTTGCTACCTCAGTTAACAAAGTATAAGGTTCAAGGAGATGTAAGTGTAGTTAATACCCAACAGACTTTCACCAGGAAACCAACTGTTTCAAAAACCGTAGTACATAGGAGAAAAGTTATGTTGTTAGGTAGTAGCCATTGAAGAGGTGTGTGCCAGGTCTTGCAGGAAAAATTAGATGTCTGGTATCAGCTCAGAAGTTTTTTCGACCCCAGTGCATGTCTTCGTCATATGATAGAGGATGTACGACTATTTTGCAAGGGCTTTACAAAGCATGATCATGTTGTGATGGTGGGTAAACTGGAAACAGTATTGATAGGCATCATGGCTACAACACTGTGACATGCTAAATATAGCATCTAAAGCGAACCATACAAATTTTGTCTTGGTTCTCACTTTCAGCCCCAATTGAACAGTTCTGTCGGAAGGGTCAATATGGAGTTCGATCAGCTGCTTTAGGCAGCTACATTGCCACCTATAGTTTCAGTTCCTGTTGGTACTATTGAAGTGTAAACTGGCTGGGATGACACCAAAATCTTTAAGAGGAGACACTGAAACTCATGGGAGTACCGCTTTTTTAGGCTGAGATCGGTGTCCAGTGGTTCAATGCTGAATGAAATTAAGCTTAATGAGACCCTCAGACAGGCAGGTGCTAGTGACGTTAAGGTATCGCAAGATTTTCTTAAAAGTACAATGAAAATAATGTTAGTATATTGCCTCAGAATATCAGAGGGTATAAAACAAGGGAGGTGAGCTTCTTGTTTGCATAGAAGATTCAGAAACTGAAGGTGGATAGACGTACTATGCCTGCCGAACATCATGTAGCCACATATATAGAAAACGTAAATGAAGGTGGATATAAGCTTTCGTCACATATAAGTAGGGACACTATGTAGATTGGAAAAGTTGCAATATATATTAAGATTTATAACAGTGAAAACATTTTAGAAACTAAAACGTCTTGTGTAGAGCAATATATAGAGACATGTACCTGTGACCTCAAACTAAATAATGGTTCTGCTATAATTGTAGCTGAGTATTGGTCACCACTGGGAAATTTTCCGCTACTTCTAAAAACTTGGATTCTATGTCATCCTGTCTGTCATCCAGAGGGAAGTAAATTATTATTTGTGGGGAATTCAATGTAGATTTTCTGTAACAGTCTGCCAGAAAGAACGACATTTAAATTTTACATGGTTCTTTGAATTTGACATAAGTTATTGAATTTTCTACTTGGGCGGTGCAAGAGAGTAGCACACTGATAGATAATGTGTTTTTAGACTAAGTTAAATTAAATGAAATATAATCTTTTCCTGTTAATGGGCTTTCTGATCATGATTCACAATACATGATACAACTCTGTACAGTAATGCAAGCCCACCCAGTTGGCCATGCGGTGTAACGCACGGCTTTCCGAACGAGAAGGAGCGCCGGTCCCCGGCACGGATCCGCCCGCCGGATTTGTGTCGAAGTCTGGTGAGGCGGCCAGTGTGTGGATGGTTTTTAGGCGGTTTTCCATCTGCCTCGACAAATGCGGGCTGGTTCCCCTAATTCCGCCTCAGCTACACTATGTCGACGATTGCTTCGCAAACAAGTTCTCCACGTACGCGTACACCACCATTACTCTACCACGCAAACATAGGGGCTACACTCGTCTCGTGTGGGACTTTCCCTGGGGGTGGGGGTGGGGAGGGTGGTCCTCCGGTCGCCGAACCGCACAATAACCCTGTGTTCGGTGTGGGGCGGCGGAGGGGTGAAGTGGACTGCCGAAGTCGTCGTGGGGTTGCGGACTATGCGGCTGCGGCGGGGACGGAGCCTCTCCGTCGTTTCTAGGTCCCCAGGTAACATAACATAACATGCCATAACATTACAGTAATGCAAAACAGTCCTCCAAAATAGTGTGTTCAATTAATGATTTAACAATCGCAAATTTTAGGGAAAATATACAATGTATAGAATGGGATGAGGTGTACAGGGAACTTGATCCTAATTTGAAATTTAACCTTTAATGTTAAGAAAGTTTCCCTAAAAAACAGTGAAACTTTATTGTAAGAAACTGACTAATACACTGTAGGTTACTAAATGGATAGAAATATCTTGTAAGCAGTAAAAAGAAACGTATCTTATAGCTAGAAGGAGCAATGATTCGGAAACAGTCCAACACTATAAAAACTTCTGCAGTGTATTAAGAAAAGTTATTAACATGTCCAGATGTATGTGCATCATGTCTGAGATTAGCACCTCTGATAAGAAAATTAAAACAACTATCAATATTGTTAAAAGGGAAAGAGGGCATCTGAGAGCACAAGAATACTGTATTTCTACCAAACGTAATAGGAAGTCGGTTAAAAAAAAGTTTGAAGTAGAAAATACTCTTAATAACCATTTTTAAGTGTTATGGAAAAAATAGGATCCAACTGTATTAGAGAGTGCAAGGATGAATATGGGAAAGGCAATGCCCATTTAATTTGATAAAACTGGTATTCAACCCACCTCTCCTACTGAACTAGGTTGTTGTTGTTGTTGCTGTGGTCTTCAGTCCAGAGACTGGTTTGATGCAGCTCTCCATGCTACTCTATCCTGTGCAAACTTCTTCATCTCCCAGTACCTACTGCAACTTACATCCTTCTGAATCTGTTTAGTGTATTCGTCTCTTGGTCTCCCTCTACGATTTTTACCCTCAGCGCTGCCCTCCAGTACTAAATTGGTGATCCCTTGGTGCCTCAGAACACGTCCTACTAACAGATCCCTTCTTCTAGTCAAGTTATGCCACAAATTTCTCTTCTCCCCAGTTTTTAATACTTCCTCATTAGCTATGTGATCTACCCATCTAATCTTCAGCATTCTTCTGTAGCACCACATTTCGAAAGCTTCTATTCTCTTCTTGTCTAAACTATTTATGGTCCATGTTTCAATTCCATACACGGCTACATTCCATACAAATACACTCCTGGAAATTGAAATAAGAACACCGTGAATTCATTGTCCCAGGAAGGGGAAACTTTATTGACACATTCCTGGGGTCAGATACATCACATGATCACACTGACAGAACCACAGGCACATAGACACAGGCAACAGACCATGCACAATGTCGGCACTAGTACAGTGTATATCCACCTTTCGCAGCAATGCAGGCTGCTATTCTCCCATGGAGACGATCGTAGAGATGCTGGATGTAGTCCTGTGGAACGGCTTGCCATGCCATTTCCACCTGGCGCCTCAGTTGGACCATCGTTCGTGCTGGACGTGCAGACCGCGTGAGACGACGCTTCATCCAGTCCCAAACATGCTCAATGGGGGACAGATCCGGAGATCTTGCTGGCCAGGGTAGTTGACCTACACCTTCTAGAGCACGTTGGGTGGCATGGGATACATGCGGACGTGCATTGTCCTGTTGGAACACCAAGTTCCCTTGCCGGTCTAGGAATGGTAGAACGATGGGTTCGATGACGGTTTGGATGTACCGTGCACTATTCAGTGTCCCCTCGACGATCACCAGTGGTGTACGGCCAGTGTAGGAGATCGCTCCCCACACCATGATGCCGGGTGTTGGCCCTGTGTGCCTCGGTCGTACGCAGTCCTGATTGTGGCGCTCACCTGCACGGCGCCAAACATGCATACGACCATCATTGGCACCAAGGCAGAAGCGACTCTCATCACTGAAGACGACACGTCTCCATTCGTCCCTCCATTCACGCCTGTCGCGACGCCACTGGAGGCGGGCTGCACGATGTTGGGGCGTGAACGAAAGACGGCCTAACGGTGTGCGGGACCGTGTGGAGACGGTTGCGAATGGTCCTCGCCGATACCCCAGGAGCAACAGTGTCCCTAATTTGCTGGGAAGTGGCGGTGCGGTCCCCTACGGCACTGCGTAGGATCCTACGGTCTTGGCGTGCATCCGTGCGTCGCTGCGGTCCGGTCCCAGGTCGACGGGCACGTGCACCTTCCACCGACCACTGGCGACAACATCGATGTACTGTGGAGACCTCACGCCCCACGTGTTGAGCAATTCGGCGGTACGTCCACCCGGCCTCCCGCATGCCCACTATACGCCCTCGCACAAAGTCCGTCAACTGCACATACGGTTCACGTCCACGCTGTCGCGGCATGCTACCAGTGTTAAAGACTGCGATGGAGCTCCGTATGCCACGGCAAACTGGCTGACACTGACGGCGGCGGTGCACAAATGCTGCGCAGCTAGCGCCATTCGACGGCCAACACCGCGGTTCCTGGTGTGTCCGCTGTGCCGTGCGTGTGATCATTGCTTGTACAGCCCTCTCGCAGTGTCCGGAGCAAGTATGGTGGGTCTGACACACCGGTGTCAATGTGTTCTTTTTTCCATTTCCAGGAGTGTACTTTCAGAAATGACTTCCTGACACTTAAATCTGTACTCGATGTTAACAAATTTCTCTTCTTCAGAAATACTTTCCTTGCCATTGCCAGTCTACATTTTATATCTCCTCCGACCATCCTCAGTTATTTTTCTCCCCAAGTAGCAAAACTCCTTTACTACTTTAAGCGTCTCATTTCCTAATCTAATACCCTCAGCACCACCCGATTTAATTCGACTACATTCCATTATCCTCGTTTTGCTTTTGTTGATGTTCATCTTATATCCTCCTTTCAAGACACTGTCCATTCCTTTCAGCTGCTCTTCCAGGTTCTGTGCTGTCTCTGACGGAATTACAATGTCATAGACGAACCTCAGAGTTTTGATTTCTTCTAAATTGGGACACTTATAAATTCACCAAAAAGTTAAAGCTCATGTGGAACTGATGGAATTTCCCACGCAGCACTAGAAGCTTGTTCCCAACAGATAACTATGATTCTCTGCCACGTATGTAGTAGCTCACTGCAACAAGGAATTTTTCTGGATAGACTGAAATATGCTACTGTTAAACCATTGTGTAGAAAGAGGGATAGGTCTGATGCTAACAACTACCACCCAATGTTACTTCTGAAAGCTTCATCCAAAATTCTTGAAAAAATAATGTAGGTAAAAACGAAGTACTAACAAAATGCCGATATGGTTTCGAGAAAGACTTTTCAATAGAAAATGCTACATATGCTTTCACTGGTCAAATATTAAGTCTTGAAAAACTGAACACCACCCATTGGGATCTTTTGTGATCTCTCAAAGACTTTTGACTGTGTGAATCATGAAATTCTTCAAGATAAGCTTAAGTATTTTGTAAGTATTTTAAGTTTTAATGCATGAGTAGAGTACATCCATTGCCAGTATAACTCCAGAAGCAAGTTTAGCAAAGAATCAGGAGACGATTCAGAGAATAATGTTAGTTTAGTAGTTTGGCGTGCAGAAGTTGGCCTAGTCCAATGAGTCATTTTCCCCTAAGTCTCTACTGACTGTGGAATCGTACCTCGGTGTCTGCCATGATCTTCACTCTGGCTCCAGTGTGGTAAGTTAACAAACATGTTCTCAGTATTGATGCAAGTGGGATATGTGGACAGTTTTAATTTATTCAAGATGGTGAACCCTTTCCCAACCCTCCTCCTGTCCACTGCTGTATATGTGGCAATGTCACACTTTTGATATCAAATTAATTAATTAAATTGATCAATTAATTACACCCTCCCCTATGGGAAATCCGTAGCCCATTGGGGGTTCCCCTTCCTACTGGTAAATCTCAGACCCTCCTCCCACCTCCCACATACCTCCACTACCCTTCCCCCCACACCTCCTGGAAAGAAACTGGCCAGAAAAGTTGCTCAGCTTGTGACGATCTGTTGGACTGAAACGATCTTATGACATGAAATTCAAGCCAGTACCAACTACACTGCAGGAGATATAATAATTTGTTATTCAATATACTAATATATTATTTATTTGAAAAATTCAATTTGCATACACTTTATTTTATCAGTTTATGGGAGATGTGTCTATGAATCTCTTTATTTGGTGGGAAAACCTCATGATTCTCTGTTATTTATTTAATTTTGGAAGGTCTAAGTGTCGTAAAATACATATAAAGAATTATCGACCTGTCAAAACGTAATCAAACACGCAAATTGATAGCTTTCTTTCTAATCGAACCAGCGACCCGCCGTGCACTGGAATGATGGCGCCCCATCTGCTGCTGTGTGTAGCTGGTGGTGTGACACATCCCACCATCCAGGAGAGATGCCACACTTGAATGCTTTGTTAGTGAAGTGGCACCTATCCATATGCGGCTGTGCCCCTCTGTTTTGCTAAAAGCGCTGCTCCACATCACTTACTCATAACACTTAGGTTGGCCAGAGAGCCCCTTCTATCTGTGACTTGCGCTATGCAAACTGTTGTGTGTACATGGTCTGTTGCAGGAGGCCGAGTAAAGGGCACTTGATGTATTTTTTAGGAGTTACCGGCGCGTACATCGCAGTTAGTGCATGAAGAGAATCCAAAAGATTTTGATTCAGGCATTCAGCTGGCAATCCAATGTGAGGAATTAGATGTTGCAACAGCGGTACGTGATAGACAAACAGTGTTTACAATGGGTATAAAATGTTATAAGTGTGGTCGTTTGGGACAAGTGTAGAGACAATGTACCCAGTCACTGAGGAATAGAGGAAGGGTGGAAATCAGCAGTGTAGAGGATGGAGAAGTCGAGTTCATAGAGGGAGACAAACGTTAAAAGGCAGTGGGGGCCCAAGACCCACCTAAGGAAGCACTCATGTAATTTCAAAGCTACAAATACATATGTAGAGGTGGAATGTTCAGAGGGAGGATCTATAGCAACTAAAACGTTTAGGATTTTGTTCGACACAGGGGCGCAAGTGTCAGTAGCTGCTATGAATTTGATGGGATGAAGGAAGTTAGACCCACCATGTTATAGGTTGCGTGGAGTGGGGAATAAGGATGTCACACCTTTGGGATCAGTGACAGCTGATTTTCGCATAGGGAAAGTCCGATTTGATGTATGCATGGAGGTAGTACCATGGGTAAGCGAGGGCTACGACATGATCATAGAAGAGGATTTCTTGCATCAACATCGTGCCGAAATTGACTTTGGACAACGAACTATTGAACTTGGTGGAATGTTATTTCAGCTAAGGAAACTGTCGTCGACCAGAGCTGTCGCAAGGGGCATACAACGTAATGCTCAAACCAATTGACCCGCGTACATTAGCATTAAGGCTTAATTCGCATGAGTGCGTGGCTAGTGGCACTGGGAAGCCGCTTTGGGTAAGTGTTAAGTCAAATCTGCCTGTGGGTAAGGGTTATTGAAGCATTCCAGAATAACGAAGTTTTGGGTCCATTGGGTTATTTTGTGAAACAGTGTTGTACGCGTACAGGAGGGGAACGACGGGAGAGTAGTTCCCGCGAACGTGGTTAATTTTAGCTGTTTAGACGCGAATTTGAGAAAAGGAGTTTTAGTAGCAAATTTGAACGTGCCAGATGACGAAGACTGGTGTTCCAGAGGTAGGCATAGCGATCAACCACTAACTGCTGATAGAACTGCATTGCGTAACAAAGTTAACCATTTGAAAGGAGAAGAAAAAGCAAAGAGAGCTTCACTGCAAGTTTAAACGCAGCCAAAGCCTCTCAGACAAACAGAAGCTAAACGATGTCAAAGTTAGGGTGAGGAGGACTATGCGTGAAACGTTCAGTGAATTCGAAAGTAAAATTGTATATACCGACTTGACAGAAAATCCTAGGAAGTTCTAGTCTTACGTTAAATTAGTAAATGGCTCGAAACAGCATATCCAGAGACTCCGGGATGATGATGGCATTGAAACAGAGGATGACACGCGTAAGGCTGAAATACTGAACACCTTTTTCCAAAGCTGTTTCACAGAGGAAAACCGCACTGCAGTTCCTTCTCTAAATCCTCGCACAAACGAAAAAATGGCTGACATCGAAATAAGTGTTCAAGGAATAGAAAAGCAACTGAAATCACTAAACAGAGGAAAGTCCACTGGACCTGACGGTATATCAATACGATTCTACATAGAGTACGCGAAAGAACTTGCCCCGCTTCTAACAGCCGTGTACCGCAAGTCTCTAGAGGAACGGAAGGTTACGAATGATTGGAAAAGAGCACAGGTAGTCCCAGTCTTCAAGAAGGGTCGTCGAGCAGATGCGCAAAACTATAGACCTATATTTCTGACGTCGATCTGTTGTAGAATTTCAGAACATGTTTTTTGCTCGAGTATCATGCCGTTTTTGGAAACCCAGAATCCACTCTGTAGGAATCAACATGGATTCCGGAAACAGCGATCGTGTGAGACCCAACTCGCTTTATTTGTTCATGACACCCAGAAAATATTAAATACAGGCTCCCAGGTAGATACTATTTTCCTTGACTTCCGGAAGGCGTTCGATACAGTTCCGCACTGTCGCCTGATAAAGTAAGAGCCTACGGAATATCAGACCAGCTGTGTGGCTGGATTGAAGAGTTTTTAGCAAACAGAACACAGCATGTTGTTCTCAATGGAGAGACGTCTACAGACGTTAAAGTAACCTCTGGCGTGCCACTGGGGAGTGTTATGGGACCATTGCTTTTTACAATATATATAAATGACCTAGTAGATAGTGTCGGAAGTTCCATGCAGCTTTTCGCGAATGATGCTATAGTATACAGAGAAGTTGCAGCATTACAAAATTGTAGCGCAATGCAGGAAGATCTGCAGCGGATAGACACTTGGTGCAGGGAGTGGCAACTGACCCTTAACATAGACAAATGTAATGTATTGCGAATACATAGAAAGAAGGATCCTTTATTGTATGATTATATGATAGCGGAACAAACTCTGGTAGCAGTTACTTCTGTAAAATATCTGGGAGTATGCGTGCGGAACGATTTTAAGAGGAATGATCATATAAGATTAATTGTTGGTAAGGCGGGTACGAGGTTGAGATTCATTGGGAGAGTCCTTAGAAAATGTAGTCCATCAACAAAGGAGGTGGCTTACAAAACACTCGTTCGACCTATACTAGAGTATTGCTCATCAGTGTGGGATCCGTACCAGATCGGGTTGACGGAGGAGATAGAGAAGATCCAAAGAAGAGCGGCGCGTTTCGTCACAGGGTTATTTGGTAAGCGTGATAGCGAGATGTTTAGCAAACTCAGGTGGCAGACTTTGCAAGAGAGGCGCTCTGCATCGCGTTGTAGCTTGCTGTCCAGGTTTCGAGAGGGTGCGTTTCTGGGTGAGGTATTTAATATATTGCTTCCCCCTACTTATACCTCCAGAGGAGATCACGAATGTAAAATTAGAGAGATTCGAGTGCGCACGGAGGCTTTCCGGCAGTCGTTCTTCCCGCGAATCATACGTGACTGGAACAGGAAAGGGAAGTAATGACAGTGGCACGTAAAGTGCCAGTGCTCTCCGCCACACACCGCTGGGTGGCTTGCGGAGTATAAACGTAGATGTAGATGTAGACATGGAAGAATAGTTGTGGGAATTTAAGGATTTGTTTTTTCCGCGAAGGCCGTTGCCAGCAACTCCATTAGTTCAACATAGGATACCAACAGGGAATGAACCTCTGTTTACCATAAACAATGCGGAATACCGAGGTATTTGCTGCCGATTGTGGTGGATTTCATTGATCAGTAGCTTGGGGACGGTATTATAGATCATAGTAATAGTTGCCGGGGAGTGGGCAATGTCATTGCGCCTAAAAAATTTATGGATGGAACTAAGAAATACAGGTTTTGTTGTGACTACCGATACCTCAATAATAAGACAGAAACGTATCGAAGACTTTGGATCACTTAGGACAGTGCCAGTACTTTTCTACGATGGATTTGACAAGTGGTTACCATCAGTTAGAGGTGGCTCCAGAGGATCGTCAAAAAACTGCTTTCTCTACTCCGGGAGGCCATTACCAGTGCATCATAACGTCATGCGGTATGAAAAACGCTCCGGCAACGTTTCAGAGGTTGCTAGACAGTGTCTTGCAGGGTTTGAAATAACGGCAGTGGCTTGTCTACTTATATGACATTATAATGTTTTCATGTAGTATGGAGCAACATAGGCAGCGGTTAAGGGAAGTCTTTATGAGGTTAAGAGCAGCTCGTTTGACGTTGAGCCTGGAGAAGTGTCATTTTGCATTAAAAGCGGTAAAATATTTGGGTCATATTATCAGTAAGGACGGAGTGCGAACAGATCCGAGTTTCGTTCAGGTTGTAAGGCATTTTCGGGAACCGAAATCAGTTAAGGAAGTGCAGTCATTCATCGGAATTTGCAATTTCTACCGAAAGTTCGTGAAGGTTTTTGCAGATTTAGCACAGCCGTTGACGCGATTTTTACGGAAGGGTGTGAAATTTGAGTGGACAGAAGAGTGTCAGAAAGTGCTTGACAAACTGAAAGAAGTGTTGACATCAAATCCGGCTCTTGTGTTTCCAGTTTTTGAAAGGGAATTTATTCTAGCATGCGATGCATCGAATCAAGTTTTAGGGTGAGACCTTAACTTTTCCCGGCGAATTGAATATTCAAATAACTTACGGGTTTGCTGCCGGATGACGTCGTCGAACACCGCCGATATTTCGACAGGAGCACACCCTGTCATTCTCAAGGCACAAATGCAAGGAGGAAGAAATGTGCAAGGTAATTTAATACCTCGGTTCACAGAGGAGAAAGAAGGAAGATACCACACACAGAACAAGTGTCAACACAAACAAAGATAACCAACATCAGAAATATCGATAGTTACTGTTAATTAACAGGTGAGGTAGCACTAATTCTGTCCCTCTGTTTTTTATGAGAGACAGAGTCGGATTCCAAGCAGCATTTAAACAAAATCCACCATCTCTGTTAATAAGGTTGCTTGATAGTTTGATTTCAGCAGCTTCCTTAATAACACTATCCCAATAGCTGGACGTGCAAGCCAGAATCTCCGTGTTGGTGAATTCCATAGGGTGACCGGTGTCAAGGCAATGTTCTGCAATAGCAGATTTGCTCGGCTGTTGTAAGCGTGTATGACGCTTATGTTCAATACACCGCTCTTCCACAGTCCTGATTGTCTGACCTATATATGACACGCCAAAACTACAAGGAGTACGATAGACCCCAGCCTTACGCAAACCAAGATCATCTTTTACGGACGTCAACAGGGCCTTAATCTTAGAAGGTGGTGGAAAAACACATTTCACCTCATATTTCCGCAAAATACGGCCAATCCTGTTGGAAGTACTTCCTGCGTAAGGCAAAAAGGCCGTAGACGTAGGTGCCACTTCGTTGCTATCGTCACTCACCCGTTGCACAGAAGGCTGATAGCGCAACGCACGTTTGATCTGCCTCTCACTGTAACCATTCTGACGAAAGGGAATTTCGAGATGTGATAGCTCAGCTGCCAAACTTTCAGGGTCTGAGATAACGTGGGCCCTGTGAACCAAGGTACGAAGTACTCCTTTACGCTGAGCTGGATGGTGACAGCTATCAGCTCGCAGATACAAGTCAGTGTGAGTAGGCTTCCTATAAACAGAATGTCCCAACGTACCATCAGTCTTCCTTTTGACCAACACATCAAGGAAGGGAAGGCATCCATTCTTTTCCACCTCCATAGTGAACTGAATATTCGAGTGGATTGAATTCAGGTGTTCCAAAAACCAGTTTAAATTCTCACTACCATGAGGCCAAACAACAAAAGTATCGTCTACATATCTGAAAAACACGCAGGTTTCAAGGTCGATGACTCCAATGCTCGTTCCTCAATGTCCTTCATAAAGAAATCGGCCACAATAGGTGACAACGGGCTTTCCATTGTAACTCCATCAGTCTGTTCGTAGTACTGACCATTGAATAAAAATTAAGTGGAAGTCAGCACATGTCGAAACAAATTTGTGAACTCGACACCAAACTTAAACTCAATTAGCTGCAACGAATCAGAGAGAGGAAAGCGAGTGGAAAGAGAAACCACATCAAAACTGACTAAAATATCAGAGTCATTCAAACGCAATCCCCGCAATCGACGTAAGATATCTGCAGAGTTCTAAATGTGGTGTTCACACCTACCTACTAGTGGACTCAACAAACTAGCAAGATGTTTAGCTACACGATATGTTGGGGCACCAATATTAGAAACAATATGCCTCAACGGGAGAGCCTCTTTATGGACCTTAGGGAGGCCATATAATCTAGGTGGTACAGCACAGCAGATCATGCTGCGTTGAAGTCGTTGTTGGAGTTGAAGGATCCGTCCACCAGCCTCGATAGGTGGGCTGTGAGGCTTAGTGAATTCGACTATGAGGTGTTGCACAAGCCTGGGAAGAAGCACGGTATTGTAGCTGCAGTAAGTAGGAAGGTGGCAAAAGTAGAAGTCATAGGTTATGACCTAACAGTATTACAAGAATTACAGGACGCGGACAACGATATAAATTGTATTGGACACAGCCACAATTTAATATGTACGGCGGTCTTCTGTGCAGGGAAATGAAGTTAGGGTGAGGGTAACGCGGTACTGTAGTTGGAAACAATAAGTCACTTGGAAAGCTCGGACGAGTCTTAATACGGTGCCTTCTACCTCTTTCCGCTACATTTGATGTTGCTACTACAGTCGGTGTCAGAAGTCGCTACTATATCTGCTGTCAGAATAGCGGACGTCGTCTGTACAGTAAGACGTTCGAGCCTACCGCCTGCATTATAGCCACAAGATGTGGTGAGTTTTGACCAGTTTTCTTTGGAGTGTTGGACATTTTCTTTCTTTTTTGTGTTTTTGAGTATGGTTCATGGGAGGCCATTGTAGAAGTTTTGCGAAGGCATAGTATTTTTTATTGTCAGAGTAAGTGTTAGGCGGCCCATGTGGCCGAGCGGTTCTAGGCGCTTCAGTCCGGAACCGCGCTGCTGCTGTGGTCACAGGTTCAAATCCTGCCTCGGGCATGGATGTGTGTGAGTCCTTAGGTTAGTTAGGTTTAAGTAGTTCTAAGTCTAGGGGACTGATGACCTCAATGCTAAGTCCCATAGTGCTTAGAGCCATTTGAACCATTTTGTAAGTGTTAGTGTATTTGAGGCAGTAGGATTTATTTTTTCGTGGCATTTAATTATTTTTGTATTGGTTTGAGTGTGATGCTACTGAGTATGATGATACTGAGGTGTAGGGAGTTGGGTTATTTTTGTACTTCATTGTTTTGTTTTGGGATTAGCGGAGAACAAAAGCAACACAATGGCAGAGTTAGGAACGAAATGTGTGTCGGAACGAGAGGCTGTACGATTTTGTTGGAAAAGGTAGCACAGTTGACAGCGGACAATACACAGTTGAGGAGTGAATTAACATCGAGAAGTTAGCTGGAAATCGCATCGGGTTATTGTTGCCTAGGATGCCGCAGCAGAAGATTGATCCAGCTGCTGCAAGTTTGAATATTCCATTTTCTGGAAAGGCATCTCAGTATGTGCGTTAGTTTGTGGAGGACTTCGAAACTTTAGCTATGATGAATGGCTGGACGGATGAACAATTGTTACACGTAGCCAAGATTAGATTAATTGGTGAAGCAAAGACATATGTAAGGCGTTCTGTGGCCTTACGTAAGGCAGAACAGTTTCAGCAGTTGAAGGAGGGGATTTTACAAAGGTACAAAAAACAGAATAGCGCTCAGTACTTTAGGGAGACGTTGAGTACAATCACGAAGAGACAGCGGGAGATGGTAGAGAAATTTGCGGACAGAATAAGAGAAAATAACAAATACACTTAAGAGTTGTGTCAGAGCAGTGAAGCAAATGTAGCAGCAACTTCTGACATCAGATGTAACGGCAACATCAAATTTAGCAGGAAGATGTAGAAGGCACCATATTAAGACTCGTCCGAACTTTCCAAGTGATTTGTTGTTTCCAACTACAGTGCTACATTCCCCTCGGTCTGCATCACTGGGTCCCGAAATGCTGATGACATCACTTCGCTGACTGCGAAATGGCTTGGCGCGGAATGGCTGCCTCAGCAAACCGTGCACGCACTGCTGTGTGTCGACTTTGTACGGCCGCGATGTCAGGATGCGCCGGCAGTCGACTCAGCGGTCTTCGCACCTGCCTTCTCAGCGCCGCCCACCACGTTCCACAGGCAGCCCACTGCACGCTTCTTCGCCATTGTGGTTCATATCATGGGCGACAACAATCACCTGCGATCCGATGTCCGAATCTGCGGCCCCGCCTTCGGATGCTTCCGGCATGTGTTGGGAACCAATAACTCTGCCTGCAGTAGCGAGCCGTGGTGTGACCCACCGCTAGTTCGCTGCAGACCCCTCGTTGGCCTTAGAGGGCCGAACCAGTGACCCGCCATAGACTGGAATGCTGGCGCCCCATCTGCTGCTGGATGTAGCTGGTGGTGTGACACGCCCTGCCATCCAGGAGAGCTGCCACACTTGAAGGCTTCGTTAGTGAACCGGCACCTAATTATATCCGGCTGTGCACCTCTGTTGTACTAAATTCGCCGCTCCGTGTCACGTACTCATAACACTTAGGATAGCCAGTGGGACCCTTCTGTCTGTGACTTGCGCCATGTAAACCACTGTGTCTACTTTTCCTGGCGGTTCTACGCCCCTGTGGCTTCTATTTTACTTCGCAACTGCTGGTGAGCGTAACTCACTATAAACAGGCTGTAACTTGTGCACTCAGAAATATTGTAACGAAATTGACTTTTCCTATCCCAAACGGTAGTGCCGCTCCACTACCATACATGCATAAGGCTATACTATGAGTCTTAAGAAATAATTTTTTCCTGTTTCCTTCCTTTTTTGACTTGGTTACTTTTACAAGTTCCTCATTAAATTAAATAAACTACACGAAAATCAATGTGATAAATACGTAGCCTGCATCAAATACAGTAGTCGTAATGAAACAGTACTTACAGACCTTTTACAAAGATTCTCCAACCTTGATATAACAGTTATTTACGATGTCATGTTTTTTGGTGCTCATGCTAACAGCTTCCACGTGGTTAACAGGTAAATAGTTAAAACTATACGCATGTAGAACATATTTCCAAATCTTTTCACGGTTTTGATGCTTTACTTGTACACCAGTCAATTTTCGTGTATTCTTATTGCCGAGTAGTCAAACTGCAAAGCACAGCATAGCAACTGTTCTGTAGGCACTCCAATAGTTTACACAGCGCTAAAGTAACTGGCACGGGGTACACTGGGGAAAAGTCCAAATAACGTTTGTTGGCATTTCCACAGGGTCAGACACACCATCTACCCTATAATTATATACCCAGTATACACCATGTTCTTTAGCTAAGGAAAACATTTAAGTTTCTTGTAGATGCTTGTCGTGCTTTTCATAGAATCGACAGGGTGGTTACTTAAATCTTTGCCCACTTCTGGCTTTGCTATTTGGTACATCAGTTTGTTAGATATGTTTACAATTGCATTTCATCCACGTTAAACAATCTATATCAACGCTTTGTCATTGCACACAATCACGCTGCTATTTCCTTGGCAGTCTTCTTTCACACAAAAGTTGTTTTCTGACTTCCAGTAGCCACACATCTTCTTTTTGTTCAAAATCCTAGTAAAATCTTGTGTTATATTGAGGTGTATAACATAATCCTGGCCTATACGAAGGTGCTGAATACTTTCAGGCAGCTCAGCCATTGGTACAGTTGTTTTAACGTTAGTCAGTTCCACTTCACATGTTACTGCCATAGGAGTTTTACATTTCCTGGAAATGGTTTCCAGTCTTCCTTGACTGTTACTTCAATTGCTGTCATTGACATTTCCCTATCACAGAAACGGTAGTTTTGCCTTGAAGCCATGTTCGCAAAGATGAACTTGGAGAAGGCAACACTTATTTTCTTCTTCAACATTACATGCCGTCCCTTCTCTAATTGTTCTTGGCAGTCCACCTGATTACGGATATTAACCACCATAACATTGTTATAATACGGTTCTCTAAAGGGAGTACACAGATTTAAATTCACCTTGCTAATGAGTGTCCTATTATTGGTGCAACCAAAATCTTACTGCTCGTCAGTTGGTCTGATGTTCCTCCCTACTTGTTGAGGGATGTTTCCCATTATGGAGAAAGTCATGTGACACTTTCTGCTACTATTTTATATTAACCATTTGCAGCTATCAAGGCTTGTTATATACTCTAAATACGTAGCTCTTCCAAGACGGCAGAACTTCAAATCAAAGGATCATGAGGTCAGTTTCAGTTTCGCCTCCCAAATTTAAGTGAGATGTGATTTTTGAAATGTGGTGCCCTAGACTATGTGATGTGGACGCATAGGGGCATTATCTAGCAGCCTTTTAACATCTGAACTTAATACACATCCTAACAAGTAGCTCCAGTGTCCCTACAATGCGTAACTGAAAATTGATCCTTGTCTGCAACTGGGTACAAAATGGCGGCATCTGTACGAAATTGTTACAATTAAAATGGGGGAGGGGAGCTAGATTTTAGAGTGTAACAAACCGATCCTATATCAGGTCTTAGTAACGTATGGGGCTGTATGGTGCAACCTCCCATAGGTCATGTGCTCGGCAACATATGGGAAAATTCCGTTGCAATTCTTCTACACTATTTGTTACAGTGTTACAGCCTACCCCATATACAAGAAGATGAAGGTCTTCTACGAAAACATAAGGTTCCTACCCTAGCATGAGATAGCTGTAATGGTTGGGTGGCTTTGAAAAGTAGTTGGGAATGGATAGTTGATAGCATAGCAACTGTGCATCATGGGGTCACTGTAATGTTTGCGTGAGCAAAAAGTAGTTGAAAGAATAGTAACCCTGATTTTTTACCTGTTCCAATTCTTATTAGATACAGGTGTTGAAACTTATTTTCAGTACGATATTTCCTCAAACTATCATGTAATTTCCACTGAATGTCAGCATAAGTAATTCATCACAAGATTTACCTTAAATTGTAAGTAACTTCAGTAGTGCCAGTAAGCGGACCATGTGTATATTTACTGTTATAGAACTAATCTTTAGATATTTTGATAAATAACGTAGACAAGTTCTTCATGTCTCCGAAGTGTAGTACAAGCCATTGGTCTTGTCACAGTCATCATGATACCTGTTATATCACCTAAATTAGGTGCTGTCGGGCTTGGCTAGCAGTAGGATGGGTGACCATCCGGGTATGCCGAGTACTGTTGGTAAGCGGGGTGGACTGAGTCTTTAACAGGCCGATTAAGGAGCTATTATACTGAGGAGTAGGAGCTCCCATCGAGAAAAGTGACAATAGCTGCGAGAGCGGAGTCCTGACGACATACTCCTCCATATGCACATCTGATGGCGCCTATCAGCTAAGAATGACAAAGCGGTTGGTTGGTATTGTTAGGCCTTCTGAAGTCTGTTCAGACAGAATTTATTGAAAGTGTGGTACAAATATCGAACTTCACTGTTTCCCAAATGTGTCATACAGTGATAGTGCTAACAAGCAATCCAAGTGTGTTCTGTACATTATAGACGAATTCTTCGCATAATTTGATAAATAATACAGACAATATCGTGTGCTGTTTTAGTATGGTGCAAAGATCGAATTTTCGTTTACAATCAGAGACCTGTGTGGAACCTTGTCCACCATTATCTTTGTCATAATCAAACGCGGCAGTGTTTTCGAAACTAACATATCACATTTTGCGCATTTCGACGTTATACTTGTATTACGAAAACATGCAGATTAAGTGATATAATATATTAAATAACTTCGCAAAATACGTCATTTGTAGTGTCGAAAATATGAGTTTATGGACAACCTTGCTATAGATATTCATATTATTTGGTAATTTATATGAAGATAGAATCTGCAACCTCGTTCCCTGGCACTATAGTTCCAGTCCATAAATGCCATACCCTCCCATAGAAGTTTTTTTGATGTACACCAGTGGAACACAACCCCAACTACTAGGTCCAGCATGGAAAGTACTTAAAAATATATATTAACCAGTCAATGAAGATTCTAGTGCAGAACATGATACATTACCTTCTTCCCCACTGAAATGGTGGTTGACCAGGTGATAAAAGTTAGCCACATCTAAGCCTAAGTGTAACTGTCAAGAATTACTTCACTTCGTGGACAGCATGTTATTTTAGACCCATATGTTTTGTTCTGTTACAGAACAATAGCACAGACAATTTAGACGGAAACAGCATCGTAGCACTTAATTCGAGAGATTAAAGTTATTTTTTAGGAGCCAAGTGCACATTAACCTGTAGGTTACGCAGTAATCGCACTTCTTCTAGTAGATCACATCCACTTTCAGGTTATGCCAGACAAACAGACAATATCAGTTTCTGTTATTAAAATACTACTTGAATTCTGAATGCTTATTTTTGTTGATTGTCATTGTCAACTGCTTTGCTTGTTCAGCGTATTATTTTAGCCTACGTACGTTTTGCGCAAATATAGAGCAACAATACAGAGTCTGAATATTTGGTTGTTTGGAATTGTCAACTGTTAGTGCCTTGCCTGCTCAGTGTCTTATGTTAGCTAACAAATCTTTTGTACCGTTATATAATGGATTGCTCGTTTGTTTGGAACTATCAGCTATCGCTGCCTTGTCTGTGTAGCACCTTAATTGAGCTAAGCCATGTATTGTAAAGATATAGAACAGTAATATAAAAATTCTGATGTGCTAATAATTAATTTCAGTGCCCATTGTGCCATGCACCAAGTAGGCTACAAATATCAGACTTCACTTATTGCCAAGTAAGGAGAACAATATGGGATGTGTTTTGATTGGCTCTTTTGTTTACACAATTCACCTCGTTCCGATACTTTTGAATACAGCCAAGTTACTCACTGCCATATGGGAGGTAGAAAGAACATGGTGAGATACATACTCGCTGTTTCTTTCATTTAGACAGTTAACTTGGTTCGGATATTTTTGAACACGGTCTAGATGGAAGCTGTGTGGCTGCATAGTATTGTACTATTTCATTTATGCATTTCATGTCTTTCAGATGCTAATTAACATCATGTCAATAGAACAACATCGGGCCTCTGAAATGGATGTTTCAGTCATACAGTTCAAGTCGTTCGGGTACTTGTGAACATGGAAAGATGGCGGCTTTAGGATACTTTCCTTTATGGAAATCAGGTTGTTCAGGTACTTTCGAACATTACAGTGATTTCCAGAATTCAGGTCGTTTGGACACTTTCAATTAAGGAATTAATTTAGAGAAATCAGTTTGTTTAGATACTTTTGTCCTTGATGCCAATTTAAGCAGTTCAGGTTGTTCGACTACTTTTCAACAAGGTATCAATTTATGCAATTCAAGTTGTGCATATACATATGAACATTACCAAGATTTGGCTGTGATTGGGAGATTTAACTCAGTGTGTGTGTGTGTGTGAGAGAGAGAGAGAGAGAGAGAGAGAGAGAGAGAGAGAGAGACAGACAGAGAGAGAGGGGGGGGAGGAGGAGAGGGAGCGAGAGAGGGAGAGGGGGTGAAAGAGAGAGAATTGTTTCACTGATGAGACAACACTTTGGCTGATGAATCATTGTGGAGTCTACAGACAAAGTATATCGCAGCCCTCCTGCCACTGTACGCAACACACCCACGTGGTATCATGAATACGGTAGTAAGACAAGTATGGTACGCACATACCTCCGTAAAGCACGCTGGAGTCTCTGCAGCTGTACTACATCTTCATTCTGTGTGTAGCTGATGATAATTTGAGTATTTATCTCACACACAAGATTTATAGCCTATGAGTTTGTCTGTTTCCTTTCTTCCGAAGTCAAGTAATTAAAGCGTTGTTCCGGGTTTGGAAAATTGTCTTCTTTGGTAAGTATTCTGTAAATAATTTTCTGAGTTTATTCTTTAATCATTTTTTCCACCTACTATGGTTTCTACTGAAACACTATCACGTCTAAGCGCCTTCCCTTTTTCTTACTCGTACCTTGAATGGCCTATACACCTCATCTGTCATGACATCTGCAGTGTTATTATCCTAATTTTAATCGTGAGTTTTTCTGATTCACCTTGTCAGCTACAAAATAATTTAAAAAAATAGTCGAATGATTGCAGAATTTGGTCTCTATTATTAGTAACTACACCCTTTCTCATCTTTCTTGATAAATCATAGAGTCTACACAAAGTGAGGTTCTGTTTTGTTTTCTTCATGCTCTTAGTAGTTGCAGACGTTTCTCTTACCAAACTTTAATAGTCTCTCCCAATATCTTTTCGAAAACTTTTCACACATTAAGCAGATTTCAGTACGATTGTATGTATGAGTTCCTCGATACGGTCGCATTCACTATATTGGCTCTCGTGTTCCATTAGTGACGGTCCTTTCTTTGGCTTTTCTTGTAGTTTGTTAAATAATTGTACTTTTAGTCTATATCAGTCTCCTTCCCGGCCATTTTCACTGTCTCCTGTCCCACTGCCATTTTCTTTGTCCTATTGTTTTTCTCTTTAATAGCCATTGTCTCTCTTTTTCGCGCTTATAATCTGCTGTTTTTTCCCTTCAACCATCATTGTCTACCCTACACCCATGTGATTTGGGATGGTGTTATGTACATAGTTCCGCGTAGACAGCGCGTACACAATTTTCCCACTAGAGCGCGCCCCGTTAAGCACAACAGCGCAGGTGCAGCGCTCGTCCGTCTCCGTACTACGAGATGGCGCTGCCTTTCAGACGGATCCGCGTATTAATATGTAACGCAACCAATGAGATTGCTGCTAACATAGAAACTTTTCTCCTCGCGGATCACACTCGCGCAGTGATACCTGAACGCGCGAGGTATTATAACGAGTGTACAGACCTCCAATTAGTCAGTCTGCATTTGTCTGCACCAGTCTGTACCAGTCCGCATTTATCTGCACCTGTCTGTACCAGTCTACATTAGTTTCAGTCTGTACCTAATAAGATTATCATATTCCTGTACATAGCCATGAAGATGACACTTTGTCAAGTATCAGAGATATGTGAGAATAAGATTAACGTACCAAGACCAAAGGAACTTCAGATTGTCAATTGTAAATAGCATCCAGAATCAAGTTACGTAAGGTTTGTGCCTGTTACTATTTTAATAAATGTGTGTGAAAATTAATCAAGTTCTGTTTAAAGTTGGTCACCGTGAATCTGATACTCTAAGCGTGCAAGTGGCATTTCTATCGTCTGATCTAACGGCAGAAGATAAACACGCCACGATAAGACCACGAGACATATTGCTGACACTCGCCTACTTCGTTAGAGCGACAAGTCAAATAATCTGATGGTGTGTGTACCGAAGGTCTTACAGTACGCACACCACAGATGGTTTGCTCGCAGTTTTGACTCTTAGATCAGGAAATATTAACATACCGGTGGAAGGTATGGGGGAATGTCGGCAAATTTTTTCGTGTAAAGTTCGCCGATCTAATGGGTCCAACCCCTCACACCTGTGTATGGTTTCCACTCATCTTTCATTTCCACTCTCTCCTCTCTATTTTGCTCCCACTGTTACTATCTGCGCCTATCTCTACGTCTATTTTGCTGCCACTGTCTCCTCTCCCATTCACGTTATTAACTCTCTGCTACTCTCCTTCAGCACAAAAAAGTGCGAAAACTTTCGCCAAGCCAAAGTTTTTTGTGAGGAACGCGGAATGATGATGGAGGCAGCTGGTTGTCCACTTTTCTGTCAGGGTCTTTTAAGGAAGAGCGTATTCGCCTGTTTCATACTCTGACAGGAACATTTTTCACCTGGTTCCCTTCTTTTACCTGTTGCTTCAGGTTGTGCTGCTTATGTTATAAAACCTTCGGTCCGAAAGATTTAACAGTTTATTTACGTGCTTAGAAAACTTAACGTACTTTAACACGTATGATCAACCAATAAGCTTGCATAACATAAAGTTGGCACAAAATTGTCATTCAACTCGAATTCACTTCAGGCTATTTTACATAAAAATGTGCAACATTTTTAGGCTACACCTACATTACACCAAAAAATGCGGTGTGTGCTTTGCAGTAACAAAGAATTTCGTATGACGTAACAATTTTTTCCAATGGCGATTACGCCGCCTGGTAGCACCATTGAATAATTTCCACGTCAAGACATGCTGTATACGCGTGAAGCTTCCATTACACAGCGACAGCGCGCCATAAAGTTTTATTGGAAACTTTTTGGTGATTACAGAACTCTTGGGATGACCCCGGAACCCTTGTCGTGTGTTCACTGCGTCAGTTATAATTACATTTACGCCTCATGTATTACACGCACACTTTATACAGGGTGTTACAAAAAGGTGCGGCCAAACTTTCAGGAAACATTCCTCACACAAAAATAAAGAAAAGATGTTATGTGGACATGTGTCCGGAAACGCTTAATTTTCATGTTAGATAATATTATCCTTCATCGTATTCCTTTGATCACAGACTGTCAGAAGTAATTCTTCCTGTATACATCCAAGATCAGACGTGTGCGATTATAACGATCCTTACGCACACTATTCTGTTATTAATGTCCCTTTCACAGCTCCGCCTGATTATCCGTGCGTGTTACAGCGCCGCTTGCAAGGTGGGCAAGTGCGCCAAAATGCGGATCAAATCCATCCGGTGGATTAACGACGAGGATAGGTCCGCTGCTCAGCCTGCATGTGGTTTTTAGACGGTTTCCCACATCCCCCTAGGTGAATACCTGGGGGCATTTACACGATTCGCAAACATTTAAAAAACTTTCACTCATTTTCATATTAACAGACATGTGGGGTATACATATTCCGTCCTGGGGGTAGCGGTGCGGCAACAGAAACGGGATCTACCCACCCCTGTAATTAACCTGACTTCGTTAGTAATCATACCTACCCTGCACCGATGTGTGACTAAAGGAAAGAGAAGGAAGAAGAAGAAGAAGAAGTAGTAACAGCCCTTCGTGTAGCTACAGTCCGTGCGTTTCTTAGCATGAGTATCATTTTCGTGAGTTCACAATTTGGCGTGCCACTTTCACATAATATTAAACAGTGTAAATGCTTCCACAATGACGGTTAATGTTGTCATGCGCACAGCAATTCATTAAATCGCGTTAATATCTAGTCCAAATCGTAACCGAAATATAAGAACTCAAGCATAAATTCTGTGAATGTGTGTGTGTGTGTGTGTGTGTGTGTGTGTGTGTGTGTGTGTGTGTGCCGGCTGGTGTGGCCGAGCGGTTCTAGGCGCTTCAGTCTAGAACCGAGCGACTGCTATGGTCGCAGGTTCGAATCCTGTCTCGGGCATGGATATGCGTGATGTCCTTAGGTTAGCTAGGTTTAAGTAGTTCTAAGTCCCAGGAGACTGATGACCTCAGATGTTAAGTCCTATAGTGCTCAAGTGCTCAGAGCCATTTGAACCATTATTTGTGTGTGTGTGTGTGTGTGTGTGTGTGTGTGTGTGTGTGTGTGTCTGTGTTTCTGTTTGATGCGCTACTATCACTTTACACACAGTATGCCAGCCCGCACATCCCACTGTGCACACACTAACCCTCTCTGCTTGACTGCAGCTATCAATATCGTTGGCACATGGTAGTGTGTATAATAGTTGTACGTATTATATTCAGTTTGATGTATATTAATAAGAGATTCATGCTGTAACATAAATAAAGTAAAACATAGTTACTATTTATACTGTAGAATTGAATCACCAAAAATGTATGTACATAGTGGAAAGCGAAAGAAAAGAAAGAAGAAAACTTTACCACACACAGTTAGCAATGTCTTGACAATTCGACGATTTTCTTTTTTTTTTAAAAAAAAATATTTAAGTGCTACATGGACGAAGCCCAATTCATGCAGTAATCATTCTTGAAACGTAGTATCTCTACAAAGTTAACTGAAAAAGGAAGTTGAATCTCGTAAGAAGTGATCGTTTGTGTTACTGAAATGGGAAAAGAGAGCAACAAGTCCACTGACGTCAGTATCCGTGAGGTAAACGACCCGTGTCATACATCGACGAAAAATATATTTTCCAAAAGACAGCGACACAGGAAATTGAACCCTTGTGTCAGGCATAAACCGCTGTTCTCCACAGCTGGTCACCTTCCCTCTTTCTCTGCTAAATACGCCAGCGTCGAGACTGACAAATTTATTTATACAACTCTTTTATCTCTGCGTCTCTTTAAAACATTTCATTGTTTTATAAGGCAAAAAAGGAAATAAATGCTCATGAAAAAGCGGCCTTGAGCTGACGTTCTGTTGTGGGGCGTATTTTTAAATACATTTTATTTCACGGTTACCAAAGAACGTAAAAGGGTCGGCTGCTTCCAATTTACGTGTCAGAAGCAGGTTGCTGACGAGGCGGCGCGAGCTGTGGTCCACACCCGGTGCTAGGTGGGAGGAAATGAAAGGAAACGCTACTGCCTTTGAGGTGCTGCCGTCTGTGGGTCTGTAATGCCTATCTGCGTTTTAGAGAGCGAGTCTTTTCTTAATTTGAATGAATAACGATTGCACTGGAATAGTAAGAGGCACACCTCGCACTGACGTACACCGAACAGATATTGTGAAATTCTTTATTCCAATTGTTTGTCCCCTTCACTACGGACTGAATAACGCAAAACGTCTAATGATGTTACTCTTTGATAGAATAAGAATGTGCACCGATCAACTACAACCACAGTTTTCTTTGAACTTTATTCGCAGAAGTATGTTTTCATTGTCAGTGGTCTACAATGAAGGGAACAAGCTAACATGTCAATTGTGAAAGACAAAAGATAAACATACTTTTCTCTTATTTCTCAACATTATTTTCCTTATGTCTGTAAATAAGTCTATGAGTACCATGGTATACGAAGCCCTAAAATAAATTTCACGAGAGGCCCATCAAGATACATGATTCTGAACTCTCACACGTTAACCCGCGACCACACTGCCATTGGAAACATGTTTCACTTGGAACCATTGTTTCCTGTACTGTTTCACAACTGTTCCCGAGTTTGTTTCTTCTCTCTGCTTCTGTTTACACAGACAGAAAACATTTCTCAGTTCATTTGCATCGTTTTCAACGGTGTTTGTCATATTATTTTCGTACTGTCTGCTGCGTCATCTCAGAGCCGAGAAAATTGTAGCATCTGCATTATTAACATTTGAAGGCACACGCAAACAAAATGAAAGCCGTCCTCAGTTTCTTTTTTCCTGAGCCTGAAGGACATACAGCCATCTCTGAGTGTTTCAGAGTTTTACACAAGAAGGCTGCATTTATAAAAGTATTTATAATTGGTTTTAAAACTATGACATTATTTTGGTGAAGAAGAAGTGATGTAGTAGTTGGGGATGGTTGATGACAACGCATTAATAGTTGTATGAAATAGATTTACTAGGCTGCGCACAGTCGCTGTAGTTGGTGATCGGGAACATACTGCAGAAGAACTGGTGCGAATAACTTGCTCGGGAAATGGATACAGAAGACAGTTCTAAATTCTGCAACTTCACTCGGGTATCATCGACCGATTTTGAATTTCTGGCAAATGTGGTAGTACCATTTGTACAAAAAAAAAAAGACACATAAGCAGGAAAACAATTACAACCAGACAGACTGTTAGTTTCAGTTTCTTGGCAATGGGAGATTCTTTTCAGAGCATTGAGTATGTATTTCACATTTCGAAGCCTACAACAACCTCATTTTGCTTTCTTTGCAGTCTGTGTCAGTATTCTACCAGCGTGGCAGCAGTTTACTGCGGAGCGTCTTGTTTTTATTGCTATTCTGGTACTGCTTGCCTCATGTATTCCGCAAACAGTACTCAGTCTGATACATCGATAACAACCAGATAGGCTGGTGCCTCGTCCAATCCACTTTAGTTTCGAAGAGACGGAAACAGACGACACAATGCGACGTACAGCAATAAAGTACAGCCGTGCAGCTGGTCCGAAACATCGCTTTCTTTGATCTGTATAGACACTGCTACGGATAGATGTTTCCCTGTTTCGAAGCATGTTTCGAAACTTCTATCTAGACGGTGCCCCCATCAACTATCCGAAAACATGTTTCGGAAACAGAACGAGAGAGACAACTGTTAGAGTCGCGCGGAATGGCCGCGCAGTTAGACGCGCCATGATGCCCCTCCCACCGGAGGTTCGAGTCCTCTCTCGGACATGGGTGTGTGTGTTGTTCTTAGCATAGTTTAAGACCGATGACTTCTGCAGTTTGATCCCTTACGAACTACACACATTTGAACACAGACAACTGTTACAATCTCCCGCTCCACATTGCACGTGGCACTTCCATTAAGTGCGTAGCACAACTTGTGGTGCTTCATTACATGTAAAGGCAGTGTAGACATCAGCGCTCACGTTTATGTCGTATTCCAAGACTTCAGGAAGACATTTGACACCGTTCAGCACTGCCGTTTAATGAACAAAACTACGAACTTTCTGAACAACGGACCAGATTTGCAGCTGAATTCATAACTTTTACGCAGCAACAGCTCCACACGTCGCTCTTAATGGATCATAACCGACTGCTGTAAAAGTAATTTGCGGGACACCCATTGGAAGTATGATAGGAAAGTTGCTGTTTGCAGCAGATATAAGTGATCAAGTAGAAAATGTTAGAAGCTTCGAAAGGCAGATGGTGCGTTTGTCTACAGAAAGGTAACAATGCCAGAAGACTGTAGGGATTTGCAAAAGGACGTGCAAAGGATTGATGAATGATGCAAGAACTGGCAGTTGATCTGTAAACATAAATTATGGTTCAAATGGCTCTGAGCACTATGGGACTTAACATCTATGGTCATGAGTCCCCTAGAACTTAGAACTACTTAAACCTAACTAACCTAAGGACAGCACACAACACCCAGCCATCACGAGGCAGAGAAAATCCCTGACCCCGCCGGGAATCGAACCCGGGAACCCGGGCGTGGGAAGCGAGAACGCTACCGCACGACCACGAGATGCGGGCCATAAATTATGCAACATACTGCGCATGCACAGGAGAAGAAATCCACTACTGTGCAACTACATCATTGACGATAAACTGCTGCAAACAGTATCTACAGAAGATATCTAGGAGTAGCCATCCGGAGCGACCTTAAGAGAAAAGACCGCACAAAATAAGTAATAGCAAAAGCAGATGCTAGACTGTGAGATGCGTAGGAAGAATATTAAAGAAACATATTTTTTCCACGAATAAAGTGTCTTATAAAACATTTGTTAGACAGGCTCTTAAGTACTGCTCATCATTCTGGGACCCTTTTCAGGTAGGACTAATACAAGAAGTAGAAAGCAGTGTATTTCGCCACAAGTCGGCAGTGAGAGCGTTACACAGATGCTCAACAAACTCCAACGGAAGATTCCACACGAGAGGCGTTATGCGTCACGGATTTCTTTGCTATTAAAATTCTGAGAGAATACGTTCAGGAAAGAGTCGAAGAATACATTGCTTCTTTCAACATACGTCTCGCGAAACGGCAATAACTACAAAATTTGAGAAATACAGATAATACAGAGCCAATATAGAGATTTCCCGACGTCCATTCTTCCCACACGCCATTCTCAAATGCAACAGAGGAGCGGGAAGCAGTTAATGATACCAAAAGTACCCTCCGCCACACACTATCAGGTGGCTTGTGGAGTATTGAGGCAGAGGCAGACATCGTCGTGGCAGTCTTAGTAAGCTCATTCAGATACGCTAATTACCTGTACCATAGGCTAGATACATAATGAAGAGCGCTGGAGTAGATCAACGTATTTTACTCCAAATATATATTAACTTGTTTACATGAATGCACGTAGACATCATATTATAATTACTGTAGCTGAGCAAGTTGACATATTGTCAATAATTGCGTCTTTTCAGTATAGAGGAGAAAAAAAAATGGTTCAAATGGCTCTGAGCACTATGGGACTCATCTGCTGAGGTCATTAGTCCCCTAGAACTTAGAACTACTTAAACCTAACTAACCTAAGGACAGCACACAACGCCCAGCCATCACGAGGCAGAGAAAATCCCTGACCCCGCCGGGAATCGAACCCCGGAACCCGGGCGTGAGAAGCGAAAACGCTACCGCACGACCACGAGATGCGGGCTAGAGGAGAAAACGAGTTGGCATGTAACGTGCTTGGAAAATTACTTATTACTAAAAGGAAAGACTCTGATCTCCTCTGTCTGAATGTCTGGAAACGGCACTGCGCCAATGTTGGTCAAACTGAACAAAAGTACCGGAATAGAATATATTAAATTTTATTTCAGCACGGGACCGTGATTACTTGCTGACACTGTCGAAAGATTTGAATGATCGGCATTACGTGTAAAACGAGAATCCATGTCTTAACAATGATAAATGTTGAACGGTGGTAATCAACGTTCTAAATGAAATGGTTAACATAAATTGGCACAGAATGAAGTTTAGGTTTTGCAAAACCGAATTGTGACCACTCAGCATTAAAACACGTTCAAACCTGTGTAAAAATTCCGATTACTTAATTTCAGCAAAAACGTTGCGGCTTTCTTGTTACCATATGTTGAGCGATATACTGTGAAATACAAAGTAAATAATCGTTCAATGATTTAACGTGTTTTTTATGTTTTGATGTAAAATATTAGATTGTTTCCTCCTTATCGAATTATCACTTTATTCAAATTATACTCATACTACTGCTCATTCCAACCGTAGGTAAGAATGAAATCTTTTAATCTTATTGTCAGAAGAGACACAGCAGAATTTTGCAAAATTCGCAGACGAACTGGAGCTTAACAACGTGAGATACGTGTAAAGGTAAGAGGAATGTTTCTTCACGTAATGAACAATAAACCCAGAGTTATATTGGTACACCACAAACTTTTTCTGCATCTACGTACTTCACAAACTACTGTGAGATCCATTTCAAAGGGTACTCCCTAATCTATTGCATACTAGGGTTCCTCCTGATTCCAGAACCAAAAGAATCGGGGGAAAAACGATTGTTTAAATGTCTCTCTGCACGCTGTAATTATACTACTCTTGTCGTCTTGGTCCCTGTGAGAGCACTATGCAGGAGGTTGTATTATACTCCAAGACTCATTACTTAATACTCGTTCTTGGAACGTTGTAAGCACGTTTTCGCTGGTTAATCAACTGCCTGCCAATTCAGATTTTTCAGCATTTCTGTGGTGGTAGCTTCTGAATCAAGCAAATCTGTGAACATTTGCCTGTCCTCCTTCGAACACGTCGAACTTCCATATTGGTCCTATTTGGTGTGGACCCCACCAACGTGAGCAATAGTCTATGATAATATCCACAAGGATTTTGTGAGCAACGTCCTTCGTAGACTTCCTGTATTTTCGAATATTTTTTCCGGATGCCGTTATGTGCTTGAAAAAAAAGGATGACACGGCCGGTTTCAGTAACTGACCATCATCACAACATAATTTTTTTCACTGGTAACATCACTTGACATATGAAGAATACCAAGATCATAGTTGAAATGGCAGGAAGCGTTGGAGAGGAAAAGGGGGAATGGAAGCTGCTGGTGGTTTCATTGAGCAAATTGAACTTCATCATCTATTAACAGAAACCAAAACTGAACTTTACACATCACTGCAAGATCGAATTCAAGCTGGCTGAAAACAAATGTTGTATCTAAAAAGAAATTTATTGCATTTGGGTGTGACATAACAAATCTATAATGCTACTACCTCTGTGCAAATGGAAGGCTGTAATATCTCATGTTAAAACAATAAATAGCAAACTCTGACATACATATATTTTCAGACCATAATGATACTCGAAAGTTGATAAACTGAGTGATAATGATCAATATTGAAACTCAGAATATCAGGACAAATATTCCAGGCAACTCTTCAAAAACGAAATTATTAGTAGAGAAGTGTCTACATAGTCTGCATAAATTGATTGCGATCCTTTGTCTCTTATAAACCACATAGAGAGACAGTATGTGTATGATGTGGCACATCTGAGGAAAATAATATTGTCATAAGCCAAAGTTTGCACACATTATACCACAAATTTGGTTAACTTTCTAGATAGTACAATCCAGTCATAAACATGTTTTCTTGTATTGAACCGACGATTAACCAGCATTCTTCTCCTTTCCTGAAGTATCACTCTGGTACTTTTGAATCTGCCTCTCTCATCCCGTATGTATGCCAAGTACAGGTGCTACAGAATTAATTGATAGGAGAAATAAGTAGTGGTAATGAATGGCAACAATAAACACTTTCACATACTATTCCCGATCACACAATTCTAATAGCTCAACTGATAGTATTTCAAATGAACGTAGAACCAATAGACAACATTACACTCAGTGTAAGCATAAACTTATCTAGCGGCTTAAACATCTGCAATACCTTAAATCTGCACCTTGTCATGCAGCGAGAAACACGATACATTTCTTATAGCTACTGTTTCAATAAACTATGAGAACATATTAATTAAAAATTATTACATCAACGAAAATCCT
This sequence comes from Schistocerca serialis cubense, assembly GCF_023864345.2. Lineage (NCBI taxonomy): Eukaryota > Metazoa > Arthropoda > Insecta > Orthoptera > Acrididae > Schistocerca > Schistocerca serialis. The sequence continues at coordinate 254,505,160 of NC_064643.1, forward strand.
GTTGTGAACAAGAGTGATCATAAGTACTCTAAATTCCTCGTGATAACTTAAAATGAACGAAAGAAAAAAATAATTTAGACAGTTAATGTGCTGTTACATATTCACTCAAAACTTTGCACAAGATAATACATGGCATGTACATCAGTCCACTTGAGACTCGTCGAAATGCATGCATATTTGGCGCAACTGACGCTCTGAACTACATATTCACAGAAAAAGGTACACAAGAACACACATGGCAGGTACACCAGCTAACTTGAGACACATGGAAAGAAAGTTTTGCGTCCCAATAAAGCGTGGTAGTCCTTTGCAGCACTTGATCACGTGTTTATAGATACGAATAAACGACTACTCACATTTCACACATGAAGTAGAAGACAGCTAAAAATCTAAAAACCACAACGCCGTACCAACCATAATGACCAATCTGCAGCAGACGCAGGTGAGCACCATGTTAATGTCCCCCGAGCGCCATTCACCAGATACACAGGAGTGATAAAAGTGGTTGGAGAGACAACATCATGATTATAGATAGTCTGCGTAAATCAGTTTTAGGTGTTGGCTATTGATACATCGTGTATATGTATGGCGTTAACCCTTTCCGCATCAGCTAAATACTGAAGATGGTGCACTGAAGCACCGAAGCTGGTAGCTATACAATAAATGACATAATAAGGACGGCTATAGGTGTTTCATTTTCTTACACAAGTGAATTGCCGAGGTCCCTAAGACCTCCAGTCACAAGGATGAACACACAAAAGCTCCAAATTTTGTCGCATCCATGAGGGGGACTCACTTTGGTGCCATTAACAGTTCTTTACATATGAGGCCGTGAAGTAATTTTGTAAGACTTCTTTCAATAATATTCTTCTACGGTATTCCTTGAGGGCTTCAAACATTGCTCTTTTAGTCGGCCAATAGTGTTTCACAGAGCTTCTCTCTGTCGTTAGATCTGTATTCAAATTCATTTCGTAGCTCTTAATCTTCTTTGTAGAGCTTTTATTTTCATAGATGATTACTCACATCATCCACTAGGTATAAATCTGTGCAGTGCTTGATTAGATATTTTTGCGAACTTGAGCCACGGTTACGCTACATGCTCCCGGCCAGAGCTAAATGTTTCAACTTTCTCCTGCGGATCTACAACTATTGTCTCTTTATCTGCTTTAATGAAAGTATAGATAATTCAACTGGATTTATTTGTCCCTAATAATTCCTCCCCCACAACACCGATTTTTTTAAAGAATCGAACTCCAATGCCTAAATACTTTCAACAATACGATTACTTTAAAAATGAGTACAGTAATTTGCGATGTTTCATAGAAATCTACAGTTCCACGCATCTCAATTATTATGATGCATGTCTCTTGCACCCGTGGTCTAGCGTTCGAACCTCGCCACCGCTTAAATTTCAAATAATAATCAACAGTGGCAGCCGAAGACTTCCTGGCATAAGAACGCACCCTCGTTCTGCAAACGGCCTCTTGCCCTTGGGGTGGGAGACTGGCCGGTAACGTGACATACCGGTTGACGCTGGAAGCAGGGCTCGCCGGCCGGAGTGGCCCAGCGGTTTTAGGCGCTTCAGTCTGGAACCGCACGACTGCTACGGTCGCAGGTTCGAATCCTGCCTCGGGCATGGATGTGTGTGATGTCAGGTTAGTCAGGTTTAAGTAGCTCTAAGTTCTAGGGGACTGATGACCTCAGATGTTAAGTCCCATATTGCTCAGAGCCATTTGAACCATTTTTAAAGCAGAGCTGAAGAAAAATCATGATACGTTCGTAAGATTTATCGACCTGGTAAAGCGTTCGACGCTGTAAAATTGTGCACGATGCTCGAAATCCCGAGGAAAATAGTGGCAAGCTGTAGGGAAATACGGTTAATATACAGTATGTACAAGAACCAGAAGGGAACAATAAGACTGGAACAGCTAGAACGAAGTGCAGGAATTGAACAGGGTGTAAGACAGGGAGGTAGCCTTTTGAATCTACTGTTCACTCTATTCATCTAAGAAGCAATGACGGAAAAGATAGTTTCGAGGGTGGGATTATTATTCAAGGTGAAAGGATACCAATGTTAAGATTCAATGACGACAATGCTACCCTCAGTGAAACTGAAGAAGAAATATGGGATCTGTTGAACTGAATGAACAGTCTACAGACTATAGAACATGAAGTGAGGGTAGATCGAAGATAGACGAAAGCGATATGAAGTAGTAGAAACGAGAACAGCGAGAATCTTAACATCAGAATTGTGGATCACAAAGTAGACGAAGTTACAGAATTTGTTACCTACGCACCGAAATAACCCGTGATACACGGAGCAAGGAGGACATAAAAAGCAGACTACTACTGGCGAATGGGTATTCCTGGCCAAGAGAAGTTTAATAGCATCAAATAGCATCAAACAGAGGCTTAATTTGAGGAAGAAATTTCTAAGAATTTACGTTTGAAGCACAGCTTGTGTGTTAGTGAAACATGGAGTGTGGGAAAACCGGAAAATGGAATATCAAAGCACTTGAGATGTGGTGCTACAGACGAATGTTCAAAATTAAGTTGGCTTAAGATAATGAATGAGGAGGTTCTTCACAAAATCGGCGAGTAAAGGAGAAGAGTGGGCAGGTTGATAGGATCTGTTTAGAGACCAGGGAATAACCTCCATGGTAATAGAGGGAGCTGGAGAGGCTAAAAACTGTAGAGGAAGGTAGAGACTGAGGATGTAAGTTGCTGATGCTACTCTGAAATGAAGAAGTTGTCGCAGGAGAGGAATACATCGCAGAGCACATGAACTTTTTCAGTTTATTGTTTTCTGAGAGGTGTCAGCAAGGAATGTGTAAAAAGGTTTGAAGTTACGTGTAAAGTTTGTTTTAAGTCACTGAATTCTTTCAATCTCAGATACTGGATGGATATAAAATGGGTACTTTGCACACCGTGCCTTACGGCAAATACACCGTTCCTAACTGTAATACTTCACTTATTGTGTTAAACTTTTAACGTAAGAGTGTTCACTTAATGAGTAACTCATGACAGCGTTCTAAAATTTCAAATTCGGTGAACAAATATATATGATGAGGATCAAATATTTGTTTCCCCTGAAAGCCGTTAGAACGGAAATCAGCACCTGATTTAAGATGTGATATGAGAGTCGCCAGCTGGTCTGTAGTAACGACGTAAACTTAAGAGGACACACGTCACGCTGAATAGGTCGCTAGAAATTATCGTATTTGAGCGCTGATGGTGAAGACGGACATATGTGACTCCATACTCTGTATGAAAATTATTCTATTTGACTCTCCTAAGATGGGCTGCACCCAAAACGTGTCGCTATAAAAATTTTTTGAATAAAAAGTGCCCATTGATCTGACAGAACTAAATTTTCCTTGAGACGTATGAGTCTCAACTTTATCTTCGATAATGACAGAAGCTGAAGAAATGAATTAAAATTTGTGCCACAGCCGGGAGGCTGATGTGCTAGCCGCTACATAACTGTAACGGAGGGGGGGAGGGAGTTAACAATGCCCTCCCTAACACAAAATTCAATTCACACCTTAAGACCATTTTCCAATACCGGAGATCCTTAGCAGTACTGACGATTGAAGAAGGGGAAAATGGGCTGAAGGTGTGAGTTTAAGTTTGCGTTATGGATGGTATTGGACTAGGGCAGTGCGTGCAGCTGTGTTACAAGTACTGCTATGGTGGTGTAATGGGTAGCGCATCAGCCGAATAAGCAGGCGACCCTGGTTCAAGTCCAAGCTGTGGCACAAACTTTCATCCATTTCTTCATTTTTTGTCATTATCGAAGAAACAGTGCCCAGTTCATTTCTAGTGACCTATTAACTATTGAGTTAAGTGCTCTCTAAAACCTGCAACTGAGGCTTGGTGAGGGGTGACTGATTCAGCCGTATTGTAATATAGATATATGTTACTACAGCAGTACCTCATGAGCACTGATAGGCTACCAGTTTCAACATGCATATTGTTGTAAAAGTCACATATTTTTGTTATCATTAGATCTAATACATTTTCATCACGAGGGGGCTTCGTTGTAGAAACACAAAAAGAAGAAATTATCTGAATGGGACGGAAATCGGTATGTGTGATGTTAATGTAAAGACAAACAGATACAGGATGTCAAATCAAACACCTACCAGCCATCAAATTTCCAAACTAATTTTATATGGCTACCAGTTTCGGTGTTTTACTACGCAATATTCAGCCTCTGACCGACGAGTACGAAGATTCCAAGTTGGTCAGAGGCTTGAAGATGGCGTATCAAAAGACCGAAACTGGTAGCCAAATAAAATTAGTTTAGAAACTAGACGACTGAATGATTTGACATCCTGTAGCGAACAGCCGAGAGCCGAAACCATCCTTGAAAAGATATACGGAGACAAACAAATATTTACAATTTCAGATAAACTGACTTTTTCAAGAGAAAAAACTTCACGAATTGAGCAATCCAATAAAGCAATGATCATCTCTGGTCCTTATGGAAGCAGTTATTCAGCTTGGCATTGATTGTTGTTTGATGTCCTCCCGAGAGAGATGTCGTGCCAAATTCCGTCCAACTGGCTTGCTAGATCGTCAAAATCCCGAGCTGGTTGGAGAGCCTTGGCCATAATTCTCGAAACGTCCTCCTTTGGGAGGGATCCGACGATCTGGTCGGCCAAGATGGGATTTGACAAGCACGGAGACAAGTAGCTGAAATTCTCGCCATGTGTGGGCGAGCAATATCTTGCTTACTAAAGTGTAGGCCCAAGATGGCTAAACATGAACGACAACAAAATGGGGCGTAGAGTATCGTCGAAATATCGCTGTGCCCTAAAGGTGTCGCAGATAATAACCAAAGTGGTCCTACTATGAAGGGAATCTCTTCACAGTTGGTTGTAAAGTGGTATGGTTAGCGATAGTCATGTCTCCAGACACGTCTTTGTAGGCCATCGGGGCTCTTCTTGGAGCGGGACTCATCACAGAAGACAATTGTACTCCAGTCAATGAGGTTCCAGGCCGGATGTTCCCAGCACCACTGCAGACGGGTTGTTGGTATACAGATGTCAATGAAATTCACCCCAAGGGGCGCCATGAGCTCGGCTTCCTTTCTGTAAGCGGCCTGTTGATGGTCCTTTCGGTCACTGAAGCATCAGTTACACTTCGGACAGATAATAATGATTAATCCAGGGCTCTTAGTGCCCCTCTGACGATTGCACAGTCCCCACGTCCTGTCGCTTCTGTACGTCGACTGCTTCCTTCTTGACGCTGTATTCGGCCGTATTTTACCCATTCCTGGCAACATTATCGAATAGCGACTTTGCTTCTGTTGAGACGTAACGATTCACTGATTACTCCATCTGACTTCTTTGAGCACAACTACACATCCCCTCTGGAATGCCAATGTCTGCTTATATTGTTCAACCGCCTATAGGTAGGTCTAGGTGCTGTCCAACTGAGTAAACGAAATTCGCAAAAAGTTATGTCTTGGCATCTACATGTCCTGTTTAGTATCCTTGCCAGCTACCCGGTGAAATTGCTCTGCAGCGTCACACATTCATTCATCGTACGCCAAAGTATAAAATTTTGCGTTTTCGTTCGGTACTTGTAATAATATCAATTAATTTGTTACCAATATGTATAATTCCTCTTTGATGCGTCGTTGTTTTGTCTGAGAGTGTAGCCCAAATGTGTGAGGACACAGATTTTACACCGTTAAACCTGCCACACATACGAAAACTGCAAAGAAACATTATCCATCAACGCACATGAGCGTTCTGGACCAGCCTAACTGCCCCTATTTACAAGTTGTGATATTGATAGACTAAAGGAGTAACCGAAAAAAATTGGCAGATAACTAGTCAAGTACAATGGAGGGTACTTTATATGTGGCAGAGACGAAGGAAAAGTTCCCATTCAGGTGCAGAGACTTAAAAACTTAGCCTAGACTACGAGATAAAGGAATTTTCCAGCTACCTCGGGGATTGATCCACTTAGTGATACTGCGTACTACTGGGAGAGAGCTGGCCAAGCGGTTCTAGGCGCTACAGTCTGGAACCGCGCGACCGCTACGTCGCAGGTTCGAATCCTGCCTCGGGCATGGGTGTGTGTGATGTCCTTAGGTTAGTTAGGTTTAAGTAGTTCTAAGTTCTAGGGGACTGATGACCTCAGAAGTTAAGTCCCATAGTGCTCAGAGCCATTTGAACCATTTGGGAGCGAGAAAACTCCAGATGAGAACTGTAAACGTACTTGTTGTGAAGTAATTTGCTTTGTATACAGCCAGGAGACGTCTGTACATAGATGAACTGTTCAGTCCAAGTGTCAGCTCACCACTGTAGTCTACCCTGTTTCAGTCTTTCATAGGTGCATAATTACTTGAAACGCATTGGCCGAGTACTAGGTCCACCCGTTCCGCATGTCGAGAGATATTATCCTCCCTCCATTTTTAACAGAATAAATATCAGAAAAAAGTTGCAGATGCTTGTAGGCTGGAGGCATGTTTCCCCTCATTATGGAGCAGTTAGGCAACCGGGAATAGCGTAATTTCTCATCCGTCAAGTGGTACTCCCAAGCAGAAGATGCATGATCAACTTCAGAATGCTCCCGTGATGCTCCGTAGCTCGTTCGTCACGAGACATTGTGTGACTTCACATTTTGTAGTTAGTTTTATAATTTAATATATACTAAAGGTTTAAACCACGTAATTTATTACGTAAAAGAGTAGTACCTCGTTATTTATTTCTCGATTTGTGACTGTGGATGCAGCTGCTTCTGTTGTACTGTGAAGTCTAAGACGGCATGTTAGGCAATACTTTGTGTTCCATAAAAATCAGGTTGATTGTGTAGGTGCTGAGATACTTGGCGTTACATAAAAATCGCCTTGACTGTGTAGGTGCTGAGAAAGAAGATTAGATTTGTGACGTATAAACAGATGAATGTAAGACGAATCAACTCTATTACAGAAATAAATGTTTCAGGACCTGTTCTGAAGTTAATAAACTCAATAAATTTGTTATGGAATCAAATTACCTTTTTGTGACCGTAAAGTAATTCTTCTAAGTACTTAAATTAAGAGCAATCTCACACTTGTTAGTTGCGTATATACAATATGTTTATTCCTAAAGTTTTACAAGCCTATTCCATATTTAAAGACTGTTTCGTATTAACCTCCTTGTGTAACATATTTTTTATGCTTTTTCCTCGCTGGTAAGTTGTTAAAATTTAAAATTGAATTAAATGAAAATACATATTGCCAAAAGGGTAGAGTGTGTTAGAGAGTTAAGAATGAGTTCAATTTGGACGTATAACTACAAAAGTGAATGATATTCCATAATATCCGAACTGCATCCCATTAAAAGTTCCCGCACTCCGCTAGCAGCTTTTCATAATTCCACCAATGTCGGAAAGAATGTAAACTCTATATCTTTGCTTCACTGACACATTGAGGCAGCTGGCCAGAGTCGTCAGGCAGTTTTAATCAACGGATTGGTAGCAGATCACGTGTTTTGCGGAAACCATTGGCTTTCTAGAGAGACGATTGCATGTGGGTTGGCACCGCTGAAGATAAAAACGGCGCTCTCTTCGTGAGACCAGTCAGGTGAATTTTGATGCCGCTAAGAATGACCGTTGGGTTCAGGGATATTACAGTATGAGGTTGTTCAGATCTGATCAATAATTGTCTTTGTCTTTTCAAGGTTAGTATTTTCAAATCATTACGGAAAGTTAGCGAGTATGATTTATTTAATTAACCCATTGTTTGTTTGTGCACGCATTCCCGTGATGTGAGATAGTCTTCAGTATGGCTCATGGCATTAGACAGGCCATTACAGTGATTCTTCATGGGTAAATTTACTTAAAAAGTGTTTTAAATTCGTTTCCCATGGGCAAAACAGTCGTTCTCCAGTTTCAGTGACATATCGTAAGTAAACTACTTCTTCCTTCCTTCCTAAAGGTGTATGAGTGCGTTGGTACTTTAATTACATGTTGGAGCTGACTATAGGAAACACGGTCTGTTAGCCTTTTAGAGAGCCTGAGCTCCGACTGGTAAATGACTTAGAGCGCAATAATCCCGACTGCAGCGGTTTGTTTCGTACTGAACCTCTCGGCTATGTCCAGTCATTTACAATTATTGTCAATGATTATATTTTTCTAACGATAAGTTGCCTTTGCTCTCGCCTTAAATTCGTGGTGAAACTAGATAATTATATTCAGAATGCCTGTTTGTTCTGAGTGTTTGCCTGGTATTCTATCGCAGGCAGGTTACTTTCGATGGCTTAGCCCCAACTTTAAATGTCAACAGCCCTTTATTTTTCTTGAACCGCTATTGTTTAGGCTTAGGGGTAGCATATTTTAGAGTGGACAATCATTTTTAGTTGGCAATTTGATAGATACGCGTGTAGAATAAGATCGTGAAACTTGACATAAACGCTGTGATATTCGACATGAACATCGCACTTTTTTGCACTGCTGATGCATTTTTTTGCAGACGTTTTGGACTTTTAAACAAACTTGTGGCATCTGAGGAAAACCACATAATATCGTAAAATAATTAATTTGCGTCTCTGTTGTGTCATGCACTATGGTACAGCAGTTGCAGTTTCAATCTTATATTAGTGCAGTCATTTGTTGGGGAAGATGTACAAAAAAGGGTCTGAAATCAGCAGTTGACTTTATTTCACGTTTTTGAAGTTTTGTAGTACATCTTTATCAACTATGTAACACTAATTCGTTATTGCATTAGCAAATGTGGGTTTTTAACTATTTGTGTAGACTATGTCTTATTCCATTTTCCATAGTGAATGACACATACTTTCCAATAAAATTTACAGGAGCGATTGGCGAGTCTGTCCATAAAAGATTTTTTGTCGTCAGTAATGAAGAAATAACTGACATTATTTTTGACGCCATTAAGACAGGGATTCCGTATTTTAGATGTGAAAATATTGGAGGGGTAATTTTTTAAAAAATAATTCGGATATTTTTGTGGATCATTTTAATATTACATCATTAATACTTATGTGCACGTAAACATCTTTGATTTCCAAAAAATAATGCACATTTTTGACTTTGGCGTCATTTTTAAACATCTCTTTAATATTATGGAACACAATCGTGTTAGTATTTCACAACCATGAGTTATTAGGCACATCAGCTGCAATACACCTGTCACCACCATCCGTCTTTGGTATTCAAATTAATGCATTATTCTTAGAGAACGAGGGTATTTCGCTTGTCTCGTCTGTTCTGCATATCAGGTTGTAAAATTTTGTCATGGTTGATTACCTTAAGAATATTAATAATTCTGAACGAATCTCGTTAGCTCCATATGTCTTACATTTCTTTCAGTATTCTTCCAAATTCTTCTTGCAATATCGTATTCCTCATCTCATCTTCATCACTGCAAGTCTTTTTTCCTTTGTTTACTAGTGGCTTTACATCTGCGCTCTTGGTGTTTTTAGTCTTGCAGTATGTGTTATCTATCTCCCCCATAGACAAACTTGCTGTTATAGATTTTTATTTCTAGTCGCTTCTGCTTTGTCATTTTCTACTCTCTGATACTCTGATAGTGTCATTTTACCTGCTTGTATCGCGTTTTGCCTACTTCATTTTTATGTCGTCTCCTTCCTTCTACTAAATTTAATATCTCGTCCATTCGAGAAGGGCGAATTGTTGTGGTACCATTCTGTAAGACATATTTCTTCCGTGGCACTATACCACTGCTACGGTATTTCCCAATCGCCGCCTGTGTTCCAGACCGCACGTACCGCAGCCAACCTGGGGAGTGGCAGTGCCCCGTCTATTGGATTCCTTATGTCTACTATTCTCACCGTCCTGCTTTAATTAAACTAATCGGTGATCTGGAACCCTTATTGGAATTCTTACACGATTGTGAAAGAGCTCCCGCAACGAACTCCTTTTCATTTCTTCCTGATAAATCGATGTGGTTACTCACGTCCACTTAAAGCTGGCACATCTTTAGAAACTAGGTGGTGAGGTACTTCAGTTTTATTTACTTTGCGGTTATACTGATGATCTCAATATCATTATATCGTAGATGTTGCAAATGTCAATAGTGCACATAGCAATGAAAAAGTAGTCAAAAAAAGAAACTACGCTCATGACAATACATTCCACCAGTTCTTCAAAAACCACTGAAAATCTGTAAGGATTCACCTCATTTTACTTACTGATAGTTGTGTCTTTCATTTTCGAACTTTGATTTGATTAAAATTTATATGATTTCACTATTTTCAACTCGTTTGTCCTGGAAAATTAAAGATGGGACTCACAGTATGCATGCAAGTACCTAATTAGAGATATGTATCATTGAAGTGTAGAAGGAGATTTCGGAGGCCTATTTCTCACTGTTACAAAATAGTGAAAAATCCAAATGTGGTTAGGATTCCAGACTGTGTCACAGAAATGTAAACATCCTTTTAGATTTGAGGAATCAGGTAAACACACAGTTGACTGCCGAAGTTGTCATAAATTCTATGTGGGCCACAAAACATCTGTTAATCTTCTTGAGAAATACGAAAGAAATATAAGTTCACCATGCAATCATTTTCATACATAAAAGCATAATGTAAACCACATAAAAGGAAATTAAATTTCTGCATAGTGCACCTGTGGGTACTTCTCGGCCTCCTATTGTGTGGATGCTGTAGTGCTTTACGTCCTCTGGAACCGTACGCTGCTCATCCCGCAGCATGTGTTTGCTTTCTTACAGCGACCCCGGAACGTAACTAGAGACCGCGTGAAAGCATTATCCTATTGGGTGCTCAACACTGTAGCATTGATAGCATTTGTTTTATTTCAATAGAATTGTTTGCCAGTACTTAGGTACTCCAATTATTTCATAACAAACGCTTTTTACATCACAACTTTCATTTTACTGAATACCGGTTCTAATCTGCGCTGGAGATCATCTTCAGTCCTATGTTGAAAAACTAACAACAATACAGAACTACAAAAATATGAAATCACAATACTAACATCAAAAGTTGTGCAAACACCAACAAAATATAAGTAACCCATACATACTTGGGGCTGTAAAGTGTAGTTTGTCAACTGAGGTACAAAATTATAGTAAAATACAACGGATATGGTGACTGTTAGCGCCACAACAAAGGAAGTGGATAAATTTATTACAATGTGGAGTATTGGAGGGAAACAGATTCTGCGCGGGAATGAGCAGAATCTCTTGAAACGAAATAAGTCAGTGACTTATTTGGTTTCAACAACAAACAGCCTAAAGTATCACCTTTTCTACCATTTCTAGGAGCTTGACGTGTTTCATTTCAACACCAGACGAGAGGCTATACTCTTAAATGTACTGTTCAGTGGAAAAACGAAAATTGAAAATTTTGACTTATTTAGTTTCAACAATTTGCGATTCAATTGGAATATTCACGTAAACGGATAATGAAAGTCTCGCAATGGCTCTGGAATACCGTATTTAATATCCGCCAGCGGTCATCCAGATGTGTATGGATGGGCTGGACATGTTATCTAATCGGAACATACAGAACGCTGTAAAGGAGGTCTCACGCGAGATTTGGCATGGGCAGAGCCACTGAGAGAAATGTTCGTCTACTGGCAGCGATAGCTGTTATTTCGTCGATTACCTGAGTCTTGGACCAGTCCGTCGCCGGCCGGTGTGGCCAGTCGGTTCTAGGCGCATCAGTCTGGAACCGCGCGACCGCTACGGTCGCAGGTTCGAATCCTGCCTTGGGCATGGATGTGTGTGATGTACTTAGGTTAGTTAGGTTTAAGTAGTTCTAAGTTCTAGGGGACTGATGACCTCAGATGTTAAGTCCCATAGTGCTCTGAGCCATTTGAACCATTTTTGAACCAGTCCGTCGCCTACGATATGCTCTGTTTTCTGCGTACTAGTGACAGTCGTTTGCGTTGGTCGTGTTTGTGTTTATCTCTGGGCTTTGTCTCGACGCGATGTTCGGACTCACTGCTTCCTCAGAGACTGATTCGCACTTCGACTTTCGTTTCTTCTCCAGGGTGCAGCTGCCAGCTTTCTGACGAGCCACCGTCAGTTCGTACAGTTCATATTCGTACCGACAGTATCAGTTAGCTGTGTTGTGTAGTTAAAGACTCACACGAATGCTAAAAAGTGGCGATGTCGGATATTGTAAGGCACGGTGCACTTTTTTCTTTTTTCAGATATAAAATTGTGGCCACCATGAGCGCGGCATTTTTGCAATGCTGGAAGGAGCAGTTGCACCTCGAGGAGCAGTAACAAAAGCTGCAGTAAGAGTAGACGCAGGAACTGCTCAAACACAAGACAGAATTGCTCTGTACTCAGCAGTGCTGGTAGGAGGCCAGGCGCCGGCACCGAAGCTTTCTCCCCGGCGCCGTTTGCCGGATTCGACGAAGCTACGGAAAGGTTGGTGAATTACCTCTACCGGTTCTTCCTACACCGACAGGTAATGCGTATCGTCGATCCAGTTAATAAGACTACCTCATTATTGTCCAGCAGTGCGGATTTCATGAAATCGGTACAAAATTTGAAGTCTTCTAATGACCCTGAGCAACTTTGATAAGCTTTGTTAGCTGCTCACACAGTATTTAGTTCATCAGTTCTATTTGGTGGTGGTACAGTTTCAGCTTAACCAGAACCGCAAGCACCTCAGGTCTCTCGTGGAAGTGTCGATTTGAGATCCCACATTGTGCTACCTCTACACGGACTCGCTAATTACTGACGTGAATTATATGAACTTACGACCGTGGCAAGGATCGTACTTCCGACAACTGGCTGGTGGCGTATGTGGTAAACCAATGGTCCTGTCTTAATTATCATTAGGTGTGTGTTTTAAAGGATTGCCGTCAAGCAGAGGCCGTGTGGGGGCTGCCTGCAAACTGCCCATTTGGCGACAGTTTGTGACAATTGGTGAGCAGCGGGAGGGTCGTGGGAAACCTAACTGTTTTCCTGCGCTCAGACGCCGTTTCCGACTCCCTGGAAGCATCACCTCAGTGTATCCTGCTGTCGTTGGTAGTGGATGGACAACTAACAGAGTTCCACGCACACTCTGGACCGTAGTCAACCTAACTAACCTACATATGTGCAGCCTCTTGGGCTTCCCTGCACGGAAACCGTCACTACATCAAGCTTTGTCGAATAGTAAACATTGTGTTCATTTGTGGGGAAAACTCTCTGTCTCTGCACATTATAAGAATGTGGAATGGCAACTTACATTGTGAGTGGTCGATTCCTTTCACCGCCAAATGGTTTTTGGGTCAAGCGGCTTTTTTGTTTTTGACTTCTGTATAGTCGCCTAGTCAGGTATGTACGTTTAGTGTCTCAGTCGGTCCTCTTTAATGATTTGAACTCCTTACTAAAATTGTACGACCAGCTATTTGAGAATATCTTGGGTCAGGGTGGACTAGGGACTAGCAGGGACCACTCCCACAACCCACTACCCCAAGGTGAAGCTCATGGAATCCGAACTGGCGCCCTCCTCTCCACTCGCCGTTGGTTGAGTCCCCACAGTTTCCAATGCCAGCGGATGGACCTCAACACAACTCTACAATATTCCGCCCTCTGGTGCAGCTAGCCCTATCGGCGTTGCTTCATTCAGTAATCGAACTGCTCCAAAAAAAATCTGTTGCAATCAGCAGTATTTATTTATTTATTTTTGCAATAGCGGTCGTGGCAGAAGCCTGGCTCTATTCATGGTGGAGGGAGCTTGTATCCCCACCAGCGAACATCGCGATGAATGCGGAAGGGCTGGTGTTAATATTGTTATGTTCTTCAAAAAATGTAAGCGTTTGTTTAACAATGAATTTGAAATGCGTAATGTTTGTGTTACGCAAAATTACTGTGCGATGGGTTGTTGAGCAAATGGTGTGCTCAACCAGTTTTACTGTAGTTAAAAAAATTAACAACTTAATCCGGAAAATCAATACGCAGTGGCCATCATCAGATCAATCCCTCTGAAATTTACCCAGTCCTGTGAGCATAGAGTTCTATGGCCCTGTACAATAAACTGGCAAAGTTCCCTGTGCATATAAACCATGAAATAAATTTTTCTTACCTCTACAGTCGCAACACATGTAGTCCTGGTGTCCTGTTCTCACCACAGGAGGCATAGAAAATATTCAGTCTTGGAACAGCGAAGTCCATTGCCAGTCGTAAAATACCTTCATACAAGTAATATCAGTAGATTGGTTGATAAATGAATAATCTTGCAAATGTTCAGTGAAATACTGCATATTGATTCATTGCTGTGCAATGCTGACCGCATTGAAACTGTTACAGACATTAATACTTTTCAGTTTCTGGCACATTAATATTTTTCAGATTATGATTGAAAAATGATTACTTTACAAAATATTCAATGGATTTAAATAAATATGATGTGGAAGAGGCTGAAGTACTGATGAAGGGATATGCTAAGACCGAATGCTTCAGTTTAAATACTGTATTTAAAATAAAGTTTCACCTTCAAAATATCTGATATGAAACATTTTACATTAACCTCAAAATCAGTTAACTTCTCAACTGTCCTACAATTCTCACTTAATGCCATAATTAAAAACACTTGGAATGTACATGACAAAAAGTCTGACATCGTTTGACAAAATAAATTCCCAAATTTAACTTCTCTGTATCAGGATTATAAAGCACAAAAAATATTACAAATAGGATCTACCTAATAAACCTATACATTGAATCTGAAGGAAAATTCTTGGTTCCTACATTCAAAGGACAATATTGTAAAACTCAGCCCAATCGACATATTGCGTTGCTGCATACTTAAAATAAAATATACATAATTTCATTGTCTTACAAAATTGTTCCAGTTGATTTCCCTTTGAGTGCAGTATAAATTCATTACTCTTCTATAGTTGCCATGGACAGTGGTCAATATTTGTTAACGCTCAGTACCACTTCAGTATTTAATAATCTTATGGCCTCACAGAATAATAACTCATAATTTACACTTGATAGAATAACTATGACCTAACATTTGCTGGCTCTGTGTAAGTGTAAACAACGTCATTCATCACTTTACTAACTAAAAAACTGCATTATGCTGCGTTATAGACCAACAACTAAATTCTCACAGCTAGCCACTAGCTTTAAATCTTACATCCTACCTATGAAAGAGAGTGCAACAGCTAAATGTTACTGCACTCCGCGATCTCCTACTTACAATCCATTCTGCCACTCAGGTAACATCTTTGGTCCAGTGTTGTCAAAGATGCAATCTCTTCTACATATGACAACCGTTTCAGGTCATTTTTCATGAATATTACAAAATCGGTCCCCACTTACAAGTGCACCCCTCACACAACCCTCCAGTCTGGTTTGTTAACTTTGGATGTGCACTGGACACCAAATGTAGGGCAAATTTTTACATCGGTATTTACATTATTAATAACTGGTGCAACACAGTCATTACAATGCAGTCCTAAAGACCACAGAAAAGGATATGTCATCATGTGACCAAGTATAACAGTTCAAATCATTGAGCTCTTGAGCAAGCTGGTGCTCTGCTGCATAAGTAGTAAATTTAAAGTCTGGTCATGTCATACACAAAATGTTCTAAGTTCATGTCGCTAGAAGATGCATAACATTAGTGAAAGTAAAAGTAAAGTATATCCCTAGTTCTCAAGAATATCATGGGATAGTGACTAAAGAAAGGTTGGTGCATGACTGAAGCTTATAACCATGTAGAAGTGTCTGCATTATAAAGTCCAATTTCTTGCAGTCTCACATCTGAGCATTAGTCGTACTAGTTTGGTCCAGTGTCCAAGAACTGCTAAACACATCATCATAGCCTCATTCCAGTACAAAGGTACAGTTGGGACCTGGCACCATCTTTACCAACACCCAAAGATCGCAGTACATCAGTATTATCAAGATCATCATCACTACATTTGAAGTTGAAGATTCTTCTTCGATCCATAGCCCTCACAGATACAGTGATTGAAGTATGAATGCTGTTATCCAACAGCTCCAACGTCATGAGCAGAGGGAGGAAATTGGATGATGGAAGGTGGGAAGCAGTAAGACAGGGATGGTAGTGAAACACATTCTAATAATAAAAAAAAAAGCAAAATCAAAATGTAAGTTCTAAATCTGCCTATACTGTGCGTTGCAACTCGACAACTTCTGATAAATGTGGGACCAGTGAACGTTAGACATAGACTATCCTAATAAAATCATAAACTTGACAAAGCCATTGTACTGTACATTACGACATGTGAATTCCATATGATATAATGAAAGGTGTGGCAACAGTTTGCTTGTAAGTATAATAGTTCTCAAGAAATTTGGCATTAGTCTGCCTGTGAGTATATCAATACTAGCATATGTACTACATTTAAGTATCTCAAAACTAAAGTGCGCGTCATTTATGTTGGCGGACGAGTTTAGGTTCGTTCTGCGCATCTGACGTCACAAAACACAGTCAGTCAATAAACAGAGAACGACATTGCCACATCTCGACTGCAGTGTAGAGCATGGACGAGTGTCTTCAGTTTTAGAAACGTTCAGTCATAAATAAAGTGATAGAACAAAAGCAATGTCTTGATAGCAGACATTCTTTTATAGAAAGTTTAGAAAAAGCATTCTTTCTACCAATTGCTTCATATTCTATTAATTAATTAAACTAAACAAGCAATAAGACTCCTAATTCAGGCGATAGCAAGGAAAGGTGTTTGTATCACTCTCACGAACCGCTTTTTCGCAATAAAGAACAGCGGTAAATGTTTATTTCCTATTGCACTTCGACAAATCGTAAGTAATTCATAATCATACCAACAGTGTTTGTCAGTATTTTGCGTGACGTGTTATAGTCCTCATGGCATCAAGTAGCGAGACGAGGTGCGTTAGCGTAACGGTTAAGGTGTTGGGCTGCTACACGAAAGGTAATGAGTTCAAACCTTGTGCGGTGCTTAATACTTTCATTATTTAAAAACAATATCGAAGTGCCTTACTTCTCGAGTTATATTCGTTTGAATGCAATTCTTTGAAATTTCTAGTGCTTTGTCTCTTCATTAACCCTTTCGCTGCTGCAGACACGTGCTCGCCGCATTCCGCGCTGTGCGCGATTTTGTCATCACTGCACTGCTCGCCTGTGCAGACACATGGTGTTCCCACTGCTTTGACACACTTATCATTCGATTTCACAAAAACTATTTGCCCCAAAAATTTGATTTTTACACGTCTTCTTGACTGATACCTTCCCCCCCATAAATGACTTAATTTTGTTTCGATGTTCAATGCAGTTATTATGCAGCATTAAATGTAGTAAACCATTGCACGAAATTTTGAAGAGTTTGCAGAGGTAGAAGTCCATAGCGTATACTTTCCGTATGGTCGATTTTAGTTGCCACAATGTTGAGAATGAAATGTGGACAAGATACCTAAATTTCATATAAAATTTACTGTATAACAATATCTCATTTAATTTAAGTACGACATAGGTGGCGTATGTAATATTGAGAAATATTCCGTCTTTCGCGACTGTAATAAAAGTATTATTTACACTGGACGCGTTTGGCTTTATTTTAAAGCACTTCAATCAAGGAAAGGTATGGCAGATACACAATGGTACTCATGTTCTCTTTCTTGTTTTTGTTCCACTGTCGCAGTTTTACCAATGGTACTGAAATATATTACTCTTCTGCAACTGTAATAAGGGGCTTATTTAGACCAGACGCGTTTCTCTCTTTTGAAGCAGCTTCAGTGGACAGTTATTTGTCTCCTCCATTGCCAAGTCACCTTTCGTAGTTTTGTGCTGCGGTAACACAATATTCAACGTTTGTGTTGGCAGATCAGTGTTTTAGCAAATAAATGATGTTTGTGTGTGCCACACACAAAAATTATATTTGACATAGCTCAGAGCACTTCACTGATAGACGGTAAATTCAAGTCCTAATGTTTTTTGTATGTCCACAGTTTTGTTTAATGTATTTTGTCTACTTCCTTTCGATTGATTGAAGAGCTTTAAAATAAAGCCAAATGTGCTCAGTGTAAATAAAACTTTTGTTACAGTCGCGAAAGACTGAATACTTCTCCATATTACATATGACAGCTATGTGGTACTTAAATGAGCTATTGTTATACAGTAAATTTTATATGAAATTTAGGTATCTTGTCCACATTTTATTCTCAGCATTGTGGCAACTAAAATCGACCATACGGGAAGTATACTCTATGGACTTTTACCTCTGCAAACTCTTCAAAATTTGGTGCAATGGTTTACTATATTTAATGCTGCATAGTAACTGCGTTGAACATCGAAACAAAATTAAGTCATTTATGGGGGGGAAGGTATCAGTCAAGAAGACATGTAAAAATCTAATTTTTGGGCCACATAGTTTTTGTGGAATCGATTGATAAGAGTGTCAACGCAGTCGGAACGCGATGTGTCTGCACAGGCGAGCAGTGCAGTGACAAAGTCGCGCACAGCACGGAATGCAGGGAGCACGTCTTTGTAGCAGCGAAAGGGTTAATGCGGCCGTGGTGGCTTTACTTCATGAACTGCGCGCTCCCCCCTAAACATAAGCTTGCGAACTATGCTATACTATGGCGCTGCTTCTATTGGCGCGTGCGTCGTGTGCAACTGGCAACGCAGCAATCTCCTGCGTCTGGGCGGGCATGCGCGAGCCGCAAAGATAATAGAACTGAACTATAGCGTACATGCTAAATAAACAAGACATAAACGTTTAAGGAAACAAGGCAAGACAAAATAATTGGTAATACATAATACTACACAGTGACTTACAATGGCCTGCACACCTATCATAATGCTTATAGCAATGGTTACAGATGTTAGAAGAATAGTAGATGGCTACAAGTTCATTTTACATAGTACACATCCTGACAAAATTTTTAATAAAGTAATAAGAAATACTCATGGTATGGTTGCATGTGGCCAGTATATAAAGCAGACATCTTAATGGAAGGTCATAGGTTGGCTACAAGTGCCCATTATAGATTATGCATGAGTACGTAGGTACTCAAAATTGGAGTGTAAATTTAAATTTCCTGGCTCTCAATGACCACTTGACATAAACACTTACACAGACGCTTGATAAAATGTTATGAAAATTAGAATGTTGGGCTCAGTGGCCAATTGACATAGAATGGACTATAATCTAGGAAACACCATACATTCATTTATCTATATATGCATGTGTAACACGAGGTTATTGCTTATTATAAAGGCAGGTACACACTTAGCTTCATGAATCTAGTGTAGTGTGATAGCTGTTAAAGTAGAGATACAATATTTGTAAGCTGAATAACAACCTCAGGGCTGTATACATTGCTAGCTGAAAACTGATCTAAGTCTATAAAATGCCCATAACTATAGGAAAGGACGTGGAATAGAGTTGTAGGGAAAGTGTATTTGATCACTGAAAAGAAACGTTTGGCAGTCATTCGGACGTCACATAATGGTGCAGTTAAAACACATGAGTATGATCACAGTATAGCCATACCAAAATAACAATAGTGCTAAGTGTAGGATTGCTTACTGACTAAAGAAGGCAACATATAATAGCATATGCATGAAATAGAAGGGTGAAAATGAGAGTGTTGCAAAATCTGTAACCTGGAAATAATGTTATTAGGCTGAAATGAGATGCTTTTATATAAGGCCACATAATAAGATAACGACATCTGCAGTAATACGAGGAAAAACGCGAAGTGTTGAATATAAAGGTTCAATGACAGTTTCATCACAAGCACATCAATTCGCAAAGTATAGGGAAGACAAATTAGCCTAGAAGAGACATGATATACACAATATATATAACACTGTAGCAAAACATAGTAAAATTTATTCGTAATGTCATAATAATTCACTTTATCTCGGTGCAGCTCGGGGAATTAACACAGTCAAATTCCCACTTAATTATATGATAAATTCTTGCAGCGCAAAGCCTGACACATTCCACATATATCATAATAATTCTTAAAACTAATATACATAGCAAAGAAAATACTTATTATTGAACATTACAGGCAATCTGCCCTTGCCACTCTTAATGCTGAAAAAAATTTGAATATAAATCACTGAACAGAAACAGTGAAGAAAGTGTAAGTGATGTGTTTTCTCCTCATAGTCTGCATACATCATGCTTTTGTATGGGGCGTTTTCTGCACATTTTCGAATGCGGCATCATTCATTCTCTCCGCCCGCATCTCGTGGTCGTGCGGTAGCGTTCTCGCTTCCCACGCCCGGGTTCCCGGGTTCGATTCCCGGCGGGGTCAGGGATTTTCTCTACCTCGTGATGGCTGGGTGTTGTGTGCTGTCCTTAGGTTAGTTATGTTTAAGTAGTTCTAAGTTCTAGGGGACTTATGACCACAGCAGTTGAGTCCCATAGTGCTCAGAGCCTTTCTGTCACGTACTTTTGTGCCCAAATGAAGGTCATTATAGTGGCTATTCATGAACCTATTGACTAGTTTTGATACAGTGAAAAATTTCTTTTGTGTATTTTGTTCTGCAGAATATGAATTCGATTAGTACATGCAATGAAATGATGTACAAGGTGTCATAAACTCTTAAATCTCCACAGGTGAAAGAAAAAGGGTAAAGTAGTGATCATCAAATACAGACTTGGATAACAAAATAGAGTACAGAGTGAAGCATAAATGGAATATACCAACCTTATAAAATACAATGAACAGCCTACTAAAAGAATAGTGAAAACATCAGGTGATAGCATAAGTTTCAGCACAAATGTCAGTACTGACAGTACCTTTGCTCAGATTACAGTGACAGAAAATTGGCTTAGTATAACATAAGAAAACTGGAATAGCGCGGGGTAGCCACGCAGTCTCAGACGCCATGCCACGATTGGTATAGCTCCCTCCGTCGGAGGCTCGAGACCTCCCTCGGGCATGGGTGTGTGTGTTGCCCTTAGCGTAAGTTAGCTTAAGTTAGATTAAGCAGTGTGTAAGCCTAGGGACCGATGACATCAGCAGTTTGGTCCCATAGGAACTTACCACAAATTTCCAAAATTGGCATATTCCTTGGCAACAGTAAAAACGAAATAACATCAGATGTAAATGAACTTAACGTATACAGCATAGGAGCAAAGATAAATGAACAAGAGGTATAAACATATTATACACAAAGGACATAAATTTTTATGATAAAAAAAATGGTTTGGGTTACAGTGTGCAGCGCTCAGACCACCCTAAGCGTATGACCTGCTATACACATGTAGAAAATAAAACATCTCCCTCAGCTAGGTTTTCATACAGACTCTTATGAAAACAGAAAGTTGTGGAAGGCCTAAGTGTACGGCAAGAGAAGTGACCTGCAAAATTCCTTACCTGGTATGTCGCTACCTAATAAAACGCTGAATAATCAAGGATGTGTGATAACAAAGTACCAATACAACATGTATGAGGATGGTAAATGTGTCAAGCAAAAGGTCTGGTGAGTTCTATAGCTATGTATAGAACCAAGATAAGAATAAGTTGAGATTTACTGATAATGCAAATAATGACTTCTGCAAGACAAATGCCAAGTGTCATATTTCCTGAAAAGTAGCAAAATAAACTCTATAAAGCTAAAGGCGTTAAAAAATATATTAATAGCAGTAGTGTGATGTCTTCAGAGTGCAGGACGTCGAACTGAAGAAATAATTTATGTCGTCAAAATTGATACATATCACTAGTGTAAATAAAGTAGTTGGTTACATTTCTTCTGAAATTCTTGCTACTAAAATAAGCATGTGTGTAATTTCTTCCACAATCACAGCCAAATTCTTGGCGATAAAACTTACCTTATTGGTATTTCAGTAATTTCTCATTATTGCTATATGATAGAAATTGTAATTCAGTACATATCATTCAGCTGTTGCATAGCTAGAAAAGACGTAAAAAAATGGACAAATTCTGTGTATCAACATCAAAATCGTGTGTGTAACATTATATATAAAGTGTAACGTTCCTTTAAAAAATTATGTGTTCGTTAGTCAAAGAATATGAAATGTGTAATGTTGTAATGTTTGTACTACTCAAATGTGCTGTGTGATGTGTTGCTGAGAAAATGCTGTGCTTAATCAGTTTCATTGTAATCCAAAAACATTAAACAACTTGTTCTGGAAAACCAATGCGCAGTGCCCGTAATCAAATCAATCTCTCTGAAATTTACCCAGTCCCGTGAGCGCCGATTTGTGTGGCCCTGTACAATAAACTGACAAAATTCTCTGTGCAAAGGAACTATGAATTAAATTTTCCTTACAGTCGCAATGCATGTACTCTTGGTATCCTGTACTCGCCACAGTAGGCATACAAAATATCCAGTCTTAGCACAGCGAAGCCCAATACCAACTGTAAAACACCTTCATACAAGTAATATCAATAGATTGGTTGATAAATGCGTAACTTTGCACCTGTTCAGTGAAAATGCTGCGTATTGGCTCAGCGCTGAGCAATGCTGCCCACAGTGAAACTGTTACAAACATTAATACTTTTCTGATTCTGGCACATTAATATTCTTCTGATTCTGATTGAAAAATTCCTTCATTAAAAAGAATATTCATTGGGTTCAAATAAACACGACATGGAAAAGGATGAGGTACTGGTAAGAGGATAGCCTAATACTAACTTCTTCAGTTTGAAAAATGTTTTCAAAATAAATTTTCTCCTTCATAAAGTCTCATATCATACATTTTACATTTACTTCAAAATCAGGTAACTTCTTAACTGTTCTACAATTCTCACTTTCTGTCGTAATTACAAACACTTGGATTGTTACATGACAAAAAGTCTGACACCGTTTGACAAAACGGATTCCCAAATTTAACTTCTCATTATCAGGATTACAAAACACACAAAATGTTATAAATCAGGTATACCTAATCATCCTATACTTAAATCTGATCTGAAATACTTGGTTCCTACATACGAGGACAGTACTGAAAAATTCAGCCAAATCCGCATATCACGTTTCTGCACTCTTAAAACGAAATATAAAAAAATCTCATTATCTTTGAGTTACAATATAAATTTATTACTCTTCTATAACTCCCATGTACAGCGCTCAATATTTGATAACGATCAGTATCACATCAATACTTCATAATCTTATGGCCTCACAAATTAATAAGACACAATTTACACTTGATAGAGTAACTACGACCTAACATTTACTGATTCTTTGTGAGTGTAAACAACGTCATTCATCACTTCGTTTTATAAAAAACTTCGTTATGCTGCGTTTATAGACCAACACCTAAACTCTCACAGCTAGCCACTAGCTTTATGTCTTACATCCTACCTATGAGAGAGTGCAACGGCTCAATGCTACTGCGCTCCTACTCTCAATCGATTCTGCCACTCAGGCAACATCCTTGTTTCAGTGGTGTCAAAGATACAATCTCTTCCACATAAGACCAAGTTTCAGGTCATTTTTCATGAATTATATTACAAAATCGGGCTCCACGTACAGATGTATCCCAGAGCAACAGATTCAAGTATTTACCTGTCTGCGGCGATAGGCCTGGAATGGCAGTTATTGCGCTGTTTTCAACCATTGCTGAACTGCCACTCGCCTCACGCTGTGCTCCATTTTCCACGTGGTGGTGAAAGTCGTTCACGCTGGTCGAGTTTGCTTGTATCTCTGTGCTTGGTCTCTACATGGTGTTCGAACTCTCTGCACCCCATAAATTAACGTACACGTCGAGTTGCTTTCCCTCTTCCGGTGTTCAGCACGCAGCTTGTTGCTGAGCCATCATTAGCTCGTATAATTTACACTCGTCCCGAGAGTGTCGGTTCGTGCCTTGTCATTCACTGTGTGAATAATTAACTGTTCAGTGACATTTTCTGAAACGTAAACAACTGCTAGTTAACATGCTTATCTGGGGCTTAGGCCAAGTCCTCACTGATGCAGTGCAATAAAAAATATGAAATGGTACGTCATCCGACTAATTATATGACACAGAAGCAAACCCCACATTGATAGAGTGCAGAGAAATATAGTTGAAGTGGCTTAACTGTTTGACAATGGGACAACAACGATCCATCACCAACACGATTCTGTGTGTTATGGACTGGCGTAACGCGGAGCCCTGATTGCTGCACACAACTGTATCATATGCCACATGGCGATGCAAACGTAAAGTCATTTGATGATCCACAAAAAACTGTTTTATGCACATGAAGCAGTGGTATAGTGGTCAGTTTCTCAGTAAATAGTTTACTTTCATCATAAAAAAAATTAAAAATCACAGTTTTGGAGCTGACATGTATTCTCTGTTACGGAATCTTTCTCATTCGGCTTTGAGAAAAGTATTAGTTAAGAAAATAATTTGCTTTCATGTTATAGTCTGGTATCACAGTTTCATAATGCACTGGTTTTATTCTCGCTATTTCCTGTACTTACTATGCTACTGTCCGCAGCTCGTGGTCTCGCTCTAGCGTTCTCGCTTCCTGAGCCCGGGGTCCTGGGTTCGATTTCGGGCGGGCTCAAAGAGCCCTGAGATGACTGGGTGTTGTTGTGTCGTCTTCATCATCATCATTCATACCCATTACGGTCGGAGGAAGGCAGCAGCAAGCCACCTCCATTGGAACCTTGCCTAGTACAGTGGTGCAGGTCTCCCGCATTGTTCCCCTATGCCCTTTTCCTATATGCTACTTCGAAATTAGGTAAAACACAGCGCATATTTAGAAAAGTTTGCAGCAAAAATGTAACTGCTGACCAGTTTACGTTTGGTGCATTTTAGTTAACACAGTGCTGCTTACCAAATGTATCTAACATACCAAAATTGTTTTTAATGCTAGAAGGAGAGTGCTACCTACACTGAAGCGCCAAATAAACTGGTAGAGGCGAAAGCAGCCTGAGAGCAATGGCTCATGCCCCTGCATTTGACTGTTCGGTGATGACTCACGACGACGTCGGCACGTGTGCACATTGGAACCTTTGGTGGTTGACGATAATTTGAAAGCTTTTTTTACATGCACTGAGTGTTTGGGTACCGCATTATTTTCGGCTGTTTAAGTGTTGTGAGTGTGTTTGCAGAGCCTTCTGCGTGCATTATTTTGACAATTTACAAGTTGTTTGTGTGTCTGTACATCGGTGTACTGCATTATTTCAGTAATTTACGAGTAGTTTGCAGGTCAGTATGCTACATACTGCATTATTTCAACAGTTTATAATTAGCGAGTTTGTTTGCAGAGAGTTATACACGCATTATTTTGACAATTGACGAGTTGTCTGGGTGTCTGCACATGAGTGTACTGCATTCTTTCAGTGGCTTACGAGTAGTTTGCTGGTCTGTAGGCTGTTTATTGTGACCCCAAGAACATCAGAGTGAGTGTTTTTTATTAGTGTAATAAATATATTATGTCAAATCCATCCCAAAATAAATAAAGTACAGGCCTTCCTATCTAGCAGCTCAGAACAGGCTGAGTCCAATTCCCGCCATTTTTCCCCAGACCGCCATGGGACGACAGTGTTCTCTGGGAGGAGTACTGTGTACTAGGTCAGTTGGACTCCAGACCTCATGGTGAATACACAGAATGGAGCTATTGCCCCAAACTGTTTAAATAAACACTGCACACAAAATAAAGTCTTACATCCATCCTATCCAGCAGCCCAGCACAGGCTGAGTCCTTTTCCCACCAATTCCAAGGAAGAGGTGGCAGTCGCATGACTTAGGTAAGTGGAGGCAGCCAAGTGACCTATTTTCTCACACTTATCTTTGATTAGTGAAGGTAGCCCAAGTGACCTTCTTTCAACCAAAATTTGAACTTCCCACAATTTTCTGGGGGAGGGGAGAGGGTTAGGTAAGTGGAGGTAGGCCAATTGACCTATTTTCCAGCCAAAATGTGAACTTCCCGCCATGACGTCATTGCGACGTTTCCGTAACTGTCGCCGCCATCTTGGATCCACCATCTTGAATAAACTTGACAACAGTGCAGAGTGGGGACATAACACTGTTGTTCCACTACTAATATACACCCACACAGAAATATTTTAACAATTCGTGCCTTCACAAATGCTGTAAGGCATATATCTGTGCCTAACGCTTCATCTTCCAGTGCTGGAGACATCATCTTAAACTACAAAAACTTAGAAGGCACGTAGAGTCTCGAACCACATCAGCATGCAGAACTGTTTTTGCATATCCACGCAACGCTTTGTTTGTGAGGTCATTAGACTGTTTCCTAAGATCATGGAGTCGCGACGAAGTCCGTTATGAAGCTTGTAGTGGGGAAAAAATTGGAGCTGTTTACTTTATTTAACTATGCAGCCCACTGCTTTTCTAATTTCTACATCTACATAGGTATTCCGCAAGCCACCGTATGGTGTGTGGCAGAGTGTACCTTGCACCATCACTAGTCATTTCCTTTCCTGTTCCATGCAATAGAGCGAGAGGAATTGTCTATATTCCTCCGTATGAACTCTAATTTCTCTAATACTCGTGGTCTTACGCGAAAAGAACGTTTGAGGCGGTAGAATCGTTTTGCAGTCAGCTTCATACGCCAGCCCTCTAAATTTCCTCAATAGCGTTCTTCGAAAAGAACGTCGCCTTTCCTCCAGGAGTTTGCGAACCATGTCTGTAATACTTGCACGTTGATCGAACCTGTAGGTAACAAATCTAGCAGACCGCCTGTGAATTGCTTCAAGGTCTTCCTTTAATACGAACTGGTGAGTATCCCAAACTTGTGAGCCATACTCAATAATGCCTCGCTCTAGTGTCCTACACTTGCTCTCCTTTACAAATGAATCACACTTTCCTAAAATGCTCTCAATAAACTGAAGGCCACCATTCACCTTCCGTACTATGATCCATACATGCTCGTTCAATTTCATGTCACTTTCCAAGGCTAGGCCTAGATATTTAATCGATCTGACTCTGTCAATCAGCACGACAATAATGCGGCATTCGAATGACTTTGTTTTTCCTATTCATCTGCATTAACTAACATTTTTCTACATTTCGGGCACCTGCCACTTATCACACCAACAAGAAATGTAGTCTAAGTCGTCTCGTGTACTCCTATAGTCACTCAGTGACGACACATTTCTATAGACAACAGAATCTTCTGCAAAAGGTCAGAGATTGCTGTCCACCTTGCCCCTGAGGTCATTTATTTACATGGACAATAACGGCACTCACATCACACTCCCAACGATACCCTTCTTCTCTGATGAAGACTCTCCGTCGGGGACAACATACTGGGTTCTGCTACTTAAGAAGTCTTCGAGCCACTCACATATTTGGAAACCTATCCCATAGGCTTGAACCTCCGTCAACAGTCAGCAGTGTGGCACCGTGTCAAATGGTTTTCAGAAATATAGAAATATGGAATCTGCCTATCGCCCTTCATCCATCGTTCGCAGGATACCACGTGAGAAAAGGAAAGGGCGAGTTTCGCAGGAGCGATGCTTTCTAAAACCATGCTGATACGGGAACGTGAGTTGCTCGACATCAAGAAAATGTAATA
This sequence comes from Schistocerca serialis cubense, assembly GCF_023864345.2. Lineage (NCBI taxonomy): Eukaryota > Metazoa > Arthropoda > Insecta > Orthoptera > Acrididae > Schistocerca > Schistocerca serialis. Next base: position 254,532,584 of record NC_064643.1, read on the forward strand.
TATTCGAACTAAGAATTTTTCAGGATTCTTAAGCAAACAGATGTTACGGATATTGGTCTATAGTATTGTGGATCCGTTCTGTGCGTTTCTTGTAGAGTTACCAGTTTTTCTTCCTGGGGAGAGAGATTCGCTATAAAAACAAACGAAATAAGGGGCCAGTGCCGTTGAGTACTCTTTGTAAAAACCTAATTGGGATTCCATTCGGACCTGGTGACTTGTTTACTTTAAAATATTTCAGTTGCTTCTCTACGCCATGGATGCCTATTGCTATATCCTCCTTAGGGGAGTCTGTGCGATGGTCAAACGGCGGTATGTCTGTACGATCCTTCCGCGTGAACGATTTCTGAAACGTGAAATTTAAAACTACTTCTTCCTCTTGCTACCCCCTAGTGCCTTTGCATACCGGTCAATAAGTAACCGTATGTAGCCTTCGACCCACTTAGCATTTTTACGCAGTTCACGAATTTTTTCGGGTTCTGGGCAAGATCGTTTCCTAAGGTGTGACCGTGGGAATTGTTGTATCTTTCGCGTAAAGACCTTCTTACAGACGCACCAGCCTCTACTAACTTTTCTTCATTCCCGTGTTCTCTTTCCAATCTTCCTTCTTTTCTGTTAAAGTCATTTTCGTGGATTCGCATTTATATTGCCTCTCTGTCATCTTAGCACAGTAATGACTGAATATTGATAAAACCATAACATGGGGCAAACGAATTTGGTGATTTCCTAGACCCTGTGCATTATCTGCTACTGTAGTTTTATCCATACTGCCCAATGACTATTGGCCTTATGTTGCCTGAGACGGGTGTTAACACTAATTTTTGTAATTCCTGTGTGCAACTGACCGCATGTGCAAGAGATTTTATATACTGCAATGTTATGCGACGGGTGCAGGTCCTTTGCAATGTTCAGATATTTGGGTACCTATCTTGTTCATTTAAACATCATTTTAATAACGTGTCTGAGGTCTATGATCATGTGACCTGTCAGTGTTCTTACGAATGGGAGGAAAAGCTATTTTTTTAATTAGATGCTCCAGATCTTTTAGAATGTAGTGCCTGTTTATCTCTTTGTCAGAGTAGCAGTTTCTTCTGAGAGCAGTTCTTAAATGATAGAATTCTGCCTCCAAGTATTATGGTTCGAAGATCCTTTTTGGAATGGTTATTGGAATTTCTGTGAAGGTATCTATCCGTGCTATCTGTAGACTATTTTGTACTTAAGTTCCGTATTATTTAATAATTATAAAGAATCCGCCTCGATTGCAAATAGAAACCGGATGTTGACCTAGGTTTCGGCGCGGATAACCACCGCATCTTCGGAACACACTAAAACTACAAACTCCCTAAAGAGCCATGGACCTCAGTTTGCCTAAGAGCCCGCGGCCCACCGAACGTTGGCTGGAGTGAGGAAGCACGCTTCTCACGTTTGAGCTAAGTACAGCTATTGACATGGTACACACATACCGTTTATTTTACATTTTATGCGAGTGTTTTGCCCTTTTGGGCTTTCTGTATTAATATCGGACCATGCGTCTTTACGCAGTTTGTAGTTTGAGTGTGTTCCGAAAAAGGTGTGGTTATCCGCGCCGAAACCTAGGTCAACATCCGGTTTCTATTTTCAATCGAGGCGGATTCTTTATCATCATTAAATTATTCACAATTTCTGATGCGCTGCAATGTTAAAAGTTCTACGTATTATTTTCTAAGTAACCGTACATCTAAAAACGAAATTTGCCTTTCTTTCTCTTTCTCTTTATATTAGAATTAATAGCATTCAGAAAATAAGAAATTCTGTGAGTACTTTTTCTCCTCGAAACCATGTATTGAAAGTATCATCAATGTACCGAAACCAATTTGAAGGTATCATCTTCACCATTTGAAAAGCTGTCTTCTCCGCATTTCTTCCTATAAAGTTCGCTACAACTGCGCTGAGTGGGCTGCCCATGGCACCGCCATCATACAGTTTGTTGACCCATTGAAAGTAAATTGATGTGAGACATTGTTACTTGCGAGAATATTTTTCAACTTCGACATCACCTTGAAAACAGGAACCGTAGCAAACAGAGTGATCGAGGCCTTGCCTCGTCGAGTATTCCAGCTTTCATCAGATCAACGAAGTTACGAAGCGTCTGGAATAGCCAGTACTTGGATCTCTGACCACCTGGGTATGACACATGATGTTGATTACTTTTCCTTTGCCTTTACAGTGAAGGGGATGAGAGATGGTGGTGTGAAGTACATGATCAAAAGTCTTTCAGCCAATGACCTGGATTAAATTCCAAATACCTATGCACTGTCTCATGAAGTGAGGGCTTGTGAATATGTTGATTGTGATGTGTCCGTCGATGTCCTACTAGTGTTGTTAGAGAGGAGTGCGCTATGTGCCAGGGCTGGGTACTACCCTCTCTTTTCCCTCGTCATCATCCTACACAAACACGACACTTCACTAACTACGCTACTCTAACACACCCACCAGAGCCGCATACACTTGCCAGATACAATTAAACACAATTCTCACACTTCGCGAAGGAAAGGTGCCATACGCAGCTTTACTTTTATACAACATAGTGATACAGCTTCAAAACAGATTATATCACTTAGAATCAAATTGAAGGATTTTAATTATTCAATAAAAGTCAGTTTTTTCCTATAAATGGCTGTAGGACAGTGGCCAAGTATTTGGCAAGCCCATAGACTAGACAGTCAATAGCGCTAAAAATAGATTTTAATGGAATGACAGATTTGTGAATTTTTGGTAACAACGCTTCTCATTTAGTGAGGCAGAGGCATTTGAACCCGTCGTACAAAACATAAGATCAGTTGTCGTCTGAGCTACGTGGACAAATTGACAGCATCAGATCATGAACTGGGACCAGGGAACCACTATATTCGTTTCTGCGATACTATGGTTTTATCAAGATCTAGTCATTACTATGTTAGGATGAACAGAGAGTTCATTTCAATTCAAAAGCTCAACAACAACTTCGACGTAAAAGAAGAAGGACTGAAATGGCACGTACTCCACGAACTTAGGTAGCGCTCTGATGTCGTCAAGAACCGAGCGTTGCGTCGATACGCATAAACAGTTCGTCTTGCTCAGCTTGTTTGGGACTGTAACTGCTTTCTGAATCGTCATAGCTTGTGATGTCCCAGAACTGAAAGACGAAACGTTAGACACTACGATATTTCTTCGACCAAGGCCCAATGCCCATAAAACAAGAGCCACGAATAACTCCTTTGATGACAGTTATAGAACGTGTACAGAAATAAATTTAAAACTTGCACTACTGCAATTCTAGCTTTGACGTGAAAAAGAAAGAAGAATTTTTATGTCGGAATCCTGTACTACCTTCACACCTGCCTCAAAACACATGAGGATGTTACAAACGGGTTTGCTAAAGTTACACATTTAAGTTCAAATGTTTTGTAATTTTAACAACTTCCGGTATATGTAGACTGTACGAGAAGATACTGTTAGTTCACTGTATTGACATACTCTGTTCCACTTTTGGCACCTTTAGCTTAAGCTGATTTGTGTTGGTCATCCATACACCCATTCATACCATTATGATTACTGCAAAGACTGTCATTGTCTGATGACCAACGAAAATATGCATCGTCCTTGCAGCACTGGTCAAAGCACTTTACATTCAGTTACTGACGTACTCTTTTTTTCTAGCAGTCTTTAGTTTTTTGTTTCGTAATTCTGAAGGAATAATACAAATACCAATGAACGAACGGAGCCATAACAGCGTTTAACATACTGCCTACGTCGAGAACAAAATCGGATCGCAATTTCGTACTTAATATGTATCAGGCAAAACTCAGTAGTATCTTTGATAAGAAAGATATCCCGGAACTTGCCTTGACTGATGAAAATTAACGGAACCCTAATCAATGAAAATAAAATAATTTTGTGCCACTAATTACTATCATCACCACCACCATCAACACCGTTTGGATCTGATTTCACTCATTGTGGTTCATTGTGGCTCATCCTGATCATTGGCTAGTCAGTCTGCGAAAGCACTTAAGTCGATACTCCTTACTTTACTGTATCGATTTTGTGTGTGTGGTATCAAGTTATTCATGGCGTCAAGGTACCCAGCAAAGTGTTCAGCCTGCTTAATAAGTGCAACTCTCACTTACAGTGACTGCAATTCCGCATACAATTTCCATTAGAAACAAAAAAACCTGTACAGTCAGGTGACAAAAGGGATAGCGCTATGTATATGTACATATGGCTTTAGCATCGCGTATACGAAGTATAAAACAACAGTGCATTGGGGGATTTGTCATATATACTCAGGTGACTTACCTGAAATGGTTACCGATGTGATTATGGCTGCATGACGGGAAATAAGACTCTAAACGCGGAATGGTAGTTTGAGCTAGACTTACGGGATATTTCATTTGGGATACCGTTAGAGAATTCAGTGTTCCACGATCCATAGTGTCAAGAGTGTGCAGAGAATACCAAATTTCAGATACGGACAACGCAGTGGCCGACGGCCTTCACTTAACGACCGAGAGAAGTAGCGTTTACATACAGTTGTCAGTGCTAATACAAAAGCAATGTTGCGTGAAACTAGTCAGTGTGGGACATACGACGAACGTATCCGTTAGGACGGCGCGGCGAAATTTGGCGTTAATCGGTCTTTGGTAACAGCAAGAGATCGCCTGCAGCATCTCTCCTGGGGCCGTCAGCATATCGGTTGGACCCTATACGACTGGAAAACCATGGGTTTTAGTGGGTGAGAGCTGATGGTATGGTTCGATTGTGGCTAGGGCCCAACAAGACACTGTGCAAGCTGGTGGTGGCTGCATAGTGGTGTAAGTTGTGTTTATATGGAATGGACTGTGTCGTCTGGTCCAACTGAACCGCTCATTCACTGGAAATAGTTATGTTCGGCTACTTGGAGACCTTATTCAGCTATTCATGGATATAAGGTCCCCAAGGAAGGAAGGAGTTCTTGTGTATGACAATGTCCCATGTCATCGGGCCACCGTTGTTCGCAGTTGGTTGAAGAACATTCTGGACAACTTGAGCGAATGATCCGGCCACTCAGATCGCCCGACATGAATCCGATCGAAAATTACTGGAACATACTTGAGAGATCTGTTCCTGCACAAAATCCTGCAACCGCAACACTTTCACAATTATGGACAGCTATAGAACCATCTTGGCTCAATAATTCAATAATTCTGCAGGGAATTATCAGTGACTTGTTAAGTCCATAACACTTGGAGTTGCTGCACTACGCCGGGAAAAATGAGACCGGTGCAATAAGGAGGTGTCGCATGACTTTTGTCATCTGAGTGTAAAGTTCAAAAAACAGTACGGTTGCCCTCCAAAGCACGCCCAAAACAGGAACGAATTAAAGCAAAGCGACACATTGTAGGCGACGATTCTGCAGGTGGTATGGCAGAACAAAAAGCAATAGCTGCATTTGAAATAGATGGACTGGAATAGCACCCAGTACTGTTTTTATATTCAACAGGTTCTCATTGAAGCTGCAGTACTCATAACAGCACGAGTTTCTTAAAAAATAAAAATTCTGAAAATATTAAAATTACGGCAGTATACTGTTAGCTAATTTATAATTTATGCAAGGCTGAAACTGAAAGCTTCTGCTGGAGACGCGTTTATAACGGAATGATCATAAATAATACAGAAATACATATATTCCGCCCTGCGCCGACAGTGAAAATATGGTTTGTCAACACGTTCTCACACGCGAGAAAAAAGCGCTGTGGAACACGTGAGGACCGGTGTTGGCGAAAATGCATCCTCTATAAAATGCAGAGATGATACCTTGTGTAAAATAACAGAGTGGATAAAGCTTGTGGGATGAAAGCCTTTTCAGTATGGACTACGGACATATATCGGATAAATTAAGTGCACGTATTTTGACAGGAATTCAGCTGGAAAATAACAGGAATTTCAGAACTCCAGGGAGATTACCGTTCCTCCTGCCTCTTTTATTTTTTATCTGCGCTATCCGGTATTTTTAAGCAGATTAGGTAATTAACGCCACAGTACCGAACGTAATAGTCTCGGTCAATGGGTCAGACGTCGTTTGATTGGCCAGCGCAGCGGTGCTGCTCAGGGAAAACTTCGAGTAATTAACCTTAGAGGAGAAGGGTGTAGACACCAGCAGCAGCGCAGCAGCATCCACAGCTACAGAGACACGATCAACGAAAGTTCACTAATCAAGTGAGTTAGGGAAAGAGACGAAACATTACACATTCCTTACAAAGTAGATTTCAATTGAGATACATACTGGTATTCCTCAAAGAAATCTGGCTTCTCTAACGGAATAGTACAGAGTGAGAAAACACAAGTTGTGCAAAACGTATTTTTTTCACAAAAATTGTCTTCTATAAGTAGATGAAGGCGAAGAGGTAAATTATTTGTTTCTTGTGATTATCGACGGGACATTAATCACTAAATGTCCTTCCATCTTTTTATTGAGGGGGTTGGGGCGTATCTTCTCAGGTACGTTTTTGGCATACATTGGTCAAAGAATTTTTGTTTTAACTGACAGAACTGCGAAAAACTGAGAATAAGTTAGATAACGATCAGTTTGGCAAAAGAAAAGGTAAAGGACCAGACAGGCATTCTGACCTTGTTCTCGACGACAGCTGCGGGACTTAAGAAAAACCAAGATGTCTTCACAGTATATGTCGATTTAGTGTTCAAAAACGTCAGATAGTGCAAGATGTTCCGTATTTTAATAAAAGCAGATAGGAGCTTTACGGGAAACGGGTAGTACAAAATATGTACAAGAAACAAGAGAGAACAATATCATCTGAAGTCCAAGTGAGAAGTGCTGGGAATGGAAATTGCGTAAGAAAAAGATGGAATCTTCTTTCTGCTACTGATCAACATTTACATTGAATAGACGGTGATAGAAATAAAATAAGGATTAGGAAAGGGACCAAAATTCTGTATGATAGGATATCAGTAATAACATTCACTGACAACATTGCTTACCACAGTGAAACTAAGGAGATCTACATGACCTGTTGAATGGAATGAAAAGTAATATATATATATACTCCAAAAGTATATTACCACCAGATGACATACCTCGCCACACGTGCAGTGGTTGAGCCCATCTGTCTGTCGAACCTGATCAACCGAACTCAGTCAGGTGTTGACGTCTGCGCAGCTCTGGCTCTACGTGCGCGACTCACAACGTGGGGCTCAAGGTTCGATTCTTGTAGGCGGCAGGCAGTATTTTTTGCATTGTTTTAGACACGTATGTCTTTACATTGAGAAAAGATTGACTGTTTCATTTACTAGTCTCGAGGTCTCCATTTGTTTATTACAAAGTACAACAATAACCTAGGCGTATTGTGCCACAAGTAAATGAGTATAAGATTCCAATCTGCGTCGCTACCAGTAAATTCCCTGCGTTTTCTTTACTAAACGAAGTCTATAAACAAAGAAAGAAGGAGCAAAAGAAAATAAACAGAAAATAAGAACACATTTTGCTTCGTTACAGCAAGTAAAATAATTCTGTAGCTTCTACGTTAACAGCAGATCACATTTACAAAATGTATTCGAAAAAAGATGTGCAGCACTGTCCCCTTCCAGCGAGGGTAGGATAGACAAGCCCAACTGCTGCACGTGTGGTGAGATACGTCATCTGGTGATTTCACATGTTAAACATTTCCCATCTCCTTTTGGAATATTTCCCGACATTTGCCGCTCCGAACGCGTGTTAAATTACTTGTCTCAGCGTCGTCTACGTCACTGTGGTTTTTTAAAAACATTAATAAGAATCGCCCTGTACACGGGGTGTTTGTTTTGACTTGATACAAATAAGTATCCCAAAAACAATGCATCATACGAAGGAAAAGTTCTAGGTGGGAAGTTAATCTTATTAAAGGGGACATCAATCTGTACTCCCGTCTGTGTGGGAGGGCTCAACTTTGTATTTTCAAACGGGAACCCAACAGTTTTATTGCATAATCGGATTCTACACCAAAAAATAAGTACAGTTTAATCACAATATTGTTTTCCCTTCGTGGTAGCTGGCGCTGTAATCGACAGATAGCAAGTGTGCTGTTTCCACAATTAAGAACCCACGCATTTGATTTTCCATTTCATTTACGATGCAAATGTAAATCTTTGTGGTATACGGGTGATACTGATGTTCAAACGTCACGTAATTGTTGCAAATGTGCTCGTGCATCACAAATAATATGGCTAAATACTGTCATTTCTGGCAAATAAACTGCTTTTCTGGTAACGGAGTTTTCTGTTCCCTGAGGGATAGATAGTGGTGCGGCCCAAAACCAGACTTCGGTGATCTAACGAAATTCGGCATATTCAACGAGGACACTCCGTTAGCGTGTGTAGTGACGAGTAGCATAATTTAGCTGCTGCGTGTTTTAGTAACACATGAACTGGACAGAGCGTAAGATATGTTAAAAACAAGATTGGATAAGTGAATCGTGTTAATAGCTACTTAAACTCGCTTCTTTGGAGAAGTAAGATCACTAATAAAACGTAATAAAAATTATGCGAAAAAATAGTGGAAAACATATATAGATATTGGTCAGAAGTCTGGGTAATCAGAAAGAGAGAAAAAGCTCAGCTAATGGCCATAAAAATGGGTTGCTGGAGACGAAGTGCTGAAGACTCGAGATTAGACCACATCAGAAATGAAATCAGAAAATATTGGAAGTGGAAGAGAACATAATGGAAACTATTGAAGGGAAGTAATTGCTGTGGTATGCCCATTCCAAATGAACAGATCATAATAGATGGCCAAAGAAGATATTTAGGTAGATAGAACAGGAGGAAAAGAAAGTGCACAACAGAGTAGAAGATGGATGACAGACTTTAAGCAAGAATCTACAGGAGAAGAAACGGGAAGAATGTACACTTTGGAGGACGACAAGTGAGAAACGCCGTTAACTGTAACCAAATCGCAAATTATACATCCATACAAACATATATGTAGCTGAAATTCTCTTCAGATCGCTTTCTAAACCCACAGGAAGTATAGACGTTCAGTAAAAAGGAAAAGTCGGTATCATAATTCGTCTCCTATAAATGATGGAAGTTACTTGCACGAGTAAGAAAATTCGCCCCATTGACCGTCAGAACTTAGAAAAACGGCTGTTAAATTACAACTTTCAGTATTCATTTTTGATACTCTACAAGTCAGTACTTTTCCCGTACTGGTTATCACAGGGATATTGCAAAGATGTGATTCTGTATCTAATATCGATTGCAAACGGCTTGTTTATCATTGAAGGGTAGTTTGTGAAGTTTACAGGTTTTGCGCTTCTGGATGAACCGGCCTATGAGAACGCTGACCGCTCGCAGGGAATGCTGCGGACCGCCGTTTGAAAGGCACGCTCATGTGTTATCTGGCGTAAAAGGACATGTTTTCCGCGTTGAATGCCACCTGTAGCCGAGCTGCTGTACGGTGCAATTTCCATTAATCATTTACGCCGTACATGGATTTCGCAGTTAACGTTTCCTTGATTCACATTGCCAAATTGCTATGACTGTTGAGTTTTGGACTTGTGTTCCACGTGTGGTTAAAAATTCTTTGTGTCTTTGTGAGGTTAGCAGATTACGAGGATTACGGCAGCACTTGTCTCCAATCAACTAATTCGGGTCGTAGTACAGTCATTTTTGGTCACTACCCCTATCGACGAAACTTTCAAAATGCTTTCCGACTCCTGTTCAACCTTGGTATTTGGTGTTACTACGTATCTGAATTTTGCGTGCAACGTGCTCTTTGTGCACCAGTACCTAACAATCTCTCACTACTTACTTGTCTTTTGAAGTTATTTATAGGAAGTTATATTTAAACACTCTGTATCGTTTCAGTTTCACAGGTCACTTATTTTCTGTTTATACGCCATTGTGGGACTTGTACTCTACAGTCAGTACTCGATCCCAAGATGCAAATTGTAACATATACCTTCAGCCTTTCTTGACATCTTAAAAGTTTCTTACTGCTTTTCACATCAACGCTAGTTCCAATTTCTGCGAACATCATTGGTACCGTTCTTTATATGATTTTCAGCCAAACAAATAATTTTGGTGTTGACACAGTTGGCAGAAACACAGTATCTCATTACACAGGGTGATTCAGTTGTCCTTAGCGATTTCGTTTTATACAACTTGCAAAGTCTAACCACAAGCGCCACACTACACTGCTGGGAACATGCTTGTATTACCGGTAGTTATGGGTACATACTGTGTCATTTCGGAATTTAATATATTATTTACCTCACTTTTGCCTCGTTTAAGGCCTTAATTTCTCTTTTTGTTACGCCTGGTTACTTGGAATTACGTATTAAGATACCGAAATTATCTGATTCAGCTCAACAAACATGTTAATTCCATAAATTATCTGGGAGTACGCATTAGGAGTGATTTAAAATGGAATGATCGTATAAACTTGATCGTCGGTAAATCAGATGCCAGACTGAGATTCAGTGGAAGAATCCTAAGGAAATGCTATCCGAAAACAAAGGAAGTAGGTTACAGTACGCTTGTTCGCTCACTGCTTGAATACTGCTCAGCAGTGTGGGATCCGTACCAGATAGAGTTGATAGAAGAGATAGAGAAGATCCAATGGAGAGCAGCGCGCTTCGTTACAGGATCGTTTAGTAATCGCGAAAGCGTTACGGAAATGATAGATGAACTCCAGCGGAAGACTCTGCAGGAGAGACGCTCAGTAGCTCGGTACGGGCTTTTGTTGAAGTTTCGAGAACATACCTTCACCGAGGAGTCAAGCAGCATATTGCTCCCTCCTACGTATATCTCGCGAAGAGACCATGAGGATAAAATCAGAGAGATTAGAGCCCACACAGAGGCATACCGACAATCCTTCTTTCCACGAACAATACGAGACTGGAATAGAAGGGAGAATCGATAGAGGTACTCAAGGTACCCTCCGCCACACACCGTCAGATGGCTTGCGGAGTATGGATGTAGATGTAGATGTAGGTGAAGTCGTCATAACCGCGACATTCACTGGCTTACTGTATGGCACTTACGCCCAGCAAGCTCATCTTGCAAACGATTCTGAACACACATGACACGTTTTATAGCCCGTTCTCAAAACATGAAGTCTTCAAATCCGTTATCTTTGTCTGCTACCGTGTAACTATGTTAACATGTCATATCTAATACCTAGTGACCACGTACAACAAAGAGCAAAATTAATGCTTACAACGGAGTAACAGTGAGGCAGACAATGTATTGAACACCAAACTCACGGAGTATGTTTGTGTCTTGAAGCGGCGACCTAGAAACGACGGGGAGGCTTCGTCTCGCCGTAGCCCTCAGTGGTTCACAACCTCGCAACAGGCCACAGCAGTTCACCCACCCTAACACCGCCCCATACTGAACCCAGGGTTATTGTGCGGCTGAGCCCCCAGTGGACACCGCCCCCCCCCCTCCACCCCCTCTCCACAGGGAACGTCTCATACCAGACGAGTCTAACCCCAAATGTTTGCGTGGTAGAGTAAGTACGGCGTACGCGCACGTGGAGACAGTGTTTGCGCAGCAATTGCCCAATCGCCGACATAGGGTAACTGAATAAGGGGAATCAGCCCGCATTCGCCGAGGCAGATGGAAAACCGCCTTAAAAACCATCCACAGGCTGGCCGGCACGCCGGACGTCGACCCAATCCGCCGGGCGGATTCGTGCCGGGGACCGGAACGCCTTCCCGCTCGGGAAGCAGCGCGTTAGACAACGCGGCTACCCGGGAGGGCCGCGGAGTATGTTCTCTTATCTATTTGTAATGTAGACATGTTCCCAGCGGTGTAGCGTGACACATGTGGTTAGGCGTTACGGAATGCATAAAATGAGATCGGTTGGAGCTAGTGCATGTGTTCAATGCGTTATATGCTTGAGTGTTACTATTGGAGTGTTTAATTGTTTGTTTTGGGTTTACTCCGTCTCGTTGTGTAATGTATTCTATGTAGTCGTATTAGCTAGCAAAAGCCGGATCACCATGCTTCTGCTCCTTTGCAGTATCCCAGTGCTAGGAGCTGAAAGAAAACTGAAATCCGTCTCGATTTTCCACAATGACCAACAATATTTCTTCTTTTTTACAACAGAAATCTTTCAAGCTTGTTTATCACAAGTGTCTATTACAATCGAATCACAAATATTTGGCTACAGATATCTTGTACAACGAGAATGCATTTTGACAAGCCGAATGAGCAATAACGTAAGACAGAATGACAGTTTTTTAAATTTTCTTTTGATTTTGCTTCTAGGGCGGCGCTATTGTTTTTGTGAATACCATTATTCCATGGGCGCAGCACACATCGGGCAAGCTGCGACATTTAAGAACAGGCGCCCACAGCAGGTGGACACGCCAAACTTGTAGTCCCGTCTTGCAGATATGCTGCGCGCGTGTACCTAGTATCACTTGCACATATTAATAAACTATTTATAGCCTATATGCTGTTCTAAATGTAACTACAGTAAAGTGTTGGTTATTATACAAATGTCGTTCAACCAAACGACCGCTTAACCGAGCTGTCCCTGTGCTCGTCTTGGTAAAGTACGAAACCGCGTTGTTTGAAACGGTTTAATGTCTGCGGTGCGTATTGTTTACACCTCACAAAAGAGCGTTAGGATGGGTAGTACGATCTTCACGGAATGGTTTTTGTACCCCCTGTAAAAGCACATCAACTAAAGAATGGCAACAGGCAGGGAAATTTACTGCTCCTTGACAACACACGCACTCATGCAACACGTTATTTGTTAAACGCAAGGGACGGGTTCACGAAAATGATGTTTCTTCCAGCTCACGTAACCTCCTTATTACACCCCATGGACTAAATCGCTATTGAGGCTTTCAAACGGTATTTCAGACAAGAGTTATTACATATATTATTGTTAGAAAGAGAAGAGAGGTAAATAATAATATAAATATTGATACGAAAGGTGAGTCGAACATAAGTGGAGCAGCATTGCGTAGTGTAAAGGAACAGAGTTTGACAAATGGTTGGAATAAAATTTTAGGTATGGCTGTAAGCTCCGAAAGTTTAATTGATGATAATGAACAGAAAGATATTTCCCAAATGATGAATATGCTAAGAGAATTAAATTGTCACTAATGTGATGAAGAATACGTTCAAGAATGGATGAGTGTCGACGATACAGATGCAGGGCACCAAATAATGCGGGATAACGAAACTATGAAGCTCGTCACTGTTAAAACTAGCGACGCCGGTAGTCCAGAAAATGAAGATGAAAATGTACCTGCTACGTCTGAAGGATTTATGTGTTTTGATACTCACTTGTGACGGTTTCTAGATGAAAATGAAAGCAGCCAGTATCAGATATGTCCTTAAAAGTGTGTGACTTAGTTGCTCGTTAGTGGGTACCTTGCTTAGACAGACGATAATTAAGAATTTTTTAAGCGCTAATTTTGCACATGTGTACTGTACGCGTAAAATAAATTTGTATTATATATTATTTGTGTACTTGGTTGTTCCGCACACGTTTCTACTGTACTTGCCTTTGTAATAATGAAAGTGATTCATGTTGTTATAAATTCATGTTTTTACGGTAAATTCATAAATAAAAGTAAATTCGTAAATTATCCGATTCAACTGTATTTCCGAGCGCCTATGTCCCGTTATTAGTTCGGAAAATCGACGATCTACTGTATCAACAGAACCACTTATTAGATGTCACGATCACTTTTCATTGTTTAGAAAAGACCTGTTGACCTGTCTGCTCGTGCGAACCGGCTCTCGCTGACACCTCAGCAGTGAGCAACCAGAAGGCTCGCGGCGTGTGATGGAAGGGGGGGAGGGGAGGAGAGTCGAAGCAACGGAGCATGGCGCGAGAAGCCGTTGTCAGCGAGTCGTTCTTACGGCCACTAATGATAGTTCTACAGAGACGTGTCACTTCTCGGTAGTCAATTTGAGTCTTTTCTGGAAAATGTATTTGCTAAGACTGTTGCGTTGATGAGAAATGACAGTGAAATGAAACTTACGTGTGAGACGGAAAAGGTTTGGATTTTAATGTACTGTAATTTTTTTTAAGTACAGCATTAGATTCCGAGCGGTCTTGAATTTGATGATGGAAAACAAGTGTTTTGAGATAACGAGTTTTAAAGTTTCGCTTCATTACCGTTGTTTAATTTGACATATTTAAGTAAGAAATTTTGCATTTATATATTCCTTAAAATGACCTTCGTCAATTGGTGTAGATTTTTTAAGCTAACATTACAGATTAAGTGGTTAACTCCTTCAGATCTATAGTATCCTACAAAAATATCAAACCATATTAATTGGTCCCAAATTCAGAAATGTTTGTGTACCCTACACAGCCTTTTCTCTCGTTTACAAAGTATTGTCATTGTACTGTATTATGTCATAGTTTAGACCAAAATTTGATTCTGAAGCCATCAAAGAGCCCAAAACGAACTAAAATTTTGAGATCTCAAAAACTCCTAAAGTAGATTACTGAGATCCCATATTTTACAGTGGGCAAAGGATTTAATTTTCTGAAATATTTATGTCTGAAGAGGATCAAGATCGTTCACAACCAGCGTTTTCGCGTCTTCCGCTTTGGTTCCAGAGTAACTGGCTAGTAAGGTTGTTCCTCAGGATTCTCATTGTCACTAATTTGAGGTTCTGGTTCAGGTTCTGGTTCTGCCTTAGGACACTAGATCCCTTTTTATACCTCTTTTCAGTAAGTCCTGATGTTTTTAGAAAGACAATCTTTTCGTTGTTTTGTCACCGCTGCTGGAGTTAATGTATCAGGAAACTCAACGGGTCCATGTTCTTCTGGAAAGATGCTGTGCGCAGACTTATTTCCATCAAAGTCCATTTTTAAATGTATATTACTTTTGTAGCTACCAATAAACTCAGAGTGGATGTATTCAGTTATGTGAGGTTCTTTGTTAGAATTTCAATTCTTCAACACATGTAGGCAGTCTAATGTTTTAAATAGCAACTTCACCTTTGTCATTTCTTGCAGCAAAACCAGGATTAACATGTGTTATAGATGTAGGCTTTTGTTGCTACAGTAAGATCAACTATCAGCTGATATTTTTGCGGTGCCGGCTACATATTGGTAATACCTGTAGGCATTTATAATTCTCTAGTAAAAAGGGAGCACTTGTCTAGTTTGGCATTATTATATGTAGAAAACTGTCTTCTTTTATACAACGCTGCTCTGACCTGCTTACAACGCCCATAAAATTTAGGAGACACTATTTTGTAAAGCACTACATGTGCAGCAGCTATAAAAAAGAGGCCTCTTGCTGGGCCAATGTTACTTCCCCATAAAGACAGAGGTCCTCTTTCAGAAGACGGACGTAGATTGGTTTTAATGATATTATTAATTCTGCTGTACTGAGACAACTACCAAATCAATACGAAGGCGTACAGAAGGCATCGAATTACTACGATACACAAAAACACTGTAATAGATATCGTAGATATTATCTAACGTCTTTGCTTCAACTGAAAATTTCATTTCTCCGATAAGACGTCCGATTTCGCTTACTATCTCACACAATCCTTTTATTTGATGAGGTGAAGAATATAGGACAGCTTAGTACGAAACATACATTCGCTACGACTGATGGAGCGTTAGGATGGATGTTCTTCCCGGCCGAAGCTTAAATTATGATCAACTAGTATTTCATGACTATTGCCAAAGAAAACTACTTATTTAGCTTTTCACTAAAGCGTTTTTCAGCACTGCCGCTGCGGAGATAAGCTTTTAAGTTGCAATCTGTGAGTGAGCAGCTGCGGGTGGATTTCTCTCTCTTCAGTGTAGAAAAAAGTTGCTCTAATATGTATGTAAGTCGAAACATCGGATTCGTAGAAATTTATCTTGAGGAAAATTTTTACATGATCTTCCAACACTTATTCCATTACAACAATTATAGTGCGACTGCCTGTCACATTATGGTCTATGAGTCTCTAATTGTAGCCAAGCGTCCTGCACTCACGTTGTGTATATTGATGTATCTGACCTTCGCTTTTAAGTTCCTATCTCCGCCGTAAAGCTGCATTTCGTCGCTTGAAAAAGAGGTACTCCCCACATTAAAGCAACTGAAATCACTCAACAGAGAAAAGTCCACTGGACCTGACGGGATACAAATTCGATTCTACACAGAGTACGTGAAAGAACTTGCTCCCCTTCTAACAGCCGTGTACCGCAAGTCTCTAGAGGAACGGAAGGTTCCAAATGATTAGAATAGAGCACAAGTAGTTCCAGTTTTCAAGAAGGGTTGTCGAACAGATGCACAAAACTGTAGGCCTATATCTCTGACATCGATCTATTGTAGAATTTTAGAACATGGTTTTTGCTCGCGTATCATGTCATTTCTGGAAACCCAGAATCTACTCTGTAGACAGCGATCGTGTGAGACCCAGCTCGCTTTATTTGTTCATGACACCCAGAAAATATTAGGTACAGGTTCCCAGGTAGATGCCATTTTCCTTGACTTCCGGAAGGCGTTCGATACAGTTCCGCACTGTCGCCTGATAAACAATGTAAGAGCCTACGTAATATCAGACCAACTGTGTCGCTGGATTGAAGAGTTTTTAGCAAACAGAACACAGCTCTCAATGGAGAGACGTCTACAGACGTTAAAGTAACCTTTGGCGTGCCACAGGGGAGTGTTATGGGACCATTGCTTTTCACAATATATATAAAGCACCTAGTAGGTAGTGTCGGAAATTCCATGCGGCTTTTCGCGGATGATGCTGTAGTACACAGAGAAGTTGGAGCATTAGAAAATTGCTGCGAAATGCAGGAAGATCTGCAGCGGATAGGCACTTGGTGCAGGGAGTGGCAACTGACCCTTAACATAGACAAATGTAATGTATTGCGAATACATAGAAAGAAGGATCATTTACTGTATGATTAAATGATAACGGAACAAACACTGGTAGCAGTTACTTCTGTAAAATATCTGGGAGTATCCGTACGGAACGATTTGAAGTGGAATGATCATATAAAATTAATTGTTGGCAAGACGGGTGCCAGGTTGAGATTCATTGGGAGTGTCCTTAGAAAATGTAGTCCATCAACAAAGGAGGTGACTTACAAAACACTCGTTCGACCTATACTTGAGTATTGCTCATCAGTGTGGGATCCGTACCAGGTCGGGTTGACAGAGGAGATAGAGAAGATCCAAAGAAGAGCGGCGCGTTTCGTCACAGGCAAGCGTGATAGCTTTACTGAGATGTTTAGTAAACTCAAGTGGCAGACTTTGCAAGAGAGGCGCTCTGCATCGCGGTGTAGCTTGCTGTCCAGGTTTCGAGAGGGTGCGTTTCTGGATGAGGTATCGAATATATTGCTTCCCCCTACTTATACCTCCCGAGGATATCACGGATGTAAAATTAGAGAGATTCGAGCGCGCACGGAGGCTTTCCGGCAGTCGTTCTTCCCGTCAACCATACGCGACTAGTACAGGAAAGGGAGGTAATGATAGCGGCACGTAAAGTGCCCTCTGTCACACACCGTTGGGTGGCTTGCGGAATATAAATGTAGATGTAGATGTAGATTAAGCACTGCGGCGTTAAATATATACGCTTACGTCTAAGGCTAAGGTGAACTTTAAGCATGATCATTCCTCTGAGTATGGCCCGCAGTTTGTTCTCTTGCGCACATCATAACGTCCGACTGTTACGTTTGGCCACAAGCGATCACTACCCAGGTGGCGAGCGAGCGTGAGCGTTCGTGCTCGCCTAGTTCTCTCCTGAACTGGCCTCGTTTAGAAGGAGCGAGAGTGTAACCCAACATTTTCCCTAATATGGTGTGTTACACTTCATAACTGTCTGGGGCTCCCATCCGAGAAACGGAAAAACCGACCGGCTACAACTGTCAACGATATTTAAATTCCGAATAACCGGGTTTTTCGGTATTTGTTTTGTCCCGGCTATTACAAGCTTTTTCATTTTTTTTCTAATAGCTATGTAAAAACGCGGCATATCAATTGCCTCAGCAGCAGTGCTAAAATTTTTCGTTTTTAAATAAATCTTTTTTTAAAAAGTAAGGAAAGCATCACAGATGAACGAAAGTTAAACGAAGCCAAAGGCAGTGTAAGAAGAGTCATCCGTAAAGTATTCAACGAATTAGAAATGAAAATTCTGTCTACTGACTTGATAGAAATACCTACGAAATATGGGCTTATGTTAAATCAGTGAACGAACGAAGCCACCTGCCCAGACACTCGGCGTTGAAAAGGAGAACAACGCAGGAAGGGCCGAAATACTAAAGGTCTTTTCCCAAAACTGTTTCACAGAGGAATCTCGCGCAGTAAGGTCTCTTAAACAGTCTCACAAGCGAGAAAAAACTGATATCAAAATATGTCATCAAGGGCTAGAAAAGCGATTGAAATTATACAATGTTTGCTTTCACGGCTGGTACTGACATCACTTAAAACTTCCGGGCTAAATGGCCGCGGTCGATACATAAAACTGACTCCTAACGTTTCCTCTCCAGCTGTGCGAGACTTCTTCAGAGGTAAAATACCTCTGAAAATGTCTCCCACAGTCGGAGAGGAAACATTAGGAAAAACGTTTACGGCGTATTAGCCCGGAAGTTTTAAGTGATACTGAAATCGTTCAACACAGGAAAGGCTACTGGACCTTACGGAATACCAGTACGGTTCTACGTCGATTATGCGAAAGAACTTGCCCTCTTCCAGCCGCAGTGCACTGTAGGTAGCGAAGTGTTCCTGATCATTGGAAAAAAGCACAGGTCACTCCCGTTGTCAAGAAGGGTCGTCGAACAGACGCACAAAACTATTGGCCTACATCTCTGACGTAGAACGGTTGTAGAATTTTGGAACATGCTTCATGCTGGCGAACTATGAAATGTCCGGAGACCGAAAAATCTCTGTAGGAACCAACGTAGGTTCCCAAAAAATCGATGGTGTGAAACCGATCTCTCTCTCTCTTCGCCCACGAGATCCAGAAAGCAGTGGATATAGGCGCCCACGTAGATGACGTATTCCTTGACTTCAGGAAGCCATTCCACACAGTTCGGCATTGCCGCCTAATGAACAGAACACGAGAGTACGGAGTGTCAGACCAACTGTGTGAATGGACTGGAGAGATCCAGCAAACAGAACACAGCATGTCATTCTGAACCGAGAGGAATCTTCAGACGGAAAAGTAACTTGGGGAGTGCCCCCGGGGAGTGTTATAGCAGCCTTAATTTTCACAATACTTATAAACGACCTAGTACAAAATGTCGAAAGTTCCATGAGGCTTCTCGCGGATTATGTCGTTGTACACAGAGAAGTAGCGATGGTAGAAAATTGCAACGAAATGCAGGAAGACCTACAGAGAATGAACGATCGGTCAGGGAATGGCAATTAAGCCTCAATATAAATGTAACGTTCAGCGAATACATAAACAGAAAGATACATAAACAGAAAGACCCTTTATTGGATGGTTACACAATTGCATAGCTATCACTGGAAACAGTTACTTTAGTAAAATAACTAGTAGTATGCGTACGGAGCGATGTGAAATGGAACGACATCAAATTTATCGTGAATATGTCAGATGCCAGACTGAAAGTCACTGGAAGATTCCTCATGAAAAGAAGTTCGTCGTCAAAGCAAGCAGCTTACAAAACACTCGTTCCCCCAATACGTGACTATTATTCGTCGGTTTGGGATCTGCACCACATTGTACTGGTAGAGTAAAGGGAGAATATCCAAAGAAGAGAAGCTCGTTTCGTTATGGGTTCATTTAAGAAGCACGAAAGCGTCACGGAGGTGTTCAACCAATTCCAGTTGCAGTCGCGACTGGATCAGAGAAGGGGGTAATTGTTACATAATGTACCCTCCATTACACACCGTGATAAGGCTTCAGATATGTAGATGTAGATGTAATGTAATGTTTGCTCGTAAAATTTCCATTGCATTTAATTACTAGTCAGCATTATTTAATGGCAACGCTTTCCGTTAGAATAATCGGCACAGCACTGCAAAGACAATACTGTACGTGTTGAGGTATGGTGTGGTGTCCACACGGTAGTTTCTCGCTATCGTCTTGAACATAAATTGTGCTGCAGTATGGTATGATCCCTAGTTTGGAAGCACACTGAGGTGACAAACGTCATAGGATGCTTCCTAACATCGTGTCCGACCTTCTACTGGCCGACGTAGCGAAGCAATTCGCCATGCCATGGGCTCAACAAGTAGTCCCATGCAAAAATATTGACGCTTGCTGCTTCTACAGCCATCCACAGTTGCCATAGTGTTGCGGGTGCAGGATTTTGTGCACGAACTGACCTCTCGATTACATCCCATGAATGTTCGATGGGATTCCTGTAGGGTGATCTGGGTGGCCAAATCTTTCGCTCGAATTGTCCAGAATGTTCTTCAAACCGGTCACAAACAGCTGTGACGCAGTGACAAGGTGCATTATCATGCATAAAAGTATGATCGTTGTTTGGTAATATGAAGTCCGTGAATGGCTGCAAATAGTCTCCAAGTAGCCGTAGATAACCATTCCATGTAAACACGACACACACCTTAAGGAGTCTCCGCCAGCTTGTACAGTGCCTTGTTGACAACTTGGGTCCGTAGCTTAGTGTGGTCAGCACCACATTCGACCCATACCATCAGCTCTTACTAACTGGAATCGGAACTCATCTGACGAGGCCACGGTTTTTCAGCTGTATCGGGTCCAACTGAAATCGTCACAAGCCTAGGAAATGCGGTGCAGGCGATGTAGTTCCATCAGAAAAGACACTCGCTGCGGTCGTCTGCTGCCATAGCCCATTAACGCCGAATTTCGCCGCACTGTCTTGACGGGTAGGTTCGCCTTACGTCCAACATTGATTTCTGCAGATATTTCACGCAGTTTGGCTTGTCTGTTAGCACTGGCTACTCTACCCAAACAACGCTGTTCTCGGTTGCTAAATGCAGGCCGTCGGTCACTGTGTTGTCCGTGGTGAGAGGTAATGCTGAAATTTGGAATTTTCGGCGAGCTGTCGACGCTGTGGATCCGGGCATATTCCCTAATGATTTCCGAATTGAAATGTCCTATGCCTCTAGTTCCACCTACCATTCCGCAGTCGAAGTCTGATAATTCCCGTAAAGCGTCCTTAATCACGTCGGAAACCTTTTCACATGAATCACTTGAGTACAAATGACAGCTTCGCCAGTGCACTGCCCTTTTATAGCTTTTCTATGCGATACTACCGCCATATGTATGTGTGCTTATCGCCACCCCATGACTTTTATCGCCTCAGTGTGTTTTACGAAGTGAGGAAGCATTGAAGAACAATGCTCCATTTGCTTTAAAATGTTAAAAACGGGAGGAGACAAAAGAAACTTGCGAAAACTTATTATAAGGAGAAAACACTCACAATTGACCTTGGAAGAGTAGGTAAATTTAACTGATATGCCTACAACTTTATATACATGCTATAAACTTGGGGTAACCATAATTCTGCATTTTATTCAGAGTGATAAATAGATACCATCCAAAAGTGACGATGTAAGGAAGTCATCAACTTGTAACCTTCCGCTCTTGCTGCCGCCGCACCTGACTCCTTCACCTTCGTAAACTTTGCTGGAGACCGTGAGATAGATTTCTGTTGCAGCCTCAACCTTATATCGATTGTGATCCCCCACTCCCTCACTTTGATCAGTGGTTTTCAGTCACTGTTCGAACTTTACATTTATTACTGGAAGTAATACCAATAAAGAACCGAAAATCGGTTGTTTCAGAAACCGTTATGTGGAGTGGTTTGAAAAGTCAGCGATAATCGCCATTACTACTCCCATCCTCATTTGCCCTGGAGCTGGCTACAGGCCACGATGCTTAAACACTATTATTTTTTGCTAAGATACTATATATGATTTCTGATGTTCACTTACATTCAATTTCTTCTCACTATGCCCAGCATTAATCGACGCGCTCGTAACGTAAACGCTAATTGCTTCGTAGGTTTTTTTCATCCCTCTGTAGTCAGATGCATGGTTAAGCTTTCTACATGAAACGGAAAGGTTTCTTTAAATAAGATTAAAGTCGGATTTATTTATTCTGGTAATCCAAACTTAAACTTAACAGTGTACTTACAAGCTAAAACCGAACCTCCGTACATTTACTACTGATGCATTTATTTGAGATGCCGCATTCTATACGGGGGTTACTACTTCTAAACATGAAATTGATTATTTTGGTGTTTATTCCCACACTTCTGCTTATGATCTCCTCAGTTTGATTTAATACTTTCCCTAAACAGCGCAGTTGCTGCAGTGGTTTTGTGTAACAAACGGTGAGCTTGTTCTCTTCACCGTTTAGTTACACTCATGTCCATTAAACTGCAGTACCATGAATACGGCATGCAACAAACGTTAAATTGGCTTGAAGTGCGATAAAAATAAGTGATTGGCATTTCAGTGCAACTGCACAACGCACGTAGGAGGAACGTCATCTACTTTCTGTACACAAGGAGAGATTACGCATTGTGTTTCTCATTGAGAAATCGCATTTGAGTGTTGGTTGTTTCTGAGACAATCATCTCATATTGCTTGAGGGAACTCATTTTCCTGCTTATTCTGTTTTAATTTCTAAGTACAGATGTGTGGAATATAAGACGCTACATATCAGGTCTACAACTCTACTTCCAGCGTTTTGCAATAGATGGCAGCAGCAGCAAGCGGTGGTAGGTCGTAAATTCCTGCAATAAACTTAGGCATTTGCAAACATTACATCATCAAAATATCAGTCAAGTGATTGCATCACAAAGGTATTCTCGATTGGATAAATCAACGTACGAGCCCAGTTCCGGTCATTTATAGAAAGTTTAAAAATTTCTGCTGTAACATGAAGAAATCTGCGGTTAAGTCAAATAAAATGCTGACTATGATATACGGCGAGGAATGTGCAGATTATGATTTCAACGCTTCAAGATGACTGTGCTCCACTCCATATCGCAAAAACCCGTCAAATCACTGTAAGGTACCGGCTGTGTTTTTAAGTTTGGTAGCATGGAGCGATCTGATGATAAACTAGTGATTTTAACGTGTATTTATGGCTGAAGATAGACAAAAATGTGACAGCGACTTCAGTGTCTCTCACGGGGACTCAGGGAAGAGAGATATAAAGTTTCGACAATTTTACTGACAGGAAAAATACATCAGTTTCGACGGTAAGAACAAAAGGCTCAAAATACAGCGTCTCATTGGTACAGACGGTTGATACAGTTACTGCCTAAAGTCGTCTGACTGTTTCTGGTATGTAGAAACACCACCACGAACTTCGTAGGAAGTAAGGGATCCAAGATCCTAGAATGTCGTCCTCATTATGTCCAAGAAAGTTCAGTCCTTAACAGACTACGTCCACAGAGGAAACAACAATGGAAGCTGAGAACACCAGGGCTGGTCCCTACGATGGGCGCAGAGAGTGCCCTGAGATGATGGGGTGAACAGCATCCGCCCGGAGGCCAGGAGAAGCTCGCGAAGATGGAAGAATTGGTTCGTGTAATCCGTGCGCCGGTCTTTATAGCTACCGGTGGCGGTATACTGTTCTCTTACCACGTGTAGTGCGACGGGAATAGATCCCTCGGAAGTGGTGGCCTCTGCCAGCACTGGTACCGCCGCCAGGTGCCCGGTCATGATTGCGACATGGAGAGCTCGCGACGCTGAGGCGTGCAGGGGTCGTGTAGGCTGCACGCGTGTCCGAGGTGACCGATGGGTTGCCGCTCACGTTTTCGTAGATCTCCAATGTAGCAGTTATAATCAATGATTCCCATCGTTCTTTTAACACATGCACTGATGATGATATTGTACCCCATAAGGGCAATGGCCATGCTGAAAGAGGAATTTCTGCCCTGAAAATAAGAAAAACAGTTCCTTTAACTTAACGCAACGGAGACAAGCAGCATAATACGGCGACAAACACAGTGTTTAGCCGTACCTCATACATTTCTTAAACTACTGACTGATGTATTTGAAAATGACCGGTGGCTCTTGAATTAAAAGTCTGAATTAAAACCTTTGGATTTATTGAATGTTATATTTACATGAAGGTAATTTGAATTTCATAACAAGCAATGTTCTTAAAAGAGAGAATTTAAATTTCGTAACAAGTAATGTTCTTAAATGAAGACTTCAGCATATCTTAGTAGACAAAGTGATCAGAACGGGGGGGGGGGGGGGGGGGGGCGTGCCTCTATGTAACAAAGGGAAGGATTTTATAAGCTTGTTTGTGATGTGCTACAACCGAAATAAGCGTTTCTGAGGCCGAAGTACAAGACAAAATGTAGCTATTACTCACTCACAAATTTTTTCAGGGCTCACAGTATCGCTAACCGATTTGCACGGACAAGAGCAGAGCGAGAGATAAATGGATGTTAGTTACAGTTATTGAAGCATGAGGACGAACATACAGGCTAACCTAAACAGGGCGGTGCAAAGAACTTAGATTAAGATATTCGTAGGTAAGATTACAGCAACTCGGAAAGATTTTAGTAAAAAGAACTGACTACTAACAAGCACTGAAAGCGACCTAACTAACTGTACGCCAGCAGTTGCACGGCGTCTCACCATCGTTGCCTCGCGGCAGAACTGCCCGGCGTGTCCCCACCGGCCAACAGCAACTCCAGCACGTTCACTCTACAGCTCGTCCTGCCTTCAGCTGCCAAGGCGTATGTCAACGCCTGTAAGCAGCTAAGGGTGTTAATTTCATTGTAATTTCATTCTGACGAGCTACATGGTCACCGATGGTATCTGTTCTTTCGGACATGTCCGAAAGAACAGATACCATCTTAGTATATAGGCTACATCGGAGATCTACGGAAAAGTGAGCGGTAACCCATCGGGCACCTCGGACACGCGTGCAGTCTACACGACCCCTGCACGCCTCAGCGTTGTTCACACGTTTTAAGTGACAGATTTTCTCGCAAGATCGCGAAACTTCTACCACTCATTTCCAGGAATCAATGGAAATACCCGCCCATGAATTCGGCGCGAACGTTCGTTCCACTTACGTGCCCGAAGACACGTACGCCAATAGGGAGAGGGCGTGGGTCCTTCGTCCCCATTTCTCCCCTTGTTTTTCGATTCTCCCCTCCCCCCACACCGTCTCCCTTTTATTGTTCTGTGCATTCCAACTGTTCAGCTGTCTGTTCCTAAGCTCGGTTAGAGCACAAAACTAGTCTTAACTGACAGCCAAAATAACAGAATGCATTTCATGCAAGACAGGGAGTGTTCATGAAATAGATGCTGCTTAGCATAAAGGGGAGTTAGGATAAAACAAGAGACATACCCCATAGCTCACTTCCTATAGGCACTGATCCGAGCAGAATGTGATACAGTATAAAAATAATAAAATTCCGTACCTAGTTTATGAGATATACTCTCATGTAAGACGTACTCCAGTAATTATACGTCTTCTAGCACATTTGGAAACGTTTAAATGTGAAGTCCTACACCACGCGCGGTATTCTCTAGACACTGCTCGCTCAGACTACCACCTTCTTCAATCGATGGCACGCAGCCTGGCTGACTAGCATGTCCAGTCATTTGAACAAATGCAAAAGTGGATCGTTTCACAAATCTCGTCTAAAGATGCCCAGTTCATCCTCCGCGGGATTCGTTTGCTGCCTGAAAGACGGTAGAAAATAGTGGCCTTGGATGTCCAAAACTTTGGATCGTCGGGTTTTTGTACGTTTTTCACAATAACGCCTCGAACTTCCGAAAAAAAGCGCCCGAAGAAAAGTTGTAGACGTAATACTTACAATTCTTAGTGCACTTCAAGTGACATAGGTAACTTGAAAATGTTAATAGCTGAATGAAAGAAAGTGATCCTTTGAAAATAAGAACAGTCTACTCAGAAAAACGACTTCACTCAAGAAATCCTGTGGACATATGTGCACAGAAGATCATGTTATGTCTCGTGTAAGATGGAGGAACGTGTAACAGCAGTCGACATCAGCAGGATCATAGTCAGTCGAAACTGTGGTTTATTGTTCCGTGACACAGCTGCTGGCACTGGTCGGGATCGTTCGATCACCACGACGCTAAGGAATCAATGGGCTGAAGACGGTCCAACTCAACTCCATGTATGATATCAACGCCACCTCATCACTAGCTCCTGAGAGGATAGACATATTGTTTCTTCGACCGTGCATGATTGTCACATAATTTGAATCGGCAAATCAGTTCGTTCGCAGCAAGACAACTATCAACCCAGACATTGTGGCGACTCTGCAGCTACGAGGACTGTCAACAAGAGACCATTATTGGAGATTTCTGCAGCCAAAGACCTGCAGTCGAAGACCACACTGGGCAGCATCACGATATAATCGTAAATGAAACATAAGGAACAGCTGTTGGTCGAACTGTTCTAGAAATATATACCATCAGCGGTTATTTTTGAAAACGTAATTTATACTATTAGTTTGAACGCCTCACTATCGTTTTCTTCAGGCTCCTATATGGTCACAAAAAATATATAAAGATATTCTTATGAGAATAGAATATAAAATAAGTTCTGAAATATATACAAGTAGATATTTATGAACTAAAAGTAATATGAACAACAATAGTTCAAAACATAAGGTATGAGTACATCGGATCTGTTAAAACAACTATGGAACAAAGTGGTGTCACTATAAGAGGATGTAACAAAGCAAGATATCCAACGACCAAGATATGAACCATATTTTGTAAGAAATCAAGAATAACTAATGTCATAAAGAAGATGTAACAGGAATGGTCCAATACTATACAGTCATAGTGTTTGAAAAATGTGTACAAAGTGCTAATTAGTTGGAAATGACAGTTATTATGCGTAATGTAAAATAGTTTCAGATATAATTGGGTATAATATGTAGCATCAAAATGAATTACATCAAGAGTTGAAAAGCGAATAGGAAAAGGTAATGTCATATACAAAACTATGTCAAGCAATGCCGTGAAAATCGTACACGATGATGCACATGCAAAATGATGTAAAATTATACAGACAGGGAATAAGAAACAGCAGCCACTTAGTTACAAGAACATCCCATCGGTTAGAAAGATTCAGTGTACTTGTCAAGTTCTGCTAGAAAATAAATACGGAATGGAAGCTAACAGGATAATAATGTTACGTTTAGTTCCTAATTATTTATTCCTATGTGTCTGATGTGACAGTTTTAGTGCATTATTGAACATATTTTACATTTTGTTTGAGGTAGTTTTTTTATATCTTTATAACCATGTAGAGGCGTGAGGAGGACGCTACCGAGACTCTGAAACTAGTACCTTAAACATCATTTCCAAAAAACACGGCTGACGGTACATATTTCTAAAACAGCACCACGATGGCCGAATCCACGGCTGGGGGCTCCTAGAGCAACCAACGTTTGCCAGGTAGCATTCGTCATTTTCATATGGACCCAGCAGGAAGAATAAGGAGCCACTGCTTGCACAACACAATCACCTTAGGTTAGCACAGCCGGTGATTTGTCCAGCATTTATGAAATGCTAAGGTAACTAGCTGTGGTCTGTCTTCGAGATCTCCGTGACCTTATCTTTCCGTAAGATAACGCATGTTAGCCGTGCTGTCATGACCAAATTCGTCCCAGAAATTGTTCGACTGTTACCCTGGCGAACATGTTCTCCAGACGTGTCAGCTGTTGAAAACATCTACTCACTGGAGGGATTAGCATGTCACTATTCAGCAGCCACTTCGAACGAACTCTTACACAGAGCTGAAGTAAAACTGGAAAGACGTGTTTGTGTCTTGTTCACGGTAAACAAATCCACCAGTTGTAAAATACTTTCATTGACCGAAGTCTTACACACCAGAAGTCGCTATACAGAACTACAGTTTCGGTGTCCCGGTCCTATCATCAGGAGTACTTGACACCTAAAATAAATGAACAATTGCAACGTACTCTATTAAATAAAGATTTTTTAAAAAATTGAAGATTAACATCTAAAAATTAAAAAATCGGGTGAAATTATTAAAAAATAGCCTAAATATCAGTAGGAAGAAGTCATGTCCATACCCAAATGTCCATCGTAGGTGGACATTGAAGTAACATCACAAACTGTGGACGCCAAAGAGCCCCGTTTTCAATCGTGGCCTGGAAAAATGCCTCTTGTCTCGAAAGTGCCACCGAGAATGCCTGCAGTCTACGAAAATAAAGCCACTATAGGACATTAAGTGGAAGTCATGTGCTACTCCAAAATTAAACTAAGTGACGGCACTGTCCCGCAGAAAGTGTAAATCAGCTATCAACCTTACATGGCGAACCACAAGAAAACGCATACATTTGAGGCCTGTGTGACTCGCGTGACTAGAGCAGGCGGACTGAGCGGCAGCGCTGCGGGCCGTATTCGTGGTAAATACAATGAAGAGGCGCATATCACAACAAGAGGGGGAACTAAGTTACAAGCACGTACGAAAAGTGCGTGACGAATGTCCACCCCTCCCACCCCCACCCCCTTTAGCTGAGGGGTCAGGGCATATGACTGCCATGCAGCGAGCAGCCTGGGTTCGAGTCCCACCGGTGTCGGAGATTTTCTCCGCTCAGGGACTGGGTGTTGTCCTCATCATCATTTCATCATCATCGACACGCACGTCACCCAATGTGGTATCAACTGAAAAGACTTCCAACTTGGCTGCCGAACTTCCCGTCGTAGGGACCCCCGACCATCAATGCCACAATCAATCCGCATGAGAAATATATGTAGTAACCGAAATTAATGACAGTGCAATACAAAATATGTTCTCCCTAACAAGCAACTAAAAAAAAGCAGCATGGCTAACAAGAGAATAAGTACAACAAATCGACACACACATGACACAGAATGCTAACGTAATTAATAGGATAAGCTAGAGGTACAATTACATAAAACTTCTAAAACCATCTTCAATAACAGAAAAGTCCAGACGTAACAAATGACAGGTTGTGAACCAATGAACGTAAAAGGTAAAACATTTAAAACATAAAATTGCCAAAATCTGCAACCACTAGTAGAAGAGCCCTAGCGTAGTAAATGACACGTTTTTAACGATGGAAATTAATGACTTTTTTTTACTTTTTTAGTTGTTCAGTAGAGTAGGCTACAACTTTTATTTTACTTGACATTTCAAATACACTTGATGATGGGACTAAGACACCGAAACTGTAGTAGCCGGGGTGGCCGTGCGGTTCTAGGCGCTACAGTCTGGAACCGCGTGACCGCTACGGTCGCAGGTTCGAATCCTGCCTCGGACATGCATGTGTGTGATGTCCTTAGGTTAGTTAGGTTTAAGTAGTTTTAAGTTCTAGGGGACTGATGACCTTAGAAGTTAAGTACCATAGTGCTCAGAGCCATTCTTACAAATGTACTGTTTCTGATGGACACACGTCCAGTTCATCTGCTCTCAAAAATCCGCCATCTCACTTTCCCACATCCACCACTGCTGGCGGCTCACCTCCCACTGCGCAAAGCTACATGCTGTTCACATCCAGCTGCCCAACACTACAATGGCAGACAACAATGCAAACTAGCCACAGACTGCACACAGCCCAGCCAGTGATTTTCATACAGAGCGCTACGTGGCATTACCAATAAAAAAAACCTAGACAGCCTACTTACACGTTCTGTTTTATCTTACTGTTCTGAGTATTTTCTTGACACCCGTCTCAATCTGTTACTGAGCGGGCGCTGAAGACCTTGTCGTCGTGCACCCGTACAACCCTCTCCATCCATTCATCCATCCTACAACCTTATTGTTCCTACTTTACTCTATGGCCACATAAAGTATAGTTTCCTTATTTTCGCATCGTCAATCGGCTGAAGTACCTTTACAATTTCAAGCCATTTACGAAAAATGCGGCGCAGTCAGAAGAGCACGAAGGCAGTGATTGCGCGCCCCGGCATCCGCGTCTGACTGCGCGGGCGTCTCCAGACCCGTGACCACGACTCGCTAAGCAGCAGCGCAGCCGCGCTCCTCGGGATTTTAATCCCTGCTCGCCCCGAGGACTTCATCGAGAGCTCATTATGCAGTCCGACGGCGGCGCCGTGTCCTAAGTAATGAGATTATCCTCCTAAGACTGCGGACGCCGCGGCGCCGCGACGCTGCCTCCGCCCCGCTCGGCGGCGTCGCGACGCGCCCGGGGTGCTCCTCCGCGTTAATTAAACACCGGGGGAACGGCGCCAAATGAATAAAACGTCCAATATTTCAGCGAGGCACCTCGGAGCGCCTCACACGCTCTGCCAACCGCCGGCTCGGATCTGCCCTCCAGGCCGCACCTTCCGCCGTTCTCTGATCCTCTCTCGAAAAGAGACAGTGGTCCACCCCCGCCTACTGAGCCGCTTCCTGCTGTGCGGGCACATCCCCTGCCGCCTACCAGCGTCCCTCCCCTCCCCCCACACCCTTCCCTCCGCCGACACCAGCTTCGCATGTAAATTACGGAGCAGAAATTTAATTACTGCAGGTGTGCCTGATTAAGTAATAAGCAGTCCAAGCGCGCCGCATCACTCCCCGCCAGCCTTCCGGATGGCCGCTTGTCCGACTCGCTGCTACGGGCGAAGGCCCTCCTAATGAAGTTGGCAGCACCTCCACTGTGCCCTTCTGGCCGTCTTTAATCGCTCTGATTGCCCTGAGGAGACGCCAGGCGTCGGAGACAACGGAGGCGGCTTACAGTGGCCACGGTTGTGACTCTCAGATGTCACCGTCGTTTATCATTCGGATGCTTCACGAAATCAGAGTGTTCTCGTCTGCTAAGCCTTTCTATTATTACCTTCTCCAACCTTTCTTATCGACAGTAAAAGACTGTAAAATTGTACTGAGTGATTCAGCTGGCCATACCTATGGATTTTGAGCAAACCTGTAACACCTTCAAATATCACGATTATATTCTCATTATCTCTCCCTCGCTGAGAGTAAACTGTTCGTTCTACAGAAAAAATAAATAGGACCTTTTTGTCGGAAATTTAGTGCAGTTAAATTTTTTATTGGAATACAAAAATGATCTTCTAATGAGATTTTCTTTTAATGACTCGAAAACTGTGTCCTCCAGCGCAAACGTTTCTCAGTACAAAATGTAACTACCTACAAAAAGGTCCTGTTCATTTTTTTTCTGTAGGGCTGATAATCTGTGCGTAGCAAACGTGAAAATATGAACATCGCGCGTGTGTATTTTGAAGATGTTGCGTGTTGCATAAAACCCACACGTAGGCTCAAATGGTAGGTCATCAGTCCCCTAGAACTTAGAACTACTTAAACCTAACTAACCTAAGGACATCACACACATCTATGCCCAAGGCAGGATTCGAACCTGCGACCGTAGCTGTCGGGCGGTTCCAAACTGTAGCGCCTAGAACCGCTCGGCCACTCCGGCCGGCCCCACAGGTAGGCACAGATAAATTACCTTGTATGTAGCCTACAGCAGGGGTGACTGTGGTGTCACCGCCAGACACCACACCTGCTAGGTGGTAGCCTTT
Organism: Schistocerca serialis cubense; assembly: GCF_023864345.2. Lineage (NCBI taxonomy): Eukaryota > Metazoa > Arthropoda > Insecta > Orthoptera > Acrididae > Schistocerca > Schistocerca serialis. The sequence goes on from NC_064643.1 coordinate 254,564,014, forward strand.
TAATCGGCCGCGGTCCGTTAGTACACGTCGGACCCGCGTGTCACCACTGTCAGTGATTGCAGACCGAGCGCCGCCACACGGCAGGTCTAGTCTAGAGAGACTCCCTAGCAGTCGCCCCAGTTGTACGGCCGACTTTGCTAGCGATGGTTCACTGTCTACATACGCTCTCATTTGCAGAGACGACAGTTTAGCATAGCCTTCAGCTACGTCATTTTCTACGACCTAGCAAGGCGCCATATTCAGTTACTGTAAGTACTATCTTCAAGAATGTATTCTGAACAGATAATATTGTAAATCATGTACCGTCAAGAGCGACATTCATCATTAATGGATTAACGTTAAGTATCAAACTAATTATGTCCGCTTTCTGAATTCTCATTCCTTGTCATGTTCCAGACCTCACGTCAGTATAGTTTTTCCCTCCTCACGCCAGCCTGCGTGAGCTAAAACGCGTGCATTTCGGCCTCCACTCGTAGCACGGTGTTTGCTCTTCTGCTAACACAAAAGTTAAAAAAAAAGAAAAAAAAGTATCCATAAAGTTCCAGCCGGCCGGGGTGGCCGAGTGGTTCTAAGCGCTACAGTCTGGAACCGCGCCACCGCTACGGTCGCAGGTTCGAATCCTGCCTCGGGCATAGATGTGTGTGATGTCCTTAGGTTAGTTAGGTTTAGTAGTTCTGAGTTCTAGGGGACTGATGACCTTCGAAGTTAAGTCCCATAGTGCTCAGAGTCATAAAGTTCCGTTGATGCAAACTTGTGTTAAATTCAGTATTTTCAGTTTGAAACTCCCGCCTCATGGTTATGACATGCGTTAAGTCTATATTTCTCCGGCCGTCCCTTTTTTCCTAGAGTCAGTGTTGAACGTCATATGTGGCCCAGAAATACTCGTCTTCTTCCACTGCGCTCCGGGTAACCTAGAAGGCTGGACCAACTTGGTCTACAGGCTTTCACGACTGCTTTGGGACATCAAGACGCGTCACTTCTCTTGTCTCCTTCTCCTACAAATTTGACGTTTCAGCCATCTGCCGGGACATTCTCCAGGAGTATTTCATCGTTCCGGGACGGCTGACCACTTAAGCCTAATTATGTGTGCTACGCGCTGCCGTCGCAAATGCTGAGTATCATATTCATTGCTCACTGGGGACGGGTTCAGAACTGGAACAGGACAGGTTAAGAACAGGAACGTCGTGCGACAGTGCAGCTGATCATGTAAGATTGTTACAGAGCGTACGGAGCGATAGGGGAGTGGTAGCATTAGGTTGATTAAGTATACAACGTTTCAGAACATTTATTAAAATCCCACTGCACAAGTTTAAAATCAAACTTTCAAGCATTTCATCGATAAGAAACAGAAAAATCTTATTGAGCCGTGGCTGGCTCGCATCTTGCCTTGTTTTCTTATCGTTCGTTGCAGTCCAGTGGTGTCTTATTTCTTCTTCGGTTACCGCCATAACGTTGCTGTCTTCTCTCCGTGAGTTGCAGCAGCAGCAAGTATCGGTACTAGTACTGTTGTACTATCTTTGGTGTGGCGGATATATTTTCCGGGTGTGCTTTTTTTTTTTTTTTTTTTTTTTTTTTTGTTTGTGGTTTTAGGGCGCAAAACTTCTATGGTCATTAGCGCCCAGCCCGTGACGTAGGAAACAGGAAAAAAACGAAATTTAAAATCAGCAGCAAGGGGAACAAAGTCATAAAATTTGAGAAACTAAAGGCAGAAGGAATGCTTAAAAATCCACTATAGAAAGGGGTTGGTTGTCCCCAAAAAAAAATCAAATGACTGACGTCATTTCACTGTCACTAATAAACTGTAGAACGCGGTCAGCTGAGCGCGTGTCATCTGCTAGAATCAACGATAGATCAGGCGATAGCTGTAGACGGGAGCGTAACGGATTAAAATAGGGGCATTCAATTAAAAGGTGTCTGACCGTCCACAGCTGAGAGCAGTGGGGACAGAGTGGGGGAGGATCACCGCTTAAAAGATGTCGATGGCTAAAAAGACAGTGCCCTATCCGGAGTCTAGCTAAAATTACCTCCTCCCGACGACGCGTTCGGGAGGAAGAGGTCCAAGCGCAAGGAAGGGCTTTCACTTCCCGCAATTTATTATGGGGAAGTGTTGACCAATGCGCATGCCATAAATGAGCAACTCGGCGACATAAACCGCTCCGTAGATCGGTAAACGGAAGAGACTGAATAGCTGGCCGAGGAAGAGAGACTGCAGCCTTGGCCGCTATATCGGCCGCCTCATTCCCACAGATACCAGCGTGTCCCGGGAGCCAGAGGAACGCCACTGAGACGCCCCCCAGGTGGAGCAAGCGCAGACAGTCCTGAATCCGGTGGACCAGAGGGTGCACAGGGTAAAGAGCTTGGAGACTTAGGAGAGAGCTGAGAGAATCTGAGCAGATTACGTACTGTATCCGCTGATGGCGGCGGATGTAGTGGACAGCTTGGAGAACAGCGTAAAGCTCCGCAGTATAAACCGAACACTGGTCGAGAAGCCGAAAGTGATTTGGGGTGTCGCCAACAATATAGGCACTCCCTACACCTAACGATGTTTTCGAGCCGTCGGTGTAAATAAATGTGGCTTCCGTCATTTGTGCACATAGAGCAGCAAATGCCCGACGGTAGACAAGTGTAGGGGTACCATCCTTGGGAAATTGACATAGGTCTCTGAGCAAGTCGATCCGGGGACGGAGCCAAGGCGGTGCTGTACCCCAAGTTGTCAATAAGGTTTTAGGAAAGCGGGAGGAGAGAGAATGGAGCAGTTGACGGAAGCGGACTCCCGGGGGTAGTAGGGAGGAGGAGCGGCCTGCATACCTGACATCAAAGGAGGTGTCGAAAAAAAGGTCATGGGCTGGATTAGCAGGCATGGAAGACAGATGGCTAGCATAACGACTCAGAAGGACTGCCCGCCGATTGGACAGCGGAGGTTCAGCAGTCTCAGCATAAAGGCTTTCCACAGGGCTGGTGTAAAAAGCTCCAGACACTAAACGTAATCCACGGTGGTGGATAGAGTCGAGACGCCGAAGAATAGACGGCCGAGCAGAGGAGTAGACTATGCTTCCATAATCCAATTTCGAGCGCACTAAGGCGCGATAGAGGCGGAGAAGGACCACTCGGTCCGCTCCCCAGGAGGTACCATTCAGGACACGGAGGGTGTTAAGGGAACGCAGACAGCGAGCCGAAAGATAGGAAACGTGGAAGGACCAGTACAGTTTTCTGTCAAACATAAGACCCAAGAATTTAGCGACGTCGGAAAACGGAAGGTTGACAGGACCTAGATGTAAGGAGGGCGGAAGAAACTCCTTACGTCGCCAAAAATTAACACAAACGGTCTTACTGGGTGAGAAACGGAAGCCGGTTTCGATGCTCCACGAGTGGAGGCGATCGAGACATCCTTGAAGACGTCGTTCAAGACGGCTGGTCCGTTGAGAGCTGTAGTAGATCGCAAAATCGTCCACAAAGAGGGAGCCCGAGACATCAAGAAGGAGACAATCCATAATTGGATTTATGGCGATGGCAAACAGTACAACACTCAGCACGGAGCCCTGGGGTACCCCGTTTTCTTGGGAGAAAGTACGGGAGAGAGTAGTGTTCACCCGCACCCTAAATGTGCGCTCTGCCATAAATTCGCGAAGAAAAAGGGGCAGCCGGCCTCGAAAGCCCCAAGAGAACAGTGTGCGGAGGATGCCTGTCCTCCAACAGGTATCGTATGCTCTCTCCAGATCAAAAAATATTGCTACCGTTTGGCGTTTCCGGAGAAAATTGTTCATGATATAAGTGGAGAGAGCAACAAGATGGTCAACGGCAGAACGATGCTTTCGGAATCCGCATTGGGCTGGTGTTAAAAGACTGCGGGATTCCAGCCACCAAGCTAAACGGTAATTCACCATACGCTCGAAAACCTTACAGACACTACTCGTGAGAGAAATGGGGCGATAGCTAGAGGGGAGATGTTTATCCTTTCCAGATTTCGGAACGGGAACGACAATAGCTTCCCGCCATCGCCTGGGAAAGGTACTGTCGGTCCAAATTCGATTGTAAAGGCGAAGGAGGTAACGCAGGCTATGGGTTGATAAATGCAGCAACATTTGGACATGGATACCATCCGGTCCTGGGGCGGAGGAGCGAGAAGAAGAGAGGGCATGTTGGAGTTCCCGCATGGAGAAAGCATTATTGTAGCTTTCGTGATTTTGAGAGGAGAAAGCAAGCTGTCGCACTTCCGCTGCACGTTTCTTCGGGAGAAACGCTGGCGGGTAATTTGAAGAGCTCGAAATCTCAGGAAAGTGCTGACCCAATGAGTTAGAAATTGCGACGGGGTCCACTAACGTATCATGCGCGACAGTGAGCCCAGAGACCGGGGAGAAACTAGGCGCGCCTGAGAACCGTCGAAGCCGACTCCAAACTTCCGAGGAGGGAGTGAAGGTGTTAAATGAGCTAATAAAGAATTTCCAGCTTGCCTTCTTGCTATCGCGGATGACGCGACGGCATCGCGCACGGAGCTGCTTATATCGGTTACAGTTTGCCAAAGTTGGATGGTGACGGAAAATACGAAGAGCACGTCGCCGCTCACGTATTGCGTCACGGCAAGCCTCGTTCCACCAAGGAACTGGGGGGCGCCGGGGCAATTCGGAGGTGCGTGGTATTGAACGTTCCGCAGCTGTGAGAATAACGTCGGTAATATGTGTGACCTCATCGTCGACGCTGGGAAAGCGACGGTCATCGAATGTCGCTAGAGACGAAAAAAGTGTCCAATCGGCTTGGGCAAACTTCCAGCGTCGCGAGCGCATATATGGCAGTTGAGGCTGCAGCCTAAGGACACATGGAAAGTGGTCACTCGAGTGGGTATCATCAAGGGCGAACCATTCGAAGCGCCGAGCTAGCGGAACAGTACCGACCGCAAGGTCCAAATGAGATAAATTTGTCGTGGAGGCAGACAAAAATGTGGGGACCCCAGTGTTGAGGCAGACTAGATCCGCTTGGTGGAAGACGTCTAGCAATAGTGAGCCACGTGGACAAGGATGTGGAGATCCCCAAAGCGGGTGGTGGGCATTGAAGTCCCCAACCAGCAAATAGGGGGGTGGAAGCTGACCAAGAAGATGAAGGAGATCAGCTCGTGCCATTGGTGTGGACGATGGAATGTATACCGTACAAAGAGAGAACGTGTATTCAGAAAGGGAAAGACGGACGGCGACAGCTTGGAAGGAACTGTTGAAGGGGATTTGGTGATAATGGAGAGTATCGTGGAGCAGAATCATGAGTCCTCCATGGGCTGGAGTGCCTTCAACAGAGGGGAGGTCATATCGGACAGACTGAAAATGAGGGAGAACAAAGCGGTCATGGGCACGCAGCTTTGTTTCCTGAAGACAGAAGATGGCCGGCGAGTAGGATCGTAAGAGAATCGACAATTCATCCCGATTGGCTCGAATGCCGAGGATATTCCAGTGGATAATGGACATAGGGTGAACAGAAAATGGAGGAACGTGACCAAGGGTGCTGTCAACTCAACGACTGCTCAGAGCTTGCGACCGACAGCATGGAATGGCATTCAGTCGAAGGCAGAAGATCCTGATCCATAGGTTGGTCAGGAGCAGCTCCAGCCACCAACGATCGGCCAGTTGACCAGCCACCAGCAGTGCGCCTCGGCGACACAGAAGACGGCCGAGGGCGATTTCCGCCAGGTGGTGCTGTAGATGGGACACGCCTTGGCGGAGAAGGAGAGGAACTGTGTTTCTTCGTAGCCTTCTTGGAAGTATGATGTTTAGATGTAGGAGGAACCGATGGTTGTGAAGTTGCGGTACGTAAAAACTCTTCACGAGAATGCTCTTTTTTCGAAGACTTGGCGTCTGACTTTTGGGCTCGAGATTTAGCAGAACCCGACGAAGGGTGAGCCATAGAGTGGGCAGGCGAAAGTGGTGAGGTTGAACGGGCGATCTTTGCGCTGGCCGATCTGACGACCGTGGTACTAAAGGTGAGGTCGCAAGTCTGCGAGGCCGCCTCCTTTGTTGGCCGAGAAGCAAGGACAGTGCTGTATTTTCCTTTCTGAGGCACAGTGGGCTGTCGACTGGCGAGTAACTTTCGAGCAGCAAAGGTCGACACCTTTTCCTTCACTCTTATTTCCTGGATGAGTTTTTCGTCCTTAAAAACGGGGCAATCTCGAGAGGAAGCAGCGTGGTCACCCATACAGTTGATGCAGCGAGGGGATGGAGGTGGACAAGCACCCTCATGGGCATCCTTGCCACACGTAACACATTTGGCCGGATTGGAACAGGACTGGCTGGTGTGATTGAACCGCTGACATCGATAGCAACGCGTAGGGTTTGGGACATAAGGGCGAACGGAAATTATCTCATAGCCTGCTTTGATTTTTGATGGGAGTTGAACTTTGTCAAATGTCAAGAAGACAGTGCGGCTTGGAATGATGTTCGAGTCAACCCTTTTCATAACCCGATGAACAGCTGTGACGCCCTGGTCAGACAGGTAGTGCTGAATTTCTTCGTCAGACAATCCATCGAGGGAGCGTGTATAAACGACTCCATGCGAGGAATTTAAGGTACGGTGCGGTTCCACCCGGACAGGGAAGGTGTGGAGCAGAGAAGTACGCAGCAATTTTTGAGCCTGGAGGGCACTGTGTGTTTCCAACAACAGGGTGCCATTCCGTAATCTGGAACAAGACTTTACAGGACCCGCAATTGCGTCGACACCTTTCTGAATAATGAAAGGGTTGACCGTGGAAAAGTCGTGACATTCGTCAGACCGAGAAACAACAAGGAACTGTGGCAACGATGGAAGAACCGTCTGTGGCTGAGACTCAGTGAACGTGCGTTTGTGAGCAGACATAGTGGAAGGTGAGGAAACCATTGCGGAAGAATCCCCCATGATTACCGGCGTCTCCGATGGCGCGCTCCTCCCTTGTGGGGGCCCTCACCGAGGGCACACCCGCCTTAGGTGATTGTTCACACCTCAGGTCACACCTCCCGACAAACGGACGGAGGGACCAATCGGCACTTTGGGAAGGTATCAGCTCGGGTAATCACCCCTCCCTGGGCCTGGCCGTTACCAGGGGGTACGTACGTGTCCTACCTGTCTACCCGGGGCGGGGAATTACGCGTTACCCCGTCACCGGCTACGCATGGAAGTGCGTGGGTCGGCCTTCAGACACGCACAGGGAGGAAGAAAGAGAGAGGGAAAGGAAAGAAGAGAGGTCTCAAACGCCGCAGCGGAGAAAAGGGTAAAGAGAAGAGATAAAGAGAAGAGGTAAGGAAAAGAGAAGGACGAAGAAAGATGAAGACATACAAGCAAGGAAGGCGAAGAGTGCGGTACATTTACAAGCGTCCGTCTCCGGACATAGGCACAAACCATACTCCCAGAGGGGGAGAAAGGGAAGGAAAGAGCCAGAGGTGAGGGGGGGGGGGCGAAGATGGGGGATGGGGAAGGATACGGAAAGGGAAGGTATGCAGCCCGGAAAGGAAGGAAGGCCACATTAGCTCGGGGTCCCGTGGTCGCTACACACATATCCACAAAAGAGTTGTGGATCCCCTGGGGGGTTCCGGGTGTGCTGTTTGTGGCAGTTGTTCGGTTGGGGTAGAGCAACGAAGAAGTCTCCATGGCGCGTGGTCAGGCCGGATTTGTGGCGGCGTGCACACGCGGTTGGAGTTGTCAGGCGCTTCTTACAAAGGTTACGAAGTTCGTCGCCCACCGATACTGGGCACTAAAGCTGAGTACTCACTTAACCTACTATCAAGCCTCAACTGCTATCACATCTCTTCGTTTAATCCTGTTTGTCGCTTTCTGGGAGATTTCTGCGAGCAACAACGTGTGTGCATTGAAGTTGGCTAGAATTGCAGTTGTCTTCCCGTGTGGTGTTTAATTTAATTCATTCCTTCATTAATGAAGTGTACCAGCAGTATCTTCTGCCTTGTGGCCGTTGACGTTCCGGTGACCTGCCCTGGTCATTGACGTAGTTTTTGGCAGCATATTTTCCTCGTCGTGTTGATGCTGTCCAGCACGGCGTGTAGTTCGACAGCTGAGGTGTTGTTGGTAGTTTTGGGCGTTTATTCTGACTTGGCTGGATTGGGCATCAGTATCCAGAACGTTGTGCTATTGACATCTTGTTGTCGTTTTGCTGGTCAGGTGGAGCAGAACTGATCTTGTTGGTTGGTTCGTTGGCTGGCTTTCAGTTGGGTTGCCTTCCGATTAAGAGGCTGTCGGTCTGGCTGCCTGCCTCACCTAAACGTGCGTTAGTGTTACTTCCCAGGCCGATCCTTGGAACCTTCTGAGCACGCCTCATTGTGTTTTACATAGTGATTTCTTTTTTAGTCTTAGGTACTGTGCGTGGCCTTCAGCGGAGTTTTGGCTTATTAAAATTGCAAAGTTTTTTTTTTTAGCCTTAAAAAAATTGTTTCTTATTTGGTATGTGCCCGTGTTTCAGCCTTTTCAAATCAAAAGTTAAAAAAATTTTGTTTAGGACTTAAGCCATAAGAAATATTTTCTAGTTTGTGTGTGGCCTTTAGGCGAGTTTTTCAGCTTAAATTAAAAATTGGAAATTTCTGTATCTCGGTTTTAAACTGTGAGATTGTTTGGGTTTCGTATGTGGCCTTCAGCCGAGTTTATGCGAAGCATTTTAGGATAAAGCCTTTAGCCTAGACTAAACATTGAAAATTTTTGTCTCGCCCTTAAGCCGTAAGACTGTTCTTGATTAATGTGTGGCCTTCAGCCGAGTTCTATGGGATAAATTTAAGCTAAGGCTTTCAGCCTCTTTATATTGTAGACAAAAATATCTTTCCAAAGAAGTGAAACCTCAAGAAGATTTCCTGTACCTCAATTCCTTGCTTAGGCCCTGTGCCTTGGATTTCCGATGTGGCCTTCAGCCGATCTAAATTAAATCAAGGAGGTCTTTCGTCAAAACCCTGAGAGTTTTGATTCTTGCTTGTCTGATTGTGTGTTTTAACATATAAAGTTTATATGTTGAGTGCAACTGACATTAACCTATTTTGGCCCCTTTTCACACATATAACTTCATCCGCTCTGCCCTGCTAGCTCAGGGATTTCACTTATCAACAGCGTAATAATTTTTCAGTGCACACCATGATTCAGCTGCCCCTGACAATGTCGTATTACACAACCCCCAATGTTATGTCTGGCCTTCAAAACTCACGCCCGGTATTTTCTTATTCTCTCGCTCTCCACGCGCAAACTATTTGTCACCCATAAACAATTAACATAATCTTTTTTGTACGAAATTCAACGTATTCCAATTTTTTTCTGAGATACGTTTTCGCTGGAGGCGACGGTTTTCGAGTTATTCAAGAAAAACTTACAGAAGTGACCTTCAAACGTACATCCACCCACACACTCGTCCGTCACCAGTTACGAGTTTTTGAAAGTTGTACGTGGCATTCTCTCCTACCACTGCACAAAAATTTCCGACTACACAAACTACTCAGAATATTTAACCTTTTTCAGTACCTACTGATTGGGCCACCAGAATAGTGGGCTATTTCGTTAAATTATCAGTTTAAACATGCCCTTAAGTATAAGAAAAGGATAATGACTTTTATTAACGTTACACTGAAATAAGACACATCGACAATTCGATTCTTCCCCAGTCAGAGAGCTTCTGGAATATAAAGACTTAATTCTTTGTTTCTTGGTATTAAAATTCTCAAAACTTCAGATGAAAGTTTAGAAATGTCAATTTTACGATTTGTAAGTGTTGTGCTTGTGGCGTCGCAACTAGTGCGCGATCGCCCAATTGTCTAGTAAAAGCTTTACTTTAGAATGTATGTGAGCTGCAATGTAAGCCAGTAGAGTACAGGGTGATTCAAAAAGAATATCACAACTTTAGGAATTTAAAACTCTGCAACGACAAAAGGCAGAGCTAAGCACTATCTGTCGGCGAATTAAGGGAGCTATAAAGTTTCATTTAGTTGTACATTTGTTCGCTTGAGGCGCTGTTGACTAGGCGTCAGTGTCAGTTGATGCTAAGATGGCGACCGCTCAACAGAAAGCTTTTTGTGTTATTGAGTACGGCAGAAGTGAATCGACGACAGTTGTTCAGTGTGCATTTCGAACGAAGTATGGTGTTAAACCTCCTGATAGGTGGTGTATTAAACGTTGATATAAACAGTTTACAGAGAATGGGTGTTTGTGCAAAAGGAAAAGTTCTGGACGGCCGAGGACGAGTGATGAAAATGCAGCACGCATCCAGCAAGCATTTGTTCGCAGCCCAGGAAAATCGACTCGCAGAGCTAGCAGAGAGCTGCAAATTCCACAATCAACTGTATGGAGAGTCCTACGAAAAAAGTTAGTTATGAAACCTTATCGTCTGAAATTGGTTCAAGCACTGTCTGCAGCTGATAAGATTAAAAGAATCGATTTCTGTGATTTTATCCTTGCTTAAATGGAAACAGATGAATCTTTCGTTTCAAAGATTGTGTTTAGTGATGAAGCAACTTTCCACACTAACGGGAAAGTCAACCGTCACAATGTCTGTATATGGGGCACTGAGAATCCGCGGGAAACAACTCAGTATGAACGTGACTCGCCTAAGGTGAACGTTTTCTGTGCCATTTCAGCCAATAAAGTTTTTGGTCCCTTTTTCTTCGAAGGTGCTACTGTAACTGGATTACAGTATCGGGAGATGTTAGAGAATTGGCTGTTCCCTCAGCTCGAACAAGAAGCACAACAATTCATATTTCAGCAGGATGGAGCGCCACCACATTGGCACTTATCTGTCCGTAACTACCTGAACGTCAACTACCCGAGGCGATGGATCGGCCGCCAGGCAGCCCGTGACAGAGCACTTCATCACTGGCCTCCAAGAAGCCCTGATCTTACCCCCTGCGATTTTTTCTTATGGGGGTATGTTAAGGATATGGTGTTTCGGCCACCTCTCCCAGCCACCATTGATGATTTGAAACGAGAAATAACAGCAGCTATCCAAACTGTTACGCCTGATATGCTACAGAGAGTGTGGAACGAGTTGGAGTATCGGGTTGATATTGCTCGTGTGTCTGGAGGGGGCCATATTGAACATCTCTGAACTTGTTTTTGAGTGATAAAAAACCTTTTTAAATACTCTTTGTAATGATGTATAACAGAAGGTTATACTATGTTTCTTTCATTAAATACACATTTATAAAGTTGTGGTATTCTTTTTGAATCACCCTGTATTATACGGTCAGTAACGGACGAGTTGTGTCCTGCAGACTGACGTAACGACCATCTGTTGCAGCTGCGCGTGTGAAAGCAGTGGAGTAGCCCTGGCAAGCAACTTACATTATATGAAACTAAAAATATTAATAACTAATAAAGGAATAATCTGAGGAACGTCATATTTGATGTACATCCTTCTGTTGTGAAAACAAACAATATGTCAAAGTCTGAGACCAAAGATAGTGGTATTTTGGAAGTTAGTAAAATTGCATAAAAAAAATTTTCCTACAGTCAAGAATTTAAATAAATACAGTGATGTAATAGTTCACCTTCAGTGACTATGTACGATGATCTGATAACACTTTCAGTGTTCATATATAAATTTGGAAAGTTTTTAGTTTCAGAAAACCTCTGTGACTTTTCTATAATAATAATTTCAAGAATTCTAAGTAAATATGAGTATTGTGTGTTAGGGTGCGTGTAAATGAGAATGCGTGCGTGAGAGTATGTGGGACGTTCGGCATTATTAAAAATCATTCATGTAATTCTCTACAGGAACAGGCAAGTGTTCCAACTCTGTAACGTGGGAACGAATCCACTAGTGGTTCCCCTACTAGTGAATGTCGGATGTCCAAGTATGTATGCTTATGTATAAGACAGCCAGAACATTCGCGACTACATAATAAATTTCCAGATGTAGAGTAAAGCTTATAGTTCATTTTTTTTTTTTTGTTTATTTAATTAGAGAGTTTTGTGTTACTTAATTTGACGACGTCAGTGAGCCTAGGGAAGTGGTTGGTGCTTGCTAGATTTTGGCGCGAGCCGCGCCCTAGAAGTGAGTTCTCATTGGTCGTAAGTGCTGACAGCCAATGAGAAGCGAGACGGTTGGCCGCCTAGCGAGGAGATATAGTTTCGAGGGTGGGAGAATGAGAGGAGAGTCGCGAGCTAGCTTTGATTGGAGGCGGTTATGCTGGATGTGACTTTTCGCATTATGTGTAAGATGAAGTCTTGGGATGACTTCCGCGTTATGGTCCAGAAACTGTTTATGAAAACTTTAGAGTGTTGTGATAATTCGTTCCGACGAAAATCGCGAGTGAACTTCGAATTATATAGTGTGGCGGTATTGACTATATTCTTACTATTTTATGGCGAGCATAAACTTTTACTAAAGACAATCACTGAATATCGTGTGCAGAAGTAATTGGCCGATAATTGACTGTGTTACAAGTAATTGGTTTCGGAATTCGGGAAGGTAAAAGTTCTGGCTGTTTTAGGTATGGTGATAACTGTGAGCAGAAACTTTAGTAATTTTTGTAAATGTGGGCTGATGATCTTGCTTAACGGCAATAAAGATCTATTGAAGGTTTAAATTTGATCTTCATGTTAAAAGTACGAGTGACATCCCTTTCCCGAATCATTTCTTTAAAGTACATAGAAAATTTTCAGCAAATTTTACATATAGCGACCTCCGGCGTGTAGCTATGAGGTTACAGTTTCCTCAACACTGCTTTTCTGTGATCTAGTAAGTAGCTGCAGTCAGGAGTTTTATGTGCGAAGATCTACCGCTGTAAAGAGGTAGGTGAACAAAAATTATAAAAGAAATTGCCTTGCAGCAGTAACGTATAATCCGTCGCAACTGTTGCATCGCAAGTACGCACGTAAAAAAAAAATCCGCCGCATGCTAAGCCGGTGGCGTAATAACGCCAATCAATGAAGACCAAAAAAGATCGAATGTGGGAAATATTTGCACAGAGATAGGAAGAAATACCATGAACGACCTACTAGAAGTGTCGGAGTGGTGGTGCTTTCGAAGGACACTTTTGTACGTTTCTCTTGACTAAGACGAAAACAACGGCCTCTAGCGAAAACGTATCCCGGTATGAAATGTTACTACATTAAATTTCCTACAAAATAGTCCCTGTTGATTTTTTCTGTAGACGTAATAGCTTGGGCGTAGTGAGCGAGAGCGTTTAAAAATCCCGCGCGTGGCTTTCGACAGCCAGATATAAAATTGTGGATTGCGTAAAACGACAGCGGTAGGGGCAATTGCATATGCGTCAGCCGCGAGTTCCGCTGACACCCAAACCTCTTCAGCTCACAGTAGCACTTCGGCCCCAGATCTGCAGTGTTTTCCATGAATTTCTTCCTGCGCCAGTTCCGCCAAGAACCTTTTCATTCCGTATCTTATCAGTCCACCTGGTTTTCAGCACACTTCCCCAGCGCCAGGTTTCAAACGCTTCGATCCTCTTCCGTTCTGATTTTCTCACTGTGCACGATTCACTTCCATCCAATACTGTGCTCGTACGTACATTCCCACAAATTTCTTCCTCAAATCGAAACTATGTATGATACCAATAGATTTATCTTGGCCGGAAATGCCCTCTTTGCCTACTCTAGTCTGCTTTCTATGTCCTCCTTGCTTCGTCCGTCTCGGGCTATTTTGTATCCAAAGCAACAGAATTCCTTAACTTCGTCTACTTCAATAAGTTTGTCTCTAGTCGCACTTCTTCTGCTTGTCATTACATTCTTCTTTCTCCAGTTTAATCTCAATCCGTATTGTGTGCTTATTAGACTGTTGATTCCATTTAACAGATCCATTCATTCTTCTTTTGCACTGTGATAGCAATATCATCAGCGATCTTATCATTGACATCATTTCACTCTGAATTTTAATCCCACTCTTGAAATTTTCTTTTGTTTCCGGCAATGTTTCTTTGATCTACGGGTTGAATAGCAGGGGAGAAAGACTGCAAACCTTTTTAATCACAGCACTTCGTGCTTCGTTTTCCAATCTTAATGTTCTCTCTTGGTTCTTGTACATGTTGCATATTACCCATCTTTTCCTACAGCTTACTCCTATTTTCATCACAATTTCTGACATCTTGCACAATATTACGTCACTGAAAGCTTTTCCCATGTCGACAGATCCTATGAACGTTCGACTTTTCTTCAGTCTTGCTTCTATGACGTATCAAGCGCATAGTCAGGACTGCCTCTCTGGTGTCTTTACCTTTCATAAAGCCAAACTGATACATTCTTCTGTATATTATTATTGTCAGCAGCTCAGATGCATGAGATCTTAAGCTGACGGTGCTATGATTCTTGCATTTATCTGCCTTTGCTGTCTTCGGCATTATGTGAACGATATTTCTACGAACGTCTGTCGCAATTCTACACACCAACTTGAATATCCGTTTATTCGCCATGTTCATCCAAAGATACAGATGGAATATTAACTGTTCCTCCTGCCTTATTTCATTTCAAGTCTTCCAGAACTCATTTAAGTGCTGACCCTAACACTGGGTCCCCTGTAACATCCAGATCGATTCCAATTTTTTCTTATATCGAGCTATCAGAGGAGTTCTCCTCCTTTTAGAGGATTTCAATGTAACATTTCCACTTCTCTACTCTTCTTTCTGCGTTTAACAGTAAAAGTCCCACTCTTATTGTTAACATCCACGACATATGTTACTAAGCGCCTAAAATAGTCACGGATTCCGGAGGACATGTAGACTGTTCCTTTACTTGGAACAGTCTGCATGTTTCGAGTCAGTGTAACTTGTGGCTATGTTCGTGCACTATTTTTCATGCTGACACTCCCCAAAAAAGTAATGAAAGGAAAGTAGTTTATCGCTTACTACATTTTCGCTGGTCATGCAGTAAAACTTAACATCAGTCATAAAGTTTCAATTTACTACTTCGTTTTGCAAACATTATTCACATGTATCACTGAACGTATCTGCAAAATTATATTGTACTACACATCGTTTAGGGAATAAGACGCCATGAACATTGAGATGGGATTAAACCTAATTTTTAATACAATGGAGAGCAAAGTACCCAGGAAGACCGAAGTTGAGGAATATCTGAGAAGATATTCATTATTGTCTTTGCAGTTACGTCAAAGAGCACGACATTTTGGATGAGAGACTCTGACGTCTCAGAGCCTTGAGAGACCAATAAGGTCATTTTTTCTTATTTGGTACTACTATCAGAAGGTATTGTCACGTATAGTTCACATGGCCCTGTCTCCTTATTCTGTTACTTTTATTATATGGGATCAGTATTTCACCGATGTTACCCTCCACATCTTCTCATTTAGTGTTAGACAATTCTTCATTTCTCTGACGTTATATACACCACGTTCTTAGGAATTTGTTCTACAAGTTCTACCCTTTGTATATATATATATATATATATATATATATATATATATATATATATATATATATATATATATATATATATATGTGTGTGTGTATTTATTTATTTATTTCTATTGCTATATCTACCGCTCTTCCAGTATCCAATTTACGATTCGTGAATGGGTTCGTATTTGCGAATAAAAACAATTAACTGATAATCACAGTGTTGTTTTAATAATCCTCTAGGAGAATATTTCTTTATAACAAAAGGACTGAAAAGGTTTACATACGAATGAACGTGCTTATAGTTGTTTTAATGGACAGGAATTGGTTCATAGTTTACTGATTATTGTCATCAAGACTGGACATCTCTTTTAGCAAATCGGTAAAGTAAATGTTCACGTAAGGAGAATACAGCGATGGGTACGGCACGTAAACGAATATATCAAAGTTGCTCATGATCTGTTAAGATGTTTCAAATTCTTACGAGACAAGGAAATTAATTCTCTCTCTCTCTCTCTCTCTCTCTCTCTCTGTCTCTCTCAGAACTGACAAAACTTACTAGGGGAGGTAGGAAACATTTTGAAAAACAAATAAGGAATAATAATTGCTATGCAATGCTTATAAACACTTTTTCAAAGAATGTTCAGATGTGAGTGAATTTCTAAGGGACCAAACTGCTGAGGTCATCGGTCACTAGACTTACACACTACTTAAACTAACTTATGCTAAGAACAACATACACATACACATGCCCGAGGGAGGACTCGAAACTCCGGTGGGAGGGGAGGTGCAATCCGTGACATGGCGCCTCTAACCTCGCAGCCACTCCGCGCGGCAAACACTTTTTATCTTCGACTGCTACGGGATAATTGTTTCTTCAAATAAGTTCATTCATTGGCATTGCAGTGTGAGTCTCATGTACAAAAGACTTGTTTTAGGTTTATCAAAAGCATATGATACACAGAAAATTGCTTTAATGGACAGCCGATGTAAAATAGAGATGGCCGTTGCTTTCAGAATTAAGAAATGTATGAAGTGTTTGTATATGTGTACTACACGTTTCTGGAAAATTTTCTACAGCGAAGTTTCTGCCTTTTCTCCGAAGCCTTCTTCCGGGAACCAGGTACACACCAATCTCTGCAACCAACAGGTCTCATCTGGGGGTACCGTTTATACGCGGTAATAATTTTCCGTGCAGATCGACTGCACTGTCGATATTTTGACGAAAGTAGTAGACTCAGAGCATCAGTATTATATAATGAGCCAGATGAATAAGCTTGGAGTTCAGAGGAGCGGTCCGCGTGAAAGTGTACTGTTGAAATATGCAAACGATAGTCAATGAAACGAGGCAAGTTAAGCCCTGAGATTTTGAAGCCTTGCAGTTTAATTAGAGGGATACGCACGAGTTCTTGCAATATTGAAAGCAGCTATATATTGCGAGGAGATTTATGGAATTACACAGAACCACTCTGCGCGAAATGAATTAGATTACATGACCTTCCGTGTGGGGCGTTGTTTGTTAAATAACCAACGTTTTTATTAAACTTAACACTGACTGACATTTCGAGTTGCAAATTTCATAAATATAAATTAATCACAGGATCCTGATAGGTAGTAAACACTAGTGTGAAAGAAGATTGAGGGTATTTTCGTTTTATATGAGCACCAGTTTTCACTATGAGAGTGCACTGTCATTAGGTGTAATAGTTATTATGTAATTGACTTTTCACTTCAATAAACCATTCGTTATTCCAAAAGTATGCACCATACTGAAACGCCGGGTATGCACCTAAAATACACTCTCAGAGAAAAACAGCAAACGACGTACGACGAAGGAATTATCTGAATGGAACGGAAATCGGTAGATATGATGTAGATGTACAAACAAACAAATGATTTAAAATCCAGAAAAATTGGATGATTTATTCAAGAGAAATTCCTTCACAAACTGAGCCAGTCAGTAACGCATTGGTCCTCTGGCCCTAATGCAAGGAGTTATTCGGCTCGTCATTTATTGACAGTTGTTGGATATCCTTCTTACGAATATTGCGCGAAATTCTATTCTTTTGGAGCGCTAGATTCACCAAAACCCCGAGCTGGTTGAAGGGGCCTGCCCATAAGGCTCGAAACGTTCTCAACTGGTGAGAGATCCGGCGACCTTGCTGGCCAAGGTAAAGTTCGTCAAGCAGGAAGACATGCAGTAGAAACTCTCTCTGTGTGCAGACGAGTATTAGCTTGCTGAAGTGTAGGCCCAAGAAGGCTTCCCACAATGGGCAACAGAACGGGGAGTCGAATATCACAGACGTACCACTGTGCTGTAGAATGTGTCGGTGACAACCAAGAAGTCCTGCATGAAAAAAAACACATACCAGACTATCGCTCCTGGTTTTCGGGCCATGTGGCGGGCGACAGGTTGGTAACCCACCGCTACTTATGGTGTCTCCACAAACGTCTTCCCTGGTCATCGTAGCTAAGTTACACTCGGTACTCATCACTGAAAACAATTCTACTCCAGCCAGTGAGATTCCATGCCGAACACGTGTCTGGAGACGTCCCGGAAATTCCAGCTGAATTTATTTGTGATCGTACAGACACGCAGAAATCAGATATTGGATTATAAGGCGTACCCGGAAGCGGATAGGTGGAATAACTACTTTGAATAGACATAATAGAAGACGAAATGGAAGTCGGTGTAGAAGACAAGTATTAGATGTACAGTTTAACAGAGCACTGGAAGACTTGTGATCAAATAAAGCATGAAGCATAGACAACATTCCTTCGCAACTTCTAAAACCGTTGAGAAGTGGCAACCAAATGACCATTCAAGTTGATTCGCAAAACCTTTCGGTCTCTAGACATACCATCACACTTCGGATGATTGTCATCCGTATCACACTTCGCGGGTAAAAAAAGGTTTGATACTGGGTTGCTTAAGAAAAGGGAAACGTTAATATGGTGGTTTTAATTCTCCTTATGTTCTAAATGGAGTGCCACTACTTGAACTCAGCACGCAGAACGTTCACACAACCATGTGAAACTGTCATAAGTGTACATCTTTCGGCTGTCACCTTGGACTGGACGTCAGTTACGTCATCAAAACGTTGACCTTTCATGTGCACTCAGTAGGTACCGTGGTATGCAGGATTCTGTCTTGCTAAACCTATTTTTATATGAGTGATCGAATGTTTTATGCTGTAGTTAATCGTTCCCCCAAAAAAATGGTTCACATGGTTCTGAGCACTATAGGACTTAACATCGGAGGTCAACAGTCCCCTAGAACTTAGAACTACTTAAACCTAACTAACGTAAGGACATCACACACATCCATGTCCGAGGCAGGATTCGAACGTGCGACCGTATCGGTCGCGCGGTTCCAGACTGAAGCGCCTAGAACCGGTCGGCCACACCGGCCGGTCAACCGTTCCCCTTTGGGACCCACGTGTTTCATTTTCCGCCCTCATGTTACAAACCAGTGATCTCAGCTTCTGTTTGAGATAGAGATAGTACGTTCCGCATAATGATAACATTATATTTCGTCTTATTATTAACGTATGTTATTGTCTTGTGTACAGTACTGATTTCCTGACGTCGATTTAAGTTTCTGTTAGAAAAGATCACAAATTTGATTCGTGAGTTCTCAAACAAATCCTAAGTCATCTGCTTTGCAAGCCACATTCCAACCTGATGTTTTTTTTTTCTTTTTTTTTTTTTTTTTTTTTTTTTTTTTGGGGGGGTGTCATCAGTCTACTGACTGGTTTGATGCGGCCCGCCACGAATTCCTTTCCTGTGCTAACCTCTTCATCTCAGAGTAGCACTTGCAACCTACGTCTTCAATTATTTGCTTGACGTATTCCAATCTCTGTCTTCCTCTACAGTTTTTGCCCTCTACAGCTCCCTCTAGTACCATGGAAGTCATTCCCTCGTGTCTTAGCAGATGTCCTATCATCCTGTCCCTTCTCCTTATCAGTGTTTTCCACATATTCCTTTCCTCTCCGATTCTGCGCAGAACCTCCTCATTCCTTACCTTATCAGTCCACCTAATTTTCAACATTCGTCTATAGCACCACATCTCAAATGCTTCGATTCTCTTCTGTTCCGTTTTTCCCACAGTCCATGTTTCACTACCATACAATGCTGTACTCCAGACGTACATCCTCAGAAATTTCTTCCTCAAATTAAGGCCGGTATTTGATATTAGTAGACGTCTCTTGGCCAGAAATGCCTTTTTGCCATAGCGAGTCTGCTTTTCATGTCCTCCTTGCTCCGTCCGTCATTGGTTATTTTACTGCCTAGGTAGCAGAATTCCTTAACTTCACTGACTTCGTGACCATCAATCCTGGTGTTAAGTTTCTCGCTGTTCTCATTTCTACTACTTCTCATTACCTTCATCTTTCTCCGATTTACTCTCAAACCATACTGTGTACTCATTAGACTGTTTATTCCGTTCAGCAGATCATTTAATTCTTCTTCACTTTCACTCAGGATAGCAATGTAATCAGCGAATCGTATCATTGTTATCCTTTCACCTTGTATTTTAATTCCACTCCTGAACCTTTCTTTTATTTCCATCATTGCTTCCTTGATGTACAGATTGAAGAGTAGGGGCGAAAGGCTACAGCCTTGTCTTACACCCTTCTTAATACGAGCACTTCGTTCTTGATCGTCCACTCTTATTATTCCCTCTTGGTTGTTGTACATATTGTATATGACCCGTCTCTCCCTATAGCTTACCCCTACTTTTTTCAGAATCTCGAACAGTTTGGACCATTTTGTATTGTCGAACGCTTTTTCCAGGTCGACTAATCCTATGAAAGTGTCTTGATTTTTCTTTAGCCTTGCTTCCATTATTATCCGTAACGTCAGAATTGCCTCTCTCGTCCCTTTACTTTTCCTAAAGCCAAACTGATCGTCACCTAGCGCATTCTCGATTTTCTTTTCCATTCTTCTGTATATTAATCTTGTAAGCAGATTCGATGCATGAGCTGTTAAGCTGATTGTGCGATAATTCTCGCACTTGTCAGCTCTTGCCGTCTTCGGAATTGTGTGGATGATGCTTTTCCGAAAGTCAGATGGTATATCGCCAGACTCATATATTCTACACACCAACGTGAATAGTCGTTTTGTTGCCACTTCCCCCAATGATTTTAGAAATTCTGATGGAATGTTATCTATCCCTTCTGCCTTATTTGACCGTAAGTCCTCCAAAGCTCTTTTAAATTCCGATTCTAATACTGGATCCCTATCTCCTCTTAACCGACTCCCGTTTCTTCTTCTATCACATCAGACAAATCTTCACCTTCATAATGGCTTTCAATGTATTCTTTCCAACTATCTGCTCTCTCCTCTGCATTTAACAGTGGTATTCCCGTTGCACTCTTAATGTTACCACCGTTGCTTTTAATGTCACCAAAGGTTGTTTTGCCTTTCCTGTATGCTGAGTCTGTCCGTCCAACAATCATATCTTTTTCGATGTCTTCACATTTTTCCTGCAGCCATGTCGTCTTAGCTTCCCTGCACTTCCTATTTCTTTCATTCCTCAGCGACTTGTATTTCTGTATTCCTGATTTTCCCAGAACATGTTTGTACCTCCTCCTTTCATCAATCAACTGAAGTATTTCTTCTGTTACCCATGGTTTCTTCGCAGCTACCTTCTTTGTACCTATGTTTTCCTTCCCAACTGCTGTGATGGCCCTTTTTAGAGATGTCCACTCCTCTTCAACGGTACTGCCTACTGCGCTATTCCTTATGCTATAGCGTTAGAGAACTTCAAACGTATCTCGTCATTCCTTAGTACTTCCGTATCCTACTTCTTTGCGTATTGATTCTTCCTGACTAATGTCTTGAACTTCAGCCTACTCTTCATCACTACGATATTGTGATCTGAGTCTATCTCTGCTCCTGGGTACGCCTTACAATCCAGTATATGATTTCCGAATCTCTGTCTGACCATGATGTAATCTAATTGAAATCTTCCCGTATCTCCCGGCCTTTTCCAAGTATACCTCCTCCTCTTGTGATTCTTGAACAGGGTATTCGCTATTACTAGCTGAAACTTGTTACAGAACTCAATTAGTCTTTCTCCTCTTTCATTCCTTGTCCCAAGCCCATATTCTCCTGTAACCTTTTCTTCTACTCCTTCCCCTACAACTGCATTCCAGTCGCCCATGACTATTAGATTTTCGTCCCTCTTTACATACTGCATTACCCTTTCAATATCCTCATACACTTTCTCTATCTGTTCATCTTCAACTTGCGACGTCGGCATGTGTACCTGAACTATCGTTGTCGGTGTTGGTCTGCTGTCGATTCTGATTAGAACAACCCGGTCACTGAACTGTTCACAGTAACACACACTCTGCACTACCTTCCTATTCATAACGAATCCTACACCTGTTACATCATTTTCTGCTGCTGTTGATATTACCCGATACTCATCTGACCAGAAATCCTTGTCTTCCTTCCACTTCACTTCACTGACCCCTACTATATCTAGATTGAGCCTTTGCATTTCCCTTTCCAGATTTTCTAGTTTCCCTACCACGTTCAAGCTTCTGACATTCCACGCCCCGACTCGTAGAACGTTATCCTTTCGTTGATTATTCTATCTTTTTCTCATGGTAACCTCCACCTTGGCAGTCCCCTCCCGGAGATCCGAATGGGGGACTATTCCGGAATCTTTTGCCAATGGAGAGATCATCATGACACTTCTTCAAATACAGGCCACATGTCCTGTGGACACACGTTACGTGTCTTTAATGCAGTGGTTTCCATTGCCTTCTGCATCCTCATGTCGTTGATCATTGCTGATTCTTCCGCCTTTAGGGGCAATTTCCCACCCCTAGGACAAGAGAGTGCCCTGAACCTCTATCCGCTCCTTCGCCCTCTTTGACAAGGCCGTTGGCAGAATGAGGCTGACTTCTTATGCCGGAAGTCTTCGGCCGCCAATGCTGATTATTTATCAAAATTTAGGTAGTGGCGCGGCTCCAACCCGGGACCGAAGACGTTTTGATTTTGAATCATAGACGCTACCCCCCTTTTTTTTTTTGTTCGTTATAGTTAGTTGCAATTGTTCATGGCGGACGTCCCCCGACGCCCATTGAAGTTCGTTATTGATCCATTCACTCAGTTTTTTTATTACAGAAGGCAGCTAACCCTCTGACCAAACACGCTGAGCTACCGTGCCGGCAACAATTACAAAATGGTTCAAATGTCTCTGAGCACTATGGGACTTAACTGCTGTGGTCATCAGTCCCCTAGAACTTAGAACTACTTAAACCTAACTAACCTAAGGACATCACACACATACATGCCCGAGGCAGGATTCGAACCTGCGACCGTGCCGGTCGGGCGGTTCCGGACTGTAGCGCCTAGAACCGCACGGCCAGCCCGGCTGGCGATCCCTAGACCACGGGTACCCTATTAACGTACAAAGTGCTTGACTTCAATTTGAATAGAAAATGTTGCTTTTCCGTTGCCTAAATTGTACTGAAATGGCCAAAGATTTTAAAATTTTCCCAAAATAGTCACAGGATATGTTAAAGAGCTAATGAATAAAGTTCAAAAAAATGGCTCTGAGCACTATGGGACTCAACTGCTGAGGTCATTAGTCCCCTAGAACTTAGAACTAGTTAAACCTAACTAACCTAAGGACATCACAAACATCCATGCCCGAGGCAGGATTCGAACCTGCGACCGCAGCGGTCTTGCGGTTCCAGACTGCAGCGCCTTTAACCGCACGGCCACTTCGGCCGGCCAATAAAGTTCATTTAAATGAGAATAAGTAAATGGCATGTTTAAATAAGCCACAGAGCTCGGAACAAATTAAATTCTATAACTAGTACAGAAACATATTTTTCAGCAAGACTAAACAAGCTGAGTGAGCATTTTGCTTGTCTGACAAGTCTTTTCTTTTTTTCATACAACGCATTTGACCATTTTAGTACTGCACAATAATGATGATACGCATGTCACAATGCAATACAAACATGGGCACGACTGCTAACTTACAGCTTAAACTGGGCTCTGACAGTGTGTTTACTCGATGACTAGATCCAGTCAAACTATGAAGTTTATCTTAGAATAAACGTTCAAGGTCGCAACAATATTCGTTTATTAATCATTTCAGTACGATCTGGTATTGCTAGACAACAGAGGAGCCGCCAGCACCAGCCACAGGAGGCCAAAAATTCTAAAGTTGGCCTTCACATAAGCCGAAACCGGTTAATAAACGAATATTGTTGTGATATTGACTGTTCATTGTAACTTAGATATACCATCAGGTCGCAGTTTCTCCGTAGACTATGTTGTCTAAATTTGTAGACTGTGAAGTAATAAATGAAATGCACAATACTGTGTGTGCAAAATAATTTGATTTTTGTTTATAATTTTGAAGTTGTCCCACCAAGAAGAGACGGAAGTCAGTTAACAGACTGAACCATTGATGATGTCACGCTGTTATTTGTAACCGAGTTCGACTGCCGGTGTCCGCTGCGCCTCGACGTGCTCATTTGTTGCTGATTTGTTTCTCGGAATCTGCGCAGTTGTTTCACGCAACGCACATTCAGTGTTTTCCAGCTCTGATGTGGCGGCCTGCGAGATCTGAATAAGCTGAATGCTCGATCCAAACGTAGTTTAAATTCAAATCTTCGCTCCGATTCATTAGGTTTTCAGACATCTTTACTTCGATAGACTCTTGAATTACGATGTCCCAGAAACTCGGCACTTGCATCACGATAAAGGTCTATTCGTATTTCATTTTATTACTGTATTCGAAGCAGTGCCCAGTGGTAGATGATTTGACTGGTTCTTTCAACAGGGTGTTTTATTTTTTGTTATGGTTTTAGGGCGCAAAACTGCTACGGTCATTGGCGCCCAGTCTGTGACTTAGGAAAAGGCAGAAATGGGAACGAAACTCAAAAAATTGGAGAAACTAAAAATAGAAGGAAAGCTTAAAAACCACTATAGAAGGGGGTTGGTTGTCCCGAAAAAGATCTTCAAATGACTGACGTCATCTCATTGGTACTAATAAACTCGCGAACGCGATCGGCTGAGCGCGTGTCATCTGCTAAAATGGAACATATATCAGGCGACAGCTGTAGACGGACGCGTAACGGAGTAAAATAGGGGCACTCAAGTAAAAGGTGTCTTACCGTCCACAGCTGAGAGCAGTGGGGGCAGAGTGGGGGGAGGATCACCACTTAAAAGATGTCGATGGCTAAAAAGACAGTGCCCTATCCGGAGTCTAGTTAAAATTACCTCCTCCCGACGACGCATTCGGGAGGAAGAGGTCCAAGCACAGGGAAGAGCTTTCACGTCCCGCAATTTATTATTGGGAAGTGTCAACCAATATGCGTGCCATAAAAGAGTACCACGACGACATAAAACACTCCGTAGATCGGCGAAGGGAATCCTGCGAATAGCTGGCTGAAGAAGAGAGACTGCAGCCTTGGCCGGTATATCGGCCGCCTCATTTCCACAGATACCAACGTGTCCTGGGATCCAGAGGAACGCCACAGAGACGCCCCCGAAGAGGAGCAAGTGGAGGCAGTCCTGAATCCGGTGGACCAGAGGGTGGACAGGGTACAGAGCTTGGAGACTGAGGAGAGTGCTGAGAGAATCTGAACAGATAACGTACAGTATCCGCTGATGGCGACGGATGTATTGGACAGCCTGGAGAACAGCGTAAAGCTCCGCAGTATAAACCGAACACTGGTCGGGAAGCGGAAATCGATTTGGGGTGTCGCCAGCAATATAGGCACTCCCTACACCTAACGATGTTTTCGAGCCATCAGTGTAGATAAAGGTGGCATCCTTCATTTGTACACATAGAGCAGCAAATGCCCGACGATAAACAAGTGAAGGGGTACCATCCTTGGGAAATTGACAAAGGTCACGGAGCAGGCAGGTCCGGGGCGGAGCCAAGGTGGTGCTGTACCCCAATTTGTCAAGAAGGTTTTAGGAAAGCGGAAGGAAAGAGAATGGAGCAGTTGACGGAAGCGGACTCCCGGTGGTAGTAGGGAGGAAGGGCGGCCTGCATACCCTAAATCCAAGGAGGCGTCGAAAAAAATGTCATGGGCCGGATTAGCAGGCATGGAAGACAGATGGCTAGCAGAAGGACTGCTCGCCGATTGGACAGCGGAGGTTCAGCAGTCTCAGCATAAAGGCTTTCCACAGGGCTGGTGTAAAAAGCTCCAGACACTAAACGTAATCCACGGTGGTGGATAGAGTCGAGACGCCGAAGAATAGACGGCCGAGCAGAGGAGTAAACTATGCTTCCATAGTCCAATTTCGAGCGCACTAAGGCGCGATAGAGGCGGAGAAGGACCACTCGGTCCGCTCCCCAGGAGGTACCATTCAAGACACGGAGGGTGTTGAGGGAGCGCAGACAGCGAGCCGAAAGATAGGAAACGTGGGAGGACCAGTACAGTTTTCTGTCAAACATAAGACCCTAGAATTTAGCGACGTTCGCGAACGGAAGGTTGACAGGTCCTAGATGTAAGGAAGATGGAAGAAACTCCTTACGACGCCAAAAATTAACACAAATGGTCTTACTGGGAGAAAAGCGGAAGCCGGTTTGGATGCTCCACGAGCGGAGGCGATCGAGACATCCTTGAAGACGTCGTTCAAGACGGCTGGTCCGTTGAGAGCTGTAGTAGATCGCAAAATCGTCTACAAAGAGGGAGCCTGAGACATCGGGAAGGAGACAGTCCATAATTGGATTTACGGCAATGGCAAACAGTACAACACTTAGCACGGAGCACTGGGGTACCCCGTTTTCTTGGGAGAAAGTAGGGGAGAAAGTAGTGTTCACCCGCACTTTAAATGTGCGCTCTGCCATAAATTCGCGAAAAAAAGGGGCAGCCGACCTCGAAAGCCCCAAGAGAACAGTGTGCGGAGGATGCCTGTCCTCCAACAGGTATCGTATACTCTCTCCAGATCAAAAATATTGCTACTGTTTGGCGTTTCCGGAGAAAATTGTTCATGATATAAGTGGAGAGAGCAACAAGTTGGTCAACTGCGGAACGATACTTTCGGAAACCGCATTGGGCAGGTATTAAAAGACTGCGGGACTCCAGCCACCAAGCTAAACGGCAATTCACCATACGCTCCAAAACCTTACATACACTACTCGTGAGAGAAATGGGGCGATAGCTAGAGGGGAGATGTTTGTCCTTTCCAGGTTTCGGAACAGGAACGACGGTAGCTTCCCGCCATCGTCGGGGAAAAGTACTGTCGGTTCAAAGTCGATTATAAAGGCGAAGGAGGTAACGCAGACTATGGGTTGATAAATGCAGCAACATTTGGATGTGGATACCATCCGGTCCTGGGGCGGAGGAGCGAGAAGAAGAGAGTGCATGTTGGAGTTCCCGCATGGAGAAAACAGTATCATAGCTTTCGCGATTTTGAGAGGAGAAAGCAAGAGGTTGCACTTCCGCTGCACGTTTCTTCGGGAGAAACGCTGGCGGGTAATTTGAAGAGCTCGAAATCTCAGCAAAGTGTTGACCCAATGAGTTAGAAATTGCGACGGGGTCCGCTAACGTACCATGCGCGACAGTGAGCCCAGAGACCGGGGAGAAACTAGACGCGCCAGATAACCGTCGAATCCGGCTCCAAACTTCCAAGGAGGGAGTGAAGGTGTTAAATGAGCTAGTAAAGAAGTTCCAGCTTGCCGTCTTGCTATCGCGGATGACGCGACGGCATCGTGCACGGAACTGCTTATAGCGGATACAGTTGGCCAAAGTAGGATGGTGGCGGAAAACGCGAAGAGCACGTCGCCGCTCACGTATTGCGTCACGGCATGCCTCGTTCCACCAAGGAACTGGGGGGCGCCGGGGCAATTCGGAGGTGCGTGGTGTTGAACGTTCCGCAGCTGTAAGAATAACGTCTGTAATATGTGTGATTTCATCGTCGAGGCTAGGAAAGTGACGGTCATCGAATGTCGCTATAGACGATAAAAGTGTCCAATCGGCTTGGCCAAACTTCTAGAGTCGCGGGCGCATATATGACAGTTGAGGCTGCAGTCTAAGGACACATGGAAAGTGGTCACTCGAGTGTGTATCATCAAGGGCGAATCATTCGAAGGCCGAGCTAGCGGAACAGTACCGATCGAAAGGTCCAAATGAGAGAAATTTGTCGTGGAGGCAGACAAAAATGTAGGGTCCCCAGTGTTGAGGCAAACAAGATCCGCTTGGTGGAAGACGTCTAGCAATAGTGAGCCACGCGGACAAGGATGTGGAGATCCCCAAAGTGGGTGGTGGGCATTGAAGTCCCCAACCAGCAAATAGGGGAGTGGAAGCTGACCAAGAAGCTGAAGGAGATCAGATCGTGCCATTGGTGTGGACGATGGAATGTATACAGTACAAAGAGAGAAGGTGTACCCAGGAAGGGAAAGACGGACAGCGACAGCTTGGAAGGAAGTGTTTAAGGGGATTGGGTGATAATGGAGAGTATCAAGGAGAAGAATCATAAGTCCTCCATGTGGTGGAGTGCCTTCAACAGAGGGGAGATCAAATCGGATGGACTGAAAATGGGGGAGAACAAAGCGGTCGTGGGGATGCAGCTTTGTTTCCTGAAGACAGAAGATGACCGGCGAGTAGAATCGTAAGAGGATCGACAATTCATCCCAATTGGCTCGAATGCCGCGGATATTCCAGTGGATAATGGACATAGGGTGAACATAAAATGGAGGAATGTAACCAAGGTTGCCATCAACTCAACGAGTGCTCAGAGCTTGCGACCGACAGCATGGAACGGCATTCAGCCAAAAGCAGAAGATCCTGATCCATAGGTTGTTCAGGAGCATCTCCTGCCACCAGCGATCGACCGGTTGATCGGCCGCCAGCAGTGCGCCTCGGCGACATGGAAGACCGCCGAGGGTGGTTACCGCAAGGTGGTGCTATAGATGAGACACGCCTTGGCGGAGAAGGAGAGGAACTGGGTTTCTTATTACCCTTCTTGGAAACTTGATGTTTAGATGAAGGAGGAACCAATGGTTGTGAAGTTGGGGTACGTAAAAAATCTTTACGAGTATGCTCTTTTTTGGAAGCCTTGGTGTCTGACTTTTGGGCTCGAGATTTAGCAGAACCCAATGAAGGGTGAGCCATAGAGTGAGCAGGCGAAAGTGGGGAGGTTGAACGGGCGATCTTTGCGCTGGCCGATCTGACGACCGTGGCACTAAAAGTGAGATCACAAGTCTGCGTGGCCGCCTCCTTTGTTGGCCTAGGAGAGGCAAGGACAGGCTGTATTTACCTGTCTGAGACACAGTGGGCTTTCGACTGGCGAATAATTTTCGAGCAGCAAAGGTCGACACCTTTTCCTTCACTCTGATTTCCTGAATGAGCTTTTCGTCTTTAAAAATGGGGCAATCTCGAGAGGAAGCAGCGTGGTCACCCATACAGTTGATGCAATGAAGGGATGGAGGTGGACAAGCACCCTCATGGGCATCCTTGCCACACGTAACACATTTGGCCGGATTAGAACAGGACTGGCTGGTGTGATTGAACTGCTGACACCGATAGCAACGCGTAGGGTTTGGGATGTAAGGGCGAACGGTAATTATCTCATAGCCTGCTTTGATTTTCGATGGGAGTTGAACTTTGTCAAATATCAAGATGACAGTACAGGTTGGAATGAGGTTCGTGTCATCCCTTTTCATGACTCTATGAACAGCCGTTACGCCCTGGTCAGACAGGTAGTGTTGAATTTCTTCGTCGGACAATCCGTCGAGGGAGCGTGTATAAATGACCACACGTGATGAATTTAAAGTGCGGTGCACGTGCACCCGGACAGGGATGGTGTGGAGCAGTGAAGTATGCAGCAATTTTTGTGCCTGGAGGGCCCTGACTGTTTCTAACAACAAGGTGCCATTTCCTAATCTGGAACAAGACATTACAGGACCTTCAATTGCGTCGACACCTTTCTGAATAATAAAAGGGTTGATCATGGAGAAGTCGTGACCTTCATCAGACCAAGAAACAACAAGGAACTGTGGCAACGATGGAAGGACTGTCTGTGGCTGAGACTCATTGAACTTACGCTTGTGAGCAGACGTTGTAGAAGATGAGGAAACCATTGCGAGAGTATCCCCCATGATTACCGGCGTCTCCAATGGCGCGCTCCTTCCTCGTGGGGGCCCTCTCTGAGGGCACTCCCGCCTTTGGTGATTTTTCACACCTCAGGTCACACTTCCCGAGAAACGGACAGAGGGACCAATCGGCACTTTAGGAAGGTATCAGCTCGGGTAATCACTCCTCCCTGGGCCTGGCCGTTACCTGGGGGTACGTACGTGTCCTACCTGTCTACCCGCGGTGGGGAATTACGCGTTACACCGTCACCGGCTATGCATGGAAATGCGTGGGTCGGCCTTCAGACACGCACAGGGAGGAAAAAAGAGAAAGGGAAAAACAAAGGGAAAGGAAAGAAGAGAGGTCTCAAACGCCGCAACGGAGAAAAGGGCAAAGAGAAGAGGTATGGAAAAGAGAAGGACAGAGAAAGGACGAAGACTTGCAAGCAGAGAAAGCAAAGAATTATTACATTTTCGAGCGTCCGTCTCCGGCACAAAACATTCTCCCAGAGGGGGAGAAAGGGAAGGAAAGAGCCGGAGGTGAGGGGAGGAGGGGCGAAGATGGGGAATAGGGAAGGATGTGGAAAAGGAAGGTATGCAGCCCGGAAAGGAACGAAGGCCACATTAGCTCGGGATCCCGTGCTCGCTATGCACGTATCCACAAAAGAGTTGTGGACCCCCTGGGGGGTTAACAGGGTGTGATTCGCTGATGAAAGGTGCAAGGTACAACAGTGAGTCGCACCCTGTTAAAACAATCAAGCAAATCAGCTGTTGCCCAGCACTGCCTAGATACATGCATAAAATGAAATACGACGACTAGCATCGTGGTGCAAACGCAGTTAAGGAGTCTATCGAAATAAAGTTGTCTTGAAACACATCAATCCGGGATGTGTAATCTGGGTTCGCAGGACAGAGCTGATCAGGTTATAGTTGTGGAAAGAGGCCAAGATGAGTTACTGTTAGTTGCACAAAACACACAAACTTTATTTTCCTAAAAACACTTAATCACACACGCCCTTAAAAGGATTTAAAAACAATACAGCTGAAAGCCCGAACACAAGTTATTAAAATTGCTTTAAGGAATACACGCGGCTGAAGGCTTTTCTTTAAAAAAAGAATTACGTAAATACTCGGCTGAAGGCCACACACTAGACATAAAAGAACTGAGGCTTAAGGCATGGATAACAAGAATTTGCAACAGAGCAAAATTCCCCTTTTTCTTTTTTAAAAAAAAATTGTTCAAAGAAGAATCCTCAAAGTTTTAACTTATGATGGCTGAAGGCCTTATTTTATTATTAAAACAAACTAAATTAAGAGGTGGCTGAAGGCCTCGCACAGGACTTGAGACAAAAATCATAATCTAAAAAGAATAGAACAATGGTGCCCAGAAGTGCTCCAAGGGTCGGCGTGAGAAGTTGACTCTATCGTAAGGTTAGGTGAGATAGGCAGCCAAGAATAAAATTAAGTAATCAGGTGGCAACCCGACCCAGGGACGGCTGAAGGACCGACCAACAACCTGATCAATTCCTCTGCGCCAACCAACGGCACGAAACGGAAAATATCAGCCGAGGACGAAGATACCAGCAGCACCACGTCTTCAAAATTGGCGGCTAAAAACAGCCAAGGCACAATAACTACTCAAAAATATGAACAACACCAAAGGCTGTCAAATTACACGCAGTACGGACAGCATCAACACGACGAGGAACACACACTGCGGAACACTACGGTAATGACCTCGCCGCAGAGACTTCCTCGCTGCACTGTCGCAACCGACCGACTGCCTACTCCAGTACGCAGACGGCATTAACGTAACTGCTGAGTCAAAATTACACAAGCTAGACACAGTTCCACGAAAACACTTCCACAGGAACTCGGATAATCGTAAAAGCAATCACTGTGGAACAAAAAGCACGAATGACAAGTCGACACACACAGAGAACCCGAAGCGGTCGGCGACCAAATACACGTCATCCGATCCGGCAAGATGACCAATTGGCGTGGCACAGAAACGGTCAAAAGACCAAATACACTTCGCCCGATGAGACGACCGACCGAACGACCAACCAACGGTCGTTCCCTTTCCAGTCTCCTTCCGTCGGACAGTGCATGTGTGTCGCAAGCTGTCGCCGAGTACTATCTATCCGGACCTCACTAGCGCTGCGTCCCGACTGAACCCCCGACAAATAGTCCAGTCAAATTGCAGAAATACCCTGCAAAATGTGGGGTAGAAGAGTTTTTTTTTCAACTCGTTCATATGATTGGAAATATTAGAAAACCGAGTTTTGCCAACAAAATTTCGCTTGGGAAAACTTTCTGCACTCAAAAAACTTGGAAAATTTCAGCCTTTTTCCGATTTTTCTAAATATCTCAGTTTCATTTGCTCCTATCGCTTTACCGTCTATTTTCTTTTTTAAAGGGCGCAAAATTGTCTACAAATTTGATTATTGCCATTTTTTTCTACTCCCAATATCTAAGGCGCTACAGCGTGTCAAAAAATACCAATTTTTCAAATTTTGAGCATAGTGGCAAGATACCTTATTTTTGAACACTATTTTTTCAGTTTCTGTTTGTGTAGTATAAATACATTATACATCACGTTATATGTTGGAATTTACCACCTCATTTTCAAGTATTCAGTTTCTCTGTATGCAACATGAGGATTTCTGGGCACCCAACTATTGTGATTCTTACATCACTACCTGAAGTTCACTACGGGCCACCTCAGCCTTGGTATTTGTAAAACTATAAATATAAAAATACATCATTAAGACACACACACACACAAAATAAATTGTCTCAGGAAACTGAACTATTATTAGCTGCAATAGGCAACCTAATTAGGTAGCTAATTATTCTTGTGTATAAAACCCACACAGTTGACATTAAAAATAAGTAGCTTTATTACAATTAAAATGCATTGTCAGTTACTAAAAAATGTTGACAGTTCTGGATGTGTAATACTTGTAATATCACACATTAGCGCACTTGGGACAGATATGAGCATCACTTCCAACGTTTTGATGGGCCAGGTTCCTCAGCGTCACCAGAAATACCATGAGTTACGGTTTCAGGGTCTGTACCTAGAGTTGATCCCAGATTGACCTCTTCTTTAAACAGCGAGTCAGCCTCAGGAAGTTCGTTGATTTCGCCAGCGGTTTCCTCAACATCCTCCATAACATCTTCACTGTCTTCATATAAAAATTTTGGCACGTTTTCACAGTTGACCCCAATACATTTCTTGCAAATTGAAGAACATTTCAAACTCGCTTTTCTGCAGGAGCACGCTCCCCCACAGTTCAGCTTGCATGAGCATGAAACAATGTGAAGAAGTTCTTCAGGTGCTGGATCTTGGCTCATTATAACGGGTATTGGACCGTGGTCACTGTGATTCCAGCCCCATTTCTCAGGAGGTTTCCAGTTTCCCATCCAACTGTGGACTTGTTGGTAAGTCAGCAACGAATGATGTTGTGCAGCATCTAGTGTAGGTGGCAACCGTGCAAGATTTAGTTTGATTTTTCTGGCAGGACTTGGCGAATAGCTGGTACCGCAAATGGTCTAGTGTGTGGGATCTGCTGACACCTCCGCTATACAATGCAATAATAACCTGTTCTGTTGGTGTTATTATTTCTTCACGGGTAGCATGTGGTTTATTGAACGTGCAAAGCGCTGAGGTTAGGTGTTCATTTTTCGCAAAATATTTCAGCACTTAATTTTTCCTTGACCAAAAAAGCGGATGTTGTATCACATCCGCTAAAGGCGTGAGTAAACAGAATATATTCACTTTCAAACTTGTAAGATGCGGTTGAAAACCACTTGTCTTCTGCATTTCCTCTTCCTGGCTTTAAGAAAAATAAGTTTTCAATGCCTTGCCCCAAACCGGCCATGAGCACAAGCAGGTCAACATCTTCTCCTACAATGACAACACTTCCAAAATCTTTGGTTCTTAAAATGACAGATGTTACAATCATAACGTCAGCATCTTCTTGTGCTGGTGCACTTCAACGCTACACTCCAGAAATTCCTTTTTAAGAAGTGTGATCAAACGCATCTTGTTTCGTTCGTTGTACAAGAACTTGTCCTGAGGGACTTGGTTCGCCATCTCTGATTAACCACAAAGTCAAGAATGTTTTTTGGACCTACGAATCCTCTCAGCACTCTTTGTGCTACATTTGTCTCCCTCACATGGATACCCATCAAATACAATAGCAAATTGAGATCCAAATTGACGTTGCAGGTAAGAAACATAGCATTGGGCTATTGACTTGAAGCAAACATTTCGAGTCTAAGTCACTTTGTGGATAAGGTACCCTCCATCAAAATTTCGTTTGGCATATGGCAGTCTTAACTGCTTGGTTAAAAAGTCATCAGTATTCCCTTTTGCACATAAGAAGCATTTCTCTTTGAACTTGAACTGACCTTTTTCCTGCGACCGGCGTAGCACGCCTGTTGGTTCCTGAGGATGTCGAAGGCTAGCTGCTATCATTCTCTCATTAATGTACTTCTTGTAGCATGCTTCATGCACTATCACTTCACTGAACGTTTTCAAAAAAGGGGTGTGAGCAGACTCCCTGCGTTTAGCACTACATTCGATAAGTGTACTCAGTCCTTTCTTTTTCACATTGCATCCACCGCTCACCACAGTTTTTTCGCAAATGAAACACAAAATTCATGTCAGACATACTCATTTTCAGCACCACAACATATATGAATGGAAGCGACTCCAAACTGTAGGACCCTTATTGTTGTGTGCTAATAGCTGTCAGCGCGCTGTGAACAATCACTAGAGATAACTGCCTTCCGCCCGCCAAAGAATAAATACGCTTTTGCCCACTAAAGAACAATTCCTACATACTTTTTCTTATAACTGAGCATTAACGTCAATCAACTGTAGAAAATGTACGGTACCTGCATGCAATCGTATCACATATTGTAACACAAATAAACTTCACGCAATCCGACGTGAATGTGTTCGTAGTAACTGAATATGATGCTGTTTGTCCTGGCCCTGCAGCAGAGTGAAATAGTAAATTCCAATGAATAACATGATGAGTAATATGTTTATACCACACAAATAGAAACTGAAATAACAGTGATCAAAAATTAGGTAATTTGCCACTTTGCTCGAAATTTGAAAAATTGGTATTTTTTGACGCGCTGTAGTGCCTTAGATATTGGGAGTAGAAAAAAATGGTAAAAATCAAATTTGTAGAGAATTTTGTGCTCTTTAAAAAAGAAAATAAACGTCAAAACGATAGGAGCAAATGAAACTGAGATATTTTGAAAAAACTGAAAAAAGTCCGAAATTTTCGAATATTTTTGACTGCAGAAAGTTTTCCCAAGAGCAATTTTGCTGGCAAAACTTGGTTTTCTAACCTTTCCAACAATATGAACGAGGTACCCCACCTTTTGCAAGGTACAGGCTTTTTTTCTGACAGTTTCACTGGACCAATACGACGAGCCGGAAATACTAGCCGTCGCTTCAAAGATAATAAGACAGTGCTCTTATCGATACGCGCTGCTGCTGCCAACAACTAAGTGACGCCAGTAAATCGAATGAGAAACGAGGCAACATTTCCGTAAAGAGAAGCTGTCAACCAAGAAACGGCATGAGCACGAACACGATGGGTGTTGTAATCTGAACGGGGCCCGGAGTCAGCCACACAATTTATTAAGAGCTCAACCATTAGAGCTGAAACACACCAAGAGAACGAGCGTTTCACGGAATAAC
Organism: Schistocerca serialis cubense; assembly: GCF_023864345.2. Taxonomy (NCBI): domain Eukaryota; kingdom Metazoa; phylum Arthropoda; class Insecta; order Orthoptera; family Acrididae; genus Schistocerca; species Schistocerca serialis. The sequence goes on from NC_064643.1 coordinate 254,599,103, forward strand.
AACGCTGGTCCCGAAACACAATTAAACATCAAATGACCGTCAAAGGGCGTATCATGAATCGAGTCGAACTCGGCTGTAAATGTTGGCGCGACACCAGTAATGCTTTACGGAGCTGTTGGAGTCCAGGCAGCGAATATCAGTAAGAATTCGGCACGCAGCATCTGAAGAGGACGGGTGGATCGGTCTGCGAAATATTGTCCAGAAAAATAAAATAAACAGTTCAGGCGTACTCCGAGAAAACCTGAGGGATATCTGAGCCAGTTCAGTCTCAGAAGGTGACAGATTTCAAGATCCATGTTGATTCCTACAGATGAGTTATCGATCTGAAGAATGTAGACCTACGAGAAACGCGCCGCAAATATGAATGCTACTGCCTGGAAAAACGTTGGAAAAATATGTATTTACCCATAAGGATAAAAAGTGTACCGTACTTTAAAGGTAAAGCTGTAGTCACCATGTGGCACGCCCTGAACGGTCTACCTGGAGCGCTCGTGTTTGGAATGCGGAGAGCTCACAGGCGCCCTGGGCCTGGCCCGCACGATACCTCGCAGCCCTTATAGAAGAGAAGAGGAGGTCGCTCAGCAGAGTGCATCCCTCCCCTCCCCCCACCCCCAGCGGCTATGTAACCCCACTTCAGTTCGCCCACTGCCAGGGGCGAAGCTCTCCGCCTTGCTTTTAATGTTGCTCTCACAGAGCGGTGAAAGCACGAAGAAAGGAAGCCACTTGTGAGCGGTTATTTTCACAAGTGGCAAAGTAACAGAAATGGGAAGGAGTCCAAGAAAGGCAGGCAGAGTAGAAAATTGTTTTGATGGGTCGCTACCAGCAACGTCTTAAAGGAGGGCATAACAGTGCAGGGCATAACAGTGCTGTCATTACGAAATTTTCTGCCATTAGACTTCAGGCAAGAAGGTACAGGCAATTAAAATTTCCTGCTTGAACCTAATAATAGTACACACAGAACAAAACAGTCTCACATACTAGAATACACTCTCTGAAATTGGTCAGATTACTTCAGTGCTGTGAAATTAGTCGAATTATTCTCTTTTGCTCTTAGCGATTACCTACTTGGGGAGGGAACATAAAGTTTCTAGCTTTCGTGTTGCAGTCGATCAACTTTTCGCCTCTCGGCTTTTGAATGGAAATAGTTGTGTCAGATACTGACCCGAGTGAAAGAAGAGTAATACCTATGAATGAGATAATGGATCGTTTTTGATTCTCTGTTGTTTTGCTCTTTTTTTTTTTTTTTTTTTTTTTTTTTTTTTTTTTTTTTTTTTTTTTTAAGTGAGTGAATAGATCCCCAAAAACAGGCGTTTGTAAGATCTTGGAACCCAGTGTGATGACGTCACACTGAAACGCCTTGTTCAAGTTACTCTAGTTAGAGCTTGGCCAATCTGGAGGGAGAGAAGACTTCGTTGATTTGAAAGAAAATTTACTTTTATGGACCAACTTTAAGCAAGCTATAATCAACCTTACATAGTGAGTGAGAGCAGCTGTCTGTGTACCGACTGCGACTTAATGCCTATTGAGCTGATATTAACCTTATTTGATACCTGTGTTGGAAAAGAATTAATCATTGCAATGTTGATAAATTTGAATTCATTCAAAGACAGTTCCAACTTGGCTCTATTATTACCACACTCGTTTACTTCACACACTCAGCTCATACCGGCGCTGTGTATACGCATAGTCTTATGATTTTACATAGACACCCCGTGCGCGTGTATGCAGTGTTCACGAATTAGTGGAGGAACTAATGTTATTTCTTCTTCTGCTATTTTAATTATGTTAATCATTTCAACTGCAGTGAATTATTTACAACAAACTTCATGAGGAAATAAATATATCGTGAAGCACTAGTCAAAATGCCTATTTCCTTATGTAATGGTACTTGAATTACGCAACCATTACGGCACCTCAACTCAACCTCTCGATATTCTACTGTGTTTTTGTAAACTAGTTAACATATTTCTGAGACAACATTCAGATTTGATTTCATTAATATAGAGGTTTTGATACATCGATGTGTTTATATTGCAGTGATATTACTCGTAGTGTATTCTTTCTTTTGTCACTATGATCTTTGATGTACTTGTAACTCTTGATTTTTGGGCGCGAAAGCAGTTAGTTAGAGAGTCGGACCTTGAGAAAGTCAAGTCTTGGACGTCATGTTGGAAAGACGCATATTGTTTTTAGCTTAATAAATGTGAACTTTAACAGTGAGGAAGATGTTTTCAGGTATGTTTTGTATTGTGAAGTGATGTTTTGTGTGTTACGTGATATTGCAATAAAAGCAATAAAAAGGAAGTGTAACTTAAATTCGGAGTGCTGATTACTTTTTTTATATCACCATTGTCCTGCAAAAGTGTAATCTTCAAGAATGGTTTGCGAAACACATCTATAAAACTTTTGAATATAGCAGAATAAAACCTAGGCCTCCTTGCATCCGAGCTTGGAATCATCACCACCTAGATTTTAGACGATTGAGCCATTATTTTGCAACGAGACCAGCGTGGGAAACACGAAAAGATGAGTGCCTAGTTTATTTATTATTACATGAAATGACTTTATTAACTGTGCTCTAATGACACCTGCCACATAATAACTTCGTTGTTGCCCGAAAATGCAGTATTTAGCAGCGTGAACAACACAACAATCATTATTAAATTTTGACCTTTGTTGTGGTAGGGTTGTTAGACTTAAAAGGTGTCAACATGATGACCGCGGGTGAGAACGTGATATTAGTCCTATAGTATATTTTTGAGCAATAAAGGCTCTCCTTAAAGATAACTTACCCCAGACATTATTCCAAATGACGTTATTGAGTGTATATCTGTATATATTTAAATGACATTGAATATATTGTCCACACATGGTAGTTTAGCAAAATTATGAGGATATGAGTAATCACTTGAAAACTGCATATCACCGGAATCGGCTAACAATGTGAAATACATGACTCTAATACGATGAAGATCGCAAATTGAGTTGTCTTTTAATAAATTTATGGTTGCGACATCCGACATGAAAAAAGTTATTGAGTTAATTCAGTTAGGTTCAAATCAGTTTATGGAAATTGACGTCTCTTGTTGGAAAGATTCGAAATAAGTAATAGAATTGTTACGGCACGGAATAGTAAAGGATATAAATTAGAACAAAATTATTAAAACTCACTCATATTACCTTAGGCAAATTGAAGTCATGCCAAAGACAGGCGGAAGCAGGAAACGAGCCATTGTGTCGCAAGTGGGTCAGTTCGACGACATTGTCTGCCGAGTAACGAACAAACGTTCAGCAGAAAAAATGACAGGAAACCAGAGAAGGCGAGAAAGCATATTCGTTAGTTTGTAAGGCATGCTGCAATAAATTCGTAAGAAGACATATCGAGGAGCGGACACAACAGTAAACAACCTGTTAATGAATGTAGGAGGACACATTCAGTCAATACGAATCGAGCTTTTCATCATAGCCTCACGCTAGCTCTCTTTCAATACTCCAGCTTTCTAGCTCTTGTCATGAGTTGATCAGTGGGGTGTCCGCAGCTCGTGGTCGTGCGGTAGCGCTCTCCCTTCCCACGCCCGGGTTTCCGGGTTCGATTCCCGGCGGGGTCAGGGATTTTCTCTGCCTCGTGATGACTGGGTGTTGTGTGCTGTCCTTAGGTTAGTTAGGTTTAAGTAGTTCTAAGTTCTAGGGGACTGATGACCATAGATGTTGAGTCCCATAGTGCTCAGAGCCATTTGAACCATTTTTGATCAGTGGGGTAGATGGCATTCACAGTAGTACCACTCCATTCCTTAGTTACAGTACTACAGTAAATGTATGTCCTACATGCTCCAGCACAGTCTATGAACTAGCCGAAGTTCTACTCAAGACTATGGCCTTCGCCTAATGAACTTCATGCTGCTCACCGCCTACCATCTGTTGATGGAGTAACCGACTGTCTTCTGACACCACATCTTGGAGTGCTGCCATTACCGGACTTCAACGCGGAAGCCAGCAACAGGACATCTTTGGGTCCAAGTTCCTGCTCAACACACAGGTACCTTCGCGTGCTCAAACCTACCAGTTATAGGGAGAAGATCGACTGACCACAGGACTACCGACACTAGACATAGCGAATGGGTCACGAAGGTTCGTCGTGGACTTCATAGTGAGACCAAGTACACTCCGCAGCCGGCGCGAGGACCACTTCTCGACGGACTGCCGCATACGCGCACACCGGTAGCCATCCGCCGCCATGGTCGGCCACATCACCTCGTGGGTGATGATGATGTTTGGTTTGTGGGGCGCTAAACTGCGCGGTCATCAGCGCCCGATCACCTGGGAAGTGTGCAAATGCTGAGCTGACTCGACGGATGTCAGCTAGAATGCAACATGCAGTTGAATTAGCATCAGCCAAGGCTGCTGCAGAAGAACGGCGACTTGTAAAAATTGTGAATAAATAACTGAACTCACAGGTGCTTAAGTGTCTCTAGTAATGAGTGCGGACACTTAACCACCTATGACAAATGGGTTTGTTGGTTAAGCGTGCCTGGTAAAGAGTATCTTTAGTACGGACGCTTAAGCACCTATGGCATGCTGAAGGTACACAAACAACGCAAATGTCGATGAACGCTTGTCACCTGAAAGAACACAACCACCCAACCGGCAACAGCAGAGCACCCAATTATCACACTAAACACAAACAAAACCTGCATAATCTTCCCACTGTGCCACCGTTTTATGACCAACAATATGACAATATGGCATGGTAAAGGTACGCAGTTGCTACAGCTGGTCCAGGAGACATCGTCGGTGCCAAGCCTGAGAAGTACATCTCAGCGGCTCTGGCTGATACTCTTTATAACAAACCTAACCATATATATATGAATATGGTATCTGTCCGGAAGAACAGATACCATCTTCATGTATATATAGTTAAGGCTCACCGGCCATTTGACCATCTTATTCTCTGCGGATGCACAAAGAGTGGCCGAACTCTTACGGGAATCGGCAGTAAAGCCGCGAGTAGTGAGTATAATGGGCAGGGGCACTATGATGAATATAGTGCGGGACAATTAGTTGCGAATGTAGGTCTCATGGGACGCGTGCCACAGATAAGTCCCTGCAGTGGCACTATCCTCTGTGTCCTCGGTGGCTCAGATGGATGCCGGCACGGTAACTCAGCGTGTTCCGTCACAGCTGGTTGGCCTCTGTAATAAAACAACTGAGTGGAAGAACGAAGAAACTAACTTTAACGGATGTCATATGACGTCCACAACGACCAAACTCAACGACCAACAACGAACAAAAATGCAAAAAGAAATCAAAAAATAAAGATGGATAAAGCGTCTGTCGTGTAAGCAGGTGATCCCGGTTCGAGTCCCGGTCGGAGCACACATTTTCAACTGTCCCCGTTGACTTATATCAACGCCTGTATGCAGCTAAGGGTATTCATTTCATTGTAGACCTAACCATGACATTGGCAACGGCCATTGCACGATTCCCGATAACTAACCTTGCATAATCTGTCGCAGCGAGCAAGAACACCTTCTACTGTTCTTACCTGCCGCCCTAACTGTCTCAGAGGTTGTTTTCCTTTTCCGTTTGGCGCTTGCTGTGGCGCTCTTTTCTCTGCTATAAATCCCGCGAGCTCCTCCAGTCTTTTTCGTGCACTTTCTATGACATCGATGTGCCCTTGTTAGTGTGTAGTCCTACTTAGACAGACAGAAATATCAAAGACCCGCATCCTGTGAACTCCACGATTAAAACTAAAGAACGAAGAGTTGCAGGTTTAAAGAGGTTGAATCCTTTAAAAAAGACAAAATAGTCAATGCAGAGCATGACCGTGCAGGGGACAACGGCCGAGATTAATGGAAGCGGGCCGAACTTGGAGGTGCGTACAGTGGTGGCCGAGAGGAGGTGGAACCTGCGCCGGAATCTGTGGTGCTAGCGGCTGATGAGTCACGCCACAGCGCCTCGTCTTATATGGTACGTCGGGCCAACTCGTTTGAAGCAGAACGTCACTGGAATGCAGTTGGAGATCCGAGGACGATGGAAAACGAACTGGAGGGAAATCAGTTGCAAGCAGAAGGGCTGTGGTTCCGCAAAATGTGAATCACTAACAGTCAATTACGAGCATAGCCGAGCGCTGTGAACATAACTCGCTAGGAGAGCATTCAGTCTCTTTTCCGGTGGCGAGAGAATGGCGGCTTCAGGACGTGCAAATACTGCAAGAGACTACAAGTGTGCTTTAGTGGCTGGCAGTAATTTTGGTCATCGGGTCGAATTCTGAGTTGTGTGACCTGAGTGCAATGTACTGTGAATGCATTGTGCTTTGAGTGTAACGGCTATTGGCATTAATATGTCGCACGTCGCACAGTGGGCCAGGATTCTGAGATCCTGACCAGAATTGCAAAAAATGATTCAAATGGCTCTGAGCACTATGGGACTTCTGAGGTCATCAGTCCGCTAGAACTAAGAACTACTTAAACCTAATTAACCTAAAGACATCATACACATCTATGCCCGACGCAGGATTCGAACCTGCGACCGTAGCGGTCGCGTGGATCCATACTGTAGCGCGTAGAACCGCTCGGCCACGCCAGCCGCCCCAGAATTGTAGAACATGCTCCAATACAGCTAAAAATGGATATAATGTGGGGTTTCTGGCCCTTCTAATAAAGATTTTTACATCAAAATTGATAAATTCAAAACGGCGGATCCGTTACGGCGAAGGAATCTGGAAGAAATTAATAAAGTGGACAAAAGATGTTTTCGGTGAACATTCATAATTTTAATGGTAAACCTTATTACAAATCTGCCTCTATTGTAGTCTTTGTTATTAACAAAGTATATTAGTAACAAAAATTTAAAGTTTTATACGTACCGTAGGTGCAACCACAACGGAGGGGTATCTGTTGAGAGGCCAGACAAACGTGTGGTTCCTGAAGAGGGGCAGCAGCCTTTTCAGTAGTTGCAAGGGCAACAGTCTGGATGATTGACTGATCTGGCCTTGTAACAATAACCAAAACGGCCTTGCTGTGCTGGTACTGCGAACGGCTGAAAGCAAGGGGAAACTACAGCCGTAATTTTTCCCTAGGGCATGCAGCTTTACTGTATGATTAAATGATGATGGCGTCCTCTTGGGTAAAATATTCCGGAGGTAAAATAGTCCCCCATTCGGATCTTCGGGCGGGGACTACTCAAGAGGATGTCGTTATCAGGAGAAAGAAAACTGGCGTTCTACGGATCGGAGCGTGGAATGTCAGATCCCTTAATCGGGCAGGTAGGTTAGAAAATTTAAAAAGGGAAATGGATAGGTTGAAGTTAGATATAGTGGGAATTAGTGAAGTTCGGTGGCAGGAGGAACAAGACTTCTGGTCAGGTGACTACAGGGTTATAAACACAAAATCAAATAGGGGTAATGCAGGAGTAGGTTTAATAATGAATAGGAAAATAGGAATGCGGGTAAGCTACTACAAACAGCATAGTGAACGCATTATTGTAGCCAAGATAGATACGAAGCCCACACCTACTACAGTAGTACAAGTTTATATGCCAACTGGCTCTGCAGATGACGAAGAAATTGAAGAAATGTATGATGAAATAAAAGAAATTATTCATATTGTGAAGGGAGACGAAAATTTAATAGTCATGGGTGACTGGAATTCGAGTGTAGGAAAAGGGAGAGAAGGAAACATATTAGGTGAATATGGATTCGGGCTAAGAGATGAAAGAGGAAGCCGCCTGGTAGAATTTTGCACAGAGCACAACATAATCATAACTAACACTTGGTTTAAGAATCATGAAAGAAGGTTGTATACATGGAAGAACCCTGGAGATACTAAAAATTGAAGAAATGTATGATGAAATAAAAGAAATTATTCAGATTGTGAAGGGAGACGAAAATTTAATAGTCATGGGTGACTGGAATTCGAGTGTAGGAAAAGGGAGAGAAGGAAACATAGTAGGTGAATATGGATTGGGGCTAAGAAATGAAAGAGGAAGCCGCCTGGTAGAATTTTGCACAGAGCACAACATAATCATAACTAACACTTGGTTTAAGAATCATGAAAGAAGGTTGTATACATGGAAGAACCCTGGAGATACTAAAAGGTATCAGATAGATTATATAATGGTAAGACAGAGATTTAGGAACCAGGTTTTAAATTGTAAGACATTTCCAGGGGCAGATGTGGACTCTGACCACGATCTATTGGTTATGATCCGTAGATCAAAACTGAAGAAACTGCAAAAAGGTGGGAATTTAAGGAGATGGGACCTGGATAAACTGAAAGAACCAGAGGTTGTACAGAGTTTCAGGGAGAGCATAAGGGAACAATTGACAGGAATGGGGGAAAGAAATACAGTAGAAGAAGAATGGGTAGCTTTGAGGGATGAAATAGTGAAGGCAGCGGAGGATCAAGTAGGTAAAAAGACGAGGGCTAGTAGAAATCCTTGGGTAACAGAAGAAATATTGAATTTAATTGATGAAAGGAGAAAATATAAAAATGCAGTAAATGAAGCAGGCAAAAAGGAATACAAACGTCTCAAAAATTAGATCGACAGGAAGTGCAAAATGGCTAAGCAGGGATGGCTAGAGGACAAATGTAAGGATGTAGAGGCCTATCTCACTAGGGGTAAGACAGATACTGCCTACAGGAAAATTAAAGAGACCTTTTGAGAAAAGAGAACCACTTGTATGAATATCAAGAGCTCAGATGGAAACCCAGTTCTAAGCAAAGAAGGGAAAGCAGAAAGGTAGAAGGAGTATATAGAGGGTCTATACAAGGGCGATGTACTTGAGGACAATATTATGGAAATGGAAGAGGATGTAGATGAAGATGAAATGGGAGATACGATACTGCGTGAAGAGTTTGACAGAGCACTGAAAGACCTGAGTCGAAACAAGGCCCCCGGAGTAGACAACATTCCATTGGAACTACTGACGGCCTTGGGAGAGCCAGTCCTGACAAAACTCTACCATCTGGTGAGCAAGATGTATGAAACAGGCGAAATACCCTCAGACTTCAAGAAGAATATAATAATTCCAATCTCAAAGAAAGCAGGTGTTGACAGATGTGAAAATTACCGAACTATCAGTTTAATAAGTCACAGCTGCAAAATACTAACACGAATTCTTTACAGACGAGTGGAAAAATTAGTAGAAGCCAACCTCGGGGAAGATCAGTTTGGATTCCGCAGGAACACTGGAACACGTGAGGCAATACTGATCTTACGACTTATCTTAGAAGAAAGATTAAGGAAAGGCAAACCTACGTTTCTAGCATTTGTAGACTTAGAGAAAGCTTTTGACAATGTTGACTGGAATACTCTCTTTCAAATTCTAAAGGTGTCAGGGATAAAATACAGGGAGCGAAAGGCTATTTACAATTTGTACAGAAACCAGATGGCAGTTATAAGAGTCGAGGGACATGAAAGGGAAGCAGTGGTTGGGAAGGGAGTAAGACAGGGTTGTAGCCTCTCCCCGATGTTGTTCAATCTGTATATTGAGCAAGCAGTAAAGGAAACAAAAGAAAAATTCGGAGTAGGTATTAAAATTCATGGAGAAGAAATAAAAACTTTGAGGTTCGCCGATGACATTGTAATTCTGTCAGAGACAGCAAAGGACTTGGAAGAGCAGTTGAATGGAATGGACAGTGTCTTGAAAGGAGGATATAAGATGAACATCAATAAAAGCAAAACAAGGATAATGGAATGTAGTCTAATTAAGTCGGGTGATGCTGAGGGAATTAGATTAGGAAATGAGGCACTTAAAGTAGTAAAGGAGTTTTGCTATTTGGGGAGCAAAATAACTGATGATGGTCGAAGTAGAGAGGATATAAAATGTAGGCTGGCAATGGCAAGGAAAGCGTTTCTGAAGAAGAGAAATTTGCTAACATCCAGTATTGATTTAAGTGTCAGGAAGTCATTTCTGAAAGTATTCGTATGGAGTGTAGCCATGTATGGAAGTGAAACATGGACGATAAATAGTTTGGACAAGAAGAGAATAGAAGCTTTCGAAATGTGGTGCTACAGAAGAATGCTGAAGATTAGATGGGTAGATCACATAACTAATGAGGAAGTATTGAATAGGATTGGGGAGAAGAGAAGTTTGTGGCACAACTTGATCAGAAGAAGGGATCGGTTGGTAGGACATGTTCTGAGGCATCAAGGGATCACCAATTTAGTATTGGAGGGCAGCGTGGAGGGTAAAAATCGTAGAGGGAGACCAAGAGATGAATACACTAAACAGATTCAGAAGGATGTAGGTTGCAGTACGTACTGGGAGATGAAAAAACTTGCACAGGATAGAGTAGCATGGAGAGCTGCATCAAACCAGTCTCAGGACTGAAGACCACAACAACAACAACGTTTTCTTATTCTTCTTCCTCCTGTTCTTCTTGTTTTTCATCGACTTCCTCGCCGGTTAATCTATCTCTTCATCATCCTGAGAATATGATTCCATGCAATCCTCAGCAGCTGGTACCAAGGGGGCAGCAGGTTCCTAAGACGAAGTTTTCACTTTGCTCATAAATCGTTTCCACAAAAAAGAAATTTGTAATAGTAAAATATAATTTAATAAAATTAAATTTATAAAGGGAATGCTTACGAATACGAAATAAAATATTTGTTTCGTATAGAATACCTTCCATATCTTAAATATACTTAAAATATATTTTTACATTAGAAATCGTTGTTTAATTTGTAATAGCTTATTAGCAATGTTGTATAAATAACAACTATATGAGTCTGTGTGCATATGTGCTACATTCGTATTTTATTAAATTTTCTATTCTATTTTCTCACTGTAAACAACGCCTTTTTACAATTATCGCTTAATTTGTACCTCAAGGCCGAAGCTGTAGCTAGAAGCTGGATTTTAAAGCTGATTCGCGAAGATAACAGTACGTTTGAGGACGAAACAAAAAATAAGGTGGAATGTGATGGAATCTGAAACATTTTTCGTTTTTCCTTTCGCGTTTCACAATTTTTTGCTTTTATTTGAAGTTAATTAACAGAAGCCAATTTTAATTAATGATTAAATAACGAAATAAGTCTTCATAATTAATTACATACCTACTGGAATAGCTACTGATTTAAAATAATGCTGTCTGATTAAGTTGAACAAAAATGTTTCATCCGAACGAAATTCAACCTTCGGAAGAAGTAGGTGGCCGCTTCTAAGGCTGGCATTCAATAACCCAACATCACTCTAGCCAAACTATTGAAAGAAACTTGTTAACTCCGAACATGTTTTTTCTGACCCAATGTGCGGCGGGATTGTGCACACAGTATTTTGTTTCACCTTTTGTGTACAAAAAAAAAAAAAAAAAAAAAAAAAAAAAAAAAAAAAAAACATGCAATAGCTGTGCATCAATGCCTGTCGTGAAGTGAGTTCTGTGAAATCTGTTGTGATCATCACACAAGGAACGTAATCAACATTATATGTTTACATATAAGTAGTGAGATTTATCTAACTGCTACGATTTCATGTAGGCAGTTCTTTTGCCACCAGAAGTGAATTCTATTGTGATAAATGTAATCCTACTTTGAAGTCTGAGGGCGGCAATTGTGATTTTGTGGTGTTTTTTGGACAAAGACGCTGAGTGTTGTGTGTTCTACATGGTTTTGTTATTGCTCCCAGTTTTCTGTCCCTGTGGCAGTATTTAATATCACATTGGCTTCCCAGTGTGCTGGAAACAGTTTTAATTTTTTTACGTTTGTTTGGTGCCCAATTTCTCGAGGACTACAGCTGACAAGGTACTTGAGTTCATTCTTGTAAGTTTCCTATTATGTAAATTGTTGAATTTACTTGTGTCTAATAGATGTTTGTTACTAAAGTAAACTCACACGTGTACAATCCAAAGACCAAACCCCATTCTAGTAAAATCCTACGCTACACTTCGTACTCTGTCTGTCACACACCAGTGACCAATGACTGTGTATCTACCCCATAATTACAAACAATCCGTGCTCTGCGCTCATTGGCAGCACACCGCGTCTTGTACTCGTCCACCGGGGCGCTCGGGGTCATAGTACCAAGTGCAACACCTGAAAATGGGCGTATAAGACCCAGAAACCGGTCGTGTTCTAAATAAAAGAACCTTGTAACTCTAGTGGTATTTTCAACACCTGGTACCCCATAATTAATCCACACCGACTACGGACGTAGGTTAGTAATGATCCCGCAAGTTGCGTTATATATTTTCGGTAACTAACATTCTCTTTATTTCATTCATGTCTTTTATCTGATAGTGCCCAAGACCCTAATATGGACAGAGTAAGTAACCAGATAAATAAACAAATAAGACCGTAGACAGAGAAAAAAATATTTATGACAACCCAGCTACTGGAACATCGGTTACCTGTTGGTGCTTAGCAATGAAGACTTTACCATGCTAACATCATAGATTCTATTACCCTAAGTTAGTCCTAACTGTAAAAACCACTACTTTCTACATAGCCATAACCCCCTTTCATCTGGTCTGACACACCGTGTTTACTAAATAAGGAACTGGCAAGCAGATTTTCTCATAAATTTTCTCTATTTGCTCAATGCTGAGATGCAAACTACCACAAACTAAATCCATCCGTATGTAATCGGTGACTTTTTTGATTTTATCTTTTCCACAAATCGGGGAATGGGCTATATTACACACTGATACGATTGTCAACAGCGCACTGTTCCCACCCGATATGCACGCCTCATCTCCCGCACAATGCGATCAACATTTCCAAAGCAACTCCAGATATCTGTATGGGACACAGGCGTATCGAAATTCCATCGATCACAAGGCGACACCCGAAACCCCACAGCACTCACAACGAACACGGCTGGCTCGGCTTCATTTACTCTGTGCTAAATACTGCCTGCCGAAATTGTTTAGTGCAAGACAAACCTTCCCGATCCAGGATGGTCTTGAAGTATGATTGTTTAAATAATGAAGTTCGCATGCTCCTGGGGGGAGCAGAAGTCCTTAGGTAGCAGATAGACTGGGACCATACGTCTTAAAAATATGTTTTCTTATACTCGTATTCTTGATACACTTTTTAATTCAGACTTCGTTGTCTGAACCTTCAATATCAAGTGTAAAAAAGTTTTAGTATTGTATTTGTAAATTATTTTTAACGTAATGAAGTTAAATAAACTTAAGGAGATATTGTAATATTAAAACCATTATTACTACACTTGATATTTTTTATATACTCTCCACAATGTCTATCATACAAGAAGCACAGAAAACTAAAATGAGAATGCTTTTACTGAACTTCTATTCCCACTCGAATACCTGCCCAGTATCTTATCCAGTGCGTAAGCACACCTGATGAAAAAAATTAACCTTTGGATGCATGAGCGGCTGTATTTGAAAAAATGCATGAGAGTGGTCCGTAACACCCATCCCTCGAAACAAATATCGAATGTTGTTATTAAAAGAGATATTATCAAAATTTGAAAGGGTTTGTGATACAGAATTAATGATAAAATATTTATTACGATATTGTGAACTTTATTTTAGAATAACATGTAATTCGGTACTGTAAATTAAATTTTAATTTCCCTGAACTGAGTAACTAACTCTCAGTTTCACTGATACACAGCAGAAAATCTGTTCATTAAATGTAATGCATCTCATAAATAAATTCACTGTTTTCATAACAAATAGTTTTTGTTCGCAATTAATAAAAGGTCCTGGGCTATTATGCCCTGGTCGAATGGATTTCACTTTAAAACCCTACGTTTCGTCCCCATCTCTGGAGACATTTTCAAGGGGGATCGTAGCTTTGTTGACTGTCCGGTTTATATTCTGGCTCGCTATTGAGTCAGTAGCGAGCCAGGGTGTAAACCATACATAGAACAAAGCTACGATTTCCCTTGAAAACGGCCTCCGCGGATGGGGACGAAACATCAGGTTTTCAAGTGAAATCCATTCGACTTCGGCGTTATAGCCCGGAATATTTTATTAACTGTGACATTTCCGGCCGTGAAAGTTGAAATTTTACAAGTAGTTTTTGTGCATTTGCAGAATAATAGACCATTTTTTCTGTCGAATCAATGATGATCTTCCAGTTTCTGCACTGTTCATTTGTTGGCGAGTAACTTTCTTCTGGATGTGTGAGTGGTTGATTTTTCTCTCTACACGAGAAAGTTTTCCTTCTATCAGCTATGTCTTCCACGTGGGTAGTGATGTTGTTGTGAAATAAGCCTGAGGTATTTATTGATATCCGTAAGACAAAATACCTTATTTTGACATTCATCATTGAATAAAACGTTCTGTCACTTACTTGTTTTTATTTCCTTCTTCAACAGAGGTGATGTGATGCAGTAAACTTCCACAATATCACACATTTGTTCTTATTGAACACACAAATTACAATTGGCAGATTCCATTTCAAACCAGAATGATAATTATAAAGCTTCTCTGGACGTGGAAGACTTATTTTCGAGTAGAATTTCCTATTTGTTTTGTTACGCTACCTCCTACTGGACCAGGTCGACTTTTGATTATAATGTGAACTCACTGGCGGTAGAGATTTACTACCGATCATGACGAAGCGCTTTGCAAACTTTAACGCAAGAGCAGAACCTTAAATTATTAGGCCACAATCTCCAAGTTATGACTTCGTTTCGCCCGTAAATGACGGATACCGGTCCCGCAAAATTTGCTGGTGTTATTAAAAGATGTAATCTTTTCCAAATTTTACGGCATTTTTCTAGAAATCAGTTTGGACCACCAACACAAATGCATCCACCACCAACAATGGCCGACTGCTCCTGCTAATTTTAATAGTTTTGTTTTCAGTGATTAATTTCAATTTCTATTTCATATCAAATTACTGTCGCACATTCAGTAATCTAGCGGGAGCAGACGCGTCATATTTAATAAAGATGATTCAAAATTCCGGTCACTTTCCTAACTTCAGATGATACAGGTAGTATGGTACCCTAATTCTAAGCAAAGAATAAAATTTACTTACATAGCTATTCTGTTCATAAAACAAAACTTACGTTCATCTGCAAGTATTGGCATTGGCAATGAGGAGTACACTTACTTTCAAAAGATTATTCGGTTGTAGCTTTTACAATACTTGTGATATCTAATTCTTCGTTGTGTGGCCATAGTCCCCGTACTTGCTTTATAATGCTTAAGGGTAGTTTTGTTCTGTAGTTGCAACTACAAGAGTGTGTGATTTTTTTCGCCAGACGCGTTTCGCTTTATTGAGATAAAGCATCGTCAGTGGTCTGTAATTAAGTTATTTACATTTTGATTTGATTTTAGATCGAAAAACAGTTCGTTAAGAATAAGTTGATTTGTACTTACGGTGATTTTCGGTTGATTTCTCGCTTACATCGGGAAATGCCGTCTGCTAGCACATCGTTGTTTTTCTGCATTAGACACTGATAATTTTGGCCTGATTTTTAGATGTCTGGCAGCACTGTGCATTTTTTATGTTTTTCACAACAAAGAGTATAATCGTGCCCAATTGATAATTGATATCAGAAATCTACTTACTTTAACGCACCATTCAGATAAAAGATAAACAATAGGAAAGACAGTTAGTTTACTGTGGGGTCTTAAAGACCCCTGTCATTCATTAGACTTGTAGAATTACAAAATTCAAAACATAAGATAATTAATTTGAGTTAAAACAAATAGCGCTTTTCTGAAGAAAATGAATTGTATTTCCTATGATTACAAAGGACATAAACTGCAATAAACTAATTTTAATACAATTTATTCTGAAAATTTTGCCAGGTCTTAAACATCCTTGTCACGCATCCAAGGGTTACTAACCCTCAAGAGGCACCAGACTAACGCAGTGCAATACAACCTCTGGCGTTGATGATGAATTCATTTCGGTGCGGAAGAGATCCACAAGTTTCTTCAGGTATACCGTATCCAGGCGCTGATGCCAGTCACTGATAATTAGATTCAGTAGAGCTAACAAATTGCGGGGATCTTGGTCACTATACTTCAACCGCTGTTCCAAATACTGTCAAAATTGTCTACTAGAGTTTGTAAAACTTGGGACGTATTCATAAATCTCCGTGAACATGACTGATGTCATCTTATAAGACTGGAGTTTCCACACAATCTTCATCAGTACAGGATTAAGCCACAATGGGGCCCTTAGCAAAATTTAAAGAGTGGAATTTGGTTTGCTATAGGACTCAGAATTCAGGATATAAAATGAAAGATATTTTACCACAAAAAATTCTAGATTTAATATGGGCAAATTTAGAAATAATACTAGTCAAATCAATCTCTCTAAGCAAACCACATTACGTGTTAATTAATGTGAGGTCGTTTGGGCGTTCTTGTCCCTGGATGCTCCGTAACTCATTTTTAATGCCCTTTAATGTTGAAACAGAACGTTACACACTACAGCTGGTGAGCTTCAAAGACAAGTAGATGCATGAAACTGTTTCTGAGTTTGGGATAGACAACTGTAATTAATTTTCCATTGCTGTTCCATGGTCTCGTGCTTTATGCTGTATTGAACAGCTCAGCAAACTGCACCAGTTCGTCCCCTAGGCGGTCTTCCAAATCACCTGCCTTAGCACTGAAGATATTTTGAGTTTTTTTGAAGATCTGCAGTTAAAAACTTGAATTGCTGAATTGTTCCAAATCCACTAGTTAATTGATGGTACACTTCCATGTTTTTAGGTAGTGCAAATAGCAAATTATCAGTTACAACAGTAAAGACCTGAATTTCAAGTTGTTATCCAGGTGTTTGTCTTTCCCCACCTTCATTGAGTGCATTAAAGACACTAAAATGCTCTGAGAGATTACAGGGCTCTCCCACTTCTGATTCGGTGTCATGCCACTTAATGTTCTTAGGGAAGACGATCTTAACGATCTGACTTCACACATCGTGACAAAATGGTGGAAATTAGTTAACGCTCTAGCTTGTGTGCACTAGTGAAGGAATAGTAGTAACCATTACCTGCATTCAAAGGAATGCGGTGCCGATTTAAACGACTGCAGTAAAAGCGTATGCCGACTGAGGGTCGAGGGAAGCGAGTTTTTTCTGTGAAACCTGCGTGAAAACATTTCCTGACTGCCAAGTTGAACGGTCTCGTTATGCAGACACGCTTGCATGGTGCTGGTCGGTCACCGGTCGCGTCCAGTTAACTGAATAGCACCGAGGAGACACCGCTGCAACGGTCAAAGGATTGAAGACCAGCAGTAAAGCAGAGAATGGGCCCTTGTTAGGCAGGTAGCCGATGAGACGACTGTGAGCGTTCTGCGAATTGCTGTGGGATGGGTCATTGACGCCCAGACATCCAGACTCTATTACAGAAACATGTTTGTGAAGGCACAAGGCTTTTAGCGAGTTATGGCAATTCTTTGGAAACTTCGAAATGGACTCAACAGGGGAGATAACAATCTTTTAATGGAGGACTGTGGTTCCATCATGGTCATGTTGTTAGCAAAAGGCATGGTGAAAACGCGTAGAAAAGAGGCTGCGAAGCTGAGTCTTTTTTTCCTTTTCTCCCAATTAACTTTAAAGTCTCTGATTGGTCATATCTGTTTATATAGAGCAAGGGGTGCTCTCCCATCTTCGAATGCGGCGCTCCAGCTCGTGATTGGCTTGTGCTAAAGTGGGAGTAGTCTAAGATGTAAATGTGCTTTGTCACCGAACAGGCGAGCAAAGCGGAGAGAAAGATAAGAAGTCACTCTTGTACTGGCGCTTCACGAATAAAGAACTACAGGTCTCTACTTAAACGGTGAGACTTGTGTCCTTTGCTAGTGTGTCAGGCACCTTCTGAACCATCAAAGGTACGGCTTCTAGCATCACGCACACAACGGGTGATGTGTGGGTGTACTTATTTGTCTTGAGTCGGCCGTCTAAACATTCGACATATTCCGTCACGCATAGTCGTGGGATGGAGCCAATTTGGTTTGGCAGACCAGCAAACGGGTCCACCTGCACACTGGAATCCACCAGGGTTTCAGAGGCACATAGGGAGGTACCTGCATTCCGAATTAGCCGAACGCGAGACCGCATACTTGCATTTTTCAGGCGCGCGCCCATAATGCTGCCGTTCATGACTTCAGTCGCCGAACGAATCGTGGTGTGCCGCCTTGACCAGGAGAACGGTAAAGTATTCGCTGCTATGGCGTAGCGCTCCAGTACATGTTACTCAGCATCCTGTTCTTTCCAACCATATTTTTCTTTTTGGAGTAATAGAGGATAGGTGCTTGATGGTGGCATAGTTTTTGTGCCATAACCCGGATTGACGTGTATGAAGTCAGATAAAGCGATTAGTGTTCTGGTTAGTGTCGATCCCCAGATGATCACTTTGTCCACCATAGACCCCATATTAGTGAAATCATTTGTCACATAAAAATGTCTGTGTCACGGTGTCACGTTTCTTTAGCCATTTTTTGTTTTGTGGTGTTATGAACGAAAAAATCCATTGTTATTTAGATCACAACTCCTTCCTGTGTTCTGATTAACATTACCTTTGCCATTTTTATTAAAGTCCTGATCACAAAAGAAAGTAGCAAGCTTGCAGGTCGTATTTTTTATTTCACTAAGGTCGTCTTGAAGTCTGTTACTTATACAACTATTATTCACAGCCAGTGAGCAGGATGGCTTTTGCTTCCATATCTGAAAATGCGGACCGCTTTGCTTGTACGTTCCAGGGTGTCTAAGATTTTGGTCAGACGACTGCAGCGAAGGAAAATTGGCTATAAAAAGAAAACAAATATGCTTATTTTATTCTTCAATTCTTCTCACTTTCCTGTCCGTGAATATCACAATCGCAGGATTAAATTATACTTCACTCTTTCAACACCTTCTACTGTTGATAAACAATAGTATTGTATCCCATTAGTCCATAGTGACCGACAAAGAAAGGACATGAAAGAAACGCATGAACTGCGAAACTATAATACGTTATACCACAATACACCAACAAGAAATTAACCATCATTCTATAAGGCTCGCATTGGACGTCCTGTAAGAAAAGTAAATACACTGTAGAAGTACGAAACGTTTTCCTCTAGAATTTACAGCACAAGAGGGAGGCCTGGGATATAACTGTTACCAAAACTTTCTCCAGTATGTCACGGAGATTATAAATACTGATTCCGTGATGGGCGTGAGAAACATTCAGAGACGACAAGCCCGAGCAAAAATATATATAAATTAAAATAATGATCACTGTCAAAAGATGGAAATTACGTATTCACGGAATTATGGGGTTACCACCTATTAATGTCGTGAGGCACGGTACGTCAAACCATTGAAGCGCGTACCGACATTACTGTTGTAATGTAACTGACAGATCAACGTGACTCTTGCGTAAAAAAAATGTTCGTAATGAATGAAAGGAAATGATCGGCAACTCTGTCTCAGGGTGGTTCTGCTTAGCGATATTGAATTGGTAACGAGAGAACACAATCCTCCCTTTACGGCCTCTGAAAAGAAGATGTAAATACCCATACAATGTTATGGTTATTATCAAGGAATAACGTGAGTTATGATACTGTAATTAAATTGCACTTACACCTTTCGAAAAAACATCTTACATTTTATCCACAGTTATTGTACACAGAAACATGTGTTTACTCTGCAACAGTAAGGAACAAAAAGGGCTGCCACACAACAACTAGCTTAGATAGATGACAGCCAAATATTTCGTTCCCGTTTCGTCTCTTTAGTAAAAGACTTTAACCAAACTTTCTTATTATGAGTTTTATTATGAAACGTATTTTACACAGAAATACAAGAACAAGAATTCACCACATGTCATTAATATGTTTCTGTTGGATTATTTACGGTACATTTCACACTTTAGATGGTCATGAAGTTACACGGGACAATGCATATATGTATGTCATGGGTACTATATGTTATGCTATAAGGAATAGTAGACTTACAAAAATAAATATAGTGTCCATTCATAACTGTCTCATTGATAATCAGAGAATCCTATTTTAATTATTACAACTATCTCAGACGATAGTAGGGAATTTCCATAAGTTCTGTGGTGTTGTTAATTTACGACACATAGTGTATGGTATAAACAGCACTAACTTTTAGAAGTGAGCTAAAATTGTTACTGTTGATAGGACACCACTGTCTTTTCATTGGACGATAGGTGGGATACCATTCACATCTAACTTGAAAAATTTCTTTTTTACACGCAGGTGCGGGAACCCATAAAGTGTGCGTGGTAGGTAGAACGCTATTTACGTCTAATCCGTAACAGAAGTGTGGGGGCCCATAAAGTGTGCATTGCAGGTAGAATACCATTCACTTGTAACTTCATTAAGTTATTACCCCCCTGTGCTGGAACCCTAAAAGAGTGCGTTGTAAGTACAATACCATCCGCGTCTAACTTGACAACTTCTTTTACACACAAGTGTGGGGCCCCTAATGTGTAGGACAGTAAAATTTGCTAATGCTTGATGCATGGCTGATTTGGCACTGTCATTCATCATGAACCTGTAGAATAAATGGCAAAAAGAGAAACAGCTGGTTACCGACAATGTTGAAATAAACATCGTGGTTCATGTTCACGACATTCTCAGTGTGTGGGTACGAAAAACACCAAAACATCAAAGAATCACCTCCGGCCTCAACTACACCGTTCACACTATGTTTAAATGCCTCACTGCCTCGTTGGTGCACTCGACGAAATATTGTGAGTCGTCGGACTACACTACCTCTCTCGAGCCCAATGCCTGTGTTTTTTTAACCCGGTGGTGCAGCTTTCTGGGTCGCTGTAAGCAAACTGCTTTTGTGAAGTATGAAGTTCGCCCGGAAGCTGGTTGAGATTCCTGTTGGATTAAAAGACAATTGTCACTAACAAGGAGTGGCACTTGTCTCTGGTTCCTGTTGTGTAGGATGTAATCCGAACACTGTTCTTATACCGTATTACGTGGCTGCGAGTGGTATCCCATTCCTTATAGACAGGCTGGACATTCACGTTAATACACCAACAAATCGGACAACTTCATTCAGGGTGTGGTCATGGGCGCGTCCGAACGCGCTAGCTAGCTCTCTTCTTCCATTCGGTAACGTTTCATTGTCGATCCATCTACTGTGCTGCTTCCATACAGCAGACTGGTACTTCACTGCCATCACTTAGGTCAGCTGTGGATGGTCACATGACCGCTGGCACTACATCTACAGTGTCCATAACACTGCAAAGCGAACATTGTGCTATTTTAAGTGGATGAGCTGAAGTACCTACTATGACTGCCACAAACGTTCCTACACACATGTATTCTTCTGATTTCTTCTGTTGCCAAAGTGCCAATACATGTCGCAACGTCTGTTATCAACCTATCCGAAGTGGATAGATTTGTAGACTATTCGTGTGTATGGAGAAACAGCGTTATCCAAAACCGGCGCCGATGCAGCTGTGGTGCATCAAGAGCAATAGTTGACAGGTGTGAACGACGATTGCGAAGATGTGTATGGGCAAATAGACGTGCAACTGCAGAACAGCTCGCCACCCAGATGATCCAAGGAGCTACCAGCAGTGTCTCCTCAACGACCATTCTGTGAACCTTGCTGCGTTTGAACCTCCGCAGCAGCCACGTGGTGCATGAACTCGAGCTGACTGCTGTTCATTGCCGATGAAGACTCGAATTTCCATGCCAATGCTGCAACTGGACGTCCACTAAGTGGCGACAGGTGGCCTTTCAAGATGAATCGCGTTTTATGCTCCTTCGCAAAGATTGCCGTTGTCGCGTACGGCGTGAAATTTCTGAAAGCAAACACCCTACAATAAACATTGGAAAGGTCCAGGCCCGTACAGTGAGCGTTATGGTCTGGGGAATGATTTTATGGCTTTCCCTGAGCGATCTCATCATTCTAGAAGGCACGATGGATCAACACAAGTATGCGTGTATCCTTCGGGATCATGCCCCACCTCTACAAGGAGTTTGTTTTTTCTCGTCACCGTGGCATCTACCAGCAGGACAATGCAACGTATCTCTCAATGCACGCGCTTGGTTCGAAGAGAACCAGGATGAGTTTAGTGTAATTCCCTGACCATCAAACTCCCCGTATTTAAGTCACGTCGACCAAGTTGTTCACGCCACGATCCTCAACCGAGAAACCTAAAGCAGCTGGCCACGGTAATGGAGTCAGCATGGCTCCACATATCTCACAGTACCTTCCATAACCTCATTGACGCTATTCCTGCACGTCTCTAAGCGATCTGTCTTTTGACTGGTGACTGGACAACGTATTTCGCACTGTGGTCAACAATAGGATAAAAATACTTACATATAACTAACAAGCTACTTTAAAATTTCGTGTATCTTCTACTAAGACTACCTGGGTACGCTTTACAATTCAGTGTATGATTTCGGAATCTCTGTCTGACCATGATGTAATCTAACTGAAACTTTCCGCATCATCCGGCCTTTTCCAAATACACATCTATCTCCTCTATCATTTCTTGTCCCAAGCCCATACTCTCCTGTAGCCTCTTTTCTGCTCCTTCCCCTATAAATGCATTCCAGTCCCACATGACTATTAGATTTTCATCTCCCATTAAGTACTGAATTACCGTTTCAATATCGTCGTATGCTTTATCTCCTTATCTTCAGCTTTCGACTTCGGCATGTATACCTGATTTATCGTTGTCTGTGTTCGTTTACTATAGATTCTGATAAGAACAATCCTATCACTGCATTGGCACAGTAGCACACTCTCTGCCCTACTTTCCTATTCATAACGAATCCTACTCTTGTTATACCATTTTCTGCTGCTGTTGATATTACTCTGCACTCATCTGACCAGAAATCCTTGTCTTCTTTCCATTTCACTTCACTGGCCCCTACTATATCCACCTTGAGCCTTTGCATTTTGGTTTCACATTTTCTAGTTTCTCTGTCACTTTCAAGCTTCTGACATTCCACGCCCCGTCTCGTAAAACGTTCTGTATTGTTGGTTATTCAATCTTTTTCTCATGGTCAGCTCCCCCTCGGCAGTTCCCTCCCGAAGATCCAAATGGGGGACCATTCCGAAATCTTTTGCCAATGGGTCATCATAACACTTTTTCTGTTACAGGCCACATGTCCTGTGGATACACGTTATGTGGCTTTAATGCAATGGTTTCTATTGCCTTCTGCATCCTCATGCTGTTGATCACTGCTAATTCTTCCGTCTTTAGGGGCAGTTTCCCTCCTCAGGGGCAAGAGAGTGCCCTGAGCCTCTGGCCTGTCTTCCACTCTCTTTGACAAGGTGGTTGGTAGAATGAGGCTGACTTCTTATGCCGGAAGTCTTCGACGGCCATTGCTTATTATTAATCAAAACTTAAGTGATGGGGGGTTTAGTAGCTAGGACCGATGACGTTTTGATTACCAATTAAAGACGCTACCCTTTTCGTGAATTCTGTGGACAGTAGTGTTGGCGAAAATCAACTGCTTTTCCATAGCCCTGACTCTTAATGGTTTTGTATGGGAAGAGACGCAGGTCTCCTCCAGACCGATTCCTACCTGCTTTGCGGCTTGTCTGATTCATTTCCTGGGGATCGTTTGCAACATACTGCGTGTCTTCTCGCAGTTTCCGGGCGTTTCCACCATTTGTGAGACCGACATTCCCATCACTGTCATCACGAACACAACCCGTTCTATTAAACTTGTGGATCAAATTTTTGATTGTGAGCACACTTGGACCGATTGTCTTCAGTTTGAACTCGGTCATAAACTTCCATTGAGCCGCAGCTGGGCTGTTATTGCTCGCATAATAGGCCTTCACAAGTGCTATACGCTCAGGCACGTCGTTCTGTGACAATTTCAAGTGCAAATGGCTGCCAAGAACAAGGAGCGTGCGCGTGCGCTTGAACATATTTATTCCCGTCACTCACCGGGGCCAACCGTGCAGTTTCAAGGTCCTAATGCAAACCATTCAGAAGTTAGTTCGGCTTTATTTCACATAGTTCAATAATTGTCACCCTGCAGATACTCCGCAACCCACCGTGCGATGCGTGGCGGAGGGTAACCTGCACCACTATTAGTCATGTCCTTTCCTGTTTCACTCGCAAACAGAATGAGCGGAATACGCCTGTCTCTATGCCTTCGTATGAGCCCTAATTTCTTGTATCTTAGCTTCATGGTCCTTACAAATGATTCAAATGGCTCTGAGCACTATGGGACATAGCATCTGAGGTCATCAGTCCCCTAGGACTTAGAACTACTTAAACCTAACTAACCTAAGGACATCACACACATCCATGCCCGAGGCAGGATTCAAACCTGCGACCGGAGCGGTCGCGCGGTTCCGGACTGAAGCGCCTAGAACCGCTCGGCCACAACGGCCGGCAGTGGTCCTTACACGAATTGTGTGTGGGCGGCAGTAGAATCATTCGGCAGTTAGCTTAAAATGCCGGTTCCTTACATTTTCTCAGCAGTGTTTCTCGAAAAGATCGTCGTATTTCCTCCAGGGATTCCCATTTGAG
This sequence comes from Schistocerca serialis cubense, assembly GCF_023864345.2. Lineage (NCBI taxonomy): Eukaryota > Metazoa > Arthropoda > Insecta > Orthoptera > Acrididae > Schistocerca > Schistocerca serialis. The sequence continues at coordinate 254,623,518 of NC_064643.1, forward strand.
TTTCCGAAGCATTTACGTAACACTTACGTGTTGTTCAAACCTACTGGTAACAAATCGAGTAGCCCCCTTCTGAACTGCTTCAATGTCTTCCTTCAACCCTATCTGGTATGGGTCCGAAACACTCGAACAGTACTCAAGAATAGGTCACACCAGTGCCCTATTTGCCGTCTCCCTTACTGGTGAACCACTCTTTCCTAAAATTCTCCAAGACCAAAGTCGACCATTCGTCTTTCCTACCACAGTTCACATGCTCGTCCCATCTTATATCGCTTTGCAACCTTACCCCCCAGATATTTAAACAAATTGACTGTGTCAAGCAGGACACTAGTAATACCGTATCCGAACACACAGGTTTGATCTTCCTACTCATCCGCATTAACTTACATTTTTCCGCATTTAACTCTTGCTGCATTTATCACACCAATTGGAAATATTGTCTAAGTCTTCTTGTATCTTCCTGCAGTCACTAATCTTGGTCACCTTACGGTGCACCACTGCATTATCAGCAAATAACCACTGATTGCTGCCCATCCTGTCTGCAAAATCATTTATGTATATACAGAACAACAGCGGTCCTATCACACTTCCCTGGGGCACACCTGACGATACCCTTGTCCCCCGTGAACATTCGCCATTGAGGACAACATACTAGATTCAATTATTTAAGAAATCTTAGAACCACTCAAATTTCTGTGAACTTTTTCCATACGCTCGTATCTTCGTTAACAGTCTGCAATGGGGCACCGTGTCAGAATCTTCTGGGCGCTTCACAGTGTAGTTTTACATAAAAAGACACCTGTTTCTTACATTGTGCAAATAACACTGAGAAACATTCTGCCTGCAAACCATGCACTAGAGCAACAAGGAAGACGGGAGTCTGGGAGCGACGGTGGGTGAGGGAAGAGGGGGCGGGTGGACGTAAGTGTTACGAGAAATACTTCCTTCCAGAATCATTAAATGGCATGAGAATAATAGCTGTAGATGTAATACCCCGAAGTTGAGATTACTACGTACAAGTTCGCAGTTTTCATCCCAGAAGTAGCGTCCATCTTATGTTATCTTCCCCTTATAGCTGCCAGGACTGGGAAGAGTGTGACTGAGAACGTGGATGTCAGGATGTCAGGACTTCTTTCATCTCCGAGTACCATCTTCCGAGGATATATGGAGCGGGCTCATGAATAAACTCCTTATTTGTCCTCGTTCCTCCGAACTCACTTCTTCATCTAACACAGCTTTAATTCCTTCGCTGATATTTTTGTCTTCAGCAGCAACTATTTAAGCACATTAGCAGAAACTATCAGCCTGTCTTTTTTGTTATAACTCTTTTAACTGGTTTGGTGCACTCCGCCATAGATGTCAGTGGCTTAATCGCACAGCAGCACTTGCACACACTGTCAGTTATTTGATGGATACACTCCAATCTCTGCCTTCCCTACATTTTTCTTTGCCCTCTGCAGCTCCCTCAAGTACAATGGACGTTATTACGTTATTCCTTTATGCCTTAACACATGTCCCATCATTCTGTCTGTCCTCCTTGTAAATTATTTCCATATTTCCAATCCTCGCCGATTTTGGGAGAACCTGCTCATATCTTATCTGATCAGTCCTCTTCAATGTCAACATCCCTCTATTTCACCACATCTCAAACGCTTCGATTATTTTCTTTCCCGGTTTTACCACAGTTTGTCATTTACTTCCATTTAATGCTACGCTTCAAACATACATTCTCTGAAAGTTCTTCTTAAAATTTACTGCTATGTTTGATACCAGCAGACTTATTTTTGCAAGGACTGCTCTCTTTAATTGTGCTAGTCTGTTTCTTATGTCCTGTTTGCTTCGTCCAACATGCGTAAGTTTGCTCCAAGGTAGCATAATTTCTTCATTTTGGCAGAATTTCTTCATTTCGTCTGCTTTGTGAGCCTCCAGTTTGCCATTACGTTTATCGCTAACCTCATTAGACTGTTAATTCTATTCAGTAGGTCCAGCAATTCTCCCCCCACTGTCAATGAGGACCGGAATGTCATCAACAAATTTTGTAACTGATATCCTTTGTCCACAAATTTTAATTCGACTCCTGAACTGATGTTATATTTCCGTCATGTAAAGATTGAACAGCAGGAGCAAAATCCTGCAACCTTTGGCCTTTCACTTTCATTTTCCCCTCTCGGTATTTGCACGTGTTATGTATAAATCGTCTTTCTCTATGGTTAACAGCTATTTTTTCTGAGAATTTTGAGCATTTAGCTCCATTTTACATTGTGATCTCTAGGTCGACAAATCCTGTGCAGGTGCCTTCATTTTTACAGTCTTGCTTCCACTATCAATCGCAACATAAGAACTGCCTCTCTTCGGCGTTTATCTTTTGTAATTCCAAGATGATCCTCTGCTAAGAGATTCTAAATTTAATTTTCACGCTGTCTACGTACTAACTATTCCATTTATTCCATTAGTACACACTATCTGTTCTAGTTGCAGTCTGCAACAATCAGTCATATTTATTTGCTCTCAACGACACAGACGATCACTTACAAGGTTCCAGTAACAATGGAGAAAATTCATAGTTCTAAATCCCTATTTTCCGTCCAGTTCTCCGCTTCTCTTCCTCACGTTTTATAGAATATCAATACAGTCCCAATTCTTTCAGCTAATCCGTCCCTCAACTCTTCTTTAGACTAGGACATAAATTGGGGCACCGTTTTATGTCTACGAACTAGGATTGTTTCACTGATATAAAACTGTATTGTCAGTCCTAATATCTTCTCTGGCTTTAAAGAATGTGCAGCAGAGAAGCTGACTTTTTTGCGAGGAACTTATTCTCATTACTAAATTAAGCAGGTGTATGAAGATCTAACAGTTCACTAACTATGTGAAGATCAGAACTGTCCCTCTAACTACTTTAAATCGCTCACCATTGCTTGGCCTGATAACCTGAAAATATAAGCCGTGAGTGCTCAGCACGGAGGCTAGGACGCCCTTGCTAGCCTTTAAACTTAATCAAGGCAGCGCGGAGTATATGTGTCGCTATCGAATTTCTCCACCCTCGGGCCTTGAGACAAAACCGCAGCACTGGGATCTGCTGTCGTGTGGTTTACGCAGCTGACGTTCCGGTTTATATTACTCGGATTATCGTGTTTCAGACATTGGGTCGATCAGTTGTTTCTAAGATATTGAACTGGACCGTCTCACCACTGTTTTAAATAAAATCTAACTAGCAGAAAGTATTTATATTTTGATCATGACAATACAAAAATTGCATTTTGTGTTGCTAGTTTATTGTACGTTTCTAGAGTATTACGTTTAGTAGTTATCTTAAGGTGTAGATTTTCCTGGTTTTTATTACTGTTCCTTTGAGCTTTGCTACTTTTACTGTTAGTTTGTTTGGTTCACGTATAGGTAATTTTGCCGTGTCACTTACTACCTTTGTTGAAGCTATCGTTGTTTTACAGATTTATTGTAAATACATGTCTCCTTCTTGTATTTGAGACCTTTACTTAGTAAACCTATTTCCTCGTTCGTGAAATCTGTACTGGTGTCTTAAGCAAAAAAGGGAAAGTTCAATGGTGAATGGAGTATATTGAGGATGTATTTGTGTTTAAATGTTACTGTGCTCCCTAAGTATTTTTATGACGTACCAGTACTTGTCAACCACTGTTCATCGTGTGTACGGGTCGTCTGTGTAGAACGGCTCAAACACGTCGTATTAGGTTTAGATGCTCCGAGGTGGACGGAGGAACTGTGGCAGTACAAACTAATTAGTGTCACACGCACATATACACTTCATTCTGCTGCGATACTTAACTAAAATTATACAGCAACTCTTTGAATGTGTTTGCGGACAGATACAACTGAGCAGTGGCGCGCCAAGACGTGCGTCACTGAATACAAAGTCAACAAGACTATGTCCGTCCTGGGCGCCGTACTGTCAATCATCGTAGTAAACACTTGTTCCTATGCGAAGTCTGTAGGTCACTCCACTAGTAGATTAAGTCTCGCGGGCTGTACTCCACTACGAGCTGTAGCTACGAAATGCAACCTTGGAACTCTTTACTAGAACTGTCACACACGAGCGCCAAACGTGACCCGTCCGTTGCTGCCTGAGGCAGCGGTGCGTAGGTTGTTGATTGGACAGCGCTTGTGGTTGCTGGCGAACTTCAAAGCGCCTACCGCGGCGCCATTCGGAAACTGTCTCAGCATGCTAGCCCCCGTAGCGTCCGTTGTCGAGGACACACCAGATGAGTAGTCCAAGATTTCTTATTCTTAAACGATCATCTCACCAAAGATATGGAAGCTATTTGTAAAATGCTTGTTCATTGTTAGCCTCCCAATTACAGAATTCTGTTGTTTCTGGCTTTTCTTCTTATATTGATATCTTTTTTTTTCATACAAAAACTTACTGTGCCTTTTTATGTCAAAGATACCTCTCGATTAGAGCAGCTTGAGTATATCTCTAAGTATAAACACTAGTAACATCTGTGAATAGTACTGGCCCCATTATCGACGAATGGTATATTACACTGTCCAGTCACATTAATGTGTCTACCTGCCAAAATCACATTTCGACAAATCATAAGATGTACGTATATTTTTGAATGTGATGAAATGTGTAAAGTAGTGTATTTTAGAAACATGTTATTCCGTCTGAAATGCATACAGTGCAGGAAAACTTGAAGTGAACACTACTGGTACGAGAGAGGACGGAAAGTTGTTTGGAGAGTAGCGATCTTGTGTCTCATGAATGGTGATCATAATACAGAAACGTTATATTGAAAGACAGATATTTTGATTTGCGACCACTATGGTAACAAACATAGCTGGTGTTGCCAGAGCACTTGCCCGCGAAAGGCAAAGGTCCCGAGTTCGAGTCTCGGTCGGGCACACAGTTTTAATCTGCCAGGAAGTTTCATAGCTGGTGTTGGTTCTAATTTCAACGAGGATAGCTATCTGTATGAATGACTACAGTCAAATGCGAGTTATATATTTAGTTCAGTAAAAATACGTTCATGGCCCTATCAAATACTGTTCAGAGATTATTTTGTAACTTCACAACAGTTAAAGTGCGTTAAATACTTAAAAACGTAAACTCGGTCCACAGTTGCTGGCCAGTCGATCGGTACCGCGCGGCTACCATGTCGTCCTCCGCCAGTGGCGTCATTGGATGCAATATGAAGGGGAGTGTTGTCAGCACATTCCTCTCCCGACCGCTGTCAGTTTTCGTGATGTCGAGCCGCTACTGTTCCGTCAGGTAACTCCTAGCCGGCGTCACAAGACTCAGTGCCCCCGGTCCAGTCCTCCCACCAAGGAAAAATCGCTGGCAGTACCGGAAATCGAACCGGGGTCCTCTGCCTGGCAGTCTGCTCCTGACAAGGCCTCCTACGGAGGCAGCCTCAAAAGTTTTCCTTTTTATGTCTTTGGAGAATGCTTTATGTGAAACCACACATACACTTTCCAGATACAATTGTATCTTTCTTTTACCAGTCGCGCGTAACCAGCATGGGACTCTGTGTTACGTAGATTTCCTGGCTGACATTCAGATGCACCTGAAAGTAACGTACAGCAATAGTAAGCGGAGTAATAATCTAGGAACTGCGAGAATAATAAAACATATGTATTTAAAACAAGTGAGCGTTACTGTCCACGAAGGGTGAAGCAAGGAACTGCAACGAACGGAAAGAAAACATAATAACTTAATTTATTCCTATCAAATCTGACAGAAGACATAAGAAGTCCGGACCGGACTCAGCCGTTACAGGCTATCTTCAGATCTTCATTGTCTGTTCGCAGTGTAATGCCTCCATTCGGCGAAGTAGCTCATGATCGGATACGGCTTCTCGTAGATCTGACTGAAATTAGTAACCAGTTGTTAAGTGTTCCTGTATTTTCGTACACAATGTATCTGACCCTAAGGCATTATCCAGCCAAAGAAAACTGATAGCTTCAGATGCGCTCTAGATTTGTGGTCTAAGTTTTGTTAATCTATTCCACCGCTGCACGGCAGCGTACAGAAGGTATCTATGGACAGTGGTTTGGTGCGAAAGAAGAAAATGGAATAGTAGAACGGAGTGTCGAAGAACTACAACAGGCAGGGAAAAACAGTTCTAACATCAGAGATTCGCTTCCGGATGATGCGCTTGCGCATGATATCGACATCTTGCCACGACAGCACCAACTCACCTGAATATGATTGAATAATTGTCAGCCGAAATATCGTTGCAGGACGTCAAGAAGACTTCGACGTCATCTGGCTGCAGGACCGAAACCACAACGAAGTTGAAACACGCTCATCAGAATAAGAGACAGGGTTGTGAAATATGTGCTTATATTTTCTGGCCTATTCTGGCAAGAAAGGAAACTTAAGCGAAACTTACGGGTGACGATAATGAGTAGAATCACTATCGGAAATAAACAAACTCATCAAGACAGTCCGACGCTATACCGAGATGCACACATAAGCACAGGCCGGAGTAAAATTGGCTTTTGCGAAGTAATCAAGCGGTAGGTGGCTACGAGACACTCTTTAACAGTAAGCCGTCTTTAGGAGAGCACTTTCAATTATCCTGCATGTGTCTGGCCACCTGTTCATTAGCAGAAGCTTTCACAGCACACAGCTTCATATTGGAGCTCGTTATCAGGTTTGCCCCCCCCCCCCCCCTCCTCCGCTTGCAGATTCACTAATGACCAAAACGATTGTTTGTACATTACTTTACACGGCTGGAGCAATTTTAATAAGTTACATTGTTTCCTCATTCGACTTTCATTTAGAAATTAATGCGAATCGAGTAGTTAGCAGAAGGTTGCGATGATACTACTCTTAATTCGTTATAGGTAGAGCTTCCTATTTTGATGTATCAAGCTGTATTCTTGCATCAGTCTATTTTCATTTGAAACAATCTATTTCACTTCCAAGCAACTCATTTCACCCACTTAAATACAAGCAGCATTACACGAAAAATATCCTATACGCGTTCATTTTTCATACACATGTCATAACCCACATTTCAGTGTTGCATGTGTGAAGATGTAACAGCATCTACAACCTTCGAATGGAGTTAGGTCGTACTTTCACAGATATGAGTTGTATGTCCATAACAGAAAAGTACAACACATATTCGGGTCTAATCTTCGTATCAGCACAGCTAACTTAATACATCAGACCATCAGTGAGTTTTTATATATGATAACTACGTTGTCTGGATCAGGGTGAGTATTATTTTACGTAATGGTGCAGTATAGTCGTCAAATGATAGTACACGTAAGAGTAACATCCATTCATGAGGAAGTTAAACAGAGAATTGCACCGACGTCGACAGTAAAATAGTTCTTTTGTGTCCCTGGTGTGGTGAGCAAGATTAGGGTTCGTACCCAGTCATACAGTTATTTTTCCTTCGCTCCACCCATGAATACAGGAGGTCGGTAAGTCCCTAATATTTGTACAAAGTACACATCACGAAGCAATGGACACTGACTCTCAGTATTGCCAGTGAGTTGCGTATAACTTCACACCCATTTCGTTTCATGAACGGCTCAAAATACTGCAGCAAGAATACTGGCAGTAAGCGTCCTGACTGTTTTGGATTCCTTTATGTCCCCAAGAGTAAGAACTCTGGGCAATGATATTCTTATTTTAATAGAAAACATGAACACTATAGTAGCTGCACTACTTGACATCTTACGAGCTCTCAAAGAAGAAAATCAAGGATGATCAAAATCAGTACACTAGTCTTAGAATAACCTAACATATTTTTTTGTGCGCTTCACATAATATGTTATAATTATTGTTACATACATTTATACTAGAAGTACATTCTATAATATATCAGGCACTTGCGATCTTCGCTTGTTAGGAACTCAGTGATATTTCTGCATGGAGGTAAAAATAAGGGGAGACGGCGCTACAGAATTAACCCTGTACGATGTGCTGAAGCCGGCGTCGCCATATTAGATGCTCCAAAATTTTAGCAGACTGTTGTTTACATAGAAATTGCTTACAATTGCTTTTCGTTCGTAATTTATGTTGTGTGAACGAGACATTTATTTTAAACAGCAAATATTACAGTGTTTCTGCTAATTACATAGTGTGAGGAAGGCATTTTCAAAGGTTTCTCTGGCCTTAAATGGGTATTTGCTCCAGTAATACGACGCATTTGCCCTCGTAAATGTAACTTTCTTTTTTAAATGTATATTTCAAGTAACCAAGAAGAGAAGTACAAAGTGATGCTTTCGTGATCCTTTTAAATCCTCTTCTACGGTATTTGTTTACACAGCTGATGAATCTAGATCTCCGAAAATAATGCTTACTTCTTTAGAACTCCGAAAATAATGCTTACTTCTTTACTGGTACTGATTCTTACTCGCTCCACTTTCAACTTACGAAACATATACACATCATGTTTAATGTTCATGTTTACAAAAAGAACTTACTTACTTTTCTTTGTTAGTCCATAAATGTGTGCAATAAGGAAAGAAGTAAGCAAGGCATGCTGTCATGACTTGTGGACGTCAATAAAGAGAAAGATTCCTGAAATGTCAAAGGAACAGAATTGCATACTGGTACACTTCCATGCAAAACTATGGCTTGGTTTTATTAGATTGTCAATGTTCGGAGCCGCAGGTATATTAATATATATAAAGCTTCCCCGTTTACAGGGACCTGATAACTATTTTTGTGCTCAGCCAGAAAGTGATGGAGAACACACTGACCATAATTTCCAGCCTGCAACTCCACATTTCTCTTCATACTCACTCAAAGAAAATGTTCCTACTTGCTATTAACTCAGCGGGATCAGAAATTGTGACTATAAATAAAATTTTTGAGTTGTAACTGATTAATATACTCAGTAAAGGTTCACGTGCACAAGCGAATAATATTCCTGAAAACAATATTATGTCCCTATTGGAAACAGCACTATTAGCATTTTAGAGGTGACCTCTACAGTAAGTTCCAAGTAAAGTGGTTATCGCCCTGACTTCAAATCACAGAAAGTTAATTACTCCCCTCAGCAGTGGAAAATAATCTCGACACTTGCCACGCCGTTTGTCAACAATACGGGCAGCACACAGAGAATTACTTCTGTGAGAATTGAGCGATCCAGGAGAATTTACAGTCCTCACGAGCTCAGTTTCTACTTTTGACGAAACACTTTTAGTGGCAGCCTGGTTGTGACATGATCCGAGGCACAGTTACAGGTGTTTGACTGACGCGGACAGATTAATCTCTCGGTGCGAAGTGTCTCCTCTTACTGCCCCTCTCGCTTTCTACATCTACATCTACATCTACATGGATACTCTGCAAATCACATTTGAGTGCCTGGCAGAGGTTTCATCGAGCCACCTTCACAATTCTCTATTGTTCCAATCTCGTACAGAGCCCGGAAAGAATGAACACCTACATCTTTCCGTACTAGCTCTGATTTCCCTTATTTTATCGTGGTGATCATTTCTCCCTATGTACGTCGGTGTCAACAAAATATTTTCGCTTTCAGAGGAGAAGGTTGGTGATTGGAATTTCGTGAGAAGATTCCGTCGCAACGAAAAACGCCTTTGTTTTAATGATGTCCAGCCCACATCCTGTATCATTTCTGTGACGCTCTCTCCCATATTTCGCGATAACACAAAACATGCTGCCTTTCTTTGAACTTTTTCGATGTACTCCGTCAGTGCTACCTGGTAAGGATCCCACACCGTGCAGCAGTATTCTAAAAGAGGACGGACGAGTTTAGTGTAGGCAGTCTCCTTAGTAGGTCTGTTACATTTTCTAAGTGTCCTGCCAATAAAACGCAGTCTTTGGTTAGCCTTCCCCACAACATTTTCTATGTCTTCTTTCCAATTTAAGTTGTTCGTAATTGTAGTACCTAGGTATTTAGTTGAATTTACGGCTTTTAGATTAGACTGTCGTAATTGTAGTACCTAGCTTTATTTATAGATGGGCGCAGCAGACTGCCGAATGGAACATCTGCTGCCAACCGCTCTAGGCACCGGTAGCTGCACGTGTATTGTGACAGAGTTCAGTTTGCTTCGGACGCAGCACTGAGGTCTGACAGCGCCAGTAATCGCCGAGGGAGCCGGCGATGTATGCACTGCCCGATGGAGAGAGATTGCACGACCACGCCGAGGGCCGGATTCTGCGAGTTTAAGTTGAATGGATCGTTGTATTCGGGTAGTGCAACTTTCACTTGCGTGTGTGTCCGTCCGTCGAAGTGACCTCATGCCATCAAGCTGTCAACTGGCGGTTTTATACTCCGACGTTTCCCTTGCCTGACTTGATTGGCACCGACCGATGGTTCGTCGTTCGGTAGGTCGTCTCAGTGGACGACGTGTATCTGGTTTTTCGACAGTTTCTGTGTTCTTAGCGTTCATGTCTACCTGCAGTTCCTCTTGTTGCTGTATAGTGACCGTTTCAGCATTGTTTGAGTTGTTTGTAGAATTCTCTTTTGCGGTTCCATGTGCATCTAGTCAGATTTTGAATAGGCAGTTTAGCCTTAACCCTGTCTGCGTACTAGGATTTGGTGGAGCCAACTTATGTAATTAAATGCTTGTCATTTGACGATGTTAACTGTTATTCTATCGTGGTATTGGTTATCGCATCTCAGGTGGATTTTGCGAGTGCGCTGGTCGGCGTTTAAGCGGTCCCTAGTTTGAGTTGCCATCTTGTTAAGTGAGCATAACTCTTGGCTGAATGTCTCACCGCTTACGCAACTGTAGGGACTTTTCTCAGGCCTAGCCGAGCGGTCTAGGGCGCTGCAGTCTTGGATTGTGCTGCTGGTCCCGGCGGAGATTCGAGTCCTCCCTCGGGCATGGGTGTGTGTGTTTGTCCTTAGGATAATTTAGGTTGTGTGTAAGCTTAGGGACTGATGACCTTAGCAGTTAAGTCCCATAAGATTTCACACACAACATTTTTTGAATAAGGCCTTCAGCCGTCACTGCAGTTTGTGTTAGCCAGTTTTTTAAAAATATTGTTTATAAAAAATTATTACGTTAAATAAATTGACTAGCCCCGTCCACACCTTCTCCTGCTTCCCTAAGTCCCATGTCTCATATTTGTAACCTCTGATTGGGACATACAGTTGCACATTCTAACCAATTTTTAGCTTTCTAGCTTCATTGTTTAGCGCCAAATATTTTTCAAAAAATAATGTATTTAGCGAATTATAATCATTAGATCATTATGAGACTTCACAATGTTAAAATTAATATACTGAAGCATACATTGACAAAGTTTGGAAAAACTATTTTAATTTTTCAATTTCACTCTTAGGTTATGGTGCAATTCTTTGTGTGTTATGCATAGACATGTTATAATGACGCGCTGGTAGTAGTGAACTAGGTTAAGTCCCATCACTTCTGTATCTCTCACAATGGTACAGAGCTTGCTTCGCCACAAGTGCAGCAGTGTCATTATACAAACATCAAAAAAAGTTTTGCATCACCCAGTACCCAGATCTCCTGAAGATAGACATTGACTGTGGATATTGTATCACAGACATAGTCCCTTTGACTGTTCAGAGATGTCACTAAATCCGCCCAAAGATGTAAACAACCATGCATGAGCAGCGCCTATCAGACGGAGGGGTCCGACAGCCGATCAGTTCCAGTCATTCCACCAGGATGGAGGTACACGGCTCGTGCTGTCTGTAGTTTAGCCATCCCTAGACGGTCAATACCGCGGTTTGATCGCGTCCGCATTGTTACTTTCTACCAGGAAGGGCTCTCAACAAAGGAAGGGTACAGGCGTCTCGGACTGAAACAAAGCGATGTTGTTCGGCCATGGAGGAGATACAGACAGGAACTGTAAATGAGTTGCCTCGCTTAGGCCGCCCAAGGGCTACTACTGCAGTGGATGACTGCTACCTAGGGATTATGGCTCGGAGGAACCCTGACAGCAACCCCACCATATTGAATAATGCTTTTCGTGCAGCCACAGGACGTCGTGTTACGACTCAAACTATGCGCAATAGGCTGCGTGACGCGCAACTTCACTCCCGACGTCCATGGCAAGGTCCATCTTTGCAACCACGACACTATGCAGCGCGGTACAAATGGACCCAACAACATGCCGAATGGACCGCTCAGGATTGGCATCACGTTCTCTTCCCCGATGAGTGTCGCATATACGTGAATGCCATCCTTCTACCAATAGTGCAACCATAACGGCAGCGTACTGGCGAGGCATTCGTCTTCACGGACGACAATTCGTGCTCCCATCATGCACATCTAGTGAATGACTTCCTTCATGATAACATCGCTCGAATAGAGTGGATTGAAAAGGGCTGTTTATGGACGACGTGACCCACCAATAACTCGGAGGAATCTATGTCGAATCGCCGATGAGGAGTGGAACAATCTGGACCAGTGCCTTGATGAACTTGTGGATAGTATGCCACGACAAATACAGGCATGTATCAATGCAAGAGGACTTGCTACTGGGTATTAGAGGTACCGTTGTAAACAGCAATCCGAACCATCACCAAAAAAAAAAATGGCTCTGAGCACTATGGGACTCAACTTCTCAGGTCATTAGTCCCCTAGAACTTAGAACTACTTAAACCTAACCAACCTAAGGACATCACACACATCCATGCCCGAGGCAGGATTCGAACCTGCGACCGTAGCGGTCTCGCGGTTCCAGACTGCAGCGCCTAGAACCGCACGGCCATTTCGGCCGGCGAACCATCACCTCTGAAGGTCTCGCTGTATGGGGGTACAACATGCAATGTGTGGTTTTCATGAGCAATAAAAAGGGCGGAAATGATGTTTATGATGATCTCTATTCCAATTTTCGGTACAGGTTCCGGAACTCTCGGAACCGAGACGATACAAAGCATTTTAACGTGTGTAGTTTGCACATATCTCATTTTGAAATCTTAACTATGAAGTGTCATTCAGTGTGAGGCTAATAATAGCAAAACAACAAATTAATTTTTGAAAGGATGTTCCAGCATTTTTTAAATCAATAATTGTCCCCATTAGGCAGTTTGAAATGTGGTGGTCAAGGGAGGCAGGATTCGGTTACGGTTGTGGACGGGGCCGTAATCAGATACTATTGGTTGCCTTTTACAGTTACACACTATTTATTTTAAACCAGTAATTCCAACTCAACAATAAATAAAAATACCACACGTTATTAATGAAGGAATAAACAACTGTGTAAATAATAGTGTTTTCAGTGAGTTACAACTTAGCAAATCACCATTAAATACAGATACAGCCGATAATGTTTTGAAAGCAAGCCACTGTGAATGGGCAGAAGGCCTTACATGCCACGAATGGCAATAAGTTAAGAATTGTTTAAAACTAGCTGCAACTTACAAATTACAGGAATCGAAATATTGAAGGCAAGTCGCCACAAACACACCAGAAGGCATCAGACGCCAGAAATGGCAGTAAATAAAGTTTTATAGGCTTACTGCGTAAATACAAACACCAAATTAGAATTTTAAGGCAAGTGACTACAATCCCGGCTGAAGGCCTTACACGCCAAGAATGGCAATAAATTAAGAATTTAAGAACTCCCTGCAATTTACAACTTACAGGTATTCAAATATTAAAGGTAAGTCGCCACAAACACAGAAGAAGGTATCAGACGCCAGGTATGGCAGTAATAAGGTTTTAAGGCTTAATAATAAAATACAAATACCAAATTAGAATTTTCAGGTAAATTACCACAATCACTGCTGAAGGCTTTACACGCCAGCAACGGCAATAATAAAAAAAAAATTAAAAACAGCAAACACAATTGCAAAGGTTTCTTAAAAAACAAGCAACTGGTCACCAAACGGGTGAAATAAGAAGATGGAAAACTTCGTAACACAACCCTTAACGTCCACTCAACACTGCACTGCTAGATTTATTCCAGAAGGCAACCAGAACTATTAACTAGACATATATAACCTTTAATGTAGGCATTACAAGGTATAGTAATAAGTAATACAATAATAAAACATAAGGACCAGTAGATAAGTTCCTTAAAGGGTACTGAAGCAGATTATATCCGCAGAAGGTGTGGACTGAAGGAGAGTTACACTGAACTACTGTCCATCAGACCTTCTTTTAGAACATACGTGTCTTACAAGAACCAAGCGGCCACAGACGGTGCTCAAGAAATCAACCTATGAGAAAGTCCGGCAACAAACACTTTCGCGAGCGATGAGATAGGCATCCAAGAGTTGCATTCCCTTCACAAGATGGTAACTCAGACTAGTGGCAGTCTATCGATTGACTAAAGATAATCTTGCTGAAGCTACCTGACGTTCGATAAACCAAATGCAACGATGGCACACTATGCCAAAGCCGAAACCGGTTGTCTCCACTAAGTACCCGGAATAGTGGGCTTAGAGCGCTCAGAACGAGAAAGGAATCCCTACCACCAGAGTAGAAGAATCATCTACCAGCCTACAATCAATAAAGCTGTCATAAGTATACGCCTTACCGGACAGCAGTGGCAAGGCGAGGAAACATACACTAACCCCTAGGGCAGGTAACTGGGGCGTTGGCGGCCACCAGCAAGAAAAATTATCGCTGGTTGAACTTAACAAATTGTAACAAGCTGAACGCAATAAATAGTAATAAGAAGTCGAGGAAAGCTATTCCGATCCGCCTTCCAAAAGAAATCCACTCGCTGCTCTTCGCCTCGGCGACGCTACGAGCAGCAACACGAACCCAAGTCACTGGAGAATCGCGAGATATCACAATGGTAGAGGTATCTCTTCTCGGATTGAAATGCACTCATCTTAAAGTTTGCTGGATCCGGTTTATGACGAGATCGTGCTCCCTCGGGACTACAGCCCTTCCATATTGCAGTCCATGCATGCCGCCAGCGGTCCTGGCGTGTTCCCGCTCTGTGCAGACCTGGCTCCTGAGTCCGCAACTAAACTGACCCACTCACACGACCCGGAGAAAAAACGAAGGCGCCCCAAAGATAGGGCAACAGTTACTACATATCGATAACCGCCGCTGCTGCCACTAGCGGACTGGCAACGCTCGCGAAACCGAGTGGCGGCTGTCAACATTAGAAGGAGACATGCATCCGCTACCACGCCAACTATACGATACTGTCTGGTCTCCAACAGAGGGTGGAAACCTACAAACAGCACCAACGCGAGCCGCAGCATGGTTCACAGTTATGATGATATTTAAACTAGTAACTTCTATATCTGATAGTGCACAAGACCACATTATGAATAAAGGAGTCGTCACAAAAGCTTGGACCCTGTAAAATGGATATTTTTATTCAATAAGTACGTAATTAATTTTTTAATAATGACATCCTATCCTTTGTAAAGTGTACATTCTTCTTAAATAGGTGTTCCACAAATATTTTAATAGATATTTTATTAATAGCACGTTGTTTCACACTTTGGTTCACACAATATTGTTCTTTCTTTTTAATAATAATTTATTTGCTTCATTTCCCAGAACATTTTTTGCCAGAACCTCTCTGAGTCAATTTATCAAAAGTAACCTGCTTCATTTTATTCTGAATTTCAGCAATTTGCAACAGCCAACATGGATTTTGAATTGCCCAATAATGCATGTTATTCAAATTAACATTTCCATGGTTTGTGAATGTAGCCTCGTCAGTAAATAAAATTAAAGTAATCAATGAGTCGTCCCTCTGAATCTGAAGTTGAGCCCATTGGCAGAATTCAATGCGACACATGCAATCCGTACCAGTTAGTTCTTTGCGGAGACTGATATGGTAAGAATGATATGTCTGGCAATACAGAGCACGAACGGCAGCACTACTCTGCCTCATGCCAGATTCCCTAGAAATTTGACGCGAAGTAACACAAGTATCTCGAACCACAGTGGCAATCGTACCAATTTGCATTTCCTCGTTAGTAACTTTCCTTTGCTGGATATGTTTCCGGCGTGTTAAAGATCCAGTTGTTCTCAATTTATCATACACATATTTAAATGTACGGCGCATATGGTGAGTACGTTGAGGACATCTTTCAGCGTATAAGTCTATAGCTCTCACTGAATTTCGTTGGCATTCTCCGTAAATGAGAAGTATGTCGACTTGTTCTTCGAAGGAATACATCATTCACATTCGCTTGATTCGACGATATTAGTGTTACCGTTCATATTAGTGTTGTATTGCGAAACCGTCACATGGTGTTTACATGTCAATGGCAGGTTAGATAGATACGCCGTATTCGGCGAATATTTACTATTTCCACGATATAAGAGAGAGAATTATCTGAGCATGTGCTTCGATAAGTGCCGAAGTGATGAGGAATACGACTCAATCCATGATAAGAAGATTGCAGCACTGCATTGATACCAATGGTTATCACTTCCGACACCTGTAAATGGACGTTCATTCTACCTCTGTGACCTTCGTTGACCTTCAAAGACCTCACTGTTACACATCACTGGATTCTTCTCTACAGCCGCTAACAAAAAATAAGTACCAAACTATAGCATCCCATTAAAAAAAAACTCATATCTCTGACGCGATCCCACCTAGCAACAAAAACACCTAATGGTCAGATCCACTTGTTAAAGGACCGAGACGGCCGCGGTTGGCTCAGGAGAAATCGTCGGTGCCCAGAATTGGCGACCACTTCCCTGCTACCAACGATCATTATATCCTTGCATGAATTGTCGCTGGTGGCGGCGTAATCTGCTAACACCCCTGCCAGATGAGTAGACGGCCACTGAGATTTCTTTTTCCAGTGGCATGCTGTGGCACTTTTTTCTCTGAGCCTTACATCACTACCTTCCAAAAGCTTGTGTCAGACCATATTAAAGGGAGATCACTCACTGATCTGCAGATACCATTGTTTCTGAAATCACTAAATGGGTCAAAGTCTTTTATTTCAGTCATCTGCCGACGAGTCTAGTGTGCAATAAAAGGCAGCAAAAGGAAAGCTAAAGTTTTAGATTTTGCTTTCAAAAATATCATTCATGCAGGAGCATCGTACAGATGTAACATCAATTCGGCCGTCGTACCAACTCTCGTGCGGAGTACACAGCTACAGACATACCTTGTGTTGAACAGCAACCGAAACAATGGAAAATAAATCGCCAGGTCCAAACGGAATCTCAGTTCAGATTTACAGAGAGTGGTCTTTGGCACTAGCCCGTTACGTAGCTTGCATTTATGGCGAATTTCTTGCCCAGCGCGAAGTTCCAAGTAACTGGAAAAAAGCGGAGGCAACTCCTGTACATACGTAGCGTAAAGTTACTAACCAAAATTGCTGACCAATACCCTTGTCGTCGGTTTGCCTCAGAATTCTTCAGCATGTATTTATTACGTACATAACAAATTTCCTTGATAGAGAGCAGCTTCTTTCCATATATCAGCACTGATTTAGATATCTTATCTCGTATGAGTCTCTAATCGCCCTTCTCTCCTACAATGTCCTGAGAACCACAGATGACAGGCGAGACGCAAATTCCGTTCGCTCGGATTTCCGTAAACCATTTGACACAGTGTCCCATTGCAGCCTGTTAACAAAGGTCCAAGCATACCAAACAGGCTCTCATGCACATGGTCCAGTCACACTGACGTAACCAACGTCAATCTTCGACGTCAAAGTGCAATAACCTCTCACTGACGGCACGTTGAACCATTAGCAGTGAAGGGCGTATAAACCGTGTCGGTGGGATGCGGAAAACAGTGTAGTCGTTTGGAAACGGAACGATTTATCTGATGGCACTATCATTGGATTTCCGGCCAAAAGTGGAAGCATTTCAGAAGTGACTAAAGTTGTAAACTGTTCACGTGCCGCTGTGGTTAAAGTATACCGTGTATGGCAAAATGGCGCTATCCAAAACCGGCTCTGAGGCAACTGTAGTGCACCATGGGCCATAGATGACAGGGGTGAACGACGGCTGTGGAAATGCGTATGGGCGAATAAACGTGAAACTGTTGAACAGCTGGCCACTCAAATGAACCAAGGGGCTACCAATACCGTCTAATCAACGACCGTTCAGCGAACGTTGCTGCGCATGGGACTCCGCAGCAGGTTCCTGGTGCGTGCACCCATCAGGTACGAAGGATGGAATTCGCCCACCAGTACCACAACTGGACCTATGTGACGATAGGTGGCCTATTCACAGGACAAATGAGCGATGATCTGAGTGGCGTGAAACATCTGAAAGCAAACACCCTGCAACCATCGTCGGTAGGTTTCAGACTGGAGGAAGGAGCGTTAAGGGTGATCTCGTCGTTCTTGAGGACATAGTGGATCAACACAAGTATGCCTCTATGCTTATGGGCCATGTTAGTCCCTATACAGAGTCTGTTTTTCCTCGGCACGATGGTATCAGTCAGCAGGACAATGCAACGTGTACGCGCGTGTTGCGAAGAGCACGAGAATAAATTTACCAACCTGGCCACCATACTCCCTGGATTTGGACCCAATGGAGAATCTGTGGGACCACTTCGATTGGGTTAATCGCGCGACAACCGACATACCCAGCGCAACTGGCCACGGCACTTGAGTCGTCATGGCTCCAGATCCCTGCCGGTATCTTCCAGAACCTCACTGACTCACTTCTCGCACATCTCGCAGTGGTCCGTGATGGCTTTCGGAAGATTGTTACAGTGTACGTTAAATGGCTCGAAGACATTTCAACCCTCCGAGCACTAATTTTTTCGGAGTGAAAGATATTAATGTGCGGTTTAATTACTGTGGTAGTTAGAAGCAACAATGTGAAAAAAAACTATTTCCCACAGTTTCATTTTACAATGCGGGAGGGTTTTGGGCCTGCAGGGTTATTCGTAAGTACCTCCAGGATTTGAGAATACGACTGCGCAAAAACGACAGGACATACAGAAAACGGACACACATAGATGGCTAGAGTATCTCTCCAAAATTGTAACTCACACTACGGTGCCCACTCACTATCGACACCATTTCTGACGGGACAGGCCGGCCGAAGTGGCCGCGCGGTTCTGGCGCTACAGTCTGGAACCGCGAGACCGCTACGGTCGCAGGTTCGAATCCTGCCTCGGGCATGGATGTGTGTGATGTCCTTAGGTTAGTTAGGTTTAACTAGTTCTAAGTTCTAGGGGACTAATGACCTCAGCAGTTGAGTCCCATAGTGCTCAGAGCCATTTGAACCATTTGAACCATCTGACGGGACAAACGTCCATAAGTGTGTGTAGCTCACTGATACGAATTGTCCCGGAAATCGCGACAGGAACCTGTTTCGCGAATCTGTTTATTGGTTTGCCTATTTGCAGGCACAACTAATTCGAAGCAACAGTACGAAGCATAGGGTTAACACCGAAATATAAAGACAGCTGAACCTACAGGTGCAATCTGCAATTATAAGAATTCTGTAAACCATTGGCAGGCTTAGCTTTACTAGTGGGACGCTGACAGAGAGTAATAGGCGCAGCAAATTCTCACTGGTTGTCTGATAACCTGTCGTGAGACACTTACGTCCCGATGGTTAAGTAATGGAACCCAGAATACTGTCCCCGACGGTGAATGTTCATCAAAGACAAAGCTCTCGTCTAGACCGCTTTGTTCTGTACACGGAGTGGACAGAAAGAGTCTGAAAACCTTGTGAGGCTGTCGTAGGGTAGATTGCGAAGAAGAACAATTCGATATGCTGCGCCATTTCCGAACTCATTAGCATTGAAGTCAGCTACTCAGGCAGTTACGCGCGCAAATTCAAGAGGCCCGTCAGATACAATTATAGCGGCCGTCACTAGAATACGCATCTCAAGGTCATCTCAGTCTAACAGCGTCGCCAGCTGGCGATAATTTCAAATATTAAGAAAAAATGTTAGACACATAATTTTTTTACTACATCCTGTGGGCAAAAGCAGAAGTTCTGACATTTGTTGTTGTTGCGGTCTTCAGTCCTGAGACTGGTTTGATGCAGCTCTCCATGCTACCCTATCCTGTGCAAGTTTCTTCATCTCCCAGTACCTACTGCAACCTACATCCATCTGAATCTGCTTAGTGTATTCTTCTCTTGGTCTCCCTCTACGATTTTCACCCTCCACGCTGCCCACCAATGCTAAATTTGTGACCCCTTGATGCCTCAGAACATGTCCTACCAACCGGTCCCTTCTTCTCGTCAAGTTGTGCCACAAACTCCTCCCCAATTCTATTCAGTACCTCCTCGTTATTTATGTGATCTACCTATCTTTTTTTTTTTTTTTTGTCGTCAGTCTACTGACTGGTTTGATGCGGCCCGCCACGTATTCCTTTCCTGTGCTAATCTCTTCATCTCAGAGTAGCGCTTGCAACCTACGTCCTCAATTATTTGCTTGACGTATTCCAATCTCTGTCTTCCTCTACAGTTTTTGCCCTCTACAGCTCCCTCTAGCACCATGGAAGTCATTCCCTCATGTCTTAGCAGATGTCCTATCATCCTGTCCCTTCTCCTTATCAGTGTTTTCCACATAGTCCTCTCCTCTCCGATTCTGCGTAGAACCTCCTCATTCCTTACCTTATCAGTCCACCTAATTTTCAATTTCGTCTATAGCAACACATCTCAAATGCTTCGATTCTCTTCTGTTCCGGTTTTCCCACAGTCCATGTTTCACTACCATACAATGCTCTACTCCAGACATACATCCTCATAAATTTCTTCCTCAAATTAAGGCCGGTATTTGATATTAGTAGACTTCTCTTGGCCAGAAATACCTTTTTTGCCATAGCGAGTCTGCTTTTGATGTCCTCCTTGCTCCGTCTGTCATTGGTTATTTTACTGCCTAGGTAGCAGAATTCCTTAACTTCATTGACTTCGTGACCATCAATCCTGATGTTAAGTTTCTTGCTGTTCTCATTTCTACTACTTCTCATTACCTTCGTCTTTCTCCCATTTACTCTCAAACCATACTGTGTACTCATTAGACTTCATTCCGTTCAGCAGATCATTTAATTCTTCTTCACTTTCACTCAGGATAGCAATGTCATCAGTGAATCGTATTATTGATATCCTTTCACCTTGTATTTTAATTCCACTCCGGAACCTTTCTTTTATTTCCATCATTGCTTCCTCGATGTACAGATTGAAGAGTAGGAGCGAAAGGCTACAGCCTTGTCTTACACCCTTCTTAATACGAGCATTTCGTTCTTGATCGTCCACTCTTATTATTCCGTCTTGGTTGTTGTACATATTGTATATGACCCGTCTCTCCCTATAGCTTACCCCTACTTTTTTCAGAATCTCGAACAGCTTTCACCATTTTATATTGTCGAACGCTTTTTCCAGGTCGACAAATCCTATGAAGTGTCTTGGTTTTTCTTTAGCCTTGCTTCCATTATTAGCCGTAACGTCAGAATTGCCTCCCTCGTCCCTTTACTTTTCCTAAAGCCAAACTGATCGTCACCTAGCGCATTCTCAATTTTCTTTTCCGTTCTTCTGTATATTATTCTTGTAAGCAGCTTCGATGCATGAGCTGTTAAGCTGATTGTGCGATAATTCTCGCGCTTGTCAGCTCTTGCCGTCTTCGGAATTGTGTGGATGATGCTTTCCCGAACGTCAGATGATATGTCGCCAGACTCATATATTCTACACACCAACGTGAATAGTCATTTTGTTGCCACTTCCCCCAATGATTTTAGAAATTCTGATGGAATGTTATCTATACCTTCTGCCTTATTTGATCGTAAGTCCTACAAAGCTCTTTTAAATTCCGATTCTAATACTGGATCCCCTATCTCTTCTAAACCGGCTCCTGTTTTTCTTCTATCACATCAGACAAATCTTCACCCTCATAGAGGCTTTCAATGTATTCTTTCCACCTATCTGCTCTCTCCTCTGCATTTAACAGTGGAATTCCCGTTGCACTCTTAATGTTACCACCGTTGCTTTTAATGTCACCAAAGGTTGTCTTGACTTTCCTGTATGCTGAGTCTGTCCTTCCGACAATCATATCTTTTTCGATGTCTTCACATTTTTCCTGCAGCCATTGCGTCTTAGCTTCCCTGCACTTCCTATTTATTTCATTCCTCAGACACGTGTATTTCTGTATTCCTGATTTTCCCGGAACATGTTTGTACTTCCTCCTTTCATCAATCAGCTGAAGTATTTCTTCTGTTACCCATGGTTTCTTCGCAGCTACCTTTTTTGTACCTATGTTTTCCTTCCCAACTTCTATGATGGGCCTTTTTAGAGATGTCCATTCCTCTTCAACTATACTGCCTACTGCGCTATTCCTTATTGCTGTATCTATAGCGTTAGGGAACTTCAAACGTATCTCGTCATTCCTTAGTACTTCCGTATCCCACTTCTTTGCGTATTGAACTTCAGCCTACTCTCCATCACTACTATATTGTGATCTGAGTCAATATCTGCTCCTGGGGACGCCTTACAATCCAGTATCTGATTTCGGAATCTCTGTCTGACCATGATGTAATCTAATTGAAATCTTCCCGTATCTCCCGGCCTTTTCCAAGTATACCTCTTCCTCTTGAACCCCTTCTTGAACAGGGTATTCGCTATTACTAGCTGAAACTTGTTACAGAACTCAATTAGTCTTTCTCCTCTTTCATTCCTTGTCCCAAGCCCATATTCTCCTGTAACCTTTTCTTCTACTCCTTCCGCTACAACTGCATTCCAGTCGCCCATGACTATTAGATTTTCGTCCCCCTTTACATACTGCATTATCCTTTCAATATCCTCATACACTTTCTCTATCTGTTCATCTTCAGCTTGCGACGTCGGCATGTATACCTGAACTATCGCTGTCGGTGTTGGTCTGCTGTCGATTCTGATTAAAACAACCGGGTCACTGAACTGTTCACAGTAACACACCCTCTGCCCTACCTTCCTATTCATAACGAATCCTACACCTGTTATACCATTTTCTGCTGCTGTTGATATTACCCGATACTCATCTGACCAGAAATCCTTGTCTTCCTTCCACTTCACTTCACTGACCCCTACCATATCTAGATTGAGCCTTTGCATTTCCCTTTTCAAATTTTCTAGTTTCTCTACCACGTTCAAGCTTCTGACATTCCACGCCCCGACTCGTAGAACGTTATCCTTTCGTTGATTATTCGATCTTTTTCTCATGGTAACCTCCCCCTTGGCAGTCCTCTCCCGGAGATCCGAATGGGGGACTATTCCGGAATATTTTGCCAATGGAGAGTTCATCATGACACTTCTTCAAATACAGGCCACATGTCCTGTGGATACACGTTACGTGTCTTTAATTCAGTGGTTTCCATTGCCTTCTGCATCCTCAAGTCGTTGATCATTGCTGATTCTTCCGCCTTTAGGGGCAATTTCCCACCCCTAGGACAAGAGAGTGCCCTGAACCTCTATCCGCGCCTCCACCCTCTTTGACAAGGCCGTTGTGAGAATGAGGCTGACTTCTTATGCCGGAAGTATTCGGTCGCCAATGCTGATAATTTATCAAAATTTAGGCAGTGGCAGGGATCGAACCCGGGACCGAAGTTTTGATTAAGAATCAAAGACGCTACCCTTAGACCACGAGTTGTTAAAAACCCATCTAATCATCAGTATTCTTCTGTAGCACCACATTTCAAAAGCTTCTATTCTCTTCCTGTCTAAACTATTTACCGTCCATGTTTCACTTCTATACATGGCAACACTCCATACAAATACTTTCAGAAACGACTTCCTGACAAATCTATACTCGATGTTAATAAATTTCTCTTCTTCAGAAACGCTTTCCTTGCCATTGCCAGTCTACATTTTATATCCTCTCTACTTCGACCATCATCAGTTATTTTGCTCCCCAAATAGCAAAACTCCTTTACTACTTTAAGTGTCTCATTTCCTAATCTAATTCCCTCAGCATCACCCGACTTAATTCGACTACATTCCATTATCCTCGTTTTGCTTTTGTTGATGTTCATCTTACATCCTCCTTTCAAGACACAGTCCATTCCGTTCAACTGCTCTTCCAAGTCCTTTGCTGTCTCTGACAGAATTACAATGTCATCGGCGAACCTCAAAGTTTTTATTTGGTCGGACTGAAAAAAATGTATGAACATTCTCGAAGTTTATAGACGCATGTGATACATATTTTCTTGTTAAAACATAACAGTATTCCGAGACAAAAAAGTAAATGTGAAACTGTGCCACTTGTACAACATAAAATTTCATCGCTGATGAATTTGCGTTTCGTAGATTTTGTAGAAACTTCCAGCGAGAAAGTTGTTAAAAACTATGAAATTAGTTTTGGTAACATCTGAAATATCATTACTGTATCGTGTTACGTATGAACCCATTTTATTTACGAGAAATTTTTTTATTTTATCTGTTACTGACCCTTCATCACTGCACACATCACTCAAATCGCTGATTACGCTACACAAAAGTGACCATAGGTAGTTTCATGCTGCTATTTCCATTCAAGGCGAGCAAAATTGCGAACGAATTTGTGCGAATGATTTTATGAAACTCAAGTTTTATGGAAGTGTACTGTAAAACTAATGGCCTCTAAACGCGATTACTGCATTGAACACAGAACATCGTTCCTGCTGCAGCAAAGAGTTTGTACTCCAATGAAAATTTTCTTCTGTCTGTACGCTTTCGGAATCAGAAACCTAGTGAACGGATAGGACAAAGAGCGTAGGTCCCTGAGCCAGAATAATTATTGTTTTCACAGAGATCACCCTGTATTTTTCAAGCTGTCGGACAGTCTGCTCTGTTGTAGTATCGAAGCACAATTCCGCGTACTAACTTTTTGATTTCTGTTTTCATTTATCCACCTTTCTTGGAGAATCAGAACACGTGCTCACATATAGAGGTTCTGCCGATGTTACTGCACTATTAATACAGAATGTTGTCGATTGAGTCCGCAGCTCGTGGTCGTGCGGTAGCGTTCTCGCTTCCCGCGCCCGGGTTTCCGGGTTCGATTCCCGGCGGGGTCAGGGATTTTCTCTGCCTCGTGATGACTGGGTGTTGTGTGCTGTCCTTAGGTTAGTTAGGTTTAAGTAGTTCTAAGTTCTAGGGGACTGATGACCATAGATGTTAAGTCCCATAGTGCTCAGAGCCATTTTTTGTCGATTGAGAAACATCAGCAGATTTTGTTGTCATTTTGAAACTTGTGCAAGTTTATGTTATTCCTGGTTACTTACTCCCTGCAATAGTTCATGATTCTAGGTCAACTGAAAGTACCCTTTATGTTTTCTATGTCTACGTGATTACTCTGCTATTCACAATAAAGTGCCTGGCAGAGGATTCAATCAACCATCTTCATGCTGTTTATCTACCGTTCCACTCTCGAACGGCACGCGGGAAAAACGAGCACTTAAATTTTTCCGTGCGAGCCCTGATTTCTCTTATTTTATCCTGATGATCATTTCTCCCTATGTAGGTGGGTGCCAACAGAATGTTTTCGCAATCGGAGGAGAAAACTGGTGATTGAAATTTCATGAGAAGATCCCGTCGCAACGAAAAACGCCTTTGTTTTAATAATTGCCACTCCATTTCACGAATCATGTCTGTGACAGTATGTCCCCTATTTCGCGATAATACAAAACGAGCTGCCCTTCTTTGTACTTTTTCGATGTCATCCGTCAGTCCCACACCACACAGCAGTACTCCAGAATAGGGTGGACAAGCGTAGTGTAAGCAGTCTCTTTGGTAGACCTGTTGCACCTTCTAAGTGTTCTGCCAATGAATCGCAGTCTTTGGGTTGCTCAACCCACAATATTATCTATGTAATCGTTCCAATTTAGGTTATTTGTAATTGTAATCCCTAAGTATTTAGTTCAATTTACAGCCTTCAGATTTGTGTGACTCATCGCGCAATCGTAATTTAGCTGATTTCTTTTAGTACTCATGTGAATAACTACACACTTTTCCATATTCAGGATCAATTGCCACTTTTCGAACCACACAGATATTTTATCTAAATCATTTTGCAAGTCCTTTTGATCATCTGATGACTTTACAAGACGGTAAATGACAGCATCATCTGCAAACAATCTAAGACGACTACTCAGATTGTCCCCTATGTCGTTAATATACCGGGTGATCAGAAAGTCAGTATAAATTTGAAAACTTAATAGACCACGGAATAATGTAGATAGAGAGGTCAAAACTGATACACATGCTTGGAATGACATGGGGTTTTATTAGAACCAAAAAAAAAAACACCACATATTCCTAGACGAGTGAAAGATCTCTTGCGCGCGTCGTTTGGTAATGATCGTGTGCTCAGCCGCCACTTTTGTCATGCTTGGCCTCCCAGGTCCCCAGACCTCAGTCCGTGCGATTGTTGGCTTTGGAGTTACCTGAAGTCGCAAGTGTATCGTGATCGATGCTCTAGGGATGCTGAAAGACAACATCCGACGCCAATGCCTCACCATAACTCTGGACGTGCTTTACAGTGCTGTTCACAACATTATTCCTCGACTACAGCTATTGTTGAGGAATGATGGTGGACATATTGAGCATTTCGTGTAAAGAACATCATCTTTGCTTTGTCTTACTTTGTTCGCTAATTATTGCTATTCTGATCAGATAAAGCGCCATCTGTCGGACATTTTTTGAACTTTTGTATTCTTTTGGTTCTAATAAAACCCCATGTCATTCCAAGCATGTGTGTCAATTTGTACCTCTCTATCTACATTATTCCGTGATTTATTCAGTTTATCAAATTTATACTGACTTTTTGATCACCCAGTAGATCAGGAACAATGAGAGAGTTTGCGAATATCAAAGTATGTGGTATAAATATCCGTATCTTTTGGTTGCATTGACTTAGATTCACCGCCAAGGGACTGTTTACCTTGATATGCGACATAAATTTCAGCTTGATTCATTTACCATTTCCTGAGAAAAGAGGCTTTAAATAGCGGAACGGACAGACAGGCAGACAACGAAGTATTGCTGTAAGGGTTCCCTTTTAAGCGACTAAGCTATGGAACGCTAAAACCGACTGTAGTACAAGGTACGAATGTGAATAAATCTTGGATTCGTAAGATATTATGCCGCTTATCGAAATAGTCGTCGCGTAGCGAGAGGAGAGATTTTCGAGACACGGACAACACGTGGCACATTGCGGACCACAAGCAATCTTTGGAGACGGACGCAGGACAGGAGGAAACCTGGCGCCCTCCAGGCCTTGCGGGCGATGCCGCCAGTGTCGGGTGTCCGAGGCGGCGGAGGCGCGCGCCACGCCACGTGACCCTCACCTCCTGGAGGTGCCGGTGTGCCTGGAGGGGGCCGAGGTGGCGGAGGGGGCGGGGGCGGCAAATCGCCTTATAAAGGCCTCCCGGAGGCGGCCGCCGCTCCGTCGCTACTCACGAGAACGCTTGGTGAACGCTCTCCCACCCAGCTGTCCAAGCCCTGCGCACTTAGCTGAGGTAAGCAAAGTTTCAGAGCCACCAATACATCTGCGTACTGCTCCGGTAGCTAACGTGCAGTGCATGTTGCAGGACATAGGATACGAGCTACGCCTCGCGATTTTAGAACGACGGAAAAACATTTATCTTGGTGAAATGTTCAAAAATTAGTTAATCTTTAACCTGTTCTAGCAACGAAGCCTATCTATGGAAGGACTGACATTTTGTCAAGATCTGAATGACTGAAACTGTGTGCCCGACCGAGACTCGAACTCGGGACCTTTGCCTTTTGCGGGCAAGTGCTCTACCATCTGAGCTACCGAAGCACGATTCATGCCCAGTCCTCACAGCTTTACTTCTACCAGTATCTCGTCTGCAAGGTTCGCAGGAGAGCTTCTGTAAACTTTGGTAGGTAGGAGACGAGAAACGCAGAAGTAAAGCTGTGAGGACCGGGCGTGAGTCGCGCTTCGGTAGCTCAGATGGTAGAGCACGTGCCAGCGAAAGGCAAAGTTCCCGAGTTCGAGTCTCGGTCGGGCACACAGTTTTAATCTGCCAGGAAGTTTCATATCAGCGCACACTCCGCTGCAGAGTGAAAATCTCATTCTGGATCTGAATGACTGTTACTAGCATGTCTCGATAACAACATCTTGTCATTAATAACTGCGTCATCTGCGACGAGTGTAAGATCACAACTTATGAAAAATAAAATGATCGTGCGGCATTATTGGCAGCGAGTACCCAAGTAGTGCATATCATTCTACTTCACGCCTCTTCGGCTACTTGCTCATCGATGATGAAATGATGATGACAACACAAAACCCAGTCTCCGAGCAGAGAAAAATCTCCGACCTGACCGGGAATCGAACAAGTGAACTCGGGGCCTAGAGGCAGGAACGGTAACGGCTAGACCGCGAGCTGTGGACATCACAACTGGTGTTACATTGTAAGTCATTAATATATAGGTTTTCTATAGATTCCTTTCATAAAACCTAAGGAACAGAAGAACAGGAACAGAGATCCGAAGAGTAAACATTTGACACTGGGACAAAGGATATGTCCCAATGTCCAGCTTCTTCTTAGTGAACGGAAGGTGGTAATTACAGTGACATATACATCTACGTCTATACTCCGCAAGCCACCTTGCGGTGTGTGGCGGAGGGTACTTTGTGCGCCACTGTCACTTCCCTCATTTCCTGTTCCAGTCGCAAACAGTTCACAGGAAGATCGTATGCCGGTATGCTTCAACGTGGGCTCGAGTTTCCCTCATTTTATCTTTATGGGCCTTTCGCGAGATATTTGTACATGTCAGGAAGTAAAACGTTTGTGGCCTCTTCTAGGAACGTACGCTCTCATTACTTTAACAACAAACCATACCATTATACAGAACGCCTCTCTTGGAGCGCCTGAAACTAGAGTTCATTTATCATTACTGGCACGCATTCGTGCTTACTAAATAAATCCGTAACGAAACGTCCTGTTCTTCTTTGGGTATTCACTATTTGCTCTATCAGTCCTACCTGGTACGATTCCCATACGGACGAGCAATGTCCAAGTATTGGTTGAGCAGCTGTTTTAAAAGCCACTTCCTTTGTTGATGGACTAAATTTCCCTAAGGACTCTTCCAATGAATCTTAGTCTGACGTCTGAATTATCCCCGATTAATTTTATGTGATCATTCGATATCAAATCGCTCCACATGCATAGCAGATATTTTATGGATGTAACTGCTTCCAGTGATTGTTGCACAATCGTGAAATCATGCAATAAAGGGGTTTTCTGCCTATGTATTCACAGTACATTAAATTTCGTCATGTTGACGGTCAATTTTTCACTCCCTGCACCAAGTGTCGATCCTCTGCAGATCTTCCTGCTTTTTGCTACCGTTTTAAAGCGTCGCAATTTCTCTGTACACAACAGCATGAACTGTGCAAAGTCTCATGCCACTCCCGACGTTATATATTATGAAAAGTAACGGATCTATAGCACTCGCCTGGAGCGCACCCGAATTTACACTTGTGCTGGAGACTTCTTTCCTTTCAATTTTTTTTTTTTTTTTTTTTTTTTTTTTTTTTGCGAGAAACTCTTCAGTTCAGTCACTCGTATTTTGTTCATTAGGTGCCAGTGTGTAACTGTATCGAATGCATTCCGGAAGTAAAGGAACACGGCAACAACCTAGGCGCCGGTATTTACCGCTTTCCGTGTCCCTTGGACGAACGGAGCGAGCTGGGTGTCACACGATCAGTGTTTTCAGAACTCATGTTGGTTCCTACATAGATTTCCGGCCTCCAGAAATGTCATAATACGGGAGCATAAAACATATTCCGAAACTGTGCATCTGACTGATGTGATAGATAAAAGGCAATAGTTTTGTCCTTCTGTCTGACGCCCCTTATTGAAAACGAGAATGACCTGTGCTTGTTTCCAACTGTCGGGAACACTTCGCTCCTGTGTTCAGCGATTTCTGTCCCATGCTCACTTTTTTTCGATATCAGCCATTTTGTCGTTCGTGTGACAATTTAAAATAGGCACTGCAGTGCGATCTTCCTGTTTAAAAGACTTTTGGAAAATTACGTTTAATATTTCAGCCTTTTCTCTGTCGTCTTATGTTTCAATCCCATTATGGTCACAGAGTATCTGGACAGATGGCTTCTGTCCTTTTACTGATTAAGTGTAAGACAAAAGCTTTTTAGGATTTTCTGTCAAGTTGGTAGGCAGAATTTTGCTTTCCAGTTACCTGAACGCTTCATGCATGGCTTTCCTTTCACTACTATTGGTTTCATTTAGTTTTTGTTTATCTCTGAGACTTGGGCTACGTTTAAGTTTACAGTGGAGCTCTCTCTCTGCTTCTTTATCAGTTTTTTAACACAGCTGCCGAACCACGGCGGGTCTTTTTCATACTCACAACGTTGCCTCACAACGTTGCTCATCAGATATCTGTCTAACGCATGTTGTGCAACACTCTTGAGCTTCATTAATTGATGCTCAGCGTTGTTATTGCTGGAGATGAAATTTTCTGCTGTCCTTTCAGGTAATCCTAAATCTGTTTCTTGTCGCACTTGCTAAGCAGAAAAATCTTCCTGCCTTTCTTTGTATTCGTATTTACAGTTGTATTCAGCGATGCCTTATGATTAGTGATTCCCGGCTCTACTCTTGGTCTAAAAATTTAAGTCTGTTTGTCAGCAGCAGGTCTAATATGTTGTCTTCTGAGTCGGTGCGTTCATTAAGTACTGACGGTAATTTTCGGATAAAGCATTTAGAACAACTTCACATGTTTCTCTATCCGTACTCCACGTCCTAATAACTTGAGTCTCTCTGTCTGTAGCTAGTAGGTTAGAATCTCCTCCTAAAACTGTAAAATGACCAGAAAATTTAAATGAAATATTCTCCAAGCTTCCCCTCAACTGTTCCGTCACTACTGATACTGTGGCGGGGGTCTATAAAGTATCCGATGTCCATGTTTGATCCAGTCTTGAGCAAAATTATTGGACTCCAAATCTGTAATAATCTCCTAGATATTATCGTATTTTTTGTGGCTATAAATACGCTTCCATCACCAGCGTTCAACCTATCTTTACTATATACATCCCAATCGGAATTTGGAATTTTATTGCTGTTTCAACCAGCTTTCTTACCTTAGTACTACGTTGGCATTGTTATCGTTTATAAGCGAGATTGGTTCCAGAAACTAGATGCTCCTGTAGTTAATTAATAGTACATTAATATTTTCTTTCTGAGATGTGTTATGACGAATGCTACGACGGGGACCTGTGAAGTGATTTCTCTATCTTAAAACAGCAACATGTGAACGCCACACTTACTCTGCTACCCTACTATCAGTTGCCTGCGTGTATTGTACGTCTGACCTACTGCTTCACCCGTTAGCGGGAGTCGAGAAAGCTGCAACCGATTCTGTCGCAGAATCGTTTGAGCCTTTTGTTGAGACCTTTCACTCCATTCCACACCAGAGAACCGCGATAGGTTCTGGGAACGATGCTGCAAAACGATAGCTCTGCTTCCGCCCTGTGGATGAGGCAATCTGTCTTCACCAAATTAGCCAGACATCGGTAGGAAGCTAGGTAGTCCTATGAACCCTGGCGGCAGGCGTCGTTCGTGCCGACACGAGCCAAGTTTTGCAGTCGGATGTACTCAGTGTGCTCAGTCGCTGCCAATAGACCGTCCTCCACATCTCGTACGAGACTCCCTGGCAGGCACACATGCTGGACACCGAAATAGCACGACATTTGTAAGTAAGTAACTAACGCTGTCACAATATTCAGTATTAATATTATATGACATGCACAGTATGGTTGTTGTTGTTGTGGTCGTCAGTCGTGAGACTGGTTTGATGCAGCTCTCCATGCTACTCTATCCTGTGCAAGCTTCTTCATCTCCCAGTACCTACTGCAACCTACATCCTTCTGAATCTGCTTAGTGTATTCATCTCTTGGTCTCCGTCTACTATTTTTACCCTCCACGCTGCCCTCCAATACTAAAGTGGTGATCCCTTGATGCCTCAGAACATGTCCTACCAACCGATCCCTTCTTCTAGTCAAGTTGTACCACAAGCTTCTCTTCTCCCCAATCCTATTCAATACCTCCTCATTAGTTATGTGATCTGCCCATCTAATCTTCAGCATTCTTCTGTAGCACCACATTTCGAAAGATTCTATTCTCTTCTTGTCCAAACTATTTATCGTCCATATTTCACTTCCGTACATGGCTACACTCCATACAAATACTTTCAGAAATGACTTCCTGACACATAAATCTATACTCGATGTTAATAAATTTCTCTTCTTCAGAAACGCTTTCCTTGCCATTACCAGTCTACATTTTATATCTTCTCTGCTTCGACCATCGTCAGTTATTTTGCTCCCCAAATAGCAAAAGTCCTTTACTACTTTAAGTGTCTCATTTCCTAATCTAATTCCCTCAGCATCACCCGACTTAATTCGACTACATTCCATTATCCTCGTTTTGCTTTTGTTAATGTTCATATCCTCCTTTCAAGACACTATCCATTTCGTTCAACTGCTCTTCCAAGTCCTTTGCTGTCTCTGACAGAATTACAATGTCATCGGCGAACCTCAAAGTGTGGTATATCATGCTATATTCTTATTCCTTTGACAGTTATCTCACTCCACTACTGTAGCAGCGATTGACTTTCAGTCATTAATGCTAACGTTGGATTAGAAGACGCTTCTTTCAATGTACATTGTGCTGCTATGCTTGATACTACTTTTATTTTGTAAGGAAACTAAGATAATAATTAAAATAAAAAATTGCTGCCTCCCCATTTTTGTGTTTGTGTGTGTGTGTGTTTGTGTGTGTGTCCCAGAGGAGAGTCACACAGAAATTACGAATCATCATTCCCTCTGTTGAGGGTAACACTGAGCCAGGTAGATTTAATGCTACACCTTTCAAGCTGTTGTTATTGATGGTCACCAAGAAGGCTGTGACCGTTAAAAGAGACCCCTTGTTTTGTAGAAGGCCGTCAGGGGCACAGTGATATCTTCGTGGTAGACAGTGATTATGAATAGCCAGGTATTCCAACGTATCTATAGAAATCCCTCAGAACTCGCTTGTAAGACGAACATACCTTACCGCATGAACGGCCGTTCATGATGGCAATAGAAATGGGTGACTACCCTGACAGCTGTTTTCTTTCTAGCATCGAGATTTCAATTAGGTCCTGGCAGAACAACTCACCCTCGCTTTTGTTGGTGTCCTGGAGCAGTCACTACGTACCGTCCACGTAGTCACTGTTTATCACAGAAAAACTCGCGATAGGGACCAAGTTGGCGAAAGTCTGTCTATAAGGCTTCACCCAGATGCAGGAGTACCTAGAGCCCTTTAAAACCGAATATGACGTTTACTGTTCGTGGTACGTAAGTGATCTCATCGGAAGAAAACCGCCGGTCACCTTCTGCGTAACTTTTAATCGATGCTTCAGCACATGTGAAACTGGTATTGAATACTAGTGCTGTCTTTCCTCTCGGTTTCAGAGCTTAAAATTTGTTTTCCTCTTTGTTTGTAAACCTTTTTTCAGAATATATTTCGATTAATGAGTCAGCTTTGATTCATCGGTGTCCAAACCCACAACTTGATTCACACCTGTAAGTGTGATCGAGTCAGTTGTTTTCAAGGCCGCGAGGCTCAGCAGCACGTTTTTTATGTATCTCTTGACAGAGGAAGTGATGGGTGCGCGAAGTGTTCCACGACTAGAAGTCCTCATGAAGAGAAAGACGGTCAGAATTCCCTTCAGACCATTTGTGATTTCCCTAAATCCTTAAAGATAAATGCCGGGATAGATGCCTTTGAATAGGACACGGCTGATTTCTTATCCATATCGAGATCAGAGCATGCTCTACAATGAGTTCCTCGTCAGTAGGATGTTATACCCTAGGCTGCCTTCCTATTTCCATTAAGAAATGGCGTACGCTTTTTCTTTGCTTGTCTGAACAAAGTTTATTACTAAGTAAGTTTATAGATTTTTATCGGGTTGGAAGTACCAAGTGTGTCAGAAACAAACCTCCTGTTCTGGAAACAGTTTTTCTTAGGAGTGGTTGCTAGAGCACAGTGGCAACTGAGAAGTCACGAATTTCCCTTAGCTGACAGCGAACCATAATCGTTTCTTGAAAATACAGTTCATATGAATGCTACGAATTTCGATTAAAGGTAGTCTCTCGGGTGCTTCCCTATCGCGCAGACGCTATGCACTTCTCACATATTCTTGCATTTTCGAATTAACACCAGCAATAAATGAAGGAAGTATCCTAGACAATCAGACGAGAGGAGTTGGTATTTGAAAAGACAATAACTGTAACGTCTGAAGGTCGCTTACTGTAAAAATTTATTAATTTGGATGGTATTGTGTATGTCAGAGTCTTGGTCACTTGCTACTGTATTAAAACTGAGTATCGGTTTCGGCTTTGCAGCCATCATCAGATCTAAAAAGTAGAGCAGCGTCACGTAGGCGCCTAATCAAGTACTGACAACGCACCTATGTCCGGCTGCTGTAATTTTTAGATCCAATGATGGCTGCAAAGCCGAAACGGGTACTGAGTTTTAGTAAGGTAACATGTGATCAAGACTTTGTTTTATGTAATGTACTTCGAGACGAAGGTCACAGCTCTCCTCCACAGACCTAACTGGCCTCATTCCGTGAGTTCGGATTGTCTTTAATAAATCCTAGTAAACGACCAATAGTTCCTTCGAACATTGCGTTTAAATCATTGAATTATTTTCCTTTTTTATTGAATCTCGACTCAAATTGCTCAAAATTTTTCTCCTCTGCCAGTCTTGACCCTTAGGGGATTTTCAAGTGTTCACAACTGGAGCTTCTACGTCCATTGGAGTGCACTAAACACCAAGTTGGACAAAGTAACAAAATATTCTCTTCTCAAGTTGGTCTCCTCTGTGTTACAGATGTCTGCGGATGAGATACAGCAGCTGAAGGAGTGGGTGGAGCAGCAGCCACACCTGCCGCCAGTGCCAGGTACGGACTACTCTGCTCTGGTCTCCAGGTACTAGTTGCCAGCAGATTCCCTGTCTGCGTCATAAAATCCCCCTGCAGTTTCGTTAGTCTTCGTAACACTAAGGAGTTCTGTAATCACTTTCCAGAGAGGTAACGCTGTGGTTAGCCATCGAATCTCCGTTCAATTGTCTTGATTTATGCATCCCTAAGGAAGTAGCATGTCAACACCTTTTGTAGGTCGTGAAGTAACTAGTAACACCACCGATTCAAGAACCTTAACCACTGTCCAGACTCAGGGAGATTACTGGAGATTGTTCCCAGGCACGTATTCTCGTCCATTGAGGTCTCTTAGGTATTCACTAAGATTGACAGCATGCAACCCGCAGGTTTCATATCCATAGTGTGTCCCTTGGAACATTTTGACATGATGTGGTAACTACAGAGTGGTGCATTTTCATTTCGAAGATGGGGGTCGTCTGAAGTGTAAACAAATCAGAGCACATGCTCGGTCAGTCGCTTTTTGTTCAACAGACAGACACGATATCAGATGTATGAAGGCTGTCAGAGTGAAAGTGTGTTGTTTGCGTTCTGTGTTGTTATTAGATCTCGTAGGGTATACTGTATAAGGGGTGTGGACAGCGTCAGACGTTGAGTGAGCACTGTGAAAGAGATGAAGACGCCACGTGCGACGCCTCATAAGAGAGGTCTGCATTTGACCAGCGTGCCAATTAGTACAGTGTCCAGATTTGTGGGACATATCGGATGTGACAGTATCCCAGTGTTGGACTACATGGGAACGTTCTGATTGACCTCGGGTGACAGCCACGAGGTAAGACCGCCGTACTCTGCATCAAACACAACGCCGCCCCTTCGCATCTGCGTCTAGCGTCCGATAACTGGCAGAGAAATCCCAGCATCATTGGTTGGAGACTGCAGCAACCAGACTGGAGAATTACCGCCTCAAGCGTAGAGTGCCGTTAACGCATAGAAACGGCTGCATTTTGAGTGATTCCATGACTGAGGAGCATGGACTGCTGGTGAACGTCATTTCACTGTGTTCCGCGATGAATCGTGGTGCCGCACTATCCTGGATGACCATCTTCATCTTCATCGTTATCGTGTGGTGGCGACCTGGGCAGAGAGCCCATTGCTCCGATGTTTTGGAGAAGCACTGCGGTTTTACGCCTGGAGCCGTGGTGTGAGGATCCATCGGATGTAGCTTCAGGTCACGTCTTGTAGTGATTGAGGGAACTCTGATGGTACAATGGTGTGTCACAGACATCATGCGTCCTCATGCATTACCTTTCATACGACGGTGTCCTGATGCATTTTTTTTAGCAGGCTAACGCTCGTCCACACGTGCCGTGTGTCTCTATGAACTTTCGGCATGATGCTGAGGTATTCTCAAGATCTGTCTCTAAAGGGAATTGCCTGAGACCACCAGGGTCGTCAACTTGGTCCCAGTGCCAGTATCTGGGCTATCGAGGACCATTTACAGTGGTTGTGGGTCAGTTTGTCTCAGGAAAGGATACAACAATTTTATCAACCTCTACCCAAAAGAAATAGTGCACGACTTAAGACCGGAAGGGTTCTAGCGTCATATTGATAAGTAAATTTGATTCGACTTTTTTATCACTGAAATAATATTATATACCCTCTCAGGGCCTTGAAACTTCCCTTCTGGGTGCTTCTCAAGCAGTGTAATTAGCGACGTGCCCGCACGACTTCGGAGATGAAGAAACCCAAATGTCTGCCCACAGCGAACTGCCCTAAAATCACCCGTCTTGCCAGCAGAGCGTACGGCCGTGCTGCTGACGTAAACCGTCACCGTGGCGAGAGGAACGCCGTTCTGCTAACATGGCGCCTTTCTGTAATTAAGTGTTTCATACACCATGTGATCAAAAGTGTCCGGACACCTCGCTGAAAATGACTTACAAGTTCGTGGCGCCCACCATCGGTAATGCTGGAATTCAATATGGTGTTGACCCACCCTTAGCCTTGATGACAGCTTCCACTCTCGCAGGCTTATGCTCAGTCAAGTACTGCAACGTTTCTTGGGGAATGGAAGCCCAATCTTCACAGAGTGCTGCACTGAGGAGGGATATCGATGTCGGTCGGTGAGGCCTGGCACGAAGTCGGCTTTCCAAAACATCCCAAAGGTGTTCCATAGGATTCAGATCAGAACTCTGTGCAGGCCAGTCCATTACAGGGATGTTATTGTCGTGTAACCAATCCGCTTCAGGCCGTGCGTTATGAACAGGTGCTCGATCGTTTGAAAGATGCAATTGCCATCCCCGAATTCCCCTTCAACAACGGGAAGTAATAAGGTGCTTAAAATGTAGGCCTGTGTTGTGATAGAGCCACGCAAAACAACAAGGAGTGCAAGCCCCCTCGATGAAAAACACGACCACACCATAACACCACCGCCTCCAAATTTCACTGTTGGCACTACACAGGCTGGCAGATGACGTTCACCCGGCATTCGCCATACCCACACCCTGCCATCGGATCACCACATTGTGTACCGTGATTCGACGCTCCACACAACGTTTTTCCATTGTTCAATCGTCCAATGTTTACGCTCCTTACACCAAGCGAGGTGTCGTTTGGCATTTACCAGTGTGATGTAAAGCTTATAAGCAGCCGCTTGACCATGAGATCCAAGTTTTCTCACCTCCCGCCTAACTGTCATACTACTTGCAGTGGATCCTGATGCAGTTTGGGATTCCAGTGTGATGGTCTGAATAGATGTCTGCCTATTACACATTACGACCCTCTTCAACTGTCGGGGGTCTTAGTCAGTCAACAGACGAGGTCGGTCTGTACACTTTCTTGCTGTACGCGTCCCTTCACGTTTCCACTTCGCTATCATATCGGATACAGTGGACCTAGAGATGTTTAGGAGTGTTGAAATTTCGCGTATAGACGTACGACACCCAATCACCTGAACACGTTGGAAGACCGTGAGTTCCGTGGAGCGCCCCGTTCTGCGCTCTCGCGATGTCTAATGACTATTGAGGTCGCTGATATGGAGCACTTGGCAGTAGGTGGCAACACAATACACCTAACATGAAAAACTTATGTTT
This sequence comes from Schistocerca serialis cubense, assembly GCF_023864345.2. Lineage (NCBI taxonomy): Eukaryota > Metazoa > Arthropoda > Insecta > Orthoptera > Acrididae > Schistocerca > Schistocerca serialis. The sequence goes on from NC_064643.1 coordinate 254,661,323, forward strand.
TTGGGGATGTCCGGATACTTTTGATCACATAGTGTAAGTGTGTGATTTCCTAACATTCCCTAAATCACTCACAGTAAAGTCTCTGTTGGCTACTTCTACAAGTCTGCATTAAATTCCTTTCTTCGGGTTTGTGTAAACGAAGATAGAGTAGCGACTTTAATACTCTCTGTTCCAAAGAACCTAAAAGCTAATTTTATTTTTGTTCTCTGACGTGGTAAGGAGTAGACGGGTGCCTTTAATCATGTTTGTTGGCTACTTCTACAAGTCTGCATTAAATTCCTTTCTTCGGTTTTGTATAAACGAAGATAGAGCAGCAACTTTCATCTACATCTACATCTACATTTATACTCCGCAAGCCACCCAACGGTGTGTGGCGGAGGGCACTTTACGTGCCACTGTCATTACGTCCCTTTTCTGTTCTAGTCGCGTATGGTTCGCGGGAAGAACGACTGCCGGAAAGCCCCCGTGCGCGCTCGAATCTCTCTAATTTTACATTCGTGATCTCCTCGGGAGGTTTAAGTAGGGGGAAGCAATATATTCGATACCTCATCCAGAAACGCACCCTCTCGAAACCTGGCGAGCAAGCTACACCGCGATGCAGAGCACCTCTCTTGCAGAGTCTGCCACTTGAGTTTATTAAACATCTCCGTAACGCTATTACGGTTACCAAATAACCCTATGACGATACGCGCCGCTCTGCTTTGGATCTTCCCTACCTCTTCCGTCAACCCGATCTGGTACGGATCCCACACTGATGAGAAATACTCAAGTACAGGTCGAACGAGTGTTTTGTAAGCCACCTCCTTTGTTGATGGACTACATTTTCTAAGGACTCTCCCAATGAATGTCAACCTGGTACCCGCCTTACCAACAATTAATTTTATATGATCATTCCACTTCAGATCGTTCCGCACGCATACTCTCAGATACACTCCTGGAAATTGAAATAAGAACACCGTGAATTCATTGTCCCAGGAAGGGGAAACTTTATTGACACATTCGTGGGGTCAGATACATCACATGATCACACTGACAGAACCACAGGCACATAGACACAGGCAACAGAGCATGCACAATGTCGGCACTAGTACAGTGTATATCCACCTTTCGCAGCAATGCAGGCTGCTATTCTCCCATGGAGACGATCGTAGAGATGCTGGATGTAGCCCTGTGGAACGGCTTGCCATGCCATTTCCACCTGGCGCCTCAGTTGGACCAGCGTTCGTGCTGGACGTGCAGACCGCGTGAGACGACGCTTCATCCAGTCCCAAACATGCTCAATGGGGGACAGATCCGGAGATCTTGCTGGCCAGGGTAGTTGACTTACACCTTCTAGAGCACGTTGGGTGGCACGGGATACATGCGGACGTGCATTGTCCTGTTGGAACAGCAAGTTCCCTTGCCGGTCTAGGAATGGTAGAACGATGGGTTCGATGACGGTTTGGATGTACCGTGCACTATTCAGTGTCCCCTCGACGATCACCAGTGGTGTACGGCCAGTGTAGGAGATCGCTCCCCACACCATGATGCTGGGTGTTGGCCCTGTGTGCCTTGGTCGTATGCAGTCCTGATTGTGGCGCTCACCTGCACGGCGCCAAACACGCGTACGACCATCATTGGCACCAAGGCAGAAGCGACTCTCATCGCTGTAGACGACACGTCTCCATTCGTCCCTCCATTCACGCCTGTCGCGACACCACTGGAGGCGGGCTGCACGATGTTGGGGCGTGAGCGGAAGACGGCCTAACGGTGTGCGGGACCGTAGCCCAGCTTCATGGAGACGGTTGCGAATGGTCCTCGCCGATACCCCAGGAGCAACAGTGTCCCTAATTTGCTGGGAAGTGGCGGTGCGGTCCCCTACGGCACTGCGTAGGATCCTACGGTCTTGGCGTGCATCCGTGCGTCGCTGCGGTCCGGTCCCAGGTCGACGGGCACGTGCACCTTCCGCCGACCACTGGCGACAACATCGATGTACTGTGGAGACCTCATGCCCCACGTGTTGAGCAATTCGGCGGTACGTCCACCCGGCCTCCCGCATGCCCACTATACGCCCTCGCTCAAAGTCTGTCAACTCCACTTACGGTTCACGTCCACGTTGTCGCGGCATGCTACCAGTGTTAAAGACTGCGATGGAGCTCCGTATGCCACGGCAAACTGGCTGACACTGACGGCGGCGGTGCACAAATGCTGCGCAGCTAGCGCCATTCGACGGCCAACACCGCGGTTCCTGGTGTGTCCGCTGTGCCGTGCGTGTGATCATTGCTTGTACAGCCCTCTCGCAGTGTCCGGAGCAAGTATGGTGGGTCTGACACACCGGTGTCAATGTGTTCTTTTTTCCATTTCCAGGAGTGTATTTTACAGAAGTAACTGCTACCAGTGTTTGTTCCGCTGTCATATAATCATACAATAAAGGATCCTTCTTTCTATGTATTCGCAATACATTACATTTGTCTATGTTAAGGGTCAGTTGCCACTCCCTGCACCAAGTGCCTATCCGCTGCAGATCTTCCTGCATTTCGCTACGATTTTCTAATGCTCCAACTTCTCTGTATACTACAGCATCATCCGCGAAAAGCCGCATGGAACGTCCGACGCTATCTACTAGGTCATTTATATATATTGTGAAAAGCAATGGTCCCATAACACTCCCCTGTGGCACGCCAGAGGTTACTTTAACGTCTGTAGGCGTCTCTCCATTGATAACAACATGCTGTGTTCTGTTTGCTAAAAACTCTTCAATCCAGACAAACAGATGGTCTGATATTCCGTAGGCTCTTACTTTGTTTATCAGGCGACAGTGCGGGACTGTATCGAACGCCTTCCGGAATTCAAGGAAAATAGCATCTACCTGGGAGACTGTATCTAATATTTTCTGGGTCTCATGAACAAATAAAGCGAGTTGGGTCTCACACGATAGCTGTTTCCGGAATCCATGTTGATTCCTACAGAGTAGATTCTGGGTTTCCAAAAACGGTATGATACTCGAGCAAAAAATATGTTCTAAAATTCTACAACAGACCGAAGTCAGAAATATAGGTCTATAGTTCTGCGCATCTGCTAGACGACCCTTCTTGAAGACTGGGACTACCTGTGCTCTTTTCCAATCATTTGTAACCTTCCGTTCCTCTAGAGACTTGCGGTACACGGCTGTTAGACGGGGGCAAGTTCTTTCGCGTACTCTGTGTCGAATCGAATTGGTATCCCGTCAGGTCCAGTGGACTTTCCTCTGTTGAGTGATTCCAGTTGCTTTTCTATTCCTTGGACACTTATTTCGATGTCAGCCATTTTTTCGTTTGTGCGAGGATTTAGAGAAGGAACTGCAGTGCGGTCTTCCTCTGTGAAACAGCTTTCGAAAAAGGTGTTTAGAACTTCAGCTTTACGCGTGTCATCCTCTGTTTCAGTGCCATCATCATCCTGGAGTGTCTGGATATGCTGTTCCGAGCCATTTACTGATTTAACGTAAGACCAGAACTTCCTAGGATTTTCTGTCAAGTCGGTACATAGAATTTTACTTTCGAATTCACTGAACGCTTTACGCATACCCCTCCTTACGCTAACTTTGACATCGTTTAGCTTCTGTTTGTCTGAGAGGTTTTGGCTGCGTTTAAACTTGGAGTTAAGTTCTCTTTGCTTTCGCAGTAGTTTCCTAACTTTGTTGTTGAACCACGGTGGGTTTTTCTCGTCCCTCACAGTTTTACTCGACACGTGCCTGTCTAAAACGCATTTTACGATTGCCTTGAACTTTTTCCATAAACACTCAACGTTGTCAGTGTCGGAACAGAAATTTTCGTTTTGATCTGTTAGGTAGTCTGAAATCTTCCTTCTATTACTCTTTCTAAACAGCTAAACCCTCCTCCCTTTTTTTATATTCCTATTAACTTCCATATTCAGGGATGCTGCAACGGCCTTATGATCACTGATTCCCTGTTCTGCACTTAATACTCTCTGTGCCAAAGAACCTAGAAGCTAATTTTATTTTTGTTCTCTGAAGTGGTAAGGAGTAGAGGGTACCTTTCGTCATGTTTGTATTCCATAATAGGAATCAAACGTTGGAACCAATACCCCACAGTGGGTCTTGGTGGTATTAGCGTCATGTTTTATATAGTTTTACATACCTGTTAGCTACTCTATTCCCCTGTCAGCTACTGGAACAATAAAATTGCCATCCTATATCTGTGATGTACTTGTAAAATTATAATCATTCTAACTTTATGATTTATTTTCAGTTAAATGACCTGACTTGTGAAAATCTGAATAGGTTTCATAAACATAATTAATTTTAAAGCCAGCTGTTTTCTCTCTGTGTTGAATCCCGCCTTCTCGGATCGCTAGACAACATCCAAGCAAATCGTATTAATGAATTTTATTACAGAAGGAAATGATTTACACAGACGAGTCGCAAGCAAAGTGCGACAGACAAAATAAGAAATCTCTTCAGTGTATACAATTCCTAAGTCGCTGGTCTTAAACTACCTAACCTTGATGCTGCTGTAGATGTGGTCGCGACTAGTCGGCACGGCGCTTATGTCCTCTTCACAAGAGGCCGCTGCTGTCGCGTTGTCGTCCTAGAGAGGGGTCGGTCAGCGTGCAATTGGCTGACGTCTTCTTCACGGCCCCCTGTGCTCTCTCGTTTCCGATTGGCGTTCCGGCACTTGACTTTACGCTAGAACATCCCTCACCCAACCCCCCCCCCCCCCCTCCTCCCAAAAGCGACCGACAGTCGTCGTAAGGAGCTCGACAAGGAGAGGGGAGGCAGCATCATGGACGCTGCGCTGGACCGGAAGCTGTGGCTGCAGGTGACATCAGGCTTCCGGTCGTACCATCTGGCCTTCGGTCTGGAGGAAACGTCTCCCAGAAGGGTACACGTCCACCTCCCGAGGCCCATAAAATGTAGAAAGTGTCGGCTGCTGCGTCATGGGCGGGTCCAGCTCCATCGATAGGACGAGAGGAGGTGCAGGAGATGAAGGCTCCGTCTCCATGGGGTCGTCCCATGGTGTCGTGATAACACCCTCTGGCGGCTGCTATGGCCGGCCTGTCCTCGGGATCCTTGAATCTGGGGGAAGAGACACAGAAGGATCACCATGCACATGACAGTGGCATGATGGCGGCGCTGCAATCCGTCTGGGTCTGAAATGAAATACACGCATGTGCCAAGTCAACGAAGGATCTCGCCTCGCACCCACCGTCTGCTGCCTCTAAAAAACCTGTAAAACATAATATCATGCGGCGCGTAGCGATACTTGCAGCCTTCCTTCGGCGCCGGATGCTGAGGAGGGTGGAGCAGGTGGAGTAGTGTCCGATGGCGGCGGCCGTGAAGCAGTTCGGCCGGCGATGGTCGAACTCGTGGATGCGAACGATAGAACGTGAGAAGCAGTTGCAATGTTTGAATCCTGCTGTGTTCGGTGTGAAGTTTAGTCATCTGCTGCTTGAACGTTCTGACATAACTTCGCCGTTGGACTGTGGATGGAACAGTGCACTAGTTAGATGCAGTATGCCACTGCTTTCACAAAATGTTTCAAAATTCATTTGACGTGAACTGAGGGCCGTTGTCCGATACCATGACTTCAGGCAAACCTTTGAGGAAAAAAGTAGAGGACAATATCTGAATTGTGCTACGTGACGTTCTCGAATTTATTGGCGCAGCAAAAGGAAACTTGCTATAAGCGTCTACCACAATCAACCAACGAGTGTTCCAAAAAGGTCCCGCAGTGTCTATCTGCACACGTTGCCATGGTGATTGCGACTTAGGCCAAGCAGAGAATTTTTGTGGCGGAGCGATTTTCCACACATGCCTGAATTTGTGACGTCAACTGTCCTATTTGGTGTCCACACCATGCCAAGTACAGTGTCGAAGCGCTAACTGTTTCGTACGAATGATCCCCCAGTGTCCTTGGTGAAGTAAGTGAAACATTTCTTTTTGAAAAGCTTTGAGAATCAGCACACGTGACTGTCCACTGTCATTTTGAACAAGACTAACTGGTTCAAATGGCTGTGAGCACTATGGGACTTAACATCTGAGGTCATCAGTCCCCTAGAACTTAGAACTACTTAAACCTACCTAACCTAAGGACATCACACACATCCATGCCCGAGGCAGGATTCGAACCTGCGACCGCAGCGGTCGTGCGGTTCCAGACTGAAGCGCCTAGAACCGCTCGGCCACTCCGGCCGGCCAACAAGAAAAACTCCTTGCTGTACAACGAGGCTATGCCAATGTGCAAAGTATCGGCGCACTACAGAGTTCGTTATGCTAAGTAATGAGCGAGGCCAAGGTGTGAAAATGTATTTTAGCAAAATCTTCAAATCTGAACCAGCTTCAGTCACTTGTGGAAGTTTCCTACCGTTCACAGGAAAGGATTGAAGCATAATCCTGAAGATCGATGTGACAGCAAGATGCAGTAGAATCGTCGATGCCTGTATCAAGACCAATCGGAAGACGTGAAAGTGCGTCCGCTTTACCATGTTGAGCTGTCGAACGATACTGCGCCTGTATCATGGGGTCCCAGGTTCTATTCCCGGCCAGGTTGGGGATTTTCTCTGCCCGGGGACTGGGTTTTTGTATTTTCCTCATCATTTCATCATCATCATCTTCATCATTTGTGACAGTGACTATATTTGATTGTGAAAGAAAATGGACTGTGTAAAAATTGGGACTTGTTACAGACGTTGATGACCGCGCAGTTGATCGCCCTACAAACCAAACATCATCATCATCACCGTCGGACGATACACAATCTCGTGCTGGTATTGAGACAGCAACAAATCCAATATTTGGAATTTGTACAGGAACCGGCTTCGTCGGGTGAAATAAGGACTGCAATTGCTTGTGATAGGTTACTATGTACAGTTGTCTGCCATACAAATAGTGGTGGAATTTGGTGACACCATATACAGTAGCTAATGCTTCTTTCTCTATTTCTCCCCGTCGGAGGTTTGAGTCCTCCCTCGGACATGGGTGTATGTGTTGTCCCTAACATAAGTTACTTTAAGTTGGACTAAGTAGTGAGTAAGCCTAGGGACCGATGAGTTCAGCAGTTTGGTCCCACAATACCTTACCACAAATTTCAAATTTTTTTCTCTATTTCTGAATAGTTACACTGACCTTTGGACAACACTTTTGATGCCATAGCAATAGGCCTGTCTTTATCACCAATTCTGTGTGAAAGCACTGTACCGATTCCGTAAGAGGAAGCGTCAACGTAAACACAACCGGTTTGTCAGGATCAAAGTGAACCAAGAATCGATCACTGAGCAATGCATCTTTAGGTTTTTGAAAAGCTTCTTGGTAGTCATCTGTCCAAACAAAGGGGACGTTCTCGCGACCCAAGCGATGAAATGGAGCTGCGATTTGTGCAGCATTCGGTATGAACCGAATATAATAGTTCATTTTTCCCGGGACAGACTGCAATTCTGTGACACTGAGAAGAACTGGCAGATCACATATGGCTAACGTATGTGACTGTAGAGAATGTACACCTTGACTGTTTATGACATGACCAAGATACTGCCACTCGGGTTTAAAATGTCACACTTGTCCAGTCCTGCATCAGATAACACACGAAACAAAGCACGCAAACTTGCAATGTGTTCATGAGGTCTACGACCTGCTACGACAATATCGTCCAAATAGTTTGAACAATTTGGTACTTGAGGAGTCAGCTGTTCCAAATACCATCGTAAAATAGTGGTGCGGAAGCACTGTCAAAAGGCAAACGCACATATTTAAACAACCGCAAATGAGTGTTCATAACACATACGTTTTGAGATTCTTCATCTAGAGGTATTTGAAGATATACGTCGCGCAAATCATTTTTGAAAAGCAGAGAACAGCGCCTAATCTGTCTATGAGATCCTCCGTGCGTGGCAATGTATAAGTTTCAATCTTAGTTTGTGGATTGACTGTAGACTTAAAGTCAACACAGAGGTGAATACGACCTGAAGGTCTGGGGAGCAAAAGCAGTGGACTTGCCCGCTGACTTACTTGTATGGCCGCAATATTTCCGCTGTCTTCCAATACTTAAAGTTCAGCAGCCACATTGTCCCTTAATACAATGGGAAGTTCTGACCCGGAAAAATTTCGGCTGAGCATCGTCTTTCATAGTAATACGTGCATCAAAATTATTAGCCTTACCTAAACCTTTTATGGAAGTCTTTCACACTCTCTTTTGCATTGAATGCATTCACTGACAACACATTGTCCTGAATTTGAAAGCCAAACAAATCAAAATAATCAAGGTCAAATATATTCTCACAATCGTGTGATTGTAGCACAGTGAAAGTAACAGTTCACGTATGTGAGCGATACATAGCAGGCAAAGTTCATTTCCGAGAACGTGAATGTCATGTCTATAACAAGCCGTCAGCTGCGTACTAGTTTTAGACACGTGTAGGGAGCCTAACAGTTCATACGTGTTACTATTCATCAATGTAACAGAGCTGCCTGTAATATCACATGTTTCCCACTAATATGCAAATGAACAAAAAGTTTGTTGGACTGGCTTAGCACAGAAGAAACTGTTTGCTTGCTAGTTTAGCTAATGCTTGCTGCAGGCTTTAAATACACTGCATTAATTAAATTGTCCTTGTGACTAGATTTATGTAAGTGGACAGAATTCTTATGTTTGTTTCGCTGCAAACAGACGGATTGTGCGTGACCTTGCTTGTCACAAGCGTAACACTGTGCTTGACTTGACGGACAGTCTTGGCGCTTTTGCCGTGAAAACGAAAGAGACTTATTTCTGTTCACCTGTGTAGAGAACTGTTCATGTGGCATGGAACTCGCAGGCTGTTGCTGCCCAATGGGTCAGTCACGAGCAAGGGATGACTCGAACCGACAAATTCGCGGCAGCTTAAATTTATCGGCTGACACAGCACCTGAATCGTAATGATCTAGAATTTGCACTACGTGCTGGAATGATGGACTGGACTGTTTCAAAATCTGTTCCCTAAGTTTGACATCAGTTACATTGTGCACGATTGCATGATGCAACATAACATTAGTATATAAAGCACCACAAGCACATTTGAATTGTATTTCCTCGCCATACCCTGCAAATCTGTTACCCATTCGAGCTAAGTTTGTTCTGACTGTTTCTCGCAATGAAAGAATTGGTACGCTGTGACCACATCCACTTGTCAGTCATAATAGTTAGTTAACGAATATACAACCCAATCGTAGGAAAGTTCACACGAAGTGACGTTAGGGAACAATTCCTGAATGAGGCGAAACACTGCACTTCCTATTGTTGACAAAAAGTAATGGAGTTACGCAGCACCTGGTACGTTGTGAGCTATTACGCGGGCTTTAAACTGCTGCAACCACTTGAGCCATTCTACTTCTTCATTAAACCAGCGAAACGGCGCTACGGCACCCGGAGCGACAGGCGTAGTTTGTTGTTCTGTCAGGCGTCCAGCGTTCACCAGTAACTGCTGTACTGTATTGAGTAGAGATGCGATTTGTTGGGTCTGAAACTGAAATATCTGTGTTAGCTGCGTTGCATCTATCGCTTGCATCTGAGGCATCTGAGCAGGGGGGTGGAAGAGGTGGGTTTCTCATATCATAAGAGACAATTATGCAATAAACAGACAAGGCACGCAATAAAAATAAACACACAAGCAAAGAAAATTTCCACAATGCCCACCGAAAACACTGTTTAGCAAAAACACTATAAGATACACTGTTGAAGCAAAGAAATACACACTTTCAAAAAAAGACAACGTAGAATTAAGGCGCCATCAAAACACAAAAGAAAATCCATGGACGTCAGGCACTGTGTTCTTGTTATTACTCGTCGCCAATGCTGAATCCTGCCTTGTCGTCAAATATGTAGAATCTAGAAAGCCTGCCTTCTCGGATCACTAGACAACATTCAAACATATCGTATTAATTAATTTTATTACAAAAGGAAACGATTACAATACTTTGTATTTACACATATGTGTCACAAGCAAAGGACGACAGACAAAATTAGAAATCTCTTCAGTATATACAGTTCCTAAGTCGCTTGTCTTGAAGCGCCTAATCTAGATGCTGCTGTAGAATTTGACTTCACTTAGAGGCCGTTACTGTCACGTTGTCGTCTTAGAGAGGGGTCGATCAGCGTGCAATTGGCTGACGTCTTCTTCACAGCCCTCTGTGTTCTCTCTCGTTTCCGACTGGCGTTCTGCCGCTTGACTATAGGCTGGAACGCTGCGTATGCTATCCAAAAGTCAGAAATAGATGTAATGAAACTGTTGGTTCCCAAAAGCGTTTGCTCAAGTTCCACAATGCCGTCAGCTGTGCGACGTATCTCACAACAAAAAGCCATTGGTTCAATGTTCTGTTGGCAGGAAGTTGCAACATTTTATTTCCAGTGGATATTGATCCACAAACAAGGATGGAATATTAGTGTGCTTCAGGCACATGAGACAGCACCGTACAACTTTACTTCATTTCAGTTACCTGTGAGGCCGTAAATGACATTACCCGCTATGACAAAGATAACTGACATATCAATGTTTTACTGGTGATATACGAGTATCTGGTGAAAAGAATACAGAGATATGTTTTCTCATTTTACTTTTTCCTTGTGCAGTAAATATTGCTATCGTACAGCAACTGTCAGCTTTTGTGTATTCGGTTCGATTATTGTTAGTGAGAAAATTCTTGCACTGCCAGTATGTGGCTATCAATTAAAGGGGAGAAGCTGGTATTAAGTCCCTGATCTCCAGGCTTTGCGCAAGTATCCTAGGTTAAATCCCAAACCTCTCTAGATTTTCTCATGGAGTATACTGTGAACTGGCACCATGTGACAGTCTCTCCTTTCGCATCGTCATACTCATCATCCTCATTATCAACTGGAAACGCGACACTGTCCACCACACACACACACACACACACACACACACACACACTCACACACACACACACACACACACGCACACACACACACACACACACACACACACACACACACACACACATCCACATCCCAGTCACCTGTAATACCCGGTCAGACTTAAGACAGAAAATCAACGCTTCGCAAATAAATGTGTGAAAAAGAAAGCCTTTGTGATACCCGAGTCCCCCCCCCCCCCTGGGGTTATACAGTGTTCAAATAACTTGCGGTAATGCAGCCGGGTGAGATCGTCGACAACAGCCGATATTTGAAAAGGAGCACACACTGCCATGTTTCAAGGTGATCTTGCTCTGAAAATGGCAGGGTGTGCTCCTTTTCAAATATCGGCTGTTGTCAACGATCTCACCCGGCTGCATTGCCGCAAGTTATTTGAAGAAAACTTTTTTTTCATTGAAGTGCGTAACCCTTAGAATATACTTCTGCCAAAAATGTCATCAGTTACCAAATTAATTCATAAAAGCTCTATTCACTCTTCTTATACACAAATCAATGCTCATTAATTATGAAAATATGAAATGGGACTTTTATAAAGCTCTAGTATTTGGTGAAACACCTGTAGGTCAGTGGTAGTCTATTTTGCACAAGAAAGAAAGTATAATTATTATTTACATATCTGTTCACTGTAATCTCGCTTAGCATTCGCGAAATGGACTAGTTTTCAAATTGAGTTTTGTGTCAAGTTAAGTAGATGAACCAACAGACATTATTTATCATTGATTACAGTTTAATTAGTAACTCAATTATGATATATAAAGGAGAGAGAAAATATTGTTTGTGTTTTCCACACAAACGTCACATTCATTATTGCTACACGGCTACGACTGTCACATATTGTCAGCAGCTTCAAAGAGAGCTGCGTTACCCGAGTTGCAGTGTGGTATATAATTCCATTTGATCTTAACTTATCGTGCCTAGAAAGCCGAGCTTATGAGTGTCAATTTGAAGAGGCAAGTGGTTGCCATTACCTATTCTCTTACCACGTAATTGGTTTTAGACACCAGCCACATTTTCTCGCATTCAGCTGTTTTCCACAAACGTTTGGAACTCATAGTTGTAACTTAGTAGTCTTCGGACTACAGAAAACAATAAATTCTTTTACCGCATTATTAAAACCATGAATGTGTAACGATTATTTTTAGCTTCAGACGTTATTAACGGTGTGTAGCCTCCCTCGCAAGACTTTCTCCCAATAATTCTATTCGTAGCTCACCGAAAGTCTTCTACGTATTTTGATAGACTGGTGTGCCGCAGCGTCAAGCAGCATATACACAAATATCTACTTAAGCTTTATTTTGAACTTTGGCTTTTTCCCGTGGATATAACATTTTAATTCATTTAAATACTTCAGATTTTTAAAATTAATTCATATTCATTTTTTCCGGAGGCTGCAGCTTTTCTTTCGTGTACATAGTCTTTCGTCTACGACTTACACTGGAATACTCTTCTAGTGCATGGAATCAGTACAAAGTTTTCCTAACAGGAATTATTGAGTGCATACAAAGACTGTGAGCAACACTGGTTATAGGTTGCCTCTTGGGAGAATGTAACGGCACTACTGACTCTTCATCTTGAGAAAAAGCTAGTGACAAAATTCGCAGATCCATACTGAACGCGGACTATTTTGCTTTCGACGTGGAAAAATTTAGTAGCTGCGATTTTTAATCACATTTTTAGTGAGTGTATTCTGAATTTCAAAGTCTCTCCTGTCAGATGTGACGTTGATACTAGACTTGACTATTCATGCCGTGGTAAAATTCGTCCCTTCGGACGACAACCAAATTACCTTACAGGCATTCTTATTCCATCTCTAAGTACTGTCTCTAAAACATTTTCTGGATCATATATCTCTGAAAATATGATTTTAATGGTTGTTCTATAAGATGTCATTCGCGGAAGTTCACAGAGATATCATCTTCCGCTGAACGAATCGCCCACATATGTTGGGATTCTGTAATTGTTTCCTCACAGTGAAAAGCACATTCAACACAAATATTTTAACCTCTACAAAGGAATTAGATACGATAATTTTCACGAACACTGTGCTTAAATGTTTCAGTATGGTGAGTATGTTAACTCTTAAGAAGTTATCTGATGGCTTTTAATGTTCCACATTCAAAGAATGAGAGAGAAGACTCTTGCCTACAGTGGCAAACGTCCGCATGGGATCTACACTTGTTATTGGAGCCGGAATACTTATTCCATAGTGTTAAGATGTCTTCTGCGCTAATTTTTGGTTAGGGCAGATCTTTTGATCATGCCAAAGAAAGCCTTTTCTTGCCAAGAGCAGCGGTTCAGTGATGATATGTGGTCATAATTTCTGCAGTGCTTCTGTTGATATCTGTAAAGCAGTTTCGTTCTTGCCTTACATTCCTCTGGAAGTTTCCTGTCTCTATTTATCATTAATTACCAAAATTTCTGTTTAGTATTTGAATTTCAGCTGTACAATTGTATCTTTTTCACTTACTCGATGGTGAGCCGGTCTGAAATAGAATTTGGTATTCTGCGGAAAGTACTTCAGTTTGAAATTGTAAGGTAACACATTATCTCCTATCTGTGTTCATGAAAGGAATATGAGGCTCTTATTGGCTATCAAACCAAGGACGACTGACTAGAAGTTTGTCTTCCATCCAACGGGCGTAATTATTCGTTGCTTTCTTTGGGAAGAGGACGTATCGCTTATAGTATTTCTGGGTGTTTTTATACTAAATAAGACATCAATGTTGCATCCAGGTTCTCTGCCTCGTGATGACTGGGTGTTGTGTGATGTCCTTAGGTTAGTTAGGTTTAAGTAGTTCTAAGTTCTAGGGGACTGATGACCGTTGCTGTTAAGCCCCATAGTGCTCAGAGCCATTTGAACCATTTTTTTTATTTTTTTTTTTTTTTTTTTAGCATCCAGGGTTCATTCATATTGCCTTGAAATTTTCTTGCAGAGAATGTGAAATTCATAAAGAGATTTTGGTCAGAACACCAAGAGCTAATAGTGTATCAGCACTGCAGTTACCTATTTGTTGTTGAGGTAATGTTAAAATTACCAACAAAGAAAGGTGTATCTGTAGAGGAAACCTTAATGGTGACAATGATTGCTTCCTCTCAGGATCTCTTGTTTTTAGTGTGAACGATCATCAGTGTCTTAACATCATAATGGATCAATCAAAATGTGTGGTTTAGTACCGGTAATTACGCATAGGGCGAATACTCGCTACAATATATCGTCGCGTTCATATACTCACATAGGACTACGTCCGCATTAACTTGTTATTAACGCTGGTCTGCAGCTCGAAACGGAAGTGGGTCAGGAGCTATAATCCAAATCAAGCCGAAGCCCCTGACGGTCATGAAGCATCCTTACGACTTAGGCTACCAGCTGTTCTTCTCCTGCCGCGTTCACTTATTGTTGACGCGTGTACGGCTGCAGCGTGTTAGTGGGTCGTCTTCAGTACTGTCCAAGAAAGACGTGAGCTGCACAACGGCACAAAACACTGATAACCACATGGAGATGTTTTCATGAGCTGTAAAGTTGCTAGATGGTTTTCAGACGAGGTGAAAAGTCCGAATTTCTTAACCAATTTTGGTGATGTGGAAGACATATTAAAAGTAACAATGTGTGACACTCCATTATACTGTACAAAATAAAAGACAAAAAATGCATGTGGAATCTTATGGGACTTAACTGCTAAGGTCATCAGTCCCTAAGCTTACACACTACTTAACCTAAATTATCCTAAGGACAAACACAAACACACATGCCCGAGTGAGGACTCGAACCTCCGCCGGGACCAGCCGTACAGTTCATGACTGCAGCGCCTTAGACAGCTCGGCTAATTCCGCGCGGCAGTAAAAGACACCTCCGATGGGAAAGATACTATTTGATTTTGTGGTATCACAAGACGTGAAGAAACTGATGGGCCAAGCAGGTTACTATATGGGAATGAATATAATGTACAAGGATGAGAAAACATACATTCTGGGACAGACAAGGATGGAGACGGGTAATGCTCGTAAGGAGGAAAGGACGGGAGAGGATGATAACTACAAGAAGTATGGAGGAGAAGGGTTCGATCTGATTGGACAATATTTCATTGTGTGGGAATGGGGGTCTGAAGTTGCCCTGGGATAGGATATAGTGTTAGGTTGATGAAAGGTTGGTCGAGATTCGAAAAGCATGTCAGAACTGGAACTAGAGGTGGAAGGATGAGTGGTTGTACTATAGCATGCGGAATGTGCAGAGTACTCCGAAGTGTAAAAATCTAGATAACACAGAGGTATGTACTCTACAGTTGTGGGCGTTCTTTTCCTTATTAAGTGATGTTTCTATGTGAGTTGATGATCGAATTTTTTCCAAGCTAATTAATTCGACACGACTATCGAAAATGGCTGATTAGAAGTCACAAATTTGTACATTCTTGTGGTTCTCCTCATAATCTACATCTACATACATATTCAGCAAGCCATCTTATGGTGCGCGGCAGAGGATACCCTGTAACACTACTAGTCATTCCTTTTCTTATTCCAGTCGCAATTATAGCGAGGGAAAAAGACTATCTATATGCATCTGTGCGAGCCCTAATTTCTCTTGTCTTTGTGGTCCTTACGGGAAATATACGGTGGCTGCAGTAAGTCCGTTCTGCACGCCGAAATTTTCTCAACAGTTTTCCTTGAAAAGTACTTAGCCTTTTCTCCTGGAACAGCCATTTGAATTTCAGAGCATCTCCATGATACTTGCACGTTGTTCTAGCCTACCGTTAACAAATCCACCAGCCCGCCACTGAATCAGTACCTAGGTACTGTAAGGATTGATCTTCAGAAGCCATTGCTTGTAGCAGCACGTGATTGAACTGGAGTTGAAATTTGAAGAGAGAGTCTGATTTCTGCAGAGTGGGGTAGAGTATTAAGGTGTGTCATTGTTGTTTAGGCGTACTTTTAGTGTACGAGTCGAGAGTTGAAAATATCTTCATTGTGACATATGATAGGCTAGGATTTGGTGTTTTGAATGGTTAAGAGGAATGGAAGATTGAATAGGAAGGACACAGTATGCTAAACACAGTTAAATGGCACTCTTCAGTCTTGGAGTTTCAAAGACCAGGATTCAGTACTCCTTCACATGGATTGCCGAGGTCAAGAGACACAAAATTAGTAGACTTTTGATTGCTGAGGTTTTTTGTATAGGTCGAGGTACAAGAGTTGATCATTGGAAGAAAAGTTGGGAGAGAACCTACACTGGTTTCAGTATAGTTCATGTGCTCTAATATCTTCAGAGAGCATGGATTCGATGACCATGCTTTACATCTACATCTACATGACTACTCTGCAATTCACATTAAGTGCTTGGCAGAGGGTTCATCGAACCACAATAATACTATCTCTCTACCATTCCACTCCCGAACAGCGCACGGGAAAAACGAACACCTAAACCTTTCTGTTCGAGCTCTGATTTCTCTTATTTTATTTTGATGATCATTCCTATGTAGGTTGGGCTCAACAAAGTATTTCCGCATTCGGAAGAGAAAGTTGGTGACTGAAATTTAGTAAATAGATCTCGCGCGACGAAAAACGTCTTTGCTTTAATGACTTCCATCCCAATTCGCGTATAATATCTGCCACACTCTCTACCCTATTACGTGATAATACAAAACGAGCTGCCCTTTTTTGCACCCTTTCGATGTCCTCCGTCAATCCCATCTGGTAAGGATCCCACACCACGCAGCAATATTCTAACAGAGGACGAACGAGTGTAGTGTAAACTGTCTCTTTAGTGGACTTGTTGCATCTTCTAAGTGTCCTGCCAATGAAACGCAACCTTTGGCTCGCCTTCCCCACAATATTATCTATGTGGTCTTTCCAACTGAAGTTGTTCGTAATTTTAACACCCAGGTACTTAGTTGAACTGACAGCCTTTAGAATTGTACTATTTATCGAGTAATCGAATTCCAACGGATTTCTTTTGGAACTCATGTGGATCACCTCACACTTTTCGTTATTTAGCGTCAACTGCCATCTGCCACACCATACAGCAATCTTTTCTAAATCGCTTTGCAACTGATACTGGTTTTCGGATGACCTTACTAGACGGTAAATTACAGCATCATCTACGAACAACCTAAGAGAACTGCTCAGATTGTCACCCAGGTCATTTATATAGATCAGGAAAAGCAGAGGTCCCAGGACGCTTCCCTGGGGAAGGTCCCAGGACCTCACTTTACCTGTGGTTAACAACCGCATTGAATATAATATTTTTCGGAAAAACACGTTTTCCGACAATATTATACCTGCAGACTCGGCCCATCCGTATGCCCCTAAGATGACCTTTTTTCATTCTAGTATTCATCGAGTTACAGCTATCCCTCTTGCACCAGATGCGGTAGAAACTGAACTGGTCGCACTTGAGAATATTGCTATAAATAATGGCTATAGGCCTCAGTTGGTAAGACAGATGTATAACAAGAAAATAAATAAAAATAATATTACGTCTTCCACACTAGGGGATGCGTTAGATGACAAACAGGTCTACACTGGATCGACATGTTGTTGGGTTCGGCACTGTTGTTGTAGGAGATGACAGTATGCCCCTCCTGTCTCCTGCTGTCACCCATCCCCTCCGCGCTCTTTCAGGAAGGAATTGGTGCACTCCGTCTGTCTAGCGTTACCTAATGTGAAAGAGTCAGAACGTTTGCGAACCGTTTAACTGAAGTGGGACGAGGGTACTAGCTCGGTATCCACCTGGTCGGATGTGGGAAATCGCTTAAAAATCATACCCAGGCTGGCCGGCACGCCGGGCAGATTCGATCAAGTACTGTCTGGCCCCATTCAACCCTGGAAGCGGCGTGCTAAAGCCCACAGTTTCTCGGGAGGGTCATGTGAAGTACTTTTTCTTAAGTCATCGGTCTGCTGGCTAGTTTGATTCGATCCGCAACGAAATCGTCTCCCGTGCCAACCACTTAATCTCAGAGTAGCACTTGCAACCTTCGTCCTCAGTTATTTGCTGGAAGTATTCCAATTTCTCGCATCCTCTACAGTTTTTGTCCTCTGCAGCTCCCACTAGTACTATGGAAGCCATTCCCTCATATCGCAACAGATGTCTTATCATCCTGTCCCTTCTCCATGTCAGTGTTTTCCACAAATTTCTCTCCTCTCCGATTCTCAGCAGAACTTTTCATTTCTTACCTTATCCGTCCACCTAATTTTCAACATTCTTCTGTAGCACCACATCTCAAATGCTTCGATTTTCTTCTGTTCCAGTTTTCCCACAGTCCATGTTTCACTACCATACAATGCTGTGTTCCAAACGTACGTTTTCAGAATTTTGTTCTTCAAATTAAGGCCTATGTTTGATACTAGTAGACTTTTGCCAGTGCTGGTCTGCTTTTGATGTCCCCCTTGCTCCGTCCGTCATTGGTTATTTTGCTGCCTCGATAGCAGAGTTTCTTAACTTCATCTACTTCGTGATCATTAATCCTGATGTTATGTTTCCCGCTGTTCTCATTTCTTCGATTTCCTCTCAATGCGTATTTTGTACTCATTATACTGTTCATTCTTTTGATCATGTAATTCTTCTTCACTTTCACCCAGGATAGCAGTGTCATCAGCAAATAGTATCATTGATTCCCTTTCACCCTGAATATTAGTTCCACTGCTGAACCTTTCTCTTAATTCTATCATTCCTTCTTATATGTACGGGTTAAACAGTGTGGGAGAACGATACTGTCTTACACTCATTTTATCCGAGAGCTTCGTTCTTGGTCGTCCAATCTTATTATTACCTCTTGGCTCTTGTACATATTGTATATTACCCGTCTCTCCCTATAGATTACCCCTGTTTTCCTCAGAATTCCGAACATCTTGCGCCATTTTACATTGTCGAACGCTTTTTCGAGATCGACAAATCCTACGAATTTGATTTTTCTTTAGTCTTGCTTCCATTATCAATCACAACGTCAGAATTGCCTCTCTCGTGCCTTTATCTATCCTAAAACCGAACTGATCGTCATCTAACACATTCTCAATTTTCCTTTCTTTATAACTCTTATAAAATTAGATATATTTGTTAAATGTTACATACACTGTTTTATTTCTAATTAGTTGAGTACCCGGCGTAGCCTGGTATTTATTATTCAATTCTATTACTCCATCTCCTCGTGCCTTTCTCTCTGTTACGTCACAAGGCTCTCTTTTGAACTATATGTGATACAACAATTTTGTAGGTACTTTCAGCAGCTTAGGTGGATACTGTCTGCGAAATGTCTTGCAAATAGAGTTAGTAGCAAAGAAGCAATAAATGTAAACGTCATGACTTCATGGCTGAGGTGACAATTTTGCTGGATGAACAGCGAAAATGTAGGAAACAAAGGCCTGTTCTCCTTTCGGCATTTTGTAGGGGTTGTCAGCGAAAAAACGTTTAGTGAATGTCTGAAATTATGTGGATGTTTTTTACAAGTCACAAGCTCTCTCGTTCTCAAATACTGCAAGTGTACATAGTAGCTGTACATTAGGCAACGTGTACATTATGCAGCAAATAGTGTGAAAGTATGGAATAAACACAACGAAGATTTTTAAGCACTAAAGTCGTCACTATGAATCTTATCACATAAGCACATATCAAACAAGAAAAGCTTTTTCGTAAATACGTATGATAAAGTTTATATATCAAAGGGTAAATAGGTTTTTCAAAGAGTAAATGCTTTTATCTAATTCGCGTAATATTCTACAAATCAATAAGTATCTGTCTTCCCACTTTCTTAAGTAGCCTATTTTCTTCTTCGTGACTCAAGCTATCTTCTTACCAGATTTAATCGAAATCCGTTCAGCGGGTTCGTAGTAACAGATTTAAATGTCGCTGCACGATGCTACAGTTTTTCGCGCATCTCAGTGTTTATGATATCATATATCCTGAGCTATATATCACACATACGTATAAGTTCTCAAGTATGTTCAGTGATATTTATAAGCACTGTCTGCAATATGAGTCATACCTAATGCGAAAATGAACAGGAAAATTTTTCCTTTGATGGGGGGTGGGGGGGGGGGGGGGGGGTTGAAAAAGTTTCGTGAAGGTTTGAAATTATGTATAAACTTTGTTACTAGTCACTAAGTGCTCTCGTTCTCAAATTCTGGATGAATAAAATCTGGGCATTCACTTCTTTTTAACTCACTCCCACAGCGATTCTTTCCAAACAGTAGGCGATAACTGCACAAGTTTTGTCGAAAGCGGTCTACTGGTTTCAGAGTAGATGGGAAACGTACATATATTTTTGTAATACGTTTGAAAATTTTTTCCTTGTAATGCGATTTTGACTAAATATAGGCTACACGTTGCCCCCATGCTAAACTTACCACTGAAAGCCCCATTAAAATCCATCTAGTAGCTTCGCATATAGACAAACAGAAGAGAAAGTCTTGGTAAAACTTAAAATCACGGTTTTTATGCTCAAGTTACCTGCGAAAACCCCGTAAAAGTTGGTCTAGCAGTTTTTGAGATAATCGTGTTTAGAGACGAAGGGAAAAACACGACAGTTTTACGGATTTATTATTAGGGTAGAAGATACACTCAAGAGCCAAAGAAACTGGTATAGGCATGTGTATTGAAATACAGAAATATATAAACAGACAGAATACAGTGCTGCTGTCGGCAACGACTATATAAGACAACAAGTGTCTGGCACAGTTGTTTGATCGGTTACTGCTGCTACAATGGCAGGTTATCGAGATGAACGTAGTGATACAGTCGGCGCACGACCGATAGGACACAGCATCTCCGTGATAGCGATGAAGTATGGGTTTTCTGTACGAACACTTCACGAGTGTACCGTAAGTATCAGGAATCCGGTAAAACATCAAATCTCCGACATCGCTGGTGCCGGGAAAAGAACTTGCAAGAACTGGACCAACGACAATCGAAGAGTATCGTTCGACGTAACAGAAGTGCAAACCTTACGCAAAATGCTGCAGATTTCAGTGCTGGGCCGTCAAAAAGTCTCAGCGTGTAAACCATTCAACCAAATATCACTGACGTGGCCTCTCGAAGCCGAAGGCCCACTCGTGATGACTGCACGATACAAAACTTAACGCATCGGCTCTGCCCGTCAACACCGACATTGGACTGTTGATGACTGGAAACATGGTGCCTGGTCGGTCGAGTCTCCTTTCAAATTGTATCAAGTGGATGGTCGTGTATAGGTATGGAGACAACCCCATGAACCTATGGATCATGCATGTCAGCGAGGAACTGTTCAAGCTGGTGGAGGCCCTGTAATGGTGTGAGGCGTGTGCAGTTGGAGTGATTACGGAACTCCCGATACGCCGAGATACGACTCTGACCGCTGACACATACGTAAAAGCGCTGAAGTCTGATCACCTGCATCCGTTCATATCCATTGTGCATTCCGACGGACTTGGGCAATTCCAGCAGGACTATGCGACGCACTACACGTCCAGAATTGCTACAGAGTGGCTCCAGGAACACTCTTCTGAGTTTAAACACTTCCGCTGGCCCCCAAACTGTCCAGACATAAACATTATTGAGAATATCTGGAAAGCCTTCCAACGTGCTGTTCAGAAAAGAACTCCAACCCCTCGTACTCTTCTACATCTACATCTACATTTATACTCCGTAAGCCACCCAACGGTGTGTGGCGGAGGGCACTTTACGTGCCACTGTCATTACCTCCCTTTCCTGTTCCAGTCGCATATGGTTCGCGGGAAGAACGACTGACTGAAAGCCTCCGTGCGCGCTCGAATCTCTCTAATTTTACATTCGTGATCTCCTCGGGAGGTATAAGTAGGGGGAAGCAATATATTCGATACCTCATCCAGAAACGCACCCTCTCGAAACCTGGACAGCAAGCAACACCGCGATGCAGAGCGCCTCTCTTGCAGAATCTGCCACTTGAGTTTGTTAAACATCTCCGTAACGCTATCACGGTTACCAAATAACCCTGTGACGAAACGCGCCGCTCTTCTTTGGATCTTCTCTATCTCCTCCGTCAATCCGATCTGGTACGGATCACACACTGATGAGCAATACTCAAGTATAGGTCGAACGAGTGTTTTGTAAGCCACCTCCTTTGTTGATGGACTACATTTTCTAAGGACTCTCCCAATGAATCTCAGCCTCGTACCCGCCTTACCAACAATTAATTTTATATGATCATTCCACTTCAAATCCTTCCGCAAGCATATTCCCAGATATTTTACAGAAGTAACTGCTACCAGAGTTTGCTCCGCTATCATATAATCATACAATAAAGGATCCTTCTTTCTATGTATTCGCAATACATTATATTTGTCTATGTTAAGGGTCAGTTGCCACTCCCTGCACCAAGTGCCTATCCGCTGCAGATCTTCCTGCATTTCCCTACAATTTTGTAATGCTGCAACTTCTCTGTATACTACAGCATCATCCGCGAAAAGCCGCATGGAACTTCCCCACTATCTACTAGGTCATTTATATATATTGTGAAAAGCAATGGTCCCATAACACTCCCCTGTGGCACGCCAGAGGTTACTTTAACGTCTGTAGACGTCTCTCCATTGATAACAACATGCTGTGTTCTGTTTGCTAAAAACTCTTCAATCCAGCCACACAGCTGGTCTGATATTCCGTAGGCTCTTACTTTGTTTATCAGGCGACAGTGCGGAACTGTATCGAACGCCTTCCGGAAGTCAAAACAATAGCATCTGCCTGGGGGCCTGGATCTAATATTTTCTGGGTCTCATGAATAAATAAAGCGAGTTGGGTCTCACATGATCGCTGTTTCCGGAATCCATGTTGATTCCTACATAGTAGATTCGGGGTTTCCAAAAACGACATGATACTCGAGCAAAAAACATGTTCTAAAATTCTACAACAGATCGACGTCAGAGATATAGGTCTATAGTTTTGCGCATCTGCTCGACGACCCATCTTGAAGACTGGGACTACCTGTGCTTTTTTCCAATCATTTGGAACCTTCCGTTCCTCTAGAGACTTGCGGTACACGGCTGTTAGAAGGGGGGCAAGTTCTTTCGCGTACTCTGTGTAGAATCGAATTGGTATCCCGTCAAGTCCAGTGGACTTTCCTCTGTTGAGTGATTCCAGTTGCTTTTCTATTCCTTGGACACTTATTTCGATGTCAGCCATTTTTTCGTTTGTGCGAGGATTTAGAGAAGGAACTGCAGTGAGGTCTTCCTCTGTGAAACAGCTTTGGAAAAAGGTGTTTAGTATTTCAGCTTTACGCGTGTCATCCTCTGTTTTAAAGCCATCATCATCCCGGAGTGTCTGGATATGCTGTTTCGAGCCACTTACTGATTTAACGTAAGACCAGAACTTCCTAGGATTTTCTGTCAAGTCGGTACATAGAATTTTACTTTCGAATTCACTGAACGCTTCACGCATAGCCCTCCTTACGCTATCTTTGACATCGTTTAGCTTCTGTTTGTCTGAGAGGTTTTGGCTGCGTTTAAACTTGGAGTGAAGCTCTCTTTGCTCTCGCAGTAGTTTCCTAACTTTGTTGTTGTACCACGGTGGGTTTTTCCCGTCCCTCACAGTTTTACTCGGCACGTACCTCTTACGGATTTACGGACAGTCCTACAGGATTCATGGCGTCAGTTCCCTCCAGCACTACTTCAGACATTAGTCGAGTCCATGCCACATCGTCTTGTGACACTTCTGAGTGCTCGTGGAGGCCCTATACGATAATAAGCAGATAACGAATTTCTTTGGCGCTTCAGTATATATGGTCTGGTTTAGTAAATAGATACCAGATTAAGAGGAAAAATCAAATCAGTAACAAATACGGACAAAATTGCGGAAATGTCTCACAAATTTTATTCCGTTTTGTATCGAGGTAATACGGGTGGGTTAAGCCGTAGCTGATTATCATATTACGTTTTTTTACGAACATCTTCTCATAATCTGTTGGATACAGCAATTGCAACCTCGAAACTACGAGATAGAAAGAAGTTGCCAAGATGGCAGTTTCTACGGTGGACAGTGCAGTTGTGTCGGCACTGAGAGTACGGGTGTTGTTGCAGAGGAGCAACTGCCACTGTTTCTGCGGACAGCCGACGGCGACCTGGAGAAGGCAAAGGAGGGCGTCGACCTGTACTACACGGTGCGCACCCACGCCCCAGAGGCGTTCTCCAACAGGGACCCCCTGATGCCCGAGATAGACAACGTCGCTGCACTCTTGTAAGTATGTACGGCACACAAGATCCGGGTTTATCACTTGTTGCATTCAGTTACGTATTAGGTGTTCTTAATGACGAATACGATAATAGCCTCGCTATTCTTTCTGGTAATTGCTTACTTCACTTTTCGTAAAATGTCTTCCCATCACCTTTCCATCGTCCACTTTAACTCATGTGTTGGTTTCATTTTTTTCAGTTAATAAACGTAAACATGGTCAGTAGTAGGCTGTAATGCGACGTTTACTTAAATCGTGCTATTAGCTAAGCGTCATTGTCAAGCACATTTGTAACATCTGTATTTCGTGTTACAAATGTACTTAACACTGTCGCTCAGTTAAAATTAGCTAATAGCACGATTAAATAAACGTCGCATTGTAGCCTGCTACGGACCATACGTTTATTAAGTATCTAGAGGATGTGCACCCCACAAATACATTTTTTTCTTTTAGTTCTTAGGACCACCAATATTGTATGATACTTACGCTGCGGGTCTGGCAGACGATCGTGTCTGCTTCATATACATCAACTTCAAGATTTTCCCTGACAGCAGCGTCGTCTGTAATGTCCGACCAGATTAAAGAGATTATCATCCCACCAGAGGGTAAATTTATGTCATTAGCCGTGTAGATGAAACAATTAGTACTCTAAGAAACATATTTTGTAATACAGGAAACTTAGTGAAGTATAAATTGTCGAACTTACTGAACTATTTACTAGTGATCTTATCCTATTACTACTTAAGTTTTAAAGAAAAACACTTCAAGCAAAATAAACTATTGCCTAGGGCTGTAGTCTGGCGGCAGCATTAGCTAATATTTCCTGGATCACATAGAAAAATACTCTTGTAAGGTAGTCAATGCTAATTGGTCAAGGTGTTACAAGCGCTTTATAAATGGCTATTTTGTTCATTGGAACAAAAGAGGAGGCATCCACACTTCATCAGGAATGCAATGAACTGTACAAAACTAGAAAACGTACCTGAATATGAAAATGAAAACAGTATAATCTTTTTAGATGTTTCAGTCTGTAATACATTTAATTTTTTCCGGAAACCGACCACATGTGACGAGATAATCGACAATACCTCACGTCCTCATGCTATGATACACAGGGTAATCTGCTTAGCACTATCTGACAAGAACACGTAAATATAACCGAATACGTCGAGGTACATAGCCATGCTAGAGGGACTGAGTGCTGGGTGAATAAATTAAGTCTGTAGACGTTGGAAAAATGAGAACTAAAAGTAGGACAGAAATAACGGTAGTAAATAAAGCGAAAAAGTAGAAAACATAGTTTGCGGTCTTGTCATGTATCGGGCAAATGTCCGAGAAGATGAGTCACATATTTCCGTAAAACAGGAGCAAACATTGATTTCCGGACTGACAATAGAATCTGACACCGGACACACATAAAATGCGGTGAAACCACTGCGGTAATTATTACTTTGGATAAACCAGCAGAAAAATACTTACACGATACAAAGAACTTTGTAACACTGGCAAAAGTAGTCCGTTGACATTTGCTACGCGTCTAAGAGAAGAAAAGCGTATAATGCAGAAAACTGAAAACAGTGTTATTATTTTACAGTCCGCAGCTCGTAGTCGTGCGGTAGCGTTCTCGCTTCCCCCGCCCATGTTCCCGGGTTCGATTCCCGACGGGGTCAGGGATTTTCTCTGCCTCGTGATGACTGGGTGTTGTGTGCTGTCCTTAGGTTAGTTAAGTTTAAGTAGCTCTAAGTTCTAGGGGATTGATGACCATAGATGTTAAGTCCCATAGTGCTCAGAGGCATTTGAATCGTTTATTATTTTACATAAGGCATTTGGCGTTTTATTTTTTGTGTTCCTTGGATGTTGCCTGTAACTGCCACTCCGAACACCTACCTCATGGAGGAGCTGGAAACCTTTTCTCATTATCCTACACAACCAAATTCTGTTATGAACGAAAAAACTGAACTGAAAAAAAAGAATGTATGGAAAATTTTGGACGATACTGTCCGAAACAAGTGACTTTAAAATAACAAAAACAGTGATTGACACACGGAAAATAGGTCGTCTACAAAAACGTTCGCGGATAGTTCTCTGCTGACTGTTATGTCCAGTTTCGATAAATGAGACCCAGCTGGTTGAAACAAAGTCTATTGCATTTGGATATAAGGGACATTTTACGCTGACGTTTGTTCATGAATATTTGGTGTTTTGTTTTTGTGCTTCTTGGATGGTTGTCTATAACTTGGCTCTCCAAACATCTACCTCATGAAAAAGTGGAAATCTTTTCACATTGTGCTAAAGAACCAAATTCTATTTTGAACGAACAAATTTAAATCTAATTGTAAAAGAAAAGAAAAAACAGAATATTTCAAAAATTGTGTGCAATACTGCCCGAAATAGGTGACTTTCAAATAACAAAAACAGTGATTGGCACTCGGAAAATATTCTCTACAAAAAGGATCGCGGATAGTTATTTGTCGACAAGTATATCCAGTTTCGACAAATGAGCGCCAGCTGACGAAAGTAAGTGTACTGCATGTTGATATCAGCGATGTTTGAAGCTAACGTTTGTTCATGAATCGTTGCCGTTTTATTTTTTGTCTTCCTTCGATGACCGTCTATAGCTTCCTCTCCAAACATCTATATCTGCATGACTAAACATCATTTATAAATGTCGTATTTTTGGAAGTGTGATCTTTCATGTGAGTATGCTGCTCTTACTGTTAACAAACGCTGTAAGTATTGCTTGCGTTTTTACTACAATTTTGAAACATCGCTTTCACCTTTTCACTTTCATGTATCCATGATACAAGTACAACAGGTGCTAGAGCGAAACCGGCTGCACACTAATGAATAAATTAAACAGCATATTACCGTGTTATATGATGCCATTTCTAGAAATATGTTAAAGTATCTTAAAGTCTAGTGTTCAATTTCTTAAGATACCTACGATATGTAACGTTCGCCTTTCTTACGACATCTGCGTGTTTGTCACTGCTTTCAGTGCAATAATTTACTTGGATGTAATTTCAAAATTCTTTGTCACCAGGACCGCGTTTTTCGAAGCGCTTTATCACATTTGCACTCCTTTCTTCTTTGTCCCAGCCCTCACTCAGGGTTCGAATAATACCATGTTTCGTAACGTATAAATCACTCTTGTATACAATCCTCCAGTAAGCAAAGAAACAAAAAATTCTTATTATGATTTCAGCAGAAAAGTATCCTCAGAATTTCACACTGAGTAAGAGTCGCCATTGATATCGAAAACGATTTTTCGTGAAGAAGCGTTTCTGAATAAAGGACCTGAAAAGGATCGTCTGTCTTCTTGGATTCTACAAAACTCATATTTGCATTTGGTACGTTAGCATGTGATGCCTTGTTATATTTTAGTTACCTCTTTCTCGTTTTGCTGTTGAACGGCATTTCCGGAACCCTTCTTATCAAGTTTATGTCAAACTTGAACTTGTAGTTTTATTATTATCGTAGTATTTGCACACATACATGCTACGTTGTAAGTTTGTTGTTAAATTTTCTAAAACAATTTTTGTCGTGTGTTTAATATCTTGACAACAGCCATGTACCTAGGAGTTTTAGAATTTAGCAGACGGGAAGTAATACAAACTCATAATTTTGAGAACATGTCATGTCCACAATACCCAGTGCTTGCAGCGAAACGAGTTCTATGCCTCTCACTGAGGTGCTGATACATCTCGCTGTCTATATGGAGTCAGGACAGGGTATCCCACGGATAGGAGAGCGTGAATTCAGCTGCCAGTACGATGGTCCATGTGGAGTCATAGGTGTCAGACTGGGCTATAGTGCATCGAACCTGAGGGCGTGGAAATAGCACGGAGCTTTGATCGTTGTCTTCCAGTTACTTCCAGTTGTGTGGCAATGCGGATGATTTGGAGTTCCCCTTTCACAGACAAGATAATTATGAAGCACAGATATACAAATACAGGTTTGCAAATATAGATTTGTAACAAAAACGGCCGAAATTAAGATCATAAAGACTAAAATGAAAATATTCTTCAGATAATAATAACGCACTCTTACGTTCTTGGACAGTGGTGGCTGTGTATTTGTTGTAATTAACTCGCAGAACGGCGAACGCAGCATTTTGGAAGTACAACGTTTTGTATGGTTCTGTAGGAAGTCTCACAATTCGTTAATGACAGTGCCATATCAATCCGTCATTTCGAAAGTTTATTATATACTGGTGTCCATCATTCAGGTCTACGCTCCATCGTTTGCACTTTCTCATGAAGAGGTAGAATGCCTCGACAAAGAATTACACAAAATGTTAATGACAGCAGATACCATTAGAAGATAACAATGGGGATTTTCGCTTTAAAATTAAAGAAACGGGTTGCGTCAGCAAATTAACAGAGCGCATATATTTTATCAAACAGCAAAGAAGTCTTATAGCATAAGATGATCTTAAACTACTTTAAAATTTCAAGTAGCCTTAGAATTAACGCAGAGAGAAAAGTTGAGAGAAAGCTTGAAATAAACACACTCATCCGACAGCGCATAAGAAATACAAATTATAGCAATTTGTTCAACAAAATGGTTCAAATGGCTCTGAGCTCTATTGGACTTACCTTCTGAGGTCATCAGTCCCCTAGAACTTAGAACTACTTAAACCTAACTAACCTAAGGACATCACACACATCCATGCCCGAGGCAGGATTCGAACCTGCGACCGTAGCAGTCGTGCGGTTCCAGACTGTAGCGCCTAGAACCGATCGGTCACACCGGTCGGTTTGTTCAACAATGTGACATCAAATTAAGCGACAAGTTCAATGTTTTAAAATGAAAATAGAAGAAGGTTATTTAACATAGCCACTTAGAGGAACATTCGAAGCTGCTGCAGATATGAAGAACGCAAATGGACAGAAAATCTCAAACTGTTCAAAGTAGCTATTGAGAATAGATTTGCGGTAAATGGTAAGGGCAACATGATATAACTTGCTCAACTAAACAGAATTACTTCCGAACAAGTCTTGAAGGCCCAACGGTACCGATAGACCGCCGTGTCATCCTCACCCCACGAGCGCCACTGGATGCGGTTGTGTAAGGACATGTGGTCAGAACACCGTCTCCCGACCGTTGCCAGTTTCGTGACCGGAGCCGCTACTTCCCAGTCAAATAGCTCCTCAATTGGCCTCACAAGGGTTGAGTGCAACCCGCTTGCCAACAGCGCTCGGCAGACCGAATGGTCACCCATTCCAAGCGCTTAAGGTCAGTGATCTGACGGGAACCTGTGTTACCACTGCGGTAAGGCCGTTGGCTCAGCTACATAAATCTATTCGAAATCTGTCCGAGTGGCTGTGAAAAGTACAATGAAAATATGACAACAGAAACAGCTGAAAATAGCTCTGGGGAAGAGATTATACAAACATTAGAATATTTATTTCCAAGAACTTAATGAGAAGCACAGGTAGTTAATAATAGATAAATTGAAATTTTCGAAGTAATGCCAGATTAAAATAAAGTCGTTCAGGGTGTGAAGACGGAAAAGACTGTGGAGTCAATGGCACTGCAATGTAGTCCATTAAAGCTAGAGGAAAAGTAACGCAAAAGGACCTAACTCCACTGACACATCGAAACAAAATTGAACAAATCAACTATTAACTCTCGGAAAAAGCTGACGAATTTTCGATTTAGTGATGTCGAACCCATTTACTGGATAGACATTATAACAAACAGTATAATACAAATAGCCTTAAGTTCTTTTAATAAACCGAGTTCAGTCTCCTGTGGTTCTGATACGGATATCTCGCCTTCAAAGCATTTTAACAACGTCGAGCTATGGCAGTGAGATGTGCACAGTCATTTAGCTGATGATAATGATACGCATAAAGATTATCGAGAAGTGGTAGGAGTGAACTCATAGGAGAGATTCGCCGTTTTAACTGCATTCGAATTTTTTAATGAGAAGCGCAAACATATTACTCATGTCAGTGACTGGACATTTTCTTCACATTAAACCAGCCATTGATTCCAAGGGGAGACCAAAGCTAACGAAATGTAACAGTCTCTCCTACATTCTAACAAACATTATAAACTGGAGCTGACATTTTGCTTGGCTAAATACCTCAAACATTTAGATTTATAAGTTCAGGTACTTTTTAATACTAGTATGTATTACATTCCTATAGGCTACTTGTCATTCAAATAGACGCCAAGAGAAGTACAGGGGGAAAATTTATGTTTTTCATTAAAAATCTGTTGTTTCTTAATATTTAGATAGGTAGTAAAGTTGCTATTAGTAATCATACAGCAAAGTACTAGCCCCTTACCTACTATCTCTTAATACACCTCTCATTTTAATAAAATGTTAAATTTGTATAAATGCCATGAGACGTGATTATTCGATGTTACCGTGCCAGAGCACTCATTTACTGTGGGCAGTCTTTGAGAACAGCCTACTTTACCACAAAAAGTCGACAGAAACGACGGTTCTGAATAAGTAGAACTCACAAAGTAAAATAATAAAATATCTGCGTCTTTAGTATGTAGAGTTTAACCTACGAGATAATATTTAAATACTTGATTATACTTTGGTTAAGCCAGCATTCTGAGATTTGCAGGGGGGACAGACATAAAGAGTCTATATTATCACCGCGAGAAATAAAGTAGGTAGTTATTAATTTATTTTATTTTCTTAGATTAGTGTCTGCAGTCCTGGTACAAAACGAAATAGCCCCCGACAGCACCGTAGCACGCCACAACGGGAGCCAACAAAACGGCGCAACCCATTGATATAGTGCAGTGATTCTTTTTGGCCAGCAGAGGATTTTTTTCAGCTCTTTCAGACCAATCCAGACGGCTAAAGTACTCAATACATACTTTCTCGAGGTGATAATTAAAACTCTAGGACAAGCCCTCCACAATGTACTTACGGTGTGTGTCAGTTACCCCGTAGTAATAGGCTGTAAGCAAACTATAATAAGGCATCTGACAAACCGAAAATGTGACTTGTATGCTCGACTTTTCTAGCAATGTAACCCGTCCCGCAGATCGCGAAGAAAACAAAGCCATCCGTCTTGGCCGCTTGGAAGGACCGAGATCCCAGTGCCACGTCCCTTTCGCTGCTTTGGCACGCTCAGCCGAGGGATAACAAAACCGCGCTTTATCCATGTGTAACACGCGCCCCGACCGCCGTCCACTCCCTGCGGTCGTAAACAGGCCGCTCTTTACACGCCGCCACAGAGCAAATCGCCCGTCCGCGCCGCTCCATATGCGGCCTGGCAGCTGTTCAACGCTGAATATTTAACTTCTTGTGCTACGTAAATCCCATTTTGTCCTCTCCCGTTTCGCAAGTTTTTGTCGACCGTAAAGTTTCTTACTTGGAACGACGTCTGCCGCGAGGAAAGGGTGCTGCGCGGCCTGTGAGCCAGTAGGTCTCATAAAACCGTTTCGCTGTCGCTGACTGGGGATGCTTTTGTAACAGTCAGCGCCACTTTCTAGAGAGCATTACCACTTCAGGTTTGGCATCGGGTTCCACTTGGGAGGGAATAAAATGCTTAAGGAACATATCTCAGCATTTCTCCGGTAGTAGTGATAGAAATCAAAGCTGTCTCAAAGACAATGTTTCTTACCGAACCGTCAAAAATTTCAGAATCCGTCTTGCGATCTTCGGAACGATGAAACGTGTTATAAATAGTAGTGCTATCGAAATTGTGTTGCCGGCCGCGGTGGCCGTGAGGTTCTAGGCGCTGCAGTCCGGGACCGCGGGACTGCTACGGTCGCAGGTTCGAATCCTGCCTCGGGAATGGATGTGTGTGATGTCCTTAGGTTAGTTAGGTTTAAGTAGTTCTAAGTTCTAGGGGACTGATGACCTAAGATGTTAAGTCCCATAGTGCTCAGAGCCATTTGAACCATTTTGAAATTTGTGTTGCAGCGAAGGAGGAGGGAAAAGGGGAGGAGGGTGTCAAACCTGGATTATTAACGGAGAACTATCTTGCAACTTGACCCGCCAGGTTAGCCGAGAGCGCTAATGCGCTGCTTCCTGGACTCGGATAGGCGCACCGGCCCCCGGATCGAATCCGCCCGGCGGATTTTCGTCGTAGGTCGGTGTGCTAGCCAGCCTGGATGTGGTTTTTAGGCGGTTTTCCACATCCCGCTCGGTGAATACCGGGCTGGTCTCCACGTTCCGCCTCAGTTACACGACTCGCAGACATCTGAACACACTCACTCTATTCCATTACTTACACTCGACGCAGACAGTCGCGGTACACTAATTCTGTCCTGGGGGGTACGGGGTGGCGGCAGGAAGGACGTCTGGCCACCCCTTTCCACTAACCTTGCCAAATCCATTCCTAACAATGCCGACCCTGCGTCAGCGCCGGACATGGCACCACTAAAAGAAATAAAGACAGAACTATCTTGCAACTTGAGTCATCCCTTCCAGACTCACATTGTTAAGGACAATGCCCATGTAACGTAAGAACCATGGTGCAGACTCGGTCAGATTCACAGCTATATCTCTTTAGGAAACGGAATCCTCAAAGCTACTTGAAGTATTCAAATTATTGAACCTGACTGACAAAAGCCCTAATCTAACAAGTGTATCTCCTCAAACAGAATGGCGACACGCAGTATCTGATTATTCTGTTAACGCTTTGTCGCTGTATTAACTACTTCGCCGTCTCAGTCATGTGGGCGTATGTTGGTTCTTATATTAACAAGCCAGTCGACATATAACTCTAGATTTAAGGCTATAAGTTATTCAGAGTTCGAATCTGTTTCTTTTTTGCCCAAAAGAACGAAACAATCGAACATTCCCTGTAGAAATTGTAGAGCAACTGCAGCCAAATGGCCTGCAGCTGTGGCCGAGCGGCTGTAGGCGCTTCAGTCCGGAACCGCGCTTCTCCTACGGTCGCAGGTTCGAATTCTGCCTCGGGCATGGATGTGTGTGTTGCCTTAAATTAGTTGGGTTTAAGTAGATCAAACACAAGGGGACTGATGACCTCAGATGTTAAGTCCCATAGTGCTTAGGGCCATTTGAACCATTTGCAACCAAATTTTCTCAGTAAATCAATTTGAACGGAGTTCTTAAAAGACATTGAATAATGTTATCGCAACAACAGCTATTCAGAGAATAACAGAGAATATTTAAATGCTCTTTGCTATGTTAGGCACCACAAAATCGAAATTATATGACGCTTCAACTATAACATGATCTTCTTGTCTAAGAATATCACCCGGTACGTTTCACTTCTGATAAAGACGACACAGACTCTTGTCGAAACACCGGATTTCAGTTGGGATTTAATGAGGCTATTGTGCTCTCAGGAGGGCGAATGTTGCCAGATTACTTTTATCATCGTCGTACGGGCCAGCACTGGCGCGACGGCATGCATTACCATTGAATACGCTTTCAACAGAGCAACAGAACACTACCTGGTGCGCCGGCCGAAGTGGCCGTGCGGTTAAAGGTGCTGCAGTCTGGAACCGCAAGACCGCTACGGTCGCAGGTTCGAATCCTGCCTCGGGCATGGATGTTTGTGATGTCCTTAGGTTAGTTAGGTTTAACTAGTTCTAAGTTCTAGGGGACTAATGACCTCAGCAGTTGAGTCCCATAGTGCTCAGAGCCATTTGAACCAACTACCTGGTGCCTATTTTGTACTCACCTACCTCAATACAGAGTATTTTGCATTGTTGTTGCTGTGGCCCTCCTCTGGCTGTATTATACAGATCTCTCAACCACTGAAAACATTCCAACATGGATTCTCCCTCATTTCTCGCACTTTCCCCTATTCACCAGCTACCATGCCATAGCGATGAACCAACGTGGTATGACGCACCTACATCTGTCATCCAAGCGCAGTTCCATTCGATGCCCAACCAGGATGGAGGTCTCGTTGCTGCTTGTACTGAATTTTGCACCACTTATATCACCAAATCACCTACAAAATTAATGTACGCTACTTATCACAATGGATATGGACAATTAATAACAGTTTGTTGTTTGCTATCCTTCCCAGTGTTGCTGTTTTAGTGGTCAGCAGTGTAGTATGAAAGCGACCAGGCCAAATATCTCACGAAATAAGCGTCAAACAAAAAAAAATACAAAGCACGAAACTTGTCTAGCTGGAAGAGGGAAACCAGATGGCGCTATGGTTGGCCCGCTAGATGGCGCTGCCATATGTCAAACGGATATCAACTGCGTTTTTTTAAATGGGAACCCCCATTTCTTGTTACACATTCATGTAGTACGTAAGGAAATATGAATGTTTTAGTTGGACCACTGTTTTCGCTTTGTGATGGATGGCGCTGTAATAGTCACAAACATATGGCTCACAATTTTAGACGAACAGTTGGTAACAGGAAGGTTTTTTAAATTAAAATAGAGGACGTACGTACGTTTGAACATTTTATTTCGGTTGTTCCAATGTGATACATGTACCTTTATGAACTTATCATTTCTGAGAACGCATGCTGTTACAGCGTGGTAACCTGTAAATACCACATTAATGCAATAAATGCTCCAAATGATGACCGTGAACCTCTATGCATTTGGCAATGCGTGTAACGACATTCCTTTCAACAGCGAGTAGTTCGCCTTCCGTAATTTCGCACATGCATTGACAATGCGCTGACGCATGTTGTCAGGCGTTGTCGGTGGATCACGATAGCAAATATCCTTCAGCTTTCCCCACAGAAAGAAATCCGGGGACGTCAGATCCGGTGAACGTGCGGGCGGTGGTACGGTGCTCCGACGGCCAATACACCTGTCATGAAATATGCTATTCAATACCGCTTCAATCGCACGCAAGCTGTGTGTCCGACATCCATCATGTTGGAAGTTCATCGCCATTCTGTCATGCAGTGAAACATCTTGTCGTAACATTGGTAGAACATTACGTAGGAAATCCGCATACATTGAACCATTTAGATTGCAATCGATAAAATGGGGGCCAATTATCCTTCCTCCCATACTGCCGCACCATACATTAATCCCCCAAGATAGCTGATGTTCCACTTGTCGCAGACATCGTGGATTTTCCGTTGCCCAATAGTGCATATTATGCCGGTTTACGTTACCACTGTTGGTGAATGACGCTTCGTTGCTAAATGGAACGCGTGCAAAAAATCTGTCATCGTCCCGTAATTTCTCTTGCGCCCAGTGGCAGTACTGTACACGACGTTCAAAGTCGTCGCCATGCAATTCCTGGTGCATAGAAATATCGTACGGGTGCAATCAATGTTGATGTAGCATTCTCAACACCGACGTTTTTGAGATTCCCGATTCTCGCGCAATTTGTCTGCTACTGATGTGCGGATTAGCCGCGACAGCAGCTGAAACGCCTTCTTGGGCATCATCATTTGTTGCAGGTCGTGGTTGACGTTTCACATGTGGCTGAACACTTCCTGTTTCCTTAAATAACGTAACTATCCGGCGAACGGTACGGTCACTTGGATGATGTCGCCCAGGATACCGAGCAGCATACATAGCACACGCCCGTTGGGCATTTTGATCACAATAGCCATACATCAACACGATATCGACCTTTTCCGCAATTGGTAACCGGTCCATTTTAACACGGGTAATGTATCACGAAGCAAATACAGTCCGCACTGACGGAAAGTTGAGTGATACCACGTACTTATACGTTTGTGACTACACTCCTGCAAATTGAAATAAGAACACCGTGAATTCATTGTCCCAGGAAGGGGAAACTTTATTGACACATTCCTGGGGTCAGATACATCACATGATCACACTGACAGAACCACAGGCACATAGACACAGGCAACAGAGCATGCACAATGTCGGCACTAGTACAGTGTATATGCACCTTTCGCAGCAATGCAGGCTGCTATTCTCCCATGGAGACGATCGTAGAGATGCTGGATGTAGTCCTGTGGAACGGCTTGCCATGCCATTTCCACCTCGCGCCTCAGTTGGACCAGCGTTCGTGCTGGACGTGCAGACCGCGTGAGACGACGCTTCATCCAGTCCCAAACATGCTCAATGGGGGACAGATCCGGAGATCTTGCTGGCCAGGGTAGTTGACTTACACCTTCTAGAGCACGTTGGGTGGCACGGGATACATGCGGACGAGCATTGTTCTGTTGGAACAGCAAGTTCCCTTGCCGGTCTAGGAATGGTAGAACGATGGGTTCGATGACGGTTTGGATGTACCGTGCACTATTCAGTGTCCCCTCGACGATCACCAGTGGTGTACGGCCAGTGTAGGAGATCGCTCCCCACACCATGATGCCGGGTGTTGGCCCTGTGTGCCTCGGTCGTATGCAGTCCTGATTGTGGCGCTCACCTGCACGGCGCCAAACACGCATACGACCATCATTGGCACCAAGGCAGAAGCGACTCTCATCGCTGAAGACGACGTCCCTCCATTCACGCCTGTCGCGACACCACTGGAGGCGGGCTGCACGATGTTGGGGCGTGAGCGGAAGACGGCCTAACGGTGTGCGGGACCGTAGCCCAGCTTCATGGAGACGGTTGCGAATGGTCCTCGCCGATACCCCAGGAGCAACAGTGTCCCTAATTTGCTGGGAAGTGGCAGTGCGGTCCCCTACGGCACTGCGTAGGATCCTACGGTCTTGGCGTGCATCCGTGCGTCGCTGCGGTCCGGTCCCAGGTCGACGGGCACGTGCACCTTCCGCCGACCACTGGCGACAACATCGATGTACTGTGGAGACCTCACGCCCCACGTGTTGAGCAATTCGGCGGTACGTCCACCCGACCTCCCACATGCCCACTATACGCCCTCGCTCAAAGTCCGTCAACTGCACATACGGTTCACGTCCACGCTGTCGCGGCATGCTACCAGTGTTAAAGACTGCGATGGAGCTCCGTATGCCACGGCAAACTGGCTGACACTGACGGCGGCGGTGCACAAATGCTGCGCAGCTAGCGCCATTCGACGGCCAACACCGCGGTTCCTGGTGTGTCCGCTGTGCCGTGCGTGTGATCATTGCTTGTACAGCCCTCTCGCAGTGTCCGGAGCAAGTATGGTGGGTCTGACACACCGGTGTCAATGTGTTCTTTTTTCCATTTCCAGGAGTGTATTACAGCGCCATCTATCTCAAAGCGAAAAAAGTGGTCCAACTAAAACATTCATATTTCTTTACGTACTACATGAATATGTAATAAAAATTGGGGTTCCTATTTAAAAAAAAACGCAGTTGATATCCGTTTGACCTATGGCAGCGCTATCTAGCGGGCCAACCATAGCGCCATCTGGTTTCTTCCTTTAAGCTAGACAGTGCAGAGGGTGCAAGAGAAGAGGAGGACCTTCCAGCAATAGTCCTAACCTCACATGTTAGTGCACTACTGTTAACTGACCTACAGCAGTATCCTTACTCTGTGATAAGTTACGTAAAAATTGATCCACTGACTGGCAATGGGAATGTCAATATATACGTTTCGCTGGAAGGCACAAAGGTAGAGCCACCTTGCAGCATCATAGATAATGTATAGTAGAAAGAACAGCTGAAGACGTGTGTGGACTAAAGTGGGTCCAATTGGTTCTATGACTAAATAAGCATTTTTGATAACAGAATTATGTCTTTGTCTGTTATGGCACACGGTTCAAGCGTCGACTGCTAAGTCCGCACTGCAGTCATGGCCTTCCAGTTGCTGAATGCAAGACAGCTCAAAAATGGCTCTGAACACTATGCGACTTAACTTCTGAGGTCATCAGTCGCCTAGAACTTAGAACTAATTAAACCTGACTAACCTAAGGACATCACTCACATCCATGCCCGAGGCAGGATTCGAACCTGCGACCGTAGCGGTCGCTCGGCTCCAGACTGTAGTGCCTAGAACCGTACGGCCACTCCGGCCAGCCTGCAAGACAGCACTGGCAATAAATTCAGAAATCCAAGATAGCACTGGTACGAAACTTCAAAATGCAAGATGGTGGTGAAGGGAAGTTCAAAAATTCAAACACAGTTGTGGTAGCGACAAAAGAGAAAAATTAGAAAAAACTGAAAAACTGGGAAGAGTCAAGATGGAGGAATTAGCTCACTTACGGTAGTTTACATTAGGGCGCCTTGTTCAAAGGTATCCAAACGATATGAAATTTGCGTCATCTTCGAAATATGTAAAGATACCGACAGTACTGCAATATTCCCGTGTCAAAAATACATAAACTTCACCTAAATTTTAAGTAAATTGGCACCGTGTTCAAAAGTATTCGATTATTTATGAAAAAGAAGTAAGGATATTTATAATTCTAGTGTAACTTGGGACTCGTGGTCTCATTTAAGGACTAAGCAGCACTTATCAGTGCGCTTATTTCGATTAATGTACTACGCTTGGTGTGATGCACAAAGGACTCTCAAATTAAATATACGGAACAGACACACACACACACACACACACACCACATGAATTTTTTGCCATGTTAAAAAGTCTCCAAACAACATAATATTTCAATGAAATGAACACCCTTAGCTGCTTACAGATGAAAATGTGTGCCCCGGTCGGAGCACACATCTTCATCGGTCCCTGTTGACGTATGTCAACGCCTGTAAGCAGATAAGGGTGTTCATTTCATTGTAATTTCATTCTAACGAGCTGCTTGGTCACTGATGGTATCTGTTCTTTCGGACATGTCCGAAAGAACAGGTACCATCTTAGTACACATAATATTTATCAAGACATGTAAGCCTCATCTAAATTGCGTAAATTAGTCTCATGTTCAAAGTGTAAATATGTTCATGAGTAAAATGTATGCGAAAAAGTGTCAGTAACACAATGTTTACATCAAGAATCCCAAGGTTGTTTTCATGCATACAATACGCAAGGGGTGCAACCTACAGTGCCTTCACATCTAAATTGTTCTGTAACTGTACAAAACGTAAGTGCTCTGCTAAAATAACATGCTGAACGGGGCTAGGACTAAAGCAGACAGACCTGACCAAGCGACATTTTAGGGGGAAGAAGACAACACATAATATTCTAGACTATAAAAATGTAATCGATGATACTGATTAGATAGCATAGATTCTCATTGTATAGTACAGATCAGGGGTTCCCAACAAAATTTTCTCGAGGACCCCCTCATCGAGCATGATTGGTACCTTGTCACATCACAGTATCAAGTACCTAAAAAAGCCAAATTAAGCCTCTTTTTATACGTTTTCTATTTTTGGTACTAACAAAAAACATTGACATTCATTATTGAAAAAATATTGAGCTTAAAACTTTTTCAATTTAACCAACATATTTATTGTTAAATTTTTGATTATTGCTCAAAATCTTTGTCTTCAAATCTGAGTGTTTAGCATAACAAACTCCTTAAAAAAATAAAAATTGAGTATGAACTGAATATGACAGGAAAAAATTAAAACTGAGTGTATTGGTCTTTCAAACGTACTTCACTTGAGATGGCATTGAGTAGACATGTGTGAAAAATAAGAAAACACTAATTTCATACAACTTATTATTTATTTGAAAAATACAGTTACAACAAAGTACTCCTTTAGTATACAGTTAGTTTTAATTTTCATTTCTTAATGAGATGACTGTCAGTCGTCAGCCGCAAAGAGGCCCCGCGCGCAGTCTAAAGGCATACAGCAGAACTATTTGCCTCTATCTAATTCTAGTTTTGCGCTATAGTTTGCTAGGGTCAGTTGGCTCTAGGAAGACGCTAGACGCAGAAGTTAGCGTTCGCTAAAGCTCTGCTCATGCAGGAAACGGCCAAAACAAAAAAAATCTGTTATCATACGAAATATATTTAATATATTTTTTATTCTAATAGCATCTTGCGGACCCCTCTCGCGTAGCTCGCAGACCCCTGGGGGTCCGCGGACCACCTGTTGGGTACCACTGTATAGATTCTCATTTGACCTAGGTTGCGTATATACAAATATGAACTTTTGAGAAGGGCTTAGAAATTTACCAATCGGAACTATGGTGCTAAGGCTCTCTAAAACTATAATCAACCTCTAAGTAACTCCAAAATCCAATCACAACGAATCAAACACAAGATGTAAACACACAAATCAGCACAGACAAACAAACTGACCAAGTACTATTTATGGGAAAAACGGCATTTTGTCGAAATCTTACATATTTCTGTCATATGGAAGCATAACTTCATAATGGTCATAATATGAGATTTAAATACAACATCGTCAATAGCTGGACAGCCTTCGACACAGGGAGACAGTAACATTCAGTATCTCGAAAATCTGAGCTTTTCTCCAAAATGAAATTATTTATCAAATCAGGAAAACTTTCGAGTACAAGATATCTACTGGTATCTTATTGTAATATGCAAGTGTAGTAAAACATCTCTCATCGTGAACGAAAATTCGATCTGTGCACCAAGATAAAATAGTTTATGGAAATCTGCAAAGATTTTGATTATGAAACACACATGTCACTCCTATGGTAGCTTGGTTGTCCTATAAGATTTTTAAAAATACACTCCTGGAAATTGAAATAAGAACACCGTGAATTCATTGTCCCAGGAAGGGGAAACTTTATTGACACATTCCTGGGGTCAGATACATCACATGATCACACTGACAGAACCGCAGGCACATAGACACAGGCAACAGAGCATGCACAATGTCGGCACTAGTACAGTGTATATCCACCTTTCGCAGCAATGCAGGCTGCTATTCTCCCATGGAGACGATCGTAGAGATGCTGGATGTAGTCCTGTGGAACGGCTTGCCATGCCATTTCCACCTGGCGCCTCAGTTGGACCAGCGTTCGTGCTGGACGTGCAGACCACGTGAGACGACGCTTCATCCAGTCCCAAACATGCTCAATGGGGGACAGATCCGGAGATCTTGCTGGCCAGGGTAGTTGACTTACACCTTCTAGAGCACGTTGGGTGGCACGGGATACATGCGGACGTGCATTTTCCTGTTGGAACAGCAAGTTCCCTTGCCGGTCTAGGACTGGTAGAACGATGGGTTCGATGACGGTTTGGATGTACCGTGCACTATTCAGTGTCCTCTCGACGATCACCAGTGGTGTACGGCCAGTGTAGGAGATCGCTCCCCACACCATGATGCCGGGTGTTGGCCCTGTGTGCCTCGGTCGTATGCAGTCCTGATTGTGGCGCTCACCTGCACGGCGCCATACACGCATACGACCATCATTGGCACCAAGGCAGAAGCGACTCTCATCGCTGAAGACGACACGTCTCCATTCGTCCCTCCATTCACGCCTGTCGCGACACCACTGGAGGCGGGCTGCACGATGTTGGGGCGTGAGCGGAAGACGGCCTAACGGTGTGCGGGACCGTAGCCCAGCTTCATGGAGACGGTTGCGAATGGTCCTCGCCGATACCCCAGGAGCAACAGTGTCCCTAATTTGCTGGGAAGTGGCGGTGCGGTCCCCTACGGCACTGCGTAGGATCCTACGGTCTTGGCGTGCATCCGTGCGTCGCTGCGGTCCGGTCCCAGGTCGACGGGCACGTGCACCTTCCGCCGACCACTGGCGACAACATCGATGTACTGTGGAGACCTCACGCCCCACGTGTTGAGCAATTCGGCGGTACGTCCACCTGGCCTCCTGCATGCCCACTATACGCCCTCGCTCAAAGTCCGTCAACTGCACATACGGTTCACGTCCACGCTGTCGCGGCATGCTACCAGTGTTAAAGACTGCGATGGAGCTCCGTATGCCACGGCAAACTGGCTGACACTGACGGCGGCGGTGCACAAATGCTGCGCAGCTAGCGCCATTCGACGGCCAACACCGCGGTTCCTGGTGTGTCCGCTGTGCCGTGCGTGTGATCATTGCTTGTACAGCCCTCTCGCAGTGTCCGGAGCAAGTATGGTGGGTCTGACACACCGGTGTCAATGTGTTCTTTTTTCCATTTCCAGGAGTGTATGCACACCTTGCGTAATAGAGCTACTGCTGAAACTTGAAGATTAAGCAGCACTTCTCGACAACTTAAATTCAGAATCTGTATCACACTCTGCAAGACACAATGGACCATCAAATGAAATATTCTGACATCTAAATTCTGTATAGTAGATGACGGTCAATATTACCACTAAGAAAGGTTAAGCAGCACTTATTGATGACAGAAGTTAAATACCCGTGCCATACTTTCTAAGGCACATTCGACCATCAAATTGTATATTTCCAAATCTAAATTGTCTGTGTTACTAACCAAAATACACGTAGCTGTCATAACAGCGCAGCAGTCAAAACTTGTCTGTTTCGGAGCACTTGCTCAAGTTTTCAAGGTAGAACGGACTCTAAAATAAAATATTTTCACATCTAATTTGTCAGTATTACTTATCAAAATACACACAGCTTACTTATTAGCAACACTGATTAAATTTATACTTTTGCAGCGCTTATCGACGACTAAGGTGTGGTATATGTACCACATTTTGCAAAACTTAATTGGACCTCAAATTAAGTACTTCAACTTCTAATTTTTCTGCGTACCAAAGTACATGTGGCTCACTTATTAGGACTACTGATATAACTTCCAGCATAAGGTGCATTTGTCGATGAGTATTTATTCATCATTTTTTTCAAATCAAACAATGATATTGCTATGTTTAAATTGTCTGTACTAAGCGTATTAACCCTTATCTTGGAGTACTAAACATTTGTCATCTTCTGCTGATAATGCTACCTTATGCTATTGCACTGTGGAAGCTGCAATACTAAGCAAACAAAGCAGCGATACTTGACGCAAACAAGTAAGCGTTCAGAACTAAAATAGAATTCTAACACCAAAATCTGAAAGTGTATCAGCCATAATCTGATAACCGGTGTCAGCTACTGAATATTAAAACTGTATTGTAACAGCAGAAGATGACAGTATAATGTAACACAGAGTGTATGCTTCTAGGGATCTCAAATAGTATTGCAACACCAGAAGATTACAGTACATATGCCCTAATGTAACGGTGGGTATGTGCTATTAGGGATCTCAAACAGTTTTCTAACGAAGAGGCTCACTGTGTATGTTCTATAAATTGACATGGGTCTCGGCTACTGAATCTCAGCCCGCATCTCGTGGTCGTGCGGTAGCGTTCTCGCTTCCCACGCCCGGGTTCCCGGGTTCGATTCCCGGCGGGGTCAGGGATTTTCTCTGCCTCGTGATGGCTGGGTGTTGTTTGCTGTCCTTAGGTTAGTTAGGTTTAAGTAGTTCTAAGTTCTAGGGGACTGATGACCATAGATGTTAAGTCCCATAGTGCTCAGAGCCATTTGAACCATTTGAACTGAATTTCAAATAGTATTCCAACGCCAGAAGCTGACAGTTTATGTTCCATAACTTAACAGTGATATCAGCTACTGTGTTTCACAGTCCTACATCAGAAGCTGCCTGTGAACGTACCATAGCATGACAGCTGGTACTGGGGATTTCTAAAGGTATTCTAACACCAGAAGATGACAGAATGTACGTGCCAATAACTAACAGTGGAGGTCCTCACAATGTAT
This sequence comes from Schistocerca serialis cubense, assembly GCF_023864345.2. Classification (NCBI taxonomy): domain Eukaryota; kingdom Metazoa; phylum Arthropoda; class Insecta; order Orthoptera; family Acrididae; genus Schistocerca; species Schistocerca serialis. Next base: position 254,704,786 of record NC_064643.1, read on the forward strand.
TGTGTCGTAACCTTGTTCTGGCAAGTTGTGATATGACTCATCCCACAAAAGCAATTCGTCAGCAAGCTGAGACTTATTGATGTCAGCTAGCCAAGATTTGTTCCAAGGAGCAAAATGCTTAGTCAGCAAAGTTGAGACTACTAAGCATACATACACATTCTAGCACAGCCTCCTGACTATACACACATCGAGTGAGGGGGAGGGAGGCAGATACATGCAGATAATATCAGGGAGACGGTGCTGAATGTGTACATATGCTTAGTCTGTAGTCTCAATTTGCTGAATAACCATTTCACTTTTTGGAACAAGTCTTGACTTGCTGACATCGACAAGTCTCAGCTTGCTGACTAATCCCTTTTCCTTGTTGGAATAAGATGCAGATTATCAAAAAGAGGCTATGGTGCACACACAGTGACCTTTCTGTATTAGAATACAGTTTTGAGATGCAGTTGTCACACCTACTGTTAGGCTACAGTACATACACACTGTCAGCTTCTGCTTTTAGAATGGTACTTGAGATCCAGTACCACCCACTGTCATGTTATGGCACATATACTTTTAGCATCTGGTGTTACAGTACAGTTTTAAGATTCATTAGTTGACACCACAGTCAATTTACGGATACTGTTAGCCTCTGGTGTTACAGTTCGGTTTTAAGATTCCTTTCCTAACATGACTGTCAATTTATGGCACACACATCACAGCACTGGTGTTAGAAGTGCATTTCAGATCTCAGTACCTATCTTTTTGTGTTGAATATCACTGTCTTGTGTTCTTGGTGTTCTAATTTCCACTGCGCGATAGCATAAGTTAGTTGTCAGCAGAGGATAATAATCATTTTGCAGTGTAAGATAAAGTTAATATTGTAGCATGGAACCACTATAATGTTTTGCTGACTTTGAAGAGTAGTTGGAAGTGGACTGTTGAAAGTATAGCAACCTTCGTTTCTTATGTATACTGATCTGTCTTATTACTCTTGGTATGCTATTTCATCAAATCATTGTGTGACAGCATTGGTTAGCATTACCAGCAAAAGATGACAAATTCTTTGTTACTGCAGGATCAATTTAATACCCTAACATGGGGGTAACTGCACTATTTGGCTGACTTTGATATTGCTTTTAGCTGAACCAAAGGAAGTTTTTGAAAAATAATACAGAAAATTTAGAAGTGGATATAACATTGCCTACTTTGGTATAATGATCAAACTATACAAGTCGACAAACGCACTTTATGCTGTAAGTTGCATCAGTAGTGCCAACGAGGGAGCTGCGTGTATTTTTATAAAGAAATTCAGACAAGTTGGATGTGGAAATATTTAATTTGGTAATCCGTTGTGCCCTGAAAAATGTGGTACAGACATCAAACTTCATTCGCCGACAAGTGATGCTTAATCTGTGAGTTTTGTCAGTAGTGATGTTACGTGAGCTGAGTGTAATTTTATAAGTAATGTACACAATTTAAATTTCATAAGTAATACAGACAATTTAGATGTTGAAACACTTAATATGAGAGTCCATTGTGCCTTCTAAAGTCTGGTAGAGAAACCGAAATTTAGTCGTTGACAACTGGAGATTAACCTGTAGGTTTTATAACAAGCGCTCGTATGAAAGCCATTAGTATATTTTTTAATACTGCAGAACAATTAATTTACGACAGCAGTGGCATGTGTATTTTCTATTCGAAATCTTTACAGATATTGCAAATAATTTTGTTCTGGTGCAACGACCATATTTTTTAGATACTGATATTTGCTCTCTATGTGTGGAAGCTTATACATTACTTTCTTTGGCTTTTTCGTATGTTTACATCGTATATTATGATCATTATGAAGTTACATTTGCATACCACGAAGATGTGTAGTTTAAGTGAAACAACGACTTAATAATTTTATAAAAATGCCTTTTTCCCCTTAAAATGGTGCTTAGTCAGTTCGTTTCTCTTAGGCTATGTTGTATGTTGTATTTGATGCATTGTGATTGCATTTTGTTATTATTGAGTAGTTGTTAATGGAAACACAATTTGAAAAACCTTTAAGAGAGCCTTGGCATCATAGTTCCGATCGTTAAATATTGCAGTTTCACTTGAAAGTTGTTAAGTGTACATAAATTCCGGTAAATGAAGATAAAATTTAATATAATGCAATAGTAAGCAGTCAGTATCATCCATTACATTTCTGTAGTGTAGAAATGGTGCATCCTATTCTTACCCCTATAATAGTACTTGGAGGAGTGAAACATTACTGAAAGACCTCTCAACATGTCAGGCGCTCATAATAATTATTATTATTATTATCATAGCCTAAAGTAATCCTACTATCAAAATGGCAATATTCTTTGCGTATTTTGACTTATTATGGACGTGGACATACCATTCTAACACGAGACATAAATGTTTTATGTGTTGTTGATGCGGTTTTCACATGCATTTTAGACACAGAAATACTGTATACTACACTCTCTATGTATTTGATGTACTTTCCTAAACGTGAAAAATCAGTGTGAGACTTTACATAAACATTATGTGAGCCGCTATTTTCTTCACGTCTTGTTTTCTTCTAAAACGTTGCTTGCTCAGGTTTGTCTCATTTAAGCCTATGATGCATTGCCACATTCCTGCTTAACATGTTGTTGTAGCAGAGCACTTGTGTTTTATGCAGGTATACAATATTTGAGTGTGGTGATACTGTGAAGTTTCACCCTTTACATATTAACACAATTTTGAGCGCTTAACGTACACCAGCAGTGGTTCACAGACGGAAGAGATGATGGTAACCGTTGAGCACTGTACAGCCGCTCTGAGCCAGAGTGATAACGTGGCTCGCGGCCGGTGTCAGCGGCGCGGTGAGGATGCTGCCCGATGCGGCCTCGTTATTGGCGACCCTTCAATCGGCCGCCAAGCTCCGCCAGAGGTCGGCGAACCGCGCTGTTGGCAGAGGACGGCTCGCGGCGTGAAACCGCGCAAAAGGTCGGGGGTCGTACCGCCTCCCCATTAGCGCGTCCCTCCCCCTTCCCCTCCCCCGTCCCTCTCTCCTCTCCCCCTCAACCGGACCCGCGGCAACGCGGGCAGCAAGGTTACGGCGGGTAGGAGGGGGGCGGGGGCCACACTGTACTGCAATCACACTCGTCGATAATGCCGGACGCGGCACTGCGATCACAAACGTCACCTGGCCTTTATGTCATCTGGAAACTTTTCGCTCTACACATTCAGACCACGATCCAGCTGTCACAATACGTACCACCCGTTAGGTGCACCGCATTCTGAAAACACAAGAAATGTGTTTGTAGTGACATCATTAGCAAACTACCACAGATGAGATGTTTTTCTCCATAACATAGCACAGTGTGGCGCAAAGTGTTTGTCTGTTGTGCTTCAATCGTAAGCCATAAATGAGTCTCCTTGTAATGTTGTGTTGTAGCTTCGAAAATTCTGTATCTCACTCAACAGTATCTCATTTCACCTTTCAGAAAGGAAGCACGAACATTGGGACAGTGTTTGTTTCCGGATGTATTGTTATACATCCAAGGCACGGTTAATCCAGGAAGAGCACCATGCGGGATGAATACTTTCCCTCACGGTTATAGTACTGAGAGTATATCCAATTACGATGACAAAATTTAAGCATCCTCTGTTGTGGACTTTGTGGAAGTGTTCTTTGTTTTGTTTAACAGGTTGATGAAACGTTATGAAAATCTGGATTCCTACATGACTCTTGGAAGGTCCAGCCTCAGCTTGCACCCAGGACAATATGAAACAATTACGGACCGTATTCAGTGAAGAGCCTACTACATCAAAGAAAACATTCAGCACAGCACAACTGTCTCTACCGTGGATAATGAAACAGAAACTTAACATTTTCCCTTAAAAATTCAACTGTGTTAACTTTCGCAAGGCAGTGACGTTGAGCAGCGATATTCTTTTGGAATGAGATGATTGATGCCTTTGAAAATGCAACAATTGTTAATCATCTGGTTTTGTGATGAGGCACACTTCCATCTCTAACAGGACGTCAACGAATACAGCATCGTGGGTTCTGTGAATCCAAAGGTTCAAGCTGCTGAAGATGGTGTGGAATGCCAACCCCCCCCCTCGCCCCTTCCCCATCACCCCCCATTTTTAGACCTGATCTCCACTGTTGAGATTATCTAAAGGGCAGAGTCTTCGAAAACTGTAACACTCCAGGATCCTCACTTCGATTTACAGAAAAATCGTGATCCTCAGTAATTCATCACAGAAAGTTCAAGGCACTACACGCTGGGAAGCACTTTGAAAACCTTTTCTACCAAATTTCAGGGTGACTGCTATAGCATAAATGTGATAACGCTAGACTATTATTTTTATCTGTCCTATACCTGATGTATTTGAATAAACTGTGTACAAATCCAACCAAATTTCTATCGATTTTATTTAAGGAGCTACAAAGGTTCAAACTTTCAGACGTGAACGTAACATACTGTACATAATAGCCTGCGTTCAGATAGTTTTTTTGTGGCGAAATGTTCATTTAAGAGAGGTGTTCACAAGTGTGCTCATTTTCATGAAAGCACAGCTCAGTCCGCCTTCTAAACGACCTATGGATGAGATGTAAAATTACTGCTGTCACGGAGCGACACTCTTCCTTGCCGCGTAGTTTGAAGTCGTGTTCGATTGTTTTATACACTCCACCCTTACACAGCCGCATATTACAAAGATCTAAATGCACAAACAGCCGAGATTGGTTAACGAATGAACGTCGTGTACACTTCCGGCGAGAAGGCTGACATGTTACTGATGATCGTCGACTGAAGATACGGTGACAACAAATAATCCATGACTCATTCCATGAGATATCTAGGTGCATCAGCTCCATCTGCCATTACGTGTTTGCGTGCTGGACAATGGTTTCGAAAAACAAGGAATTTGAGAAGACGCGTCGGCAATAGACGAAGATCAGTAAGAAGCTGGGATGTAGATGTAGCATTTTTTTCATATAATACATCGCGGTCCAGAGGTCGCTTACAAGAAGCCAGTACAATCACTTGTATCACACTTGCATATTCTGGATGGTTCACAACGGATTATATCTTCTGATGAATACACGTTCAAAATTATGGTGCCGTAAACCGTCGTAATATGCATTACTGGGCCATGTAAAATCCTAGGTGGGTGTGTCAGTCGATAGTCAAAGGAGGTGGTCCCTTAACGTGTGCTCTTGAATCCCTGGAGGTGGTACCGTATGTACACACTACTTCGTGGGCACTCTGACGGGTCGGATGTATCGAGCCTTTATCGCTTACAGTTTACGTTTTGTAGTTGACAGTAGTGCTATAGACAGTCGAGGCCATATTTAGATGCAGCACGATGTTTGCTTAGCATGCAAGTCATGCTGTGCAAGAACAATAAATATTGTCTAAAATGGTTCACTCGCTGCTGTCCTGAGGAATGGCCCTCACCTTCGCCCGATTTAACACTAGCAGTTTTCTTATTCTGAAAACTTCTGAGGAATCGTGTTTATCTCACCGAAGCCAAAACCCCTGATGACTTCAAACAGCACACGGAGGAACCTTATGGCGCCAGGTCGTAGAGAAGATGCTGTGAATTATGCCTTCACTAAAACGGCCACTTTTTGAACACCTTACTTAAATGAACATTCCGCCACCACAGATGCCATCTCAACACAGCCACCTTTGTACAGAATGTTAGATCCACAGCTCAAACTTCGAATGTTTCTAGTTTCCTAATTAAAATTGATAGAAATTCTATTTATACAGATTTGCACACAGACTGATTTAAAAATTTTATTGATTTTATTTCCTTAGTTAATTTTTTTAAGAAATAAAAAGTTAATAGAAGAGTTAAACTTCCAGTTTCATGTTTTCAAAACTTATGTTTTTAATAAACTAATTAACTTATTTAATGCTTATTACTTAATTTAACTCATCCATTTGCTACATGAGCATTAATTAAGAAACAGATAAAATTAATGACTGTTAGAATTTGTCCTGTTATAATATAAGGTTCTTTAACTGGTCGTTTTCCAATTCATGTTAATAAACAAACAGCAACTACCATAACTCAAAACAAGATATTATTAATAGGGTAAAACTGAATATCACGAAATGGTGTTTTATTGAAAAATGATGAAATTATTAAGAGGAAGCTGACACGATTTAAATACTTTACCTAAAGTACAGGAAAAATTTTACACTAAAAAAATTGGCTAGTAACTGCAACTTTCTGGAAAATAGCAAAATATACTACGAGTATATTCTAAACTCTGCTTCTTATGTTTATTTTTTAAGTAAATATAAGTAAACAGAGAAATGCTACTTATCTGAAACTCCCGGTATCATAAAATAAAATTCAGCTCCACTTTTGCGGGTATTTTGTTGAAGGGGATGATACTAAACATTGCAAATTTTCATTCATTACACTTATTCAAACTACTTTCCAATACTTCATCGGTCGATAAAAAATAATTCAACAAGTCTTTTCCATAAATAGTTCTCGGTTTACTTGCCGCGTCAAATTTAGATGTTATCCAAATTTGAGGCGGCAAGTAAACCGAGAACTTTTTATGCAAGGACTCCGTCACGAACGACTTCGTAATCATACAAGTCTTTTCCAAATATTTTCTTACTGCTGTTGTGTAGATTACGCCGTTATTAAAGATCATGGCACACTTAAACCATTTTAATTTTCAGAAGGATTAATAACAGTGTACATTCCTCTTCAGAGAGGAAGTTACGAAATATGTGGCTTAGCCTTTCACCACGAAATTGTTTCTCTGCGGAAGGAAGTCCGAGGTCTATGAACTTCTGAAAGTGGGCAAAAGACGCTGCCATGTTGTTAACAGGCCTTGGATAAATCTGACGGTAAGAGCGAAGAGAAAAGTTCGCTAAGACAAACAGCTTCTTTTGAACAAACCCTTAAGCTAACACAGCACTCTCTCCAGCATTTTTAAGTGTTGTCGCGGCTGACTAGAGACAATTGAGTCGTGTAAACCGTTTGCCGTTACTGTGATTAGCATTGAATGTAAAAGCACCATTCTACCTGAAATAACTCCAATTTTCTACTGATAGCGTCGGTAATCTAGAACAAACAAGGGAAATAAATAAGCTTTCTCAAAAATATCAATCGTGGACAAGATTTCGATTCATCTCGATATGGTGTCGCTTTTCCGATATGGGATAAAAGAAATAATTTATTAGTATACGTCTCCTGTCAAAGCCAATTTCGCCTGGTCCTGTTTATGCATCTGGAATTGTGTGCTATTGCCTCCCTATAGGAAGTGACTGGAAAGGTGTCCTGGTTTTCATCCATGTCAAGAATCAGCTCGTGATTGGTGCAAAATATTTTTCTTGCGCTTTGGGAAATATTATGATAAATTGTTTGTAAGTACAAATATTTCATAGATTTGGAAGAGAAAAGTCGTGAGACTTTCCTTCCACTGATCGTCCTTCGGACTAGTTACTTTTGGTCTTGACCATTATGACTGATTTGGAATATCTGTTTATTCATCGTAACAGTGAGACCACACTGAATTCCCTCAGTGATTTGTAACAGTCTACTTCAAAATACATTTAATTCTGATACGTTCTCTAGTACATGTTCCGAACGGCAGATTCATGTCTTCTTTTAATTTTGCTCTGTAACTATCCTCATGGGGAAATCGATGTTTAAGCATTGTCTACTAAAGTGCTAGGATCTTCTTCTCTGCACCTAACTTCCTCCAAGTACGCAGACGTATCTGCCTGCAGTGACTGAAGGTAGAACGATCACGTCTAATTATGTGGAAGGAAGTAGGGAAGAACATATTTACTGGAGTAACCCTAAGTAAGTAATTCTAAGGAAGCCTAGTTGATGCTCATCGTATTGGAACTCTTGACAGGTTTTGTTAACGACAGAGATACAAGTGATTCAAATATGAACTGCGCGTTTAGTCGCGTAATATTTTAGCCAGGTGCGAGATAAACGTAGGATTACGCGAGTCAATACCATATTACCGACCATACTACTCATCTTAGATCAAAGAAAAGTAGACCTGCATTTATAGCATTTGCAGGCGTAGAGAACGTTTTTGACCACGTTCAGCTGGAATATACTGTTCTAAATACTCAAGACAACATGAATAAAACACAGGGAGCGAAAATTTATTATAACTTGTAAAGAAATCAGACTGCACTCATAAGAGTCGAGGGGCGTGAAAGGCAGTAGTTGAGAGGGGAGTGAGGCGGGGCTGTAGCCTATTCCCAATCTTATTTATTCTGTATATTGAAAAAACAGTAACAGCAACGAAGAAGAAATTAGAGGGAATTAAAGTTCAAGGAGAAGAAACTAAATTTTTGAGGTTTGGTTATGGCACTGAAATTGTGTCATAGACAGCGAAGGATTTGGAAAAACAGTTGAACAGAATAGATAGTATCCTGAGAAGAGGTTGTAAGATTAACATCAATGAAAGTAAAGCAAGGGTAACACAATGTAGTTGAATTAAATAAGGTGATTCAAAGGGAATTGCTAGCGAGAAATGAGATACTAAATTTAGCGGATGGGTTTTGCTATTTGAACAGCAAAATAAAGGTGACGGCCGAATATCACTATATAAAATACGGAAAAGCATTTCTGAAAACGAGGCACTAACATCCAGTATAAATTTAAGTGTTAGGAAGTCTTTTATGAATGTGTTTGTCTGGAGTGTAGCCTAGTACGAAACTGAAACGTGTACGATAAGCAATTTGAACTAGAAGAAAAGAGAAAGTTGTGAAATGTGGTGCTACAGAAGAATGCTGACGACTGGATGGGTAGATCGAATAACTAATGATCAATCAAATCGGGAAGAAATTTCTGCCACAACTCGGCATAAAGTAGGGATCGCTGATGAGACGCATCCTGAGGCATCGAGGAAATTATATAAAAATAAGCGAATAACTGAGGCGTTTAGAAGCGTAAGGGCCTGAAGCACACCTGCATCTATTTTGAGACTGTACCACGTATGAATTCTCCTGATGGCTGTTGATGTCGTGGTGGTCCAGCTTTATCTATATCTGTAACCCCACGCTGTATATATGAACATTCACGAAAAACTGTCTCACTCCTTTGTCGCTTATTCATTTTCATAAGGGTCCAAAACTAAGAGAATAATTTCGTTGCTCTCCACCGCTCAGTTGTTGCTTACGATTGGCGACATGATTTAGTGTGTACATCAAGTATATAGCAGTAATACTTCACAATCGTAAGTGCATCGGCAGTTTTCTCTTAACCTAAAGCTTGATGAAAATGACTAGAAAGTTGCACAGGTCGCAACAACATTCAAGAAAGGCAATAGGGGTAATCCACTAAAATACAGACCCATATCGTTAACGTCGATATGCAGCAGGTTTTTGGAACATGTATTGCGTTAATACATCATGAGTTACCTCGAAGAGAACGGTCTATTGCCACACAGTCAATACGGATTTAGAAATCATCGTTACTGTGAAACACAACTAGCGTTTTACTCACACGAAGTACTGAGTGCTATCTACAAAGGATTCCAAATTGATACCGTATTTCTACATTTCCAAGATACTTTTGACACTGTACCTCACAAGCAGCTTGTAATCAAATTGTGTACTTATGGAATATCGTCTCAATTGTGTGACTGGGTTTGTGATTTCTGTCAGAGAGGTCACATTTCGTAGCAGTTGACGGAGGGTCATCGAGTAAAACAGAAGTCATTTCTGGCGTTCCCCAAGATAGTGTTATACGCTCTCTGCTACTCCTTATCTATTTGTATATAACCGACTTGGGAGAGCAGCCGTCTTAGGTTGTTTGCAGATGATGCTGTCGTTTATGGTCAAGTACAATCATGAGAGAAACTCTGAAAGACTTTTTTACAAACATTCGATACGCGAACCATGAGTGACCCGGCTGACGTCAATACGATACCATACCCGTCCCACATGGCATCGTCGACTGTGGCAGTCGCTTCCCGTATTCTCTCCCGGAGCTGTGCCACATCACATGGTGGAGGCGGTACATACACCAGATCTTTAATGTGTCCCCACAGAGAAAAGTCACACGGAGTGAGATCGGGTAATCGCGGAGGCTATTTCATGAAACAGGTCACTCTGCACCTGAGCTCGCCATGTTTGCGACTAGCGCTGACTATCGGCAAATTACCAAACTACGCTGTGGCAGTATACACGAAAAAAACTTTCAGGGTTTCTCTTCAAAATGCCAGATGTATGATATCTATACAACGTTTGGTTCTTGTGTAATAAACAATTGAAAGTGTTTGCGGACTTTATGTACACCCTGTACTTCGGAATTACAATTAGGTACAACTTCAATTGAAAATAACATATGGAAAATGCTATGGGGAAGGCAAACCAAAGACTACGATTTATTGGCAGAATATGAAGATGCAACAGATAGACTAAAAAGACTTCCTACACTACACTTGTCAGTCTTTTGGAGTACTGCTGCGTGGTGTGGGATCCTTAGCAGACAGTATTGGAGTACATCGAAAAAGTTCAAAGAAGAGCAGCAGGTTCTGTATTATCGAGAAATGGGGAGAGAGTCACTGACATGATACAGGATTTGGGGTGGACATCATTAAAACAAAGGCGTTTTCCTTTGAGGCAGAATATTCTCACGGAATTTCAATCATCAACTTTCTCCTCCGAATGCGGAGGACCTACATAGGGAGAAATGACCATCATATTAAAGTAAGAGAAATCAAGGCTCGCACGGAAAGATATAGGTGTTCGTTTTTTCCGCGGGCTGTTCGAGACTGGAATAATAGAGAATTATTGTGAACGTGTCTCAATGCACCCGCTGCCAGGCACTTAAATGTGAATTTCAGAGTATCCATGTAGATGGAGACGATGACTAGGACCACGAAGAGTGGAAACATGTCGGAATTATGTGTGTGCTGCTTTTAGTATGAATTGTTTACTAGTAATTTTTAGAACATTCCTCGTGGACAATGTTCTGATTCTAATATCACTTTCATTATACACTTTACAACAGTCAAAATATATTTTCGTCACTAGCCTGCAGATGGAAACTTTGTCTGCTGAGCTTAATAATTAATATAATCTTAAATATTAATTTTTTATAACAAAATGCGTACATTATTTTTTCATTGGAAGTATAGGATCTTGAAACATAGTTAAAAACAGTTTAGACCTATGAGACCAGTGCTTTGTCAATAAATTTTATTTTCACAAACATCTATTTTTCGAAAACTGCTTCTGTCTATTGAGCCTACGTATTTCCCAGTGTCTCAGATATGAGATAATTAACGCAGAAGTGAATTAGTCTCAACTCACCATTACGGTGTAACACACATATTTATATGGCGATAAGAAAAGAAACATTTTTTACGTGACGTCGTATCATGTATGTCTCGTTTCTCCGCTAGAGGTCTATGAAGGTACTGACGCTTCTTATATTCATAGCCGGTGTCTTATCTGCCGTTTCATGAACATTGTTTTAGAGAGATGTTGCGGAAAGTGTCATTCGTTTACGCAGGTTTATGTGTGGATATTGTCTGCATGAAATGTGTTAAAAATAGAGGGCCGGCCGGAGTGGCCGTGCGGTTCTAGGCGCTACAGTCTGGAGCCGAGCGACCGCTACGGTCGCAGGTTCGAATCCTGCCTCGGGCATGGATGTGTGTGATGTCCTTAGGTTAGTTAGGTTTAATTAGTTCTAAGTTCTAGGCGACTGATGACCTCAGAAGTTAAGTCGCATAGTGCTCAGAGCCATTTGAACCATTTGAACCAAAAATAGAGTTAGCAGTGAATAAGTAATGATTAAACTGTCATGCCTGACGTTAAAGTTTTACTGCATGAAAAGCGAAAATGTAGGAAATGTGTTTCTCCTTTCATTATTTTGTGTGTGCATGGATGTGTGTGTGTGTGTGTGTGTGTGTGTGTGTGTGTGTGTGTGTCTGTGTGTCTGTGTGGCGGGAGGAGTGGGGGAGAGGGGAGGTGAAGCCAGGAAAGGTTTCGTAAAGGTTTGAAATTGTGTGTTAAGTACATGAATCCAAAGCACCCGACCAGTTGCAACAGAAGGTGCCTTTATTCAAACTTTGACTTCTTCTTCAAAAATACATGTAACCTGAGGACAATGTAACAGCAGTAACTACAAAACCGGAAACATACACGTCAAAATTATGTCATACAACGACTAGATACCCAAAAAGAGGTGGGAATATCTGATACATCATAAACCATAACCAAAAGACCAATCTATGGGAAACATCAAATAATGAAGCCATCAGTAGTGGGACAACCTTCATATGTTCCCATTCTGCAGTGTTGCCAAATTTATTCAAGATGGCAGATCCAAGATGTTGGCATTAGATGTGGGACGTCACAATGTCGTCATGGCGGGAAGTTCAAATTTTGGCGGGAAAATAGGTCAATTCGGCTGCCTCCTTTAACCTGACTGTCTCCCCTCTCCCCTCCCCACCTATTAAACTGGCAGTAGGATCAAAGTTTGGTGGGGAAAAAAGATCACCTTGGCTACCTCCACTAACCTAAGTAAACGGCGGAAAAAAGGTTACTTGAGCTACCTCCACTAACCTAGGTCATCCAACCGCCATCCTTGGAATTGGTGGGAAAAGGACTCAGCTTGTGCTGGGCTGCTGGAGAGAGGAAGGAGTGTCCTTTACTTTGCATGCAGTGTTTATTTAAACAGTTTGAGTTGTCATAGGCAGTAGCTCCATCCACTGTGGTCACCATGAGGTCCAGAGTCCAACTGACCTAGTACACAGTACTGCCACCAGAGGGCATTGTCATCCCATGGCGGTCTGGGTAAAAATGGCAGGAAAAGGACTCAGTCTGCGTCCAGCCACTGGGGAGAGGAAGGAGTGTACTTTATTTAGTTTCAACAAAGTATCTTTATGAGACTGATACAACACATTCGACCTGACATGCTTCTGGTCACACTACATAACCTACAGATCTGCAAATTACTCGTAAATCACCGAAATAATGGAGTACACTGATGTGCAGACAAGCAAACAACTCCTAAATTGTCAAAATACTGCATGTAAAAGGGTCTGCAAACACGCTCACTAATTTTAAACTGTCGAAATAATGCATTTCACAGCCTACAGACCTGTTTACCGAAATAATGCAGAACACTGATGTACATTGGCAAAAAATAATGCATATTTAACGCTCTGTGAACACACTCACTAACTGTAAACTTTCGTAATAATGCATTACATAGTCCACAGACCTACAAACTACTCGTAAATTACCGAAATAATGCAGTACACTGATGAACAGACATGCAAAAAAACTCGTAAATTGTCAAAATAATGCATGTAAAATGCTCTGCAAACATGCTTGCTCATCGTCAACTGTCAAAATTATGCATTGCACAGCGTGCACACCTGTTCACAAAGTAATGCAAAAGCCATGGAAACAACTCGTAAATTGTCAAGAAATAATGTATGTCTAACGCTATGCAAACACGCTCACAGCACTTAAACAGACTAAAATAATACAGAGCACAAACACTCATTGCACATAAAATACACTTTCGAACTATCGTCGTCCACAACGTATCAGCAAACTGCTTCCTACAGAGGCTTCAACAAACGCACACGCCGACGCCAGCTGGATGTGGGCCAGCACCCATGAGATGAATGCCGTGACGCAAGCCATTGCTGTCCGAAGGTGACTGACATTTAAACTCATCTGTCACAGTGACGGAATAGCTGATGACTCTGTGTTCCACATCGATTGATTCCTCATATTGCAGTCCTGTACGCGATCACTGTTTCGGCGCTAGCCATCGCCAGAAGGTGTTCCCCCTCCACCAAAACTCTTTTTCCGTCTCAAACAAGCAATGCCAGTCAATCATTATGTGGTAACCAACAGCATACCAATGGACGAATGCGATGAAAAAGACACTCTCGATGTACTGTAATTGTAAGCATCACAGTTGATAGTGTGAACAATTTTAGTAATGTTACAGTAATTTCAACAATGACCAATGATGTGACAGCATGCTTCCCAATTTCAGTATCATCGCTAAACTGCCCCCCCCCTCCCCCTCCTATACTTTGCGAGTACCATTGCACATGTATATAGATGAGTGTGCAGTACGTCCATTCGTTGTTAATTCTCGAACATATACATCACCAAAGCATACCAGACAGTGCTCTACATATTTATAGCACCTTGGGCATAGAGCATTATTTATAATCTTGCTCTATGCAGATGGGAGTCACAGGACATACTCGCATTCTTAGAAATGTCTTTGACCAACCTGCCCTACAGCACCATTACCGACTTAATCTGCAGCTGACCAGAAGTAGCGGTAATTTCACGTCCCGTGAATGAATGGAGCGTGCTGCACCCACCCAAGTGCACAAGATTTCTACAGATGCACACATGTTAAGGAGGTTTGCAGCAGTAGTAGATTTGAAAATGTTGCAATGTAATAGCAGAAGGTTAAGAAGTACAAGAAACAGGTGGTTTTTGTGCATGATGGAGCCTCAGACAGATGGAGTTCGAAGCATTTTTATGTAAATCAACCACGCTATCAACTCTAAAGTATTGTTCTAGTGTCTGGGATCAGTATACCCGAAAATAGACATAGAGTGTGTGAGAGTGAGTGAGTGTGTGTGTGTGTGTGTGTGTGTGTGTGTGTGTTGAAGCCTATGTAGGTAGCACTTCACTGATACGTGATGGTCGCCAATAGTTCACAATCGTATTCTACCTGCAATTAGTGTTTGTGCACTGCATTATTTTCAGCTGTTTAAGTCTTCTGAGTGTGTTTGGACAGCATTACACATGCATTACTCCTTGGGAATTTATGAGTTGTTTTCGTGTCAGTTGGATTATTTTATGAACAGGTGTGCAGGCTGTGCAATTCATAATTTCGAAAGTTGACAATTAGCAAGCGTATTTGCAGATCCTTTTAGATGCATTATTTTGACAATTTACGAGCTGTTTCCTTGTCTGTACATCAGTGTGCTGCATTATTTCGGTAATTTACGAGTAGTTTGCAGGTCTTTGGGCTGTGTAATGCATTGTATCTAAAGTTTACATTTAGTGAGCATGTTCGAAAAGGTTAATATGAATTTTTTTTTTTTTTTTTTTTTTTTTGACGATTTACATCAGTGTACTGCATTATTTCGGTGAACTGGTCTGTAGGCTGAGCTATGCGTCATTTCGACAGTTTACAATTATTGAGCGTGTTTGCAGGCCCTTTTACACGCATTATGAGCCATGTGCAGCTCGCATTGATGCCGTGCATAGCTTGGCATCTTGTAATAGCGACAGTGGCGTCTTATTTTCTTAGTGTGTTGTCTGGCACCATTAGAGTTGCTGGCTTGCCTGCCCATGAGTGGCAGCTGCAGCACTTATCGATACGAGTACTGTGGTACTATCTTTGGAGCGACCGCTAGTATTTCCGGATCGTGTTGTGTGGAGTGGCTAGAGGCGAACGGACATCAGGTCGGTTGGCTTCGCAGCAGTGAGCAGGTCTGTGTCACGCAAGGGCAAGCCGGGGCTGCTGGCGGTGTGCTGCCGCTGCCGGTTCGAGGTGGGGTAGCTTCAAGAGCGACAACTTCGTTGCACACCGAAACCTCGAGTTTAAGCTGACTGAAGAGTTAACTGCTAATGCAACCTCAACTATTCTAAGGTCTCACCTCTGGTCGGCAGGTTGTTGCTTCCAGGACTGCTGAGCCTGACGGCAACGACTGAACTGTTTCGAGGCAGTGAAATATTGCAGTCTTTCTATTTGTTATTCATAATTGATTTTAGTATCATTCTTATTAGTGAAGTGCAACCAGCGGTATTTTCCGCCTTGTGGCCGCTAAAGCCCCAGTTACCTGCCCTGGGGGTCAGCATACTTTTCCGTCAGTGTACCTTTCCTCGTCGTGTTGATGCTGTCCAACACGGCATGTAGTTTGACAGCCTCTTGTTTTGTACTGTGCATATTTTTTTTTTTTTTTTTGGAGGTCTACCTTCGGCCTAGGGTGTTTTCTGTTTGTCTCTTCGCCCTTGCCTTAAAATGTTCCATCCTTATACCGGTGATTGGACATTAGGAAGATTGGTTAGTTAGTCGGTCGGCGCTTAAGTTACCCCTAGTTTGAGTTGACATCTTGTTGGGTGGCACAACTCCTGGTTGCCTGCCTCACCATACCTTATGTTTGAGTTACCTTCCCCGGCCGACCCTTGGAGCACTTGCTGAGTACCGCTTGTCCTGATTCCTTAGATTGTGATGTTTATTGTAAGGATATTTCTAATTCTCTAATTATGGTTGGTGTGGCCTTCAGCCAAGCAATAACTTCACTTCTTTGGTGATAAGACCTTCAGCCATGTTATAGTAAGTTTTTTTAAGCAAACTTGATTTAAATGCAAGGGATTTATTTTGGAAGTGCTATTTGGTATTGTTCTTCTGACTTCTAATTCAGGCCTTCGGCTGTTTATTGTAGGGGGTAGGGGAGGGAGTTAGGTTGGTGAAGGCAGCCCAATTGAACCACTTTCCCGCCAAAATTTGAGCTTCCCACCGTAATGTCATTGTGATGTTGCACATTGCAGAGTGCGACCGTATAAAAGTTGTCCCACTACTGCCATCTGACATCTGCCTAATGAAAATAAGCTGTCAGTGCAGATCGTTGTATGCATTAGTAAATGTGCTGGCCTCTATGATGAGGGCTTGTCACATAAGAATAATTAAAAGCCAATGAAACAAACTGTCAGGTGATGTTATGAATAGCACACCATCTGACAAGGAATGGACAACTTGAGCACCAGGAAAACAAGGCAGGTGATGCGTGTGAAGAGATCAAAGTACGCTGCTGGATAAATGGCTAATGAGTGAAAATGCATTCAGGGCGTGGGTGGGCAGTGAGAGAACAGTGGGAAATACGGAGTGTTAGAGGACGCTATTATCAAGTAACAAGGCAACTTACATTAAGGCCCTTGGAAGACCACAAATGCATGTATGGACAGTAAAAAACGCAATGCGTGAACACGGTGTCATAAACGTACGTGGCAATGAAAGAGATGAGTGCATCAGTTATTGATAGCTTAAAACACGCAGTAACGAGAGTAAAACAACTTGTAGTTGTAACTGGTTGGCTGTGTTGGATTCATTTACTGATCTCCAGCCATTGGTGCAGCGCAGCTGTGTTTCAACATATTATCTGTTAAGTTTGCTGGTTAGTCGCTAAGAGCCCTCATTTTCAGATGCTGGAGGAATATAGAGTATGTCTGTCCGGTGAGGTACACTGCCTCAAGACATTTTCATAGTTTCTAGCAATTTATTTCAATCCATTGTGGCAAGGTGCCACAGCAACTTTGTATTTTGATTAATATTAAAAGACAGTCCTCAGTCGTGCAGTGTTCTTTACTGATTCAAGAACGACGCGTTTCATCCGATTTCGGCATCACAAGTTATCTCGTGCAACTTTAGTCGTCAGTCATAGCACCGTAGAATAAGACAAAGCTCGTAAACTGTAACCATGACCCCGGAACAAAGTGCTGGCGCCTATCCGTGTCCACATAATACATACACCCTAATGATATGATTGTTGACCGCCATCTCCCGAGATGAGCTGGTGACACTCTTCGCGGCTAAAACGCGTCGTTCAATAAATGTTCAAATGTGTGTGAAATCCTATGGAACTTAACTGATAAGGTCATCAGTCCCTAAGCTAACACACTACTTAACCTAAATTATCCTAAGGACAAACACACACACCCATTCCCGAGGGAGGACTCGAACCTCCGCCGGGACCAGACGCACAGCGCCTTAGACCGTTCGGCTAAACCCAAGCGGCGATCAATAAATACAGTACTGGCCATTAAAGTTGCTACACCAAGAGGAAATGAAGATGATAAAGGGGTATTCATTGGACAAATATATCATACTAGAACTGACATGTGAGTACATTTTCACGCAGTTTGGGTGCATAGATCCTGAGAAATCAGTACCCAGAACAACCACCTATGGCAGTAATAACGGCCTTGATACGCCTGGGCATTGAGTCAAACAGAACTTGGATTGCGTGTACAGATACAGCTGCCCATGCAGCTTCAACACGATACCACAGTTCATCAATAGTAGTGACTGGCGTATTGTGATGAGGCAATTCCTCGGCCACCATTGACCAGACGTTTTCAGTTGGTGAGAGATCTGGTGAACGTGCTAGCCAGAGCAGCAGTCGATCATTTTCGGTATCCAGAAAGGCCCGCACAGGACCTGCAACATGCGGTCGTGCATTATCCTGCTGAAATGTAGGGTTTCGCAGGGATCGAACGAAGGGTAGAGCCACGGGTCGTAACACATCCGAAATGTAACGTGCCGTCAATGCGAACAAGAGGTGACCGAGACGCATAAGCAGTGGCACCCCATACCATCACGCCGGGTGATATGCCAGTACGGCGATGACGAATACACGCTTTCAATGTGCGTTCACCGTGATGTCGCCAAACACGAATGCTACCATCATCAAGTGACGTTTTGCCATTCGCGCACCCAGGTTCGTCGTTGAGTACACCAACGCAGGCGCTCCTGTCTGTGATGCAGCGTCAAGGGTAACCGCAGCCATGGTCTCAGAGATGATAGTCCATGCTGCTGTTAGTGCAGATGGTTGTTCTCTTGCAAACGTCCCCATCTGTTGACTCAGGGATCGAGACGTGGCTGCACGATCCGTTACAGCCATGCGCATAAGATGCCTGTAATCTAGGCTGCTAGTGATACGAGGCAGTTGGGATCCAGCACGGCGTTCCGTATTACCCTCCTGAACTCACCGATTTCATATTCTATTCATTGGATCTCGACCAACGCGAGCAGCATTGTCGCGATACGATTAACCGCAATCGCGTTAGGCTACAATCCGACCTTTATCAAAGTCGGAAACGTGATGGTACGCATTTCTCCTCCTTGCACGAGGCATGACAACAACTTTTCACCAGGCAACGCCGGCCAACTGCTGTTTGTGTATGAGAAATCGGTTGGAAACTTTCCTCATGTCAGCACGTTGAAGGTGTCGCCACCGGCGCCAACCCTGTGTGAATGTTCTGAAAAGCTAATCATTTGCATGTCACAGCATCGTCTTCCTATCTGTTAAATTTCGCGTCTGTAGCACGTCATCTTCAAGGTGAAGCAATTTTAATGGCCAGTAGTGTAACACCGTGCAACCCAAGACTGATTGTTGATAGTAATAAGTCTGCAACTTTAACATTTGACTTACCGTGTTCTACCTTTAACGTAAGATTATACCTGTTAATGAACAGATTATGACAGCATTAATAATTTTTAAATTCGGCCAATAACAACATGATACACTGAAAATCATGTTTTAGTTGCCTCCGTTACCCGTTAGATAGGCAACCTGCAACTTGCATAGGGTGCTCGGTTTAGCCGTTTAGTAGTACAGATTAGGACTCTGCCGACTTGAACGTCTACCATGCAAAGAAGAGCTCGGTGAAGGGCAAACAGGTCGGCAGTGAATGTGGTTGGCGTTGCAGCCACGTGGCGGCCTCGCCGGTGCTGCACCCTGACGGCTACATCGTGCTGTTCGCGCGCCTGCTGCCGGACACGGCGGACCGCTTCGTGCACGCGGACGCGCTCAAGTTCTACTGGATGTGCGAGGACCTGGCCCTGCGCGAGCACCCGGCCAACACCGGCTTCCTCTTCGTGTTCGACCTGAGCGGCATGTCGCTGCCCCATCTGGCGCGCCTCAACCTCGTGCTGCTCAGGCAGTACCTCGTCTACACACAGGTGAGTGCTGAGGAACACCATGTAACCCACAGCACCTACAGGCGAGCCCAAACTACTATACCGTGACGACACAGCCGAGCGGCGATCGGATTATGAACGAGCCAACACCAAAAGACTTGTGCGACTCATAAAATGAGCGAGTTTCTATTCGATATATGCATGAGGGTAGTTAACAGAGGCAAAACATACAGTTGTTTATGCAGAAATGAGACGAAAACTGTTAAGAATACACAAGAAAAGGCTCTGAGCACTATGGGACTTAACATCTGAGGTCATCAGTCCCCTAGAACTTAGAACTACTTAAACCTAACTAACCTAAGGACATAACACACGTCCATGCCCGAGGCAGGATTCGAACCTGCGACCGTAGCGGTCACGTGGTTCCAGATTGAAGCGCCTAGAACCGCACGGCCACACCAGCCGGCAGAATACACAAGAGCTGTGCGATTTATTTGGCAACGGTCTTGCCGCATTGGCTACACCGGTTCCCGTGAGATCACCGACATTAAGCGCTGCCGGGCGTGGTCGGCTCTTGGATGGGTGACCATCCAGGACGCCTTGCGCTGTTGCCATTTTTCGGGGTGCACTCAGCCTCGTGATGCCAATTGAGGAGCTACTCGACCGAATAGTAGCGGCTTCGGTCAAGAATACCATCATAATGACCGGGAGAGCGGTGCGCAGACCCTGCGCCCCTCCTATCTGCATCCTCCCTAAGGATGACATGGCGGTCGCATGGTCCCGGTAGGCCACTCGTGGCCTGAAGACGGAGTGTGCGATTTATTTTGTTCATGTCATATACAGGGTGATTTAGCTGTCCCAACACATGGGTTCTATGCAACCTGCAACGCCTTCAAATACCACACACACGATTTTCACACTCACTACATTCAACCACAGTCCTAAGCAAAAATGAAAATTATACTTTTATAGGAAATTTAATGACTTAAATTTACTGGGATACGTTTTCGCTAGAGGCTGTAGTTTTCCAATTATTCAAGGAAAACATGCAAAAGTGATCTTCAAATGCGTTTTTCTTGAATTAATCGAAAACCGTGCACTCCAGCAAAAACGCAACCCCGGTACAAAATTTAGCTGCGTTAAATTTCCTATATAAAGGTCCTGTTCCTTTCTTCTGTAGGACTACTAGTTTGTGCTTAGTCAATGAGACTATGAAAATCTCACACATAATTTTTGAAGGCGTTGCAGGCTGCATTAAACCCATCGGTAGGGGCAGCTGAATCACCGTTTATACTATTACAAAAACCACATTTATGAACGCAGTTGCTCACATCTTTGCAAAAGTCGTGTTTTCCTGATTATGAAATGTTCAGAATATTTGGAGCATTTTAAATTGTACTGTAACTATTTTGTAAAACATTTACACATTTCCAAATCATGTTTACATATAAAAGCACTGAGGCCTGCACACTGTTGTCACTTTGGCCACACAACTTACTGTTTCCAGCACACCTTCACGAACAAATTCAGTTACGTACTAATAATGGTTGCTTAAAATCAGAAAAAAATTCTCTTTTTCATGTTTTAATAGTTTCCTTAAAACGATACCAGTATATGGCACCAAAATGACTGGTGCCTCAGTTGAATATTTTAAAATGCCTTCACTTAGGTTTGCAACTACACAGTCTAACTGAGAAGTCAACATATCATCTCTAACTAACAATTCTTTAAAATTATCACAGTTTAAGCTTTTAAGCAGTGAGTAGCTAGAGTAACCTGCAATTTATATCAGCAACGCAACACTAGAAGCTGCATCTTCGAGATCAGTTTGATTACTTTGAATACTTCAGTAAATCTAACAATAGGGCTACAGCTGCATTAATTATGGTCAATAACACTGCTATTTACTGGTATAGAATTAACGACGATCCTCCTAAAACGGTCAATGTGCATTAAACTTTGTACCTGTCCTTCAGGATAAATATGGGAGTTCATCGAGAAAAGCGATGAAAGAAAATGTCCAAATGTATGTGAATTCTGCTGAGGTCATCGGTCCATAGACTTATACACTACCTAAACTACCTTATGCTAAGAACAACACACACACCCATGCCCGGGGCAGGACTCGAACCACCGGTGGGAGGTACCGTGCAGTCCGTGACATGGTGCCTCAAACCGCGCGGCCACTCCGCGCGGCTAGCGATGAGAACAGCGGAAAACAAAGAGCATGGTTTTTGCAGCAGGGAACATTGGGTTACCCTTTTCCATGGCCAAAAAACGAGGAAATAGTCAATTTGTCTTCATTTAAAGCGAGCAATGGCTGGCTACGGCATTTTAAAGTCAGGCACAATAATCGCGAATTGCATTTAAGTTGTGAAAAACTATCAATAGACGCTACAGCAGCAGAAAAGTTTACTGAAAAATTCAAAAGTGAAGCATAATCTTATGATCCTGAATTTTTATGCAACGCATTGAGAGAGGCCTTATTTGGAATACGTTACCTGAAACAACGTTAGCTTCTAAAAGGGAAACTAGTGCTCCTGTGGTTATGGTTAGTATAAATCATGTTACCGTGCCAAAATTTGCATTCTTGATAGAGAAGACGGACATTTCAAAACACTGTTCCTGCCGCCAAACGTGAAGAGTTTGCTGCACCCAATGGACCAGTCGGTTATCGAAACTTTGAAGAGGCATTACTGAAGGCAATTGTTTAGGAAGCTTCTGACAGAAAGCGAAAATGAAGAAGTCATGGTGGCTCATCGCCATAACTTGAATTTAAAAGACTGCTCTTACGTTGTGGTGGGAACATGGAATTTGGTGAAAACAACCAGATTACAAGGAGCTTGGAATAAACTGGAAGACATTTCCACCAAAGATGAGGTACAGAAAGACGAAGATGAAAATAAGAAGAGTGAAAAGTAAGGCTAAGAAGGAGAAGCGGCAGAGGACGAAATAGCACTTGAAGATATAACAAAGACGCTTTTGAAAATCCCAGAACGTTCCGACTGCAATTGAGAGGATGTAGATGAGTGGCTTGCCTGTGACTCTTCAGAACCTGAGTTCCAAAATATCGGTGTCGATTAAATCATTCAAAACGTGCGAGAATAATCTGATAACCAGGAGCATGATGTGGCCACTAAAACAGATATGAAACCGTCAGCTGGTATGGCGTTTGCATGTCTTGACACTGCACTAACACGGATAGAGCGGCAGCCTGAGTGTGAGTATACAGGGTGAAAAGTATTTAAACCGACAAACTCTGGGAGGTTGTAGGGGACATCAAAACAAATATTTTTCCCTAATGTCATTTTTTCCCGTGAGGAGTATTTAAACCGGTAGAGGAAGATTTCTCTGGCGACAAATTAATCAAACCAACAAAAAAGTCCAGAGGGGACATATCTGGGGATCGAGCAGGCCATGGTACAGGACCACCTCTGCCAATCCACGTTTCTGGGAACCTTCGGTCCAGGAATCGACGCACACGACGACAGAAATGTGCCGGCGCCGCGTCATGTTGGAACCACATGTGTTGTCTTGTAAGGAGCGGGACGTTTTCCGGAAATTCTGGCAATGCTCTGACGATAAAACTGTAATAGTGCCTGCCATTTAATGGCCTAGGTAGCAGGTACGGCCCAGTTAGACAGCCCCCAACAACACCGACCCACACATTAACGAAGAACCGCACTTGATGAGCGATAGTAACTGTGGCATGTGGGTTAT
The DNA here is from genome assembly GCF_023864345.2 of Schistocerca serialis cubense. Classification (NCBI taxonomy): domain Eukaryota; kingdom Metazoa; phylum Arthropoda; class Insecta; order Orthoptera; family Acrididae; genus Schistocerca; species Schistocerca serialis. The sequence goes on from NC_064643.1 coordinate 254,728,186, forward strand.
CCTCACTCCAAACATGCGAATTGTGCATGTTGAAGACTCTATCACGCCCGAAAGTTGCTTCATCGATAAACAACACAGAGGATGGAAATGTAGGATGCATTTCACAGTGTCCCAGGTACCACTGCGAAAACTGTGCTCTGGGTTAATAATGAACTAATTCCAGGTTGCGGACACGCTGTAAGTGAAATGGACGTAACAATTGCTCTAGAAGGACTGTTCTTACATTCGTCTGATTCGTCCCCATGTTAAGTGCAGTTGCACGAGTGCTGATTGAAGGATCCCGCTCCACATGCTGCAAGACAGCTTCCTCAAATCGCAACGTTCTTACCGTGCGACGGCGTCCCTGTCCAGGTAATCTGCTAAATGACCCGGTCTCACGCAGACGTTGGTACACAGCAGCAAAGGTCGTTTGATGTGGGATGGTGGCCGAGCGGTTCTAGACGCTACAGTCTGGAACCGCGCGACCGCTACAGTCGCAGGTTCGAATCCTGCCTCGGGCTAGGGTGTCTGTGATGTCCTTAAGTTAGTTAGGTTTAAGTAGTTGTAAGTTCTAGAGGACTGATGACCTCAGAAGTTAACTCCCATAGTGCTCAGAGCCATTTTTTGACGTGGGATACGGCGATTAGGATATTGTTGTTGATAAACCCGCTGTGCAGCTCGTCCGTTGTGGTAGTACGCACCAAGCATATCAGTGTACTCACTCCAGGTGTATCGCTCCATTAGTAAACAGAGACAATGCACTACTACACTGGTGGACAGCAGTTGCCTGCAACTGAAGAGCGTAATACGCCCTCTAACAACTGAAGATCGCAATACGGCCTCTAACAACTGAAGATCGTAATACGCCCTCTAACGACTGAAGATCGTAATACGGCCTCTAATAACTGAAGAGCGTAATACGGCCTCCATCGGTTTAAATACTCCTCACAGGAAAAAATGACATTAGGGAAAAATATTTGTTTTAATGTCCCCTACAACCTCCCAGAGTTTGTCGGTTTAAATACTTTTCACCCTGCATACAGCTGCTCACCGCAAAGCGGATGCGAAACTTGGCTGCACAAAAGTGACTGAATACAGAAAAACTGACACTGACTGATATGTTCAAGAACTGACACTGTGTGTAAGTGAAGTACTGCACAGAATCTAAGTAACGTTATTTTGCAGTCATGAACTTAACATTACGCAGTATGTACATACAAATTTAGCTTTTTTCCATGATTTATGCAGTTATCCGGATATTTGACTATCCGGATCAGATCCAGTCCAGAGTCTTCCGGGTAATTGGAATCAAACAGTAATAACAAAACAGAATTACAGGTTGGTCGTAGAGTTCCTCTGCGGCAGTACGCTTTGGTTGTTGTATACGTTAAGACATACAGCTCATTACAGTCCACGTGCAACGGAACATCAGTCTTGTAGTTCAGACTGGGAAATACAGCGGAACAGATTCGCTCTGCTGAAAAGACTCATCATATTTATTCGCTGCACCTACATTTTGTACACGTCTGGTTTACCCCGCTTCCTCGAAAGAGGAGACTACTTAATTTCTGAGCAGCGAAAGGCAAGTTTTAATTAATTAATGTTTCAGGATGCCCTGCCGTCAAAGGTAATTGGTAACCACATGGTTAACGTCGTCCCGGCGACGGAGACGTTGATTAATATCATGAAGCCCATAATGAAGAAGGAGCTCTCCGACAAGGTAAGGGCCGTCACTTTTACTACGTCGCCGGCGCTTTATTAATTTAATGAAAGAGCTACAGCAAGCCATCCCTGAGGTATTAGGAACAGCCCCCGCAGCGCTACACGATTCTTTGCCTGCATAACACACTTTCCGAACCCCGCCATCACGCATACAAAGCGAATATTGTGAGCGGGGCATTACGGCTGCTTCCACGTCCACAATGTTGTGTTTATTTGAATATATGTTGCTCTCTAACAAATGGGCAGCATAAGACGCACACGAGGACACATATACGACAAAATAAATATGCTTACGAACAGGCAATAAATATAGCGGAATCCGAAAAACAAAAATTTTCTTGAGCAGTAGCTTAATGTGATCAATATTTGGAGCTGATCTATTACTTAAAATGTAAAAATTAATCCTATCAGAAAAAATGGCAATAATATGCTTAACAACCCACAGCGCTGTTATAATCAAAACTGTGCTCTCTCTCTTAGTCTTTCTCTCTGTCTCTCATACAAACACACACATACGTACATACATACATACATAACCACAATATCAGTTAAATGTAATAATAATAATAATTATTATTATTATAAACGATGGTACTGCCACTGATGGCAGTAGTATTTCACACGTTCTTTGCACTTATTGGGTATTAATATTCACTTTGCTTACTTCAGTGTATACAAAGTATACGTGACATAGACACAATAGGAAAAGGCGCCTGTGACCGCTGGAGCTATTTACAATTGTATTACTGTGCATACGCTGGGTTACTTATTGAACTGCATGAAATAAAATTGTCATAACTTCTGACCGGTTTGCGTTAGGACTTTGAAACTGCACGATTGGCCGTGGGCCATGATGGGAATTAGTGTGCGCATGTATGGTTTGGTTTAGCGACGAAGCGCACTTTCATTGGCATGGGTTTGTCAATAAGCAAAACGGGTGCATTTGGGGTACTGAGAATCTACATTTCGCGATTGAGAATCCTCTTCACCTTCAATGCAAAGGGAGATCAACAGTGACAGCCACACTGGACTTATAAAAAACGATTAGACAGAGTTTTGAAGAGAGAGAGAGAGAGAGTGGCACTGACACTCTGTGACCTCAGCAAAACCTTTGACTTCATCTCACACACAACACTAATAGCCAAATTAAGATGCTATGGTGTCGGAGGTGTTGTTCTATCAACACTCCAATCTTATTTGGAAAACCGAAAGCACGAAGCAACTTCTCTTGAACAAAAACTGGAACATGGAGTGCCCCAAGGATCAGTCTTAGGACCTCTCCTATTCCTCATATATGTCAATGATACGAGCTGTAATAGTCAAATGTTGCAGTTTGCAGATGACACTACCCTTATTGCCAAAGGACATGCAGCCGCAGAGGCTCTTGGTGCATCAAATTTGATGTTTGAAGAAATAAAAGAATGGTTCATCATAAATAAGATGAAGAACAATGAAGAAAAAACCCAACATTTCATATGCAGCCTAACCAACATTGAAGAGCAAGAAAACATGGAGACTGTCAGACTAGTGGGCTTCAAGATTGACAGCAAACTCTCCATGAATGATCACACTGCATACGTATCACCAAACTTTCTCGTGTGATATACCTCCTGAGGAACCTGAAGAGGGTAATAACTGACCAGTTTCTCACAATAGTCTACCATGCACTTTTCCACAGCCACATTAGTTATGGACTGTTGTTGTGCGGACACTCCTCAGGCTGCAAAGATGTGTTGCTATTACAAAAAAAGCCATCAGGATCATATCCTCTAGCAAAAGAGTGGACCACTGTAAGGTTATTTTCACCAGGCTAGGCATAAGGACTGTTTTTAGCTAGTATTTGTTTTTCTGCCTTATTTATATAACAGAAAATCAAAGGAATTTTAGCATAAGACAAGAAATACCTAATCATGACACTCGCTGTAAGAGGAACATTGAAGTGCCAAGGTGTCGCCTATCAAGGACACAAGACAGCTTTCCAACAGTCGCCCTAAAAATGTACAGTCAACTGCCTCCATAAGTGAAATCCCTGCCACCTGAATTATTTCGGAAAAAAACTGCTCAGGACTTGAAACAACATCCACTATATTCCTTGGAAGAGTTTTTCAACAGTGGTTCTAGTGAATGGACAAAATAATAAATATTGTTATGTTTTATATATAATTTTGCCTAAATTTAATCTTCTTTTTATGTTCTCAGTTAACTGCACATTTAATTTTGTGTTTTACTTAAAGCACATATTTTGCCAAAACGAAACTGTATGTGTGTAATCTACATGGTTTTGTAAACATTTTGCTTTATGGTATTTTCATTTGCTGCTATGAAGTTTTGCTTTCCTGTTTAGTTATATTTCATTTTCTCTCTGTTCTATCTGTTTTTGTGCACTGCATAAATATTTTCTTTTATTTGTAATATAAATTTTGTGTATGGTGTTGTACAAATATTAGTTGATAAACATTGTATTTGTGACGCAGTCTGTCCAGCCATGGCTGGTAAACGACGAAGATATATTAATAAAGTAATAAAGTAATAATATGGTATGCAGTGTTCAGTCACGGAATAATCGTGTGACATTCTTTGATGGCACGGTGACTATCGAAGCTGTGCTGTGCTTTTGGGAGATGATTTCATCCCCATTATCCAAAGTCTCCATGATTTCGACAAGATGTAGTTCATGCAAGGCGGAACTCGACCGCATCGAAGCAGGCGAGTGATGTTCTGGAAGAGCCCTTTGGGGACCGCTGCATGGGCCACGATTGGCCGCTACATTCTCCGGATCTGAACACATGCGACTCCTTTTTGTGGGGCTACTTTAAAGACAAGGTATACAGCAATAACCCCAAAACTATTGCTAAGCTAAAAACAGTCATTCAGGAGGTCATCGACACTTCAGCGGGTCATGCAGAATTTCGCTATTCCTCTGCGTCACATCATCGCCAATAATGGCAGTTATATCGAACATGTCATAACCTAAATGCGAACATCTGCAGTGACGTTTTCATGTTAAATAAAATGTGTATAGGCCGTAGTTTAAACTAATTTACGTTTGTTTCTCATATAGTTCAATAATTGTCTCCCTGTACTTGCAGTCAGAGACCTCCACAGAACTTGGAAACTTGTACTGAATTAGTGTTTTGTTTTTTCTTGTCTTCTGCTACCAGGCACCCAGATGGCGTACATACGAAAGATACGAGTACATATAATATGTTAACTAACGTGAAACTGCTTTATGACGGAGATTTAACCCTGCAAAAGCCGTGGTGGAAATAAAATAGTGACTGACTTGCTGAACACTTGCATGGGTTTGTAAGCCACTGTTTGGCTCCCTTAAATATCATGCTTTTTCACGATCACAATCGATAATTGTTTTATGTGTACCTCAAACTCAGGAGTAATTGAATAACCCGTGTACTAGCAATAAGAGAACTATCCGACTGTGAGTAGCGGCCTTAAACATTTTTTACGTTCGTGTTCCATGTTTGTTTACATATTGTACTTGACTCTTCATATCACAAGTAACTCTAATAAATTTGCTGTCTTTTATGTTATTTACAAGGGATGACTCATTTACCTATTACTTGTATAGTTTTGTAAGATAATGTTTATTTCCCATGACTAAAATGTAATGAGTTTTCTTAAGGAGTGCACATCTCGGCTTATTCGAGGGCAAGAGCAAAGTTCTTACTGTACCAGTCACTGGATTTGGAAGCATGTCGTCATTATACTAGCTTACGTCTCGTGTTATTTGGCTGCTTCTTTATCTTATTTGTATGTTGAAACAGCACTGAAATGTATGACTATGGGGGTGATTTCTTAGACGTATTTGTAATGACATTTTCAAAACGTTAATGGGCAAATTAATAGAAAAATTATGTCGTCGAAACAGGTAGACACTGCATACAATTTCGTTCCTGAGACTCTAAGTAGTAGGGTAAAAATAGCTGAATATGACACAAGTGAAGACAAGTTGGCTTTAGAAATGATGAGATTCGCCGACAGGCAGTATTTGCGACGAAACAAATACCTGGAAATAGATGCAATATAATATCAAAACCAGTTTTCATGTATAGACATTGTAAAATATTTTCTAAACGTGAATCATGTGCAACGTAATGAAAAATTTGGTAATCCGCAATATTTTGTAGTTGTCCGCAGAAGCCTGTTCACTAAATTTAAGTGCCAAACTAACGTAGACTGGTAAGCAAGGAGTCTGAGCAGAGCGCAGGGAACCACCCATTATTTAAATAATTCTCGACGATAGACTATGAGATTTGAAAGCTCAGCTTTGTCTCTGTATTCCAATAAAGGACGTACTATTTTATATGGCAGACAATATTATACTTTAATCAGCAAAAGAGGATAATGTATAAGAACGAATTATTGTTCAGAACACCTAAAGGACGCAACCTATACACATTAACGCGACAGACTAAATCTGTAGTTTTAAGCGAAACGATTCTGTAAGAAGAAATAATAATAAAATGGTAGAGTAAGTAAAACATTTTAATTAAGCAGGCTACGATATTACATATCAGTTTGAAAAGAACAACGAGAAGGAAGTAGCAAAATTCACAATACACGTGGAACAACAAACAGGGGCTTGACAGGTGAAATATAGAGACACGATTGACATTTTGTAAGCCCACAGTTACTCCTACATTGTTGTATGGAAATACTGTGTCAAAACTTACAAGGTATTGGAATTCAACTGGGGGCAAGCACTTTTCTCAGGACAGGAAAAGGATGTAGCAGATTGCATAGCAATATGAATGACGGCATCAGTTATGAATGAAGCATCTATCCTTACGGTACAAGGTCCATGAAAAAAGATCGAGTGACTACATGAAATCAATAAATGCCCAAAAATTGCCACCTCTTAAAATCTTCTTACAGAGAAAGAGTCAAGGAGTAAGGGGGGAAGATGGGTACCGCACCAAAAAGTAAATGATAATGCCTGAATTATAGACTTAAGATCCATTTACTGTGGTATTATCTAGAAGATAATTGTCCTCTATGGGATAAGGATTGTGATCCTGTGAGTAAATCAGTACGTAGTCATGATCACCGCTACGAGTGTAGACTCCTGTACAGAGATCAAGGAGACCTATCTACGACAAATTTGTTACTGTGAATGGTCGGTCATCCCCTAACGTACTTACCACAGACGAACCCTGGTCAGTACATGGTTTCGTACAATGCGAGAGATAAACATGCATAAAACAAAAGTGCTTTAGACCAGGAGGTAAACGTCGAAAGTATTCAGCTATTTCTATGGAAGACATTGCTCTTAGAACGTAAGATTACCTGATACATAGGTACATTCAAATGTGAATCACTGAAAGTAAACGCTCATTACTCATTCCTAAGGTTAGCAGTTGCTTAGTATTTAAATTTCAAGTACTGCTGCGTAGCAGCATTTTCTGATACAATAACAGAGATAACTGTTCAATTCTGTCGAAAATATCGAATAGTTACGACGCACGCACGAACAGATACTTTGTTTGTGCTGCACGACGACGGAATTCACCTCAGCTTCTAAGCTAATTTAGCCATTCAACGTTTCCCGCAGAAACCGAAGCCCTTCGTTGGTAGTATTAATTGGAAAGATCTGCAAGAGAACCAGTTACGTTCTTATCAGTAACAACATGTTTCGTACCCGTGCAACAATATGACTCCAGAGTGACGGAACTCCAGCTAGCTTTAGCAACATCATTCGAGACCACCTGGTAGCAGCGTTTTGAAATGTGAATCTAAAGAGGAGGACACATAGAACTTCCACCAAGATTACCAGAGGAGGCCCAGGTCGACTATATTTTGTAGAAGCATGGGAGTGATTTGATATATTCTTAAGCTATAGAAGCAGTGAACACACTCTTGTGGGTCTCACTTCGGGGGTTTCCGAAATTATCAAGATTTTTCAAGGATCTTTATTGGCTCAGAATCCCATTGTCAACACATTTGCTTGCTGTTTGAATGCGGTAGCATTAAATTTTCGAACCGTTTTTGTTCTAATAACTTTTTCATAAATAAAATATACTCAGAACGCGAAGATTAGTGTTATTATTTTATTTTCCGGTAATAGTTTAACATTTTTGTTAAAAGTGGGAAAAGACCCGTTTCTAGTCCTTATTTTTTATTTAAAATATTTTATTTTTATGTATTTTAAAATTCTTGGATGTCAGTGAAAACAGATCTTCTCGTGTTCTTACAGTATATTATATTAATTACACATGTCTGTGAAAACAGATCTTCTGGTGTTCTATACAGTATATTACATTAATTACACATTATCGTGTAAATATCAACTATAAAATGCTTTGTACATAAAAGTTTCATGTTGATAAGCATTCAAAAATCTATCAATAATGCTTTGCAATAATTTTTCAGCTTTTTGTCCATTCAAAGGACATGGAAGAATTTTACAAACACGTGCCGAAATCAGTTCTGCCCAAGGATTATGGTGGTGAACTGGACAGCCTCGAAGTCTACCATAGTAAGTTACTGATGGAAAAACAGCTACGTCAGCGAAAATGGTCTCTGAATACTGATTTCCGTCATCCTTCCTCGCATCATCCTCGAATCTCAGAAAACAAACCAACTGAGAAAGTACAATCTCCGATAGCAATTTACGTTCCATGGTAACAACATAGCTTACTTTCGCTTAACAATCCTAGCCCGGTCCCTTCTCAAAACCCTCTCCAACGTGCTAACTAGCGCAAGGTACAAACACAGGGCAACCAGCAGAAAATTAACCACCCCGTTTGTTAAAGCACAACATGCACTTTCTGAAATCGTATCCGCATCAAATCTATACTATACGACTAAAAAAAAAATACAGAGGAACTCGGTAATTTGCTCAATAGAAAGAGTCTCACAAATTGAGCAAGTTAGAAATGCTTTGACCCACATCTGGCCCTTGTGACAGGACAGGAATCTCGCTGATTGTAGTAAGATTGTCTTCACTGATGAGATCCGCTTCGAAATGAGCCTGATGCCCAGTGGAAACGTGTCTCGAGAAGCCCCAGACACTGGCGGGATACCAACCTGACTCTTGCCCATCACATGGCCCGAGGAGCAGAATGATGGTTTCGGGTGCCACTTCTTTACAAAGCAGGAACCCTTCGGTTCGCATACGAGGATTCCTGACAGTACAGTGGTACGTTGACGATATTCTAGGCAGTTTTGTTGCCCTTCATGGCAAGCCATCCTGAGCTTATATTTCAACGAGATAATGCCCGCCCGCATATGGCGAGCATTTTTACCGCTGACAGACCCTGTCTGCCAGAAAGATCTCCCTCCAACCAGCTCATGATTTTACGATCTGACGCGCCAGTTGGACAGGTCGACATCCAACAACTCTATCAATCAATGCCCAACTGAATAAAGCCGAATAACTGCTTGCATAAGGGCCAGATCGTGTTAATAATCTGCACTAACCACCAGACGGGGGATAATTTGGAAGAGGAACCGGGCTAGGATTGTTAAAGGAAGTAAGCTATATTCTTATCATAGTACCTAAAGGGCTTTTGTGTGACTGGCTATAAAGATAGTACTTTCCAACTCGTTTCTTTTCTGAAATACGAAGATTTTTACTAATCAATATTCGTGTCTGTTTCCGTAGATGTCCGAGCTTCATTAGCATGTGTGCTCTTCACAAATATAGCAACAGCTCATATATGTGTAGAGCACACATGTTCATGAAGTTCGGATATCTACGAAACCAGATTCTAATATTGGTACCTAGCCTTGTACATGCACGGGTTGTACGTGGTGTCATTCATGTGACAGGTCTGAAGATGACATGTTTGGAACGTCGAAACTAGTAGCCTAAGAAAATATTACCAAAATAACTTCTGTTTGCATAAAATTACTACATTTTGTTCTGTTTATTGTTCATCTAGTACTGTTTTTGAGTGTATTGGAAATTTCCCTTTAAACGCCACTACTTTAGCTCTTTGCGGACATTTTTAAATGATATTTATATTTGATTGAAATTATGAATTGCAAACTGGAAGTCATGTTCCGTCTTCTGAATGGCTGGTCATCGGTAATGAAGAGAGGATTTATTTGATTGTGGGTCTTGGCTTTAACGTGACACATTAACTTCCCGTTTCTGCTGTCTAACAATATCGTCTACGTACGAGATACACGGCGCATTGTTTCAAAAGCTCTCAACTGCTTCCAACTGGGACATATTAGTTTGAAATTGGCCAAAAGTTCCTACAATCCTCCTCTGTAATGGTGCAAAAGCGTGGCGCCTGTGACGTCACCCTCGGGCTCAGCGAAGCTTCCAACAGCAAAGAGTCGATACAGGCCATAAAACTACCACAGCTTACAAGTTCATGTAAACTGTAAGGTGGGTTAATTATGTTACATTGGCACCACTTTTGACCACTGTTCTGACCCATCAGAAATGCGTCGCACGACGGGTAAGTCGTTGCAGCCACTCCTACCAACATTCCACTCCTTCTTCTGACACCTCTGTCCTATGGCCTGTGGCCTATTTTTCGCATGTCGGAGTGTCGTCGAGCCCGGATACGTCCGTTCTTCCATGATTTTTCAATATCTGCTTCTGTACACTCTATCAAAAGTTGCATCACAATCTGTGACTTCGATGTGAGTCTCCAGATTGTATTTCTGGTCGTTTTTCAATTAACTGGCGCATTATAGTAGATCCTATTATACGATCACCCTTTCTAAGATCATTTTGTTCCTATTTTAGGACAGCATTAGCTGTCTTTCTCATTTAATTTTTAACATTCCTTGCGTGCCGTTTGTAAGACGCATTTAGAAAGCTTATTCCTCTGTGGTTCTCACAGACGTTTCTTCTTCCTTTTTTGCAGAGCAGTATCACCTTCGCTGTCTTCCATGATTCAGATACCATCGTCAACTTCCAGCAAACATGTAAGACGTGTAAGAAGTGTCTCAGTCTGAAGTCTTAGAGTCAAGATAATTTTTTCTATTACGTCTAAGAGAGCTTTCTCTCCTGTTTTTACACATTTTTATTCTCTCATGTTCCCCATATTTCCTTTTTATTTATTTTTTTATCCGATTGCAATTGCTACCTGGTAATGGTATGGAAACTGATCAAACGTGAAAAAGTTTTAGTAGTTATGTAGGATTCCCTTGCATTAGAGTATGGACAGCGTCACTTCCTGTACTCAAGCGTCCAAACATAAAAAGTGTTCTATTTGTAGATATTGGTGACAAGCGCTTATTCCCAAACATCTGTGAGCTTGACAATATACGAGTGGCATTCTAGACGCAAAGAACGTTTTGATCTATGAGCCACACAATTCCCCCCCCCCTCCCCCCCCCCCTCCCCCCCCCCCCCCTCCGCCGCCCCAGGAAGTTACGGTTTATAGACCTTCCTAATCGTTGGCATAGTGTGACGGTAACAGCAAGGAACAACGGTCGTCTCTGATGCATGTGTGATTTTAGATTCTGTGGCAAAAAATGTTTCAAATGGCTCTGAGCACTATGGGACTTAACATCTGAGGTCATAAGTCCCCTAGAACTTGGAACTACTTAAACCTAACTAACCTAAGGACATCACACACATCCATGCCCGAGGCAGGATTCGAACCCGCGACCGTAGCGGTAGCGCGGTTCCAGACGGAAGCGCCTAGAACCGCCACCGCCACCGCCATTACACTCCACCAACTGTGAGGATCGTCGTATAACACGGTTTCTGAATACAACAAGAATCTACCACACCGAAATTTACAACAAGATAATAGTAGTTTATATAAATGCTACGAATGAAGCATTAGATAAAAGTGTATTCCAGGTGGGTTCCTCGACTTTTGGCAGACTAACACAAAAAAATTACGAGTGGGAGCTCCATTGCTTTTTTGCACTCGGTACGACAATGGTGGTGAGGAATTTTTGATCCTCGTTGTTACCGGTGGAGAGACGTGTGTTTCCCATAAAAGTCCAGAAACAAAGCCCTAGTCCGAATGGTGTCACTCACGATACCCAGCAAAACAAAAACAAAGTCAGGCTAATCTTAGCGCTATAAAGGTTATGGCCACAGTGTTTCCGTGCCAAAGTGCAGTGGTGTATTGTCGGAACCTTCAAAGACAACTCCGTGCCGTTCAAAACAAAGGGCGTGGAATGTTGTCCAGCAGCATTGTGCTTCTTCAGTATACCGCTCACCCACATTCTGATGCTTTGAAGGAGGATTGTCTTCAGCAGTGTAAGTTGGACGTTGCTGAGCATCCACTATGTACTCCAGACATGGTCCCATTTCATCACTGTCTTTTTTCCCAATTGAAGGATCTTTCGGGCAGAAAGCTCTGTGGAAACGACAGAGAAATGAGATAGGACACTAATGACTAATTTGCCAATCTGGTGGCCACTGAGTATGCAGAAGGCATAGTAAATGTTGTGGAGAGCTGAGACAAACGGCGACTACGTAGAAAAATACCTAAGATTTGGAAACACAAGGTTTCTTGGGGAATTTCATCGAGACAGTTTCTTCGGGATGTCAGCCAACCCGTGGCGTTCTGCTATCGCAACTGTTTGACAGTTTTCCTACTCGTCTTCTTTAGGTGAAGTGTCGGGTTCATTTTCAATTCTATTAGAGCGTCTATACTACAGAATCCTTTTCCGAGGAGTCAGCGGATGGGCCAGTAGCTTGCGTCCGGAAGAGATATGCCGGTAGTATTGGCCCCCGGCGGGCTAGTGAGGGGTCCAGGCGCCAATTCGTGGTGCTGTAGAAGCAGCGTGCAAAACAGACAGGCAGCAACAGGAGTCCTTGATGCTCAAACCCACCTCCAGCCCATCGTGAGGTTCCCACTGCCAGCTGCGACAGTTATTCTGGAGGTATGCGACTGGTCCACCCATTAGGCCTTCGGCGGCTACAAACATACCAATTGGACAAGAACCTGACACTTCACCTGAAGATGTCGAGTAGGAAACTCGTCGAAACGTTGCGGCAACACGACGCCACGACTCGTCCGATAATCAGGAAAAGTTCCATCAATAGAGAAGATTTAAAAAAATGTATTTTCACTTCGTTATCTAGAATAAAAACTTCTGGAGAAACAAACGTGTTTTATTCTTACTTGGAATGGCCATTTTTTGTAACAAGTGTCCGCCGCTGTGTTCCAGACGAGACGCGGCAGCGGCTGAAGGAGCACCGCGAGTGGTTCCTGTCGGAGCAGGCGCTGCGGGTGGACGAGTCCCGCAGGCCAGGGCGCGGTCTCACCGCCACCGACGTCTTCGGCATGGAGGGCTCCTTCCGCGCCCTCTCCATCGACTGAGCGCGCCGCGCCTCGCTCGGCCTTCCGCCGCTGTCTCGCCGTACCACGCTCGCTTCCGCAGTAGCCAGTTACCGGCACGGCCCAGCTCATTCATAACCTGGGACGGCTTACATTCTAGTGCACCATCAACCTTAGGAGAATTACTTCAACTAGAATCACGATTCTTCGCTTTCACTAGCGGTTGGATACCCGCATATCTCAAGATTATCTACTCGCCCTTTGTACAAAAGAAAGTTTGTACAAAAATAAAATGGGAAGTGTGGCAGAATTCTAGGAAACAAAATTACCTGGCGCAGGAAATGGTGAGAGTGACAACTGACAGGATGTTGGTATGCGTAATTCTTTAAAAATTCTTCCTTTCTTTCTTTTGCTTATGCCGGTTTTCCAGTAAATACGCAGGGTCGGCATGGTTAATCGGATGTGGGTTGAAGGGGTGGCCGGATGCCCTTCCGAATTAGTGCGCCCCAACGGTCTGCGACGATTGTAATCCATCGAATAGTCCGAAAGTGTTCAGATGTCTGCGAGCCGTGTAACTGAGGCGGGACGTGGAGACCAGCCCGGTATTCACCTAGAGGGATGCGGAAAACCGCCTAAAAACCACATCCAGGCTGGCCGACACACCGGCCCTCGTCGTTAATCCGCCGGGCCGGTGCGCCTACCCGAGTCCAGGAAGCAGCGCGTTAGCGCGCTCGGCTAACCTGGCGGGTGCGTAATTCCTTAACAATGTTTACATTTATTTATTGACCAGTTTCAGCTTCTTCGAGTGCATGCGCATGATGACCGACGCTAGGTGCTCAGCGCTCAAATTGCCTAAACGCAAAAGCTGAATTTCTAACACAATGAAGCAAACAATTAAATAAACTGCCCCCTTGATTTCACCAACTTTACAATAACGTTGGCCAATTTTGTATTTTACCGAAAATAAAACACAACAGTAAAAGGAGAGCAGGAAAACACAATAATCAGTTTCATTCGGCTTACCAAATAGAATATACCCAACCTAAAGTTGGCAACATAACTAGCAATACACAAGTGTTTAACGAGAGACCTAAAATCAGCTGTCGAACACACTAGCCCAAGCTACCCACTGCTGTACGTAAGAAATGAAAAAAATGAAGCAGTGAATGCTGACAAAAAGGTGAGATTGAAATTTCACTGAACACAACAACATAAAATAACTTTTCCAGTGTTACTGCACTAACCACAAGTGAGTGGCTGTAGTTGAAAAGCATGATCTGTTGGTAACATACTTTGGCCAGCCTCAGCCATACTCCTTTCACTAGACGACTGCACTATACTTTATAATTTTGAAAAAATATTTATTGTTTTTAATGAATTCTTCCACCACATTCCACATATGTTTTAAACTTCTCTGTTAAACTTAACAATTTAAGTTTCTGTAGTAGATATCACTTTCCCCAATGAATACCGTATTCAATATATTGAGGTTCAGGGTCTAACTTGCACATCTTTAAAAAGTATTCCCAGAGAAAGTCAACAACAATGAACGGAACTTATATATTTTTTTTGTCATTTTCATGAAGTCTGCAGAACATGTTACTGAAAGTACATGGATAGTCTAAGAGTGTGCTACAAAGTATTGTCAGGTTCTGGACCCTACTTACAAAAAAAACCTCTTAAAAAAGTTGTTGCTAATGTAATTCAGCAAGAATTAACAATCTTCTTTTTGGTGGGCATAAAGTACCCAACCCTCATTTGTAATGCGCATTTCGGAAAGAACACTAGACTGTAGCGCACTCTGCGCTCCCTGGATCGACGAAACCAACTGCCGTCCACTACTCCACACCGGAATGATTTCCTATGTTGACAGGAAGCCAGCCCAGACTCCAAGTCCTCCAGGCTTGCTCGGCGACTTCCTGCTTTGCTATGTCCAGCCAGCTGCTCCACTTGGAAGTTCCTACGTGTGTTGCCTTCTACCTGGACATCATTCCACTGTCGTCTCCGCTGTGACTCTCTCAGATGATGGCTGTGGCCACTGTCCACCCACACAAGGTCGTTTTCTCAGTAGCCAACAGCCTCGACTGCCACGCTAGGACATAAACAAGCTCAGCCGCCACACCGTATGTGGCCTGGCGTCGAACCCAAGTCTCTGCCGTCGCTGTCGAAGTCGCTGTTGCCAGTTCTCTCCCGTCCATCAGACAGCTCCTCGCTGTGACAGGACGCTGATCCACGCCTCGTCTTGATACCGCAAGCAGCAATTTTTGCTGGCGCTGGTGCGCTCTTCTGCGGCGAAAGGCAACTCAAGCACTGGTTCCAGTAGCCAAGCGAGGCAAGAAAATTATTGTGACGTTTATCACTAATCCGAGGTACAATAATAAATCGAACTATCCTCTACACACAACTATACATACCTGAACAAGTTACTTATACAAACGCATACAATCGTGCACAGACGTTAGTTTCCTTTGTAATTTAGATTTCTAGAATTTTACTAGCACCTTCTTTGTTTCTTTTTAAGCAGCTCATCTGATCATGGCAATTAAGTCGATATCGATAATAATATCATTTTATTATTAACTTACAACATGCTTTCTGTGTTCCCGTAAGGCTGTATACCCAGTCTGTATAAAACTACTCTCTTGAATGTTTCCGTTCACTTCCAACGACTTTCATAAGCCTGGTAAGGTCTGGCAGTATGTCCTGCTTCGGAGTAAGTATTGCCACAGTTCAACACATTTCGTTTCATAGGCGTGATATATTTTTTTAGAATTATTTTGTTGAATTGTAGATTTAAAACGTTGTTGCTACGACAAACCAACAGTATCTTATCTCAATACGTTATGAAATACTACTCTCCGCAACGTTAAAGAAAAAGTCTTTACTATTGATCTCATTCCCGTAGAGAGCGTCAAAAGACCATATTTTTTACATAAAACATGATCTGTGATAGAAACGGTTTCCTGTTGGAAATACTTTCTACACACTTGAACGCCAATGATAATTTCATATTCTGTACAAAATGCAATACAAATCACTACATTGGTTTTGACGAAAGTGACGTTCATAAACCAACGTTCTTATCGAACAAGAAGAACTTTTAATGACATGTACGTCGACAAAGAAACATGGTTTGCTACATCACTGCGCTGCAACTCTGCCACATCGGCTACAGTCGGCGGCCGTGGTAATCTCTTTGTCTAGATTAAGGCAGCGCTCGTCGTCTTACATGTTCTGTCACATGTAACATTAAGTTCAAGATGAATTCACCTGAAAGTAATTACTTCAGCAATTTATCTCAGTTGCCGAGCTCGAGAACCGAGAACATTTCATCTTGTAATTATTTCAGTTCTTTATTTTTTCACTTACTCCAAATGAAAGTAATTTTCGCAGGACGTAAGCAGTGCATTTCAATCTGGCAAAAAATGGCGTAAGTATTTCACTTCATTTGGTAATGTTAAAGAAAAGTATTTCTGATTACGCTTGAGTTTCTGATAGGTGGACGAAGCTAATAGTAGTTTGCATGTAACGTATAACAGCCTTTTTGTACCGAATCATGCATAGCTTCACAAATGCTAATACGAATTCACTGATGAAGAATTTTTTTGTTTTTCCTTCATAAATTTACTAAAATGTACGAGTAATGGACGCTTTCCTTCATTCAACAACTAACAAAATGAACATAAATTCGTATTTTAAGAAGTTGTGTGAAGAACTACGTTGTTTCTGAGAATATTGTTGACTTATTAAACTACTGCCCAGCTTAGAGTCAGGATCACTCTCAAGTCGATTTCCGAGAAATCACATCGAACTTGTAATTGTTTTCTGTAAATTTGCAAAGCATCACTACGTCTAAAATTCAGAAATTCGATTAAACTTACTTATATAGAGATAACATGAGTAAATTCGTTATGATTTTCAACTATTCTACATAAATAGATTATGTGTGACTTTTTGTTACACACAAGGCATCAAAGTATGTCAGCAGATTATTTGCTTGGTAAGAAACATTTTGCTGTATAAGATTTTTTCACACATATTCTATCAGAAGCGGCAAACCATGAAAATAATGTAGATATAATCTTTATTGTTTGTACAGCTCTGTTCAAGAGACATTTTGTAACAGGAAAGAGTGTTCTTCATGTTTACATTAGAAAGAAGTGTTTTCCTTTTATATTACTCTGACAAAATATTTATTTGGGAGCACTTAATAAAAAAAAATATTGTTTTTCTTTAATAAACTTTATTTATATTGTATCTCTCGGTTTATATGAAATGTATTTTCTGTTGTACAGGCGAGAAACCTATTAAATATTGATGCAAACTTCTCTGGTCGTTTTTTACACGTTAATTGTTATTCCCCTTGAAGCGGAATATATGACGCTAGCGGCATGAGTATTATGTGTTTCGTATACTATATGTTAGACAATAGGAACTAATTTCTGGAAGTACGATGGGACTGTTAACTGCTTCCATCTCGTTCTTCTCTTTTGTTTCCAAGAGTTGTGTTTCAACTTGGTTTCATTTAGCGATGTCCTTCTATAATCTTTCATTTTCTTGCTTGGCTGTCATCCAGCTGTGCCTTTGTCGAAGCCCAGCTGATGCAACGCTACAGCATTTCTCTGGCTCTAACACACACACACACACACACACACACACACACAAACAAACACACACGCACATGCACATACAGTCACGGAAAAATCTGTCTTCGCTGACTTATATTTTAGGTGGAATGAAGCTGAAGATAACTTGTGGAGAAAATTATGAAAAACTACGTTAATTGCCTTGATTGCGTAGTACGTACGTTTATAAGATGTTTTACACATTCTGCGACTTCTTTGTTGTAGAAAGACGAGCTAATTTCATTTAATAATTTTCCTTTATTTCTTAATATACATCAGTATTCATTTTACAAAAAAGTTTTAACGGCTGAAGAATCAGAGTTCTAATGGAGGGATGATTTAACTTTTCAAGATGTAAAAGTTTGAGTTCGCAAGAAGAAGATCATCCTGTTCGCAATTGGGAACAAGTTTAGCTCTTCATGCCAAAATAATTTAATTTTACGAGAAAAATTTTGGTCGAATTTCCTTTCCAATTTTATTTCCAAGACTAAAGAATTTTGAAGAGCGCAAAAATTATTTTCCGAAGAAAGATAAACAATAAGAATCGAAAAAACACTGAATGAATTGTTCAAAATTATTAGTACTATACGCCGTTAATTCGTGTCCTACGTACCGCGGTAGAAATTTAGCTTGGTATGTGTCAGAAAGTAGCGTCACTGAACAGGACTCGAACGTCAGCAGCAGCGTCAATCGTCAAGTACCACGCTGCAATGAGCTGCGTCTCCGTGAATCACAGCCTGGCAACAGTCAGTTAAGAGAACTTGTTAGCTGCTCATGTATTACATATTAATGACTTATCGAATGATATTAGTTGTAACATTCGACTTTGTGCAAGTACGGGGTTACCAATGAGAGAGTCTGTTCCGATAAAAGTTGTGCTAATAACTGGAAAAAATTGAGAATATAAGTCACTGGAGCAAAGAAAAATCGTTATTTAGATCAATCTTAAGTAATAGACTTCACGAAATGTAAAACAGTAGAGGTCTTTGAAGACAGGACCGATAACACAAATGGAATATGTCTTGTCAAACTAATACTTGAATCACACATGATCAGTTGCAAGCAAACTGACAGGTTTCTGTCGAAGATTCTCTCTCGCCTAAGAGCAGCGTAAATGGAAACAAGTTTTTAGGTGCTAGTGGTGAATAGTAAAAAAAAAAAAAGAAATTTAGTTGGCTGACATAAAAAATGACTCACAATTTCTTTTTAAATTTACATTCGCAAAGAACTGGTTCTTGGGACAGAACCTGTGGAAATTCTGCCGCCCCCTCAGTATCACATCTTCACAGACCTTGAAACAATGCCAAAGTTCCCATAGAGGCATAGAACTTAATGCAGCAATTTATCCGTGAATTAAATGGAGAGTAATCTTAATAAGTAGCACAACAACTGTGGGGACTCGCTAAACAACGTATCCAAATGTGTGGAATGTATCTCTGCTATGTTAATGACAGATGCTTTCATGAGACAGGCATCTGTGCAAATGAAGTTGTATGTTACGTGACGTTAAGATACATTCTAGTTGTTCTCTCATATTTTCTGGTGCTGTAACTCGGGAAAAATGACGCGCATGGGAACTGTTGGCATTTCTGAGATGTCCACGATACGTATAGAGTATTTACACTTCGATTCCGAGGGCCTCCACGACAGAATTTCTTCGTGTGTAACGAACTCCTCACGCTCCCAGCTAAGTAGTCTACGCATTGTGACGTTCGGCTTATTTGTATTCTTTAGGCACACGTATCAGCTTGCTGGATGTTGGAATAGCATCTGAGTAGAACTTAGAAGAAAAATTTGATTACGTAACAGGCACATAGGTGATTTCTAGCGAGAAAGTTTAACATTAAGGCTTGTCAAGTGCTGCAACTTGCTAGTGACACTACAATGACAACTAAAATAGAGCACAAATATTTAAAGAAACCACTGTCTTTGTAAGTTAGGGGGATAAGGACGTCAACCGCTAGAATGCAGATAAACGCATTATCTTACATGTTTTATTACATTCTCCTCAAATTTAATGCCACAAATCTGAAAAATGGAAAACTTAGAAGTGAGATCTCAGGTACTTATCACTAGGAAAAATCAATCAGTTGTTTAGTTAAGACTGTTTATTTACTAAACTTTTAACATATTTCTAATATAAAAGTTTTCTCTTGCCTTGGTTCATATTTCTTTAATACTATTCACCAGATTTCAATGTACTTTGCTGAGGACATGTATGGCATACATACCTCCCTTAAAATCTAGAAGTGTTTTTAATTCAAATGTAAATGAGTCTATAACAACATTTGAAGTTATTGTACGATGAAAATAATCATTTTATCTGGTATTATCACGTTCATTTCTCAAAATACTTCATCATAACAAATAATTCTAAAGCTATGAATTCACATTTGACATCTGATAACTGCCGAAACTTGCAGTCTGGTGGGAATATGCTTTCAATAATCATGTGTATCTAAAGCTACAGAAACTGACTTTTGGGAGAATCACTTTAAAGTTAAATGCAATGTTCACATACTGCTAAAACGCTCCAAGACCATAATGATTTGCCTCCCCTGATTCCTTATTGGGGTCTTTTTATTTACGGTTTTTGGCATCCTTGCTACTTTCCATGCTTGCAAAAAGTCCGTTTCTGATTTCAGACGCGTTGTCGGTCGAAGACTAGAAGTGATGAAGAGCAATTGCTTTCTGGTTTTACACCTATTCTACTCCAAACAAATTTCGTGGCTTGAGCTCTGTCACCACAAACATTGTTTCTGGTAGCCTTTTCCAAATGTACTGGTTGAAGTTTTGATTCTGATTCTGTGTGCAGGCATGTGGGCGCTTGGAGAGTACAGTTTTATTTCCAATGTCTCTGTATATGCGTTTTTTTACATCCATCAGAGCCGCTGGGAGGGAATGTTTTTGGTGATACACATCTCGTGCAGAAATCTATGTCTGGAATCCACACCAAGAATCTAAACCTGTTGGGCACAATGCGTGTATTGGGTTCTCCTCTGTGGAAAACTTCAGTATTAGTTCTTATGGCCTTGCCATAATATGTCTGAATGTTATCTCTTTCACCATCTGTTAGCCTTCTCTTCCGTTTGATGGTTTTTCCATCTGGCAGTTTCTTCCCTGATAGCTTTTGTTGCGGTTTTTGCATTCCACGAAAAGCACAATAATATCTTTGCACCCATTATTTGCTGAAATGCACTCCTCTGCAGCTGTTTCTTCCAGGCTACCTCGAGAGGAACCCGAGAGTTTGGTGCAAGGCATTACTGTAACTACAGCTGCTTATGAACAAACGATGGAAACATTACGTGCACATAATGGTGACAGATACAGAATTATCAGCTTAACATTTACTCAACGTAAGAAACCCATTCAAGCTCCACAGGCACTAAGGGAGAGCGTAGGAGCTTATGGCCGAGTTTCAGTTCCAGAGGTACCTCGCAGTTTTTCTGAAGACATATATATATATATATATATATATATATATATATATATATATATATATATAGGCCCTGGCTAATTCATATGAAGAGAGCACAATTTTCAGTATGGCTTATCCTGAAACTGATACAATTTTGGCCAGAAGAGGTAGATGGTGCAATGACACCTGAAAGGAATAACTAACACTGCACTGACTATAGCAGCTGTCAACGTTCGACCACGTTAGTCAGTGCAGGAAGTGGAAGCCTGTTGTGTGTTTTGCGAACAGTGTGGTCACTGGGCTCAATACTGTGAGAAGGTGAAGGACGTCCATGATAGCCTCAAGATTTTGCGATCTATCAATCGGTGCTTCTTCTTTGCTTCAGTCAGGGTCACATAGTAAAGAGTTGTAGAAAAAGGGTGAAACCTGCTAGTCAAAAGAAGGCGGGATTCGGTTACGACTGTGGACGGGGCCACAATCAGTTACCATTGGTTGCCTTTTTCAGTTACACACAATTTATTTTAAACCAGTAATTCCAGACTCAACAATAAATAAAAATACCACTCGTTATTAATGAAGGAATAAACAACTGTGCAAATAATAGTGTTTTCAGACTCAACAATAAATCAAAAATACCACTCGCTATTAATGAAGAAATAAAAAAATGGTTCAAATGGCTCTGAGCACTATGGCACTTAACTTCTGAGGTCATCAGTCGCCTAGAACTTAGAACTACTTAAACCTAACTAACCTAAGGACATCACACACATCCATGCCCGAGGCAGGATTCGAACCTGCGACCGTAGCGCCTAGAACCGCTCGGCCACTCCGACCGGCCATGAAGGATTAAAGAACTGTGTAAATAATAGTGTTTTCAATGAGTTACAAGTTAGCAAACCACCATTAAATACAAATACAGCAGATAATGTTTTAAAAGCAAGCCACTGTGATGTGGGCAGAAGGCCTTACTCGCCAGGAAGGGCAATAAATTATGAATTTTTTAAAACTTGCTACAACTTACATATTACAGGTATGGCAAGTCGCCAGAAACACAGCAAAAGGCATCAGACGCCAGGAATGGCAGTAAATAAGGTTTTAAAGGCTTACTGCGTAAATGCAACTACCAAATTAAAATTTTGCGGCAAGTGGCCATAATCACGGCTGAAGAATGAGTCGTGTGAAGTTAGCACCCCTTTTTCGAGAAATATACATTTTTTTCACAGTTCTTGTTAGATGTGCCAAAGTTCTAGAGTTCTTTCCACAAAATTTCAATAGTTCTGCAAAATGTAACGAAGAAAATAACAATACTCGAAAAAATTTTCGTATCGAAAATATTCTCTGACAATTTCCGCGAAATGTAAATAAGTAAAAGAGTTCTGAGCACAGTTCTGAACAGAGCTCCAAGAGTTCTTTCGAAAATCCAAGTAACATTTTTTTGTGCAGCTAATAGTTTACGAGATAACTGCAATTTAAAGAGAAAATCTTTTCACTAACTGTGAAGTTGGCACCCGTTTTTTCAAAAACGTATACTATTTTCAGATTTCTTGATAGATATGCCATAGTTCTAGAGTTCTTTGTACAAAATTTCAATAGTTCTGCAGAATTTAGCGACGAAAACAATATTCGAAAGAATTTTCGTCTCGAAAACATTCTTCGTCAATTTTCGCAAATTGTAAATAAGTACAACAGTTCTGAGCACAGTTCTGAACAGAACTCCAAGAGTTCTATCGAAAACCCAAGTAACATTTTTTTGTGCAGCTAATAGCTTACGAGATAATTGCAATTTAAAGAGAAAATCTTTTCACTTACTGTGAAGTTGGCACCCTTTTTTTCACAAATGTATACTTTTTTCAGATTTCTTGATAGATATGCCATAGTTCTAGAGTTCTTTGTACAAAATTTCAATAGTTCTGCAGAATTTAGCGACGAAAACAATATTCGAAAAAATTTTCATATCGAAAACATTCTTCGTCAATTTTCGCAAATTGTAAATAAGTACAACAGTTCTGAGTACAGTTCTGAACAGAACTCCAAGAGTTCTATCGAAAACCCAAGTAACATTTTTTTGTGCAGCTAACAGCTTACGAGATAATTGCAGTTTAAGAATAAAATCTTTTCACTTACTGTGAAGTTGGCACCCTTTTTTTCACAAATGTATATTTCTTTCACAGTTCTTGACAGGTATGCCATAGTTCTAGAGTTCTTCGTACAAAATTTCAATAGTTCTGCAGAATTTAGCGAAGAAAACAACAATACTCGAAAAAATGTTTCTATCGAAAACATTTTTTGTCAATTTTCGCAAAAATTAAACTTGTACAACAGTTCTGAGGACAGTTCTGAACAGAACCCCAAGAGCTCTATCGAAAATCCTAATAACATTTTTCTATGGCGATAATAGTTTGTGATAAATTGATTTAATGTGGGACACACTTTCTCTATAGAAAATATAAATATATTCGTACAACAGTTCTGATGACAGTTCTGGACACCACGTGAAGAGTTCTATCGAAATTCCTAGTAGAATTTTTTAGTGCAGGTAATAGTTTAAGAGGTAATTGCAACTTAATTAAGAACCCCATAAGAGCTCCTACTGTGAAGCTGGCTCCCTTTTTTTCAGAAATATATATTTTTTTCAGAGTTCTTGATAGATAAGTCATAGTTATAGAGTTCTCTGTATAAAATTTCAATAGTTATGCAGAATTTAGCGAAGAGAACAACATTGTATAACATAGGTGATTCAGGAACCCTTTCCTTCTGATACCTTTCTTACTGTTGCCACAATAAATCACTTGTGCATAGATTCCAACGGTACTGATCATTACAAAAATACAACCACTAACCAGCGGCGCACATTTCTTGCAGCGTTGTACAGAGCATTCGGCTTATCCGCTGTGAAAATACCACGCTTAACGCTATTTTAAAATTTACGGTGGATGGCTCCCGTTTATCTACAATGTCAGCATCTATCGAATTATCTTCATGCAAACGTGATGCCTGGATCACACACGTCCCCTTTTTAGGTACGGAGGAAACTAGAGTTCAGTCTTGTGGAAGCCAAAAAAGGAAATGTGGGCATCCCTTCTTTTACTGATAGCAAACTCTAGAGAAATCTCCACGCTTGTTTTTCTTCATCATGCCAACAAAAGAAAAATTCTCCCTTCATAGCTCTATTATCATTCCAGTATTAGTAAACCAGTTGTCCGCTTTCACATTTCGACCTGACTGATATAGAGGTTTACACAGTCACAGAACAACATCAAAATGTTTGTTGCTCAGTTGGTAAATCCTTCTGGTTGCAACACAGCGTATATTTCCAAATTGTACAGGTAAAATACTTAAGAATCCACACTTAAGAATACATACTCGTTTGTTTTGATTGATACATATTGGCGAAAACTGTACCTTCCACAGAATCCTTCCAGCTTCTTGTCTACTGTAACATTTTCTCCAAGGGTGTAAGATTTGTGGTAGTTGCGTACAAACACAGTAAATATTTCCCGAATAGCTGTTAGCTTGTCTAATTGTCTCCTTTCATCACGAATAGCGCGACTGTAAAATCTAAGGCTCTCCAGGATAAATTTGAAACGTTTTATGTTCATTTGCGAGGTGAAATTTTTCAATGCCATCACCATCAGTTCCACACAGATCTTCCAGGCTTTATCTGTTACTTTTGTTAACAACAATTAAAAACAAGAGATTCATGAAGGCTTTCAATTCAATATCATCTATTGATTTTACCCCTCTCTCACGTTGAAATGAGGCTTTGATGCTCTCAAAATTCTGATTGGAATACAAAACTACAATAGACAAATATCGTTATCTATGAGGTAATTACAGCATCACAAATGCTGCTTTGGCTGCACCTATTGGTACAGGTAAATTTCGAAGAATATTATGCTCTTCGAACAATATGCTTTGGATTTCTTCAACACTATCTAGTACTTCCCACTTACAATAATAAAATTTCTATAAAATAAAGCAACCACGCGCAGTGTATTGATCTGAAATTTGACGTTCAGACAGCGGACACTGACTATTAAACAGTTCAAACAGAATTTAAGTGCAGTTTACATTCTGGATTAGCTTTGTACTACTTACTACGGTGATAAACAAATAAATTAATCGCTGAAATGAAATATGAAAGGGCACAGTGGATAAAAACGAGCAATCGGCTCATATCTCATCAAGAGAGCATTAGCGTCGATACTGAATCATACAACAATGAAAGGCACACATGAAGTGTATACTTTTAGAATCAGGAAGAACCAGATGAATTTTATTACGTAAAACAGTAATTGTTTTGGGCTCTCATGACATCCAGGACCCACTAACAGCTAAAAATATGCCCAGGACCCTCATGGATGACAGTTATGTGGCAACATCACCAGCCGCTAGGATACATAAAAACATGTGCTGTGTGTAACGAATAAATTTTAAATTGCTGTCGTTAATATTGTTGCAAACATTTGTTCTAGTTAGAAAGAAAGTGTGGAAGTTTGATGAGTTACACTACAGCGAGAGTTAAAAGTCTTTACAATGTATAGAAATGTAAGTATATTTACTGAATATATCGCACAAACGAACTAAGTAGTATGTTTAAATCCTAATTCAATACATGACTGATAGAGGTGTTATAATGGTGAGGGGATACAGTATTAAAGTTAATAAGAAGTTCGAAATTTGTAAATAAGAACCTCGTTTATTTGGTCCTCAGTAATCCGGATTTCCGGTTTATCCGGATTCATATTTTGTGTCCCTTGGTATTTTTCTCTTTTTTTCTTATAACACGAAGATGTGTAGTCGGTGAGGTACATAGGCTGCTTATCACTAGGCCGGTAATTTAGTCTAGTACTGAGTGATAAGGAACTCGGAGTGTGTGAATGACATTGTTTCTCAAGTATTGTACACTAATATAACGGTGTATTGATGCCCATCAAGTAAGTTGCATAGTAACCACGCCAACAGCACTCCACCACAGCTCATTGTACCTCTGGTGCGCTTCTCGACAGGAGTGACTCCATCTGGTTAGTGGCGCGTGTGAATGTATCTGCTCTCTCAGCCATCTGTTTGTTTTGCACTGACGAGCCTTCTCTCCTTGAATCATCTAAGCGTGCACATCCCACGCTTCCACCTACAGTTACTACAGTCAGTCTTAAGAAGGTGTACTGGCATTTGTATAGTGCTGAACATTTAGACTTTTTGTATTTAGTAGAATGTACATCCGGGTTTTCGATTTTCGGTTTTCCAAAATAAAAGTGAGAATTTACGATCGTACTCATAGCTGTACTTCCAGCAGTACTTTAACTCTTGCGTTCCCAATTTCGTAGAAGTTGTCCTACGAAAATTGCAGAAGAAGCACTCCTGGACGAAAGGATATTGTGACGATATTCTTTCGTCACAGCCTGG
Organism: Schistocerca serialis cubense; assembly: GCF_023864345.2. Taxonomy (NCBI): domain Eukaryota; kingdom Metazoa; phylum Arthropoda; class Insecta; order Orthoptera; family Acrididae; genus Schistocerca; species Schistocerca serialis. The sequence continues at coordinate 254,754,561 of NC_064643.1, forward strand.
GGTTAGAGACCCGGTCCAGCACACAGTTTTTATCTGCCAGTAAGTTTCACATCGGCGCACATCCACTGCAGAGTGAACACACAATCTATTTTATAATCTACTGGCACCATAAAAATGTTATGAGGGTTTTTAAAAGAACTCTTTCGGTGCTATCCAGGACTGTCAGCAAAAGGGTTGTGCCAATTTATTATAATGTAGACCAAGTGGGTCTCTCGAAAATGCTATTATCTCATTAACTGTTATCCCCACAAAAAATGTTATTGCAGTTGTCGGTAGAACTCTTAGGGTCGTATTAAGAAATGCCATCAGATCTTTTGTACGAATTTATTACTTTTACATGACAAAAGTGAGTCCCACAGTAATTATCTCATATAATGTCATCGTCACAAATAATGTTATTATAGTTTTTGGTAGAACTCTGTGGGTGATATTCAGAACTGTCATCAGAACTATTCTACGAATTTTGCTATATTAGATAAAGTGAGTATCAGATTAAAACAATTATTGTATAAACTACTATCGCCACAAAAATGTTCTTATCATTTTCAATGCAACTCTTCCGGTGCTATCCAGAACTGGCAACAGAACTGTTATACAAATTTATTTTTTCCAAACTGACAAATAATTTTTTACCATACCAAAATTTTGCCGAGTTAATGTTTTCTTCCCGAAATTCTGTAGAACTATTCGTGTTTTGAGCAGGGAAATCTAGAACTATTGCATATAAATCAAGAACTGTGAAAAAAATTTATATTTATCGTAAAAGGGGTTCAAACTTAACGGGAAATGCTCATAAGCATTCCTTAATAAAGGCAGTTACTACGTAAACAATTACCTGCACAGAATATGTTACTAGTATTTTAGATAGAACTCTTACAATGCTATCTAGAGCTGGCATCAGAGCATACGAACAGACATAATTTTTTTTTTAGTAAGAGTGCCCCACAATTAATCAGTTACCATACAAACTATTATAACCACAAAAAATGTTATTATGATTATCGATAGAAGTCTTGAGGTGTTAACCAGAACTGTTCATCAAAACTGTAGAACGAATTTACTTTTTCTGTGGAGAAAGTGGGTCTAACATCAAAGCAGTTACCGTATAAAGTACCATCGCAAAAAAAAGATATTATTAGGATTTTCGATAGAGCTCTTGGTGTTCTGTTCAGAACTGTTGTACGAATTTACTTTTTGCGAAAATTGACAAAGAATGTATTCGATACGAAAAATTTTTCGAGTATTGTTGTTTTTCTCGCTAAATTCTGCAGGACTATTCCAATTTTGTACAAATAACTCTAGAACTATGACATTTCTATCAAGAACTCTGAAAAAATATATCTTTCTGAAGAAAAGGATTCTAACTTCACAGTAAGTGAAGAGATTCCCTCCTTAAATTGCAATTATCTCGTAACGTGTTAGCTGCACAAAAAATTGTAATTAGGATATTCGATAGAACTATTGGGGTTCTGTCCAGAACTGTCATCAGAACTGTTGTACGAATATATTTCTATTTTCCGTAAAGAAAGTGTGTCTCATATTTAATCAATTTATCTCAAACCATTATCGCCATAGAAAAATGTTGTTGGGATTTTCGATAGAGCTCTTGGGGTTCTGTTCAGAACTGTCCTCAGAACTGTTTTACAAGTTTAATTTTTGCGAAAATTTACAAAAAATGTTTTTCATACGAAAAATTTTTCGAATATTGTTTTCGTCGCTAAATTCTGCAGAACTATTGAAATTTTGTTCAAAGAACTCTAGATCTATGGCATATCTATCAAGAACTCTGAAAATAATATACATTTGTGAAAAAAAGGGTGCCAACTTCACAGTAAGTGAAAATATTTTCTCCTTAAATTGCAATTATCTCGTAAACTATTAGCTGCATAAAAAAATGTTACTTGGGTTTTCGATAGAACTCTTGGAGTTCTGTTCAGAACTGTGCTCAGAACTGTTGTACTTATTTACAATTTGCGAAAATTGACGAAGAATGTTTTCGAAACGAAAATTTTTTCGAATATTGTTTTCGTCGCTAAATTCTGCAGAACTATTGAAATTTTGCACAAAGAACTCTAGAACTATGACTTATCTATCAAGAGCTCCGAAAAAAATATATATTTCTGAAAAAAAGGGTGCCAACTTCACAGTAGGAGCTCTTATGGAATTCTTAATTAAGTTGCAATTACCGCTTAAACTATTACCTGCACAAAAAAATTTCAGTAGGATTTTCGATAGAACTCTTCACGTGGTGTCCAGAACTGTCATCAGAACTGTTGTACGAATATATTTATATTATCCGTAAAGAAAGTGTGTCCCATATTAAATCAATTTATCTCAAACCATTATCGCCATAGAACAATGTTGTTGGGATTTTCGATAGAGCTCTTGGGGTTCTGCTCAGAACTGTCCTCAGAACTGTTTTACAAGTTTAATTTTTGCGAAAATTGACAAAAAATGTTTTCGATACGAAAAATTTTTCGAATATAGTTGTTTTCTTCGCTAAATTCTGCAGAAACATTGAAATTTTGTACAAAGAACTCTAGAACTGGCATATCTATCAAGAACTCTGAAAAAAATATATATTTCTGAAAAAAAGGGTGCCAACTTCACAGTAAGTGAAAAGATTTTCTCATTAAAATGCAATTATCTCGTAAACTATTAGCTGCACAAAAAAATGTTACTTGGATTTTCGAAAGAACTCTTGGAGCTCTGTTCAAAACTGTGCTCAGAACTCTTGTACTTATTTACATTTTGCGGAAACTGCCAAAGAACATTTTCGATACGAAATTTTTTTCGAGTATTGTTGTTTTCGTCGCTAAATTCTGCAGAACTATTGAAATTTTGTACAAAGAACTCTAGAACTATGCTACATCTATCAAGAACTGTGAAAAAAATGTATATTTCTCGAAAAAGGGGTGCTAACTTCACACGACTTGAAGAATGGCAATAAATCAATAATTGTTTAAGAACTCGCAGCAATTTACAACTTACAGGTATTGAAATATTAAGGGTACGTCGCCACAAACACAGCAGGCCAGGAATGGGAGTAAATAAGGTTTTAAGGCTTACTGCTAAAATACAAATACCAAATCAGAATTTTAAGACAAATGACCACAATCACGGCTGAAGGCCTTACACGGCAGGAACGGCAATAATATAATAAAATTTAGAAACCTGCTGTAAAACAACAAATACAATACAAAAGGTTCATTAAGAAACAAGCAACTTATCACCAAACGGGTGACATAAGATGATAGTGAACATTGTAACGCGGCCCTTAACATCCACTGAACAGTAAACTGCTAGATTTATTCCTGAAGGCGACCAGAACTATTAACTAGACATACATAACCTTCAATGTAGGCACTACAAGGTATTGTTATAATAAATACAATAATAAAACACAAGGACCAGTACATAAGTTCGTTAAAGGGTACTGAGGCAGATTATACCTGCAGAAAGCGTGAGCTGAAGGAGCGTTAGACTGAACTACTGGCCATCAGACCTCCTTTTAGAACACACATGTCTTACAAGAACGAAGGGGCCACAGATGGTACTCCAGGAATCGACCTCTGAGAAGGTCCGGCAACAAACACTTTCGCGAGCAATGAGATAGGCAGCCAAGAGTTTCATTCACTTGACAAGATGGTAACTCAGACTAGTGGCAGTCTAACGAATGACTATTGATAATCTTGCTGAAGCTACCTGACGTCCGATAAACCAAATGCAAGGATGAAACAATACGCCAAAGCCGTAACCGGCGGTCTGCACTACGTCACCAGAATACTGTGCTTAGAGCGCCCGGAACGAAAAAGGAATCTCTACCACTAGAGTAGAAGAAGGAAACCAGGAAACGTACACTACCGTTACATACACAAACCCCCAGGGCAGGTAACTGGGGCGTTAGCGGACATGAGGCAAGAAAAATTATCGCTGGTTGAACAAATTGTAACAAGATGAACGCAGTAAATAGTAATAAGAGTCGAGGAAAGCTAATCAGATCCGCCTTCCCCAAGCACTCCACTCGCTGCTCTTTGCCTCGGCGACATTACGAGCAGCAACACGAAACCAGGTCACTGGAGAATCGCGAGACATCACAATGGTGGAGGTTTCTCAACTTGGATTGAAATGCACTCATCGTAAAGCTTGCTGGATCCGGTTTACGACGAGGCCGTGCGCCCTCGTGAGCACAGACCTTCCAACCGGCAGTCCATGCGTGTTCTCCACAGCACGGACCTGGCTCCTCCTGAGTCCCCAACCGAACTCGCACACTCACACGACCTGGAAAAACAACGACGTCACCCCAAAGACAGGGGAACAGTTACTACATATCTATCGATATCCGCCGCTGCTCTGCCATTAGCGGACAGGACACGATTGCTACCCAAGTGGCGCCAGTCAACACGAAAAGAATAAAAACAACCACAACCATGCCAACTAAACGATACCGTCTGTTCTCCAAGAGAGGACGGAAACCTACAAACAGCACCAACGTGAGCCTCAGCACGGCTCAAGGGGGACAACTATTTTGCCTCTTTTGCGAGAAAGACAGCCTGCAGAACTTATTAACATTTTTCTTCGTCGGTTATTTCTACCGAAGATATTTCAGACGACAACGTGAACACCGGATGTTTAGGATTCACTTACCGGCAGACGGCCCGTGTGTATGTAACAGGAACCACAGATGTAAGTAGACGTATAAGTTGCATTTTAGATAGTGGGAAGAACAGACTCAGCATACGGGCAAGCCAAAACAACCTTCCGTGACATTAAAGCAACGGGAATTCCACCGTTAAACGCAGAGGAGAGAGCAGATAGGTGGAAAGAATACATTGAAAGCCTCTGTGAGGGGGAAGATTTGTCTGATGTGATAGAAGAAGAAACAGGAGTCCGTATAGAAGAAATAGGGGATCCAGTATTAGAATCAGAGTTTAAAAGAGCTTTGGAGGACTTATGATCAAATAAGGCAGAAGGGATAGATAACATTCCATCATAATATCTAAAATCACTGGAGGAAATGGCAACAAAACGACTATTCATGTTGGCGTGTAGAATATATGAGTCTGGCGACCATCTGACTTTCGGAAAAGCATCATCCGCACAATTCTGAAGACGGCAATAGCTGACAAGTGCGAGAATTATCGGAAAATCAGCTTAATAGCTCATGCATCAAAGTTGCTGACAAGAATAATATACAGAAGAAAGGAAAAGAAAATTGAGGATGCGCTAGATGACGTACAGTTTGGCTTTAGGAAAAGTAAAGGCACGAGGGAGGCAATTCTGACGTTGCGGTTAGTAATGGAAGCGAGACCAAGGAAAATCAAGACAAGTTCGTAGAATCTGTCGACCTGGAAAAAGTGTTCGATAATGTAAAATGGTGCAAGATGTTCCAAATTCTGAGAAAAATAGGAGTAAGCTGTAGGGAGAGACGGGTAATACACAATATGTACGAGAGCCAAGAGGGAATAATAAGAGTGGACGACCAAGAGCGAAGTGCTCAGATTAAAAAGGGTGTAAGACAAGCATGTAGTCTTTCCCCCCTACTCTTCAATCTGTACATCGAAGAAGGAATGATGGAAAGGAAAGAAAGGTTCGGGAGTGGAATTAAAATTCAAAGGGGAAAGGATATCAATGATACGATTCGCTGATGACATTGCTATCCTGAGTGAAAGTGAAGAAGAATTGCGTGATTTGCTGAAAGGAATGAACAATCTAATGAGTACACAATATGGCCTGAGAGAAAATCGAAGAAACACAAAAGTAATGAGAAGTAGCAGAACTGAGAACGGCGAGAAACTTAACATCAGAATTGACAGTCACGAAGTAGATGAAATTAAAGAATTCTGCTACCTAGGCAGTAAAATAATCAATGACTTCCATGGCACTAGAGGGAACTGTAGAGGCCAAAAAACTGTAGAGAAAGACAGATATTAGAATATATTCAGCAAATAATTGAGGACGTAGGTTGCAAGAGCTACTCTGGGATGAATCGGTTAGCACATGAGAGGAATTCGTGACTCGCCGCATCAAACCAGTCAGAAGACTGATGACCCCCCTCCCCCCCAAAAAAAAAGCAGGAGAGAGAGAGAGAGAATACGCATCGACCAGGATCGATCACTGAGTGTGAAGGATTCAGCACTTCTTGAGGAGCTTCGCGCTTCCTATTCTATTGAGGATCAGTAAAGAATAGTCAGAATCCCACTAAAATCGTCAGCCGTTCTTCCAAATAATATCCCCAATGCTGAAAACGCCTCCTCACTTTGCAGAGACGTCCAGAGAAGAGCGATGTCCTTAGTGCCGCATATGACACTCAGATGTCAAATCAGATCAAAAATGATCTCGTCGAACTGGCTCCACTACCAAATTCAGCGGACACCTTATGTTTCTATCATCAATTGATGACGAGAAAGAGACACGGAAGCACCATGTGGCGAATAGTATTCGACAGACGTTCACACGGAAAGGGCTCTCCCTCGCTTAATGACGGCTTGAGAACAGTGCTTAAACTTCTTGCCCATGTAACTGCAGCACTCATACGCTTTAAAATGCAACATTTTGCCGTCATTTCAGATGATCCCAAGTGCTTTTCCAATAAGTCCAAGCTGTGAAGGACATCACTCCACCATCCAATGAATCCTCATCTTTTATTATGCCAATTTGTTGCGTCTAGGTGGACGTCTACATTACACCAAAATTACCACGTAAGAACGACATCCACTTATCCTGGACGGAGACACCATTACTGCACAAAGCTTTTAACTCCAGTTACTCACGTACGTTGACATCAACTTGAAATTAGAATTGTGCTTTCTAGAGCTTCGCATCTCCTTCTTGCGCCGCCCACCGTGGAAAATACTCGCTGTGTAGCTGATCAAGAAATTCATTCTACGACAATAAATAGATAAATCAATAAATAAATAAAATACAAAATAAAACTCACCGCGAAGGAATTATCCAAATGGGACACAAATCTGTAAGTATGATGTTTATGGGCGGAAAAACAGATGACTACAATTTCAGAAAAAAAAATTATTCATGAGAAGGAGCCTCAGAAACTGAGCAAGTCACTATCACGTTAGTCCACCTCAGGATCTTATACAAGCGGTTATTCGGCTTAGCATTGATCCTGAGGGATCTCGTTCCAAATTATGTCCAATTATGTCATCAATATCCCGAGCTGATTAGCGAACCCTGCCCCTATTGTTCCAAACGTTCTCAGTTGGGGAGAATTCGGCGACCTTGCTGGTTAAGGTAGGGTTCGGCGAGCACGAAGACAAGAAGTAGAAGCTCTCACGTGTGCCGGCGTGCTTATCTTGCTGAAATGTAAAACCAGGATAGCTTGCCACGAAGAACAACAAAAAGGGGCATAGAATATCGTCGACGTACCACTGTGCTGTAAGAAAGCCGCAGATTAAAACTAAAGGGGTCGTACTATGAAATGAAAAGACACCCCAGAACATCACTTCTGCTTATCGGGCCATATGGCGGGCGACAGTCAGGGTCGTATGCCAACGCTGCCTGGGGCTTCTCCGCTGGTCGTCGGGTCTTAGTTGGAAGTGGGACTCGACACTGAAGACAGCTCTATACCAATCAATGAGCTTTCAGGCCGGAGACGTTGTCCGGAGATGGCCCAGACTGCGGTGGAATACCAACCTGATTGTCGCCCGCCATACGACCCGACAACGATCAGGGTTGCCATTTGTTTTCATAGCAGGAAACCTTTGGTTATCATCTGCGGCACCCTTACAGCACAGAGGTACGCAGACGACATTCTATGCCCCGTTTTGTTGATCTTCCTGGCAAGCTATCCTGGTTTTACATTTCAGCAAGATAACTTGTGCACCCACACGACGAGTGTTTATACTGCTTGTCTTCGCGCTTGCCAGATCCTTCCTTGGACAACAAGGTCGCCGGATCTCTTCCCGATTTAGTGCGTTTGGAGCATTATGGGCATGACCCTCCAATCATTTAGAGATTTTGACGATCTAACCATCCAATTACACAGAATTTGTCACGATAACTCTTGGGAGGACATTCAACAACTCTATCAATCAATATCAATAACCGCTTGCGTAAGGGCCAGAGGTGGATAAATGCGTTATTGAGTTGCCTCAATTTGTGAAGCTCTTTCTGTTCAATAAATCATCCAATTTTTCTGAAACTGTAATCATTTGTTTGTCTGTACATGTACATCACATCTACCATATTCCGTCCCATTTGGATAATCCCTTCGAGGCATTTTTCTCTGATTTAGAGTATAAAACCTGCACTACCAGCCGACCAGACAACACCGCAAGGCCTTACAACTGACTGTCGTTGTATGCCAAAGTCGGAAGTATCACAAAAGTATGCTGTATTGTACTATTTACCTGTGCTGTGTCTATAGCCCTTCACCTAAAACAATGCATCAATGGATCGATTCTTGTTGACACTTCAAATATTTATTGGCAGACGCAGAATTCACACAGAGTCTACAATGACAGCGCCCAAACGTTCCACGCAACCAACAAAGAGATAACAGAATTAAAGACAGCCATCTCTGCTTATAAGACACATCAATACCTGGATCAACAAGGCATAACTTGAAAGTTTATGGCTCCACGTGCGGCTTAGTGGGGAGGATTCTGGGAGAGAATGGTTGGCCCAACCAAACGATGTCTCCGAAATGTTCAGACGGTCCATTGCGGACGAAGAATGGTTGCAAACTGTAGAGGTGAATATTGAAACAGCCCTGAAGCCGAGGTCCATCTCTCAAACTGAAGACGAAGTCATCATTCCAGCACACTTCCTCCTCGTCAAGAGAGTTAGTACATTGCCAATAGGATCCAAGCCACTGATCGTAACAGGTTTGACGAGACTCCGTCGGAAAACAGCAGAAGATTTCTGGAGGAGTTGAAGTAAGGAATATCTCGTGCTCTTGCCAAACTTTTACGAAGTCTAATGCTCAAATGAAGGAACAGCGAGGATCCGAGTTGGTGACGTCCCCCTTCTGCAAGAAGTTCTCCCACGGCACGTTGGAAAAAGGCAAGAGTGAAGACCTGAACTAAGGCAGAAATGGAGTTCTAACAACAGGCATCTGCTGTTAGGAGACATTTCACCAGACCTATATAGCAGGTTCTGACTCTGGAGAAAGAACAAGTTGGGAGGTTGTGGGGAACTAATAAACGACGTTTCTGAATACTATCACTGCTTTGCTAAGAACAGATGTTATGTAACTTCCATGATACATAAATTCCGTGTAAATAGAGATGTATGATATTTGACGTTAAAATACTTTCTAGTTATTCCCATACAACAACAGCACCCACAGAAATACACGTTATATTTATTCATAGGGCAAATACGCAGATCAGCCAAAACACTGCCCACCACGAGACCTAGCGCCGCTTGCTAGCAGTATGGGCATATGTTACCCATACACATTGGAAAAATATATGTATGTATGTTCCACATCTCCTCCGAAACCACTTGACCAATTCAGTCAAACTTGGTAAACGTATCACTTACTGTCTGGAAGGAATGGACGTGAGGATAAGAACCACATACTTATCAAAGGGGTTGGTTTGGGGGTGAAAAGGAAGTGTGTCTTAAGACGGGCGAATATTCAGAATTTATCATTCATTGTTTGAGACTGATAACACTTAGTGACTTGCGACAAACTTTATACATAATTTCAAGCCTTTACGAAACTTGCTTTCGCTGACAACCCCCACAAAATAATGAAAGGAAAAATATTTATCGCTTTTTATGTTTTTGCTATTAACGCAGGAAAATTGCTGCATGATGCTTGATGTTTAAATTTATTACTTCTTTGCTACTACCTCTATTCGCAACCCATTTCGCAGACAGCAAATACTGCTGGAAGCATTCGTAAAACTATATAATTGTACAGCACTTAATTTAGGAGATATAAGTCACATAAATGACGTTGCGTGAAAATGACACCGCAGGGCGAAATTCGCTAGAGATATGGGATAAAAATGGGTAGAGTAACATATGAAATACGTCAAATATATTTGAAATATATGCATATGTGGGCAAAACCGTGGATAAAAAGATCGTCCTAAGTCTCTGGAACGATTTCAGTCAAATTTGATACACATATAAGTCATTACCTGGAAAGTGTGAGACGGTAAGAACCACCAGGCTCCTTTTGGGATGGATGTGACAACATGGAGAGAGAAGGGGTGTGAAGAAGATGGACAGAGAAACGGAAGTGGAGCTATATATGGGTGGAAGAGGATATGGACAGAGAGATGTGGATGGGAACTGACAATGGGAGGTGAGAGGAAGAGATGCACAGAGAAAGGAAAGAGGAGGAGCTGGAAAGAGAGAGGGAATTAGAGATGGGCAGAGAGATGGGGAAAGAAGAGATGAACAGACAGATGGGGAGGAGTAATTGGAAAAGAAATGGAAGAGGGGTAGAGAAAGGAAAGAGGACGAGTTAGAGAGGTGGAGGAAGAGAGAGACGGGCAGAGAGAGAGGGTAAAGGGGATGGACAGAGAGTGGCAGAGGAGGTAACAGACGAAGAAAGGGAAGAGATGGCCAGAGAGAGGGGAGGGGAAGAGAGGGACAGAAAAAGGAAAGAGGAGAGATGGAGAGACAGAGGAGAAAGGGGGAGGTGAACAGCGAGAGAGGGTAAGAGGAGAGGGACAGGGAGAGGTTGAAGGAGGATGAAAGAGCAGATACGCAGGAAGGGGTAGGAGTAAATGGTTAGAGAGAGGGGAGGAGCAGATGGACAGAGTACAGGTGAAGAGGAAACGCACAGAGATAGGGTCAGCAGAAGATCGACAGAGATTTGGGGGGTGGAGGGGGCGAGTGGAAACGAGCAGGACAGCACAGTGAGTAGCATACTGGACTCGCATTCTGGAGGACGACAGTTCAAGCCTGTATCCGCCCACCCCGATTTAGGTTTTTTGTGATTTCTCTAAATAGCCTAAGGCAAATGCCGGGATGGTTCCTTCGAAAAGGCAAGACCGATTTCCTTCTCCATCCTTCCCTAATCCGAGCTTGTGCTCCGTCTCTAATGACCTCGCGGTCGACGGGACGTTAAACACTAATCTCATTCTTCTCCTCCTCTGGGGGGAGGGAGTGGAAGAACTGGACATAGGTGGTAGAAGAGATGGACAGAGGCGGGGAAGAAGATGGACTGAGACGGGGGGGGGGGGGGGGGGGGGGAGGGAGCAGGTGGACTAATAGAAGATTGGAATAAATACGTACCCGGGAAACATCTGGTACTGAACTAGTGGCTATACAAACGGGGCAGAAATGGATGGGGAATCATTCTAGTGACGACATGTGTCGAAAGTGTAGTATTCACCTGACATAAGCAGCTATGACAAAGCGCAAATCTTTATTGGCCGGCGCCTAGAAACGAGCATCTCGGGAATGGCGACGCAGGTCGGTTGTTCCTGACGGTGGCATGCACGGAAACTCGTAGAAGGACAGTGACGTCATGAGCAAGCGACAATTTGCTGGACGCCCAAGCCTCACCACAGAACGTGGAGCTTGAAGGGTTGCCCGCTCTTAAAGCAAGGGAGGCGGTGTTCTGTGGCTGATATGAGCACAGAGTATTATTCTGATGCAGACACAAGTGTATCTCAAGACACCCATCAGCACACATTGCTGAATGTGTGTCTCTTTTTTCTTGTTACAGCAAGTCGATGATCATGTTCAGATGGGCTACTCGTCCCTCGTCGCGGATGCTGACCGCTGTGGGGGTGGGGGGGTGGGGGGGAGGGATGGAGGTGGGGGTGGAGGGCAGCAGTACTAAACCGAGTGCACACATAGCAACAAAGTTCTGGAAACGAATCGCGGGACAAGCTACAGGGCTGTTCCGCGACGTTTTATTGGTGTTTCCCGACTGTCGTAATAAAATGCGGCGCGACTGTTCGTATACAATGTTGAGCAATTTTGTCACTGAGCATGATTGTGCCATTATGCTATAGGGAAAATTTAATTGGGATTCCATGGAACCTGTGGAACTATTCAAATGGAGCATGACAGTTGTGGACTATTTGAACGTTATTTCTTCGTGTTTAATGTCTTCCCCGACGGCGATGGCACCTTCCATCAAGATAACTATTAGTGTCACAAGGCCAGAATGATGTTGCAGTGGTTAGAGGAGCATAATAGTGAACTCACTACGATGCGCTGGCCATCTGATTCGCCTGATGTTAAGAGACTGGGACGTTATCGGGCGCCAGTTCCGCGACCACAGAACGTAGGTTACCAACGTACGGGAAGTGCGTGACTATGAATGGATTGGACCACACAACTCAATAAATATAAGAAAGACTTGTCAAATACATACCATGTAGAATCGCTGCTGCTTTTCGCGGACCATTACGCCAGTATGTAGGTGGTCACATTATGAGGGAGTGCGAAAAAGTAATACATTCAATTTTTTAATATGAAAACGCCTAAAGCCTTTTAAATGGAATAAACGTTATGAACTCTCTACATTTTCATTCTCATGTCTACATATTTATCTGTCAACAAAATCACCTTGGGGACGAGCACATTTCTTCCAACGAGAAACTAGTTTGTTGATACTGTCACTGTAGTATGTTTGACTTTGTTGACGGAGCCACAACCTCACCTCTGCTTGCACCACTTCACCACTGTCATAGTGAAGTCCTCGAAGGTGCTCTTTAAGTTCTGCAAACAGACGAAAATCGGGTGCGGCCAAGCCGGGGCTGTATGGATGATGATCGATGACAGTAAACGCAAGGCTTCGGCTCATTGTCGTACCATTCATGCGTGGTCTGCCGTTGTCATGCTGAAGGTGATGGTATTCCATAAGTGTAGGAACTCTTCTAATTCTGAACTCGATAACAGAACGCTGTTCCTCACGCCCCGAAGAAGTTACGTCACACAACTTATATGGCACAAGCTGTTATGCGGAAACCTCCATTGGCAGAGGGCTGCTGATACAGGGTGACAAATATTGAAATGTATGAAATGAAACCGTCATAACTTCTGAACGGCTTGCGTTAGGACGTTCAAACTGGAAGGCTGGCCACAGGGTATGACGGGAATCAGTATGCGCATGCGCACACAACTTGTTGTTGTCGGCCATTTGCAAGTGAAAATGTCACGATACAGCAAAATTGGCTCGTTTGGGGGACTGAGAATCCGCATTTCGTGATCGAGAAGTCTCTTCACCATCAACTGGTGACTGTGTGGTGTGCAATGTCCAGTCACGGAATAATCGGTGCCCTATTCCTTGATAGCACGGTGACTACCGATCCGTACGTGGAGGTTTTGGAAGATGATTTCATTCTCATTGTACAAAGTGAACCTGATTTCGACCGTATGTGGTTCATGCAAGACGGAGCTCGACCCCATCGAAGCAGGAGGGTGTGTGATATCCTGTAGCAGCACTTGGGGGCCGCATTCTCGCTCTAGGGTACCCAGAGGCCACTGGAATAGACCTCGACTGGCCACTATATTCTCCATATCTGGACACATGCGACACCTTGTTGTGGGGATATATTAAAGACAACGCGTACAACAACAATCACAAGGCCATTGCTGATCTGAAAACAGCCACTCAGGAGGTCATCGACAGCATCGCTGTTCCGACACTTCAGCGGGTCATGCAGAATTTCGCTATTCGTCTGCATCACACCGTTGCCAATGATGGTAGACATATTGAACATGTCTTAGCTTAAAACCGAGTATCCATAATGACGTTTACATGTTGAATAAAGTGTGAGGATGCCGTAGTTCCTAACTAAACTTTTTTTTATGTAATTCAATAATTGTCACCCTATTTGTAAACATGAAGACTAAAGGTGTAGAATGTTCATAGCGTTTGTTTTCTTTAAAATCTTTAAGAGATTCCATACAAAATATTCGGAGGCATTACTTCTCAGCACGCCCTCGTATTTCGGCTCGCCATGTACACTGAAAAACTACATTAAACTTTATGAATATCAAAAAACAATGTTTTGAACAGACGACTGTTTGGTAAGGCTAATATACGAGTATATAATACAAGTTTTACTTTCAAAGTTGTAATTCTACTTTATCTGCGTTATTCTGTCATGATATGATGAATTGCACTATTGCATGCTGTCGCTTGCTTTAATCATAAATATATGTCTTAGTGAAAATAAATGTTGTAATCTTTACATAAAGAAAAATGTTATCTTGGCAATAACGTCAAATCGTGTGCTACTCACATGAGTTTTCTATGTGAATTAATGAAGTTACTCATGACACTTTTGTTGACCTATGCCTATAATCACTTCCAGAAGTCAAATTAATAAACAAATTAACTAATTTAATAATCATTATATTCACGTAAAATATGTAAAATTAAACACCCAACGATGACGTACATACATGTGAGGTGATTTTTAGGTTTTTACAGGTGCTAGAGCACTATTATTTACAGTTGACAATGGCCAGGCAGCTGAAATAACAACATTGAGTTGTACAATTGCTAATTTTACAGTCAAAGAGTTACCATGATGTCATTTACGATTATTACACTTTTCAGAGATCCGATCATCTCTGGTGCGATTGAAATATTGAGAGGTGGCATGCCACTCTCTCACCTTAACAACACTGTCATTCAGGTTAAGATCAGGTGACAGAGGACAGCGAGAGACGTGAATTTGGGCCATAAATGCTGAGTGCATCGACCTGGCTCTGTGAGTGATTCTGTGAATCAGCATTCAGTGGACTCAGTGGATTTTACCTGCAGAGGGACTTCCGGCTGAAGCTCTCTCCTACTTCCGCTTAGGTCGGACAGAAGGGCGCCGGTTCGCAAAACGTTTTACCTGAACCAGGCGCTAGTCCATTGCGAAAATGGTCAGAGGGTTGAAAGTGGATGGACGGAGCCACTTAAGAGAGACTGCTGTAAACAGAGCTTTTGTGCAAATGGTGGGAAGTCCATAAAATTCCAAGCGTTATCATGTTAGAAGCTGGGACGATACAGACAGAGCGGCTGGTGTACGTGTTTAGTGGAGGTAGGACTGTAACTCCCCTATGACGCCAGGAAGTCACAAAGTTCCTTTGGCGAGTGGTGAAACTATGTATGTCATGGGCACAACTGTCTGGGAAGTTCAACAGCCTTCTTTCAGGAACTGGAGATGGTCAGCCTGGAAAAATAAGATCACTCCGTAAATGACGGACCGTGGTCCTTTTAGGTACATGTCTTTTGCCAAAACGTGGCCGTGCCTCCCGTGAGAAAGACGGCTACCTAGTCTAAAATCTTCTTTTTTCAGACAAAAGAGATATGGAGTCGCTGATTGGCTCCTCTCAGTATATGCAAGGTAGAGGCTGTGTCCGGATTGGCTACCAGGCCAATAGAAAAGTCAAGAGGCGAGATTCAATGAGTAGAGGATAGTTCGATTGGTTTTTGCAATGGTGGGCGGTTTCGTTTTTGCTAATTCGGCTCCTGTACCGAGACTTGGTGGAAACTGGTTATTATCCATTTTTCTTCGCCTCCTGTTTCTCCGCCGGTGGAGACCTTTAGGTGCTTCCCTAGTGGGTGAGACTTGTGGTTTATATCTTGCGATGGACTAAGGGCCTGTGGCAGTTTCCAACTGTACCGACATTGTAACTGCATATCATCTCGTACATATCGTGTATGACGTCTGACGTTTGACAGTTTCAGCAGGCACTCTCGTACTTGAGAGTCAAATTGGTTTGGTGAGACCAGCGAACGGATGCACCTCAGACTGCAATCTGCCGAGACTTCAGACCTCTGATAGGGAAGTCTCCTGCGTTCTGATGAAGAGAACTTCAAGTCGCGTAGTTTGCATATTTTCGTGAACTCTTCAGAACATTATAACTGCCGCAGTGCATCACTCCTCGCCCACAGCGCGCCATTTTTTGCTGCCGCCTAATTCAAGCTGAAAGGGTAAAGTGCTGCTGCACTGACGTAGGGTTGTTAAATGATAACCATAGCTTGTGGTATACTTGATCGCAATTGATTCTGTTTGAAAAGAGTTGGGCCTGGGAGTGGATTCATGTAAACAAAGTCAGATTGCGTTGTGCAAGGGATTACTCCAGGGGAGAATTTGTGTAGAGTCCACTCGAATGTATGCTTTGCCTATCAAACACGATTCCTCAATTGATTTGTGTTTGGCATTTTTTTGTGTAAGATTTACCAGCTGGTTCTCCAAAAAGTTGTAATTATTAAAGGTTCTCACTCATAGTCCTTCTACTATTCACTGTTTTTTTTTTCTATTGTGGTAATATATTGCTGCACCAGCAACTACAAACAGGGCTGCCTCCATATTCCTAGATTTTGGTAATCGTTTGACCCAGAGCAACAATGTCATGCTGAAAAATGCTCTCTGCGGTGTGAGAGTGTCGTAGACTTCCTAAGTAACAGAACCCATTACGGTTTCCCGGACGGCGAGCGTTAATGAGAAATAAGTGTGTCGTCAGCAGTGCCCCAGAGAAGTGTGATAGGATCGCTTTTGTTCTGTATATACATAAAACTGTTTGATGGATAAGATGTTCAGTAACTTGCGACCGAGGCTGCAGTGTGCAGGAAAATGGAAAATGTCGTCGTTGAGCGACTGTAGGAGTGTACAGCCTGACTTTGACAGAATTTCTGTTTGGTGTGATGAATGCCATCATGGTGCAAACGTACAGAAATATAATTCAACGCATAAAGTAGGAAGCACAAACCCGTATTTTCCAAATACAGTATTAGCGGTGTGCTGCTTGATACACCAATATTACTAAATATCTTGATGTAAAGCGATGTGAAATGGAACAAGCACGTAAGTTCGGCTGTGGAGTAAACGAATTGTCAATTTCGGTTTGTTGGGAGAGTTCTAGAAATTTTTAGCTGATTTACAAAGGAGACCGCGTATAAAACGCTAGTATCACCCGCTCTTGAGTACTGCTCTAGTGTTTGGGATCCTTAGCAGGTGGAATTAATGGAAGATATTGAAGCAATTTATAGGTGTGATGCTGGACGTTTGTCGGTATTTTCGATCAACAAGCGACTGTTACGTAAATGTTCTGTGATGTCAAATAGGATTCCGTAGGCGAAAACGACTGTGTTTTCGTGAAACACTTTAGAGAAAATTAAGTGAACCGGCATTTAAAACTGACTACAACACTGTCCCATTGCCACAAACGTACATATCGCGTTGGGGACTGCAGAAACTGTATGGGAAGCTCAACAGCCTTATTTCAGAAATTGGAAATGGTCAGCCTGGAAAAATAAGATCACTCCGTAAATAAGGGACCGTGGTCCTTTCTAGGTAGAAGTCTTTTGCTGAAACATGGCCGTGCAGTACTCAAGAGCGGGTGATACTAGCGTTTTATACGCGGTCTCCATTGTAAATCGACTACAAATTTATGGAACTCCCCCAACAGACCTAAAGTGACAATTCGTTTATCCCACAGCCGAACTTACGTGCTTGTTCCATTTCATATCGCTTTACAACTTTACATCAAGATATTTATGGGTGTATCGAGCAGCACACCGCTAATACTGTATTCGGAAAATACAGGTTTGTGCTTCCTACTTCCTGCGTTGACTTATATTTTTGTACATTTGGACCACGTTGGCATTCATCACACAAAACAGAAATTCTGTCAATTGGGCTAGTACAGAGGCATATGTGTTGAGACTGGTTTGATGCAGTTCTCAATGCTACCCTATCCTGTGCAAGTTTCTTCATCTCCCAGTACGTTCTGCAACCGAGATCCTTCTGAATCTGCTTAGTGTATTCATCTCTTGGTTGCCCTCTCCGATTTTTACCCCCCACGCTGCCCTCCAATGCTAAATTTGTGATCCCTTGATGCTTCAGAACATGTCCTACCAACCGGTACCTTCTTTTAGTCACGTTGTGCCACAAACTCCTCTCCTCCCCAATTCTATTCAATACCTTCTCATTAGTAATGTGATCTACCCATCTAATCTTCAGCATTCTTCTGTAGCACTACATTTCTAAAGCTTCTATTCTCTTCTTGTCCAAACTATTTATCGTCCATGTCTCACTTCCATACATGGCTACATTCCACACAAATACGTTCAGAAACGACTTCCTGACAGTTAAATCTATACTCGATGTTAACAAATTTCTCGTCTTCAGAAACGCTTTCCTTGGCATTGCCAGTCTACATTTTATATCTTCTCTACTTCGACCATCATCAGTTATTTTGCTCCCCAAATAGCAAAACTCCTTTACTACTTTAAATGTCTCATTTCCTAATCTAATTCCCTCAGGATCACCCGACTTAATTCGACTACATTCCATTATCCTCGTTTTGCTTTTGTTAATGTTCATTTTACATCCTCCTTTCAAGACACTGTCCATTCCGTTCAACTGCTCTTCCAGGTCCTTTGCTGTCTCTGACAGAATTAGAATGTCATCGGTGAACCTCAAAGTTTTTACTTCTTCACCATGGATTTTAATACCTACTCCGAATTTTTCTTATGTTTCGTTTACTGCTTGCTCAACACACAGATTAAATAACATCGGGGAGAGTCTACAACGCTGTCTCACTCCCTTCCCAACAACTGCTTCCCTTTCACGCCCCTCGACTCTTATAACTGCCATCTGGTTTCTATACAAATTGTAAATAGCCTTTCGCTCCCTGTATTTTACCCCTGCCACCTTATATACCGGTGTTCAAAAACAAGTGTCACGTATTTCGACGCGAGGTACAGGTGTTAGTACTCAAAACTAGAAAACAAGGTCCCATAATGTTATGTCAAGAAATCAGTTCCTATTGAGATACGGTCCATTGAAAATCCGCAGTTCACAGCCTGCACGGCTAAGTTTGTAAACTGATTTCATGCTGTTCGTGGCAAAATGACACTACCCAAAACCGCCGCTGAGGCAACTGTGGTGAACCGCAGGCCATACATGACAGGTATGAACGACGGCTGTGGAGACGTGTGCTGCTGAATAGACGTGCAACTCTTCAGCAGCTGACCACCCTGATGAACTGAAGAAATACCAACAGTGTTTCCTCAACGACAGTCCCGCAAACGTTGCTCCGTATGGGCCTCTGCAGTAGGTACCTGATTCATCCACCCATGCTGACTACTGTTCATCGATGAAGAAGGCTGGAATTTCTACCTCAAAGAAAGCAGGTGTTGACAGATGTAAAAATTACCGAATTATCAGTTTAATACGCCACGGCTGCAAAATACTAACACAAATTCTTTACAGACGCATGAAAAAACTGGTAGAAGCCGATCTCGGGGAAAATCAGTTTGGATTCCGTAGAAATACTGGAACACGTGAGGCAATACTGACCCTACGACTTATCTTAGAAAATAGATTAAGGAAAGGCAAACCTGCGTCTTTAGCATTTGTAGACTTAGAGAAAGCTTTTGACAATGTTGACTGGAATACTCTCATTCAAATTCTGAAGATGGCAGGGGTAAAATACAGGGAGCGAAAGGCTATTTACAATTTGTACAGAAACCAGATGGCAGCTATAAGAGTCGAGGGGCATGAAAGGGAAGCAGTGGTTGAGAAGGGAGTGAGACAGGGTTGTAGCCTATCCCCGATGTTATTCATATTGTATATTGAGCAAACAGTAAAGGAAACAAAAGAAAAATACGGAGTAGGTATTAAAATCCATGGAGAAGAAGTAAAAACTTTGAGGTTCGCCGATGACATTCTAATTCTGTCAGAGACAGCAAAGGACCTGGAAGAGCAGTTGAACGGAATGGACAGTGTCTTGAAAGGAGGATATAAGATGAACATAAACAAAAGCAAAACGAGGATAATGGAATGTAGTCAAATTAAGTCGGGTGATACTGAGGGAATTAGATTAGGACATGAGACACTTAAAGTAGTAAAGGAGTTTTGTTATTTGGGGAGCAGAATAACTGATGATGGTCGAAGTAGAGAGATATAAAATGTAGACTGGCAATGGCAAGGAAAGTGTTGTGGATTGGCAAGAGAGCCAACCCACTATGAGAGGAAGCCGAAAGGCACGCGTTTTAGCTCACGCAGGCTGGCGTGAGGTCTGGAACAGGACAAGGAAGTTAGACTTTAGCAAAAAATGACGTAGCTGTTGGAATACTTAACTTTAATCCGTAAATGGAGAACGTCGCTCTTGACGGTACATTATTCATAATCTCAACAGTAATTGGTAATGGCGCCTTGCTAGGTCGTAGCAAATGACGTAGCTGAAGGCTATGCTAACTATCGTCTCGGCAAATGAGAGGGTATTTTGTCAGTGAACCATCGCTAGCAAAGTCGGCTGTACAACTGGGGCGAGTGCTAGGAAGTCTCTCTAGACCTGCCGTGTGGCGGCGCTTGGTCTGCAATCACTGATAGTGGCGACACGCGGGTCCGACGTATACTAACGGACCGCGGCCGATTTAAAGGCTACCACCTAGCAAGTGTGGTGTCTGGCGGTGGCACCACAGAAAGCGTTTCCGAAGAAGAGAAATTTGTTAACATCGAGTATACATTTAAATATCAAGAAGTCGTTTCTGAAAGTATTTGTATGGAGTGTAGCCATAAGGAAGTGAAACGTGGACGATAAATAGAAGCTTTCGAAATGTAGTGCTACAGAAGAATGCTGAAGATTAGATGGGTAGATCACATAACTAATGAGGAGGTATTGAATAGAATTGGAGGGAAGAGAAATTTGTGGCACAACTTGACTAGAAGAAGGGATCGGTTGGTAGGGCATACTCTGAGGCATCAAGGGATCACCAATTTAGTATTGGGGAGCAGCGTGGAGAGTAAAAATCGTAGAAGGAGACCAAGAGATGAATACACTAAACAGATTCAGAAAGATGTAGGTTGCAGTAGATACTGGGAGAAGAAGAAGCTTGCACAGGATAGAGTAGCATGGAGAGCTGCATCAAACCAGTCTCTGGACTGAAGACCACAACAACAACAACATCGTAGCTGAACGTCCACTGAGCCGCAATGACTAACCTTTTCATATGAATCACATTTTAAGCTCCATCGGCGTGAAACATCTGGAAGCGATTATCCTGCAACAATCGTCGGAAGGGTCCAGGCTGGAGGAAAGAGAGAGCATTATGGTCTGGTAAATTTTTTTGTGGCATCCCTTAATGATCTCGTCATTCTGGAATGCACACTGGATTAACACAAGCATGCATCTTTCCTTGTGGACCACGTCCACCCCTACATAGATTCTGCTTGTCTTCGACACGATGGTGTCTACCAGCAGGCCAATGCAACTTGTCACACAGTTCGCGATGTACGTACGTGGTTCGAAGTGCACCAGGATGGGTTTACTGTACTACCCTGGCCACGAAACTCCCCGGATTTCAATCCAATCGAGAATGTTCGGGTCCACCTCGATCGGGGTGCTCGCGCCATGGATCTATACCCGAGGAACCTATCTACATCCACATCTACATCTATACTCCGCAAGCCACCAGACGTGTGTGGCGGACGGTACCTTGAGTACCTCTATCAGTTCTATCCTGTCTATACCTTCCAGAATGTGTTACTGCGGTCCGCACTGCAACTGGTGGATACTCAGACTTTTGACGGGAGGTCACATTAGTGTGACTGGACAGTGTATTTTCGGACGAGGCAGGACTCACGAGAGATGACATAGTAAATTCCCACATGTGTGCAGATGCAAACCCTCGAGCACTCACAGAGGTCAGGCATCAGTATGGCTTGAGTATAAATATACGATGCGTAATTGTCCGTGACAAACTCATACTGTTATACATCCCACCAAACTAATAAACATGTGCTGTGAATTATCGCTTTCAGAATGCTGAATTACAGCAGTACTGGAGAACGTCACCCTTGCAGAAAGACAGCAGTTGTGGTTTATGAACGAAGGGGCACCACTCGATTTTCTATGGATCGTGCGACAGTGCCTCACCGCAACCTTTCGCGGGCAGTGGATTTATCGAGGATGCATGGCCTTCCTGTTCACTGCACCTGAATCTGTCAGATATCTGACTACAGGGACACTTGCCCAACCCATCGACAACGTGTAGACGTTACACCAGTGTGTGACCAATGCTTGTAACGCGGTTCGAATGAAGGCAGATGTATATGAAAGACTGCGTGATTCACTGTGAAAAAGGGCTAAAGGCAATGTCAGGATGCGTGATAACTACAAGGAGCACTGCCTAGTCTGTCTGCTTCTACATGAAAGCGGATGGGAATGAGAGGACAGATTATCCCACATCTCAACAGGTGTTGGTATCCAGATATATAATTATAGGAACTTTTCTTCTAGTTTTGACGAACAGCCGGCCAGAGTGGCCGAGCGATTCTAGGCGCTACAGTCTGGAACCGCGCGACCGCTACGGTCGCAGGTTCGAATCCTGCCTCGGGCATGGATGTGTGTGATGTCCTTAGGTTAGTTAGGTTTACGTAGTTCTAAGTTCTAGAGGACTGATGACCTCAGCAGTTATGTCCCACAGTGCTCAGAGCCATTTGAACCTTTATGGTAATGAACTTTCACAGAAATTTAGAACAAGCAAAGGCCTTTTACAGGGCTGTCCCATGTCACCATCATTATTTAAAATCTATATAGATATTAGCCTTAGAACAAGGTCTCGTAAATGTAATAGTATGGGATTAGAAATAAGAGATGGAGTTTACCTACATCATTTATTATTTGCTGATGATCAAGTAGTCGTAGCACAAGATGGGGAGGATGCTAACTGTATGTGCAATCAACTAGCAGTAGCATACAAAACTTGGGGTTTGAAAATGAATTACCAAAAAACAGAATACTTGACTAATGATTCAGATGAGCTATACATAGAAGGAAAGAAAATCAAAAATATAAACACTTTCTGTTATTTGGGATCCATTTTAGAAATCGAGGGAAAATCAGAGTCAGAAATCAATAAAAGAATTAGTAGCGGAGGAGGGTCATTGGGATGCTTAACTCAGTCTTATGGAGCAGATATGTAATGAGCAGAACTAAAAAATTTATATACAAATCCATATTAGAGAGTGTGGTTCTGTATGGAACGTAGACCTGGATAATTAACATGAAGCACATTAAAAAATCACAAGCTCTAGAGATGGACTTTTGGAGAAGATCGGCAAGAACCTCCAGGAAAGAAAAGATAAGGAACATCGAAGTAATAAGGAGAATGGAAATAAAAGAAAGAATATATGACGTAATGGATAGGAAGAAATTACAGTGGTACGGGTATGTACGACGAATGGAGAAAACCAGAATACCAAAATTGATACTGGAGTGGCAACCGGAGGGGAGAAGAAGAAGAGGACGACCTATGACCACCTGGCTCCAAAATGTACAGCACACAATGAGGAGAATGGGCGCAGAGGAAGAAGACACACAAGATCGAAACACCTGGAGAAATATTTTTAGAATATAGTTTAAGAGCGTTTATTGTTTGTACTGTAATTTCCAAGTAAATTATTATGTTGGAGATAAGCCTCTGTAATGAGGAAAAGCTCAAAATAATAATAATTTTTTTTTTTTTACGACACTGTGTCCTATATGAATATATGATACATTTTTTCTAGACACTGGTTTTTTCCCTACCTGAATTTACGAGTGGAACGAAAGGAATGACTAGAAATTGTACAAGGTACCCTTCGCCATGCGCCGTTCGGTGGCTTGCGGAATAGGTGTGTAGATGTAGCTACTGAAGCGTTAATCTTCAGAATAAACGCAGAAATCATGTTGTTTAGGTGGAAACTGAACAGATGGATTACTAGAACGTCTTTGAAGAATTATGAGCTTGTTGACTGCGAATACTGGTAGGTCTGTGCAATACGATTATCAGTTATACTGAGCAATTTGACGCCAGTATTATGTTGGATGGAAAAAAGCGTTTCTAGGTTCATGTGTCCAAACAGTAGCAAGAAACTTGATTTGCAGTGTATTATGATTACCAGAGGAATTAAAAAATAACAGACATTTAGTTTCTACGATTTTGATTGATAAGATTGCAACCCCTTTTGCACACTGACGATCATTATAGCCACGCTCGTGATATATCACATGTTAGCATGAGACAACTTCATTTCTTCTTTCCTGTCGTGCTTTCGAATAGTTACAATACATTCCGTGTATCAACAACCCATCCTCTGTTTCTACACTACTGGCCATAAAAATCATTCACACAATGTTGGCGCCGGCGGCGACACCTACAACGTGCTGACATGAGGAACGTTTCCAACCGATTTCTCATACACAAACAGCAGCTAGCGAGAAAAAAGAAAAATTAGAAAAACTGGAAAGAGTCAAGATGGAGGAATTAGCTCACTTATGGTAGTTTCATTAGGGCGTCTTGTTCAAAGGTATCCAAACGATATGAAATTTGCGTCATCTTCGAAATATGTAAAAAAAACGACAGTACTGCAATATTACCGTGTCAAAAACACATAAGCTTCAACTAAATTTTTAGTAAATTGGCACCATGTTCAAAAGTATTCGATTATTTATGAAACGACGTAAGGATATTTATAACACTAATGTAACTTGGGCCTAGTGGTCTCATTTAACGGTTAAGCAGCACTTATCATGTGCTTATTTCGATTAATGTACTATGCTTGGTGTGATGCACAAAGGACCCTCAAATTAAATATACGGAACAGACACACACACACACACACCACAAGAATTTTTTGCCATGTTAAAAAGTCTCCAAACAGCATAATAAACTACTGGCCATTAAAATTGCTACACCACGAAGATGACATGCTACAGACGTGAAATTTAACCAACAGAAAGAAGATGCTGTGATATGCAAGTAATTAGCTTTTCAGAGCATTCACACAAGGTTGGCGCCGGTGGCGACACCTACAACGTGTTGACATGAGGAAAGTTTCCAACCGATTTCTCACACACAAACCGCAGTTTACCAGCGTTGCCTGGTGAAACGTTGTGATGCTTCGTGTAAGGAGGAGAAATGAGTACCATCACGTTTCCGACTTTGATAAAGGTCGGATTGTAGCTTAATAGCGATTTCGGTTTATCTTATCGCGACATTGCTGCTCGCGTTGGTCGAGATCCAATGACTGTTAGCAGAATATGGAATCGGTGGGTTCAGGAGGGTAATACGGAACGCCGTGCTGGATCCCAACGGACTCGTATCACTAGCAGTCGAGATGACAGGCATCTTATCCGCACGGCTGTAGCGGATCGTGCAGCCACGTCTCGATAACTGAGTCAACAGATGGGGACGTTTGCAAGACAACAACCATCTACACGAATAGTTCGACGACGTTTCCAGCAGCATGGCCTATCAGCTTGGAGACCATGGCTGCGGTTAGCCTTGACGCTGCATCACAGACAGGAGAGCCTGCGATGGTGTACTCAACGACGAACCTGGGTGAACGAATGGCAAACCGTCATTTTTTCGGATGAATCCAGCTTCTGTTTACAGCATCACGATGGTCGCATCCGTGTTTGGCGACATGCCGGTGAACGCACATTGGAAGCGTGTATTCGTCATCGCCAAACTAGCGTATCACCCGGCGTGATTGTATCGGGTGCCATTGGTTACACGTCTCAGTCACCTCTTGTTCGCATTGACGGCACTTTGAACAGTGGACGTTACATTTCAGATGTGTTACTACCCGTGGCTCTACCCTTCATTCGATCCCTGCGAAACCCATCATTTCAGCAGGATAATGCACGACCGTATGTTGTACGTCCTGTACGGGCTTTTCTGGATACAGAAAATGTTCGACTGCTGGCCTGGCCAGCACATTCTCCAGATCTCTCACCAATTGAAACCGTCTGGTCAATGGTGGCCGAGCAACTGGCTCGTCACAATACGCCAGTCACTACTCTTGATGAACTGTGGTATCGTGTTGAAGCAGCTGTACCTGTACACGATATCCAAGCTTTGTTTGACTCAATGCCCAGGCTTATCACGGCCGTAATAACGGTGGTTGTTCTGGGTACTGATTTCTCAGGATCTATGCACCAAAATTGCGTGAAAATGTAATCACATGTCAGTTCTAGTATAATATATTTGTCCAATGAATACCCGTTTATCATCTGCATTTCTTCTTGGTGTAGCAATTTTAATGGCGAGTAGTGTACATACCATTTACATGCCACATAAAAAAATATAAACGCAAATGAAATAAATATTCATCGAGTCAATGAAGAAATTAAAGACAATGTGGAAAATGTGCGTGAAAAATATACGCTGTTAAAAATGTTATAATGGAAAACATATATCTGCTGTATATACTCGCAACACATGCGTCGGAACGGCTCCAGTTGTTCGCAAAAAACGCGTGACGGCCACGGCGTGTAGTGTTTATACAACAGCGCGGCGCAGTGCAGCGATTCTCGCTAATCACGGCAGGTAATGTTATCAACGCGATTGTCAGGCTATGTTCCGGAAAGCTCAGTGGGCTGTGTGGCTGCCGAGGGAACCAGTATCCCCCGCGGCTGCGGCAGCTCCAGGTGCGCCGCCGCGATAATGTATGGAACAATTATGTTAGCTGTCCTAATCCCCACCCCCGCGACCGCCGCCTGCGCCAAATAATTTATGCATGGCCAGCCGTAGGCCGTGCCGATCAACAAACAGCCGCGCCTCTGTCCGTCGCCGTACGGCGCCACGCGGCTAGCCGATAGCTACAGCGGGGCTGCCTGGCGGATGCTCGGCTAACTGCTTGATGCCTAGCAGCGAATAGCACTCGTCCCTTCTCGTGCCAGCGCCATGTGTAACTAACTACCTTCCTGATTTCATTTTGTACGTCTGCTACCAGTTCCTTGGTCGCTAAACCAAACTATTTTTCTTTTCTGATTAAATAAAAGATTTTAAATTTACCTTTCGTTTATTCCCAAAGCACTGTCAGTAACGATTTGCAGCTTTAATGTCCGTGCTGTGATGAAACTGTTTCCAGATTGTTGCACGATAGGCTATATTTACAGCACCTACATTAATTAATATTTTTATGTTTTTAACTTCAGGCCGCACTGGGTGGCAAAAAGTATAATTTGTACATGAAAGTGCACTGGAAACAACCTTCTGCGGTGTGCTAATAAACTATGAAATTACCCAACTTAACACAGATGTAAGAAATGATGTGGGGAAAATGGCGACTGCTGTGCTTCCATAATAAATGAAACAAAACACCCATAGCTAATATATATATAGGGTGAGTCACCTAACGTTACCGCTGCATAGATTTCGTAAACCACATAAAATACTGACGAACCGATTCCACAGACCGAACGTGAGGAGAGGGGCTAGTGTAATTGTTTAATACAAACCATACAAAAATGCACGGAAGCATGTTTTTTAACACAAGCCTACGTTTTTTTAAATGGAACCCCGTTAGTTTTGTTAGCACATCTGAACATATAAACAAATACGTAATCAGTGCCGTTTGTTGCATTATAAAATGTTAATTACATCCGGAGATATTGTAACCTAAAGTTCACGCTTGAAACCTCCGACGTTCAGTTGCGTGTTGTAACGAACACGGGCCACGGGCGGCGAGCAGCATCTGCAGGGACATGTTTACGACGACGACCGTGTTTACGAGTGTGGCTGTAGTTCACTGTTGTGGTTTCGTCTAGCTGTCGCAGTGTCCGCATGTAGCGCTTGCTGCTATTGTTATTCTGCATTCGTCTCCGCACGCAGACCAACTGTAGTACACCGTGTTACCAGACGTCTGTGATAGTGTAGTGTTGGAACTGTGACCATGGTGTATTCGAACTCTGAAAAGGAGGAGATGATACTTATCTATGGCGAGTGTCGACGAAATGCAGCTGTAGCCTGCAGAGTGTATGCAGAACGGTACCCGGACAGAGAGCATCCAACGTGCCGCACATTGCAAAATATCTACCGCCAACTGTATGCAACAGGTATGGTCGTAGCACGCAAACGGGTCCGTAACAGGCCCGTCGCAGGAGAAGCGGGTGCCGTTGGTGTGTTAGCTGCTGTTGCCATGAACCCACACATGAGTACACGGGACATTGCGAGAGCCGATGGACTGAGTCAAAGTAGTGTCATGCACATACTGCATCGTCACCGCTTTCACCCGTTTCATGTGTCGCTACATCATCAACTACATGGTGATGACTTTACTCATCGAGTGCAATTCTGTCAATGGGCGTTAACAGAGAATGCGTTGCAGTTCTACCAGTTTACCGATGAAGCGGGTTTCACAAACCACGGGGCAGTTAATCTACGGGACAGGCATTGCTGGCCCGTGGACAATCCTCGCTGGCTCAAACAGGTAGAGCGACAGCGACCGTGGACTGTAAATGTATGGTGCGGAATCATTGGCGACCGCCTCATTGGTCCTCACTTCATTGCAGGGGCCCCTAACAGCTGCAACATACATCGCGTTTCTACAGAATGATCTGCCAACGTTGCTCGAAAATGTGCCACTGGAAACGCGTCGACGTATGTGGTATCAGCATGATGGTGCACCTGCACATTCCGCAATTAACACTAGGCTGACCCTTGAGAGGATGTTCGACGGGCGTTTCATAGGACGTGGAGGACGCATAAATTGGCCAGCCCGTTCTCCTGATCTTACACCTCTGGACTTCTTTCTGTGGGGTACGTTAAAGGAGAATGTGTACCGTGATGTGCCTACAACCCCAGAGGATATGAAACAACGTCTTGTGGCACCCTGCGGCGACATTACACCAGATGTACTGCGGCGTGTACGACATTCATTACGCCAGAGATTGCAATTGTGTGCAGCAAATGATGGCCACCACATTGAACATCTATTGGCCTGACATGTCGGACACACTCTATTCCACTCCGTAATTGAAAACGGAAACCACGTGTGTACGTGTACCTCACCCCTCATGGTAATGTATATGTGCGTCAGTGAAAAAGACCAATAAAAAGGTGTTAGCATGTGGACGTAATGTGCTGTTCCAGTCTCTTCTGCACCTAAGGTCCATCACCATTCCCTTTGCATCCCTACGTAATTCGGTGCTCTCCGATACACACGATCGAACAGCGGAGGAGTGGTACTCAAGCGTCAACTTTAGGTTGCAATATCTCCGGATGTAATTAACATTTTACAATGCAACAAACGGCACTTATTACTTATTTGTTTATATGTACAGATGTGCTAACAAAACTAACGGGGTTCCATTTAAAAAACGTAGGTTTGTGTAAAAAAACATACTTCCGTTCATTTTTTTATGGTTTGTATTAACCAATTACACTAGCCCCTCTCCTCACGTTCGGCCTGTGGAATCGATTCGTCAGTATTTGATGTGGTTTACGAAATATATCCAGCGGTAATATTAGGTGAGTCACCCTGTATATTGAGGGTTCAGGGGGGTTGTTGTTGTTGTTGTGGTCTTCAGTCCTGAGACTGGTTTGATGCAGCTCTCCATGCTACTCTATCCTGTGCAAGCTTCTTCATCTCCCAGTACCTACTGCAGCCTACATCCTTCTAAATCTGCTTAGTGTATTCATCTCTTGGTCTCCCTCTACGATTTTTACCCTCCACGCTGCCCTCCAGTACTAAATTGGTGATCCCTTGATGCCTCATAACATGTCCTACCAACCGATCCCTTCTTCTAATCAAGTTGTGCCACAAACTCCTCTTCGAAGGATCAGTATTGCCTCACGTGTTCCAAACTGATCTTCCCCGAGGTCGGCTTCTACCAGTTTTTCCATTCGTCTGTAAAGAATTCGCGTTAATATTTTGCAGCTGTGACTTATTAAACTGATAGTTCAGTAATTTTCATATCTGACAACACCTGCTTTCTTTGGGATTGGAATTATTATATTCTTCTTGAAGTCTTAGGGTATTTCACCTGTCTCATACATCTTGCTCACCAGATAGTAGAGTTTTGTCAGGACTCCCTCTTCCAAGGCTGTCAGTGGTTCTAATGGACTGTTGACTACTCCCGGGGTCTTGTTTCGACTTAGGTCTTTCAGTGCTCTGTCAAACTCTTCACGCAGTATCATATTTCCCATTTCATCTTCATCTACCTCCTCCTCCATTTGCCGGCCGCGGTGGCCGGGCGGTTCTAGGCGCTTCAGTCCGGAACCGCGTGACTGCTACGGTCGTAGGTTCGACTCCTGCCTCGGGCATCGATGGGTGTGATGTGCTTAGGTTAGTTAGGTTTAAGTAGTTCTAAGTTCTAGGGGACTGATGACCTAAGATGTTAAGTCCCATAGTGCTCAGAGCCATTTGAACCAATTTACCTCTTCCATAATATTGTCCTCAAGAACATCGCTCCTGTATAGACCCTCTATATACTCCTTCCACCTCTTTGCTTTCCCTTCTTTGCTTAGAACTGGGTTTCCATCTGAGCTCTTGATATTCATGCAAGTGGTTCTCTTTTCTCCAAGGGTCTGTTTAATTTTCCTGTAGGCAGTATCTATCTTACCCCTAGTGAGATAAGCCTCTACATCCTTACATTTGTCCTCTAGCCATCCCTGCTTAGCCATTTTGCACTTCCTGTCGATCTCATTTTTGAGACGTTTGTATTCCTTATCGCCTGCTTCATTTACTGCAGTTTTGTATTTTCTACTTTCATCAATTAAATTCAGTATCTCTTCTGCTACCCAAGGATTTCTACTAGCCCTCGTCTTTTTACCTACTTGATCCTCTGCTGCCTTCACTATTTCATTCCTCAAAGCTACCCATTCTTCTTCTACTGTATTTCTTTCCCCTATCCCTGTCAATTGTTCCCTTATGCTCTCCCTGAAAATCTGTACAACCTCTGGTTCTTTCAGTTTATCCATGTCCCATCTCCTTAAATTCCCACCTTTTTGCAGTTTCTTCAGTTTTAATCTACAGTTCATGACCAATAGATTGTGGTCAGAGTCCACATCTGCCCCTGGAAATGTCTTACAATTTAAAATCTGGTTCCTAAATCTCTGTCTTACCATCATATAATCTATCTGAAACCTGTCAGTATCTGCAGGCTTCTTCCATGTATACAACCTTCTTTCATGATTCTTGAACCAAGTGTTAGCTATGGTTAAGTTACGCTCTGTGCAAAATTCTACCAGGCGGCTTCCTCTTTCATTTCTCTCCCCCAATCCATATTCACCTACTACGTTTCCTTCTCATCCTTTTCCTAGTATCGAATTCCAGTCAACCATGACTATTAAATTTTCGTCTCCCTTCACTACCTGAATAATTTCTTTTATCTCATCATACATTTCTTCAATTTCTTCATCATCTGCAGAGCTAGTTGGCATATAAACTTGCATTACTGTTGTAGGTTTGGGTTCGTGTCTATCTTGGCCACAATAATGCGTTCAGTATGCTGTTTGTAGTAGCTTACCCGCACTCCTATTTTTTTATTCATTATTAAACCTACTCCTGCATTACCCCTATTTGCATTTGTATTTATATCCCTGTATTCACCTGACCAGAAGTCTTGTTCCTCCTGCCACCGAACTTCACTAATTACCACTATATCTAACTTTAACCTATCCATTTCCCTTTTTAAATTTTCTAACCTACCTGCCCGATTAAGAGATCTGACATTCCACGCTCCGACCCATAGAACACCAGTTTCCTTTCTCCTGATAACGACATCCTCTTGAGTAGTCCCCGCCCGAAGATCCGAATGGGGGACTATTTTACCTCCGGAATATTTTACCCAAGAGGTCGCCATCATCATTTAATCATACAGTAAAGCTGCATGCTCTCAGGTAAAATTACGGCTGTAGTTTCCCCTTGCTTTCAGCAGTACCAGCACATCAAGGCCGTTTTGGTTAGTGCTACAGGGCCAGATCAGTCAATCATCCAGACTGTTGCCCCTGCAACTACTGAAAAGGCTGCTGCCCCTCTTCAGGAACCACACGTTTGTCTGACCTCTCAACAGATACCCTCCGTTGTGGCTGCACCTACGGTACGGCTATCTGTATCGCTGAGGCACGCAAGCCTCCCCACCAACGGCAAAGGGGGAGGGGGGGATCAGGGGGTTAGGGAAAAGAAAAGAAAGGAACTAATGCATACGGGCTTCACGCGGAATCAGCCGCAACGAGTTAAAACGTGTGCCGGCACCGTACTCGAACGTGAGATCTCCCGCTTGCTAGACAGCTGCGTTAACAACTGAGTCACTTGTTTTGTTTTTTTTTTCGTTGTTGCTCGGAGCGGACGTCCCCTCACACCCACGCAAGTTCATCGTTGTTCCATTCACTCAGTTTTTTTATTACTGAGAGCCGCTGTCCCTCTGACCGAACATGTTGAGCTACCGCGCCGGCTTCCATCAGGATACAGTGTTCATCGCAAAGCGCAGAATACCTCGACACGCTACCCGGACGACTCACATTCCCACCTACCGCCACTTGTCCGCAGTCCCGTCCGTTTCCTCCATGCTCGCTAATTTTATCTTCCCGCTGGTGGTCGAACGAAATGTGAATCCGAATTGAAGATTGTGGAATCATTGCCCATCGAGGCAAATCAATCGTGTGTGTGTGAAATATCATGGGACTTAACTGCTAAGGTCATCAGTCCCTAAGCTTACACTCTGCTTAACCTAAATTATCCTAAGGACAAACGCACACACGCCCATGCCCAAGGGAGGACTCGAACCCCCGCCGGGAGCAGCAGCACAGTCCATGACTGCAGCGCAAATCAATTATTTGAAAGCATGGTGTCTGTTCTTTTGGACATGTCTGAAAGAACTGACGCCACGTATTGATATAATCATAATTTTTCTATTTTCTTGAAAAGTCAAGTCTAATTTAAAAGGAAAAGCACTATTAACTTATTGAGGTAAGGCACTCGAAAGATAAAAAGAAATCTTTGTTAACTCGAAGTAGCACAGTAATTTCTCAAGCATATGCACTGTCCAGTCACATTAATGGGACCAACTGCCGCAAGCCTGAATAACCGCATTTTGCAGTGCAGACTGGTGTGAGATGTGCAAGAGGAGAGCCAGTGGGGTTCTGGAAGGTGCCAATTGCACTGCCATGGCCACCTGCGTTAGGTTTCTCGATTGAGGATCCATGGCGCGAACAGTGCGATCGAGTTGATTCCACAGATTCTTGATGGTTTTAAATCCCGGGAGTTTTGTGGTTAGGAGTGCAGCAAAAGTCATCCTGGTGGACTTCGAGCCAAGCAAGTACACAGTGGATTGTATGATACGTTGAGTTGTCCTCCTGGTAGATCCCATCGTGCCATGGAAAAAGAAACTGTATATAGTGATGGACATGGTCCTCTAGGATAGATACATACGTCTGTTGATACATTCTGCCTTATAGAATGACAAGATCACCCAGGGAATCTCACGAAAACGTTCCACAGACCATTAGGTTCCCTTCTCCGGTCGATGACTGCTGCAGAATATTTGTTTTCAGATGTTTCATGCCGTACATGCTGACGGCTGTCTGCCGCAGAAAATCCTAAGGAATTTTGGTCTTACGTCAAAGATGTAGGTGGATCGAAACATAATGTCCAAACACTCTGTGATCAAAATGGTACTGAAACAGAGGATGACAGACTAAAGGCAGAAATACTAAATGTCTTTTTCCAAAGCTGTTTCACGGAGGAAGACTGCACTGTAGTTCCTTCTCTAGATTATTGCAGAGATGACAAAATGATAGATATCGAAATAGATGACAGAGGGATAGAAAAACAATTAAAAACGCTCAAAAGAGGAAACGCCGCTGGACCTGATGGCATACCAGTTCGATTTTACACAGAGTACGCGAAGTAACTTACCCCCCTGCTTGCAGTGGTGTATCGTAGGTCGCTAGAAGAGCGTAGCGTTCCAAAGGATTGGAAAATGGCACAGGTCATCCCCATTTTCAAGAAGGGACGTCGAACAGATGTGCAGAACTATAGACCTATATCTCTAACGTCGATCAGGTGTAGAATTTTGGTACACGTATTATGTTCGAGTATAATGACATTTCTGGAGACTAGAAATCTACTCTATAGGAATCAGGATGGGTTTCTAAAAAGATCGTGTGAAACCCAGCTCGCGTTATTCGTCCACGACACTCAGAGGGCCATAGACACGGGTTCCCAGTTAGATTCCGTATTTCTTCACCTCCCCAAGGCGTTTGATACAGTTCCCCACAGTCGTTTAATGAATAAAGTAGGAGCATATGGACTATCAGACCAATTGTGTGATTGGATTGACGAATTCCTAGATAACAGAACGCAGCATGTCATTCTCAATGGAGAGAAGTCTTCCGAAGTAAGAGTGAGTTCCGGTGTGCCGCAGGGGAGTGTCGTAGCACCGTTGCTATTCACAATATACATAAATGACGTTGTCGATGACATCGAAAGTTCACTGAAGCTTTTTGCAGATGATGCTGTGGTGTGTCGAGAGGTTGTAACAATGGAAAATTGTACTGAAATGCAGGAGGATCTGCAACGAATTGACGCACTGTGCAGGGAATGGCAATTGAATCTCAATGTAGACAAGTGTAATGTGCTGCGAATATTATCATTTAGCTACAATATAGCAGGTCAGCAACTGGAAGCAGTTAACTCTATAAATTATCTGGGAGTAGGCATTAGGAGTGATTTAAAGTGGAATGACCATATAAAATTAATCGTCGGTAAAACAGATGCCAGACTGAGATTCAGTGGAAGAATCCTAAGGAAATGCAATCCGAAAACAAAGGAACTAGGTTACAGTACACTTCTTCGCCTACCGATTGAATACTGCCGACCGATGTGCGATCCGTACCAGATAGGGTTGATAAAAGAGATAGAGAAGATCCAACGGAGAGCAGCGCGCTTCGTTACAGGATCATTTAGTAATCGCGAAAGCGTTACGGAGATGATAGATAAACTCCAGTGGAAGACTCTGCAGGAGAGACGCTCAGTAGCTCGGTACGGGCTTTTGTTAAAGTTTCGAGAACATACCTTCACCGTACAGTCAAGCAGTATATTGCTCCCTCCTACGTATATCTCGCGAAGAGACCACGAGGATAACACCAGAGAAATTAGAGCCCACACAGAGGCATACCGACAATCTTTCTTTCCAGACTGGAATAGAAGGGAGAACCGATAGAGGTACTCAAAGTACCCTCCTCCGTACACCGTCAGGTGGCTTGCAGAGTATGGATGTAGATGTAGAATCGTGATCCATCTGAGAAGCCCACCTGTCACCACTCAGTGGACGTCTAGTTGCTGTGCTGGTACGCAAATCCAAGCTTTCGTCACGAACTAACAGTAGTCAGCAAGGTTGCAAGAAACAGGCGCCTGCAATGGAGGCCC
Source organism: Schistocerca serialis cubense (assembly GCF_023864345.2). NCBI lineage: Eukaryota > Metazoa > Arthropoda > Insecta > Orthoptera > Acrididae > Schistocerca > Schistocerca serialis. The sequence goes on from NC_064643.1 coordinate 254,789,657, forward strand.
GCATGCAGCAACGTTCGCTGAACAGACGTTGAAGAGACACTACCCGTGGCCCCTTGTTTCATCTGGGTGGTCGGTTGCTCAACAGTTGCACGTATGTTTGCCTGAACACATCTCCGCTGCTGTAGTGAAGTTCTTCCCTATCACCTATGGCCCTTGGAGCACCACAGTTGCCTCGGCACCAGTTTCGGATAGAATTATTCTGCCGTGCACGATATACTGTACTTTAAGGCAAGCGAACAGTTTACAAACTTATCCGTTCCGGCAATGCTTCCACCCTTGGCCCGAAAGCCGTTTTAGACGTCAGATAAAGCCCTCCATTTCTGCGTTACAGCGACTGCACTGCCTTTCATGTCCCTGGGTACGCTTTATACACCTTCCGATTCTAGTGACGACTGTGAGGGATTATTGCAGGTTGACGATGAACATTGACGGTGGTCATATTAATGATACTGCACTGCGTAAACCCAAAGAGTGGCTATGAACACTTCGGACCTCTTTCCAGAGTTCTTTCAGGACAGTTTGCTTATTTTCCGTGAGTAATATGCTGTCCTATGGTCACTCGACGCTATTTTCCACAAAGTCCTCCTTACTAATATAACATGTCATATGTATGTCAATTATTTTCAAGTCGTTTACGATACGTAGTGAAATTTACATTGTATATCAGTATCATTCACATCCAACATTTCCTAGCCAATATGTGTTCAAACAAAGGATGAACTGAAACTTCCGCATGTGTATTTAAAGAATTACAGTCCTGGAAAAACTCTTACGTTATTTGATTTTGAAAGCCGCCCGAGGTGGCCGAGCGGTTCTTAGCGCTACAGTCTGGAAACGCGCGACCGCTACGGTTGCAGGTTCGAATCCTGCCTCGGGAATGGATGTGTGTGACGTCCTTAGGTTGGTTAGGTTTAAGTAGTTCTAAGTTATAGGGGACTGATGACCGCAGTAGTTAAGTCCCATAGTGCTCAGAGCCATTTTTTTTTTTTTCAAAACTGAACGTACTCAGATAGTTCTCTCTTTACTTATTCCGATCAACACTAAACTGACACACAATATTTTTAGCGCAATGCAATCTGACTTTCAATAATCCCTACAAAAGAATGGCCCTGATTAACAATGACTTATACCTTTCATGAATCACTTACCTCACAAAAATCTTCATTACTCGAACTACTGCAATATAGCGAGCGTCAATACTGCCAGCTAAATAAAAGATTCTAACAACTGAAGGCACTAACTACTGATAGGCATAGTTAGCAAATGAAAGGTTTTGATAGAGAACAAACGATGTATTTACCATAATAGTGCTCAAAAGTTATAATATACATATCAGTTCATGACATCCAGTCTTCCAAATTTCCTTTCTCTGATGGACACACGTCCAGGTCGTCCGCTCATAGTAACCTCTCAAAACTCTGGCATCTCTCTCCCAACATACACCAGTGCTAGCGGCTCACCTCTAACTGCCCAACGCTACGCGCTGTTCACATCCAACTGCCCAACGCTACACTAGGGAATATTCCAACAATGAGTCCAACCAGCCACAGACTGCACACAGCGCAGTCAGCGATTTTCATACAGAGCACCACGTGGGGTTACCAACCTAAACAGCCTATTTACAGAACGACTAGTCTTTGGCCGCGATAAATGATTGGCCTTTTTTACTGGCGCTGCCGATAGCAGAGAAAGTCACCATTAGCTGCGAGATATTCATTTGTCTCCCAGTGCTGCCAATATTTTCACGTTTGGCACTTAGGTCAATACTAAAGTGGAGAGTCCACTACACGGGGCAAAACCGTGACGTGTGATGCACAGCTGCCCTGATAACTCGCGAGAAGCTGTCACACTGCTCTGCTATGCTGAAAAAATACATTTATCGTTTACGGATACTATGAGACATAGTCTGGGTATAGTTTGTAGATCACGGTTAATATTCTTGTACCAGCTAATCCTTCAGTACAAGATCAATATCACAGTTACTCTTCTCTGTTTGCATTTGTTATTTTTGTATCTATGCTAAAGATGCTCCCAAATTATATAACTCAAAAACCATGCTTGCTTATAAGAGATATTTAATTATCAATTTTCGTACTTAATTTCCCAAATGACGAGACTATATGGCGACATAAAATGAAGAGTTTTCAATATATTTGTCTAGGCAGAAGGGTAGCATTACGTCATTACACGCAAAAGACTTCTGTCCTGACGAAAAAGGTTCTGTATATATCATTCAGCAACCAAAGTGCTAAACCTTTGCTTTTTTCCTCATTCCACATATTTAGCAGCAAACATACGAAAAACATTTGTAAAATTTTTACTAATTACGTAACACGTACAGCTATGGAAACAATTTTCAGACAAGAATTTTAGAATAAGAAGGAGATTGCAAATTAATAGCATGGAAAGAGTTCATTTTATTCTGTATTTATTCTTTCGTTTCATTCAATAGATATTTACAACATGTCATATATTGACAAAGATCATTAGTTTGCTCAGTCCTTGCCTCATACCAGAATAATTACTCTTTGCAGCAGGTGTTGCATTCTTTGTGTGTGCTTTTAATCTAATGTGAAGACACAATGTAACAATCCGTCATATTAACTTGTAAGGTAACCACATTTTTCGGACCTTCCATGAGCTTCATAATTATGATACAGAAAAAAATTCCCAGGAAATAACAATACATTGTTAACAGGAAGCAATTGTAATAATCTCATGTACCGAATAACAAAACAATATCTAACCTTATAACGACAGGGGCATGCCTAAATGAGATAAAGTGAACACAGTTTGGAGGCAGACTGCACGTGGCTAGTGGCATTGGGAAACCCCAGTTAACATTAACAAAAGAAGGCGCAGCTGAAGTGCAAAAATAAATAAGGTGAGAGCAATATAATACCTTTTAAATAAACACAGGCGAGACCGTGGGTAAGTGGCTAGACAGCATTAACAAGGCTAGCGTAGACGCGGCAAGAAAAATAAAATTTCACCTATACTGAGGAAGTGGTTGGCTGAAGCCATGCTGTGTGGTGTAGAAGAGACACGGTGGGGAGAGTCACGTCATATAAAAGCATTTTTGAGAACTAAATTAACAGAGCTCTCTCTTCTCACAGCGGGCCACATCTGTGTGTGGAAAAATAGCGAAGACGTTGAGACGTGATAAGTGAGGGCAGTACACTTCACGTATCGTGCCAACAGATGTAAAGCGGTAGTTCACATTCCTGAGGGAATTTTTGTGGGCAGAGCATTGTGCACGTTGCTCCATCCCTTAGCGAGTCTGCAATAGCCATTATTTCGACTAAGGAAAATTTAACGTTCTACAGAATGCAGGAAAGTTGAGACTGAATGATTCAGTCAATGCCAGAGTAGGGAATTGGCGTTTCAGATCCAGCACAGAGACAACACCACCACAGTTCCCGATCGGTAATGTACCAGTGAGCATTAGGCGACATTACATTTTGAGTCGAGAGTTTGCTCACTCCAATCTGCGAACGCTTTGAATACAGAATTTCAACAGCTGAATACTAACCTACCCTCCATTCAGTACACGAGCGTTTGACTAGTTTAAATTATAAAATCTCATTCTCCGCCAACTTAGTCCACTGAACAGCTACGACAACGTAGATGTAAATTTCACTGATGAAGATTTAATTGTTTTGCTAGTTACGTATAACATTCTCATATGTAGAGATAAAGATTCAATAATCACATATTCAATGTCTACATGTTAATTATTTTGTTGAGAGCTGAAAGTAATTGAATTTGTTTGCTATGGATCACTTGAACCCTGAAAGCAGTGATAAATTAAATGTAGAATGAAAAAAGGAGAGGTTGTGTTGTCATTTTATAAAAAAAATCCCAAAGTCTCATTTATATCAATTTGTGCATTCTTGTTACGTCACAGAAGAATTTCTAATTAAATTGAGATGATCTGCACCTAACATTAGCGGTATTTCACGGCCAAAATTAATAGCTATATATAATGTCTGTTTACCACCCTGGGCTTGAGAAGACAGTAAGACACGTTATCCACTTGCACGCGATCAAAAAATAGCTTTACCCACCAGCACTTTACACAAAATAACTACACATTACAAACTATGATTCTTATAAGTCTTCCTTCATACATGTCTTCACAATCAAATCCAGATATCAGCATACGTGCCTTCTCAAATACACTGGCTTCTTCACCAAATAAATAACACACAGAATCAATAAGCTTATCATAAAAATCTTTAATTTCGAAGAAAATGTCACCAAAGATGAATGAGAGCAAATTCTGTAGTTAATGCACTTTACGCCTGGATACCCTTTTAGCCACATTACATTTACACTTTAGAGATTGTCATTTAGACGTGTTCTTTTCTTCAGCATTGCAATCAGTACTGATATTGTTTCTATTTTTTTCACGTCACGCAAGTTTCGTCTACAATAGTCTAATTATTTTCCTTAGGGCCATAATTTCATGAGATATTTCAGTCAAAAAATTTCTATAATTTTTAGCACGACTGCCATCGCGTTCACACAAATGATCTATTGTTTGTATCCAATTTATTTCTGTGTCGTGCTCTGATTGTCCATGTACCAATTCTCAGAACCCTTTTCCCTGCTAATAATTGTAACCTTTTCCCATTCAAGATTCAAGGATTCACTCTAGATTCAGGGAGGCATAGAAAGACTTTATGGATAATGTGGTGTTGGCCCATTGACCCATACATTAAGGCGGAGGACCAGAATTTGACATCAAAGGTTTACTTCCCTAGGAGGTTTGGCTTCACTATGCATAAAGGGGCTTCCCATTCCCAAACATGAAACTTGAAAATGAAAACGAAAGAGACCCTCGTGTCTTGTAGCCTAAAATCGTTGGTATTATAAGCGCAAATGTTGCCCAAGAGAGGCTGACAGGAAAGGAAACAGAAGAAGTCTGACACAAGTAAGTGGAAGTAACGTCTGACTTAGTTAAGGGCCTATTTGGTTGCTGCCCACATACTCTCAAAACGGAGCCTCCTAGAGGACTTTGGTCTCCAACCAGATGACAAATCTGGCCTGAGGTGACCCTACCACGATCATAGAGGTCCTCCAGTATTGGTCTGTGGATCATTCAGACACTTACTGAAATACAGAATAGAACGAATCGACTGAACGTGGACATAATTGTATTATCCGAATCTAAAAGAGATGGACAAGAAAAAGAAAATACTGTGAATTTTGTCCACCTTTGGTTTGAGTTGACAGACATTAACAGGCAAGAGCAGGTGTTCCGGTACTAATTAACAAAGCTCTGAGTACTTACATCAAGGACTACAGATTATTGTATGAAAAAAATGCCTCTTTCGCCATCAAGTTATATGTAACTGAAATGTCTATAGTAATTGGACTATATGCACCGAATGATGATATGCCAAAGCAAAACTACTAGAAATTAGACTACTTATTCATCAAGTTAAAAATTGTCATGATGTAAAAATAGCAGGGCACCTTAACACGAGACTGAGCTCACAAGTAAATGAAACGATAGTAGGAAAATATGGAGAAAACATCGTTCAAAGTTTTGGAGAAAATCTTGTAGAATTCTGTTATCATTACAATTTGAGAATGCCGAACACACATTATTCACATAAATATATTCACAGATATACGTAGGAAAGATTCTCATTACATTAGAAGACTAACCAAAGATCAAAAATGATACTTGAAGGCTGTGCAGTTCGAGTGGGGAGATAACTGCAGATCTGACCACTACTTAGTTTTATCAAAGATGATATATCCCTTTAGGGAGAAAATCACCAACAACTGGACAACTAACTAGCCAGATAAATAAAGTTGATTTGGGAAAAGAAGAGTTTAACAATAAATGGTTACCTACTCAATCACCTCAAGACAGATATAATTACTAGACAATGAATTAGAAGTTAAGAAACAGAATTAAATCTGAAAAGACAAGCTGTAGGAATAGAAATGCATCCAAATGATATGATAAGAAGTCTTTCTCCTGAAGTAACTCACCACAAAATACTTATTTCAACGAACACTAGAGAGTGAATTAAAAATGATGCCGGAAGATGGCACCGTTAACAGGGAATTTGAGAACATTAAACAAGCAAGTAAGGAATTAACAATCGCTCTAGAGGTACTAGGGCTGAGAGTAAGAACGCGGACAAACGGGATATTCTGTTGATGTCAGATGACCTTAAAAAGTTGATTTGGGAAAAGAAGAGTTTAACAATAAATGGTTACCTACTCAATCACCTCAAGACAGATATAATTACTAGAAAATGAATTAGAAGTTAAGAAAAAGAATTAAATCTGAAAAGGCAAGATGTGGGAATGGAAATGCATTCGAATTGAGAGTTTAATAGATGGAAAACGAACGACAGAAGTGTGGAGGACAATTACTGGTATGAGAAAAATACCAGCAAATAAAACAGTAGAAAACTTAACGCTTTCAAGGGAATAGAAAAAGCGTTATACAAATCTTCTACTTAAAGGCAGTCCCAGTACACAAAAGAAGAATCGTCGGTAAAGTAGATGCCAGACTGAGATTCATTGGAAGAATCCTAAGGAAATGCAGTCTGAAAACAAAGGAAGTAGGTTACAGTACACTTGTTCGCCCACTGCTTGAATACTGCTCACCGGTGTGGAATCCGTGCCAGATAGGGTTGATAGAAGAGATAGAGAAGATCAAACGGAGAGCAGCGCGCTTCGTTACAGGATCATTTAGTAATCGCGAAAGCGTTACAGAGTTGATAGATAAACTCCAGTGGAAGACTCTGCAAGAGAGACGCTAAGTGGCTCGGTACGGGCTTTTGTTGAAGTTTCAAGAACATACATTCACCGAGGAGTCAAGCAGTATATTGTTTCCTCCCACGTATATCACGCGAAGGGACCATGAGGATAAAATCAGAGAGATTAGAGCCCAAACAGAGGCATACCGACGATCTTTCTTTCCACGAACAATACGAGACTGGAATAGAAGGGAGAATCGATAGACGTACTCAAGGTAGCCTCTGCCACACACCGTCAGGTGTCTTGCGGAGTATGGATGTAGATGTAGACGAAGAAGCAGATAAGACTGAAGATATCACAATGCCGCTATTGTTCAACCTTCTCAATCTGAAAGCGTTCACAGACAATCTTACGTCTATCGTGAGTACTTTAGCTGCCACGAGAGACTGAGTATTCATGGCGAGTTGTAGCAGTTGTCTCCGATTTTGCCTGGTATTCTCTGAGAACCGGAGAAACGGAAACCTCTGACAGCCAACTCATCCTGTACCTAACCCGTTCTCTTCATACAAAGCTCTTTCTGAAAGTGTCTTATAGTCAGGAGATCCTCAGATTATCTGACTGACAGTATGTGCTAGTTGATTTAGCGTTATCCAGGGTGGATGTCCAGTTGCATAACACTCTAAAGATGATTTGTGGAGTAATTAAACCCACTCCAACGCAATGGCTCCCAATATTAAGCTACATCCCAGCGCCACACCTGCGACGTAATGACGCCCTTGCACGTGAATACAAAAACATCATGGGAAATCGAAGCGTGCCAATCCACCAAGACATTGAGGTTGCTTCGATCTAGGAAACCGCCGATAAGAACAGCAAGGACCTGTGTACAAGAAGGTTTCAGAATCACAAACGCATAGTCTGAAAAATGGAACGCATGGCAAAATCATAACATGCCTTGCATCACCCAAAAGCCACATGGTTTTGACCTACCACACAAAACGTGGTCCACTCTAAATAGGATTCGAACTCGTCATGGCAGATGTGCTTACTCCCTGTATAAACGGGGTGAAATACCATCCCCTCAGTGTGACTGCAGAGAAAATCAGACCATCAGCGACATTGTTGAAGAGCGTTCCAGAAGAGCCGATAATGGGAGCCCCGATAACTTCCTGTTCGCAACTCCAGAGTCGATAGATTATATTAATAGACTTGATGTTTGTTTGTAATCCTTAAACTTTGTTATATTAGTGATGTTTGTTTGCAATTATTAACGTTTGTTATATTAGTGATTTGCCTGTTTCTTTCTTATGTGCCTGCATTGCCATACGATAAATAAATAAATATCTTCATACAGCAGCCACGAAGAAAACATATTCATCTATAGGCAGTTTTTCTCTCAGTTTTTTATATTAAACAGGAAAAAATTTCAAAGCCCATTCATCTAGGCAAAGAATCGAAAGACCTGTCTTACCCGTGTCAAAGGTCAAGTCAATTAATTTTTCTTTGCCACATTGCAGTTCATTATATACGTGAAGGGTTAACTTAGCGGTGCCAAACGATACCGATAGTGGCTAAATAAGTACGTCGAAATACACGTCTCTTTACTGAATATAGACTGTCTCCTTCGACGTTTCAACCTCGAAATGCTAGCACATGAACATACACTGTTCATCATCCAGTCGGACGAAAGTTTCAAAAGCAGCCCACCTTGGAGGCAGGGAATATATTACGGTTACCTGGGATTCTGCCAGTGGAGTTGAATGTGGTGTCTGCCTTTTCCAACGCCGTGTTTTGCGAGTATATACTCGTTCCATCTTAAATCATTGCTTGATCTGCAACGCTGTCAGTATGCAATATAGAGGCTCTCAGCTTATTTACGCGCATTTCATAACTTGTTTCATGCCCTTGTTAACGCGATACATGGATGAAGAGGCACAGAAGCTAGGCTTTACAGACAACTAAGTATTAAAGGTTTTTGACGGGTTCATTTACAATTTCTCTGAATTTTTCACGAAGGTCAGAAACTTTAGGGATCATCATTTATTAACACCACATTACAGTCTAGTTTTGAATGAAAATTAACGTTTGAATATTTAATTCAAAGAACCTTGCCTACCACCGACACATTACGTTAGAATTAATGCACAATTAACTCAGTTCTTCCGTGTAATTTTGCAGTCAGACACATCGGTAACAATCGGCTGCTTTCGTCTTACGCCGGAACCGGTACATTAATTTACTTATATACCGGTTTTACAGCTGTAATAGAAGAACATGAGCACCCTGAAACGTCCCCTTAGGAAAATTAGTGAATTATTGTGTTGATAAATGTCTACATTACTTGATGTTTAAACAGCTGAGTAAAACAGAATGTACTCAGACATTTCGCTCTTTACCTATTCCGATCAACACTAAACTGGCACACACTATTTTTTAGCGCAACGCAATCTGATTTTCAGTAATCCCTACAAAAGAATGGCCCTGACTAACATTAACCTATACGTTTCACAAATCACTTACCTCACAAAAAATCTTCTATACTCGAACTACTGCAATACAGCGAGCGCCACTACTGCCAGCTAAATAAAACATTCAAACTACTGAAAGCACTAACTACTGATAGGCATAGTTAGCAAATGAAAGATTTTGATAGAGAACAAACAATGTATTTACTAAAATAGTGTTCAAAAGTCATAATATATATAGCAGTTCATGACATCCATTATAACAAATGTACTGTTTCTGATGGACACACGTCCAGATCATCCGCGCTCACCAATCCGCCATCTCACTTCCCCACATCCACCACTGCTGGCGGCTCACCTCCAACTGCGCAACGCTATGCGTCTACAAGTAGGCTGTTTAGGATTTTATATTGGTAACGCCACGTAGCGCTCTGTATGAAAATCACTGGATGTGCTGTGTGCAGTCTGTGGCTGGTTTGCATTGTTGTTGGCTATTGTAGTTTTGGGCAGTTGGCTGTTAACAGCGTGTAGCGTTGTGCAGTTGGAGGTGAGCCGCCAGCAGTGGTGGATGTGGGGAAGTGAGATGGCGGATTTTTTTGAGAGCGGATGATCTGTACGTGTGTCCATCAGAAACAGTACATTTGTAAGAATGGATGTCATGATCTGCTATATATATTATGACTTTTGAACACTATTAAGCCGGCCGAAGTGGCCGTGCGGTTAAAGGCGCTGCAGTCTGGAACCACAAGACCGCTACGGTCGCAGGTTCGAATCCTGCCTCGGGCATGGATGTTTGTGATGTCCTTAGGTTAGTTAGGTTTAACTAGTTCTAAGTTCTAGGGGACTAATGACCTCAGCAGTTGAGTCCCATAGTGCTCAGAGCCATTTGAACCATTTGAACACTATTAAGGTAAATACATTGTTTGTTCTCTATCAAAATCTTTCATTTGCTAACTATGCCTATCAGTAGTTAGAGCCTTCAGTAGTTTGAATCTTTTATTTAGCTGGCAGTAGTGGTGCTCGCTGTATTGCAGTAGTTCGAGTAACGAAGGTTTTTTGTGAGGTAAGTGATTTGTGAAACGTATAGGTTAATGTTGGACAGGGCTATTCATTTGTAGGGATTACTGAAAGTCAGATTGCGTTGCGCTAAAAAATATTGTGTGCCAGTTTAGTGTTGATCAGAATAGGTAAAGAGCGAAATGTCTCAGTACATCTAGTTTTGCTCAGCTGTCTGAACATCAAATAATGTAAGAGATTTATCGACACAGTAATTCACTAATTTTTCTAAGGGGACATTTCATATGTCGACCCTTAGCCGAGGATACCTCACTGGAATCTTCTGATTTTTTCTTGTAGTTTGTGTAATTAGTGTAACTATTGTTTATTGCTAGCGCGTAATTATAGAGAGAATTTCCTTTGTAGTTGTAGTTTTTCATTGTTGTACAGTAAAACACTTGTGGCATGCATGTAGATTTTCACCAAGTATTTCGCAGCTGCGCTTGCAATTAACTAGATATTATTTTCAGTGCTATGTTAATGTGTTTTCTTATTTCGCTCTTCAAATTTTGCTTTTCTGTGTTGTCGTGTGAAATATTGTGACAATAATGGCGTGTGAAAAACGTAATACTAGGCTCCAAAGTAAACTGAGAAATGACAGTGAAGACGAGAGCAATGTGTTAGTGCCACCGTGTAATGAATTAACTAATGCTCAAACTAGTAATTGTGCATAGGAAAATGGAGCGGGCTGCAAATAATGGTGTAGACAGTGAAACAATTAGTGAACAGGGAAGCATTATCGATCGATCGGTCGGCAACAGCTCGCCTCAGGAATCCGAAATGACAGAACACAACATTGCAAATACTGTAGACTCAGGTTTTGGGTCCTCACCGTTTTCTCAAATAAGTCAAGACACATTTTCTGCTCGACAAAATGTGAATGTTGCCGGTGCAAATGCACTGCAGAAAAGCATAGAGGAACAGATTCCAGACACTAATACATTATTATTGCAATTAATGCAACAAATGAAACCAAATCAGAGACAAACACAGCAACAGTTAGACACAATGGAACAAAATCTTCAAAAATTAGACACAATGGAACAAAATCAGAGACAAACACAGCAAAAGATTCAAAAGTTAGACACAATGGAACAAAATCTTCGGAAGTTAGACACCACGCTTGAACAAACACGTGAAGATTTAACTACTGAGTTACATAAAATCGAATCGAAATGTCAAAAAGTCTGTAATGACGTAAAAACACAAATTTGTGAGCATTTCCGACCTATTTTTTCGCGTCATGAAAATGCATTACAGAAGCAGGAAGCAGCCATAAAGGAACTGCAAACTATTGTTCATGAAAATCACAACACCTTGCAAGCTAAAATTGACTCAGTTGCATCTACCGATTCAGTTACGCTACTTGCAAAAACTCAGGAAAACTTTAAGGACACAGTAGATACTCTGAAAATTGGTTCAGAAAGACACGTGGAGGAAATTAGTTCATTATCAGGGAAAGTGGTTGAACTTTCGGATCAGCTAAATAATTTATCTACGAAGGTAGATGATAATCTGAATGACACAAAACCGGTAGTCTTTAATGACACAGAAGAGTGCGAACAAATTAGGAAATTCAAACAAAATCAGAATCAAATTAATACGCAACACCAAAGAGAAATGCGGAAAGTACAAGATCAGTTGACACAGGTAATACAAGAATTACATATTTTAGAGGACACTCGCGCTCCAATACGGGAAGAGGGACATAGAAATACGGAACAGCCACTAAATAATAACACAGCGCATTTCGGAAATTATGAAAGAAATTGGCAAGGTGCACCCAATTTTGAAATGGAACCGCCGAAACGACGTAACAATGACCGACATGCGACTAACCGACACGATGATTTTGACTATAAGCTGTTCATTACTACACGCAAATTCAAAACATTTAAGAATTCTGGCAATGACATTCATCCACAAGCGTAGCTTCATCAATTCTCTCATTGTTTCCCTCCCAACTGGTCATTAGAGCACAGATTAGAATTTATGTGTGGCTATTTAGAGAATGAACCAGCTGTAAGAATGCGATCGGTCATTCACGATTGCCACAGTGAAGGAGAATTTTATCATGCCTTCCTCTCAGCACATTGGTCTCAAGCTACACAAGACCGAGTAAAACATAGCATCATAATGATGAAACATTTCGAACAATTTGAATTTTCCAGTCTTGTGAAATATTTTGAAGACATGTTGCACAAGAATCAGTACCTGTCAAACACATACAGCCCCTCAGAACTCATCCGCATTTGCTTCATCAAATTGCCTGAACATTTACAACACACTATTTTGGCAGGACGCTGCAAAGACGACATTGAAGCTTTTCAGGGACTCTTACAAGAATTGGAAATTGACACTGACAATCGCGGAACGCGAAAACAGGAACACAATAATTACAGGTCACATCCGTCGCAATTCCGCGATGAAAGAAATAATAACTGGACACGACAAGGCTATTCTCACAACACAAATCGTGACCAAAACAGACACCACCCATATGACAACCGTTGGCAGAGTAGTAATAATTACAGGACAGGAAAAGATCACCTCTCCGTGGTAGTGACTATCACAGAGACAATCAGAGAAACAGACAATATGGGAACCAAAATAATTATTATCAAGGGAGACAGAATAACTTTAGATGCAACGGTCCAGCGCGCAGTTACGATTCAGGGAGAAATTCTCCACCATGTGACCGACAAGAAAGAAACTATGGAATCTACCGTCAGGACGACAGACGATATGATCGTAACGACAGACCTGAATTGCATCAGAACTGGCGGGATTCAAACAGGGCAGGGCCCTCTCGACAAGGTGAATTTGTAAAAGTTAGGTCTCCAAATCCCAATAACGACGCGCGCCAACAAAGAGACAATAGGCAATGACTCACACCGCTGGCAGCCACAAAACGTACTTATGAAACTGACGACGCAGCTGCCGTAGCTAGTAATTACGTAAAAATGGAAGACATTAGGGACATCTTACTCCAGGAACACGACGTAAAACATAACAACATTGCATATCCTGTGATTCACATTACAGTAAATGACGTAAAATTTACGGCAGTACTTGACTCTGGCAGTTCCATTTCAGTAATTAGTGAAACAGCCTTTAGCAATGCAACAAATCGAACGATTGCCCCACACTTCCGTTACATAAGATTAAATTACAAGGTGCGATCGTTGGAAAAAGTGTAGATGTACGCCAACAAACCAACTTAGAATTCTTTTGTCAAAGCCACAGCTTCTCTATGAACTTTCTTATTGTTCCATTATTGTCGGCGGAAAGTATATTGGGAATAGACGTTTTGAGTGAATACAAAGCAATCTTAAACTTTCACGATGCTGAAATAAGTTTAGAGAAAGAAGGTAAGTCATTAGCTTTGAAATTTGAAGATTGGCTCTCAAGCCATGACGAGGAAGTTAATCGGCTTTACCTTCTGTTAGACAACAGTTCGGAATTTTCTACGGAACTAGACACTAACAATCACTCTGCAAGTACTGACAGGGATGATATCGACGACATATCTGAAACTAATGACTTAATTCAGAATAAAATCCAAACAATTGAGAATTGTAATGACACTGATAAGCAGGACCTTTTTGAGATTTTACAAGCACATTCCACAGTTTTTACTCTCAAAACAGGAACAATCAAGAGATTTTAGTACCAGTTTCGTGTTCGTGAGCATACTAAATTTTGTGTTGGACCACATGTAATTCCGGCACATTATAGGGACCGTGTTAGAACGGAAATACAATCTATGCTTGACGAGGGCATTATTGAGCCTGCAGTAAGCTCATACAACAATCCATTACATGTTGTTGAGAAGAAAAATGGATCGATCAGACTTGACTTAGATTCGAGACATATCAATACTATCATTATTCCTGAAACAGACAGGCCGCAAACGATGGAAGAACTTCTTCAAAATTTTAATGGTGTAAAAGTGTTGTCTTCTATTGATTTCAGATCCAGCTTTTATCAGATCGAACTTCATCCAGAATGTAGAAAATACACAGCTTTTCTTTGTTTCGGCGTTTGTCATCAATTTCGGAAACTTCCTTTTGGTTTGAACATTTCTTCGGCAGCGTTCATTCGCAGACTAAATTCCATATTACCTTATTTCTTAAAAGTCACATCACCTTATATGTGGATGATATTCTAATAGCACAAGCCTCATGGGAACAACATAATCGCATCCTCAACAGTTTGTTACGTATTTTTGCAGAATCTGGAATTACAGTTAACTTGGAGAAGTCTGAATTCGGTAGGTCAAAGGTGAGGTTTTTGGGACATATTATTTCTTCTGAAGGCATTCAGCCGGATCCTGAAAAGTTAGAAGCAATCAGAGCCATTCCAATTCCATCCACAAAAAACTAGTCCGCAGTTTTCTAGGTCTCGTAAATTTTTACCGTCGTTTTCTGAATATGCAAATTCTAGTTACACCAAAACTTTGTTCTCTCACTGGAAAAAATACTATTTGGAACTGGGACGAACAAGCACAGTTGGAATTCAGTTCTTTGAAAGAATCGCTACTTAACGCGCCAATACTAGCTCATCCAGATCTGTCACAAGATTTCTGCCTTATCTCGGATTCTTCTAAAGTCGGTCTTGGTGCCCATTTATTTCAAGAAGCCATAGAAAATGACACTACTGTTGAGAAAACCATTGCTTTTGCTAGCCGAGTGCTAACAAAATCTCAAAAAAATTATTCCGTTACTGAATTAGAAGCTTTAGCTATCGTTTGGACATTTAACAAATTCCGTTTCTTTCTTTCTGGTAAGCACGTAAAAGTATACGGTGATCATCGTGCATTACAATTTCTTATGTCTTCAAAATTAAATCATGACAAGTTAAAACGTTGGGCATTGTTTCTGCAAGAATTCCACTTCACAATAGTCTACATTCCCAGCAAGGAGAAACATTTTTGCGGACGCACTGTCACACGCACCGGCTGGGTTTGAGAAAAGTAACACAGAAGGCAACCTGAGAAAAATTTCAGTATTCTTTACATTCAGAAAGTCACCTTTGAAAACTTCATCACCACATCTTTAAAGGACATTGCTCATGAGCAAGATAAAGATCTGATTTGGAAAGACATCAAAAGTAAATGGCATGAAAAGACGCACACTCAGATTCGGCATTATTATCTGGTTAGAAGCAACATACTCTTCAAACGCTGCACTTTTGATGACAAGCTATAGGTACTTTGCATTCCAGACGATTTTGTTAATAAGCTCATTTGGTACATTCATTTCATCTACGCACATTTTGATCCACGAAAATGTTATCATATTCTTCGAACGACTTGTTGTTTTAACAATATGGAAAAGAGAATTCGAAGAGTCTTGTCTATTTGTAAACTTTGTCAAAAGGCGAAACCATCTACTATCTCACATCGTGCTCCGTTGTTTCCTGCCATTCCTTCTAAATTAAAAGAATTTGCTGCTGCTTATCTCTTGGGACCCCTTGTCAGAACATCGAATGGATTTTCGTACGTTCTAGTCGCTGTTGAACTTACTTCAAAATTTGTTTCTTTCACTCCGTTACGTAAAGCCACTGGACGATCTGTATCCAACGCCTTTGTTAAAAATTTCTTACGTGAAGTTGGCCACGTTGCTAAAGTCATTTCAGATAACAGACCGCAGTTCAGATCTGCTGTTTGGTCACGCACGCTTCGGAACCATAAAATCAAACCTGTTTTTATTTCATTGTACTCACAACATTGTAACCCGTCTGAACGGATTATGAAAGAAATCAATAAGCTTTGCAGACTTTATTGTCACAGAAAGCATCAGCATTGGGACAGATATTTACACGTATTTCAAAATGTGCTGAATGAAATGCCTCATGACTCCACTGCTTTACCACCTACTCTGGTACTAAAGAATGAAGAACCACCGAACAGAATCAGAGAGCTTGTACCTTTCCCGAATAATCGTAAACTTCGACACAAAGACATAATTGATTTGGCTATTAAAAATATAAAATCTGCAGCAGACAAAAGGAAAAAACTACACACTAAAGCAAATGCAAAGAAATTATATATTGGTCAGAAAGTTCTTATTAAAGCTCATTCATTGTCCCATAAGAAGAAACACTTGAGTCACAAATTCTTTCTGATTTACAATGGACCTTACAGAATCCGATGTATACCACATGATAATTGCGTTGAAGTTGAAACTCTGCGTACTAGGAAGAGTAAGGGATTGCAGCACATTTCACATGTAAAATCGTTTATTGAGAGATAATCTGTTTTTCTTTTTTTTTAACTTAGTCTTTGCTATAAAATTTTTCACTTCACGTTACTAGTACTCTTTGTCACGCTTAGAAACTGTTAACATGCAACTATGTTTTAAAATTAACTATCCAGTCTAGAACCTAGGGAACATATTTAGACAGTAATTACGAATGCATCGTTATAGTGAACAGACGACACAGTGTTATTGTGTGTGTACATTCTTGCTTGTTAGTTGCACGATTACGTAACGACTATCAGGCTTACATACTTAGAACATATACTGCTAATGAGATTTTAATGCAACATTTTGGTTTACTTGAAAAGATTCTATTTGAAGTACATTCGGTGAGATTAAAGATGACTTATCAGTTGGTTTCTTTGATAGCTACACGATTATATCACGACGCTACTAATATGTGAAAGAATTTACATTGTTGCTTTTGCGGTGTATCTGTTTTCTATCTGCACAGTTTTTCTGAATTCTTCTGGAAAGGGAAACTTGTTTTAGTAGTAACTTTTGTGGTATAGCTACAATGAGACAGCCTTTTCTGTAGCACAACAATACATTACAGTACAGTACTTACTTCATCACGGCAATAAGCGTAACAACTACGATATCTATACGCATAGCATTTCACTTTCGTTTATTACGAGATAAGTACATTGATTTCTACAGAACTTTGCTTACGGACGACAATAATTACGACACTTGGCACATTTTTTACCCTCAAGTAATGACAGAGATTATGTTACAACAAGACGCACAATTTAGCGCCGCAGTACACGTATTTGGGTGATTAATTTTGTACTTAAAACATTTATATTTAAAGATTTTTGAATTACAATGATACAATGGTTTTCCGTGATACATTTAATTCCATTGCTGTAATCTATAACACCTGAGGGCATAATTACATTAATCCTCAGGGGGGTACACGCTTACTTTGTGTACCATGTGTTTGGCAAGCACAAGGAGCCCTAGCTAATATAGTATTTGCTTAAACAACTTTACACATCGGTGCCATATTTCTCTAACACATAAATTACACAGCTATCTGAATATTTAACTGAGAGAGACAAACATTTTTTTTTACTACGTCAGTGACAGATATTTACGCAATTAACAGTTGGATAACTTCACACTTATGAAATTGTATTTTGTCTGTACTTTGTGAACTGTTCATATTTCTTCGGAACCATTGCGATACTATGAGAGCTCTGAATGAAGTATTTGGTGTGGGATCATGATTTTAAAGTACGTTTGAGGTAGATGACACTATTGAAATGAGCAGAGAATTTTTTTTAGGTTTTGAAATTATTGGGGGAAGCAACGACGATTTTGAGAATTGACTGAGATGTTATAATATTATTACGACAACGATGTGTATTATGCTGTTGAGGTATGTTTATGATCAATAAGGTGATGCTACCAAATATGAGGAATTTGATTATGCTACGTATTTCTTATGATGAAATATTGAAGAAGTGTCGACGAATATGTATATGTATAATAAGGTAAGGAGTAACGAGTAGTGGTTAGGAACTCTGATTTGTGAAAAAGGATGTTGGAAACCAAGAATCATACTTTACGAGTTATGAAATGTGTGTAAATGCGTGAATGTATCACAATGCCGACGAATATTTTTTGGACACTGTTATATTCATAGGATTTTGTTTCTACACATTAGCAACACAAATTCTCGACCTGTGAAATTTTCATATGAGACTGTCACTGTAGTGCAAACTGGTGTCGTAAATATTTCGGTAAGAAAGCTAAGTAACCTTGACGTAATGCGCTGTAGGCGCCAAGCTATGTGGCAGTCGTCCAAAAAAAAAAGCCGTGCCTTTCAGAGGCACAACAAAAAAGGAGAGGCCATTAACCTCGCTATTGACATTCCTTTCTAGAAAGCATCGCAAATACGACACGCTCATTACTTGGAAAGATACTTACATCTGCACACCTGATTATGACAAGTGTCTTTCTACGAGAGTTGAGAGAATTTCTACTAACTTATTAAATGCCACATGACTATTGAATGATATTTTTATGCTTTACTTTGTACATAGTTGCTTATTTCATTTGATATCTGGTTTCCAGCTGTGTTGCAGCATTGGTTTTATAAAATAAAATTAAATGCATTTGCTAACACTTTCTGTCAACAGATCTATTAAATAATAATTTTATGATCGACATTCTTCGAAAAAGGAACACTTGGAAAGGAAAGAACAATAAGCTTTGCTGCACATTGCCTTATATTAGTTTTAATATTGCAATTGCTTTGCTAATTTATATATACTGCTTCTTGCTTTGCCAATTTTCATTTTTTTGTCATTGCTGTTTGTGTTAATTTGTTATGTGCTGCTGCATTGCCTCTTCCCTTGGTATATATATCTGAGCTCAGTAGATTTAAGTTAGCTTAAAAGGGGGTAGACTATATAAAAAACTAACTATGATGAATTGGAAGAAATGCATTGAGAAGCTATAAGAAAATGGTTTGGCCAAAAAAGTAGTGTACAGTGGAGAAAAACTATTTTTGAAAGAGGATGTGAACAGAATACAGAAAGCATGCTTAGATAGGTTTTTTTTTTTTTGTGGAAACAAATGTTGAAATAAGAAGAAAGATCTGCAGAATGAAGTCTTGGGTTGGACTGCAGTACCTAATGTCACACTGAAAACAAACCCTGTCCTGTACTTTTGTGTTATTACGCTATGTGAATTTGTGTTTTTCCTGTCTTTATGTGTTTAGCTAAGTAGATTTACGTTGTAGAATTTTTCTGATAATATGTTATTTACATGGTAAAGATGTTTAGACATTATTTATTCTGTTTAGTTTTAATGCTCATGTGTGAAGTTCATGTTTCAAAAGTTATTTTGATCTTTAATGTATGTACTTATGTCATAATTCTTGTAACACTGATGTACATATTTATTTCTATTCTTTTGTAAAGCCTGTTTTACTACAAATGTTATCTGTATTGTTATGTTCTTTAATGATGTATTTTGTACCTTTGTTATTGTATTCTTATGTTATAAAATTGTAATTGACACCAGTTCATCAAATTAAGGAACTTGTAAGTTACGTTTCACTGCACACGTTTCTGTTGGTATAGTATATGGACAATACGTGAGAAGTAGGGACTGTTAGTATTTGGACATGTGTTAATAATTCAGCAAGGGACTATTTAACAGCACTGCTAGTTCTAAGGACGTTTCAAAAAAAAAATTTTTTGTGAGTGCACAAGTGGTGGTTCATGGACTTGCTATATTGTCCGCAAGACTCTTCGATGGTGATTGTGCACTTGCACAGTCGCAACAGATGGCTGCTGGCCGTCTCTACAAGGACTACAGTGGGTCTGCATCTTTGATGGCCCACCAATACCATTATCTCTACACGGACTGCAGTGGGTCTGACCTCTGGTGCCCACCAATACCATAATCTCTACCAGGACTACAGTGGGTCTGGTCTGTGATGACCTACTTACCAATATTCTTCAAAACTTCGAATGACTCTGCTGTGGGTTTGCTCTGTTGTGGCCCATTACCTGTTTGTATGTCAAGAGTCAGCACTGTCTTTCCATTGGAAGGACAACACTTTTTCTTTAAGACTGCATGGAAATCCACTACTTCCATGTGTATTTTCTTTTACTAATGAGACTTTCTGAAAAAACCTGTAATTACTACTGTGATGAATGATCAGGACTGTCTTTACGGACTGTAAGAAAATTATAGCTTTTGACCAACATTGTATCAATAAGTGGATGCATATGATATCTTTGTTACTGTAATTATGAAATTTTTTTTCAAATCTGTATTGCCCACTGCCCAAAACAATTTGTAAAATTTTTTGTAGGGAGCATGGGGGCTATGTGAGTAGGCTGTTTAGGTTTTTATATTGGTAACGCCACGTAGCGCTCTGTATGAAAATCACCGGATGTGCTGTGTGCAGTATGTGGCTGGTTTGCATTGTTGTTGGCTATTGTAGTGTTAGGCAGTTGGCTGTTAACAGCACGTAGTGTTGCGCAGTTGGAGGTGAGCCGCCAGCAATGGTGGATGTGGGGAAGTGAGATGGCGGATTTTTTGAGAGCGGATGATCTGGACTTGTGTCCATCAGAAACAGTACATTTGTAAGAATGGATGTCATGAACTGCTATATATATTATGACTTTTGAGCACTATTAAGGTAAATACATTGTTTGTTCACTATCAAAATCTTTCATTTGCTAACTATGCCTATCAGTAGTTAGTGCCTTCAGTAGTTCGAATCTTTTATTTAGCTGGCAGTAGTGGCGCTCGCTGTATTGCAGTAGTTCGAGTAACGAAGATTTTTTGTGAGGTAAGTGATTTGTGAAAGGTATAGGTTAATGTTACTCAGGGCCATTATTTTGTAGGGATTTTTGAAAGTCAGATTGCGTTGCGCCAAAAATATTGTGTGTCAGTTTAAGCACACTCCTGCACAATTTTTCTAAGGGGACGTTTCAACCCTACCAAAGTTTATCAGAGTCACTAATTACAGCAATAAGTCAGTGTTAGAAAATAATAATAAAAGCATGTTTTCGACTACTTTTCTTAACTTTAGTAAATAAAAAACGTATTTCCGTTCGTTTAGATTAGTATTCCTCTCCTAAAGATTACACAAGATCAGCTAAATCGCAGTAACAGTCCATATTAGCATGAAGTGTAGCGACGTATCCCAGAAAGAAATCTTCAAGTGGGGGTACTGTGCTTACCAATATGTCGACTTGACAGTGCCTAATCCAGTGTCGATATTAATTCAGGAAATGTAACAAAAAATAACATTCAAGATATTTAATTAGCAATATTAAGTTGACTTCAAATGCCAGGACACGAGCAAAAACGCTCACAGTAGTCTGTGTGACGACACAAATAAGTCCATGTTCTTCAAATAAAGTTATTCCCAAGAAATAACGAAGATTATAGTTTAACATCCCTTCGAAAACGAGTTCGTTAGCAATGGAGAACAAACTCCGATGTGGGAAGGACTGGGAAGGAAATCGGCCATTGCTTCTCAAAGCAACCATCCGAGTATTTACCTTAAACGATTTAGGGAAATCTCAGGAAACCTACATGTCTATGGACGGACATGTTCTTGAAAAGTCGTCCTAACGAATGCATGTCCAGTGAGCTAAAGACTGTGCCACCTCACTCGGTAAAATGATTCAAACATCACAATATTTACCATGCAACTTTCCTCTATAGAGTACTTGTTCTTTCTGCTGCAACTGAATCTATTCTCTATTTGTGCCTGTAGTGGGACACCCTCCTCTAATATTACCTTTATTTTTTAGAAATAAGCGATACCATGTATACTATCGATTCTGGTATAGGTGAATATTCTCGGCTGTTTCATTGAAATAATTTCGTTTGATTTTGTATACACTGTATTATATTTCAGGCTAAAATGTATAAAAGGAAACTCTGTGTGTACGTTTGGAACCATTCTTCTTTTACAAATATTTGAAATTACGAAATATCTGGCATATTTGAAATTCATATTATTAATTGCACGATCTAACGCTAATTATTAAATTTATTTCTGGATTCATTTATAAAATAATGTTATATCTTGGTGATGATTCTTCTTTTGTCACGGAAGTTTCTAAACTCTTTTGCTTTGTAAACTCTTTGGAATGTAGTGAGTACCACAGAATGTAAGGAGTGGTGAGCATGTCTCTGATGGAGACGGACGTGTTTTTGATTGTGTCACTTATCATTTATTTGGAATATTAAGTGGAAATTGTAAAAACGATGTGATGTTCAAAAATGTGAGAAAGAATAAAACTCAAGAAATATACAGGCAAATCTTCATCAAATATTTAGTCATCAGGAACCCACAACGTTAAACAACAATTACAGCCGCAAGACTGTACCCCTAGACGTGAGAACTGTAGACAACAACAAGAGAAAATGAGGATAAGTAAAAAGTTTTTCTTTTGTATGTCTTACGCCTCTCAAAGCTCCCAAAACTTGTGCAGAGACAGAGAATTTTAATAGTAATGTATGGGAGGGTAAGATTACATGATCTTCATTTGAGATTGAAAACTGACATGTCACATTCTGGAATCTACTTAACACAAGAAACTAGCTACAATACTGTTAAACATTACTTATTAGTAATGTAGCAATGACAGTGTTCTAACGGCCTTGCCTCAGTGGTAACACCGGTTCCCGTCAAATCACCGAAGTTAAGACTGTTGGGCTGGGCAAGCACTTGGATGGGTGGCCATCCGGTCTGCCAAGCACTGTTGGCAAGTGGGGCGCACTCAGCCCTTGTGAGGCAAATTGAGGAGCTACTTGATTGAGAAGTGGCGGCTCCAGTCTCGTAAACTAACGGCCGGGAGAGCGGTGTTCTGACCACATGTCCCTCCATATCTGCATCCAGTAACGCCATTGGTCTGAGGATGACACGGCGGCCGGTCGGTAAGGTCGGGTCTTCCAAGGCCAGTCCGGACGGAGTTTAGTTTTTTTTTAGCAATGATAGTATGAGCACATTAGCTTTAACCTCCATTCCCCATTTGTAACTTTCGAGATCACCCACTTTCCCTCACCCAACACTCTCAAACCGCTCCCTGTAGGCCACTTGGGCTTTGTTTATTTACTACTACAATCCACATGCATTCGAACGTACTTACTGTGCTGTACTCCCTCTGCAATTTTTGCCCCCCCCCCCCCCCCAAACTCCTCTCACTCCTCTCCATTACTAAACTGACGTTTCCTTGATGTCTCATATAGTGTCCTATCAACCAATCCCTTTAATTTAGACAAGTTGTTTCACAAATTTCTTTTTTACCACACCCTATTCAGTAGGGTAGAGTGATTTACCTAGAGGACAGTGAACCTAGGAACACTAGTTCCCTACAGCCTGGCAGTCCAAATCACCTGATCTTAATCCATGCGACTTCTGGCTGTGGAGTAATCTCAAACGTGATGTGTTTAGTGCTCCGATTACGTACATAGCACCGATGAAGACACGCAATGAGCAATGCAATAGTGTGTGATCCTTAGACACTCCGATCTGTTGTGAAGTATGCTGTTTCCAGATATCAACTTGTGGCAGAAAACAGTGGTCGGTATATTGAAATTATTTTGTGCCATTCTCACGACAGTAAAAAAGTGATTCCAAGACAATTAAAATGCGACTTCATTGCTTAACGTGGTTTTTGGCCTCAATACAATTTTTACCGATGCCATTGTTGCTATTTACGCTGTTCTTGGCCCCAGGGCAATTGAAAACCGATTCTTACCATTTTATCTGGTACGAGGTTGCCGTGGTAGATGCGCTTGTCTAACAGTGCCACAGGTGTTGAATGCTAAACTTGTGCAGTCATGCACCATGCACAGTACAGTTGATTTAACGTATGACTCAACTCACACCCTAGCCATTAAAGTGCGGTGCAACTGCCCTTTGTAGCTGAAACCATCTATGCTACGACAGTTACAGCTCCATGTAGTGAGAACATTTTTGTTAATTTTTTTCGATAATACTTCGTTCAAATTTATCGTTATTTTGAGCAACAATTCGTTTTGTATAGAGTGTTGAAACTGAATCCTTAATTATGAGGGGAAATCAAAAAGGTACTGCTCCAAGGCCGCGTTAATCTTTTGCTTACTTGTCGGTGCGTATATATCCACATCAGAGTCATGTTAGGTTGAATATATGCTATAGCAACACCCTCAGGTGGAAAGTTTTTGATCGCCCTCCTTATATTATCACCCTATATATATGTGAACGGTTCATCAGATAAAATCCGCAGCACAGCCTATTAGCTGACGATGCTGTTGTTCACACAAAATGTCGTTGTTGTAGAATTGGAAATAAATGTGGAAAAATTGGAGAAAACTTTAGCTTGGTGCAATGAATGGTAGCTCTTTTTAATTGTGGATAACTGCAAAACCATATCTACATCAGAGAGAAGGAATCCGATAGTAACCGATTACAACATTAGTGGAGCTCGTCATTCGCATAAATATTTAGGGCTTGTAGTAAGAAGCGGTAGGAAACTGAACAAACACATAAAATCTCTGGGAAAGTGCAGAGAATTGTTTAGGAAATCACACACAAGGCGGCAGCACCATCAGTTCTGCACGACGTACCAAATGAAGCGGCACTAACATTAATAAGGCCGGCATTACACTATCAAATTTCTTTGTCAAAGATTTGATCAAAGAAGTGATCAAATATTCCGTCAAGTATATTTGACAAAGATCTTTGACGTAGCGGTAGAAGGGGTATTACACTGTCATCAAATTTTTCGTCAAAGTTCAAGATGACTGACTACAACTTGATATTAACCTCAACAGTTCCACGTACCGCAATTGCATTGTGTGCACATGCGGAAAAGAAGTGGGAGAAAAAAAAAGGAACCATACATACGAGGTTGATAGTCTTAAATTCCTGGTATCGATAATGAATTCAGTTGGGAGGAGCACACCACAGAACTGCAGAAACGCTTTAACAAACCTGTATTTGCAGTTCGAGTGTTGGCAGACATAGGCAACATAAAAATGAAAAAGCTTACATACTTTGCCTACTTTCATTCCATAATGTCATATGGTATAATATTTTTGGGTAACTCTTTGAGTCAAACTAAAGTTTTCAGGGTCCTAGTGTGTAATACGTATTATTTGTGGAGTAAATTCACGGATGTCCTACAGAAACCTCTTCAAAGAACTGGGTATACTAACTACTGCCTCTAAGTATATTTACTCCTTAATGAAATTTGTCCTAAATAATATATCTCTTTTTCCAACAAACAACTCAGTTCATACATACAATACCACGAACAAAAATGATCTGCACAAGAACTTAAAGGCACTTACTTTAGTTCAAAAAGGGGTCCACCACTCAGGAACACTCATCTTCAATAATTTGCCAGCAAACTTAAAAATTTTAGTTATAAATAAAGATCAGTTTAAAAGGAGCCTGAAAGACTTACTAGTGGCCAACTCCGTCTACTCCACTGACGAAATTTTTAATAGAAACAAATGATGTATTTATTCATACTATTAGTATTGTTATTTTCGCTTTAAAAAAATTGACATGTTCCACATCCAAGAGGATCTCCTCAGCACGGATCTATGGAACGAAAAACTAATCTAATCTGGGTAAAGCCTTGGGTTTTACGACGACACGATAAAAGCATTCAAGAAAACTTGTTACATGAGCTTACAGTGGATGGCGTCAAGTCGTACATCAATTACTTAAGAATGGATGAGCATATATTTCTGTATGTGCTCAGTGAAGTGTATCCTCATATCACAAAGCACAATATTCAGTTAAGAACTGCTACATCTTCAGAAGACAGGCTCACTGTAACACTCCGATTCCTTGCTACAGGAGAGGGTTAGGTTAGGTTAGGTTAGGTCAGGTCAGGTCAGGTCTCCAATCTTCTTAATCTATTTTTGTATTCAGGGTGTCTCATGCTGAAAAAGCGCCCCATCAGCTTCATTCATCTCTATTAATTTTGTAGTTGTCGGCACACACCAATTGTATTTACCACCACTACAGACGACAAAACGCTGCAGCGATGCTAGTGCTCCATGTGGTAACATGTCACATTGCAGTGAACAGAAGACAAGCGATTTCTTTGATCAAATCTACAGCGAGGCCCTAGATTTGATCAAATATTGGACGAAATTTGACAAAGTTCCTATTACACCATCAAATATCTTTGACAAAAATTTTTGACAAAGATATTCGACAAAGGAATTTGATAGTGTAATACCGGCCTAATGGCATGTGTCTGCGCCATCTGCTGGCGCTTACACAAGGGGTAGATTTGGTCTCCAGAGCAGATAGCACAGGCTAAAGAAAATGAATATTTGTATGTAAAACAGATTACTGAGGCTATTGTTGAAGGAAAAATAGAGGAATAAAAAATTAGTAGAAGATCAGAAGTTATGTAGGAGGGCATCAAAACAGTCAA
Organism: Schistocerca serialis cubense; assembly: GCF_023864345.2. Taxonomy (NCBI): domain Eukaryota; kingdom Metazoa; phylum Arthropoda; class Insecta; order Orthoptera; family Acrididae; genus Schistocerca; species Schistocerca serialis. The sequence continues at coordinate 254,816,099 of NC_064643.1, forward strand.
AAGACTGATGACAAAGAATGGGGCTTTAATCTGGGAGGAAGACATTCTGATTTAAATACCAAGCCTCAGGATATCATGCGTTTAATTTAGCTATGAATCTCTGGACAAACAGATAAGACAACCAACAGTTTCCCTTTTTATCTTTCGCTAACGTAGTATTATCAAGAGGCAAATGTTTTGTTTGATAGGAACGTTTCATTACTCAGACGGATTACATACTTCAGCTACAGCTTCACAGAAAATGTAGTTCCTACCGACAGTTTTGTAAAGCTCCCACGACAGCAACATACAGTGTGTATTAGGAAGGTATGTTTCTAAATAAAAATTATATGCCTTCGTATAGAAATGAATGATCACAATGGAATTTGTAGCTCTGTTCCCGTGATCGCCAAAAATAGTAATTAATGGAAGAGGTGAAAGAAGGTACAGCAATCAGTCGCAACTTGTGTTTCTAGATTTCGGTCGCTAAGTGATCATCTCCAATGAAGCAGATACTGTTAACACATTTCAGCTGTTATTTGTCATAGTCCCTCTTGGACAACACATGTCAAGAGTTCAAGAATTTTTGAACTACCCATTTTGGTAAATGCACAGAAACATCTAAAATATCGAACTCTTTACGTATATAGTCCAAAAGGAGTTGTGCCAAATAACGGTTCAAGTGTGTTAACATTATCAGCTGCATTGGAGATGGTCACTCAGCGACGGAAATCCAGATCTGCTACAATAAACGCAAGTTGTGACTGATTGCTGTACCTGCCATTATAAATGAAATAAGTACAGTCGCTGAGCACTTCCAGGTTCCAGATGGAATCAAAATTAAAAAAGAATTGAAGAATTGCAAAAACACAACTTTTTTTTTCTTTCATTCCTAAGCATTTTACCACTGTGTGGCAATTTCAGTGCATTTTTTCTGCTACTGTTTCTGAAGCGCATACACAAAAATTTTGTGTAGCGTAGGAATATGTTGGCATCAGATTTTATCGTCGTTTATATGACACACGCACTTTACCTTTTTTACATTGTGTGTGCCCTGTGGCTGCCTACAGAAATCAGTCACAAGCCTCTATTAACACAGCATGTCATCTGCAACACAGGGATGTTATAGCAACATCTGAACTGAACTTTTATTTAGAAAATAACCTATAAACTACTTATTCCGCTAAAATAGTGGCACATATCCCTTTTTGACGCTTACCGTTTGTTTTGTTTCCTGTTAAATGAGTTCTTGTTACTGCTTTGTCGCCATCGACAAAATTTCTGGAGGTTTTGGGTTGGGAAATTATTTAGTATGCTTTGCTGTTTATAGATTGTGATATAGATATTTTGGGATTAAAGAAAACAAAAAACTGTGTTCTTACAAGAAGGCAGACTCCGATCAAATCATTGAAATTGAATGATATTATGTATTTGTAATCAGATACGTTAGATATTGTTAGGATATATTATGCAAATTTTGTTTGAAAGAAGTAAAGTAACTTTACTTTCTACACTGTAAGGGAAAATAAAGTTTTAGAAATTAGCGCCCCAGTGACCTCTAGATTTAGAGACGTGCACCACGGATTGGGAAAGAAAGGGGCAGGGAATGCACTGTGGCCTTTTTAAAGGACCCATTTGCTTAAATGTACCGAAACATTTAAAATAACGATGATCGGACAGGGATGAACTCAGTTCTGTTGAAGACAAGCGCAGCATCTCATCCGCTGCCCAACATTCAAATTATAGAGTGGAGTGATGGTGGACAGCATTTCCCGCATTGGTCTTCTGTTATTAATTGAACAATATGAAGATTAAAATAAATTATGCACAATTAAAGCTTGATCTGACCGTTATTGATATGGAAACAGGATTAGATTTAGTAAACAACAAAATAAAATATGGAAATTGTCCTATTATAATTTACTATTTCATAATTACATGAATATTAGATTAATTTATACGTATGCGTTCACTGTTCGCCAAACACAACTAGAATATAATTTTTCTTGCATAAACGCTGCTGTAAATGGATAATGAGAGGTCAAACAGCTCGGTGCGAGACCCGTAATGACTGGCCAGCAGTATGGAGAGAGAAGGTTAGCTTCAGCAGTCTGGTACTCAAACGAAAGGGAAAACTGAAGAATGCGTTCCGTTTACTTTGTACACTTTCACTTAAGACTTGATGGAAATAGTTACAAACCTAACATTCGCTGTGGAGGGCATACCATTATTATCATTAATATCTTTAATACATTCAGAAACTTCTTAGAACGAGAGTAGAAAACGTTAGCAAACCGCTTTCAGTACTTGTCGCGGACACTTTCATGGCAAAGCTATGGTGATGTGGGTTGTTAGATCCGTATTCAGTAGGAAAATGATAACATGCTGAGACATGTGTGCGTGATACTAGATGTGGATTACCTGTTTGCTTCTGATGCATTGTTTTTGCACTGCGTACACAGATCGATGAAAAGAATAAAAAGAATGAATTACAAAACGAAAAATTGTGTTACGGATATCTGGAGGCATTAGCACCGTAGTGAATGAGTTGAAAACAAGTAGTTACTGACCTGAGACATTTATTACGTGGCCAAGATAGGGAATGCGTGTTCATATAACTAGTGACTTCGTGGCATCAAAAATGTACAGCAAAACAAAAGGTATAGAGAGAACTGTATGGTAACTATCAGTGCAGATGCCTTAAAAGAAGCTTTGCCAAATACAATCAGTGCTCGGGTAATAACAGACTGTAACTCTAACATCTGGACCAGTTGATGTACCAGCAGGAAAATATAACTCACTCTTTATACAATGGACATTATAGACAACAAGTTCGCCAACTAAATGTCTGGTCATTTGTCAAAATAGATTTTAACAAACTGTAAGTGTTAAGAATTTTCGGTACAACAAAAAGAGAAATAAAGCTCAATACTTACCACCTAAGCGTATCCCTCGTACTACACTATACGACACTGCCAGAAGCAGGAACAGAATGCAATGCCTAGCATGTACTCCACTGGGACAGACTATTGACACTTGAAACTTATTGGGAAGCGACGTCAAAATGACGTGTCTTCTATGCAACTCGATGCAGCCACGAAACTCAATATCAGTCGAAAAATAAAGCATTGGGGATTCCTTCATTTTTACTTATGGATTTGGTTTAGTATTATGTTGGGTGCTATGACAATATGCTAGATCAAAGCAACGCCACATTGAAAGTTTATCACAAACACATCACTCTTGGTATGGTTTGTTATAATTAAATGTCCGTTAATGACATAGCGGCGGTGGTGGAAGCCTTCAGGAGAGCCTAAGGTGAAAAATACCGTCAGAAGTTGCATGAGTTCACCACAGTGTAGTAGATACAGGCGTGGTATTACGAAGTCCAAAGAAATTGGTCTGTGTCCTAATATATTCATATTATTTTTTATACACCTACAAGTTTGTAAAAGATTCTGGGACTTCATAATGAACAGAAGTGGGTTCTGTATTATTTGACATTATGTATGTAGAAGAATAATCTCTCTCATAAGCGAGTTTGTTCGATTTTGTGAACATACCAAAGAATATGGACGACTAAATTGCAAGAAGGGTCATCTGAGCCAGATCCACATTAACTGTGAAAATTACAGACATAACATGATAATGAATGTTTCCATTAACGTGCTATCCAAGTAGCTTCAGATATTCAGTACAGAATATAGAGAAAATGCTAAAAATTTCGTTTTTTAATTTGAATTGCTTTCTATGTAACAAATTATTTTGTTTGTTTTTCCTCCAAAGCAATTACATGCGTCTTTGGATTCCAACGACATTGTTTCTGGAATGCGGCTTCTAACACTATAATTCATTAACCAGGTATGGAGGACGTGTAACATTGTGTAAAATAGCTGTAAGACACTTACAGAATGAATGTTGTGCCACAAATGAATCAGCGGGAACAGTATAATTAATTTGAATACGCAAACGTAAGATTTTATCATTTATTCACATATTAACTACACGTTTTCATTTCAAAATTGATACCAGAATATAATATGTGTAATTGTTTCGGCAGAAAAAAGACAATACATCTTGCTGCAAAATATACACTCACACAACTCTAGCATATTATCTATATTTGCTGATGAATACCTGAAACTATCATACCAGCATTTCATTACATTAATTATCAAGATATCTCCACAGTTTTCGCAGCTAATGTAGATGCTGTTCAGGTTACTATCCTTGTAATTTATTTGCACATATTCCTGGACAAGTTCACAAAATCGAACAAACTCGCTTCTGAGAGAGAGCGCTCTTATATAGAAATAACATCGAATATTACAGAACACATTTCCACTAAATTAATAAGGAAATTTCAGAATCTTTTACCTTCTGTCGGGCACGGTGTTTTTCGCAACGAGATTGGGCACTGTGCATCAAATTGATCATATCGCTTTTTCACGTGAGTATTTATTAAATTTAATTAACAAAACACACAATAAAATAAAAATATCTTTAAAGAAAGACAAAGAAGACATAATAGCACAACAGCAATAGAAATATTATTCATTCAGATTTCTATTCGTTAGTGTTGGATTGCAGCAACAAATGACAACATCGCCTTTTTTGCACTTGCTCCTTTATTACATTCACTGATTAAACTCATTATAAATGACAAATATCTTTACAGAAAGGCAAAGATGATATTATATCACAATAACAATGGTAACATTACTTATTCAGTTGTATCATCGTAACTTTTGGAGTGCGGTACAAAGACTTTTACCACAGTCAGAACGAAAAGGTTCCATGTGCCTCAAACAGGTTGGCTTTTGACACATTTTGCAACAATACTTTGTCAGTCTTTTCTTTACTGTGCAGGTATTACACCTTTTCCTCTTGCTTGAACTTGTTTTTTCTCTTTTTCTGCTTTCGTCTTCTGCTTCATCATCGCACGTTGTCCTACAACGTTGTAGCCTGAGTTCAAGATCCCTGTAAACTCCTGTCGTGTCCAAACTTCTTCAAACCAAGTAAGGTAGAATTAATGAAGGAGATAGTTGATTCTTGAATCCTTTTCTTCTGATACAATTCTCACTGTTGTCACAAGTGATTACTTGTGCACAGATTTCACTCATATTGATCACTGCAAAAAATAAAAGCATGGGGCAACGGCGCACGTTTCTTGCAACATTGTATGAAGAGGTCAACTTATCCATAGCGTCGACTCCACCTTTGGTGCTATTATAAAATGTTACAACCGATGGCTTTAGTTTATCTCCAGTGTCAGCAATTATTGAATTATCGTCATGTAAACTTGGTGCTAGTATCACACCCCTTCTAGGAACGTGGGAAACTAGAGTACATCCTTTCTTGAAGCCTGAAAGTAAACTACTGGTAGCCCTTCCATTACTGGTAGAAAACTCTGGAGAAATCCCAAGCTTGTTTTTCTCCATAGTTCCAGCAAAAGAAAGGTTTTTCCGTCGTAACTCTTCTGTTGTTGTTGTTGTGGTCTTCAGTCCTGAGACTGGTTTGATGCAGCTCTCCATGCTACTCTATCCTGTGCAAGCTTCTTCATCTCCCAGTACCTACTGCAATCTACATCCTTCTGAATCTGCTTAGTGTATTCATCTCTTGGTCTCCCTCTACGATTTTTACCCTCCACGCTGCCCTCCAATACTGAATTGGTGATCCCTTGATGCCTCAGAACAAGTCCTACCAACCGATCCCGTCTTCTGGTCAAGTTGTGCCACAAACTTCTCTTCTCCCCAATCCTATTCAATACTTCCTCATTAGTTATGTGATCTACCCATCTAATCTTCAACATTCTTCTGTAGCACCAAATTTCGAATGCTTCTATTCTCTTCTTGTCCAAACTATTTATCGTCCATGTTTCACTTCCATACATGGCTACACTCCATACAAATGCTTTCAGAAATGACTTCCTGACACTTAAATCTATACTCGATGTTAACAAATTTTTTTTCTTCAGAAAAGCTTTCCTTGCCATTGCCAGTCTACATTTTATATCCTCTCTACTTCGACCATCATCAGTTATTTTGCTCCCCAAATAGCAAAACTCCTTTACTACTTTAAGTGTCTCATTTCCTAATCTAATTCCCTCAGCATCACCCGACTTAATTAGACTACATTCCATTATCTTCGTTTTGCTTTTGTTGATGTTCATCTTATATCCTCCTTTCAAGACACTGTCCATTCCACTCAACTGCTCTTCCAAGTCCTTTGCTGTCTCTGACAGAATTACAATGTCATCGGCGAACCTCAAAGTTTTTATTTCTTCTCCATGAATTTTAATACCTACTCCGAATTTTTCTTTTGTTTCCTTTACTGCTTGCTCAATATACAGATTGAACAACATCGGGGAGAGGCTACAACCCTGTCTTACTCCCTTCCCAACCACTGCTTCCCTTTCATGTACCTCGACTCTTATAACTGCCATCTGGTTTCTGTACAAATTGTAAATAGCCTTTCGCTCCCTGTATTTTACCCCTGCCACCTTTAGAATTTGAAAGAGAGTATTCCAGTCAACATTGTCAAAAGCTTTCTCTAAGTCTACAAATGCTAGGAACATAGGTTTGCCTTTCCTTAATCTTTCTTCTAAGATAAGTCGTAAGGTCAGTATTGCCTCACGTGTTCCAGTGTTTCTACGGAATCCAAACTGATCTTCTCCGAGGTTGGCTTCTACTAGTTTTTCCATTCGTCTGTAAAGAATTCGTGTTAGTATTTTGCAGCTGTGACTTATTAAGCTGATAGTTCGGTAATTTTCACATCTGTTAACACCTGATTTCTTTGGGATTGAAATTATTATATTCTTCTTGAAGTCTGTGGGTATTTCGCCTATTTCAAACATCTTGCTCACCAGATGGTAGAGTTTTGTCAGGACTGGCTCTCCCACGGCCGTCAGTAGTTCCAATGGAATATTGTCTACTCCGGGGGCCTTGTTTCGACTCAGGTCTTTCAGTGCTCTGTCAAACTCTTCACGCAGTATCGTATCTCCCATTTCATCTTCATCTACATCCTCTTTCATTTCCATAATATTGTCCTCAAGTACATCGCCCTTGTATAGACCCTCTATATACTCCTTCCACCTTTCTGCTTTCCCTTCTTTGCTTAGAACTGGGTTTCCATCTGAGCTCTTGATATTCATACAAGTCGTTCTCTTATCTCCAAAGGTCTCTTTAATTTTCCTGTAGGCGGTATCTATCTTACCCCTAGTGAGATAGGCCTCTACATCCTTACATTTGTCCTCTAGCCATCCCTGCTTAGCCATTTTGCAATTCCTGTCGATCTCATTTTTGAGACGTTTGTATTCCTTTTTGCCTGTTTCACTTACTGCATTTTTATATTTTCTCCTTTCATCAATTAAATTCAATATTTCTTCTGTTACCCAAGGATTTCTACTAGCCCTCGTCTTTTTACCTACTTGATCCTCTGCTGCCTTCACTACTTCATCCCTCAAAGCTACCCATTCTTCTTCTACTGTATTTATTTCCCCCATTCCTGTCAATTGCTCCCTTATGCTCTCCCTGAATCTCTGTACAACCTTTGGTTCTTTTAGTTTATCCAGGTCCCATCTCCTTAAATTCCCACCTTTTTGCAGTTTCTTTAGTTTTAATCTACAGGTCATAACCAATAGATTGTGGTCAGAGTCCACATCTGCCCCTGGAAATGTCTTACAATTTAAAACCTGGTTCCTAAATCTCTGTCTTACCATTATATAATCTATCTGATACCTTTTAGTATCTCCAGGGTTTCTTCTATCAAGCCAATACTAGTAAACTAGTTGTCTGCAGTCACATTTCGACCTGCCTGGTAAATACGCTACTGGCCATTAAAATTGCTACACCAAGAAGAAATGCAGATGATAAACGGGTATTCGTTGGACAAATATATTATACTAGAACTGACATGTGATTATATTCTCACGCAATTTGGGTGCATAGATCCTGAGAAATCAGTACCCAGAACAACCACCTCTGGTCGTAATAACGGCCTTGATACGCCTGGGCACTGAGTCAAAACAGAGCTTGGATGACGTGTGCAGGTACAGCTGTCCATGCAGATTCAACACGATACCACAGTTCATCAAGAGTAGTGACTGGCGTAATGTGACGAGCCAGTTGCTCGCCCACCATTGACCAGACGTTTTTAATTGGTGAGAAATCTGGAGAATGTGCTGGCCAGGGCAGCAGTCGAACATTTTCTGTATCCAGAAAGGCCCGTACAGGACCTGCAACATGCGGTCGTGCATTATCCTGCTGAAATGTAGGGTTTCGCAGGGATCGAGTGAAGGGTACAGCCACGGGTCGTAACACATCTGAAATGTAACGTCAGTTGTTCAATATGTCGTCAGAGCGAACAAGAGGTGACCGAGACGTGTAACCAATGGCACCCCATACCATCACGCCGGATGATAAGCTAGTATGGCGATGACGAATACACGCTTCCCATGTGCGTTCACCGCGATGTCGCCAAACACGGATGCGACCATCATGATGCTGTAAATAGAACTTGGATTCATCCGAAAGAATGACGTTTTGCCACTAGTGCACCCAGGTTCGTCGTTGAGTACACCATCGCAGGCGCTCCTGTGTGTGATGCAGCGTCACGGGTAGCCGCAGCCATGGTCTCCGAGCTGATAGTCCATGCTGCTACAAACGTCGTCGAACTGTTCGTGCAGATGGTTGTTGTCTTGCAAACTTCCCCATTTGTTGACTCAAGGATCGAGACGTGGATTCACCATCCGTTACAGCCATGCGGATAAGATGCCTGTCATCTTGACTTCTTTTGACACTGGGCGTTGGGATCCAGCACGGCGTTTCGTATTACCCTCCTGAACCCATCGATTCCATATTCTGCTAACAGTCATTGGATCTCGACCAACACGAGCAGCAGTGTCGCGATACGATAAACCACAATCGCGATGGGCTACAATCCGACCTTCATGATGGTACGCATTTCTCCTCCTTACACGAGACATCACAACGTTTCACCAGGCAACGCCGGTCAACTGCTGTTTGTGTGTGTAAGATTGGTTGGAAACTTTCCTCATATCAGCATGTTGTACGTGTGGCCACCGGCGCCAACCTTGTGTGAAGCTCTGAATAGCTAATCATTTGCATATCACAGCATCTTCTTCCGGTCGATTAAATTTCGCGTCTGTAGCACGTCATCTTCGTTGTGTAGCAATTTTAATGCCCAGTAGTTTATGTTCACATAGTCGCAGAACAACATCGAAATGCTTCTGGTTGCAACCCAGCGTATATTTACAAATTATACAGGTAAAACACTTGGGAATTCACAAGAGTATACATCTTAGTCCCATATTTTTTGGTTTGCTGGGTATCTGTTGGCGAAAACTGCACCTTCCATGGAATCCTCCCAATTTCTCATCTACAGTAATATTTTCTCCGAGGGTATGTGTTTCTGGCAGTTCTGCACATAGAAAATATTTCGCGAATAGCTGTTATCTTGTCTAATCGTCTCCTTTCATCACGAGTTGCACGATTGATAAATCTAAGACACCACATAACGCATTTGAAACGTTTTATGTTCATTATAAGGTGAAATTTCTCAATGATATCCCCACTGTTCCTCTAAGCTTTGTCTGTTTTTTTGTTTTTCTCTAGCTAAAAATAAGAGACCGATGAAGGCTTTCAATTCAATAATGTCTATTTGTTTTACGTCTCTCTCACGCTGGAATGAAGCTTTGACACTCTCAATATACTGATTTGTATGCAAAACTATAATAGACAAAACTGCGTCATCAGTGAGGTAATTCCAGCATTCCAAAGTTGTTCTCGTTGCTTTTGCCACACCTATAGCTCCAGGTAACTTCCGAATAATATTGAGAGCCCTGAAACGTACTCTCTGCGTTGGTGGAACTTTATTCTATTTTGTCTCTTTGTCCCTTCCAATATAGTACTCGCCGTTTTCCTCAAGTACTTCCTCGTCATCTTCACTGTAGTCTTCCTCTGTTTCTGAATCTCCCGGCCAGACTTCAAGTACGTCATCACCATCTGTGTCCACTTCGTCTTCAAAATCCTCTTCCAATTCATTATTATCCTCTTCTAATACGATCTTTTGAACTCCTGCAACATTATTTGGGTCGAGAAGGTCATATGCCTACTATCATGAAATATATCCCAGCTAAAATCATAAAATTCCTATAAAAAACGCAATCGGGTGCGGTGTATCACTTTGATACTTGATATTAAGACAACTATAAAAGACGAGTAAACGCTCCTAAAAGACTATAAGTGCATTTTACATTCCAAATTAGCTTTCTACGTCTTCCTAAGTTATGTTGATAATCAAAGAAATTACCTGTTGAAATGTAAAGGGAATGGGTGTACTGTATCTGAGTATCAAACTGAGCAATCAGTAAATATCTCGACAACAGAGCAGTCGCGTTGATACTGAAGCACACAATAATGGAAGGCGTTCAGAGAAGGGAAGCTACTAGCGAGAAGGCGCCAGTGCTGCCAATCGCCGACAAAAAATTTACAGCGAATATCGACTTATATCAGTTTGAATAACCGTGCCCATCAGAAGGTTAAGAATGCAAAGGTGTATTGAAACAAAATCATTGTGGCAGGATGTAGACTTATTCCTTTCGACATCATAACTCCACACCTCTATCTCCTACACTGCGGTGAATTAATATCACTTCTGACTGTGTCTTTCATCTGAAGATCTCCTAAAGGCTTTTGTCAACAATAATGGAAAACAGCCAAATACAAAATTTTTTAAAACATCAATATGACATATCTCCTCATTTTATTGCAACAAATTGCACCATTATCAACACATTTTCAAAAGATTAAAATGGTTCAAATGGCTCTGAGCACTATGGGACTTAACTGCTGAGGTCGTCAGTCCCATAAAACTTAGAACTACTTAAACCTAGCTAACCTAAGCACATCACACACATCCATGCCCGAGGCAGGGTTCGAACCTGCGACCATATTCAAAAGGTTCACAATGTGCTGTTATTTTCACTGGAAAAGACTGCAGACCACATTATTATTGCTACAACAGTACTTTCACGAATTATTTTCTGTTCACACAAATGTAATATCAAAAATGATCCAATTGACATGGCAGTTACATGATATAAAGATAGTTACTATGACAGCCGATATCGGTAATACAACGTAATAACTGTCATTTTGTCAGTTAAATGACCAGTTCTTTAAAAGGAATAATATTAATTTATTGGTACAGAAAATTCTACTGTGTGTGAGTGAATAGTTATCTGGAAAGTTGGTTACACACCGCAAGACGCTGGTGTACGCATCGAGTTGGAGAAATTCGCATGCAGGGCCCTGCGTGCAGCATTGACGACATCGCTTTTTGCCGCGATTGACGTTTTCACACATCTTTACAACTAACTCACACACAGTCAAGTCGTTACACAGTGCAGGAACTATTAGGCGTAATTTATTGACTGCAGAAATAATTAAATTCAAATATGTAACTCGCAATTTCTAACAGTTTCTGTACACCTAGTAAGATTCTGTGCACCTAAAATGATAATGTTTATCTCGAACTGTGTTGTATCAGTAGCTGACAATCCTGGTGATAACTTTATTGCAACAAATTGCACCATTATCGACACGTTTTCAAAAGATTCACAATGTGCTGTTATTTTCACAGGAAAGGACTACAGACGACATTGTGATCGCCGCAACAGTACTTCCACGAATTATTTTCTGTTCAAACAAATGTAGTATCAAAAATGTTCCAGTTGTCATGGCAGTTACATGATATGAATTTAGTTACTATGACAGCCGATAGCGGTAGCACAGCGTAATTAGGAACAACGTCAGTGGTCTTTTATTTTACCTTCAAATCTTTGTAGAAGATTGTGCTTATACATTACGGATATTTTAGAACCGTGTCTGTATATTGAATGTAAATAAGTTATAACGAACTGCAACCAGTCATTTTATTTGAATAATAATGCTTTATTCCATGAACCGGTTTTAGAACCTTTTCAGGTTCATCTTCAGATGGTTTCGGGAGGATCCGGTAAGTTACATCACTACTGGTAGTAGCATAATGCTGGGTGCTGGTTCTATGGTAGAAAGATGGGTCACACTTTAATGTATCGCCATGACTATAGCTTCTCTGTCGATATGGATGTAAAATACAAAATCAAATAGGGGTAATGCAGGAGTAGGTGTAATAATGAATAAGATAATAGGAATGCGGGTAAGCTACTACAAACAACATAGTTAACGCATTATTGTGGCCAAGATAGATACGAAACCCACACCTACTACGGTAGTACAAGTTTATATGCCAACTAGCTCTACAGATGGTGAAGAAATTGGTGAAATGTATGATGAGATAAAAGAAATTATTCAGGTAGTGAAGGGAGACGAAAATTTAATAGTCATGGGTGACTGGAATTCGAGAGTAGGAAAAGGGAGAGAAGGAAACATAGTAGGTGAATATGGATTGGGGGAGAGAAATGAAAGAGGAAGCCGCCTGGTAGAATTTTGTGCAGAGCATAACTTAAACATAGCTAACACTTGGTTCAAGAATCATAAAAGAAGGCTGTATACATGGAAGAAGACTGGAGGTACTGACAGGTTTCAGATAGATTACATAATGGTAAGACAGAGATTTAGGAACCAGGTATTAAATTGTAAGACATTTTCAGGGGCAGATGTGGACTCTGACCACAATCTATTGGTTATGACCTGCAGATTAAAACTGAAGAAACTGCAAAAAGGTGGGAGTTTAAGGAGATGGCACCTGGATAAACTGACTAAACCAGAGTTTGTACAGAGTTTCAGGAAGAGCATAAGGGAACAATTGACAGCAATGGGGGAAAGAAATACAGTAGAAGAAGAATGGGTAGCTTTGAGGGATGAAGTAGTGAAGGCAGCAGAGGATCAAGTAAGTAAAAAGACGAGGGCTAGTAGAAATCCTTGGGTAACAGAAGATATATTGACTTTAATTGATGAAAGGACAAAATATAAAAATGCAATAAATGAAGCAGGCAAAAAGGAATACAAACGTCTCAAAAATGAGATCGACAGGAAGTGCAAAATGGCTAAGCAGGGATGGCTAGAGGACAAATGTAATGTTCTAGAGGTTTATCTCACTAGGGGTAAGATAGATACTGCCTACAGGAAAATTAAAGAGACCTTCGGAGAAAAAAGAACCACTTGTATGAGTATCAGAAGCTCAGATGGAAACCCAGTTCTAAGCAAAGAAGGGAAAGTAGAAAGGTGGAAGGAGTATATAGAGGGTCTATGCAAGGGCGATGTAGTTGAAGACAATTTTATGGACATGGAAGAGGATGTAGAAGAAGATAAAATGGGAGATAGGATACTGCGTGAAGAGTTTGACAGAGCACTGAAAGACCTATGTCGAAACAAGGCCGCGGGAGTAGACGACATTCCATTAGAATGTACTGACGGCCTTGGGAGAGCCAGTCCTGACAAAACTCTACCACCTGGTGAGCAAGATGTACGAAACAGGCGAAATACCCCCAGACTTCAAGAAGAATATAATAATTCCAATCCCAAAGAAATCAGGTGTTGACGGATGTGAAAATTACCGAACTATCAGTTAAATAAGTCACAGTTGCAAAATACTAACGCGAATTCTTAACTGACGAATGGAAAAACTAGTAGAAGCCGACCTCGGGGATGATCAGTTTGGATTCCGTAGAAATGTTGGAACACGTGAGGCAATACTGCCCCTACGACTTATCATAGGAGCTAGATTAAGGAAGGACAAACCTACGTTTCTAGCATTTGTAGACTTAGAGAAAGCTTTTGACAATGTTGACCAGAATACTCTCTTTCAAATTCTGAAGGTGGCAGGGGTAAAATACAGGGAGCGAAAGGCTATTTACAATTTGTACAGAAACCAGATGGCAGTTATAAGAGTCGAGGGACATGAAAGGGAAGCAGTGGTTGGGAAGGGAGTGAGACAGGGTTGTAGTCTCTCCCCGATGTTATTCAATCTGTATATTGAGCAAGCAGTGAAGGAAACAAAATAAAAATTCGGAGTAGGTATTAAAATCTATGGAGAAGAAATAAAAACTTTGAGGTTCGCCGATGACATTGTGATTGTGTCAGAGACAGCAAAGGACTTGGAAGAGCAGTTAAACGGAATGGATAGTGTCTTGAAAGGAGGATATAAGATGAACATCAACAAAAGCAAAACGAGGATAATGGAATGTAGTCGAATTAAGTCGGGTGATGCTGAGGGAATTAGATTAGGAAATGAGACTCTTAAAGTAGTAAAGGAGTTTTGCTATTTGAGGAGCATAATAACTGATGACGGTCGAAGTAGAGAGGATATAAAATGTAGACTGCCAATGGCAAGGAAAGCGTTTCTGAAGAAGAGAAATTTGTTAACATTGAGTATAGATTTAAGTGTTGCATGGGGGCTTAATTAAATAAAATGCAAATAATTCTAATTTTTTAGATTTAGTAGCTGTCTGTTCGGCTACGCTGTCTCGTAAACGGTTGGCCGTGACTAGTATTTGTACGCAATCTGACTGCATAGAACAACAACAAAGAATGAAATGAAAATTTTCGTTAACACAATTAATTAATTAAGTCCCCAGCAACTATAAAACCTGCGAAACCAAAGCACAAGTATAACTGTTCTGTGTGTGGAAGTATGACTCAACGTACACATCTGGCACGGCTCTTCTTCAAAAAGACGAGAAATTTTAAATATCATTTATACTAAAGTAATTAAAAAATAGAAATACTATAATTGCGTAAGGGAAGCAGAATTACACTCTAATACAAGAACACAAGCCAGATGCTTTGTTGACTGAACCTGTAATGACGCATTATTTAAGACATTGAGATAATAAAAAGAAAAGGAAATTATTTTTTCTTTTACCTTCATATAATGACGAAAAGCACTCTAATCATTACAATATATCTTCACACCGACTCGCTACTACCACATCTCAACAAGAACTCTCCACCACGACCTCTCGACAAGCACTCTTCACTACGACATCTCAGCACTGACTACTACGAGTTCTCAACAAGCACTGCCTATTACGAGTTCTCAACAAGCACTGCACTCCCCTACTTCTCAATAATCACTGCCAGTGGAGGCGGCGAAACAAAACTCTCTGGCGTTGTGGCTCAGTGTAGCCACCTTTCATATGCCCTTCCTCCACGGGCTAGAATTTGATGGTATTTTTGCCAGCATTGGTGGTGAAAATACCACCAAATTCGTCAAAAAAATACGGACAAAAATAAAAGATAATATTAATACGTAAATATCACATAATTAGATAAAATTTTGGCTTTGCACTGACCTTTCAATAACCTAATATATAAAATACAGTGGGCAATACAAATTCTTTCATACATGTGGCATTACATAATAGTTTACACAATACACAAAAAATCAGTTTATACAAATGTTCACATAAAATACTTTTAATTATTCAAAAAAAACAAATAGTTGATAGTTCCAGCAGCAGCAGCACCCAGCAATGGTCAACAGGTGCAAACACCAACAAGTGACATCATTTTAGTAAAATCAGTTCCATCTGTGGCACCCAGTAATGTTGAACAGGTGCAGACAGCAAGAAGCAACATCATTTCAGTAGAAGCAGTTCCATCTGTGGCACCCAGCAATGTTGAACGGGTACACACAGCAACAAGTCACATTTCTCAGCAGAAGTAGTTCCATTAGTGGCTCCCAGCAATGTTGAACAGGTGCAGACCCCAACAAGTGACATCATTTCAGTAGAAGCAGTCCATCAGTGGCACCCAGTAATGTTGAGCAGGTGCAGACACCAACAAGTGACATTATCTCAATAGAAGCAGTTCATCAGTGGCACCTAGCAATGTTGAACAGGTGCAGACAGCAACAAGTGACATTATTTCAGTACAAGCAGTCCATCAGTGACACCCAGCAATGTTGAGCAGGTACACACAGCAACAAGTCACATTATTTCAGTAAAAAACAGTCCATCAGTGGCACCCAGTAATGTTGAGCGGGTGCAGACACAAACAAGTGACATCATTCAGCAGAAGCAGTTCCATTAGTGGCACCTAGCAATGTTGAACAGGTGCAGACAGCAACAAGTGACATCACTTAGCAGAAACAGTTCCATTAGTGGCACCCAGCATTGTTGAACAGGTGCAGACACCAACAAGTGACATCATTTCAGTAGAAGCAGTCCATCAGTGGCACCCAGCAATGTTGAGCAGGTGCAGAAACCAACAAGTGACATTATCTCAGTAGAAGCAGTCCATCAGTGGCACCCAGCATTGTTGAACAGGTGCAGACAGCAACAAGTGACATCACTTAGCAGAAACAGTTCCATTAGTGGCACCCAGCATTGTTGAACAGGTGCAGACACCAACAAGTGACATCATTTCAGTACAAGCAGTCCATCAGTTGCACCTAGCAATGATGAGCAGGTCCAGAGAGCAGTCCATAATATTCACTATCACTGATCACGCTGTTCATCAGAGTTTATAAGCAGAAATTAAACATGTCCTAGTGGCACCAATCATGTAGAAAAAGTACAAGTAACAGTCCATAATATTCACTATCCTAATCACACAGTTCATCAGCAGAAATTAATCATTTCTAAGTGGCACTCATTATGTTGAACAAGTGCAGGTAACAGTTCATAATATTCACCATCACTAATCAGACGGTTCAGGCATAAACAATAGTTTGAATGCACATACAAATGCTTTTACAAAATTATTCTCAATGCTCTTACACTAAACATACAAATTCTAATAAACACACAAATGATATCAGATAATTGTCATATTAACTATTACAAATACTCAAATATCAGTAAACCTATAATATTTATGGGTGTCAGTGCAAGCCACTACAAACAAATAAAATAATATTTAGGAGGTAGGTGGGTAGGATTCGGAAAGGAAAACACACAAAACACACTCACTCATCTTTCATCCACATTAAGTACTACTGTGTAATTGAATAGTGTTAACTGTGTAAATGCAATTCTGTCAAAATTTGATGTTCATCATGTGTAGCAAGTAGTAGTGGCAGCAATGTATAACAGTCAATAACAGTTAAGTCAACATCATAGTCATCATGTCAAGACCAGTGTTTGCCAAGCCAGATCAAAATGTACGGTTGCTGAACAACTGTCAGTGAGCCAAGATATGCAATTACTTCCTCTCTCCAAAAAAAAAATATGTACAGCTTATTGATTTAACAAAGTGTCTGTAGACAATCTTCCTTCTACTTGAGTGTTCTAGTCTGTCATCTTCATCCTCCTTGTTCCATATAGACCAAGAAAAAAAAATATGCACCTCACTTACTTTACCTCTTATCCACCAAAACTCCAATAATCATCAGCATCACATAATCTCAATACTTCAATAATACCTCTTACGTCGATACATATTAATGTTATCATCAATATCATTTACCTTACCTCTTGTCCTCAAAAACTCTAATAATCATCAACTTCATATAATCTCAATACCTCAGTAATACCTCTTCAATACGTCGACACATATAAATCTTTTCGCCAATATCATTTCACTTCCATAACAACTCTTTCCTCTAGTCAGTCTCCTCGAACAAGTACAGATAAAATCCTAATGCAAACCTCATCATCCCATACAATCCGAAGACACACTGTCAACACACAACCTCTGTGTAATCCATCTGACCCAAATCTTCTACTCATTATAAATTATAAGATGGATTTGGTTACCTTGTCCATCATTAAATAAAAGAAATGCATACATGACCTCTAACAGACTTAGTCCGAATAACTCTCAGAATTAAGTACGATTACGGAGTGTGAATGATCATAATATTTCACAGTGTGTACACCACTTCAAGAATTATGGCAAACAGAAGCAAACATGTGGAGTATTTCTTGTGTCAAGTGTCACTTCCTATTTCAATTGCTCACGAAAAATGCAGTGTAATAACTGTCAATGGTCTAAACCTAGTTTTGGTATGTCATGTCGTTAGCTTCCTTCCTATTAGCATAAATTTATACAGCTTCCATAAAGCCTCCAGCTCATGTGACTTCTA
Organism: Schistocerca serialis cubense; assembly: GCF_023864345.2. NCBI lineage: Eukaryota > Metazoa > Arthropoda > Insecta > Orthoptera > Acrididae > Schistocerca > Schistocerca serialis. Next base: position 254,834,132 of record NC_064643.1, read on the forward strand.
TGAAGTTTCTTGTACTAATGTCGCTTATGTCGAATTATAGCAGTTCATTTTCCTATCTTAAAAATATAAGGCACTGAGCGTAAGCAAAACATGCAATAGCGAGTAAATATACCAGTAGAGAACAGAATTTCAACAAGTGGATGCAGCACAATTCCTACAACGAGGCTCTGCCAAGCGAACAATCTATAATTAATACAATAGTGTGACCTAAACTCTATGTTTGTACACAGTATATGAGCATTTCTATATACCAAATTAAAGAGTAGTTATGACTACAAAACAGAAATGTATAAATATGCAATCCATACGCATAGCAGCAAACATATATCTTACGTAATAAACAGGTCATTAGCATCATATCAGCATAAGCAAATAAATGTTCATATGTCATCTTAATAAGTAAACATGAAGGCGCAAGCAGATAAATCACAAAGTATAACTTACATACATATCAGCACAACTAATCAGGTGACAATTATAATTTAAATAAATAAGCACAGCAGACACATAATAAAAAAAAATATGACAACAGGTGAAAAAGCATAGCAGCCAAGCGATGCATAATATATACAAATAACAACTCTGTTCATTAATAAAACATTGTCAAATTCAGCAAATGTACGCAAGCACGTCGCTTCACAAGTAAATTCATAGAACATGAAATTTAGCACAAAGTATGAATCACGTAATCGCGAGCAGCAAATTACGTCTAAAGTACGTACCTAAGTGAAAATATGTTACCTGAAAAAATAAACTCAATTAATAGTTACCTTTTTAGTTTATTAGTTTCTTCTTGGAAATTACATTCTTTCTGAAATTTTCTCGATAGCAAGTCCTCTTAACGTCGGAGACACACAGAATTTACCTGAAGTTCTTAAACATTTTATAGAACCGTATCCTGAAAAATACTGAACGTTAATAACATAATTCATCAAGTCACTATAGCTTTATACTGAATTTAATCGGAGAAATTAGACTGTGTATTTGTTTACGGCTGTCAGTGCATTCGCACTGAGCGCTCTATCAGCTGTAGGCGCGTGACGTAGGAAGCAATTGTTTGCGGTCTACGACTGCCTTGTGCGGCGCGCAGACTTGACTGTTGCTTTGAGTATATGCCGCCGCCAAAACACAGCGCGGTATCCTTGTATTCTCTGCATGTTTACGTAAACTGTTGGTTTCTCGAAAGTATGTCATTCCACAAAAATTTTAACGTTTCATATATGATGTATTCCCTTAGAGCGTCGTGATTTAAGAGTTTCTACTTCGACAGTGTTATCATGTATAATTTTGCGAACTCTATATGGACCGTTATAAAGCAGAAAAAATTTGCGACACAAGCCTTTTCCTTTGTGAGACAAACTATGAGACTTAATTAACACCTTTTGACCAACTGAAAAAGTTTTTAAATGACCAGGACGCTTAGCTGATTTCTCTCTTCTAGCAGCCGCAGATGCAATTTTTGTAGAGCCAGGTTGACAACTTCAGAATGCCGCAGTTTCCGTGAAGGCGGAAAAGGAACGATTTCAGATATGCGATTTGTCGGTGCTTTGTTTTTTAATATCAGTATAGGCAGTAAAGAAGTTGAGTCATTAGGAAGTTCATTCAGAATGTTTTGAAAAATATGAAGATACTGATCCCAAGTTCTGTGATTCTGATGACAATAAAGACGACACAATTTATTGATTTCTTTCATCCATCTCTCTGAAGCGTTAGATTGAGGGTGAAAAAGTGAAATGAAAATTGGTTTAATTTTACGATGCCCTAGAGTACGAAGCCAAATTTTAGAACGAAACTGTGATCCATTATCTGATATAACCTTATCAACATGACCAACTTCTTTAAGAAAATGGTTAATGAAAGCATTAGATACTGAACGAGCTGTTGCTTTGCGTAACGGTGTAAAACACACATATTTTGATGTTAACTCCACTGCTACGAAAATATACGCAAAACCATTAGTAGAACGAACCACTGGACCGAACAAATCAACTGCAGCCATGTCCTTTAATTTCGCTGGAATGATAGGAAACAACGGTGCTCTATGAGAAGTAGTTGGCGGCTTAGCCTTTTGACATAATTTGCATTTGGCCAGAACAGATCGAATACGTTTTTCCATAATACTGAAGTAGCAATTTTCCCGTAATTTATGAAAGCATTTTCTGGGACCAAAGTGTGCATAACTGAAATGCGTATACCAAATCAGCTTATTAACCCACTCATCAGGAATACAAACTAACCAAACACAGTTGTCGACCGATTTTCATTTAAAAAGAACTTTCCAGATTGTTCGCAAAAACGAGGTGTGGCCAAATTGTCCAATCTAACAAAGCGTCTAAGAAAATAACAGACACCAAGGAAACTACGAACATCACGTTTTGTGGTAGGAACAGCACAATTACGAATAGCGTCTAATTTCTCTGGATCAGGAAGAATACCTTCTGTAGAAATAATGTGACCGAGAAATTTCACCTCAGAACGACCAAATTCAGATTTTTCTAAGTTGACTGTAATGCCAACTCTTGCAAAGATACGTAATAATGAATCCAAAATTTTGTTGTGCTCACTCCAAGAACGTTTAGCAATAAGAATATCGGCAACATATGAAGTGATATTGTTACGAAGATAAACAGGTAAAATTTCCTTTAAACTACGAATGACTGCTGCTGAAGATACAGTAGGTCCAAACGGTAATTTCCGAAATCACTTTTGGGTAAAATAGTCATATCCGGATATTCTTTAACGATTCTCTAGATAGATTGATAGTAGAAGAGTTATTTTGACAGATGCAATGAATAGTAAAAGAGTAGGCAGCGGTGCAGAAAACTAAAAGGGAAATAGCACCACTACAGCTCGGGGCCCTATGCACGCTACGGCACATATTCACTTAGTGTAGTGAATCCCCTGAGGACATAAATAGCCGCACATAATTTCCAGTTTGTGACTTAGTGGCCAATTTGGTGGAAGTGCGTACATAAATTGATCTAACCATGCACATGGATGTATGTCATTCTTAGAATTGCGGAAGATCTTAAATTTCCGAACAGTCAAAAAGTGTTTATAGTCCAAGTTTTCGCCTCGTGGCGACAAAGACCTACCGCGGCTGTCCCAGTCACAATGACGATTATTGTTAAATTCACGCGCCTGGCGCTCTCTTGTTGCATCCCGTAAATGAAACAAATTATTTTCTTCAAAGCCCTCTGGTATCTGTGATTCTAGATTTCTTCTGCTGTCTTTTCCTACGATTTCACCTTCAATTTGTTTGACTTGCTTTCGTAATGCCTCAACTTCCCTTTTAACGCGTTCATTAAATTTTCCCTGATTTTCAACATGTCTATTTATGTTCTGGTACTCTTCGGTTTCTGCAAATGGTAATGGAGCTGTATCATCCGAATCTCTGTCCCCATGTAAAACAGAAAGAAAAAATAGGTGACTTATCGGAAAGAGTTGAGGAGATTTCAGATAAATTGACAAATCTTAATTTACGTCTTCCGTAAGTGTCGCGACTCGGGTTTCAGTATTGACACATTTGGTAGTTAACTGTTCATATTGTTGTTAGATTATTTATTCTGTCGTTTGGTACGGATTCCTCGATTCTCTCAAATATTTCTTCCTTATTGTGTGCATGTTGTAAATTTAACTCTGAAAATTTTTGTACTATCACGCGATCTCTTTCTTCCTGTTCTCTATCCTGTTCCCTTTGTCCAATCTCTACTGCAATTAATCTGTTACTGTGAGAATTCAAAATCGGTTGTACTTCTTCTCTGATTTCTTTCTTTAATTCATCTTTCATATTTTTTAAACATCTCCCTATTCGTGAGTCTAACCGTGTTTCCATTGTTTCCATCTCTGTTTTAATTGTTCCTATTTGTGTTTTTAATTCAGATCTAAACCGTGTTTCCATTGTTCCCATATCAGTTTTTAATTCAGATCGTAACTGTGATCCCAGTGAGTCTAGCTGTGATCCCAAATTTAATATTGCACCCATCAACTGCTCCGTATGAACTAGTTCAAAATTCCTTTCGCCCCTAACATTTCCCACAAATCCAACTTCCTTCGTCATAGCTGTAAGGCTATCTGTGTTCGATACTATTTCAGAATCTTCTATTGTTAATCTCGTATTCTGTGAATTTCCTGATTGAGAAAAATTTTGAAATGGTTCCGGACTATTTTCCCGACTTATTAAATTGTTTTCCACTTCATTATTCATGATACTGCTTTCCTCTGTTGGCGAGTTCGCCATGTTAACAATATCGTCATTCTCACTATCCATCATTTTTGCCTTTTTCATCGATCGCGTAATCATTTACAAAACATACAAAAATCGTCACTGTACGAAAATTACACACAATGACTCTTTATCTCCAACAACACCATTTACACGAAATGTTTCCTTCAAACACGATTAACGAACAATTGAAATAATTGCACTAGATTGTCAAACGCGTATACAAGACAACAAAATTAAATTCTGAAAAAAAATACCATTAGAAGAATGACAATTACCAAATCTACACATGCAAAATAGACTACAATTACTAAACTACAAATTACTACAACAATACTACTGTCTACTATTTTTACAATCAGAAGAATTCCAAGGGACGATCCGAAGCAGCGGTCGCCACGTGCATGGGGGCTTAATTATTAATTTTGAAAATCATTTTTATTTTTGGTAGCTGTATGTCCGATTACGCTGTGTCTCGTAAACGGTTGGCCCTGACCAGTTTTTGTACGCAATCTGACTGCATAGAACAACAACAAGGAATGAAATGAAAATTTTCGTTAACACAATTAATTAATTAAGCCCCCAGCAACTATAAAACCTGCGAAACCAAAGCACAAGTATAGCTGTTCTGTGTGTGGAAGTATGACTCAACGTACACATCTGGCACGGCTCTTCTTCAATAAGACGAGAAATTTTAAATATCATTTATACTGAAGTAATTAAAAAATAGAAATACTATAATTGCGTAAGGAAAGCAGAATTACACTCTAATACAAGAACACAAGCCAGATGCTTTGTTGACTGAACCTGTAATGACGCATTATTTAAGACATTGAGATAATAAAAAGAAAAGGAAAATTTTTTTTTTTTTTTTTACCTTGATATATTGACGAAAAGCACTCTAATCATTACAATATATCTCCACACCGACTCGCTACTACCACATCTCAACAAGAACTCTCCACAACGACCTCTCGACAAGCACTCTTCACTACGACATCTCAGCACTGACTACTACGAGTTCTCAACAAGCACTGCCTACTACGAGTTCTCAACAAGCACTGCACTCCGCTACTTCTCAATAATCACTGCCAGTGGAGGCGGCGAAACAAAACTCTCTGGCGCTGTGGCTCAGTGTAGCCACCTTTCAGTGTCAGGAAGTCATTTCTGAAAGTATTTGTATGGAGTGTAGCCATGTATGGAAGTGAAACGTGGACGATAAATTGTTTGGACGAGAAGAGAATAGAAGCTTTTGAAATGTGGTGCTGCTCAAGAATGCTGAAGATTAGATGGGTAGATCACATAACTAATGAGGAAGTATTGAATAGAATTGGGGTGAAGAGGAGTTTGTGGCACAACTTGCCTAGAAGAAGGCATCGGTTGGTAGAACATGTTCTGAGGCATCAAGGGATCACAAATTTAGTATTGGAGGGCAGCGTGGAGGGTAAAAATCGTAGAGGGAGACCAAGAGATAAATACACTAAGCAGATTCAGAAGGATGTAGGTTGCGGTAGGTACTGGGAGATGAAGAAGCTTGCACAGGATAGAGTAGCATGGAGAGCTGCATCAAACCAGTCTCAGGACTGAAGACCACAACAACAACAACAAATATGACGCGGGAATCCGTGTCATTAGTTTTCAAAATACTAGTACCAGATGGTAATATTTTTCATTTATACTCTATGGATGGATCTGATAGTCTGATGGTAAAGTGTGTTTATTTGTAAAACCCAATACTAAAATTTTTGCCGTGTGGCTGTTATCAAGTGGAAGTTACGTTCCTAATTACGACCTTATCGTGCGTATTTCACTCTGAATTGTAACGTAAATATGTTATTCGTATTCTGCTTAATTTTTGCCGTTATTCATAATACCAGGTGGAATAATGACTCCATATTTGTTTTTCCTTTATATGAAATAGAAACTGGTTTGTTTTTTAAATGACTCGTCGCTACTGTTGTGGAGATCTGCTTGTCACAGTTGTTGCGATAGGCCGAGTTTGTGAGGTCGTGAAACGGCTTCTGGTGCAGTACACCGCTAAGACAGTTTCTTGCTGCCACTGTTACACAGCTATACCCCAGGTCAGGTAACAGGATAGGAGAACCAAGGTTCTACGGCACTCCAACAAATTAGTAACAAAGTCACACAAATGAGTTAAAACGGCCTACTTATCTTTGTCACTAGCTGAATACTAAAGTCTGCAACACTGCTTGTAATATAACACGAAAAGCCCTCAGTGGCTAAGTGCAAATAATCGTAGGTAAACTTGACAGTGCACAGCAAATGCATTTTACAATAACTGTCTGTTCTAAGAGTTCGCTAAACGACGCTCCCTGTCTAAGTCAGCACTGAACGTTGATCTATAACCAAGTGGGTGAGAGCTGCTCTTCTATCGTCCGAGAAGGCTTCTATACGTTGTCACCCGGTCATTGGCGGATTGTTCTCGGTCGGAAATTGGCCGAGGCGAAGTCGATATTTTCATCCTCAGTGCCGCCAGTGGCGCTGGTGGAACTCGCGCAAATGGCGCGTCTCTAAGGCACTGACACCAGCTCGCATCTTTACGCCTATCGTGTTTTTGCCCTGGCTGTGTCTTGTTCGGACGTCACAGCAGTTTCGTCGAATGGTATTCTGTGGACTCTAGTCTGTTTGTTACTGCTTGCGAATCCGTGAGTGAACTTCTCGATTTAAATGCACTGTAAGTATACTGCTCGCATTCTACGTTATTTTTGTTGCCATCCTCTTTTCGTACTTTCAGATTTAATGGAAGCTACAAAAAATTTTCATTGACTTTCATAACATGTACTATTTTTAGTACCATTTAATAACTTGTGAAAACATTCTCGTAACTACTGCTACATTTTTAACATTCGCAAGGAAGAATGCTCTAGTCGTCGAAACTACTAAGCATAGGGCTTACTCTACATTCATTCTCTACAATCCACCCTAAATGCGTGGCACTGCGTGGCAATAAGCAGCACCATTCAATGCAGAATTACATACTCGTTCAGTGGCAATGTATAATAAAGCTGAATACCAATACTGTCGAAACCTGGTAATATGGAGTGTCCATAAAATGCTTGAAAGTACAGGAAACGTATGCAAACAAAAATGACATAGAATAAGAGCAGTATCCTTCAATGCATTTAAATCGAACAGTTCACCCCAGATTCGTAAGCAATAACACACACATAGGTCCGCAGAACACCATGTGAAAAAACCAGCTTCTGTTTTATATGAAACTAAAGCAAATTTAGGATCACTTACTGCACCCACTATTACAGATGCGAAAATAACGCAATCAGAATACGAATAACCTGTGCTTTTTTTCTAAAAAAAGTTTGAGGGTACTCCGACATTGGATATAACGCCGTGAAAATTACTTATAACTGAAACATGGGATACCACCCGTCTGCTTTTAGCCATGACGTCATCAAATGAAGAACTACAAAAAAATGGTATCGGACTCTTCAGTTGACTTTACAGCTCAAATGAAGCAGGCGATACCGCGAAACACCTAAACATACAAGAGAATGTGGTATTGAACACTTCAGTTTACATCACCTCAAATGAAGCATGCGATTCCCATCAACCCCTGAACAATGAAAGAAAATGGTATCGTACACTTCAATTGGCCTATAATACACCTCAAATGAAACAGGTGAGTCCAATCAAGCCTCCGACATACAAAACAATATAAGGAAATATTACCGAACGCATATTTTAACCTATAAAACACCACTAAAAGACACAATTCAACAAAAACCATCCACACCTTTCATCAATAACAATAGAAACTACACTACAAAAATCTTTTTAAGCTTGTTTGGCTCCCGAAATGACATAGATGATGGGTGGTATCCCAGTCAATGACATCGCATTTCCCACCAAAAACCGCACTGGTATCATTCGTATTGCAATTACCAACACGAAAAAAAGAAATAAAAAATTTACGTCCGCGTAATAAATCTTTGGCACTCTTCCAAGTTCTCAACATCGTAAAAAAATTACTTTGTCGACGAAAAAGTTTAGAGGTACGCTTCCCCCAGGGCTCCCCCAGAAAAATAGCTCTGCGAATAACATATTTACAGCGCAATTCAAAGTGTGTAATACACATGAGAAGTCGTAATCAAAAGCACACTGTGATAAAACCTACTTCTGTTAACTGTGAATCGAAAACAAACGTGGAAGACTAGAAATAAGCCAATAGGAAAGCGAGATGATGGACTGGAAAAACTGCAGCGCTCAAAGTGTCGTGGTAGCGAACCGATGGCTTGCCACCAGAAGTCCCTACATGAATTTCAGCCCCGTGCTGCCCAGCGCGCACGGTCAGATAAACACTCCCAATAGGAGCCACACTCGTTAGCGGCAGAGTGCGGGAAGTGGTAACAATCTAGAAAGCTAAATCGAAGTATTGTCGCACTCAGCACAATATTGCCCAGTTCACACAATAAACTAACCCCTAAAACAACACCTAAGTGATCACTGCAGCTGCTAATATAGTACTACGAACAATTAATTTAACATTTCATTTCACTGGGTGAAACCGCTTATGATATTTTAATTTCCACTATTCTTAAACATTCACGTTAGCAGCGCTCCACGAAGAAATGTGCTATTCAGATCACCATTTACACTAACTCAGTGTGAATTGTCGTCTGTGTGACATAAGTTCTTTACGCATCATTTAAAATCTGGTGCATGAGTCAAAACCGAATTTTCAAGCATTCCAAGACGGGCGTCAAGCGCGATATAGAGGTAGCGGCATACACTAAGAATGCGCACTTTATACGTTTTTGCTGTGAAAACATCAGTTTTGTCCAAAATAAATGAAAATTCTGGCAGTATATATCTGACAGCCTAACTTTACCAGGTTTATGAAAACTTAAATCTGACTACAAATTATAGGCATTTACAACTTTTTTAAAATTTCATTTGCGCAGCTTAGCCGTCTTGTCACAATATTTAAACTTAAAACAATAACCACAAACGTAAGATCCAGAGCCAGAGCTTTCACGATCAGAACATGCCTTGTGCCGCCATTATTGATAATAACTACACTGCATCCAACATTCTTTAAAGCTCTCCACGGCAACCGGGACAAAATGTTTATTCTTTTCTTTGTTTATTCACGTCGCAGTTGGCGTATCGTTTTGATTTTATAGATTTTGAGCTCTGCTTGTCTTCTACTATTTCAAACTTTCTTTTTACTCATTTTCTCTCGAGCTTCTTATCTCATTCTTTGAAAACAAGTAAGCAATTTGCATGGCTGCCCGGACGACTGTACAGTCAAACGTCTCCATATACTTGCCAGCTGCTCTTCGTTTCGTCAGGCAAAATCTTGTTGAACCTCCCAAAAACAGTAGGAACATTGTTCTGAAAAAAAGGATCTGCCCCGATAGCTGAATGGTCAGCATGACGGACTGCCGTCCAAAGGGGCCCGGGTTCGATTCCCGGCTGGGTTGGGGATTTTCTCCGCTCAGGGACTGGGTGTTGTGTTGTCTTCATCATAATTTCATCCCCATCCGGCGCGCAGGTCGCCGAATGTGGCGCTGAATGTAATAAGACCTGCACCAAGGCCGCCGGAACTGCCCCGTAAGGGGCCTTGCGGCCAATTGCACCAGACGCTCATTTCCATCTCATGTCTGAAAAAAAAAGAAAAAAAAAGGCCACTACGCTTCGTATTGAATACCACATGAATATTAACGGTAGGAGTGAAAAATTACTTTCTTATGAATTACATCTACAGTCAAATTGTTACCTTTTAAGACGAGTCCGGAGTGTATACTCCCCAGTGTCAAACTATTTTCAACATGCTTCTTGCTTTCGGGATTTTCATTTTCAGTTCGTGTCACGTTTATTGCATCTCTGGTAGAAATTAACTTTGTCTCAGTTTATCTGGTGTACTTGCCCATTATTGTATCTCTAATAATAACAGTTAAAATTATTTATGTGTTAAGAGTTGTCAGCGCGATAAAAACAAACAGTACATACGCAGAGAAAGGGGGTGGCCAAGACTGCGCACTCCAAACGTTGTGCTATCTTGGCCGATCTCTGACTGGCATTCTTGGACACCACAAGAATATAAAAAACTTAATCTCAATTCTTACCCTCCATAAGAGCTCTATTGCAGTATAATTACGTTAGCTAAGTATCTGCTCTTCGTAGCGGTAATACCGAAAATTATAGTGAGCCAATGATATTACTGTATATTGCTACTATGCTGACTGGATACATGATAACGAATTACTAAACAGACGATTCTTACCTGCTAAACGTAAACGTGTGGGCGGAGAGAGCTGACGTGGTGTCAGACTCGCCAGGGAGGAGCGACTGACTGGCTGGTAGCTTCAGACAACTGATCAGGTTACTCAACTTGAAAATACAGCGATTTGCATTCTTACCTGACAGCGCACTCTTACCCGACTTCCCCTATATCTCGTCAACAAAAAGTAGTTAATTTAAACAAATATTTGACGTTCTCGTCCTTCTTTTCTTAACCCTGCTACATTCCTTAAAAAAGCTATATACATATGTTGTATGTTCTTTCGGGTAAAAATGACCCAGTATGTTATTTAAAGGGCATGATGATTATAAACTGTTAAAAATTATTATAATTTCAAATTTCGGTTTATTTGCTACAGTATAAACAAATTTTACAGCATCACATGCCAACAGTCTCAACAATGATGTAAGCTCTGGCCCTCAGTGAGCTGTTGAGCAATTGAGTTTTAGTTAGCGTATAAACTGTCAATCACAGGAAAAATGAAAATAGAGTTTTACTTAGAATTCCATAATCTCGGGATTGGTATCTAACGTGAGCTCTACAAATATGTTTGTTAGAATTTCAACACTTCATTGGTGTCTTGTTGACATAGCTTGATGGACAGAATTTGGATCTTGCACATTTGCAATTTTGGTTGCCAACGCTGGTTCTTGATGTTGTACTTCTGGTTTGTATTTTTCTAACAAAGGCTAATAACTGTTCATTTCGTGGCAGCATTTTTTTAGCTTGAATGTAAAGAGTAACTGGGAGTCTTCCCAATTCGTAGAGAAATATTTTTCTTCTGTAAAGAAGATTTTTTTTTTCACACTGGATTTATTTCTCTCCACAGCGCAAAAGAACTATAGGCAGAAGTAGGAAGACGTATCAATAATATTGTGAATTAGTAATACTGTTGGCCAGCTGTGCATTTTCCTTTTGCATATGTAGGTGCCAGTGAGCTGATCCTGTGTGTCAACTACTCCGATACCTGGATTGTAGTCCAGTATCGTTTGTGGATTCTTGTCTTCTCTGTTGCTTAGTTTTTCACTATTGTGCATTGTGCACAACGGGATAGCTATTTCGTTCGTCCTTGGAACGCATGATACGACCGTGGTATACCTAGTAAAAAGGAACTTCGAAGAGCGAACATCTTATATTCTTGATAAATTGTTAGGGAGTCTGTCATACATTTTTCTCACCGTCCCAAGCATTGCAAGATGTCTTTTGAGATGTGAATAAATTATGACATGTGACATTTTGACATCTTAGCTCATGTGTCAGATCCATAACATCCATTTTTCTCAAGTGCCTGTCCAGGTAATTTTCCTGTATAGATTTGTGTCTTCGCACTATCACACACTGTCCATGTCTTTACCCCATCTTTTGGAGGTGTGCACGGGATATGCTGTTTACCGCCAACTGTTCATCTTGGAACCAACTCGTTTCTAATTGACCTACTGGACTGCCATATAGTCAACCGTGATCGCGTATTCCCAAGAAAATTTTACAGGAGTAAGGCTACAGTTACCGAAGGAATATAATACCAGTTAGTAACAGGAAAGTGTATAGCACATACTTCTGAAGGAAGAATCTATTCTAAGCCTAATCTGAATACTAATAATTTTTAAATGTGTGATATATAGCTCACGAATCACACATGGGAAAAAGGGTACCACGTAATATTTTTTATACAAAAATACTGATAATACAAAAAATGATGATTAGCAAAAAAAGGATAATTACATAGATACCAGCCCACCAAGGTAATGAACATCCAGAATCACGATACAAGTAATGGCAAAGAAAATTCAGCAAGTAATCACTGGCATGGCAACAGAAAGTTGTCATCTTTCTTCATAACACAACAGTTCACGAGAAAATAAATGAATCAGGAAGCACTGAGTTTGCAGTCACTTATTCTGAAACACTAAATTTGAAAAGGAAGGGTGAATCAAGTTGCTGGTTGGATAAATGATTGATTATAATTGAAACTTAGTCATGGAAGAAATAACTTTTAGTAACCTCAGCGTAATGTAATACAAAATTTGGAAAAAGGCAAGCAGTTTACTTTTCATTACTGAAAGATTGAATTGAATTACCTTTGAGGGAATGAACAACTCATTTACTTTTAACATACGAATATTGAGATACATACTGAGAGAGGACAAGTTACTCTCTCACTTATGTTTCGTGTACGCAAAATTATTAAAGAGTTTGTTACCACCTGACACACCTTGAGCGAGACTCTAGAAAGTTAATGGCCTGAGCAGATATTGATGGAGCCTGGTAGGGTGCTAAAAGCATGAGGTATTTTCATGGTTCTTAGCCCATACAAATGGCATGTTGGGAGTTGGAACCTATTGGCAACGAGCCCATCCCTCAGTACATCTTGCCGGACAGGCCCACGGGCATACAGGGTAGATAGAGCAGCCTTTGATCCAGACAGGTCTCCAGGAGAACAATGGCGCGATACTTGCATCGGCGCCTACAGAAGCCTGGGCTGAGGGCGATGGACTGAAGGAAAGCATCTATGCAATGGAGTCATAAACCGAGCGTTGTATGCAGAGCCACACGTAATAAAAATTCACCTGTTTTCGTATTCGCCGATACTGCAAATAGGCCTGTGACCCACTTCCATCAGCTGCCTCTGTTGTATAGGAAACTCCGGCGTCTGAGAAATGTTTGAAGATAGAATCTTTATTACACCTCATAGCTAGGACTAACAAGCTCCAAGGCACAGGCGATTTAAATAAAGATCTTTAAGATTGATCTACTTGTTTGTTGCCGCCTGAAGCAACACGACTTCGGAGAAAATCATCTTCCCCCGCCATTAAAACTTAAAAAAGCCAGTAATTGGCGGTTTCCTTTTTTTCCTGAGATGCAGGTTTCGTAACTCTTGCTCTGGTTCGACATGGGTTTGTGCTGTAGCGTGGGATGGGAGATTTAGCGCCTCTAAAGCCCTTTGAACGGCTCAAGACGGCGTGAAGACGGTGTTGTTCGTGCACTTTGCGGGAAAACAGAATTTTGTCTGGAGAGACACAAAGCTCTCGCATGCTGGACTTCGTTCTGGTAAGAGATCTCTTGGTCGATGCTCTGGCATGTGTGGTTGGTGCTTGGGTCATCCTGAGACTGACTTCACTTACGAGTAGTTTAAACTGGGGACCCTTACTTTACCGACAATGTAACATCAAACGTCTCGGACTACTATTTGCTCAGGGCACACTTATTCTTTTTGTTTACCAGTCTTGACATTTGGTATTCTTGTGCACTCTGTAGTATAAGTGAGCCAAATTGATCCTTGGTACGACCAGCGAATGTCTGTGTCGCACACTGAAATCTACCGTGATTTCAGAGTTCTGGTAGAGAGAAAAGTGCGATCCGCCTGCCTGACCGCTAGACCGTGAGAGTTTTGCATTTCTTTTGTGGCCGTGATCGATTCACAGGTGCCACCTCATGTCTCACCTCTGCTGCATCCATCTTGCCAGCTGCAAGGTACATCGCTGCACAAAGCAAATGGGGTAACGGACTGCTGCTCCAGCATTGTTAGGGTGTACAGATCTCACCGCCACTTACCCTCAGCTGCACCTGTGTAGCGAAACCACAGTAGATTTAATCAATCAAAGTCTGCTCAGCCTCAGATCAGATTGCGTTATCCACATCTTTAGGGCCCGAGTACTTGACTCACTTCTGCCACCCATGATCCTTGTCCATTGTAATCTTAAATCAACTGTTAGTTGTTTACAGTATTCAATCAATAACTTGTTTAGCGTAATTTATGTCGGTCTTTGTTTTGGGAAAATAAATGTTTTTAGTAAACTAAATTTTGCATACATTCCCAGTCATTTATATAGTTCCCATAGGGTTAACTTTCATTGTGGCGTCCCCTGCCAGGACCTCGGATTGATGGCACCTTCTGTGACCGTCAGATCGTAGAAAGTGTTGCCTAGTGAAGTTTCTGTTTTCCACATTTGATGTGGTGCACTGTGTAAGAACTGATTCCCGTTGCTGGTGCCTAGACATGGTACTAATATTTAATTATTGTATGTGTGTATTTTCATGTTTTGGTTGTGTCTTATGTGTCACTTTGAAAGGGTACAGTACTGCCTGACATTGAAAATAGGTACAACATTCTTCGTTATTCTTGTCAGAACAACATATTTTTTTGTAATAATAACTCAATTTCACTTAATACACCGAAGTCGGATACCAGTGTAGAAAAGAAGGACAATTTATTTATTTAATTAATCACATGTGCACTCCCACAAAATAAATCCCTACATCCAATTTGGTGAGATCTGTAAAATGAATGAATGTATGGTCGTCTGCTAACCGCAGATAGTGAATATGCAATACATGATGATTTTTGAGACGGGCCTTTGATCACCTTTGGTGGAACCAAAGAGATGAAATTTACCTGAGCTTTGAGCGCCTGAAATTTGGCTGACCAATACGGTAGCATGGTGCTCCCCCACCTCGGCGGAGGTGCGAGATGACATGAAGAACGGCCATGTTTCATCACTCTGGCGCTGGATCTTGTGTTGGTAAGACCTGTCTTTCGTGTGCTCCGTAAAGACAAAACAGTGGAGAGTTGGTATGCAGGTGAAAGACTTAAGAGTAATTTGGAATAATTATTTCTCTATTTCAGGAACTTTTGGAGGGAGAATTATATGACAGGCAGGTAATATTAAGGGGACCGTAGTAATATTCGAAGTGACCAACGGTCACAATGAAACCACGTGTAGCAAAAAGTTGAAACACTTGCGAGTGCTAGTTCTAAGCTGAAATACTTGCGAGTGCTAGGGCTAAGTTGAAATACTTCCGAGTGCTAAAGTTAAGCTGAATTACTGGCGTGTGTACTACGAGTTGGAAGTATTTAAGAAATGGCGTGTGCAGGACTTGAAATTAGAGACGAGCACTTCCACGTGGTGAGTACTGTGTGAATCTCAATCTGTGTATGGGATAAAGGATAAAGAGAAGTACTCGTCCAAGGTATCAGTTGAGGACTAGAATGTGTCACGAATATGATCTTAATATTACTTTGCGTGTTATGTTTCCGTGTGACGCTAGATTCAAACTATAATACTCTGAGAGAGAAGCAAGGTGAGTCAGCCGTCTATCCAGCAACGCCACTTGGCTTGCATTGCACAGGAAGACGTGATATATCCACCAGAGTTCGTGGTAGTGTAACGTTCCCTGGCAGCACACAGGAAAGGAAATGACATTTAATTGTACTATGTACGCTATGAAGCAATTCGTATGTACTGTAATTGTTTAACAAAAAAGTATTATTTAATTTTGTATAAAGGACATTCGTTATTATTGTAATATTTTCTGTAATAATATTCACGATGTATTTATGATTCTAATATTTCTATACTCATAATGTAATTACGAAATATGTCAATATCTGCGATAAGAAAAATGTAAAATACAGCCACAGAGGGGAGTAATGTTGTAAGATTGCAAAGAGACATTAACGGTCGGCAGTGGTATAAATAGGAATACATAATGTGCATTCTTTGTCGTCTTCCTCGAGAGCTGAGAGAGAGAGGAACCTGTGACGTAGCATTTTATTAATGAGTAGACTTCTTTTGTCTGTATCTATCTTTAGCCGCCATTAGAGGAGAAATTACAAACTAATGTAAGTTGAATTATTGTTGTGGTCTAAATACATTATAATTTATCAAAATTGTGTATTACTAATGTAAATTAGCTTGCCCTTGTCATCTATAATATTTCTTTAAAGAATTTTCAGCATTTTTAGCAATTATCGCTGGTCTTGCTGGGCTGTGCCGCGACCGAACGATTTGCAGCGGCGGCACATTTAAAAAATTGTTCCGCTAAGAAAAATTAACCAAACCCGTAAATCGGGAGCAGATAAAATTAGCAGTGAATTACGAAAATATTTTTCTTTTACAGCATTCCTGAGACTGACGGAATTTATTACTGGTTTCACATTTGTGCATTCATAGGCGGATAGTTAACGTCGAAGTTTAACAATCTGTTGGTTCTTTCAATTTCTAAAGCAAATAACTTATACGTATAGTGAAGTGTGTTTTATCAATGATAATTAAACGTTCAGGTCGGCTTGGCAATATTTAACCGTTTTCTGCTAACAGAGACAGTCTTGTGTTCCATAGCTAACGCCGGGAAAGAATTCAGTAACTATTTAAAAAACCACTGCATTTAGAAAATGTGTGCCAAGGCCGAAATAGGTAAAAAAAATTTAATTTATACAATTTTCAACTAAATGTTCTTAATCAGTTAATATGAATTTATCAGCATGAGTGGGTTGACTAAGGTTCACGTAATTTTAAATGTGCTTAATTCTGTCTTAATGAATTTTTATTACCACACGTAAATAAGGGGTTCTACAACAAAGTTCGTACTGAAAGAGCAAATAACAAAAATATATAAAGCAACATTTCCATCCCCACATTTGCAAATCAATTCCTTTTTTTTTTTTTTCATTAAAGTAGGAAAGATGAATATGATCGTAATATTACCTTTGCGTGTTAAAAATGTTTCCGTGTGACGCTGGATTCAAACTAATACTCTGAGAGAGAAGCAAGGTGAGTGAGCCGTCTATCCAGCAACGCCACTTGGCTTGCATTGCACAGGAAGACGTGCATATACCCTGCAGAGTTCGTAGTAGGAAAGAAAAGTTACGAAGTGGGGAAGTGTCGTGTGAAACTGGGATGAATACTAATTGAAGTGGGAAAGCGGGAAGTGATGTGATTCTAACGTTGTGACTATTCTTTGTGATGTATTCTATGTTGCCAGTGTGATGTATTTCATGTAATTTATGTATGTGTGGTTTGCATGGGAGAATAGCAAGATAGGTTCAGAGGCGTTCAGTTACGTATGTTTCTTTTTGTACCGCTCGGCCTGGAGTAAATTTTCGTGATGATGGGTGTGAGAGTCGAAGTGTGAGATAAATCAAAAGATCCACCATCCCATCCAGAAAGTGCACTGTAGCGTTAGATAATTACGAGACCATAAGATAGAGAATCACCAACGTAAAGCCATGCCCACTGGGCGGAGTTTCTCATGTGTAATTGTTGTATAAAATGTGTTTAGGTTATCTTTGAATCATAATACAATTTATCGGAATAAAAAAGATAGTGGAAAGAAAAAGATTGGTGGCCTTGTTCCTCGAATAGTGTGTTGTCATGATATCCAGAATTTATAATGTGTACGCCATTCATATTCAGTGCGATGGCCACGTGTTCATCAAAGCTGTTGGGTAAGAAAGAAATTGTGATATTGCCAGAGCGTAGTTAACAATCAGAGTTGTGTAAATTCCTAATAGTCAGATGTGCATTATCCGTTTCCGTTGCGTAATATTCAAACAGGAGAATAATTTGTAGCTTAATTGTGGGTACTAGAGCTCATAATCAGTCATTGATGTTACTTGAGAAATAAGAATAAATCCGCTCGCTTGGCAGACCACTCGTCTTGGAGGCCTGACTGCTTGATGCCACAGTATGAGCAAGGCATGTGGGTGCCTCTCAACTTGATTGTTTGTTTCTGACGGCGATCGGCGTTGTGCTGATTTGTTAGGATGGATTGAGATTTTCGTTTGTGAGCATAGATAAGCGTGCTGTTATTTCAATTCGTTCTCAGGTACTAGGAATCAGTAGCTCACGGGAGCATAAAGTAGAGTAGAATCTAGTTGGCACAGGAATGTGTTCCGATAGTTTCTGTGGCATTTTTTTTGAGCTGAGTCCACAGCGGCTGTGTAGCAGTTCCTGATTTAATTTTCTATGCGTGACTTCGCTACGGTGGTCCTTCCATTCAGTTTTCCTGCTATTGCTTTGCTGTTGGTCTCTAGAATCTTGGTCTCTAGAATCCTGTTGATCCTGGTTCGCGTTCTGTTCCTCTCTCCAAATGTTGATCCTGGTTTGCGTTCTGTTCCTCTCTCCAGTTTCTGTTTCATCCGTAGTTGATGTTATGATTATAATTTCCTCGTCTTCTTCTATTTTCCCATGATGGCTGGTTATTCCCATTGAAGTTTGACTTTTGATTTCTATTCGATTGATGTTTTCCCCCAATTCGTCCATAGTCATTCCTGTCTGGCGAATAAGGCCAGTTACGATTATTATTTCTACTTCTTTCCCGCGAACTGTGAATTTCATTCACGTACTCGAGTTAGCACAGCGCACTCTTGAAAGCTTCGATTGAATCGCTGCATCTACCGATGGGCAGTTGCTGGTAACGTAAAGGTAATTTAATGTAGCAGTGCCTTGTAATTTTCTTGGGACTGTGCGGTTGATCCAAGAATCGGTTCTTCTTGACCAGAGTTTCGAAGAATTTGACAGGACTGCGGAATCCTGGCTCTTCTAAGTCCTTTCCTAACATGATCTCCTGTTTTATCCTCTCCCGTGTGTCTTGCGACCAATATGTCGTAAAGAATGCGTCCTTAAATTCTTGGTAGGAGCGACAAATCTCCTCAACTCCGCGCAAATGTTCTGCAATCGACCCTTCTAAGAAACCACTGGAGCTTGAACTTCAATAGCCAAGATTCTAGCAGCGCGTGATCGTACTGTGCTATCTAGGTCTTTGGATGTAGTGCGTTGTTTGCCTCCTTGTAGACTTGAAAATTCTGGATGCTCAAGAAAAGTTTGTGGTTGAAATGTTCCACGTATCCGCCGTACGAATTTTGCCTCTCGTCTGCAGCAGGAGATTCCATGTATCCGTTCCCAAATGATCCTCGTGTACTGTTGTGGTATCCCCTCGTGTTGTCAGATTCGTCAAATAATGTTTATGACCTCCGCAGACGTGTACAATTGTTTTCGGGCTCGGTCTGTGACATGCTGCGCGCTATCGGCGGAGCATGCTCCGTTACGCGTTTTGCCGTGACAGGAGCAAATTCCTGCTGCATTCGCCCATGTCAGGGGTCTCCAAACTTTATAGTTCGTGCGCTACATTGACTCCTCCACGAAGTCATAAGGGCCAAGATGTACCTAGTGGGATTAAAGCACCCTAACACTCCATGGTCACCGTAATGTAAGGCTAAAGGAAAGATGAAATCGCAAAAATCTAAGGTTGTGGGAATAGCTAGCACTGAAACGAACTACGATTTTTATTTAATTACATAATTTTGATTGGTGGACGTACCTGACCGAAATTATGGCGTATTTTATTCTGGCGAATTTCACCGACAAAGAAGTATGTCACTGCACATTCTTCACGAAAGCGTCCTGCAAAGTTAACGAAATCTCAAAATCAATGTTAGCAATACTATTACTGCAAGACGTAACAGAGGTAGAGTATGTCATCGCATTGTTGTTTCAAGCGGTGCAACAATAAGTTTAGTTAGCCGGCCGGAGTAGCCGAACGGTTCTAGGCGCTACAGTCTGGAGCCGCGCTACCTTTACGGTCGCAGGTTCGAATCCTGCCTCGGGCATTGATGTGTGTGATGTTCTTAGGTTAGTTAGGTTCAAGTATTTCTAAGGTCTAGGGGACTGATGACCTCAGAAGTTAAGACCCTTAGTGCTCAGAGCCAATAAGTTTAGTTATGTAGTCTTGTAGCGATTAGCAGAGCCAGAGCATATATTTGATAGTTCTGTTGCGTGATTATGTCTATGTTGCGAGTGTCTCAGGACTTTTTTTAATGTTTTATGCGCTGTACTAGTAGGTGAGACGACGAGGTGTGGGACAATTCAAAGTTTGAATTCGAAGAGACAAGGAAAATTTGAAAATCGAAATACGTATAGCACGACTTGAGTATTTTTTCACTGTATTTTAGTCGAACTACAATGTAATTGTGTATATTTAATTTAGTAATTAAAGTACCTTAAAAATAAATTCATTGCATTTTGTTTAGGCAGACTACTCCCTAGTTTTATTAGTATTAAATAGCACAATTTAATTTTCAGGTTACAATCTATTGTGAAGTTCTGAACAAATATGGAAAAGAAACGAAAGGTTGAGGTTAAATGTAGAATTTTTAAAGAGCAGTGGGTATGTCAATACTTCGTGGTGGAGTCAAGCAACAAACCAATGTGTATTATTTGCAATGAAGCAATATCAGCCTTCAAAGAATACAATATAAAACGTCATTATGAGACTAAGCACTCTTAGAATTACTCCAAGTTTACAGGATGCGAACGATTAGAAATGTATGAGTCTCTGAAACGCCATCTAAAAACCCAGCTGAACAACATGCAGCAACTCGTGCTAGTTTTCGTGTGGCTCATTTAGTAGCGAAACAGTGTAAGCCATTTACCGACGGTGAACTAATTAAGAACTACATTATTGCAACAGCAGAAGAAATGTGTCCAGAAAAAGTTAATTTATTTAAAAACATAAATTTGTCGGCAAACACTGTGGCTCGAAGAATAGATGACATAGCACGAAATATATCAGCACAACTACGTGACAAAAATCAAGGTTTAGACTGGTTCTCTTTGGCCGTGGATGAGTCAACAGATGTATCAGATACTGCTCACGTACTACTTTTTGTCCGAGGGTTATTAAGTGTATGAAGAGCTCCTTGATGTTCACAGTATTCACGGGACGACCACTGGCGAAGATATTTTTAAAGGAGTTGAGAGGGCAGTTCAGAAAAACAACCTTCAGTGGAAGAAATAAAAATGTGTTGCAACTGATGGTGGCAAAAACGTGTGGGAAAAATAAAGGTGTTGTTGCTCTCCTTTCTTAGGCCGTAGAAAATTACGGTGGCTCAAAAGCATTAGTAGTGCATTGTATTATTCACCAACAGTCTCTGTATGGAAAACATTTAGATACGTCAGAAGTTTTAAAGCCAGTTATTTCAGTTGTTAATTATATCAGATCCCATGCACTCAGTCGTCACCAGTTCCGCGAGATTCTTGAAGATATTGAGGAAAGTGATTTGCCATATTATACTGCCTGCAGTGCGCTGGCTTAGCTGCGGTAAAGTCCTGACCCGTTTTTTTGAACTCCGAACAGTAATTGAAACTTTTTTGAACGAAAGAAATCGCCCTCTGGCTGAGTTACGGAACGATGAGTGGTTACACAGACTTAACTAAACATATGAATGACCTTAATTTAAAACTGCAAGGTAGAAACCAGCTTCTGCTTGATTTATACACGCATGTTAAGTCCTTTCGACAAAAGATTGCTTTCTTTCAATCTCAGTTGAACAAAGTATGCTTCACGCATTTTAATACATGCCATTCCTGTAACTTTCGCAATTGAAGCTCTGGGTGCTTTAAAAATTAATTTTGAATCACGGTTTTCAGATATCGATCCAAATTCAAACGATATCAAGATATTTCAAAATCCCTTTGACGTCGATATAGATGCGTGACCCGCAGAACTTCCGTTTGAAATTATTGATTTGCAATGTAGCGACTTTTTTTTAAAGAAAAACATTCAAAGTCCACATTACTGGAATTTTATGTCTTCCATCCACACAGTTTCCATATTTACATAAATTTGCCCGTGGCTTTTTTCTCCGCTTTTGGCACTACTTATTTGTGTGAAAAAACTTTCTCCAAAATGAAACATGCAAAAAGTATTTACAGATCAAAATTAAGTGATGAGCATTTGAAGTCGCTGATGATTATCTCTACCAGTAAACTTGATCCACAACTGGAGGTAATTATGAAAGGAAAGTTACAAATACATAAAAGTCACTAATTATCACTAAGATGTTAAATTTCTTTACGTGAATACTCTAACACTGTGAGTTTTCAAGATATAAATTAATTACAGCTATTTTTATACATCAGTTACTACTAAAATATCCAATACCATTATATACACCAGGTATTGCATTTTCTTTAAATTGGAATTAAATAAAAATATTTTATACGATTTACTTGCTATGTGTATTTTACAATGTAATCAAAAGAAAATGAAACCTCGCTTAAGAAGCATCTTCCTTAATGATTGATTACTAAGGCTAGTCGCCGAAGTGGCGTCCTTTTGAAAGACTTGCACCAGACTCGTGAATAGAATAAAACGCAAAGAATTTTTTTACTTAAAATGTTTTCGCCAAACTAGTCTGTTAACCGTTCTTTTTTTCACTATCGCACTGAGAATGGTCTGTCCGTTTATTGTGGATAGCCACAAGTTTATCCACGACCTTCCGCTTTGTAAAGATAGAGCTCCGACAATATCGCGTTGTATTGGTCGCGATAGGCCTTGAAACTCAATTGTAGGGAGTATAGGTACCACCTCAAATATTTGGCGGGCCGGATACCGGGGGTGTACGGCCAGCTAACGCAGGCCGGTTTGCCAGCCCTCGCGGTCCGGTTTCTGCTCGTGGGCCATAGTTTGGAGACCCCTGGCCCGTGTGAAGGGGGTGTGTCCTCATATAGCGGTTCGGAGAGTCGCAAAGCATTTTCTTCATTTCTGTGATGATCCCGATAGCGTTCTAACAGACGAGAGTGTTTGCAATTGCGCGACCCGCTCATGTGCCTGCCGAACGTCCTTAGCCAACTCGTTTTGTTGCTCGGCGTCTCGGGTCTTTTGATCTTTAACTTCAGAGATTTCGGCCTGTTTGACTTCTATCTGTTCAATTCGCTTCGCAGATTCACTCATTTTTTCCTGCTTTTCTTGAACCATTTTTTTGCCTTGCTTTTGGAGAGTTGCAAGTGCCTTTTTTGTCATACGCACCTCATTCCTTGGCCACTGATGCGACCTTTCGTGCTACTTGCGCTACAAATCGCGCTGTTTTGGCATCGCGCTTCACCTGGTACACGACCTCACGCGTTTCTGATGTCGTTTCCTTGACATTCTATAGCTCTTCTTGGATTCCTACGATCTCTTTGCTGACTCCATCTATACCGTCCGTGACCGTTCTTATGACTAATTTGTGTCTTCCCCTTTTCCTCCTGTCTCTTTTTCTCTGCCTCTTGTCTCTTCCCTTTCACCTCTTGCTTCTTCCTTTCTGCCTCTTGCGTGAATTGCACGAGAGCCTCAAACTGAGATCCACCGCTAACACCTTCCGGACTAGATGAACGAGATTCCATCATTCTGTGACGTTCCGTTCGTGATTCTGATCTGCCAGTTTCACTGATTGCCAGTAGCGCCTACATTTCGTTCTGCGGCGGTCCCCCGTTCACTTTCGTCACCTGATTGAGACATGTCGTCATACTCTGCAGATTTTACGTTCGACATTTCTGCCCGGTCTGCAACTGCATTTACCTAAGAATCCCGTGCAATATCTGCCGGTCGCCGCTAATAATCAGACATTGATCCACGGTTAACAAAACACAATTACTTCCGCAACTCTGCAGCAAACGTGCCTTCCTCCTTGTAAGCACGCACTCTAATTCTGATCCAAACGAATTTAAACACTACACATTCCTATGCCACACAGATTCTACTCTACATTACGCTCCCATGAGCTACTGATGCCTAGTTCCTGACAACGAATTAAAATACCAGCACGCGTATCTATACTCACAAACGAAAATCTCAATCTACCCTAACAAATCAGCACAACGCCGATCGCCGTCTGAAACAAACAATCAAGTGACACAGAAGTCACAACCATAGCATGAAAATACACACATACAATAAATAAATATTTGTACTATGTCTAGGCGCCAGCAATGATAATCAACTCTACACAGTGCACCACATTAAATGTGGGAAACAGAAACTTCACAAGGCAACACAATCTACGATCTGACGCTCACAGAAGGTGCCAGAAATTCACAGCTCTGCGCAAGGGACGTCAAAGTGAATGACTGCGTTAGGCAACACAATCTGACGGTCACAGAAGGTGCCATAAATTCAAAATCCTGCGCAAGGGCAGTCAAATTGAAGGACTACGCTAGGCAACACGAACTGATAAATGATTGAGAATGTAAACAAAATAAGAGTACGAAGATACAAGAGAACTGAAACAGGAAGTTAAGTGCAGTATGTAAGTAGTCTCCATGGATGAACTGTTAAACGTAATTTAATGTTGATATTGTGTTGCTTAGAGTAATTTTCCATTTGTTCTATTTTAGTGTTATTTTGTTTGTTTGTCACTTCCATTAGTTTTCAGCATGAATCCATGTTGAACGTGGTCGAATGAGTTGCGTATTTGTGACATATTTACGCCAACATTCACTGGCAGGCGGCAGATTGAATTAAAATTCCGTTACGGGTTATACGTCATCACCAGTTAGCACTTTTTGTGGCATACCAAACCAGGCAGGTTGCAATACTGAGTTGTTTGGAGTACTACAAACAACTGAGTACTGCTATTATTTCTTTGGACTTCACAATTATTGTCCGATTTCCGCAACTGAGCATCGTACTGTGTCATAGCACTCTCGTAGAAGAGCCTTCACAATTATCACCATGGTCGTTGAAATTGTTTCTGTTCACTTTCCGTGGTTTCTTATAAACTGCCGCAAGGAACGGATGTACGTCACTTTATGTTATTTCGTCGTGTCAAGACGGTAAATCTTGCCATAGAGCATGTGCGTCTCGATCTTCGAATGTGTTTCGTATGGTGTTAGTAGTCCACGCTTTGGGTGCGTGTCGGTGCTGAGACTCGGTGTGATATGAGCCTGTCGTGGAATGTAGCCTGTCCCGTGGTGGAATTTTGTCAGTGCCTTCTGAGCGCCATCGACTAAATATTGTGTATAGGGAATTAGCACGGACAAGTGCAAGTCATGGTAGAGTGGCGAAGCCCAGACCCGGAAATAGGAAGAAGAAACGAAAAGATTGACCATGAATGAGACTTATATTAGAAAAAAATATATGTATATATATAATGCAGTATGCTTGTGTTTCAGCGGCAGCGATCCTGACAGAGGAAACAAGAGGCATCCTTGTACCGTGTAAAATTACGTGTACATAATCATAAATGCCACTACAAAGATTTCAGGCAAATCAACAGCACCTGAGTGAGTAGACACACTTCCTGACCACTTCAGCGTCAGCAGACAACACTGCATGACATCGAAAAATAAAAGATGAGTACACGAGGAATAAAATGCATGAAAATACGCTTTGGTAGTATTAGCAAAAGCATAGGATAGTACAATAAGTTAGAATTAATATTGAGAGAAGATTGCACATTTGGTGGAGGTATAGATGTAGCGCCAGCGTAAAAGTAGAGTGCATGACTAACCAAAAACTAACAAAAACATGTGCACACAGAAACAAAGACACCTCACACCACATAATTTACCTACACACAATGTTAACAGGACCTTGCAGTCATTACATTTTTTTTTTTTTTTTTTTGGATTTGCGTCCTTAGTAACAAAATAAATAAATAAATGAATATATTAAGTACAAAAAAAATTGAAATCATCGCTATTTTCATTTTATGTAAATGGATTATATAGATGTAATGACACTTGCGAGAGAATATGGCACTTGACCACACTTGACGATTGTGCAGACGCCGGATCCAACACGGAAGACTGGATATCACGGCCCACGCCAGCCAGCGAAGGATGAGTGGAGCGGGCAGCCGTAATGAGTGACCTGTAGCAGCCCTGCAGCGACATCACCGGGCCACTGCCAGTAGACGTGCCTACGTCACACAGCACGGTCGTCTACCAGTGCAGGTGGCATGTCTTAAGCCAGCTCAGACAGCGAGACGCCACCACGTGCTGGCAGCAACCCCCTAGCGGCCAACGACCCGACAGGGGGCTAATCATGGGGACAAACAAGTCACGGGCACCACAGTCGACACGCGCCCCTAGCCCAACCGACTCAGTGGGGAGACGAGAGTGACGTGTCCCATCGACAAGAGGCCAACTAATCCGATGTCCCGCGCTTGCAGGCACGCGTTCCGATGCAGAGGTGAATGGGAAGAGCAGGACTGTTCCATGTCCCACTAATGGTTCAAATGGCTCTGAGCACTATGGGACTTAACTGCTGAGGTCATCAGTCCCCTAAAACTTAGAACTACTTCAACCTAACTAACGTAAGGACATCACACACATCCATGCCCAAGGCAGGATTCGAACCTGACGGCTAACTTCTGCCTGACCACGATGAAGCCAAGGGTCCACCTGCAGTCCATAACCTACCCCGAGTTGCCAGTTGCAGACCAGACACCAGATGCTGTGAGACAAGAGGCAACGTCAGAGACATCTGCCTCTACTTCTGCCATGTCATGTGCTGAGTGAGAGACCAGTCCACTCTGGCGCAAATTGCTGTTCTTCAGTCCTAGTAGTCACAGTTTGTGTGAATGCATAGGTGCTATGTTTTAATTCGTGTGACATTTTTAATTGTAAAACTTGTCTCGTCATGGACCCTTGTGGAGAGAGCGATAGGATATCTTTCCGTAATATCATTATGTAATATCTTTTGTGTTTTTTGTATGTATCAATTGAACTGGCTTGATTGTGAGATATATATTTATCTGCGCATTTATTAATGCTCTGATTATGTGCCTGTATTTTTTTTCATGTCGTAGAAAACAACACACCAGTTTACACAACTTAGACAATAAGACAAATAGATTACACATGTGATTTCATTGTTCATTGAGAAGTTGAGAATGTATGTGTTTGATAATAGAGACCAAATGAGTGATGCAGCAGGGGTAAATCAATGAGCAGAAAACAGTTTATACTCCAGGACATTGTAAATGATTAAGGACATTAGACATCTCTGACCTCAGAGTACAGTGTGAATGGGTATATTTCTTTGCTGCAAGGCCTTTTAACCACCTATCAAATGTTTATCTGAAGTCTGTGATGTACCAGAGATTTCTGGGTCTAACACAATTCATACTACTCACAGCAGAGTTTATATGTATTCTTGCTGGCTTGCTGCTTCATGTGATTGAATGGCGTCTGTAATGAATTACATGAAGCTAGGATGTGTTTTAGCCATGGATTGGGAAAGCTACCTTTTTTCGCATATATATACGTTATCAGGATGAGATTCTCCTACTATTTTCAATTATTCCCTTTGGTTTGTGTCACACTAAACAATATTGAAGTGAGACACTACCCATACAGAAATCAATGGCAGGTAGAGGGCAGTGAGAGAGGACAAGTTATTCTCTCACCTATTTTACGTATATTGTAAGAGGTTCGAGCAGATGTAATTTCGATGTATTGCTCATGCGCTGCCTACGATATGCAAGGTCTCTGACCAGAGAGCAGCGTTGACTGCAGTAGGAACTGTGTAGCTGTAGCAGTAAGTTGTTGCTAGTCTGGAGTCTGCTCTGGTCTGGTATGGTGTATCGCGTTGGCTGCCCCGGTCGCGGTGCAGCGATGCCGGGGCCTGAGTATTATTGTATAAGGTAAAAAGCAGCCTCGCGCATATGTATTAATGTTATCTCAAGTCGCATGTAAATGTTTTAAAACTCTCGTAATAATAATCTTCCTCATAAAAAGTAACTTTTAACAACCATTCATTTCAATTTAAAAAATTTACTAATTTCTCCCATCCATGATCATCCAGATTATTGCAATACAGAAATCAGTTGCTCCCTTTCATAAATGACAGATAGGTCGGCCAGCATTGCACAGAGCTGTGCCGGAAAAATTTATTGTAAGAGCAGATATATCCGGCGACTTCATTGAGGTAAGAATTTTTTCCTTTTTTTATTCAGAATGATCTTTCAGGGCCATGACGCACCACAGCTGTCGTCCAAAATTTACCAGGTTAAATTCACAGTGAATTATTGAAAAGTCATAAGTGAGTGACAATTTAATTGAGAGGTTAGTTACATTGTTTTATTACCAGGTTACTGAATTTATTTTGTTATTTGGACGTTACACTGAATGTGAACGGCATAATTATACGTAATTTTTACTGTTGAGAGTTTTAGTAATTTTTCTGTTTTGTGGTTACGCTAAATGTAAATGAATTTTGTGGGGAGGTTACACTGTGAAAGAATTTTGTTTTGAGGTTACACTAAAATCAGAATCATTATCCATAATATTTATTTTATTATTGTGGGGAGGTTACACTTGGCGACAACCGACCAGGATCGTATTTCTTTGTGAATCTCAGAGAAGTAGTCATATATCTGCTCTTATTTACTTAAATGTAGTTTGCATCTGGCGCAACGCATTTACTAATTTGTCACTCTTTCTTTTTCAGATCATCGGCAATTTATTGCTCTTTGTTGTAATTTTATTTGTTCCATTTTTGCTTTGACTTTGTTTCATTTTGTGCTTAATTTTGATTTGTGAAAAATGCCGCGAAAAACTGTTAATAGTACATCGCGATGTGCAATGAGTGAAATAGCCGACTCGAATAATTTGACCGATAATACTTGCAACACTCAGTGTAATAGTGATAATCTTCTAATTACAGATAATCAGTGCGTGCCGATCACTAATATTGATTTTGATCCTAATGATGAGCAAACAAATGCAATTATGTCCAGAGTAAATGTAACAATTGATGACGCGGCACGTTCCGTTACAATGTACGCTGCCCAGCTTGACACACCCGATTTGCAAAATTTACGTAACGAGCAGATAAATGTTTCTAACGAAAGTGAACAGTGTAGTCAGAATACGTCAGATTTATTTGATTCCGGTGTAGTGACCAACAGTGCACATCCAATTGGCGAACCTTTTCAAGAATCAGAAAATGACCAAATGGTTACACAAAACGTGACAAATGTAGATACACCAACACACAACATAGAAAATAGAGTCGCTAATTTTGGCTTGGATCAAGTTATCGCATTATTACTTCAACTCAATGAAAAACAAACAACTGAGTGAAAAACTAGACAACAGTTATAAACAACTTACTGAATCGTGCAAACAACTCGATGAAAAATATGACAGGTCGATCAAACAATTTAATGAAAGTTTCAAACAGCCGAATAAAAGACACGACAATCTTAATGAGCAAAACAAACAACTTAGTGAACAGATTACAGCCGCTACCGTGCAACGCCATGATACTAAAGGACAATTATGTGAGGAAATTAAGGCTTGTGCTAGTAACAGTAGTGAAGAAATTAGATCTGTTGCACAAGAATTAAGTAATACACATGCAGCCACAACAGAATCACTTAGAGATGAAAGTAGTGCAGTCGCTAAACAATGTTCTGAAAACGCAACACAGTTACGCGACGAGTTTAAATTAATGTCAGCAGAACTTGCACACACGCTGGATGCGGAAGTCGATAAGAGATTTGAACAACAGAACAGCCAAATTGACGAACGTTTTAAAGTGACAGAAATGAAAAATGTTTCAGCCTCTAACACGGCACAGCATACGCCACATTCCGAACATTTCTCACACTCATACAGCCAGTATAATTTAAGTAATTTACAGAGAGTACGTGAGTTAGATTCCGAACAGTCACAGACAAATAGATTTTCATACAACCCTGAACCTGTTCAAACATACAGAGACGGCAGGTTTGATTACAAGCACTTTCTATCCGTTGGGAAATTTAAGAATGACAGAACACAGATTCACCCTTATGACTGGATATGACAATTTATTTTTGTACTTTCACCAGCCTGGCCTGTAATGCAGAAACAAGCACTGGATTGGATACAACACCTTGCTTTTGAATTTTCACCGGCATTGCCTGTAACACAGAAACCAAAATTTATTTGCAGCGCGTAATTGACCTCAGGGGATTCATTACGCTTCGATGAATATGTGCCGTAGCGTGCACAGGGTCCCGAGCCGTAGCAGTGCTATTTCATCTTTAGTTTTCTGCACTGCTGCCTTCTCTTTTACTATCCTTTATATCTGTCAAAACAGCTCTTCAACTATCGATCTATCTAGGATTAGAAACGTGTAAAGGAAACCCGATATGACAAGTTTTGCCGAAAGTGACAGTTTTCAATAGACACTCCAAAACTACCAGCGTAATTTTAATGAAATACAGAAGTGTAATTATCAGTATGTACAAAATTTTCAGCTATCGCAGACACATTTATGCAACAATAGAATCTTTTCCCCACAACAGCAACACAACCAGCTGGTTAGCATACCTAACCAACAATGTAATGTACAAGGTCAACCAAGCTTTAATGTTTCGCCGCCTACACGTATAGCGTCGGCCACACCAAATAGTAACGCACAGCAACAAGGAAATAACTACGTACCGAAAACACACCATTTCAACTTATATCGCAATGCACCGTATAGAAATGACTATCATGACAGACGTAAAAGTAATGAGCATAATTTTCAGCGTACGTTTAATAACAGTCGGTCTTACCAGCAGCAAATTCATCCGCAACAACAGATTATCATGAATGAACCAGACAGTCGGTATTATCCCGAACGTAATACGTCAGGAAGAAATAACAGAACAGTACAAATAGTCGAGATGCCACAGCATCCTCGCGCAAATAATAGCACGTCAGATAGAATTTGACAGTTCAGGTTGCATCTTCCAGCAACGCAAGCAATACTTTTGACACACACAACTTTGTTCACGAAAATGTTATTAGTTTTGACGACATGCGATACACACTTTTGCATGAAAGACAGTATCACAACGTATGTAGACGACATTTTTATTGCAGAAGCTAACTGGTCTGAACACAATTTGATTGTTGAACAACTGTTACAAACTTTTCGTGCACAAGGACTCGCAGTTAACCTTAGTAAATCACACTTTGGCAAAACTTCCATAAAATTTCTTGGACATGTAATTTCAGCAGAAGGCATTGCGCCTGACCCGGAAAAACTTCAAGCTTTACGTGACATTACTGTACCTACGACGAAGAAACAACTACGCAGCTTTTTGGGTTTAATTAACTTTTTTCGTAAATTTATTCATTACTCTGCTTTAGACACCCCTAGATTATGTCAACTGACGGGTAAAAACACTATTTGGTCCTGGGATAGCCAAGCACAGTCTGAATTTGTCAATCTGAAACAAGCTTTGTTGAATGCACCACTTTTATCACATCCAGACCTTACTAGAAATTTTTCCATTGCCACCGACAGTTCTAACACCGCTTTAGGCGTACACATTTTTCAGGAAATTGAAGAAGACGGTACTACAGCAATTAACAACATCGCCTTTGCGAGTCGCATTCTGTCACCTGCTGAACGCAATTATTCTGTTACAGAACTTGAAACATTACGTGTTGTATGGGAATTTACGATATTTAGGCATTTTCTTTATGGAAGACACACTACCGTTTACACAGATCATAGAGCTATACAGTTTTTACTTTCAGCAAAATTTACACACGTCAGGTTGAGCAGATGGAAACTCTATTTACAGGAATTTAATTTTACAATTGTTCACATTCCCGGTACACAAAATATTGTAGCAGATGCATTATCCCGTTCTCTCAGCAACAATCAGCAAGACAACGTAACCAACTTCTGCCAAGCAAATTTTAGCGTCATGTGTATTCAACAAGTTGCATTCGAAAATTTCATTTCGGCGTCATTACGAGATATAGCACAAGAGCAGAGTAAAGACAACGTATGGAAAGAAATTAAACACCTTTGGCAATATATGAATAATGTTACCATAAAAAACCATTATACTGTACGCAGTAACATTCTGTTTCGCCGCTCTCACCCTGACAGCAACAATTGGTTACTATGTATTCCTGACGAGCTTGTTAACAAATTAATTTGGTATACTCATTTAAGTTACGCACATTATGGAGCCAGAAAATGTTTTCTTATACTAAGACAGAACTGTTATTTTGCCAACATGGAGAAACGTATTCGACGAGTTTTAGCGTCATGAAAAATCTGCCAGAAAGCTAAGTCAGGCACGACTTCACATATTCCTCCGTTACATCCCATTATACAATTGAGACACATAGCCGCTGTAGACGTTATTGGTCCGATTCCCAGATCTAGTAGAGGTTTTTGCTACATCTTTGTCGCTGTTGAACTCACTTCAAAATTTGTTACCTTCACTCCGTTACGCAAAGCTACTGCTAAAACTATTTCGAATGTATTTGTAAAACATTTTTATTCCATGTAGGGCATGTATTCAAAGTAATTTCCAACAGTGGATCACAGTTTCGATCTGCTAAATGGACGCGTATGTTACGAACAAGAAACATTTCTCCGATCTATATATCCAAGTATCACGCTTCTTCGAACCCTTGTGAACGACTAATGAAAGAAATTGGTAAACTATGTAGAATATACTGCCATAAAAAACATATTGATTGGGACACACACATACTGTCATTTCAGGATGTAATTAACTCCATACCAAATGAATCTACTATGTTATCTCCGACTGTTATACTGAAAAATGTTGAACCACCTTAAAAAAATTAAAGAATTAGTATCCTTTCCTACATCTCGTCGACTACGACACCATGAAATAATTGACATTGCGCTGAACAACATCAAACGTGCCGCAGAGCGCCGGAGAAGACAGCAAAAACAGGTTTGTACACGCCGTGACTTTCACATAGGACAGAAGATATTAGTACGCACACACTATTTATCCAACAGAGGAAAGAGTAGATGCAGTAAATTTTAGCTTATATACTCAGGTCCATATCGAATTCGCAGCATTCCTCACCCCAATGTAGTACACGTCGAAACTCTGAGAACCAGAAAAAGTAAGGGCAATCACCATGTCTCCAATATTAAACCCTTTATCGAATGAATATACCTTATGATTTATCACACTGTAATGCCATTTGCAGATATTTATAATGAACACTTACTGATGATTATCATATTTTTTCTTGGCAAGTGCCCGGCAAGGTAAGGTTAGCAGGTCGCTTTTCTTGTCGTTACACATCAGACTGTGCACATTTTTCCAGATTAACTTACATATTTTATGACCAATTATGCAATTCTATCTAGAGACATATTAATTTTATCAAATTCCTTCTCCATTAAAGTCTTCAACTCTCGCCTCTATCAACTACACAACATACAAGCTGAACACAAAGAAAGTCATTTCTTGTTGTTATATATCAGACCGTGCACATTTTCCATTTTTCGTGTATGTATGATTGTTTTCCTATTTTGTTTGTATGCACTACGAAATCTTTAAGATATAACAAACACCAGTTGACTTTAACATTTTTCCTTGTGATATCTCAATATCTTGGCTATTCTACACTTTTGGCTACTGCATTATGAGACTGTGTGTACATTTTTGCACCTGAACACTCTCTATGTTCTTGACATAATACGTTTTCTGTCATGCTATGCTGTATGCTTAATTATATCACTAGAAACAAGTTTTTATTTAATGGGTATATGATTTAAATGCAAGATATTAATCCTTATTCATCATTTTCAGAAAGCAATAATATGTAAAAGAAATAAATTAAACAAACCACAGTGGATTACTATGAAATGGGAATTTCACCTTCGGAATGAACGAAAGAAAATGGAGTACCTTGTGATGAAGAGTAAATGGATCAGAATTAATAAGCATTAACAAGAATATACTACACACATCGTATGATAGCAGTCTTAACTAATTATTTTTCTTTCAGAATATGAGGCGATTGATGCAGGCTGTCAGACAGCACTACACATCTTAGTTTTATAGTGAGAAACTCTATACTATGAATAGTCATATGAAGTAAATGGTAATATGAATAATGAAGTGTCTTTTTTGCAGATGATAATGAATGATGATGAATAGTTATATGAAGAATATGCTAATATGAATAATGAGGTTTTTGTTTGCAGCTGATGATAGTGATGAAGTTATGGTAATATGAATAATGAAGTTTTTCTTTGCAGATGAGAATAATGATGAAGTTTTTATATTTACTGTTAGTTAAGAAATGCTATGTAGTTATTTAAGTATTTGTTGCAGTTCGTTTTGACAGTATGTCTTATGTCACATGGTATGATGACTGAATGTTTTGGAAAGGACAGCTAGAGTACATACATATTGAGTACACGTTTCATTACCTGTTAATTCGAAGTTTACTTCTTTTCAGCATAATATGCATTTCTTCTTTCAGCTGAATAATCCATTTTGTATTTTTTCCAGGAGAAGCTATTCATGAAATTAATGTGCTATAAGCAGTTAGTCATTAAACCTGTTCTAGTACTTGCATTTTTTTTGCCCATTTGTGTGTGTCATTCATGAATGTGATCACATATACTCTACTTGTTTCATAACCTTGCTACAGCTGACTAATGGCGAATGACGTTACTAATCGTTACTTGCAGCAATAAGTCAAAAGCAAATATTTTCATGCCCCAGCAATTAATTATCGATCACAACGCAATGCATTGCTGGCAAAAAAAAATGTATTACCAGTCCCAAATAATGCTACTAGTTTAAGACATATTTAATGTACTAAATATAATGCAGATTTGTCAGATGTATTGAATCCATTATATCTATGTATTATTGGACCACAGACCTTGAGTAATAGTTATAGTGTGTTACATTTTAAATATGTCCTATGTCACTTGAATGATGAGTTCTGAGTAATACTGAATGATGTTTTGTAATAATGCATAAATGCTATGCCAATAATTTCTGTAAATAATATTTTTGTTATACTCTATAAATGCTATGCCAATAATTAACTCTCATTTTGAATGATGACTTCTGCATAATACTTAATAATGTTTTATAAAAGTATATGAATACTTTGTAACTGACCAACGAATGCCACTGTTTTTTATATTTTTAATTTGTCTTATATCACTTACATGATATCATATATGAATACCAGTAGCTTAATGCTACACTCATTAACTCCTGTTTTGAATGATGACTTCTGAACAATGCATAAAAATGGTTTGTAACTGGCCAATGAGTGCCAATGATTACTATAACTAGATGAATTATGTAAACTCTTGTTTTGAATGATGACTTCTGAATAATGCATAAAAATGATTTGTAACTGGCCAATGAGTGCCAATATTTACTGTAATTAGATGACTTATGAATAATGTTCTGTAATACTCCATACATAGTACAGAAATGTTTAGTAACTAGGCAATGGGTGCCAACAATTACTCAAATCGGTTAATAGACTAGTGTAATTCTCTATGATGACTTGCATAAGACTTAATGTCCTTCACCTTCTGACCTAATTATCAGAAACTACTGCAATATCCGTTTGTCCTGTCCACCCTCATGATCATGGAGCACTATATTTGGCTTTTGCACTAATTCTACGTTGGTGTACCTTACAGGAATGTGGTGTTGACACATCATGCTGTCCACCACCTTGAACGATGGAGATTTTATTATGGTCCCACTGTTTGGTGTACCTAATGTACTACCAAAATGATAACATTGAATATTAATACGACATTTCAGTGTCTTCGCTACACTGATTAATACTTCAGGGAAGAGAACTTCAGATTGTCTCACTTGGTGTTGCGCTTCTGTAGAAAGATATGGACTTTCAGTGCAGCTACGTGCAACCTACTGTGCTACAAACATGATGCAATCCTTCCCTTTCCTTTCCTAGTTCTTGTAAAATGGTAGAGACATATACAGTGCGTGTGCACTTTATGTCATTTATTAATATGTTTTGTGCTCATTGCGTATCCTAGTTCTTGTAAAATGGTAAAAATATATACAGTGCGTGTGCACTTTGTCATTTATTAATATGTTTTGTACTCATTGCGTATCCATTTCTTGTAAAATGGTAAAAAATACAAACAGTGTGTGTGCACTTTATATCATTTGTTAATGTGTTTTGTACTCATTGCGTATACATTTTGTCATTTCTTACATATACAGTGTGTGTGCACTTTATGTCATTTGTTAATATGTTTTGTACTCATTGCGTATACATTTTGTCATTGCTTGATATGTTCTGTACTCAGTGCATGTGCACTTATGTGCGCTTATATATATGAGTATACTCTGTGACTGTAAAATTAGTTAATTAAGTAGATTTTAGAAAAATTTGTTGCTCAAGGCAAGTCCAATTGACTCACCATCACTGCCAAATTTTTGCCCCCCCCACCCCTGTGTAGCTGTAGCAGTAAGTTGTTGCTAGTCTGGAGTCTGCTCTGGTCTGGTATGGTGTATCGCGTTGGCTGCCCCGGTCGCGGTGCAGCGATGCCGGAGCCTGAGTATTATTGTATAAGGTAAAAAGCAGCCTCGCGCATATGTATTAATGTTATCTCAAGTCGCATGTAAATGTTTTAGAACTCTCGTAATAATAATCTTCCTCATAAAAAGTAACTTTTAACAACCATTCATTTCAATTTAAAGAATTTACTAATTTCTCCCATCCATGATCATCCCGATTATTGCAATAGAAAAATCAGTTGCTCCCTTTCATAAATGACAGATAGGTCGGCCAGCATTGCACAGAGCTGTGCCGGAAAAATTTATTGTAAGAGCAGATATATCCGGTGACTTCATTGAGGTAAGAATTTTTTCCTTTTTTTATTCAGAATGATCTTTCAGGGCCATGACGCAGCACAGCTGTCGTCCAAAATTTACCAGGTTAAATTCACAGTGAATTATTGAAAAGTCATAAGTGAGTGACAGTTTAATTGAGAGGTTAGTTACATTGTTTTATTACCAGGTTACTGAATTTATTTTTTTATTGGGACGTTACACTGAATGTGAACGGCATAATTATAATTTTTACTGTTGAGAGGTTTAGGAATTTTTCTGTTTTGTGGTTACGCTAAATGTAAATGAATTTTGTGGGGAGGTTACACTGTGAAAGAATTTTGTTTTGAGGTTACACTAAAATCAGAATCATTATCCATAATATTTATTTTATTATTGTGGGGAGGTTACACTTGGCGACAACCGACCAGGATCGTATTTCTTTGTGAATCTCTGAGAAGTAGTCATATATCTGCTCTTATTTACTTAAATGTACTTGATTTTGATCCTAATGATGAGCAAACAAATGCAATTATGTCCAGAGTAAATGTAACAATTGATGATGCGGCACGTTCCGTTACAATGAACGCTGCCCAGCTTGACACACCCGATTTGCAAAATTTATGTAACGAGCAGATAAATGTTTCTAACGAAAGTGAACAGTGTAGTCAGAATACGTCAGATTTATTTGATTCTGGTGTAGTGACCAACAGTGCACATCCAATTGGCGAACCTTTTCAAGAATCAGAAAATGACCAAATGGTTACACAAAACGTGACAAATGTAGATACACCAACACACAACATAGGAAATAGAGTCGCTAATTTTGGCTTGGATCAAGTTATCGCATTATTACTTCAACTCAATGAAAAACAAGACAACTATTTCAAACAACTGAGTGAAAAACTAGACAACAATTATAAACAACTTACTGAATCGTGCAAACAACTCAATGAAAAATTAGTACTTCCGTTTCCCACTTCTATTGATTCTTCCTGACTAAATTCTTGAACTTCAGCCTACTCTTCATCACCACTATATTGTGATCTGAGACTACATCTGCTCCTGGGTACGCCTTACAATCCAGTATCTGATTTCGGAATCTCTGTCTGACCAGATGTAATCTAACTTAAATCTTCCTGTATCACCTGGTCTTTTCCAAGTATACTTCCTCCTCTTGTGATTCTTGAACAGGGTATTTGCTATTACTAGCTGCAACTTGTTACAGAACTCAATTAGTCTTTCTCCTCTCTCATTCCTTGCCCCAAGACCATATTCTCCTGTAAATGTTTCTTCTACTCCTTTCCCTTTAATTGCATTCTAGTCCCCCATGACTATTAGATTTTCATCCCCCTTTACATACTGTATTACCCTTTCAATATCCTCATACACTTTCTATATTTCATCTTCAGCTTGTGACGTCAGCATGTATACCTGAACTATCGTTGTCGGTGTTGGTTTGTTGTCGATTCTGATAAGAACAATTCTGTCACTAAACTGTTCACAGTAACACACTCTCTGCCCTACCTTCCTGTTCATAACTAACCCTACTCCCGTTATACCATTTTCTGCTGCTGTTGCTGTTACCCTATACTCATCTGACCAGAAATTCTTGTCTCTTTTCACTTCACTTCACTCACCCCTGCTACATCTAGATTGAGCCTTTTCATTTCTCTTTTCAGATTTTCTATTTTCCCTACAACGTCCAAGCTTCTGACATTCCACGTTATCCTTTCGTTGAGTATTCAATCTTTTCCCGCGGTAACCTCCCCCTTGGCACTTATATCCCGGAGATCGGAGTGGGGGACTATCCGGAATCTTTTGCCAATGGAGAGATCATTATGACACTTCGTCAATTAGAGGCCTTATGTCCTGTGGATACACGTTACGTGTCTTTAATTCTGTAGTTTCCATTACCTTCTGCGTCCTCATGCCGTTGATCATTTCTGATTATTCCTCCTTTAGGGGCAGTTTCCCACCCTTAGGACAAGAGAGTGCCCTGACCTCTGCCCTCTCCTCCGCCCTCTTTGACAAGGCCGTTGGCAGAGTGAGGGTGACTTCTTACGCCGGAAGTCTTCGGCCGCCAATGCTGATTATTTAAACAGCGGCGGGATTTTTTTTTCATTTTGTTCGGTATTGTTCGTTGCGTTTTGTCTGGGCCGACGCCACAAGACATCCGTTGAGATTGATCGTTGATTCACCTATTTTATTACAGAGGGCGACCAGCCCTCTGAGCGAACACGCTGAGCTAACGTGTCGGCTCCGTTTCCAATTGCTCATCGGAAAGAATTCCTTTTGTCGTTATAGCCAAACAGAAACTGCTATAATAGACACATGAACTACGTCTGCACATAACAGTTGGAGGTAATGTGCTACAATAATCTGAACGCAAATAGCAAACTGCGTTGTAGCATAAGCTTCACACATTTCAACAATAAGGGATAAGATACATACTTCGTCCTTAAAGAATCGTTATGCATATATATCAGGCATGTATAAATAAAACTAGACTACAATGTTTGTATATTCTTAAATTTTTAAGACCCCAAACATACTAGCCCGAGGAACACAAATATAACAAATTAAGTCTAAACAAGGGACAGAACAGTAATTGTTTAATTTGACCTTCAAGGAATTTAACATGTTTAGAAAAAGAAAGTATTCAAGTCTGGAGCAATGCCATTTAAATATTAAAACGTTATGGGAGAACTGTCAGGTCATACTGACCTGAAGATAATAGAACAGATAAAAGAAACTCGTGTCATTTGAAATCTTGACAGCCACAACGTAGGCCTAAATTTTGCGTTCTGTGTAGGTAAACATCGAAAATTCTGACACTTCCTGGCAGATTAAAACTGTCTGGTTGACCAAGGCTCGAAATCAGCATTTTACATTTCAGAGAAATGCTTAAAAATTCCCCAAATCAAATATAATACACGTCAACAAACATGCACTAAGTAGAATGAAGTTACAATCAACCACAGAAACACTAATTTAATAGAACTGTATGAAACCTAAAAAACGAAAAGCCAGTAGGCTTAAATGAAGTACCAACGTGTGTGCTGAAACAATGCATATAGAGTATATAAGAACCCTTTACAAAGATAGTAAATGCGTTATTCACATCAGGAAAATTTCCAGAGTACAGACAAGAGCTGTACTTCTGCTCATGAAAGGTAATTCAGAAAACACAGAAAACTACCAGTCCATTCAGTGCTGTCATCATTCTCAAAAAGTATAGAATGATTATGAAAGACAGATTAATGAATTACTGGAATAAATATAGCCTCAGTGAATCATATTTTAGTTTCCGTAGAATTAGATGTATAAAATTAGCCATAATAGAACTCAGAGAAGTAATACTTCATGTTCTTGACTAAAATGAGTGCATCCCATGCATATTTTCAGATAGATTTTGATACTAAATACGCTACAATCATTAGGAATAAGATGTGTAGCTAATGACTGGTTCCGATCATAACTAGCACATAAGATACGAAGTGTAAAGATAACACATAGCTCAAATAAGGCTAAACAGTTACCAGAGCAAAAATGTATTGATGCATTATCTCCTCAGGGTAGCATATTGGGACCAACACTATGGCCAATATATATCAATAACTTTTCCAACACTGTTAGTGCTG
The DNA here is from genome assembly GCF_023864345.2 of Schistocerca serialis cubense. Taxonomy (NCBI): domain Eukaryota; kingdom Metazoa; phylum Arthropoda; class Insecta; order Orthoptera; family Acrididae; genus Schistocerca; species Schistocerca serialis. Next base: position 254,874,448 of record NC_064643.1, read on the forward strand.
AAAAAAATTTCTTTGGTGGTGATAGAAGTATTATAGTCACTGAGAAAACAACAGAATAAATGAAAGTTACAAAGAAGTTTACAGATGATCAGTGTGCAATGAAGTGATATCAACATAAGGAAAACAGTTACCATGACACTCAGTTTGAAGAAAGAAGCGACACTCTAAAATGAAATGTAAATGGTGCCTCTATAAACTACATTTCAACCAAAAAAATTACTTAGGCAGCAACATTAATTATCAGTTAAAGCGGTGTGAGCACACAAAGAAACGTGAAAACAAAATGTCGTCATCACAGTTCCGTCGGTGAGTAGCAGCCATGGCCTTCTAGTTACATGCTGTTCTTATGAACGCTTAATTCTTAGTTATGGAATTCTCTGCTGGAGAAAAAAATGCACAAAATATGAACACAGTTTTCAAACTACAGAAAAGGGCGCTAGGAATAATAATCAAAAATAATAACCCAGCTCATTGTAAAGATATGTTCAAAGTAGCGGAGATTTTGACCACGCCACGTGAATACCACCAGTCCACTGTGCAGTATAACGTTGGTAGTTTCTGCAAAAACAGCTCTGTCCATGACGATGGATCGAAATCTAGACTGAACTTACATTTTCCAAGAAAGAAAAAATGTGAAACTCAAAACAGCATTTTCTACCAAGGTATGTAACTGTACAGTAAGTTGCCCAAGACGAAAGAGATTACTGAAACGACCTTATTTAAAGGTCAGTGAAAAAGTACTTACTAAGCAGTACAGGCTATACAGTGAAGGACGACACATAGTAGAGTTTTCGCAACAAATGTAGTCCAGATAAATAACAATAAAGGTGGAAAAGATCTATTATCTCACGTAACATTTTCATATTATGTTTTTTCTTTATTATCCTTTGTTACTTTCTGTAAAAGCTTACTTCCAAAGCTGTGGAATGTATAACACTAACACCTAATCCTCTTTCCGATATCAACATCTCACCCATTAAAGAGAAATGCGGACTCGATTTTTGAGGCCGCCAAATAAGAAGTTTCAGTATTCAGAAGGAAAACCAAACATCGTCGCTACGGTGCTGATGTTAGTTGATAGCACATGTATGTTACATTATGGAATGATATACGTATAGTTTGTGTAGTACATGCAGTGACTGGGAGAGAGAAGTGAATGAAAAACATATTAGTAGCCTTATACCTTCAGTAAGTACTGTTGTGCACTGCATAGAAACCGAATGAGATAGTATTGTTTTAAGTAAAATGGCCTTGTGTCTCGCAGGGGAGTATCCAGGCGCCATGCGATCATTTTTATTTAGAGCTTACGTGGTTTCCTTAAATTACTTCAGGCAAACATCAGAATAGTTCCTACTTGAATGCTACAGCCGACTGCAAGTCCCTCCTTGTAAAACTAGACATGTAAGATATAGATGCTTATATAAATGCTTCTGTGCATCAATTACTTTTTTTTTACTGTGACATATCCGATGTCTTTGTAAAACTTATCTACAGATTAATGAAACTATTACTGCTCCAGCACACTTAAATGCTTAAACACCTCAGTTCCATGAAAAAGATTCGAAATGATCCAGAATTGTTAAATTTCTATCACAGATACAAAAAGATCTATAGGAAGGTGCTGCAAAAAATTCATTCAATGACAAAATAATATTTAATGCAGAGAATAAAAGCAAAGCAGTCTGGGATGTTATGAAAAAGGAAACGGGGAGAGGCAAACAATCGCAGAATAACATACTGCTAAGGGAGGGGGATAAAGTAATAAATGATCCACAACACTTAGGAAACTATGTAAACGTGCTTTTTTTAAGTATTGCAGAGAAGTAAAAGAAAAAATTCCCCAAAACAAATATAACACTTGTAAATAATGTTACACCAAATACAATGATGTTACTTCCAACCACAGAGAATGAAGTCAATAAAACTGTTCAAAAACTAAAAAATAAAAAGTCAATAGGCTTAGATGAAGCACCAATGTGTGTACTGAAACAATGCATTGGGACTATACAAAGCCCCTTCACAAATACAATAAATGAATCCCTCACATCAGGAACATTTCCAGTGCAGTTAAAACAGGCAAGAGTTGTACCTCTGCTTAAGAAAGGTAATGCAGAAGACATAGAAAATTATCAGGACATTTCCCTGCTGTCGGAATTCTCAAACATAATAGAAGCAATTATGAAAGACAGGTTAATGAATTACCTGAATAAATACAATCTTTTAAGCGAATCACAGTTTGGTTTCTGAAGTGGCAAACATATGGAGTCATCCATAATAGACTTCACAAAAGTTGTACTTGATGCTCTTGATAAAGATGAGTGAGTCACAGTCATATTTTTGGATTTTTCTAAGGCGTTTGATACAGTCGACCACAAGATTCTATTAAATAAATTAGAAGCATTAGGAATAAAAGGAGTAGCTTATGACTGGTTTCGATCATACATAGCAGATAGGGTACAAAGAGTAGAGATAACACATACTTCAAGTAGATCCAAACATTTAGTAAAACACTTATCAGAACCAAAATACATTAATATAGGGGTTCCACAAGGTAGCATATTAGGACTAATACTATTCCTGATATACATCAATGAATTTCCCACAAGTGTTACATGGTGAAAAAATTCTCTTCACTGATGACAGCTATATTATAGTCACTGAGGAAACAAGGGAACTACTTGCCAAGAAAGCAAATGAACCTCTCAAGCAAGTTTATCATTGATCAATAAGCAGTAAAGTGACATTGAACATAAATAAAAAATGCTATAACTTTCAGTTTGAAGAGGAAAAATGTCAATGTTAAATTTGACTGTGTAACAAATGCAAAATTTCTAGGAATGAATATTAATTCAGAGTTGAAGTAGTGAACACATAAAGGTAGGCCTACTTGCAAACAGAATGTCATCGGCAAGTTATACCCTTAGAATACTATCATCAGTGTGTAACATGTAGTGTCTTTTAGTCACACATTATTCATATGTACACTCAATTCTTAGCTATGGCATCCTTTTTTGGGAAACAAACGCACAAAATATGAACACAATTTTCAAACTCCAGAAAAGAGCCATAAGAATAATAACCAAAAATAATAGTCGAGCTCATTGTAAAGATCTGTTCCAAACACTGGGGATTTTAACTGCTGCATTTACCAGTCAGTTGGACACATCAAAAATTACATTGGTAACTACTCCACAAACAGCTCTGTCCATGACCATGCAACGAGAGGTAGACTCAACTTACATTCACCAAGAAAAAATAAGCATAAAACTCAAAACAGCATTTTCTACCAAGGAATAAAATTGTACAATAAATTGTAAGTAGGCTGTTTAGGTTTTTATGTTGGTAACGCCACATAGCGCTCTGTATGAAAGTCAATGACTGTGCTGTGTGCAGTCTGTGACTGATTTGCATTGTTGGAATATTTCTATTGTAGTGTTGGGCAGTTGGATGTGAACAGCGTGTAGCGTTGCGCAGTTGGAGGTGAGCCGCCAGCAGTGGTGGATGTGGGGAGAAAGATGGCAGAATATTGAGAGTGAACACTATTAAGGTAAATACATTGTTTGTTCTCTATCAAAATCTTTCATTTGCTAAGTATGCCTATCAGTAGTTAGTGCCTTCAGTAGTTAGAATCTTTTACTTAGCTGATCCGAAAGTTCGACTACTTTCTCTGAACTAATTTCCTCCATGTGTATTTCTGAACCAATTTTCAGAGTATCTACTGTGTACTTTATGTTTTCCTGAGTTTTTGCAAGTTGCGTAACCGGATCGGTAGATGCAACTGAGTCAATTTTAGCCCGCAAAGCCTCGTGATTTTCATGAACAATAGTTTGCAGTTCTTTTATGGCTGCTTCGTGATTCTGTAATGCATTTTCATTACGCGAAAAAATAGGTTGAAAATGCTCACAAATTTGTGTTTTTACGTCATTACAGACATTTTAACATTTCGAGTCGATGTTATGTAACCCAGTAGTTAAATCTTCACGCGTTTGTTGAATTGTTTCTTTAATTTTTTTCTGATTTCGTTCCATTTGTTGCTGTGTTTGTCTCTGATTTTGTTCCATTGTGTCTAACTGTTGCTGTGTTTGTCTCTGGTGTTGTTCCATTGTGTCTAACTTTTGAAACTTTTGTCCCATTTGTTGCATTAATTGTAATAACAATGCACTGGTATCTGAAACATGTTCCTCAGTGCTATCCGGCAGTGTATTGGAACCGGCAATATTCGCATTTTGAAAAGCAGAAAATGTGTCTTGACTTATTTGAGAAAACGGTGAGGACGCAAAACCTGAATCTACAGTATTTGCAAGATTGTGTCCTGTCATTTCGGATTCCTGAGGCGAGCTGTTGCCGACCGATCGATCGATAATGCTTCCCTGTTCACTAATTGTTTCACTGTCTATACCATTATTTGCCGCCTGGTCCATTTTCCTATGCACAATTCCCAAATTACAATGTTGAACATTAGTGAATTCATTACACGGTGGCGCTAACACACTATTCTCGTCGTCACTGTCATTTCTCAGTTTACTTTGTAGCCTGGTATTACGTTTTTCACACGCCATAATTGTCACAATATTTCACACGGTAACACAGAAAAGCACAATTTGAACAGTAAAATAAGAAAACACATTAAAATAGCACTGAAAATAATATCTAATTGATTGCAAGCACAGCTGCGAAATACTTGGTGCAAATCCACGTGCATGCCACATCAATTTTACTGTACGACAATGATAAACTACGACTACAAAGAAGATTCTCTCTACAATTACGCGCTAGCAATAAATAATAGCTACACCAATTACACAAACTCAAAGAAAAAATCAGAAGATTCCAGTGAGGTAACCTCGGCTAAGGATCGACTTATGAAACATCCCCTTAGAAAAATTAATGAATTACTGTGCTGATAAACCTCTTACGTTATATGATTTTCAAACAGCTGAGCAGAAATGAACGTACTCAGACATTTCTCTCTTTACTTATTCTGATCAACACTAAATTGACACACAATATTTTTTAGCGCAACGCAATCTGACTTTCAATAATCCCTACAAAAGAATGGCCCTGACTAACAATAACCTATACCTTTCATGAATCACTTAGCTCACAAAAATCTTCGTTACTCGAACTACTGCCATACAGCGAGCGCCAATACTGCCAGCTATATAAAAAATTCTAACTACTGAAGGCACCAACTACTGACAGGCATACTTAGCAAATGAAAGATTTTGATAGAGAACAAACAGTGTATATACCTTAATAGTGTTCAAAAGTCATTATATATATATATTCAAAAGTCATTATATATATATATATATATATATATATATATATATATATATAAAAGTTCATGATATACAGTATTGCAAATTTACTCTTTCTGATGGACACACGTCCAGATCGTCCGCTATCAAAATTCTGCCATCTCTTCCCCCACATCCACCACTGCTGGCGGCTCACCTCCAACTGCACAACGCTGTGTGCTGTTCACATCCAACTGCCCAACACTACATTAGCAATATTCCAACAACGCAAATCAGCCACAGACTGCACTCAGCACAGTCAGTGATTTTCAGACAGATCGCTACGTGGCGTTACCAACATAAAAACCTAAACAGCCTACTTACAAAATTACCAAAAGAGATTAAATAAATTGCAAAAATACAGTTATTTAAAAAGGCAGCTAAAAAGTATCTGTTATGCAATACATTCATGTTACACATTGAAGGATTACTTAGATAAAACAGAGTAGGGGTTTGATAAATAATGTTGTACAAATAAATAATAATTATTATTATAATTATTATTATTATTATAAAACATCCAACATTCCACGTAACACATTCACTTTACGTTTTTTCCCTTCTTTTTTCCTTTCTAGAAATGCTTACCCCCAAGCTATGCACAGCACAATACTAACACCTCTTCCTCTTTCTGAGCTGAACATCTCACTCATTATGGCGGATTGCTGACTCAGTTTTTCAGGATAGCAAATGGGAAGTTGTCGTACAGAAAATGGCCCAGAGATCACCAGTGTGTGTGTGTGTGTGTGTGTGTGTGTGTGTGTGTGTGTGTGTCTGTGTTTGTGTAGTGAGTGAAGTGTTATGAAACAATGCATATGTAGTGTGTACAGTGATTGCTAGTGAGATATGAGTGAATGGTGTGGTATTACATTATTTTAATAAGTTGTTTTTTTAAAAAAGTATTGTATACCAGAAGTAAATCTAATGATTATGCCTAACTAGAAGCCTGTAAATATATGTGTATACGAATTATCTTATTTGAAATTGGCCTAAACTTGTAAATACTTTGACATGTCCTATATCCTTGTAAAAAGAGATCTACAGATGACTAAAGCTATTACTACTACTACTACTACCACTACTACTAGCAGCTATCAACAGTACTAGGAAGAAGCACCAATACAACGAAGAAAAAAACCGTCCTGTACGAAACGTTCTGTTACAGGTATCCCACATATATATTTAAGTTCTTTCCACAAGCAGAAGTTTAGGTTTTTCATTGTTCCTCTCACCATTTAGAGGATTTCTGAGTTGTTAACTCCACAATACAACGGCTGTTCTGCTTGTACGCTGAGACTTGAGACAGGAGGTAATTTCGAAGATCTTCCAGTATATCTCACAATAATATAGGTGGCTCATTATGATGCAGGGTACGTTGAAATTAGCTGGACCATAAACTTAAGAAACTTATGATCTATGAACAACACATATTCCGATACTGAACGTAGTAGTAGGTGGGTTACTTGTTTACAGTTGAGCAAACCGTTAATAATGCACTGCTCAAAGTAAAACGGGGAAGAAACGGAGGAGCTAGACTATAAGGTGCATTGCATTTTAGGAGCGCAAATTTACGTATTTTTAAACGTTGAGGTAACCGTCCGTCCTCATTTGGGCCTTACAAAGCGTTAATAGCAGAACAATTCTAGTTGTGCCACGCGAGGCATATTAAGAAACGCAAACAATTTTAATGGGAGCTATTAATTGCTTCGGAATGAGTTTCTCTGTGTCATAATTGCACCAACGTTGTGAAAACAGTGTTTTTACAGGGCTGAATTGGAAAGTGATATCATACCCTTCTGAATACAACCAGTCGATCTGCGCTGCACAAGCTCTGTAATTCAGAATGCGATCACAATAATTGCAGAATCAAATACACACACACACATCTCACGGCAGGAATGCCATCAGAAGCAGAGAAACAGTTTTAAGCTCCGCTTTGTGTCGATACCCCAACATCCTCCCTCCAGCGAGTTGAGAACTAGTAGCTTTAGTTTCTCGGTCGAGTCAAATTATTTGGCGCTAGAACTATTATGAAGTGATCCATTTTAACGGACGTTGCAGTAAAAGAAGTGTACGGTGGATAACTACGTCTGTTTTGTATCAGGTCATACTTGCGTATGCGGTGTACCGCGTTACACATATGGAACGGTGAAATTTAGTGAAGAAATAAACAGTACGCACCCGACAACAAGTAATCATCAAGAGCGCCGTGAATATGATCTGTAATGAAAGTATTAGTACTGCAATAGACTGTACATTTATTAGAGAGCGATTTTAGAAGTGTTCAGCGACTGTTTAGTAAACTTTAGCAAATATTTGGTGGTCCGAAATTCTTTCCCAAATTACACAAAGTGTCGACAATGCAACAGAGTGTCTCACATAGACTTTTCATAGTAATGTTTAACAACAGTAATTATATGTTAACGAGAGCGGTGGCGCAGTGGTTAGCTCACTGGACTCGCATTCGGGAGGACGACGGTTCAAACCCTGCTTTAGGTTTTCTGTGATTTCCCTAAATCGCTTTACGCAAATGCCGGGATGGTTCCTTTGAAAGGGCAGGGCCGGCTTCCTTCCCCATCCTCTCCTTATCCGATGGGTCGATGACCTCGCTGTTTGGTTCCCTCCACCATATGAACCAACCAACCAATTGTATGTTAAAATGTGAACAAACAGCCAAGAACTGCGTTCACTCAAACAATAAATTTGTTTACCTTCGTAGTTATAAACTACGTGTATATCATATGATTTACCAGTCCTAGAGTGTATGTGATAGTTTATTGTTGTGAACGATCACAGTGACTGGTAAGAAGACCACGAACGATTTTTCTGGAGGAAGTGGCGTCACAGAGCTCAGGTAAGTGCAATTAGGCAACCTTCGCACCAGCTTCATGGTAAAAATATGTGGGGCAGGATGTTACTGTTTATACGAATTAACATTACGCTAAAACCTTAATAAACGTTTGTGAATACACGTCGATTGATAGCGCTATAAATGGCGACTGTAAGCTCACCGGACAACAAATTAGTCACCTCAGTGTGCACATACGGATCAATTGTTAAGTTTTTTCAGAGGGTGCAGCGACTGACTGACTCATGTGCTCAACAGCGCGCGCACTGCCTCTATGTGAGCGTAAGGCAGTAGCGATCAATAGAACATTTATGTTGCAAGCTGACTTTGTACGTAAACATGAGTAAATGTAAGGACATGAAAGCGTGGCAAAAGGGGGCAATCGTGTATGGCCAAGCGATGTGTGAAGTTAGTGGATTTGTTGGTATTTCGCAGCGTACTGTTCAATGTACACTATGTGATCAAAAGTATTCGGACACCTGGCTGAGTATTACTTACAAGTTCGTGGCGTCCTCCATCGGTAATCCTGAAATTCAATATGGTGTTAACCTTGATGACAGCTTCCACTCTCGCAGGCATACGTCCAATCAAAAATGTTCAAGTGTGTGTGAAATCTTATGGGACTTAACTGCTAGGGTCATCAGTCCCTAAGCTTAAACATCACTTCACCTAAATTATCCTAAGGACAAACACACACACACATGCCCGAGGGAGGACTTGAACCTCCGCCGGGACCAGCCGCACCGTCCATGACTGCAGCGCCTCAAACCACTCGGCTAATCCCGCGCGGCATACGTCCAATCAGGTGCTGGATGGTTTCTTGGGGAATGGCAGCCCATTCTTCACAAAGTGCTGCACTGAGGAGAGGTATCGATGTTAGTCGGTGAGGTCTGGCATAAAGTCAGCGTTCCAAAACATCCCAAAGGTGTTCTATTGGATTCAGGTCAGGACTCTGTGCAGGCCAGTCCATTACAGGGATGTTATTGCAGTGTAACCACTCCTCCACAGGCCGTTCATTATGAACAGGTGCTCGATCTTATTAAAAGATGCAATCGCCATCCCCGAGTTTCTGTTCAACAGTGGGAAGCAAGAAGGTGCTTAAAACATCAATGTAGGCCTGTGCTGTGATAGTGCCACGCAAAACAACAAGGGGTGCAAGTCCCCTCCACGAAAAATACGACCACACCACAACACCACCGCCACCGAATTTTACTGTTGGCACTGCACACGCTGACAGATGCGTTCACCGGGTATTCTCCATACCCACACCCTGCCATCAGATCGCCACATTGTGTACTACTATTCGTACTCCACACAACGTTTTTCGACTCTTCAATCGTCCAATGTTTACGCTCCTTACACCACGTGAGGCGTCGCTTCGCATTTATCGGCGTGATGTGTGGCTTATGAGCAGCCGCTCGACCATGAGATCCAAGTTTTCTCACATCCCGCCTAACTGTCATAGTACTTGCAGTGTATCCTGATGCAGTTTGGAATTCCTGTGTGATGGTCTGAGCTAGGTGTCTGCCAATTACACATTACGACCCTCTTCAACTGTCGGTATTCTCTGTCGATCAACAGACAAGGTCGGCCTCTACGCTTTTGTACTGTATGTGTACCTTCATGTTTCCAATTCACTATCACATCGGAAACAGTGGACCGAGGGATGTCAAGGAGTGTGAAAATCTCGCGTACAGACATGGCACAAGTGGCACCCAATCACCTGACCACGTTGGAAGTCCGTGAGTCCCGCAGAGCACACCATTTTGCTCTCTCGCGATGTCTAATGATTACTGAGCTCGCTGATACAGAGTATCTGGCAGTAGGTGGCAGCACAATGTACCTAATATGGAAAACGTATGTTTTGGGGTGTCCGGATACTTTTGATCACATAGTGTGTCTACAGTCAAAGGTGTAACACGTGTGGCCACAAAACACAACGTCATAATTATGGTCAGACAAAAATTCTGAGCTAGGAACCGGAGACACGTTTTACGGCTTGTGTATCAAAATCGCTCCCAACCCTACAGGAATTGCTTCAGACAGTGAACGAAGCTCCATCCCAACCTGTTAGCGAGAGAATATTGAGATGAGAACTGCACGCAGTGAATATTTAGAGTCGGTCACCTCGAAAGGGGCCATTGATCACAGACGCATATACAGACGACAACAACAAAGTTCATACGTCTCTATTGTACTGTAAAAGCACCTGACTTGTATCCTATAGAAAGTTTGTGGGACACGTTGGAACAACGGGTAAAACGCCGACGTCTTCATTCCCGCAATTTGATGTAATTGTGCGATCAACTACTTAGCGAGTGGTTAACCTGGATGCGACATACCTGCACAATCTTGTGGACTGAGCCTAAGCTAATCCAGCTGCTTATCAAGTCCAGGGACGCAATTACAGGGTATTAAATGATGTTTGTGATTATACCTCTAGGGAAGACTATTTTTTTTCTCCCATAAGCTTATGGCGATAGCCCTCTGAAGAGCTCCGTTTAAAAGAAGATTCAGGGTGAAAGTAATATAATTACAGCAGTAAAAAGTAAATGGGGCATCTATAATATTACACACCGGAGTCACTAACACATGGAATAAAGTTATGAGCGGAACAAGAAGAGGAGAGGTGACTTGTGATAAGAATCTCGACGTAAGATCATGTGGAAACGCTTGCGCTGCTACGGACCTGTTTGTCGTAGTGTATTAAAAAGTACGTTAGTTTCCAAGTTAAAACGGTGTCCTCAGGCTGTAAAACGCTTCATCAGTAGCATGCATCATAAAAACCTTAAAATATGCGTGAAAACTGCTTAAAAATGTATGAAAGTTGTCCAAATTTGCAAGATCAAATAATAATAAAAAATCATGGTAGTTACTGCGTGCATTATATCCCAGGGTCGAACACGTTACGAGGAACACCGCCGGCCACGCGAAAAATCGGTACATGTAGAACACTGATATCATTTTCTGAATACTTTCTGGTAGAGGTTATGAAGGGGGCCTTTCTGGGATCGTTTTCTAAAAATTTGCAAAATGGGAACGTATAGCGTGTTTCAAGAATTGGTAATTCCTTGCTATTGTTATCTGTAACAAGCGGGTGCGATGCGAGTGAGTTGCAGCGAAAAATCTATATGTACTGGACAAACTTCGAGATATATCGCACACAGAGGGGCACGTTCAAAAACTCCGTAATATTTTATTTAAAAAACAATATACAATCATAAATTTTTTTGAACAGCATTAACTGGACCAAAGCATCATGTACAATTTATTTTACATTTTGTACTATTGTAAACATAAACGACCAAGTACCGTACCAAATGTTCGGTAGTAAGATTGTGTCTTCGATCACTCAGAACAAATTTATAAGCAGAAAACGACCGTTCTCCATCAACTGACGTAACTAGGCGGTATTTGAATCTGGGTGCTATGCTGCCACTTATTGTTTCTGGTAAAAGTTCACCCGTCCCATTAACAAAACTATAGTTTGGCACAAGGGTTCAAAGCCTGGGTTATTGTTTATAATGTTTTCGAACTTTTCTTTAAGTTTTCTTGGGAATCCCTCCGGCAATTACGAGTTCATTAGAATTATTCTATTCATTGACTGAATAGATTCATTCAACGGCAAACCTTGAGTTTCAAGCTTTTTTTTAAACTTGCATATTTATGGGGAAAACGAGTGAAAATCACAACAATGTATCTTTTAATACCGGAATCACTAACAGTTTCCTTGCACTGGAAAACTGCCAAAGGCTCTGCACTATCGAAGTCGTTTACTACCCCTCTAATGGCCCTCGTAATGTTCACTGTAAAACAACACAGCTTCGACCCACATACCACAACGAGTTACCACTGGTGTGGGAGGTAAAGACACATTTGGTAGGTTTTTTTGTAGGTCTTGATGACCTCCCTAGCAGGAACTCTTAGAAACACCTTCTTTGTGGATGAAATCACTTTATTTACATTCACAAACTTGGAACGTACTTCTTCAGCAAAGCGATTTACTCCGTGAACAAAGCGTCACATGAATCAAATTTCGATAAAATAATTTAGGGTATTTTCCTGATCTGATCATATAGGGAGCAGCATCTTAAATAAACGCAAACACTCTTTCATCTGCAGAAGATTCTGCAAATATTTTTCTAATACCCTCATTCACAAATCTGGCGATCGTGGAATGATTTACTTTTCCAAGTCCTTTGCAGGCCGCTAAACGGGAAGAAGAAGGCTCTTCTTTTAAAGCACCAACAATTAAATTTGCAATTAGACGGCCACAAATGTCTGCATTTTCGCCAACTGAAATCAAGATAATGCTGTCCTTGAGTTCATTGCGTATTTCTTCCAGAACATTTAGGTAAATTATCGGTATGTAATTTTTACGGAATGTTGATTTATTTGGTATATTTTGATTTAAGCAATATTTGCGCAGGATGCCTTTGAGGATAGGGGTTGTAAGTCTGTGAAGACGAATACTGCTTGCAATGGAAGCTTCACACAGATCCACGTTAAACTGACTTTTGTTTTTGCTACCTTTGGAGAAATCCCTGCTACTACAACTTGCTGTTGCCAGAAGTTGTTGTCGTGGTCCTTTATTCTGCATTCCCGCGATAGGAAGACTTTTCGTGACATGCTGGTCTGTTTGAAACTTTTTTTTTCTTTTGCACGAAACGTTTTTCTCGCAAACTAGACAATATAAAACAATTCCGTCACATGTAAATTTTCCGGGTGGCATGGCGCTCAACACGTGACACAGTACACGCCGTAAACACGTTCAACTGTGTACAGGTAAATAGAAAGCTAAACTCAAACAATGGACGTGCGACTAAAAGCTTGCGTAGTTTAATTTACGAGGGCGGTTCAGAAAGTAACCTCCGATTGGTCACAGTGCGGGTTGTGGGGGGAGTAGCGACGCCATCTGTGCGTTCACGCACTCAACAGGTCAGTCGGCATCAAGCCGTGGTTTAGTGAACGTCGTACCTGCGCTAGTTTAGTTTTTGTGGCAGTTTGAAATGTGTGCTGCAATAGAAAACCCCGCCAAATGTGAAGTGCGTGCTGTCATAAAGTTTTTTACAGCCAAAGGATATTCTGCAGCAGCTATTCATCGTGAGCTTTGTGCCGTGTACGGACCAAGAGTTATGAGTGAAGGAGTTGTCCCTGAATGGGTACGTTTATTTAAAAGTGGACGAGAAAACGTTCATGATGAAGAGAGGAGTGGTAGACCATCATTGGTGACTGACGAACTCGTTCAGACAGTTGATGCAAAAGTTCGTGAAAATCGACGTTTCTCTATGTCGGAGTTGTCTACTGGTTTTCCACAGATTTCTAAGACTCTCTTGTACGAGATAGTGACAGCAAGATTGGATTACCATAAGTTCTGTGCACGATGGGTGCCGAAAATTCTTACCGACCACCACAAAACTCAAAGAATGGCCTCTGCATTAGACTTTCTGTCACGTTATGAGGACGAAGGAGAACCATTGTTAAACAGAATCGTGACCGGTGACGAAACCTGGATTAAGTACGTGAACCCTGAGACAAAAGAACAATCAAAGATGTGGGCACATTCAAATTCGCCTACCAAACCAAGAAAAGCCTCGCAAGATTTTTCTGCCAGAAAACTGATGGCAACGGTGTTTTGGGATGCCTAAGGGGTGTTGTTGGTTGAATTCATGGAACATGGTACGACCATTAATCAAGACGTGTACTGTGAAACAATATAAAAGTTACGACGGGCTATACAGAACAAACGCCGTGGTATGCTGACTTCCGGTATCGTTTTTTTGCACGATAACGCCCGTCCTCACTCTGCTCGCAGAACAATGGCCCTTCTTGAGTCCTTCAAGTGGGACGTTATCAACCATCCACCTTACAGCCCAGACCTGGCACCAAGTGATTATCACCTCTTCATGCATTTGAAGAAATGGCTCGGGTCACAGCGGTTTGATGACGACGAAGAGCTCAAAGATGCGGTCACAGGCTGGCTCCAGGCACAAGCGGGTGATTTTTATGCAGAAGGAATTTCAAAGCTTGTGAAGAGATACGATAAGTGCCTCAATCCCTATGGAGACTATGTAGAAAAATAGTGCAAAGATGTAGTTGTAAGATGTATATACACTCCTGGAAATGGAAAAAAGAACACATTGACACCGGTGTGTCAGACCCACCATACTTGCTCCGGGCACTGCGAGAGGGCTGTACAAGCAATGATCACACGCACGGCACAGCGGACACACCAGGAACCGCGGTGGTGGCCGTCGAATGGCGCTAGCTGCGCAGCATTTGTGCACCGCCGCCGTCAGTGTCAGCCAGTTTGCCGTGGCATACAGAGCTCCATCGCAGTCTTTAACACTGGTAGCATGCCGCGACAGCGTGGACGTGAACCGTATGTGCAGTTGATGGACTTTGAGCGAGGGCGTATAGTGGGCATGCGGGAGGCCGGGTGGACGTACCGCCGAATTGCTCAACATGTGGGGCGTGAGGTCTCTACAATACATCGATGTTGTCGCCAGTGGTCGGCGGAAGGTGCACGTGCCCATCGACCTGGGACCGGACCGCAGCGACGCACGGATGCACGCCAAGACCGTAGGATCCTACGCAGTGCCGCAGGGGACCGCACCGCCACTTCCCAGCAAATTAGGGACACTGTTGCTCCTGGGGTATCGGCGAGGACCATTCGCAACCGTCTCCATGCAGCTGGGCTACGGTCCCGCACACCGTTAGGCCGTCTTCCGCTCACGCCCCAACATCGTGCAGCCCGCCTCCAGTGGTGTCGCGACAGGCGTGAATGGAGGGACGAATGGAGACGTGTCGTCTTCAGCGATGAGAGTCGCTTCTGCCTTGGTGCCAATGATGGTCGTATGCGTGTTTGGCGCCGTGCAGGTGAGCGCCACAATCAGGACTGCATACGACCGAGGCACACAGGGCCAACACCCGGCATCATGGTGTGGGGAGCGATCTCCTACACTGGCCGTACACCACTGGTGATCGTCGAGGGGACACTGAATAGTGCACGGTACATCCAAACCGTCATCGAACCCATCGTTCTACCATTCCTAGACCGGCAAGGGAACTTGCTGTTCCAACAGGACAATGCACGTCCGCATGTATCCTGTGCCACCCAACGTGCTCTAGAAGGTGTAAGTCAACTACCCTGGCCAGCAAAATCTCCGGATCTGTCCCCCATTGAGCATGTTTGGGACTGGATGAAGCGTCGTCTCACGTGGTCTGCACGTCCAGCACGAACGCTGGTCCAACTGAGGCGCCAGGTGGAAATGGCATGGCAAGCCGTTCCACAGGACTACATCCAGCATCTTTACGATCGTCTCCATGGGAGAATAGCAGCCTGCATTGCTGCGAAAGGTGGATATACACTGTACTAGTGCCGCCATTGTGCATGCTCTGTTGCCTGTGTCTATGTGCCTGTGGTTCTGTCAGTGTGATCATGTGATGTATCTGGCCCCAGGAATGTGTCAATAAAGTTTCCCCTTCCTGGGACAATGAATTCACGGTGTTCTTATTTCAATTTCCAGGAGTGTATTACAATATTTTTATTTAACTTGGTGTATTTTTTTAAATCAACCGGAGGTTACTTTCTGAACGGCCCTCGTAATTGTTGCCGACGTGTACGATGTGACAGCGGAAGCGATTAATCGGGGGCGCGGGTGCACGAGCATTGACTGTCTGCTTCTTCCTGTTCCTCTTCTGCAGTGCTTAATTTCTAAACTTTTAGATGCCGGAAAGCGCCACCTTCTACCACTTACCCCCTCCCCCTCACCCCGGCGGCCACAGAGAGGGAGACTTGTGATAAGACAATGAGAAATAAGTTTTTTGGAAAATACTGTTCTGAAACTCAGGTTGTTAAGCGATAATATCTTATAATCAAAAACATAACACTACAAGGTTCCAATGTAAACAACAGCTGCCACCGCCTGCCGCTGTACCAGTGTCATTTTGCTCCATAGTTCTGCTTCATACGTATTGGCATAAGCCAGTAGTCTTCGTGACTATGAGATCATGTTTTCAAATGCTGCCAGCCGCAGCGTTCGAACAGTTGCTTTGTAGCTGCTCTATGAATGTGTGTTCAGTATTAAACACCAAGTCATTTAGTGGTTAGTGACGATGAAGATATTCCTGCTCCATCTGGGTCTCGTACAATTCCGATTTCCCACGTCTTCACGAAACGTTAATTCCGTGTGCAATTTTTACCATAGCAGTTGATCGTTGCGTCGCGCCTGAGTTGATAACAATGCAAGATAAAGACAAAACATTCCCTCCTGCCCCCCTCCTCACCCTGAGGCTGCCGTAATCTTCCTCCTCTCCTCTCATCCCCACATCATGTTACTCTGTCATTGGGAAAGACTATATGTAATGTTCTTCAGTCAGATTTTGTCATTTGAAATATTCACGATAGTGAGTGAAAAAGAAATCACAAGTTTTATTTATACAGGTAATAAATAAATTCGCTTCTAAATGTAAAATGTAACTAATAGAATAAAAAATATCTATGACTTACTTTTACACACTATGTTACTAGCCAAAGAGAAAGGTCTTAACCATTTAATCAATATGAGACTCTACGGGTAAAAATTGAACTCAAAAACCACTATTGTTGTTTGTAATTTTTGGCGGCCTTGACACAACTCTACTCTGTGGGTCACCGCATATGAACAATCGGCACGTAACATCAGCATAGTAGTATCACTGGCGGCAGCATCAAAGCTGGTCGCGGCGGCATGAAAACCGCTGACAGGAACAGCAGCACACGTTGCCAGTGGTGGTATGCTGATCCGTGCCTTTTGAATGCTCGGCCGCACAGAGAACCGCTTCTCGGTGGTGTCATGTGGAGAGGCCCTTTGCACTTACCTCAGAAAATCAGTTCAGTCTCTTTCTTCGTGCATCTGCTGGTTATTTCTCTGTAACCAAACTAAAGCATGAAGCGTGCTTGAAAATACCAGCGAAACTTACTAAGAAATTACAATGAAATGAACATCCTTAGCTGCTTACAAGCGTTGACATACGTCAACGGGGACAAATGAAAACGTGTGCTCCGACCGCGACTCGAACCCGGGATCTTCTGCTTACTGGCAGGCGCTCTATCCATCTGAGCCACAGAGGACAGCGCGACTGCAGGGATTTATCTCTGGCACGCCCCTCCCCACCCCCTCACCCCGCGAAACCCACATTCTCAACGTATTGTCCCGCACTACATTCGTAGTGCCCCCGCCCATTATACTCATTACTCTTGGCGCGTTGCCGATTCCCGTAAGAGCTCGGGCACTGTTCGTGCATTCGCACAGAAGAAGAAGATGGTCAAGTGGCTTTGTAGGTGCTGAAACAGGCGACTTCAGAAGACAAAAATCATCATTATCGTTCAACCACAATCTTTTATTTAGGTACATCTTTTTGAGCTCTACAATCTGGTACTACGTAACGTGAGGTAGTTATTATTGACTACGTAACGTATTTCAAGAGAGCACGCTGGCGGAAAACATTTTTACTTCATATAGCTGATGAAATTTAAATGGCTGAGCGACTTTCAGAAATATAGCTAAGAACCGCCCCGATTAAACCAGCTTTCAATTAAAAAACCGGCTTTAAAATTGGAATTTTAGTTTGAGAACTATGTTGGGTCACACAGACAGACAGTCTTACTGGTCAAACATATACACCTCCGTTCTGCATTGGGAGTTCAAATTTGCCCCGTGTGGGAGCTCCCCTCTACTGTATAGCGTCAACCATGTTCTATGAAGGGTGCGGGCAGACAAAGATTGAAAGATCAAGAGTGCCGTGGACAAAGGGACGTATCGACTCGAAAGACTGCCAACTTTTAGTCATGCGTGCTCCATACACACATTTGATTAGTAGCTATGACATAAATTACTACACGGAATAAAATAATTTCGTGAAAGCACATTATACAGGCGTTCACATTCAAACACGGCTTACGTTATTTATTTCTCATTGACACACCAAACATGAGACGTCGCCTTGCTACTACATCGCTGAGGTTGTTGGCAGTCGTAAACAAAAGGCGATACGTACCGATCACAACTTTGGAATGATACTCACCTTACCTTGGGTATACTGGACGTGCGTACACACACACAAAAAAAACCACACACACACACACACACACACACAGTACCTCCTGCCCGTCTCATCACGTGAACGACCCATTGTCACTTTCACTCGTGCTGGCGCAGCGGCAAATTATAGTTACGTTGTGATTTAATACGCGTGTACTATTTCAAATCTCCGGTGCTGAACTGTTAAAGAAAATATAAATAAAGGGGGTCTCTGTGAGGTGCCGGAACGCGTTCCGGCCGAAATTAAGCCCTGATCTTCTGTAATGATTTTGTTAGACAGTGGCCTCACAGTTAACGATTGCACGCAGTTCTAGGTCGCGATCAATTGTGAGACACCAAAACTAAATCGAGCTAGAGACCTCTCGTCTAAACTTCTAAAATATTTTAAGCTTAGAGCGAAAATATGCGTCGTCACTACTTTTTAGTTAAAATATGCAGTAACCGTGAGTAGGAGCCAAATATGCAAATGCACATGCAAGATGCAAATACACATAATGCGGTCTCTCTTCTCAATGGACGAGCAGACTAACACATTTATCAAGACACAAAGGAATTAAAGACATTTGCTGCCAATGGGCATTGACTTACATCAATGGTACAAGTTGAAATTTTTGTCCTCTCGGGATTCGACATTAGGTCTACTGTTGAGTAGGCTGACGCGCTGACTACTACGCCATACGG